>NC_138576.1:85274803-86574370 GCF_964289735.1 Phaethon aethereus
TTTTTCTGGACAGGAGGCTGGGAGAAAAGAACAGATAATGAGAAAACCAAGCATGATGTAGAACTCCATACTTTCAGGACAAAAGAGAGAAAAAAAGTGGAAGAGGAGTGCAGGGGCTAATGCCTTGATTGGCTCTTTTGCTTCTTTACATAAGGGTAGCCAGAGAGAGAGCTTGTAGTGAAGCAGTTCTTCCGTAGACCAGGATACGGGAGAGGTACAACAACTCCTATTTCTTGGTAATTATCTAAAGGTTTCAAAATCTCTCACTTTTCACCACTGCAAAACCAGTAAACTCCATTTTCCACAGCTAGAAGCAGGGAAAGAACAGTGCAAACTACTTGCAATACCTGCTTTACAAGAGGACCTACAGCTGTAAGCCTAGCATAGCAATTTGGGGGCAGGAAAGGGTAAGGCAGAAGGAGAAGGAGGACAAGGTGACAAGAGATACAAGGGAGGAGGAGACAACAGCAGGGCCATGCCAGCCTAGTTTGGTTTATTTTTCAAATACGTCAAGAACACAAGTCAGTAACAGCTTAGAGCTGCCTCCTCAGATGGAGCTCCTGCGTAAAAGGTAGCAAGCTTCCCTGTGGCCTGCAATTTGTGGTAAGCCAAGGGTACCTACTCGGGTAACAGCTCTATAGCCAGGAGAACAGTTTATCATCATTTATGTGAGCAGCTATTTACAGTAGCATGATTTTACCATGCACAGAATTCACTCCATGGCCACAAAGGGGAAAATAAATCAACACTGTCATAATATATAATAAAGAAGATGGAAAACAAATTATGGAGGGAAACTACACCCTTCTGCACACTGCAACACACTGCGTTATTACAGAAGAGCAACCAATTGTTTATTTGGAGGGAGAGTGAACTACAAACTGGAAACCCATCTGGGCTATGACTGTCATTATAGCCCAGGAATCAGTATCACCCTAAGAAACCCAAAGTTCTACATCAGTGAAAAAAAATACTCCTTTGCCTTCCAATACTGAAACAGCATGTGCAAAGAAAAGGCCAGTCTGGATTTATGTACAGTAGCAGGACATAATTGCTGATGCTTTCAAAGAAAACAGAAAGACATCTTTGTTTTTAAGTTATCAAAACTAATTTAAGCACTACATATCCTTTATCAGAAACAATTTAAGTATTTTTTTAGCTACACAGATCTTCACAGTTAAAAGACAGCCAGATATTTAACAGCTAGCAGGTAACTTCCATTTAGAAATACATAGAAGTAAAGGAAACCTTTTTTCTTTTAGAAAAAACAATACATGTGGTAGCAGACACAAATAACTATCCTTCTTCATCCTGCTCAGTCCCTAGTAGGTACTGGAACACCTTCTGGCACTGCATTAAGATCAGCACAGCAAAGATACTGAAACAGGATCTTCCTTTGAGTTTTGATTTCTATTTTTCATTAGTCCCTAATGACTCAGTCTTTTGACTATGTGGTTTTTATTTTCTTAGTGACTCAAAGATATTTGTTAGATTTTCAAGTTGATATTTTCACATTAACTGATCTTTGCTGCTGAGAGGCAATAATGCTGCCTATGTTAACGCATTACATGTTCCCAAATGTTAAAAAGACCTACTTAAATACTGCAGTCTTGCTAATTTTTATCAGCTGTATATCAATGCCCTTTACTAACTTCACTTGCCTCTTCCTCACTGCTGTTATCCTCTTTTTCTTTTTCATCCTCTTCCTCTTCTTCAGCTTCACTGCTGGAGCTGTCTTCTTTCAATTCTGTTTTCCAGTTACTAGGAACAGTTCTGTTTTTATAGAATTCGAGGGCTTGGTCAAAAGCTGTAAAAGGACCAGCATTTGTTAGCACTGCAGGAAGTATCAGTTTGATCAAATGTTTTAATTAAAAAAAAAAAAAAAGGGGGGGGGGGGGGGGGAAGACTGCTTATTAACAATTCCACCCCCAGATTCAAGGAACCTCAACAACAACCCCATGTTGTCCATCGTTATTTGTCTTACCCAGCCAAACTGGCCTAGTGTTCTCTGCACATCAAATTATTCAGAGCTATCATGAGGATTATTACCATGTTAGTGTCTATAGACACAAATAGTATCTTCTATATTAGGGCATATATGAAAATTTAATTGAGAGAACCCCTATTCCAACAGTCATTTACATATATTGAACCGGGAGGAGGAGGAAGAAGAAATAAGCACAAGCCAATTCAAAGAGTTCAATCACACAAACTTAAACTTTCAAATGAATCCACAATTCCAGTTTCCTGAATGTGCATAAAAGCAACTTACTTATAACGATTAAGGGTACTATGGTGAGAACAACTTTATGAAGGTCTAATGCAAAAGCCCAAATGCTAAATAAGGCCAGTGTGCACTGTATGATTATATCCTTTGTTTGGCATGTCTACGTTTAAAACAGATGCAGTTGCGGGGGTGGGGAAGGTTTGTTTGGGGTTTTTTTTTGTTGTTTTTGGGGGGGAGGGGTGAGTGGTGTGTTTTGGTTTGGGGTTTTTTTGTGTATGTGTTGTGTCTTTGTTGTTTTTTTTAAAGTTCCTCTAGATTTTCAGACGTGTTTTCCTTCAATATATTATGCTATAGGAAAAGATCCTGTATTTTAGCATTTTTAAGCCATGAACCAATCTACCATAAATTTGGTCCAATTTACATAACAAAGTAAATACATACACATGTGTTTTTTCACAGAAAGTTATTTTTACCTTGTTTTAACAAAGCATCAGGCTTTGGTGAAGTTTCACTAATCTCCCGGACATCTTTTCTTGGCACAGAAACACTAGATAATTGAGAAAGTGTTAAAAGAAAAAAAAAACACCTGTTTTAAAATATTTTAAAGCTAAATTAACAGTATAATACAAAGCTATCACTGAGACTATAACACACTTGCTAAACAAACAGAAGAAGCATATGAAGTACGTCTTGATAATTCTACCGTCTTAGTTTGGTATGGTATTAGTGGATTAAAAACAAAACTTCTACATAAATTTGGTTAGATCATCCATATGCATTCACTGCATATTAAAGAAAGTGTTCTTCTTCCACTAACAGGTAGTTTCTAGAATCTTCCAAATACATATTACTTAACAAAAACCTCATGTTAATTTAGCAAGTAACTACTCACCCACAAACAAGAAAACCCTACCTTGCTTAAGACATAAATGTGTATTAGTATAAATTATCAGTATGAAATCAAAGATTTCCAAATGGAAAAACAAAGCATTTTTTAATTTCTACTGTGGCTATACCCAAGGAAGCAAATTTGAACTGCAGCTTGGGCAGGGGGACGTGTTTGTGTGCGCACATGCTTAAGTGTGTTTCTCCAGTGATGTACACCGATACCTGAATAACTATCAAATGATAAAGTGATAGTAAGCAATTAAACCACAATGAAACTATTACATGTTTCAATATCCTTCCTGCAAAAGCATTCTGTTAAATTGAACCAAGAGGAATAAATAGCTGCAACTTTTAAAATAAAAACTAAAACCTAGGAAAAAAGAATTCTATTGTCATTCATCAACCTCCCCCCCAACCAATGTGAGTTTAAGAACACAAAGCTTCTTATTCTACTGCAAATGCCATCAGTCTGGTTTTTTAGGTTTCTCTATTTTCTTTCCTACTTTGAGTAGTATTACAGCTCTTTTCAAAGAGCATGAGAAAATGCAGTTGTAGTCTAGACTGAGATAAACATATGCCTTAACTACCTCAAACAAAAGAAAGAGAATTTCTCTCTGTGTATGGTGTACATGTGTGCATGCACACACCCCCACCCACCTCATTCCGTAGCTGGCCACATCTCTGACAAGCGTTGCTCTATTCCAACCAGAGCAGGAAAGAGTCTCAGGTCGTTCTCTAAGTCACAAAATACTGCTTTGTTTGCCACCATTGTAGCAATGAAATTAAAACTAAGCCAGATAGATTTATGCATCCCATTATTAATAATGACAAAGTTCAAGACTAATTTCGTCACAATGTAGGCTGTTAACAGTTTTCTAAACCTTAGGAAAATCTTGGCAGAAACTTACTGAGCTTACTGATGTTATTAATACTTTACCCAACACATCTCATACTACATTTCACTTGACTGGTATAGATTTTATTCAATTATCAACCTCTAAATTCCTACTCACAATTTGCCATCCTTGAAAGAGCGAACGAGAATATTGTCTTTTTTCACTGCAATGTCATCACTACAATCTGGACAAACCACCTGCAAAGATATTACAAATGCAAAGTTTAGACAGAAAAAGGAAAAACAAGAGAGTAATAGTATATACCAATGCTTCTCAAAAACCTTTTAGGCTCATTTCTCTTTAGCAACACTGAGATGAGAGCAACAGAGATTCCTCAAAACACAGGAGTGATGATGTCCTGAAATTACTGAATGCATGCTTGCTTCCTGGAGGGAATTGGCAGCTGCTGCTGGAGACATAAGAAAGAACAGCATTCTGATAAAAGTTAAGTACCTGTCATGTCACTACAGCTTATTCTACTCCTCATCCTAAAGGATAGAACTTCCACCAAGTGCTGCCACCTGAGTTAGAGACCTCTTCTGAAAAATGTCCAGAAATTACAAGGATGTAATCACCCACCGTTTCAAAAACAAAGGCATACAGGATTTATGAAATGAAGTTTTATAATGGAGGATTCATAAGTTATCTACCTAGGAGAAAAGAGTGTGTCTAGTACAAGTATTATGATAGCTTCTTTAATTCAAGAAGTAGACTAACCAAATCTAGCACTGAAGACAACATATTAATTATACATTGCAATTTAAAAGCTATTTAAGTTTTGTTAAACTAGTATACAAGTTGCCAATTAAAAAGCTTTGTGATTTTAATAAAAATATATATCTAGAGAATTTCCAGAATTATAGAACTGACAAGCAACCCTATCCATCACTCATCTCTCCTCTCTCAAAACGTGTGTAGTTCCCTGAAAGTCATGAAAGTTCTGGCTGCTACAAAACCCCAAGGAGCAGCAAATGACTACACCCTGACTATACCTCTTCTCTGCCTTCAGTCCTAGTGTTTTTTCACCAAACACACAAAGATACTGCATGACAAAAGATTTTTTTTCCCCCCTTATATAGGTCACCAGCCATATAGTATTTTAGAAGTTAAAAGTCAAAAGCTCCATCTGATTCGGAAACAGAGTACTGGATCACAGAGCATAAGCTAAACATGCTTCTCAAGAAAAATAAAACTTAACAGCCTAAGTCTCCAAATTCAATCCATTCTACAGTCTCCAAAGAAATTACTTTACAACAGTGTTTTAATATCAAGGTAAGAGACAGTGATTATCATCCCCCATTTGAAACAGAGAAGTGCAATCTTCTAGCACTCTGAAGATGGAAAAAGGCCCTTCTGGCTTTACCTATTGGTTTTCTAGAACCATCAAGATCTTCGTAGTCAGAAATCCATTCAGAGGTTAGAAAACAGCTCACCACAACTTCATCTAGTGCCTTTATATCAAGCAACATCACCTCAGTTTTGCCCAAATCAAATTTGCTCAATTTCCTTGCAAAACAAACTCCACTGGAGTCATAGGAAGATGAGAGAGATGGTCCTATGTAAACTCAATTTTCTGAAAATGTTGCAAGCAGATTTCCTCACTGCACCTTCCAAAAGCCTGTAAGTACGCATTAAAAGTAAGCAATGCTATAAGGCTTTCTAAATCACAGTCTTTGACATAAGGAGCAACTGCCAGGCATTTTTACAATTATAATTAGCCATTGCTCTCAACCCACCCACCCCCTGCAAAAACGAACAAACACCCATGCATGCAGAATTATCAATCACTGAGTCATCAGAATAATTTTTACCAAATTTAGACCTCTCCAGTTTTACATTTGTAAGTGACAGGCTATCTGGTTACACGACTGATATCCAAAGTAATCAGTTTCCACTACTAATATTAACTGTTATTTGCTGTGAAGGTTTAGACTAATCCCTGAACTTCTTTTCACATAATGCACAATGTCCTCTGTGCTTATACACAAAGCACATCTGTACACAATATCATTAACAGCAAAGTAATTCTGGGATACATATTCTTCAGCATATTAAACCTTAATTTTCATTTCATTATTCACATAATTACAATTAGCATAATATAAAGGTAAAGCAAAATGTATCAGTAGTAAGATGAAATTATTTTGTTGATATAGTAGAGGTAACCTGCTTACAAGGTAAAAGAATGGAGAGGCATAGCTGCAGTGGAAGGGGCAGGGAGCAACAACAAAAACAACAAGAAGAAGCTACCTGACGCATAAATCTATTCTTTGGCACAACCTTTCAGGTTAAATGCAATATCGTGTTTATTTGCAGAGCTATAAACCTTATTACTGAAGTAACAGTTAATCTAGGATGAGCTATTTCAGAGTTAATGAGCTCTACCCTCAAACTTTATCCCCCTACTGCTTCTCATTCATTGCAGGAAGCTTTCAATGAAGAATGAGCTATTCCAATCTCCAAATAAAAGTCGAAGATTGTAAGAGTGTGTATCTTTAGTACACCTTGGGAGAATGAGCAACAATTTAGTTAATCTTTAAGGTCTGACCCACAGCTATGGTAAGTAGCACTACATTAGTCACATGCAAGCCTAATACCTACCAGAGAGGCTGCCATGGAAACTGCTGTCACGTGCATGACCAGAATGGCTAACCCAACAGTGTGACATAAAACAGCTCAAGCCAGTCTAACTGACCGCTTCTAAGAGTGCAACAGTGAAGTAGGTGATATTGCATCAGTCTTGGTGACAACTTTCAGTAATGAAACAGCTTGATTTTCTTGTCTATTACTGAAAAACTCTCTAAAAGCTATCTGTCACTAACATGGTATCTCCTTGCTGTATATTCTGCCCTCTCCCTTGTTGTAAAAGGGACTTCAGTGACTCATTCTCTCCCACCAACTCTTCCAAAAGACATCCTGTGGGAAAGCCTCTGGACTGCATTACAAGACACATGAGGTGACAAGTAGGAAGTTGCAACTGAGAGCTACTGCACACGCTGAGAAGAGTTAAATGTTACTGTATGGCACCTTTTCAAAAGCAGAGCACAAGTCTTCCTGAAATTAGATAAACATTTTAGCTTTCCTTGCCAGGGAGAAATTATTCTAATAATTACAACTAATAATAAAACAACAATTAAAAAGCATGGTACTAGAAAGTACCACATGTGAAAATATATTAATTTCCAAGTGTATCAGTCAGTCTATATGCAATCCTTAGACTAACAGTGATCTTTTATTACAAGTTTATTTGTAAAAAGTGTCTTTAAACCAGAATAAAGGAAGATAGAAAATATTTGCATTAAGAGACTACAATGTTATTTTAAAGGAAATTTATTGACAATTCTCTACTACCTACCACAATAACAAAGAAAAACCACTTGATTTTGTTATCAAATGTGTTTATATTTAACCTAGAAAAAAGAGTATCTATGTAATCACTAAACTTCCCCTCTCTTTGAACTTCTTTGTATCTTTTTCCTTGATAAAACTTGGTAGTTCAGCAAAATGACAAGCAATAGTCTAGGAAAAAAGGCCTGAAATTTTACTTCAGTAGTGCTAAACATACTGTTGAGCTGGAATTCGGTCAACAGGCTCTGGCTGTTTGGAAAAACTAAAGCCATGTTAGCAATCATTTCTTGTAAGCAAACATATTTACATAGATAATATTTCCTTGTACTATTATGATATGGTCCAATTTGAAGAAACACATTAAGTTCTAAGAAAAATATAGATTAATCCATCAAAAATGAAAAAAAAAGAAAAAACCCAACACCAAAGAAACTCCCACACCCAGCCCACCCTCCTTTGGTGCCTAGAAACTGAACGAAACTTTACAAAATTAAAATAAGGATGAAACTCTTACCAAGGCTGGAAACCACAAAGCTTTCTTTTTATCCACACTGAAGCAGTCCACACACACAACTTTTCCTAATAACTCATCACTTTGTTTCCTATCATCTTCATCTTCATCGCTGGAAGAGGATGAAGATTCTTCTTCAGGACTAAACAACAGAAAAAGACTTAAAACTCAACTATTAAAAACTCGCCTATTATAATTACAGGAGATACAAAGCTAATTGTTAAAGAGGCATAAGTAATAGTGACTTCAGCAGCCTGTTAAGCATTTTAGGATAAAAATAAATAGAAGTATTTATAAGGATATTATAATAACAACTCAAACATTACAAACTCAGAACTGCACATCTACATGTCATACATGCAAAAAACAATCAAAACACCACGATGCATCCACAGGGAAGAATAAAATGCACTGCCAGGATGTTCAAAATAAGAATTCTGCCCTAAAGGAGCACTGTTCAGAATTACTGTTGCAGTTGTAGTTTTGGACCAACATTAAGCTAAACTGTTTTGTTTTCCCTTTTAATATCTCTATGCTTTGACTTTAACAGCCATACAGAATAAAAAGCTATTTTGAGAGAGGACAAGTCTCTGAAGAACATCAACTATGAACATGAATAGCGAAGAGAAGTAGTCATCTATTTATCCTGAAACAGTTCTTCAAAGATGTGCAGTGAAGCATTTCAATGACTGTTTCCATTTCACATTGACTGAAGTGTTGGAATGTAAGTAGAGGGGTGAAGGTGCAAATATATTTTGATGAGAAAAAGGTTCTGGCTCATTGTTTTGACTGTTCCAGTACAAAGTTGTACCCGGTTTTAACCATACAGGGAGTCTAAACGTACAAAATTATTCCAACTGAAATAACCTGCAGCTGATTTAAAAAAAAAAAAAAAATCAGCAATCCTGGCTCTCTCTAGGTACATACTTTTTTTTACTAGTCACTTCCAAGGTTAATTCTCAGGAAATACACAGCATGTTCAGCGAGCACAACAAGCAGAATTTTAAGAGCCATCTTCCATTTTTCACATAACTTTTGAATACAAAGTTCAAGAGTAACAGGAGATTTGCAGTTAGCATTTGTGTAACAGAAGACAACAGATTTACAATCTGAAGTGAATTATTATGTTTCACTTTCTCCTCCCTAATTTTATGTCATCATTTGCAGTGCTGATAAAGCATTGGGTTCCCCCTGCAACATACTTTTTTAAAGTAGTGGTCTCTTTTAAAATATGGTATGAAAGTCTTCCAAGCTGCTTTCTGGGGTTTGAGAATCTCTTGTGGGAAGATAACGAAGTCAGGGGCTAGAGAGAAAGCCAGGGCTATTTTAGAGAGACTACAACCTAGCTCAGTTATACCAGTATCTGTGCAATTTGTCTTCTTACTCAGTTCAGTCAGTATTAATCGTTAGACAAAGATAAGTGTGTTGTTTCTGCCATAATAATGTTCTGTACAGTTAGGGAAACGGAGAAGACAACCACCCAGTCACAGACACCAAGGATGCTGCAATCCCATGTCTGTGGTATATGCCAATTTTTCCCATCTTTTTCCTTCAATACATCACAAATCAGTAAATCAGTAACTGAGTAAATTTATAGTACCTTTATATATATAGGGAAATATTTATTTCAAGCTATCAAAAAGACAGAGCATGAAAGGGTAATCCGAGCATGAAAACTCCCTTCCCACCCCAGCCACTACCACCTCAAAACTTTAAAAGCAAAAGCAAAAACAAAACAAAACAAAAAAAAAAACACATACACAAAAAAAACCCCACTCACAAACAACAAAGAACAACTTTTAACACTGTTTTTTGAAGATCACAACTACCAAGAATTTTGGCACCTAGGAAAACAAATCACTATTCTTGAACATTGTTTTTCTATCAATAAGCTTTGCTGCAAGCCACTATCCTGCTCACCTATTCTAAAATAACACTGTTCACCTAAAAATTCTAAAAAGAATTTTCTCTTCTTCATGAGCTAGAAACTAAAGGTCTACTACCTTCTACAAAGACTTCGTATCAGCTGGACAAAGACTGCGTTGTAATGGTTTTGACTCCAACACATTTATAATACTAACGTTCTACCACAGAGAAGTTCTGAATATAGTTGAACAGCA
This sequence comes from Phaethon aethereus, assembly GCF_964289735.1. Lineage (NCBI taxonomy): Eukaryota > Metazoa > Chordata > Aves > Phaethontiformes > Phaethontidae > Phaethon > Phaethon aethereus. The sequence goes on from NC_138576.1 coordinate 85,284,794, forward strand.
TATTTCCACTTAGTATGCCACCTTTTTTAACTTATTTAACAAAAACAAGAAAAAGCCTCTAGTCTATACCGGTACTATTTTAAATACTGATTCCACGAAGACTACTTGTAATTCTTGAGTGCAACAATACATGTAAAACTGACTTTCAGTCTGAGTGCTAAACAACACTTTTCATACAGCTTCCTGGTTTTTTGAATGAGAGAAGCCTGAACATTAAACTAATAAACTCCACACAAACTGAAAGCTTCAGAATTGAATACAGACTGTACAGATATAAAGATGCTAAACTTACATGTGATTGGATCTCCTTCCTCTGTTTGTTTTCTTTCCTATAACAGGAGTCCCAAAGTGTTCAGGATTTGTGAGTGGAAGCTGATCTAATGTCTGTTGAAATGAAAAAACACGTATACATACATATACAACAAACCTGGCGTAAGATTCTCCAAACCGTAAGTTCATAAAATCGGGGTAAAGTAATTTTTGTCAACAGAGAGACTTTCTCATTACAAAAGAAATACAGAAGTACAGCAGAGACATCACTGCTTTGATTTTAAACAGTAATGTGTTTTGGGTTTGTTTGGGTTTTTTCCCCAACACTTTCTCCCCACCTCCAAATAATTAACTTTTATCCTACACACATAATTCTTCCCAGAAGTCCTGCCTTTGGACCATTCAAACAGAGAATTAAGTATCAGGTATTCTGCTGACCTAGGATACTCCATCTCTACAGGATGAATTTTCCTATCATCAGGCTAAACACCCAATCATCTACTTATAAATGAACAAAGGTCCCTTGTTCATTTATAAGTAGATGATTGTTACTGCAAGATAACTCAGTAGCAGCAAACACGTGAAGTTAATTGTATTTTTGTTAGTAATTCATAATTTCATATGGGAGAGAAACATTCTAACACCATTTAAAAGAGGTTGCTATATTGATAATTGAGAGGGTGGTACTGCATGCTGTATTAGCATCAAAACAAAAAGAGAGGGAGAGAAAGACAGACCTTTCTCTCTTCAGGGAGAATGCTAAAGCATCAACAGGATGTGCACTATCTTCTTTCCCTAAGACTGCTGTTATTTGTTTAAATGATAACCATTCCAGATTTGAAGGCGCCTGGTAAACGGAGTTTTTTGTACAGGCACTTGTTCTTTGAAAGAAGGCATAAAGACTTCCAAAGTAAACATGGTCCTCCATATTACACTTCCAAGTTCTGCATGAATTTTTAAATGTGAAACACCAACAAGAATCTCAGAAGTGTTCTGTGTCAGTCAGAACTGGACATAGAGATAATTAAACTGGCTTTTTAAATCTTAAAGTAAATGCATGACCACTTGGAAGTGTGGTGGACACCCTAAAAGATCTTACACACTTAGGACATCAGAGATGAAGCCAAAGCAACATCAGAAGACAATTGTGTGGCACTGGTCTAACTACAAAAGAAATTGGAAATGTAATTTTCCCTGCTGAGTAGCTATGCAATCATGAGGTAATTATTAGAAATGCACAACATGCCTTTCGTTGGGGGCTGATGACAATGAATTGCATATCAGTGACTTTTGGTAAGACATCAAATGCTACAACAGTAAGAATAATGATAAAATAAGGAGTCCCCTGCATGTAACGTTTCTTTGAATCTGGCAAAGTAGTCTGAAACTATTCTTATTCAGCCAAACAGGTCACAAAGCAATATATATAGACAAAAATTTTCAGCCTCCTTATTATAAAGTAATACTCCTGGGACTATATTAAAATAGTATTTATGGAACAGAAGCAATCTAATTTTTAGGAGTGCTGATCATTAATAACAGAGCACTACTGAAGAAAAAACACTATCTTTAAAATTACAGCATCTTTAGCTTAATCCAGATTTAGGTATCTAATTAGGCCCCTTCTTTTCATGTGTTTAATCCTGACTTAAGATTCTAGAAGATATCTGAACCTTCACAAGAATGCAGTAAGCAGGCAACAAGCTCAGCTGAATACAGTAATAAAGCCTATTTATGTAGAGCAAAAAGCCCCCTGTCTTCAGTAGCTTTCCAATAACCTAACATGTTTACATAAATCTACCCATCAGTCCAGACTGTCTGATGTAAGAAGGAATAACCCAATTACGAAATTTCAACTATTTGAAATTTGCTACAAATGTCTGAATATTTTAATATTCAAACCACCTTTAAGACAGGAACCAGCTTCAAAATAACTGATAACTGTCTTCAAATTAACACGTAACAGCAACTTATAATTTGCCTTTTAAAAGAAAAGTACTGAACTTTCAAGTTTATCAGTTTATAAATTAGACTTAATCATCTACCTAAAATCCAACAGAAATTATGTCCAAAGATACACACTGATTTTTTCATGTACCATACTTTGATTTTTTCCAATGAATACTTAAAGTAAAGTAGTTGTGTGCTTGCTGGTTTTTGTGTGATCTACAGTCTATGAACCATTAATAATACAAAAATTAAAAATACGAAATGCTGATTTTGCTTCTTAACTTACACGATTTGGTGAAATTTAATTGTATTTCTTGATTTAAAGAAGAATAAGCTGTAGACTGTATTTTACATAATCCTCATTTTTAGTAGCATAGATGTAAATAACATACTGAAGACTGAGGTACTAAAAATATCTTTCAAATTTTTTTGAATAAAAAGTTGTCATCTAAAAATTCTTTAATTACCTCGCTTTCAGCAAAGTGTCTTTCTCCTTTTAAACACAGGGAAGAGCGTCTAAGAGTCTTCTCATCACCATCATCAAATACTGTCACCAGGTAAGAAGTGAGACAAGGAAAAAAAAAATTTTTTTTTTTAAAATCAGGATATCAGTAAGTGATTGATTTAGATGTCAGAAAGAATGAGATATATATTCCTATAGCCAGTCCTTAAAACAAAGCCGTACCGGGATACTGCTGCATATCCAGTAAAGCATTTGCACAGATTGACCAAACACATAAGCTGCTGCCTCATCATAGCTACACCATGCTTGCATATGCTAAACGGAATCTTAAGTAATCTTTAGTTGAGCAGACAATTAACGAATCGGGACACAAAATCAAAAATCAATGCAAGCTAGAACCGAAAAATTTTTCAAGCATTTTCAATTTTTACAGAACTTCATTACATAACCAGAACTTCTGCAATACTCAAATGGAAACTATGCTTACTATAGAGAAACATAAACAGCTATTTTTAGGGGGAAAAAAGTTACAGTTTAATGTTATCTGAAAGTTTAACATCTTTCTCTACTGACTTCATTCAACTACGTTATAAAACAACAGTGATATCAGCTTAAGGAAGATGACAATCATCGAAGTGCAGACAATCATCAAAACCAGCTGTAGTGAGAAGACTGTGGAGCTCCTGGTTTCTACACTTTCTACCACCTCTGCTATCGCTAGGTCAAACTGGAAACAAGTTAATAATGCAGTTGGCTTCAGCTACATACTTTATCCTTTTGAATCCTGAAATGCATTACACACATTCCAGGTGGGAGCTTCAGAAGCTGATAAATTGGTCATATAAGAAGGAAGCTTTTGTCAAGTCTTCTACAGGTACTTAATGGATGAAAACTTGGTGACAAGGTGACAAGTTTTAACTCCGACGCTATGCTTGCACTGTTCAGTGGGACAAGAACTGACCTTGTCTCCACTCCCCAACAGTGATAACAACTATATTCTTGACCCCACACTGCAGTGACCTTGAAGACTTTTGTGGGCACAGAAACAACCCCAAGATTAGATTAAAATCTTACATTAGAAGGTAAAAGTTTCAGCAATGTCGTAACATGTCTTTCACCTTAATTCAAATCTTTTCTTCTGTCCATCAACAGTACTGCCAAGCCTGATTCTGTCAGTCTAATTAGAATCCAATCATGTGGTAGAAAACTAAAAATATGTAAACACTTTCAAAAACAGGAGTCAAAATAACAGGTTTAGGAGACTGGCTGTCAACTGACAAAAGATGCCCGGCAAGATTAGAGATTAATTTTCAGCCACGACTGGCTTTCAAATAGTGGGTGCTACGCTCTATTTTCAATGTTTACTAATTTAAATAAATATATACAAAAAGTAACAAGGTACATCAAAATTATTGACTAGTATTGATTTGATATGAAAGTAACTTTTACCTAGTTCTGAGAATTTTTCACCCCTATATAAAATTCAGTACTGTTGATGAACAAACTTCCCCTTGTGACTACCATTCCCCAGTCTGTTTTATACTACAGTAATTGCTGAGTACTGTTTAGTGATAAAGTAACAGTTATAGATGCACATCTGTTACTTCAAAATTTGTTGGAAAGTGTCAAGGGCAAGAACTGCACAAGAAAACACATAGATTTGAAGCGGCATCTCAAATGGTCAACACACAATTAAGCCCCCCCCCCTTGGTTAAGTGAAGTAGAACGCACAAGGTTCCTAGTTCAGTTTGTGTTAATTAACATAACAGTCTCCTTACATAATGAAAGATTTAAAAAAAAATAAATCTATCCACTTCAAGGGATAAGCTGACTAAAACAGAGGTAAACCTATTCAGGGCTAGGTAGGTACACACATTAGGTATCCTATATGGTAATCTGCTTGTGGTCTTTTCGCTGCCAGAGGGATTCTTCATCTTGTTCCATAACATGAAATACATTCAAAGGAAAAGCTTCACCTCCTTGAAAGATTTGTATGGCCAGCACAGCACCTATGGCTGTGATGCATAGGACATTTTAATGTAATGGAACAGCCTCAAAACAATCTACTGAGCAGACATACAGGGGTGTAATGCATTTAAAACACCTATTCTGGAACTACATAGAAAAGGAAAAAGAGGCAACTTAAAGGCAACTTAATCCAAGTAAAACTACTTTGAATTCTGAGAAAAAACAATGTAATGACAAAAAAGTGCAGAAGGGGTTAAGACTACTTTTAAACATGCATAATTCTATATTTTTACTTTAGCAAACAATCCTATGATTATTTTTTTCCTCATAGTAAACACAGAGTTAAATGTTAAGAGTATCACTTAAGCTTTCTAAAGACACATTTATACAAATTACAAAACAGTACCTAGTTACAAGGATTGGAGTAACTTGAGCTTTTTGAGGAATTTGTATAGGACAGGCAAATACTCTTAAGGACACTTCATGTATTTATGTAACTGTGCTATACTAACTTTAAAGGCTATATCAGTTGGTTGTTGGTTTTGTTTGTTGGTTTTTTTTTTTTTAATTTAATTTAGTTCCTATCTTCCTTTGGTAGGAAAGTAGTAGCACCAAAAGAAGACATATAAACAAAATGATGTACAATTTCTATTCAGACAACATCTTGTAAGACAGACAGGAGTGCTCTTAAAGCAACCTTGTCCATACTTTAGTGTTAAAAATGTTCTCAAGCAGCCTCAAAATGGTTATTCCTCTAAATTCTACATGCTATAACTCCTGGAAAGGTACTACCTCAGATCTATCTATCCCTTCACAAAGTTTTTGACCAAATCATAGTAATTTTATTCACAAAATCATTAACAATGCAAGCAATTAGATACGTCTCAATAAGTGCTAGGAAAACATTAGATAACGCTGCTGGTTAAGAAATGCTAATTCTGAAATCTGCTAAATGGCAACTATCCCTTGAAGTAGGACTTTCACTCAAATCTGCAAAGTCATCACTGTGAAGATAATTTCAGTCTCATTCCACTCACCCTCCTGATAAAGGTTATTATAATCATCCACTGCTAGAGTCACTTCCCCCTCAAAGTGCACTACACAGCCAACAGCTGTGCTACTTTTACTGATTTTGCAAGGCCAACATGCTTTTGTCTACCTTTATTTAGAAAACACAGTTTTCAGTCTCAACTCTTACATCTCCTCTTCCTATTGTTCAAGTTCAGGATTTTTGACAGACAACTACTTTGATTTACAGACTGCCAACTCCATGACACCTACCTTCAAAGTTCACTCTGCATGGACTCCTATCTTATTCTTCTTGCTGAACTGCTACCCTCATGCTTTCTCAGAAGCATAAGCATAGATATACAATATAGTTCTAACACCAGCTATACCATTTTGTTCTAAAAAGCTCTCATATCTGATGCACTTCTATATTAATTACCAAACCACTACCTATAATGTTAATTCTTGTCTTTATACCTCATGTTTCACCCCATCCTAACCTGGTCTCCCTTTTACTTATACATTCTCCTTCTCCAAGAAGAAAACAGACACATTTTCTGCAACGCTTATCTGGAAGGTCTTATCTAAACTTACTGTTCTATTCCTTTCTAAAAGGACTACGACTAGGGAAAGTTAGTCTTTCCCTAGTTGTTCAGCATCACTTTATCAGTAACAACCCTTAGTATCTCAAAACAACAAGTCTTGCTAAGTTTCAAGACCTGGTCTTCATCTTCCCATGTCCCACTTATCTGCCAAAAAGTTTCTCAAGAATCAATACATTTCCTGTAGTACATTTAAGACTACCAGCACACAGATGGAATACATGTTAGCGTTCTACAGATGACCAGTTTTCCCCAAGACAGATTGGCCTACTGGTACATAGTACCAGAGAGTAAACCCATGTACATAAAGCCTTCTAAAAATATTTAAAGGGGGGCGGGGGGGGGGGGGGGGGGGAAGCTGTATTTGCTTGTGGACATGTGGATACATCATCTAAGTCTGAAATGTCACATTAGAACATAGGGAAAACAAACAGGAAAAAGACTTTTTAAAAAAAAGAGGCTATGTCTGTTTTTACAGCAGCTGTTATCAGGGCTATGTCTGACAGTAAGGAAAAATAAAGTATGTTTTAAAAGCACATCCTTTCCTTTTTTAAGGAAGTATGACAGCATACTTTGCTTCAGAATATTTAACAATAGTATATTAAATATCTAAGAAGCAGTTACCAGTTATAGGTATTCACTAGGTCTTTATTTGGGGTCCCAATTTCACATTGTGAGGGATACAGTTTCCTATAAAACCACAAAATAAAAAGAGTAGTTTGTGTGTTTTGTTGTTGATGGTGTGGGTTTTTTTTTTTTTGTTTGGGTTTTGGGGGATTTTTTGGTTTTTTTTTAAATACGAACTTTGAATACCAAGCATCTCCAAAAAAGTCTCTCTCACTATGCTTAAGACATCTCCAGGTCACAGGCTTATTTTTAAGTCATGAGTTTTATTCAAATACATAAATGTTTCTCTTACCTACAGTGTACCAACTTGCATCTGTTAATTTGTTAATAACTGCTTCCTGGTATGTTCCATCCGGATTCTTCACTTCCACAACAGTTCCTACCTAAAATACAAAAGCCACTTAGCACTGGAGAGCTTCTAAAACAGGCAGTGAAGTTAACACTTTTGTATTTAGCAAACAGAGTTAATTTCTAACCTATTTTTATGTTAAATATATCATACTTTTCCAGTTTCACGTGAATATATTTGTATCCCTCAAAACTTCTTTCTTTCCTTCCTCTACAATAAGTCAACTAACAGAGCTGATTATTTCCTGCCAGCAGGTGGGGAACAAGAACCAATTTGAGTGATGTCACTCTCTTGTATAAGAGCTTGCCCATCAAATCCTCCAGCTGAGTTTTCCAAAGCAACAGTGACTAAAAAAAAAAATCAGACAGCCAAATTTCTTAGCTTTAAGGCCAAAAAGAACAGAGAGGCTTGCATCAGCCTGTATGCTGTATCCTCTTTAACTACAAAGGAAGAAGTTAACATGAAGAGTATACTAACTCTAGCTTTGCAGCATTACCTTTTATGCATCATGATCCTATCTGGTCTCTGTAATAAATTGAACCTTCCACTTTCACCCCATACTGGATATATACATTTATGTTAAATACTGGCGCGGGGGGGGGGGGGGGCGCGGAGAAAGCTTTTCAAAGTGTTAGCAAAACACAAAACAAATGTGTTACCTTCAAGGGACCCTTTATGTGGTCATCCTGCACTTCCACTGTTGAAGAATCATGTCTAAAAGTCACCTAAAAAATATAATTCAACTGACAATCACTTGATACAATTGAGCAGCATAAGCACACGCAGATGTCAATAGCCCTTCTCTTACTCTCATCTTACAGTTAGCCACCATAATCATTCCACTTGCTGAAAACTGTTTCATTCACATATTTTTAGAAATATGAGGTGACAATTTCTTAGTTGTCAGAACTTCTAACATGTTTATCTTTCAGAATAGAACCATTACCTCTAAAAGAAGTGACAGTTTGCCAACAATGTTTAATGGCTCAAAACGGTCTCTGCAGTTTTCTTAATGATTTGAATTGTCCTGCTTTAATATCACACCAAGAAAGGAGAAAGTTTCAAGAGTTCTGAGCATAAATAATTTTTAAGAAACATTTATATTTCAATGCTCTGAAATCAAACAGTTTTAGCACCTATACCTAACGCCATATCATGGGTCTTTTTGCTTACTAAAGAGCATTTCCCTCCCTCATGGTTGAAAGTCTCACACAAAACAAGTACAGGACACTGCTGTCAACTAAACAGAATGAACAACCTGGACAGCCTTTCAATTAACGTCAGCCTAGCCTACACACTGCTAGTTAATTGGAAGTAAATGTACAGACAGCTAGCTTTTCAGTCTTCCAAAACTGGAATAAGTAGATCTCGTTAGTATGTCCAATGTATTTTCCCATGTCATTGGCCGTGTCTTTAATCCTACACATGCTGTCCTCAGGAAAAAAAATGGTATGGAAATTCAAACTTGTGATTAAGTTATCTGTATCAGATGCTACAGATATTCACCATTCATGTCACTCAAAATTAACTTCATCACACTGAAAGTAACAGTATCCTCCTATCACTTACACCTGAAGTTTTATTTCCACTCTGGTTTTGAAATTCGGGCATTACATTTTATGTACATATGTACATTTTATTAACACACAAAAATTATGTTCTAATGTTTACCAGAACACACTTACTTGGCGTTAAGTATATGACGATTTATTTAGTATTCACAATAAGTAAGAATGTGACATGAGATTCAGCCATGTAACAGTAACTGAACTACAGCAATCCTACATTAAATCTGAGGACTTGGTTCACAAGTATACCCAAGGTTATGTTCTCACTATCGTCGAGAGCTTCTGCGTAGCACGCGGTAATAGCAGAATTTCTTTCAGAACAACAGCATTCTCTAACACCAATTCTCCTACACAGTCTCCTCAGAAGGAGAGTTTAAGGGGTTTTGTAAACCTTGAAAGGAGCAAACAGCTGAGAACAGCACCTACAAGCAGGACTAAGGAGAGCCTACCTTGACTGGCTGATTAGAAAACAAACACACTAAAATGCTTTACTGCCTTCCAGGTGCTACTTTATGAAATAGTCATCTTGTTCATCTTCTGTCAGAACCAGAGCAATACATGCTATGAAAGTATGTTCTTTTTAGAGCTGCATCATCCCACCTACTGATGGCAAATACTTGCTGTCCACCAGACAGACAAAATCATACTTTGTAACCTGAAAGCCAGACCAAGGATTGAGGCTAGGAATTAATGAGCAGACTACCCTTCTGAACTTTAGCCTGACAGATACAGCTATTTATTCCTCTCTTATTTGGGGTTTTATCTAGAAATCAAAAGTTCAGTTCAGATGCAAAGTAATCTGAAACCTTTGGTCACTATTGGCTCATATGAGACATCCAGTATATTGACTCTGATTTAGAGACATCTGTTTTTATTTACTTTCTGCAATTATCTTAAATGTATTTTACAGCAAAAAGGAACTCTATCCAAAACCATAAGCCAGCCACAATGTACTATGATGAAAGATAAACAAAGCAAATTGCTATTGTGTATTCCAGAATGTTTTTTTCTTTCTAAAGATGCCTTGGGGCTTCAACTCTTTTTGGGGAGAAGATTTTTTTGATGCCAAATTTTTTTGCTTCTTGAGATATTCATAGATACCCCAAAAAATACTGGTTACAGAAATATTCAAACTCCAAACTCAGTGTGACACCACTGGCCTTTCATGAAGCTAAGAAAAGTGATGTCAGTATCTGTTAGTGCAGGTTTTAATTCCCATAGCATTTGTCAGTATGGATGCTTTCTGTCTCAGGCAAAAGATTAAGACATTCAGCACATCATCCACCTGTTTAAATTCAGTTAGAATTTCCCTTTTCTTCACTATCCTGCCTGGCTCTATACAGCAGATGCTTCGCTAGTTTCAGTTTATTAAAGTCCTACACAGAAAACAGTTTCTTCTGAAACTTCTGTGGAGGGTGCCCAAATACAAGTGGGTGTGGATGATGGCGCTAATTGTTTTAGAAGACGCTGCAAAATAAACTGGCTTAAATAGCTCCCTAAGAAAAGGTATAACAGATCCTATGAAGTGCACTACCACTCTTCTAACATCGAAAGTCTTGCCCTTCAGTCAAATTTGTACTGCCTTCAACGCTTTTCACAAGTCCAGGCAAATCTTAAATTTTACTGCTTTCCATGACAAAGCATGTAATAGTGTTACATTGTTAATGTAAAATTCTGTATCAGGTAAAGCAGAATCTGCCGAAGACCACTAAACTGTGAAATACAGTACCTATTGATACTGAAATGATAAATACATAGCACTTGCATCAAATTTAATGAAGTTATTAAATTATACGGTGATGAAAAAGTTATTATGAAGGTATCCCTCAAAATATTCTAGGAAGCAGAATTCAACAGAAGAAGAAAGCAGGTAAAATGAGATGCAATTAAATGCATTTTATTTGCCTGAAGATGACATACTCCATATTGAAAAAATTTTGTTGCCATCCTCCTTTCTCAGCAGAGCATCTAGTTAGAAAACTTAAATGAAAGCTTCAAACTATAATTGATGTTATGAAGTTAACCAACTTTCCTTTTCCTCTAGTAGTTCCAGAAGACTAGGGCATAAAACATATTGGACCCAGAAGAAACTCTTAAACAAGTAGAAAATGAATGCAGCAGATAAACTACCAAAATTCCAGACAAAGTACACCTGATAATAAGAACCTTGGTTAGAGCTAATACTGGGGAAAGTATGCATGTGCCAGAAAGAGCTGAGGGGACTTCTAGACGAAGTCAAGGAGTCACTGTTAGGTTTAGGGAATATATGTTCCTGGTGTAGGAAAGACAACAAAGATATTGTTACTGCACTTGCACACACACAAAAAAACCCTCAACCACAAATCACATTACTCTACAAAGCAGCAACAGTACTGGGGCTTAACTGCCCTAAGCTATACAGTAACAGCAAAAACACACACACACAAAAACTTGAATCCCAAGGGCTTTAGGCACAGCCTCCACAAACAACTTACAGTAAAAATTCTATTCCATTTCATTTCAAGATCTTTCTGCAAAACATTGCAGTGACCAAACTGCAAGTAATAAACGCATAAGAAAATATTTATCAATGGAAAACAACCTTAAGTGCAAGTGGCCATCTAAGAAGCTGGGCTGAAAGCTCTCTAAAGAGCTGAAAGGAGTTAAGATTTCACTGATCTAGGCACAATTCCTGTACTTGAAAACCGATACTTAACAGCTTAAATACCAGTATTTAGTTGCTTAAACTCAACGGTGCTTTAAAGCATGGATCAGCTGATGGTGTTATGACTAATGAAATTAAAAGACCACTAATTTGCTCTAAAGGCTTTTTAAAGATATCAGATTTAAGACTAACATCTTCTCGTTATAGTTAACATTATTACCAAATAAGTGACAACAGTCCTTCCCACCAGGGCTTTTGGAGACAGCCTGCTCTCTCCCTCATACATACCTATAGGCAAAAAATCGGCCATAGCATGAGGGCAGATTCAAACAATGCATGACAGTTTATAATGGAGGCTCTTCTGTAACAGCTTCACTACACACAATTCACACATTTTCACTTACATTTACAGTAGATATAAGAAAAATATTCCTCCTCTATAACTCGTTGCAGAGCAACAATCTAATTTATTTTTTGCAAGTGCTTTTGATCCTTGCTCTGTTGTATTTCTGTATGAGGTTAAGAGGCAGAGCAGAAAAACAGTACCTACTCCCAGATTAGAAGCTTTTAGGGCAACATTATCCAAACAAAAATATAAGGCCATTTTGCAGTGTAGACTTACTACACAATAAAAACAACGCCATACATTGTTCTCTTTATTTCTGGAAATGATACATTTTAACATCCCTTGGAAATTTAAAGTATCTCTTGTATTCCCCCTCCACAATTTTTATTTGTACTGCATGTGGCTTATATTGATTCATTCAGTCATTAACTAGTCATCAAAAAGATTAGGTGAGATCCCCTGCTTGCTGTTCCAGTGCGACTCAATACGTCAAGTCTTTGTTGGGAGACAGCAGGGTTTCATCTTATTCCTGAAGCATTATCTAGCTGTCACTGCTAAATGGCAGTGACCTGTACTCCTGAAGTAAAAGAAACCACATTAAACCTACTTTGAGGAGTTTTACCTATTTTCCGATAACATTCTCCCACACATAAGCTACATTTGTCATATTTTGATCAATTACTTTAAGGTCAGGCTATGGCATTGAAGGCCACAAATACTGGATGCAAGCAGACGACAAAGCAGTGAAAGAAACAGAACTTATTTAATTTGTGGGTGTGGGGGGAACCCCTCCACTCCCAACAAAAATAAGCTTACCATTATTGCAAAGACTGCACTGCCAGCCTCCAAGGAAAGGACAGCCTCTTAGCTGTCTTGAGACTGTAACTATATAACTATAAAGAAGTTTCACGTTGTGCTATTTTGAACACTGGTGACTTTTTCCCCAAAAAAAGCCTTTGCAGGAAAACCACATACCTTGACTTTGACAAGTCTTTTTGCTGTCTTGATCTTGGCTTCACAGAAGGCTCCTCTATACTTTGCACTCACATCAGTGCCCACTGTGAGATAGGGAGGCTCATCAATGGCCTGGAACAGAAAGGAAAACAACTGGGTTTTAACTACTGGCCACTGGCAATATAGCTGTCATGGTCTCGCTAGCTTTTGTGGATAAAGCATTACAAAATAGCCAAATAAAACTTAACTTGACAGCATATGTCTATCATGGCAGTAGAAACACAGAACGCAACACTAAGCTCATACAGTGACTACGATAAATATAATAAACTGATACCACACTTGTCTGCAACAAGCAGCACATAAGCCTCCAACCTCTGCACCACCTGAAGACACAGCAGACAGCCAGTTCTGCTGCAATGGTGAAGGCCAACCGAGTGTTCTACCCTCTCCTTTATCTGCCTCAGGATCTGAGGAGTCTCATGAAGACACTGGTGTTTATTTCCCTCAAATAATTAAGGTTCATTTTTCATTAGTAAGTAGAACAACTCTGAAGCGACTTCGCTTTTTCATTTTTTTAATAAATTATATAGGTGGGCGCTCACCAGCGGAGCAGCCCAAGCGGCAGAGTACAGCTGCATAATAACGGTAGGATAAATGCACAACAAAGGTGAAGGGCCCAGACAAAAGACAAGGTTCTGTAACAAGCAACAGATTAACAGGTGACACACAAACAGGGAAACAAGAAATTGAGGAGGAGGGAAATAAGTGTTTTTGGGGGTAGAAGGAGAACATGGGTCCAATTAGTATGCAGACTGAGCTCATGAAGGCTCTGTTCCTTCAAATGAGGTCCATCTTCTCTCACCCAAACTCTCCCAGTGCAATCTGGGGAAGAGGATTCTAGATATCTGAACCACCGCACTATCACTTCATGGAATGTGGGTCAGAAGAGAGAAGGCAGAGGGTGACAGGCTACAGGAGCGAGGTACATTTCCAAGAGCTGCAAGCCTCCACACAGCCCCAAACAAGAGCTGGGAAGAAAGATCTAAGCCGTTATCTAAGCCCACATCATGTTTCTGCACATTATGTTTCTGCACCCCTGCAGATTCAAACACAGCTTACAAGAGGCAACCCTGGCACATCCAGGCTCTCTGTGGGAAGAATATACAGATAAATCTCCTCCATAGGTCTCAGTTACTATTTGATACTGAGGGGCTTGCGCTCAGCATCAGGTAATTCCCACTGGCTGTTTCCAGCTTCAATACATGACAAGTAAAGGCATGCAAGTATGTACCGGAATGCTTCAATGCATGATTTTTCAGAAATTTAAGTTTTGCAAAACTTGAAATTCAGAGACATGAGATGCTACAGTATTAAGTCCGTATTAATGATATTTTTACCTTGACTCTGTTCAAGTCTACCTCTCATTTTCAGGTAACAGAATATATTTCAGAGTACTAGAAAACTGTTATCCATCTGCACTTGTTAAGATCATCAGAAACATGAACGCACTAGTGAATCCCTCCCTCTCTTTGTCTCTCTGCATGCATGATGCGTGACTGCATGCAGAGTAGCGGGATATACTACTCTGGTGGTAGTATATCCAAGAACACATACCCGTTCCTATTCCAGACTTAATCACAACAAAACTCAAGTGAGATTAACAAGGTATCTGTTAAGTACTTGGCTTCAAGGCGCGCCACAATGCTTTTCTCCTACTGCCCTTAGGAAGGATGCTGAAACAGGGACTCAGATGGTGATAAACTTGGTTTTGCTTAGCACTCTCAGTAGAGTATCCTAAGTAGTGGCTGCTTCACACAATATAGATCTGAACAGGGGAAAGCAGCAATACATTCTCTTGGAAAGTCAGTAAAGCTCTAAGAGGGGAGCATCCTTCCTGCTCTCCCCCACTCTTTAGTGAAGAAACTCTTTCCGCACTGCAACGTTGGTAAGTCGTTCATGCCAGTTGATCTCCCAAACTTAAGACAGTGTGGAGTATCGAGATTACTTTAACAGGACAGACAGATGCCAGATGGGTCCACAAAGATGCACATAGCTAGAATTCTCCTATAAACAAACATTTCCAAGAGCTGGTTGTGTTGTTATTAGCCTATACCTCCTTATATAGCCAAAGAAATTATCTCAAAAGACCAACTCATAATGTTAAGTTTAACTTACAGAAAATAAAGAACGCTTTTTCTTCACTACTACTGAACATTAACTAAAAAAAAAAAAAGGACTACAGTACTGGGAACCAAGACAATCTGAAGCTCTGGTCTTTGACTGGAAGTTTATGGCAGAGGAACAGGCAAGTCAACAATCAAACTTTAAAACAGGATTTTAAACTCTTCTTAAGAGTATAATCACCAATATTAGTAATAACTTTACTCTTGGCTTCTTTTTAAAAGCGTCTTCCAGAAAGAGCATTAATTTGAAGAATGAACACCTTTAAGAATTTATTTCTGTTAATACCACAAAGTTAATTTCAACCCCTAGCCTAAATCTCCTGACGTTACTTTTACAACAGCTATCTCCTTTCACTGGAATTAGTTAATGTTTACCAATGTAAATAGAGTAATTTCAAAGAACAGCAAACATATGGACCATTTGCTTACTACTGTAGGTATGTTTACTAAAAATACAGTACTGGAGTGGCTTTTGAGAGGAAAATTTATACTGATGAAATGCATTTCTTTAATTATCACTATGAATCATCATACATTTTAAAATAACCCATGTGAAATCTTCAGAGCATACATATAGAAAATTTTTCTGCAATTTATTATTCCATCGAAACAAAAATTATGTGGGATTTTTTTTCCCAAATCACTTAACTGAAATTTTCAAAATACTTCCCTCATTCTGACTGATAGTATCAGCTGAAAGGGATAAGTTAAAACAAGATGTGATGCATCATAGAGAACGCAAACTAGAAAAGTAAACAGTAATGATCAAAGTCTGGCGTTAGTTTCAGATAATTCTTACCGCTACTTCATCACTTTCACCAACTCTAAATGAGTCACCTGTTCTCAAGCAGGTTTTACTCAATTCCACCAAAATTAGAGAGAGGTTAAAAATAAGTATACAGCTATTTTTACCTTTCTGTTACCCCTTCGCTGCTTTGGGCTTACGTCATTTAATAGACATCCTTACACTGAGAGTGAATTTATCTTTGCCTATGTAATTTTGACATGCTTTGGCAGGATTTGTTTTTATTCTTTCTTTGCTTTTTAGTGCAGGTTATCAGAAAAAAAAAAAACAGTATGTAAAAATGGAGCTAAAATCTGAGAACACGATTCAGTAATCTTGGAAAAGGTTATCAGAAGCATCTTGAAATTACTTAACAAGAAGCACTACAGTGGACCTTAAGGGGAAAGGGGAGACACAATGTTGGACTACTCTACAATAAAAAGTTCTGAGCTTCTTAAAATTATGAAAGACTTTGTTCTGAGACAACTCTACTAGTGTCACATGTTGCTGTCTCCAAATCTCTGGGCTGCAGCCTCCGCTTCATTTTATTTTGAAACACAAAGTAATCTCAATTTGCATTTATGTAATCTGAACGTAATCTCTTTATAATTTGTAAACAAGCATCATCTTTTCAGTAGAATATAATAAAACTATTAATAAACTTTTGCTCAACAGGAAAACTGAAAAGTATGCCCAGCACACACCTTCATTAATTTGTAATGGGATTGCGAGCTTCTTTCATTCAGAGCAGCTTCAATATAAACCCCAGATCTCCTGTCTCTCAATGTTTCTGTATCTCTACACCCTCTCAAAACATCTTTCAGTTCGCACAGGAAGAATAAGAAAGGGAAAAGTGAAGCTGATGGTAATGTCTATGTTTGGCTTTTTGTTGGGGTTTTTGTTTGGTTTGGTTGGTTTTTTTACTATTGGCAAAAGACCGGTGTTTAAGATCCTCATCAAAACCAGTCACCAACCAGGCGCTTCCATGAGGGACCGTTATTTTGTTTGCATGAATGACTGAGGCCAGCCTACCAGAAGAGGAGCAGGCTCTGCTGATGACAACGAGTATGGACATCCTTCTCCAAATGGAAAGCGCTGGAGTGCTGTATCCGAGGCCTTGCTCCGCCGGGAGCATGGGGCCACAGCCAGGCTGGGCGCACAGAAGGGCTGTTTTGGAAAGAGACTGGAGTGAGACCTTTCCCGGCAATCGCTGAAGTGGGAGGTTGATTCCTGAAAGCTGAATGTTACCAGCGGTTTGAGCAGCTCTCCGAGGAGCTGCAGATAGTCGGTTCGGTGATCTGGCTTCGATAAGAAAACAGAGCCCAGGTGATTTTGTTTGGCTCATTACGGACGGCAGACGAGCAGGGGGGCAGCAGCGTTTCTCTCTGAGCCTGCCTCCGAGACGCCGGGCAGAGGAGCAAGGCCAGCACCGCGGCGGGCCCTGCCGCTTTAAGAGGAAGGGCCCGAGCCGAGAAGCTGCCAGAAGTTTCTGGCTGCCCGAACCAGCGCCGAGCTGCCGCCCGCCCGCGCTCCCCGAGGGCGCCCGGGGCTCTGGTGGATTAAGCGCGGATTGCTGTTAAACTAAATTTGTCCCCTTAAGGCGATTGCCGGGTAAAGCTGCACGCAAGGCTTCCCGGGAGCCGTCCGCTACAGGGGCCGTGCCCCGCCGTCACCGGGCACCGGCAGGGACGACCCCCGGGGTCCGTCGGTACTGCTTCCTACCCTGCGCCTCGGCTTCCCGAGCGGCGCCAGGCGGGCCTCGCTCCAGGCGGTAATGGCCCCCGCAGCAGGCCCCTTCAAGGCGGCACGTCCCGGCCGCGTTGCGCGGCCCGCTCCGCCGGGACCTCGAGTGGTGCGCGCTGTGGCGGCGGGTGCAGCTCCTCCGAACAGTACCGAAATGCGTGTTGTGTACCCTAACTCAGGAGTCAAAAAACAACTCTAATAACTTCGGGCATTCTCTCGGGTGAGCAAGAAGGGATAAAAAGAAAAGGCTTTCCTGCAGTTTGGTGCTTTCTGTTAGGAAATCCAAACTAATGGGCAACTGCTGTACTACCACTACTACTTAATTGCGTTTCATTAATGGAAAGAGGATGAATAGTTTCTTTGCTATCTCAATTCACAACTGCTGTGTACGCACAGGATTTTCTATATGCAGCACAGGCTGCCACAGATGAAAAGCTGGTTTATCACTTAAATAAGGAGCAGTCTCTAGGTGACCAGTCAGCAATTTCCACCAATTCAGTGGCTGAATTTTCTTTGGCAAGCAAAGCAGCCTACTGGAAGGGTGCCGCTCCAGCCTTCACACTGATTATACTTGGAAATACTGATAGATGGCTAGATGCCCACATATAAAACAACCTGCACATCTTCTGAATTTGGACATTTGCATCAGTATTAATAGTTTTGCTCTTCCAAGTCTAAGGGAGGAAACACACAGACCCCTCCAAAGCACTTTGGATAACCATTTTAACATTACAATCTAAAATGGTAGCATCACGCTTTTATACACCTTTTAAGGCTGTTAAAGAGGTCAGTTTTCCAGTTTTTCTAGACATCTAGATGTTTTCCATCTACGTGGGATGAAATCATCCTCACGCCTCCTCTTTCAACTGTGCTGCGTTACTATGTTCAAATTCCTTTGTAAAGTCTGTCACGCT
The DNA here is from genome assembly GCF_964289735.1 of Phaethon aethereus. Classification (NCBI taxonomy): domain Eukaryota; kingdom Metazoa; phylum Chordata; class Aves; order Phaethontiformes; family Phaethontidae; genus Phaethon; species Phaethon aethereus. The sequence continues at coordinate 85,303,170 of NC_138576.1, forward strand.
GTACAGGAGCTGATAAAATTGCTTTACATTGTCCTTTGCCTATAAGCATGTCTAATACAGTGTGTATGAATATATTATTTCTCTCTCCTAATCTGTATTCCTCTGCACCACACGCAAGATGTTCCAAGTAAACCACATGAAAACAAGATTAAGCATTCAATCTAGAAACATAGCAGACATACTTAGTAGGAAAGCCTGCAGGACTGCTTTCAGATGAATATGCAAAGAGAAAACTGGGTCTGTACCTTCCATTTGTCTTACATAGATACAAAGTTTGAAAAAACGGGATTTCAGCTGGTATTAAACATTCAAAATTCAGCATTTTTCTACTCCACAGGACTCCTGAGTCAAGAAACTAGTGAAACATTTTCAAGAAGCCAAAAAACCCCCCAAAACAAACCAGCAACTGGAAAAAAAAAAGACTGGTTTTAGTTTTTAAATGGAAATTTAACATCCATTTATTTTCAATAACCAAGGCTCAGAAAAAGCTTGTCAAAGATTCAAGACACACACACCCCCTGCCCCCACCAGGCATCCAAATTAATTCTGGAGTTTAAAAAAGAAACATCGTACGGCTCAACATCCAATTTGTTTCTCATTCATATTACGCAAAAGGAACAGTAGCAAAACTTCTTTCTACCATTTACAGTATTTTTAAGTTATCTTCCCAAAGGAAGTGTTTTCTCATGGTTTGCACATTTAAGATGGAAGCACCCAGTTTGCAAGCGGAACCATCACATTTGACTATTCCGATTACAGTCATCCTCAGTCCTACAAGTAAGTGGGAAAAAACACCAATATACCCCCCTACATCAACTCAAAACCCATCCAGATCCTCAAGTCTTCTAATGAAGGGCAAAAGTTTCACATAGCCAGTACCTTAAACTCCCATTCCACCCTGCAGAATGAGCAGCCACCCCAAAGTTGTTCAACAGGATTTCAGAAGCATTTGGGGCAATGAAGGCTTGAAAAGACTCGATTTTCAAAAATAGCATCTTTTTTTTGAAAGCAAAGGTAAATCCAACATCTCCTAGACAAGTTCTGAAGAACTGTTTTCATGAAAACAGGTAAAAAACCCACAAAGAAACCATTACAAAACTTTCCCCACAATTACTAAGACATTTAACTTAAATAAAGATTATTACCTTAAATATTTTCAAACTGCAGTTAAGTTCCACCCAATAGCAGAGATCTGCCCACACACTGCAGAATCAATCTCTTAATAACCAAAATTACTGGGTGTAATTATGAGTGTAAGATTTTGCTTACAGCTCAACCTGCTGTGGTTAGGACACTCAACTTTATAGTAATAGCAGACATCTTCAGGAAAAAAGTATTAGTACAGCACATTTAATGTATTCAATTTGGCAGATAATAATGTATGTATAGTTGATGTCAAATACATTCCTCATGTACTTTCAGAGTGAGAAAGATGAGAAACTTCTAAAACTTTTCTACAAACATTATGTTACTGAGGCACGTAACTCCCCAGAGACAAATGCAACATATGAAATGAAGACTAAAGCCCAGAAGACAAAAAAAAACCTCCTTTAAAAAAATAAATTAATTGCCCCATATTTCATCTCCCAGAAACAAGAACACCACAACAGGAAACAGGAGGAATTTTTCTGGAAACTTGCAAACTACAACATAGAATGAAGGGCGGTGATGTTTTTCATATGAAAAGGCTATTACATGAAAGCCCAAGAGTAAGTGTGTGTTTTGGGCAAGATTTATTCTGGCTGCAGAAGCAGATTCTAGCTTCATTTTTTTGTTTTGTTACTGTTGTACATTTCAGAGAAACTAGTAATTTTGAACTTTCTGAAGGAAAATGGTTTAATGTTATCAACGTTTTGCCCACAAATCAGAATTATGGTAGGAGCATCATGATCAAACCAAACATTTCTAAATTAAAAAGGGGGGTGGTGTGGTGTAATGAAACCTATTTCAAGTTTCAATTGAAAATATACAGAAGTTTCAAGTAACACTTCACCATTCTTGTAAGCAAGCATTATACAGCATATAACTGTGGCAAAAAGGGTTTTCTACCCTTCTCCCTGCCCCCCCCCCCCCAGTTGGAAGTTACCAGAACCTAGTAGACAGATGTCTGAAAGTATTAAACCAACTTCCAACAGCTTTAGCATTCTCTACAGGTGCAAAGAGGATATTTTCTTTATTTCAAATTATTCAGTTAGATCAATTCAATTCCTAGTTTATTCAAAGTTTTTAAAGATTTGAAAAGGTGCAAAAGCTGATTTCACTCTCTGAATAAAAATGAGCTATGTGGAAAGGATTTACAGGTTCTAAGATAATGAAGGACCAAATGACCCAAAACAAGAGGTTCAATTCAGTAACTGCAGGTAATACTTCCTGTAGTTAATGTATCTGTTTCAAATGCAAAAAGGATTTTCATTATTCTTACTTACCTGTGTAAAGCTGAATTTGTATGGAACTAGTAATCCCATTACTTTTTTTTATTTTTTGTTTTTGGAACTATGCTAAGTTGATGGATACAGAATTACAGAAATATTTTCACTCTACTTCACTCAGAAAATTAGAAAATTTTAAAGAAAAGATTTAAAAGTGAGTCTATTCTAATCAAAGAGCAACTTGATTCTCCATCCAGAAATTTACTGTGTCATTTCAAAACATTCAAACTGTAATTACCTCATTTCCTAGTCAAAACAGCAAATCCAGATAGGTGGCTATGCTTAAAAAAACCTCCACTATTTAGATTGCCCTCCCCCCCCAACACACTGAATAAAACCCACTGAATTCTGATTCTGTTCCCAATTTGGTCAGAGACTTCCTGCAAAACAATGCAACCCAGCAGGCATGTACAAACTTTCACGTCTGCAGAATGGGGCAACTGCATATCTTACTCAAAGGCAAGTAGGCATTTGATGTTTCTCTACTACTAAGGACTAAGAACGAGAATCTGTGTTCTTTCTATCAATACAGCATATCGCTCTATAAAATGTTTTATTTAATCAAACACTCCAGAACTGCTGGTCAGTCTCTCTCAAAATGATGCCAGTTCTTTACAATTCCTTCTGTAGGTCCCACCTTTTGTTCTATATTGCTGAAAGACCACATGGAGAAAAGATATTTTGAATGCCTGCTCCCACTGTTTATCCCCCTGAATATAAAATCTTTTTTGAAGTCAATCATTGCCATACCTACCAGATTGCAATTTTTCTGTAAGGTTTAACCAAATATTCAAACTATTTAGCATTACAGTTTAGAACTGTAAATGGCACAACTTCATTAGTTTTGGTCAGACTTTTTTTCTATGTTCCAAGTGAAGTCTGAACATTATGTTTCTACATATGTACAGATTCAAAAAAAGTAGTCATTAACTTGAAGTAAGTAGCTTCCCAATGAAGACTTCTCTTTTAGTCACAGCTATTTGAAAGACTTCTTTCAGATTTTGTGTTTAGTGCAAGAACCAAAATGCATTCAAGTATGAGAATTTTAAGTGGGGAAAAAAGGAAGCAATCAATAATGTTATTAGAGTGTTTGCACTTGAAAATAAGTTAGATTAAGTCTTTCTCTTGACAAACATTCTTTTTTCAAGTAAAAGCTTCAGAGAATGCTTAGGATCATCATTTAAGTTATTAGGTCTGGATAACTTGCCTCAGTTTTAAAAATGTGCCACAATTCTGTCTAGAAATTCTGCTTATGTTATAAAAAACTTGGGATGTTTCAAAGCACTGAAAAGAATGATATGATAATGATATGCTTGTGTTCCAAATGGATTAGAACAAAGATTATTTGATAGTTTAATCAAACAAATCAGTCCAGGCTGTTCCTGAGCAAAATAATGAAGTGACTAATACAGGACTATGTGAAGTCTGAAAAATCAACAGTCAATGAACTCTCAAGAGAACAAAAACCACACTGGTTTTAAAACAATTTGATAATTCTTGGGCAGTATTTCTAGTTCCAATGAAAAATTATTTAATGATTTTCTTTTTAATAAGTTAGTTCTAAAAACTCAGTGTAACAGTATATAGAACAGGAAGATCTATATATGTGAAAGGAATTGTTTGTATTCTACAGCAAATCTATTCTACATAACTGATAAAAATAGTCATTTTGAAAAAGATAATATTTTTAGATATTAAAACAGCAAGAACAAGAATGGTGAATAGAAATTAAAATCAGATCATTATCTAAGAATGTTGGGTTTTCTTCACCAAAATTGTAGCGTATTAAGATTCTGTTTATTATCATCTATTCTTAAAACTATCTTCTATTGTGTGCAACTTCAGAAGCAAATCCATACCAACCTGAAAAACTGAACCTTAAAAAAAACCCCAAACAAAACCAAAACCAAACTGACTTTTCTGCAAATACAAAAGAGAATTTCTTACCTTGGTTTATTTCCATGCTTAGTACAACATTTTCTAAACTAATTATTGGGAAGGAAAGGAGGGGAAGATTTATTTTTATTCCTATGTTAGAACAGAAAGGGAAAGCTGAAGGGATGACATACTAACTCAAAACCCCCCAGAAGAATGAGATTTCTCAAACACTGAGACAAGTCAATTCACTAACTACAGCTATGATTTTATTAGTCTTATACTGTTTAAATATGTATTGACAAAATTACATTCTGAAATTCTAACCATTTATTTTAAGATGTTATTTTGTATATTTGTATGAAATCATGACTGTAGCTGATCTGTAATTTAGTATAAAGGACTTTTTAAAATATCACAGTAAAAATATAGCAAAATATAACAGGATATATAACACAGTAAATTATGTGATTACGCTGCTAAAAAATCATGTGTAGCCTTTGGATGTGTTTATTGCCACTGTTGCTAATTAGGAGAATGATGGGGGAATACCAAAAGTGACATCAAAGCTACATGAAACTGTCAACCAATATGAAACAAAAAAAATGCAAATGCGAAACAAAGTGGTAATACAGCTTTTTTCTTATTAAGAATCAATTCCTCCTAAAGACAGACTATTTAGTATATTAAGGACAACCTATCTACACATCAAAGCTATGCACAAGTCCAAGCATTCAGGAACTAAGAACTAACACTGTGGTTCTAGAGAGAGAATATGTTTGTAGCTGTTAGTCAACTGTACACAAGAGTCTACCAAGAGCATGGTACTATAAAATGGCTAATGCCATACAGCAACAAAAAAATTCAGACAGGAGAGGGGATTTTTACCTCAGCCGTGCTCCCTCAACTGCTGCCTAGTCATTCAGTGTAAAACCGCTGGCCAGGGACAAGACATTCAAAAAGAACTATGAAAATTAGTTTAGAAAATACCTACACAGAGACTGAAATAACTTAATCTAACCACTTTATCAAAGATTCAATTAGGATGGATGAGGTTCCTGGGAAAAACAAACAAAAACTTAATTACACATAAAAGGTTATCAAGGCTATTCCTCTTGGTAGGATCATTTTAACTGTATTATTCATAACAGAAGTCTGTCATATCTATTCTTAAATTCAGGAGTGAATATTCCACACTCTGCATGCAACATATTCCATTGCTTACAGAGTTTTGCATAATCTCTCATCTAAATATTCCCTGCTGCTGTTATTTCTTGTCTTATCAATATTGCACATGAAGACCAATGTACTGCTGCTTTGCAGCTTTCCAGAGATGCAACTCCTCAGAGTAATCTCATCTCTAAAAGAAAAAAGAAAACAAACAAAAAACCAAACAAGATATTGTGTAAATTTTACCTACAGGCCATACTTTCAAGACACTCTGTATTTCTAATTGCTTTCCTCTGGAGTTTGGTTTAATTTCCTCACATCTTTCTTTAAGTTGGTTCCCAAAAATGGACACAGGTATGGCCTAATTGATTGTGAAGAGAAGCAAACAGATCATTTCACACAATTTTCAAATAATACTTTAACATTCCAGCATGACATTTGCTTTTTTGGCACAACTATGACATTGTCTCATTGCCTCATGTTCCATTTATTTTTTGGCTATTTTTCCCCAAGAACTGCCCCCCAGGAGATGAAGAAATCACAGTCAGCACGTTCCATTTTCAATAGCAGTGAACTGTTAATGTGGCACATACCATACCATGAAACTTTAGCAAGTGTGCTGACTGTTGATGGCTCCCCAGCTTAGCCTGTTAGCTGTCTTCAATCCCAGACACTAAAACCTTCGATTAAACGGCAGCTAGCACAAAGTTCTGGACTCTGTGTCCTGGGAATCGTGGCTTATTGAATAAAGCACCCAGCTCACTCCTCCAGAGAATCTGGACTACCACAAATCTGTGACATGCACCACCTTAAAGGGAGGCCTGAATGACTGCTGGCAGACAGGTCTTGTGCTAACCACCCAACAGATTCTACTCCACTTCATAAAGTGCTCTTATCTGACCAATTATTTCTGCCCAGCAGACAAAGCATCCAGTGCCACACGCCTGCATGTTCATAATACAAAGGAGACTTCTGCAGTGCCCTCACTCATACTGAGTAGTATCACAAACACCCGCAAGTTAGTCAGCTACAGTCCTTCACTGGATTTGGCCTATAGTGCCAGACTAAAGTGCTCTTTCATTATGTAGGGAAGAAGCAATATTGCAAGCTTCTTTAACCATGCAATCTAGGGCATTCAAAAAATCCCATGGCTTCAGGATGAACAGAGCTTTTACATTAAAAAAAAGGGCGTTAATATTCTGTGTAACTAGTAACAGGAAGAGATTGTAAGGGATGAAACAAATATTCCATCTCTTCGAGGCTTTAAGTCAACAGTCTTACTAAATACACATTAAAGGAATCATCAAGCAAACTTTGAAGTAGTAGTTCAGACTAAGCCTAATCTGGCTATAGGTATTCACACTTGAATTTTGAATCAACAAGGAATTCTCACAATTAAAACAAAATTTTGTGATAAAGGCACCTACAGAACAGGAAAGACTTCTGAATAGTCATCTGCATTTTTCAAGGTTCTGTGAATTACCCCGTGTACTAAATAGCCAATCAAAGTGATCAGGAAAACCACTCTATCCTTTTTCAGCAAAAGAAATACCAGGTTTACCACTTCTGATATGTGCTGATGTGTGTCAAAACTCATTCTTCCACCCCCAGGCACTTGTGCGATGTCTCAGACAGACAGGAAGTGTGCACGTGGTTTCATCTCTGGTTAGAGCTCAACTTACTTATCATAATACTAATTTTAAAAATACACTGTACACAACTCCACTCAGTAACAATCTGTTCACTTCTTTAGTTTTAAGATCTCAACTCTTGCAGTCAGTCCCCACTTCCTCTCAACAAATTATCTAGGCCAAAGCTGTCTGCCTTGTCCTTATATTCACTGCTCTGAAATCTTGCAATCTTGTGGCTATTACAGCTGTGGGTTTTTTAGCCTCAAAGGCATCCCATTATAATGGATTAGAATTTCATAACGCATTTTTCTTAGTACTTACAAAAAACCTGGTAACATAGCTTGTAGTTAATAGTTGCGTATTAGATTTCTGAAATGGCAACATTCGTAACGCTTTATCTGTTAAAAGGAACAGATGGAATAGGCTCTTTAGTTAAATTTGGGAGGGGAAGAAGAAAAATTATTATGATTTTAAGTGAGAAATTATGAACATACACTGTTTCTGCTGTATTTGCAACCCAAAATACACAACTACCCATGTAAGAATCAAATATGAATTTGTCTTATGTAGAACTGTATGAGCTAACAAATAAATAGCAAGAAGCAAAGCATCACAACAGCCCTGAATGCTACAGAACCAACAGAAGACTTCTAAAAACTTAAGTGCTTTAAGACCTAACTGGTACAAGAGTAAGCATATGGCTTCTTTATGCTAGAAATCTAATCAAGCAGAACTGTTCTGAACCCAAGTCTCATTCATTTACTTGTTTTTTCCTAGTAACTTTGAATGATCATCAGGATGCAGTTTTGATCATTATGGAAAGTTAGGAAACCAGTCTAGTAAAAAGGGTTGAACCAATTCAGTCTTTTAGGAATAAAGCCAGGAATGCCAGGATAAATATTCTAAGATCTCAGAGTCTACCTGCAGAAAACAAAAAAATGTAGCCATAAAAAAAAAAAAGTCAGATAAAAGGGGTTTAAACAATCCAAGTTGTGACAGACACTACCTACTGCCAACACTAGTTCTTCATTTCTGAAACTGAGGGGTGCTGCTACAAGATCACCACCAACAATTAAAGAGACGGTGTGTTCTTTCGTGTTTCTTTTGAGTTGAATTAACTCACTCGTGTAAAAGGGGAAGGCCTTGGCCCTCCAAACGCACATCTACATGAATGATGCCTCCCCCGTCCATCCTCCCTTTTGCATCAGTTCTTGTATGCCTTTGATTAAAGGCTAAAGTGATTTGACTCACCAATTCAACAAATAGCTATTTGTTTCTGTTACTTTTGCTAAACTAGTTTTCGTCCACTTTAGTGAGCTGAATTGTTTCACTGTAGGATCAAACACCAGTTAAAACAGAAGAGGAAAAATCAATGAGTAAACTGGCAGTGTGCCTCAAACTACAACATGAGGCACCACTCAGTAATCATTGTTCAGAAGTTGTAGGTTCTTGCAAAAATACAGAAATCTCAAAAACTAGAAAATATTCTTCTCTTCCCCACCATTTCATGTGTATGCAATAGCATTTTTATATTTAACTTTACATTGCACACTCTAGATTTCTAACATTTTTTACAAATTCGAAAAATTAAATGTATGAAGCCCCTAGCTGGATGAGGAAAATGACATTTACCATGTTACTCGATTTTATGTTTTTTTTTAAAATAACTAGATAATCAAGCTAATTATCTTATCTTCAAAGGATCCCCTAAACAGGGTTTCATCCCTGAAAGCAAGTCAGAGATCTGGGCATCTAACAAACAGCTTTCAGTCCAACATCTCCACTAAATCCCTGAAGTGGCTTTAAACTGGCTGAAAGCACTTCAGTACTGGAGTACATGCAAGGTCAAATGCAAGCTTGTATTCAAAGTCTAATCTACTTGGATAGCACTCAAAAAAACAGTTTATGTTAAGTTTTATATCCACTACACACTATTTGCAAACAAAGCAGGTATTAGCTTTTCCAGTGAAACATTTTTTTCAGATTAAAAAATACTAATTCAACTGAGCATTCTGTAGGAATAGACTGAGTGTTCGTTTTTGTAAGAAACTAGCAAAGCACCATTACCACTATATTACAGAACCAAAGAAAATAGGGGGTTTTTTATTAATCTGTTTTTGTAAAATAAGAAGTCCAGCCTTAAACTGAGAACTAATTTCAAGAAGAATTTCAAGAATTTCAGAATTTCCCACAAAATAAAAACTTGGCTTAATTCAATTTATAAATGTGATCAGTCCTGTCAAAAATAACGATATGTTTGGTTTTACATTCCAGGAAGTTGACATTTAAGGACTGGATTACAGAGAACTTGTACCAAGATGATGACCCAGTGCTGAGACAACCTTTAAAAAGCCTTCAAGGAGCAGAGATCTACAACAGAACAAGAAAACTCTCCATAACCATACAGCTGGACAAGCAAGATTCCTCAGAACAAATCACTGCCTTGCACAGGGAATGATAAACCTTAACTCCATCGAGTTTAACAGCAACAGCAGACACTAAAGCACACTGCATACAGAAAACCCGAGTTTCAGGTTACAGCCATAATGGCAGAGATCAAAATATGAGAAAACATATTCTTTCAATAGTCTCATGGTCTTGTGTGGGTTTAACCTGTTGAGCCCATTAGCACCTTTTGACACAACACATGCACTCAAAAGACATAGTAGACTTTCTCCCCCTTCGCAAAGCCTGATGTTGCTATTAAAAAAAAAAAAAATCAACTAAAGGAATGCTAAATATCACTACAAAGGATAATTTCAGTCAACTACACCTCTACCATCTAGCTTCTGCTGCAAAATGTAGACTTGGTAGAGTTATAGTCACCTAAGTCCCCATTTCAGGCTACATTAAATTAAAAGCATATAGCTTTTACAGATAAGGTATCTTACCCACAGAAAAGAGTTCTATTCTCTCCACCAGCCTGCCTTTTGCTTTTTTCCTGCTTTTCCAAACAGGTTGTTTTCATCTCAGATGAATTGTAAGGGTCAGATTCACTAAGATCCAAACACAGGTAACAGAACCTGAAGAAGCACTTAAGAACAGTCAAACCAGGCTCTCCTTCACTTTCCAGCAACTCGCTGCAGAACTGTCCTCAAATTTCTCCACTGGCTTCAGCAGATTTAGCATACACAGACCAACAGTCTTTCTTCCTTTCTAGCTCGGTGCCAGCAACAACTTTGAAGATTCTCATTTTGCAAACTAGCCAAACCCAAACATTTTTCACTTGTTTTCATTTTTGGACGATCTTTGAATTCAACTAGATGCATACGCTAATGCCTAGACTTTTCCTTATATTTCAGTGTAAGTGAATCCTTATTTGGAACAACTTGGCAGATCTTCACTCCTAGTCTAAACTAGCCTTTTATTCCTAGTCAGTAACCTGCTATTCTTTAGTCTCCGGGGTAAAACATTACACAAGAGCTAACAAAACACGTCTCGTTTGGATAAAACAACTAATACACTAAGAGTGCAATATTTTGGCTTAAAAATAGTTAGTCCTTATATTTGGCTTTCCTGGAATTCCCTATGCCACAATTATGCAATCGAAACAGCTAATATAAGAGAATAAAACTGGAATGAAATTCAAAGACAAGCTAGCCAACAAACCCAACCTTTTAAAGAACTGTAGATAATTTCTAGATACTAAAATATATACACGTGTGCTGGGGGGAGTGGTGTATATAAATACATGTCACCCTGACCACTTTCACTTTTGCAGCATAAATTTTGGAACGTAGAGATTAAAAGTATTATGCTTTATAGGTGTATCTATACTGGTCTCTTTGCAATGTATTTGGCGTGATACATTCTACATATATTTTTCAGTGTCCTGCAGATTTCCTTTCCTGTGTTTTTTCCCTTTTACACTTAGCAAATATTGATTTTTCTCTCCAAACCTCCTATGAAGAAGATTCTTCTTCCTAATAATTATTTAACGTTACATTACTTAAGATTCAAATAGCATACAATAACTATACACATGCAAAACATCAGTAGGTTAGGCTTAGTCCAGCAGAGACTGGAATACATCTGGAGTACAGTCCTACCGTCCTTGAACTGCCTCTAAGTCCTACTACAATATAAATATTTAACTCCATAATATCTTTCTATAAAGAAAGATATTACTTCTTTCAAAATAGTCAAATAATTCTTCAGCTTCCTCTCCCAGTAAGAAGGGGGGAGGGTGGAAAGAAAAAGGCATGGGAATTTAAGGTACCTCCTATTATGCGTGCAAAGAAAGATGGGAACATATATATACACAAATAAATATAATTACAGAAGGACAGCTGCATTAGACAAAGGGTTTTGGGTTTTTAATCTAAACTTTTCATTGTACTGATTTCCCCCCAAAATTCTAGTGGAGCTACAGGTCCCTGAATAACAAACCAACCTACCAACAACAAGCTTGTTTGTCAATTATATCTTCAGATCTCCTTAGAAGCAGGCTACAGAACCCACCTGCAGATCACTGGTTGACAACCACTGCATTAAAGACACCCAGAAGTCAGCTTTTGGAGTCAGGCATAACCAAGGTTAAAAAGGAGAGAAGTTTTAGCATGAATATACACATACTTGCACTATGCAGAAGCATCCAAGCAGCACCAAAACAGATTCAAATTAAGTTTAGTCTGCCACTACTATAAAATGGTTGGTTAAGACTACAGAAAGCTTCCAGTCAGGAAGAGCAGACAGGTGATCAGTTAAGACTGTAGCTATATAATCCACATAATCATAGAATCATAGAATAGTATGGGTTGGAAGGGACCTTTAAAGCTCATCTATTCCAACCTTCCTGCAATGAGCAGGGACATCTTCAACTACATCAGGTTGCTCAGAGCCCCATCCAACCTGACCTTGAATCTATCTAGTCTAAATCTACCCTCTTTTAGTTTAAAACCATTACCCCTTGTACTATCAAGTATCTAAGCCTGGAAGACAAACAAAATAACACTATTTTCTATTAAATCTACTGGTGTTTTCTTAGCAGCATCTATTGGGCCACTGTTGACACACAATATATCAACATCCTTGTAGAAGATAGAAAATAGATGCCTTAACTAAGCCGGACACTGGATAGCTAGGGCAGCACAGAAATTAGTACAGTGAGTAATTTACCTGAAAAACCTACAGTAAATTATAACTCATGCTAAGCTTTGTACTCCAACAAGCTGACTACTTCCATATTGGCACAAGGTATCTCTGCACAACACTGCACTGTAAACTTCCCAAAAGCAGCAGCAGGTAAGTGAACCTGAAGTTATCCCAACAAAAATCACAATGCTGCTTTCCCAAATCATAGCACAAGGCAACCCATACCTCATATCAACTTCTGGTTGAGCTGCTATGGGTGATGTTAAAGAGCCTTGCTGTGGCAAAATATTCTATTGAATAAACTTTGTTTTCACTAACGTAATCTTCTAGATGATTATTTTTCACAGTGCATTTTTCTTTCAGACAGACAGTTCCTCAAACTGTTAAGTAAATTGTAACTCCTCCCCCCACCTGCCAAGCTGTGAAAAGCCAACAACTTATCTGCATATCCCACTTTCCCCAGATTAACAGAAAGAAATGCCAGGACTATGTCTTCTGAAAGAAGACATACGTAACTCAGTACAATTTTACATGGGTAAAAAAAAAGTTATGACTGAAATCTGAAGTCCATAATTATTACTTTTTGCTTTATTTCCTCATTAAAAACTACACTGTTCCTTTAAGAATATTCTCCTATGAGCTAGTTTTACAAGTTTCCTAACTTGTAGGAACACAATCGTTACTTGTAGAAATCTAACAAATGTAAGCACACATACAAACTCCTCTCCCATCTCAACACATTATCTGAGAATACTACTGACCAAATATTACTGCATGGCCAGTAGCAAAGGTATGACAAGAAAATAGATAATTTCTTTTTTTTATTCCCCTCTACAACAGCATTCATCTTCCAGAGTTCTTCTCTGCCTAAATGTAGGAGTTCATTATTTAAGCTTTATGTTTGTGAAAGGAGGTTGGGGGGAAAAAAGCTAAACATTATCAATATGGCAATTATCCAAAGCAGAGATACAAGCTTTTCCTGTTCAACTAAGTTGTATTTGAGAACTCTTTCAAGAATTTTCTATCAGAAAATACCTGTAGCAAACCAAGAATGCAAGCACTAAAAGTAACACAAATATTAAGAGAAACAACCAGTTGAAGATGAGCCTTTAAGAGGAGATTTGTCAAGTGCTGCGTAATTATGAACATTTCTAACATATTTTAAATGTGCACTACGCAGAAAGTAAAAGCGCTACTATAGTACTATAGGGAATAAGAACAATATACAAGCAGCTAGTATTCAGCTAGGTTACTTTTCAAAAGTTAAAGAATTAAAGGATCTAAACTACTTCTTTCATACCTTTTATCAAATTTAACTACCCAGAATGCTTCAGTTTCTTTGGCTACTCATAGCTGCACCTGTTTCCAAAACATCTTCAGCTGGCTTAGCCTGTGACTAATGGCAGCCATTTCCAGGGAGTGGCTATTTAAGGAAAGATCTTTGCTCTGATTCCACAAAAACTCTTCAATATATTAAAGAGCAGAGAGTAAAATTTGTGAAATTGCATAGGTGATACAAGACTCTATTCACTGATTTCAAGTGTGGTGAAGCTATTCTGTAAAGCCCAATTTTTTTCTTAAAAGTCTTTAAGCCTCTTATACTAAAACCTTCATTTTTTAGCCTCTTTTCAAAAAGTAACATTTAGGATTACTAAAGTGAAAGAGAAAAAATCTATCCCAGTTTTACTTGATAGTCTTTTGTATGTCAACAATTCTACTGTTACTTTCCACATGAAACCTCATTCTGTTCTCAAAAGTTCAACAAGAGGCACCCTAAGAGGTCTCTGGTACCCGAGACAACGCAGCATTCTCACAATACCTATAAATAAAATATCAGTGTCTCTGTCAAATTAGCAGCTTATGGTATCAACTACATATGTCAATGAAATTCTAATTAATTATATTTTTATGATCAACATTTTTCCCTAAACCTAAGTTGATACTTGAAGAGAAATTCCGAAGTACACAGCTTAAAGAATAAACCTAACCTTCCAATACTACTGTATGACTAATCAGCCCACTGTAATATTTGCTTTACAGAAGTATTGTGCATCACCACTGCTATAAGCAGAATACCCAGCTGAAGAGTTCATACCGGCCCTTCTAAGCCATAGATGTGTGCCTACATACTCATTTGTATACTTGGCTGGAATGTTCTTTCAGTGAGCACAAAAGCTGTATTCAGAGAAAGTGGCAGACAAAAGAAAAGATGTTACAGTTCCTCTAAGATTAAGGAGTTTTCTTGTAAACACAGGATAGTCCCATTTGCAGATGGCATTCAAGTATTGCAGTGCATTTTTTTCTTCTCAAGTTTGATACTGAGCAAGCGTAGTAAGGATAACCAGCTACAGCAATAAGACAGCAAAGTTCTGGAACTGTATCTGGTTATGTCTGGAATCAAGCACCTGAAGATTACCATCTTCTCTTTTTTTTTAAAATACATTTCTATGAAGATAATAAAAGCTTCCTCAAAATTCCAACTAAGTAAACACAGTATACACAGCTTGAGAAACTTGATCAGGCCAGCTTAAGTATCATGAATGATTTTTATTCCACATAATAGATGCTATGTTTGATATTTATTGTCAAACCATAATTAAGAATTTATTACACCATTTCAAATGTTCAATTAAGTGCTGTTGCACAAGTTATTCCAGCCAGAAACAGGTAGGATTGTTCTCTATTTTAATGCAAAATAGACTAAGTATAATTTTACTGAACTGAAATCAGTGCTAATGAAGAGATATAAATAAAAACATTCCACTCATTTAAAATGACCTACTACCACTTAAGTTGTTATCTAGATGCTACCAATGCCATGTACATTACCAGTGAAAAAAGTCTGTCATGGGGGGCATACACCCACCTCTCTATCATTGATATACTATTATTATGCTGTCATCAAGAGAATTTTTCTTACTATATAGAATGTAACAAAAGCAACTCATTCACTTTACTCGCCTCTAAAAACCTGAATCACTCTACACTATTAAGTACACATATAAATATAAGCTCTGTATTATCTGAGAAAAGTCAGTGTATGAAATAAGAGATTTATTTTAATACCGTGAAATATGTTTAGCTTATCAATCCAAATATTTTGGCTACCATCAGGCAAAATAAATTGAAATGAGAATATTAGCTCAACAGCCAAAGAATTACCAACAAAGAAAAACTTAATTACTGCAAACAGACACCTATATACATACTAATACTTTCTGTTAACTTAATGTTAAATTTTTCCAGGGAACACAGTTAAAACAGCAGCCTCAGTAGCAGCCCAATTCCAAAATGGATCCAAAGTAGTAGAATATATTTAAAGTGTGACTCTTTGCAGGTTCCAGCCCATGTATCCAATGTATCCATGTATCACGAGGTGACATCATCTTTTGTACTACTTGATATTTAGGAATGTAAAAACTGCACTAGTAATCTGTAAGAAATTGAATGAATCCAAGCTTTAATGTCTTTTACATCATCCAACATCGGAAGAAAATAGGCATGAAATTTCTGCAAAGACGACAAAAACACTGCAGTTACCCAAATCATGTGCTATGGGTAAATGTATGTGGACTGTCATTATAAAGTTCTGGAAGAGCACCTCAGAATAAATCTGTGTTCACAAAATAATTAAACTTTAAGTTATTTGCATTGTCTTCATTTTTGTCTCTGTTCCAGGCAGCAAGGTATTGGTACATATCATACTCCAATTTTTAAACTATAGTGCAGGCTTACTTATGCTAAAGTACTTCACTGTCTCCCTTGATGCACATCTAGCATGACAACCTTCTAAAGAAATTAAAGGGGAAATTTATAAAATTATTGCTATGTTTTAAAAAATACTTTTATATTTATGGAAGCACCAAGATTAAAAATTATGTATATTTATGTCTACATTTAGTGATTTAATTTGCGGTAACATTCATTAAATATTACAGCAACATCTATCTTCCAATAAGCAGTGCAGCAAAATAAGTTAAAAAGTGAAAACACATATTCCATTAGAGATTCCTAAATTCTGAAATGCTGGTATAACATGTACTCATTTCCAAAATGTCTCAACCCCTTACTGTTTCTCCCAGGAAAAGAAATTATATTAAACTAGGTGTCACAGCATTAACAAAAGATTAAACTATCATTCTTTCACTTATACACGCATACAGGATATTGGAAAGTCTATCTTCCACCATTATAAATTAATTTAAAGCATTCTTTGTGATCTGAGAAGAATGTATTCTACATTTATCTTTAAGAAAACATGAAGTGGACTATTTTAAATGTACAAATAAGAGATTTAGCACTTGCAATCCACTGTTGAGAGGATAGCTGAAAATCTGAGGGAAAAAAAATTACCGCAGTGGATCAGGTTGCCCTGCCACAAACTGGAACACTTTTTTCAGGTCAGAAGAGAATGTGAAAACACAAACACACAAAAAAATTACTCCCTGTTACAGTCTTTATTACCAGCTGAAACCTTGCACCAGATACACTTGGTTATGAATTTTGCTGAAGTCAAATCCCATTTCCCTGCCCTTAGAAGGATGGCGTAAACAATGCACAATAAGGTAGAAGCACATCTAAAAGGGAAAAGGGAAAGAATGCCAGATAAAAGCTCAATAAGAACCCCAGTTCTTGGAAAGGAAGATAACAACTGTCATCCAAATTTTTGCACTAAGTTTCTGGTAATAAACGGAAAGTGTCATACACCTTACTCTACCATCTCCAACTGGCGTAACTCCTGACTGTGACCAGGTCTCCACTAACCTATCTATAAATATATGGGCCTTCTTAACCTACAAAGAATCAAAAGCTTGACTTCTATTCCATTCTAGTTCCTTAAAGTTAAGAGTGATCCCCAAATTATTGTTTCTGACTGTTTTGGTTTGGAATAAAGGTAGCACAATTGCCTTATCTTTTCCACCCAATGGTAAAAATACCTATTGCCAGAATGTATTAACATAAATATTGGTTACATGAAGATTGCAAACTTTACAGGATAGGAATCTAATATTTATAAATATTTTTCTGCAGAAAACTGTAACAACTGTTTCTCTAGCTTAAGGGGTAAAAGACATTATTATTAATCGTACTCTTTCCAACTATTGAGTAAGAACTTGAGGGGAGTGGGGAAGCAAAGTGTATGTTGGCGTCCTTAAAAAATACTTAAAATACTTTCTTTTTTGTATCTAATACTAACTCTTCTTTAAAATCTCTCAATCTTTTGAATTTGGAATTAATGTTTATCATATCAAAAATTCAATTTTATTCATCACCTTCAAGGCGCATCATCAATTCCATTTAATCTTTTCACTCAATACCTTCTAGAAAACATGGACTTCAAACCTATAGAAAGTGCAGTGTTCTAGGTAGCAAGCAAGCCTAGAAAACCTCTGAGGCAATTTCACATTGTAGACAGCTTACAAAATGTTTAGCCTGATGACTGAAAACTGCTAACTTGGCAGAGGGATGGGGAAGAAGGTGTGTTCACAAGCAGTTTAAACCAATCCAAATGAGCCTCGGTGCACTTCTGCTTTCCTCCCCTTCCTTCCTCCATCCCAATGCTAAGGATCAGCCAGGTCAGGGACTGGCTGCAACTGAAGAGTATATATATTTGATTGTTGTTGAGTTATTTTCAGTTTGATTCAGTCCACCCTGGGACCACACAAATGGACTGCTAGCACAAAAGACAACAAGAATAAATAGCTGGGAGTGGAAGAAGGAGACAAGACTGCATTCTTCCATGACCATACAAGGTTAATTTGACAAACTACTTATGAAAACAGATCTTTTGCTGTAGGTTGGTGGGGCAACAGATTAGACAGTGAGAAGACCAAACACTCTCTTCTGCCCAAGAACAGTGTTAGTCACCAGTTAGTCCAACCTGGGTGATGTGCTGTGCAACACTTAGCTTAAATAACAACTGATGAATGCTGTCTCTAAATAGCGTACTCCTTAAGGTGGTCTGCCAAAGTCACCATCAAAGACTATGCAATTTGGGAGTTTTGGATGCTTAAAGGTCTTTTCTTTGGTGTACTGACTACCCTCTTCAGAGCACATAGTCTCAAAGACAACAGCAATGGAAACAAGTAACTCCAGGTTAACTGGAGATTACTACTGCTTTTGCTCACAGTAAGGACAATGCCTTCTCATAGTTAGGTACTACAGTATTGCTGCTTAGCTCATAAGAAAAATCTCCTTCATAGTGCTCCCTCCCAGGTTCAGGAAACCCCAAAATAGTACTGCACATTCAATTAATTAATATACACTCACACAGCGGCCACACATAATGCGGGCAGGTCACCTCGGTCCTAGTTTTCTACAGGTAACTCAGCAACACCCTCCACCACCCTGCTCTTGACAGTCTCACACAGCTGCCTTTCCAGCGCTTGCTTATAAACACTTCTTGCTAAACAGGTCATGACTGCTTTATATGCTGCCTTCCACGCCAAAAGAAAAAAAAAAAAAGTAGTACAATACTGCTTTATTGAATTTCTTCCCTAGTTCAAACTAATCTTCAGAAGGAAAATAAGATGTCTTGTCAAGTACAGAATATCAAAGTTACTGTCTTTTCCATACTTGAATTCCCTAAAATATCCTCTCATCTGGTCACCCCATGTTAACAAAAAAAGGAAAAAAACCCAACACCCAAACCACCCAGATTTATGACCTTACATCAAAACCTTTTAAAATAATTATTAAAAAAACTATTAAATCACTAACATTTAGTTTATGCATAGGGCTAAACAATTTTCCTTAGTCCCCTGGAGGCCTTTAGAAATCTTATAGAAAAAACCCATTCCATGAACACACGAGCAAATACCCAGTGGGTGGTAGTAAGCACAGTAACTGGACAACACTGTAAGTGCTAAATAGGAAAGGCAGAAAAGAAGTATTTGTTAGTGAAGCATGTCAACAAAAAAGCAAGCAGCCATACAAGCCCTGATTTACCAACATTTCTCAACTGTGACCTAAATCATATTTAAGGCGAAAACAGTTCAAGATCCATGTTTATTCAGAATTGTACATTTCTGTAAAAATATATGAAGTGCCTATTGTAGTTAAGTAGAACTGCAGAGAACCCACTATAGCATTTCACAACAGGTTAACTACTTTCATGTAAGCATGAACTGATGAATAATCTAGCATATGAATGGCTCTGTATAACATCAGGGTACCCAGGAAATTTAAGCTGTAGGTTTTTCTATAAAATTTGCTACCTTTTTCAAATTAGGAAATCTCAAACTCCCTTTATTTTTATTCTTCAGCCTATTATAAAAGAATATACTTGTAAGGAAAAAGTGTGTAACTGTAGGATTTAAACAAAAATTTGAAACCAATTTGCAACAACAGTATCATTTCCATCTTTCTTGAAGTTAGCCCTTTTTTTTTAGCTTACATGACCAGTGAAGCACCCAGGGTAAGTATTTGACAGTGATTATAAAGCTTAATACCTCAAAACCATTGCATTTTGCTTTGAAAGACTTCAACTATAATGCAGAATTTCTTTGAAAACAAGACACACAGTGTGCATCACAGCATGCTTCCGCACTACATGTATACAATACTTGTTTCGCTTTACAAAGTGAACTGAATAACCGTCTCAAAGTGTGCTAGTGAAGATATGCATATTCATTATTGTCTACTAACATTTTTCTTAGTGTCCTGATAAAATGGTCATGCTGCTGTGAGAATGCTGACCCAAAAATTCTTCACCAACTTTGAAGATAATAACACAGGCAAATTAACTTTTCTAATGCCCACAGTTTATTATAACCTCAGTCTTCTCAGTCTAACACAGCCTTTTTTCCACTAGGTGGTCTAATTAACTTTGAGTCCTTATCAACTCAGCTACTGAACAGTCCTATACTAAACACGCAGATTTGAGTTCAAGATTTCCATGTTGTTTAGCCACTGTAAAATATACTAAGATCGGCATTTCAAAAGTGCAAATAACCAATTTCAAAATAACATAGATTATTCCAACATGACTTGTAATTGCTTGGTGCAAGTGGTGTTTGCTTTCCTTTCTACATAATTATGCAAGCATGAGGAAGTCAATAACTGCCTCTGATCATTTGTTCAAACTGGAACATCAGGACAGAATTTAAGAAAATAATTTTTCATAATGCAAAAGCAAATGACAGGGGAAAACCACGTCTTAAGACTTACCTGTTCTCCTACCTCCAGCACAAAAACTACTCTAATGATACTCTTCCTCTACAAATCTCCATTTCTGCTGTAATTCAAATAGTTAACTAGAAAGTGAAAGGTCACTACATTCCGTGACTGGTTTCCAGCCTGCATAAGAGCAACAGGACTTTTAGCTGACTTGTGCTTGAAGTTGGAAACTAGTGACTGAAAAGTTTGCTAGATATTTCACTTTTGTCCCCTGCCATACTGGCAGAGAATAACAAGCAGCAGACTGACTGGCTTTAAGGAAAAGCAGTTACAGCATCAGTGTGCACCAGTGATCTCTGTGGATAGCTAGAAAGGTCACTAGGAAAGAATACTGAAACCAAAATGTGAATTCAGGATGAATTTAAAACAAAACAAAAATCCATCGTAAACTGTACGTATGGCTTCCTTAATTTGTTAGTGTGGCAGCATCAAGCAAGCACTCTGGAACATCTAGGGCTTCCAAATAGAAATATCTACAACCATTAAATATTTCATATTTTACAGACTGAAAAACATTAACATGCAAATAGCATCAAGACATTTAAACAATCATTTCAGATCACTTAATTCATACTGCCTTGTTCTAGCTTCTGGGACAGACACTATTTTTATCTCCAGTCAGCAGTGAACTTTTTACCTACCGTGGGTATATTACCCTCATTCACATATTTAAATACCAAGCAAATGCTGCGATACATATTAAAAATCTCAGGAGCATTTACAATAGTTCTTTAGTACAAATCATTGGTGAAACCAAGCTTGTGTTTCTTTTTTTCTTTAAAAGCAGTGACTCTGCTTTCCTGAAGTTTATTTCCTGACTTTGGGGAAAAAATAAAAACAAGCTATAATAATGTTTTTATATATATTGCTACCTACTTAGTAGGTAGTAATTTGATGGCATGCAATTAGTTTTTAAATAATCAAAAGATTCTACATGCTTCCAAAGCATACTTAATGCATAAAGACCTCATGCAAAAGGTGCCCAAGTTGCACAAACAAAAAAAACCCACTTCACTACAACATACAAATCACACTAGCCATTACCTGTACAACATATTAACTACTATCAGAGGTCATCCAACCACAGGAAAAAGCCTGATTTAGTAGAACATCACAGTAATGAGCACAACGATGTCAAGACTTGAATAGTTCTTGTAAGTCATATTTCAAGATTCCAGGACTGCCTTCAAGTGGTCTTTGCAGTCCATGGGAGGACTATGTAACACGCTAAAGTTACCAGTTTATACAAGGGACTTTATTTACTCGGATTAAGTTGGGTTATTGCAGGGAGAACAATTATGCCAACAGCTTTGGAGGTGGTAATCTCTTAGCAGGCAGCACACCTCTCTTGCCTCAGAGTGTTATGAAGTGCAAGAGCATGAGTGACTTACAGCTTTCTATCAATAGGACTCGGTGCTCTTCCTAAATATACCTCACTGTGTTTTACACAGAATGATAAACATTCTGTCCATACTACACAGATGGGAAAAATGAGTCAGTAAAGCTAAATGAGTTGTACAAGTTCACCCAAAGAGACAGAGATACCCACAAGGAATCCAGTTCTAATGCTCTATGCACCGAAATACACAACCCTCTGCACCTGAAAGAATGACCAAGGCATAAATCAAAACAGGGCCCTCAATCGTGCAGTCAGCAGCAAGTCTGCAGTCAGCAGACTCAAAGTAAGACTAGTCCTTAAAGCATTAAATCCTCTACATGCTGAAGTGTCCTTGAGGCATAATCTTTCAATAACTTACAAAAT
Organism: Phaethon aethereus; assembly: GCF_964289735.1. Classification (NCBI taxonomy): domain Eukaryota; kingdom Metazoa; phylum Chordata; class Aves; order Phaethontiformes; family Phaethontidae; genus Phaethon; species Phaethon aethereus. The sequence goes on from NC_138576.1 coordinate 85,325,309, forward strand.
AAATGCATACAAATATACAGTCATATTTAAACAGTATCTTGATCTAGTATAGTCAATGTTACCTGGTGGTGATACGAACAGAAAGCTAATATTTCTCTTAAGCACTCTCCCTTACTGCTTCTTATTGGACTAACTCGTATCCTTGTAAGCTTAGAAAATAAATGACAAATTTAAGACAGGCAGAAAGACTGATGCACTGTATTACTCCTAAAAATCTTAAAAAACAGTCTTGGCTAGACTTAGAAATTTCTGTTGAGTTACAACTCAGTTAAAAGTTTCACTGTAGTAACTAAAGCTTCAATGTAATGACTTACAGATTAACCCCACTTAACATTACAGGACACAGTAAATAAAGCACTGGGACTTATCTCAAGCATATGTAAGTGTAATGCTACACACACACAAATTGCAAAAATTGAAGACTGAAATTTAGGATTTGAACACCCTGGCAGAATTAATCCAGATTTAAAAAATAAATAAAAATGCAATAGTAGCACAAATCTTACCACAGAATAAGCTGAAAGCTTTTTTAAAAATATGGCTCTATTAAGAGGTTTCTGCATTTGCTACTTTAAATTTAAGCATTTGTTATATGTTTAATTCAGCCTGAAGTGGGTCTCTATCACTGTTTCACAGAGCACTTTGCATTCCACTTGTGATCCGACCTCCTCATCCTCCCATCTGTCTATCTACATATTTATATGGCTCTATAACCACAGTATCTGAAGCTAATCTCTATGGCAACTGTAAGATTTGTTTACATGGAAAAAGAATATTAGAAATTTATGTAAATTTAGCTGTCATTTAAATAAGTGTTTCTCCTTCTGGCGGAAAACAGCTCGCTGCACTGCTTCCTATTTCTCTTGCTTCCATCTCCTGAACCCCCATCAGGCAACGAGCCACGTTTGGAAAGCTCCGTATCAAACTACTTCAACCGCCTGTTGTTGTAAATTCATACACAGTTTACTTTTAATGAGAAAGACATATGCAGTATTTTAGATCTTAACACTTGTCAAAGAAAGATCATAGGGAAAGCAATTAAAACATGATTTTTTAAAAGATACTGCCATTAAGTCAAAGTAAAAAAACCATGCTAAACCTTTAACAGCTATACAAAAAAACTTAGTTTACTGCTCAGCAACTCAGATCAATCTAGAAAGTAAAACAGTCCATATCATTTACCATTTCCAGCAGTAAATATAGTACTAGGCACACACTTTACATAATACTCATTCAGACAGCAGGCACAACTCTGATAGTGCAAGACCCCACATCCAGACTGCTCTTTTTTATTAATAAATACCATAAAGATGATGTATCACAGGTTTCCAACCATTATTTTTTATAAGATTTACAGTATTTTGAAATGAGATTTACTGCAACCCAGAAGCACTGTGAGCTGAATTACATGGGGGTCACAGTAACATAACCAGCAATTTGAGCAAGACATCACCAGCAAAATGATTTAAAAAAATAACAAACTCTGCTGTTAAAAACTACTTTTAGATACACAGATCTTTGCCACACAGAGAAGAAAGCATTCTATTCCATCAACTCAATTTTTTTCTATAAAACTTGCATAATATAATGAAAATAGTCTAGAAAAGTCTAAGAGAAGAAAAATGAGCAACATTGAGGTACATGAATACAACACAGCACTGAGAAGAAAATTAGAGCCTGTTCAAAAATCTTTCTGCACCTTACAGCAATTATTTCACTGCAGAGACGCTCTTGCATGCACCCTCCCTGACCGTATCAAGACTATTCATTCAGCAAAAGTCCTATTAACAAATAGAAAGTCAGCAAATCTACCGTTTAACCTCTATTCAAGTAAACACAGTTGTATAGCCAGCATTTCCCCTGCAACGTTACTTTCTCAAGCAGGGTGACTGTACCCTGCTCCTCCATGAAGCAAGCTCAGCCCAGGCAGCCATGTCCTTATTCTCCTACAAACAATGTTTCTGAAGGAGAACAACCCCCGGTCACAGAACTTACAGTTTCCCCCAGCACAACGCAGCACCGCAAAGCCTGCCCCATCGTCAGCAAACCAGCTAAGGCATCAAAACACAGCAGTGGGGGCGAAGCAGCCCGCAGTCTGGATCTGCACCAGCACCGAGCCTCGCACCGGGGTCGGGACAGATGGACTGACAGATAGAACAGCGTTTCTTCATGCAACCCTCCCTTCTTTCCCCTCCCTGACACAAAAGCAAACGTTTTACCTTCATGATGAGCTCAGGCTGCGGTAAAAGCCTCGATAGGGGCTGAGCGGCCGAGGCTGGACCTGGAATTTAAAACAAAGCGCTAAGGCACCGCACCAGCCGCTCGCACCGGGCGGGGGGAGGGGAGGCAGGGATCGGGGTTGGAGCGCTGGGCTCCTCCCGAAACTCCCCCTTTCCTTCCCCGGATCCCCCCTTTCTCCCCTCTTTCCTCGGCCGCTGCTTCCCCTCCAGCTCCCGCACACCGCGGCTTCCCTTACACTCGGTGCCACTGACGCCATTTCTGTCAGAGGAGGAGAAACTTGCCACAACAACAACCCACCCTCGGCCTCCCCGGCTGCCGCCGAGCGGGGGGGGGGAGGGGGGGAGGAGGAAGGCGTCCCCGGCTGCCTCCCCGGGGCGCTGCGCCCCCTCCCCGGGCACCAAGCGACGGGAGGGGACCCGCAGGGGTCCCAGCCCTGGGAACACTCCCACACACTTTACCGCGGGGAGCCGGAGAGAGGGAAAGAGGAGAGAGGGAAGGAAGCTCTTCCTCCATTGTACGAGGAAGAGTGCCTGTGTGCGCGGTGGGGGAGCGGGGTGTCGGTAGCAGCCCCCCCCTCCCCTCCCGACACACACACACGCTTTTGTAGGGGCTGCGGCTCCGGATCGCGGCGGCTCCTCCCCGCCCCCCCCCTCAAATAAAGGAAAGCGCTGACTCCGCGGCAGGAGTTTCAGCAGCAACAGCCGCAACTCCCCGGCTCGGCGCAGCGGGCCCGGGCGGGGGGAGGGCGGGAGGGAGGGAGGCGGCGGAGAGGAAGAAAAGGAAGAAGAAGAAAAGAAAGGAGTGGGGACGGGGAGGGAGGGAGGCGGGGAGAAAGGGGCCCGACCTGCTCGGCGGGGACACGGATGGGGGGGGAGGAGGGGGCTCCGTCCCCTCCCGGCGGAGGGGGCTGGAGAAGCCGCCGGTCCCTCCTGCACGCAGGCGGCATCCGATCCACTCCCCCCCCCCGCCCCGACGCTGGGTGTTTGGGGGGGGGGGGCGGAAGGAGAAGGAGGATCGGCGAGTCCCGCCGCAGTCTCGCTACGAGGAGAAAAACAACCGCCCTCCTCCCCCCCGCACACACGCCCCGCCGCCGCCCGGCCCCGCACCACCCCCCGGGCCTCGCACCGACCCCCACCCGCCGGCGGCGGTGCCGGGGGGCTCTTTCGCCGGCTCGGTGCCGTTACCTTTGTTCCGCGGCGCCCGCCCGCCCGCTACTCCCCCGACCCGAGGCGGGGGTGGGGGGGAGGGAGCGAAGAGAACGGGGCGAAGCCTCCTCTCAGGCCCGGGCCCCCTCAGCCTCGGCCCCCGCTCAGTGCTCCGCCAACGGCTCTGCTCGCAGCGGCTCCGCGCGGCGGGGCCGATCCGTCCTGCGCGGACCCGGCAGTGGCAGCAGTGACTGCTGGGCTCGGAGTCTCTCGGTCCCCCTCCCCCTCCCACACCGACTGACTGACGGACGGACGGACAGACGGACCAGAACACGCCCCTCTCCCCGCCTCCTCCATTGGGCCCCAGTCCGCAGAGCCCGCCCTTCCCTCAACCCCATTGGCCGTCGCATCGGAAATACTGACATCATTTTTCTCCACTTCTATGGAAACTGGGACTCGGTGCCGAGGGTGCTCATGGGTGACGCTGTTCGCCCTCGCCGTTTCTCCCGGCTCGAGGTGCGGTTCGGCGCGAGGGGCGAACTACACCTCCCAGGGCGCACCGCGCGCAGCGGCCGCGAGGGAATGGAGCCCTCGCCGAATGCTAATGAGCCGAGGGGTCCAGGCTGGCGCCTGCGCGGTGGGGCGCTGGTGGCGCATTTTCCCCCAAGAGGGGAAGGTGGCGCCCGGCGGAGCGGAAGGGGGCGGTACTCTTCCCGCCCAGTGCTGTCGCCGGTAGTGCTGCTGCCGCTTGCCACTCCTGGAGCGGAGGCTGCTCGGGTCAGCGGGGCGCGGCTCCGGCTGGCGGCGGCGAGGCGAGGTGAGCGGTGGCTGCCCGTGCTGAGGCTGGGCGCCCGAGGCTGCCCCGCCTGCCCGTTAGCCGGCCGTTGCTGGTGGGAGGCGCTGTCGCCGCTCAGCGCGGGATCCGGGCGGGGGTGGGGGGGGCGCACTCCTCAGAGGAGCCGGTCCTTCCCCTCTGCGCGGAGTTGGGTGGCGGGGCCGAGCCCGGCCGCGGGGGGAGCGGGTCCCGCCGCCCCGCCTAGGAGGGGCTGGCGGGCTGCCCGGAAGGGGGCCGGGAAGGGGTTGAAGGGGAAGGGGGGCAGGAGCCGGCGGCTGCCGTTGGTGCTGGGCGGCGCCGGCGGGCAGCAGCGCTGTCTCCGGGGCGGGCTGAGTGAGCGCTCGGGGGCCGGGGCTGCGCCGGGCGGGCGGTGCTTCCCTCCCCGGCGTCTGAGCCCGGCTGCCGGCAGCGCAGATCAGAAAATGGGGGTGGACGGCGGGTAGGGGGAGCGAGGAGGCCTCGGCGCTTGGTCTGGCTTTATCTAAAATGGCGCTGCTGAGGCTGGGCTGTTTGCCTCTGAGTTGTGGAAGCAGCTAGAGAGGCTGTGCCGCCTCCGTCGCGGTTACATCTCATGTTGGACGCCGAAAAATGGAGCCTAAATATTTTGGTTTGAATGTGATGTTTTGGGTGGGGGTTAGACATCTGCAAGCAGGCTAACAACTTCATGTTCTTTGCGAAAAGTGAATTTTAATCTGAGAAGTGTTTCAGAAGTAGTCACGGTTTTTGCCGACGCGTTTTCTGTCCTCGGGTCAGCCGGCAGCTTAAAAACCCTTCCCGTCAGTGTGCTGTCACAGCGTGGTGCGAGGACTTTGACCGCCCGCCTGTTGTTGTCTGGCTTCTGTAGCATTCGTGCTCAATTGTATCAGAAAATCCTGTTAAAATCTAAGCGCAGTTCCAGCAACTGTATGTTCTTGGTGTTCTGGCGTTGGTGTTGAAATTGCAGCTATGGAAAGCGGGATGTTTACTTAGCTGCATTTTCGGGGAAAGTGTATGACTCCCCAGCTGTGGGAAGCTGCCTGCCCTTAAGTTGAATACAAGGTTTTATTCGGTATCACCCTAAGAGGGGTTGTAGTGAGGACTCTGCTAATTAGAATGAGAATGTGGACTAGGCGTGACAAGCATCCTGTCTAAATTACGTTTGGATTAAGAGCCTTGATAGCCTTTTTGAAACAATATACATTCACAACAGTTTCTGTGTATTTCTTCCGAAACAGACCTTCTCACTCCTACGTCGCCCTATTTGGGGCTGCTTTTTTTTCCCACTGGTTACAATGAAACTAGTGTCTCGGTGCACTAAGTTCTGTGATGGAGCCGATTTAAGAACTTTCTGGATGGTTCCTTTTGCATTACAGCTCTCTGCTCCTTTGGTGGTTCCCTTTTATTTTCTGCGTAACTGTACTGTGATTGGAGGCACTGAGATAATGCTTTTTAAAATACTGACTGTATGTTTAACCTGGACTATTTCAGTGATCATACCCTCCTAATTTGGAGGAGGGGGAGAATATAAGTTTCAAAGTGAAGATTTTTTTGGACATGTAACCTAGAATTAATACTACTTGCATCTTCTCGAGAAAGCTCCTAGACACAGATTACAGCTTCAAGTATAGTTTGAGAGTAGTTCTAACTTATGGAAGCCCATGTCACCATCTTATTTGAGTGTCTTGTGTGTTTTCAAAGAGCTCGTCAGGGATAAGGTTTGTTGCAGTCCAAAAGACAGCTCTGTGAGCTCTCTGTTGTGACTGCATGGCTTGTGCCCATAACACCTGTCCTCTAAGCTTATGTGGGGGTACTGAGAAGTAACTGGACAAATAACTTAGTCCTCCATGAGTTGAAATGCAGCAAGTCTGTGTACTGGTGTAAAAGGCAAAATGGGCTTAACTGCCTTAATCTTTTGAATAAGCATACATGCAGTCAATTCTTGCACTTTCTCTAATAAAAGGCTTTGTGTTTGCTTTCATTTATTGTTTTAACTCCTGGCAATTTTACTTTTTATTGGTAGGTGCTGACTGAGATCTTGTCTCTAAATGTCGTCTTCAAGAAGACTTTCTGCGGCAGTGTAACTTCCATAGTAAATTGGTCAGTCACATAGGCAGGAAACCCTTAATATCAAGCATTTCCCAGGTGTGTCAAATATGATAACTTTGTGCAAAGAGCAGTAGTATTACAAGTCACATATAATGGTATTCTTGCTTACAGGCCTTTATAAGCAACTTCATTTACATATTTCTTTATCAAGTGTCCCTTTCTTTGTACTAAGTTTGGGAGAGGTCCTGCTCACTGTTCTTGTTTTGGTGGCAGTATTAGATATGTAGTTGTTTGATGAATAATCAGACTGTTTCTCTATTCCTTAGCAGAGACTACCTATCACTTCATTTAAAGGTAGCATAGCAGTATAGAAAAGTTTAACTGTAGTGATTCAAGCTAAGTTACCATCCACTCCTTGTCTCTTAGAGCCTTTTTTCCTATCTTATTTAAAAAAAAAAAAAAATCTTGGCACCTGTGGGAGAAATGCCCAACTAATTTTCTGCTGATAGGCAGCATTTCAGGTGGCCTCCTATTAGTTTTGCACGAAAAGATGCAAAGATTTAGTTTGATCTTGTGTAATACTAGCACATTTTAAGTTATTTGGGAATTCTGAATATTGTCTTGGTGTCCTGCAGACAGGCAAGAAACCTCCTAATTCCGTGAGGGAAGAGGAAGAACTTTAAGATTTACTTTTAAGCAGAAACTTTTACAGAGCAGTAATTTCAGCCATAACGTCTCTTCCCAGCTCTGCTGGATAGCTAGGTACTTTCAGTTCTAAACCATCTGTGTGGCTTTTTGACAAATAATAGTCACAGGAGAGTTGTTAAGTTGACAGTGTTGTCTTATATCCGACTCTACCAGCTTCTTTCTGCTTAAAACATCTGGGGGTGGACTGTGATAATATCTTTGATTTCACTTCCTCACTGAAGTCCTTTGAGAATTACCCTTGATATGTAAGGCTATAGTTTGACAGCTGACTCTCAGTGGCAGTGCTGGCTTAGAAGCAGTTCCTATCCCTTCAGTTATACCAACAAACTGAAAACAAAATAGGGAGTTGAGGGTGTCAAATCTGATTTAGATGTCTGTGTGTCCTGACCGCTAGTTGTGCTGGCACACCAAGGTATAGGTTGGAAATGCTGTACTGCTTATTGTGGCATTACTGCGAAGAAACTATGCAAAGCTTTCTCAGAAGGTGCAGTCTTACAAGTATTTTGTTGGCAACTGTGTTTGCTTAAATAGCCTTTCTTGCCCCTGAAGAGCTGATAGATTTGATTAACAAATAGTTATTAATGCAGATCAGGTCCCAAGTTTGGACTGCTGCAAATGGTTACAGGTGTGGAGGGTGGGAATGGGAGTAGACAGGAACTGATTGAGCCCTACTGAAAGGGGAAGGTCATGAATGTTGAGAAATACTAGTTTGTCCAGGTAGCTTAAGAGGAAAGTGATCTTAATGCTGATCTTTTGACTTTTTTGTGGGAAAGTATTGGTGAACTATTTTGAGCAAGTGTCGAGTATAGCTTATTCCTCTCATATTAACCACTCCCCTTAATGTATCTACGGTTTAAAAATGCATCAGTCCGTACTTATAAATATCACTTTAAAATAGTAATTTTTATGGATAATTTATATAACTGTTCAGTTGCTCCGGGGAAAAAAAGTACATCCTTTCCAGGATGCTGCAAAGTAGCTGAGAAATGATGCTGAAGTAGCATGAGTCTTTATGCTGCTGCTGCAGTTCCTGTCTTAAAATGACATTAGAAGAATTGTTTTGAGCTGCTGCATCTGCAGTGCAGCAAGGAAGGCTAGAGGTGAAAGGACAGAAAATCTATCATAGAAAACACTTTGGAAAAAAAAAGTCAGATAGAGATGACAAAAGGTACATGGACTGAAACATAGCTCAACACTTTTCTATTGATTATGTAAGGAATGGATCCTAAAAGATTTATCATAAGTCTATGATGTATATCGTATATGGGAAAGTGTGTAAAGATGTCTGTATGCTTAAACAGAGGTGAGAAAATGGTATATTCCTGGTTTGCCTTGTAAAACAGGACTGAAGAATTCTATCAGAAGGCTGAAGCTAGGGTTCAAGTTGTTTAAATTGCCTCAGTATTGGGTATATTTTCTGTTCTTGGGCATCTCCACTTTTGTATAGGGAAAGTATTTAGGGAGGTCTAATCACATTAGTCATATGAGGTTTTGTGTGTGCTGAGCGTCTTCTCTAAAGACTTGCAGTGGAGCTTCATTGTTGTGAATGTTAATGTTTTAAATACTTCTCTATTATCCAAGACCTCTAATGCATATAAAAGAGCAAAGTCTAGGAGTTGATTTAAACTATTCATGAATAATCAAAGAAAACTGTATTTAATACATATGCTTGGTTTTTTGCAAGTGACATCTGGAAAACTTTTTTCTGTAGTGAAGGTAGTATTAACTGAAGGTGTCATGTTCAAAATTGGAGTATTTGTACCTAACCTTAAAGTCAGCTGACTTTTTATTGTGTACATCTATTTTTTTGCTTCCCTAACTTTTGATCTACATAGTGTTAATGACACTTTCTTTAACAGTGAACTACCTCTTATGAAATAAAGAAATGGATGGGATGGATGAAACATCTAAAAGAATCCTAGAGCCATACCAGTATTTACTTCAACTACCAGGCAAGTTTCGTTGTACTGTGTTGTTTTTAAATCTCAAAATAGTTTTTATAGCGACTTTTGTGTCAGGAAGTATAAGCCAAGAAGTTTATCCATTCTTGATTTGAGGATTTAAGAGTAATTAAAAGTAAAACTTTTCAATATTTGTTCTTTTTTTCCTCTTGTAGAACCACCTTTTTGGTGAGATTGGTACAAAAGCTCTTGAGTCTGTCTGCAGTGTAAGTAGTATTTCAGTTACTCAGCTCTCCATTCAGGGTAGCTGACTTACTACTTTTTAAAACCGATAAGGGCAAATACTTGTAAACGAAGGCTTTGTGGATTATTATTTGATTTCTTTCCCTTGCCTTCTTCCTCTCCCTTGTCCCCATGCCTAGCACTACTGCATCATGTGTATTAACATATGAATGAAACAACCAGAACTAATGCACTTAAGGTAATACCTATGTTTAGTTCTTGCCTGATTTATCTTTTTATAGAAAGTTACATTAATTAATGACTTACCTTACTAATTATTCATATTTATGTAAGTGATTCTGCTCCAGCTTGATCCCATTCTTAAAGAACAAAACATCATCAGCCCTCAGTTTATCTGCTTGCTGTGCTGGACTCAATGGATTGTGGTTTTGGTTTGGTTTGGGGTTTTTTGTGTTGTGTGTGGCTTTTTTTAATAGCCTGCTGCTTTTGTGTAATTTCTTCTCTCTGATGTGTAGAGCTGGGTATTCATATGGGCAACTTTGTCTGTCTGTGGATTGCCTCACTTGCCAGATGATCAACCAGTCCTTGTGTGGTATCAGGTCACTAGCAGCACATTAAGATGAAGTTTTCAGTCTAGAACAGTACCCATTTTAGCAGAATTCAGGAGGCGGTTTGATGGAGAACTAGTGTATGGATATGCCTCTCGGAAGCCTCTTTGACTAAGCAGATTGTTTGCTGTGGCTTTTACTTGTACACCTAAAGTGTAAGGAAGACCATACAAGCTATCAAAGTGACTAAGTTTGTAAAAGTAGTGGCAGAATGACTTTGTCACTGGGACTATTGCAGGATTGCCTTCTGTCCAGCTTATATTGCATACTGGTGGAGTTAAGGAGGATACAAAATATTGTAGATATTAAAGAAAATAATTCTGACCAAAATTATATCTACTGTTTAGGCAGTAGCATAATGAATCACAGGCACAGTATTAAGTGGCTTTTGTGCATCTGAAGGAAGACTTGTGTATCAGCAGGGTGGGTCTTAATTCATTATACCTTTGTATAATGAATTTCATTATTAATCTCTACAAATATCCAGGATTGTCTTGTCTACATTAGGGATTTTTTTATTTGACTTGGCAGTTAGAACTACTTGAGCTGAAAAATAAGAAAAGGAAAGGATTTGGCAGTAACAAGCCTTTTTAATGCCAGAAAGCTTCTTTCCCATTTCCCCACAGTATATTCCAGTTGGGTGTTCTGAACTGGGTGGTGCTTTTGCTAGAGAACTACCTTGAGAATGAGTCTATGATATTCCAGAGAGCTTTCTAGGAGCTGGTCCTGAAGAAAGTTACTTTCTTCCAAGACCATCTTTATATGTGCTTTTTATTTTGTTAGCTTATCCCATATAACCAAGGCATATACTAACATCTTTGCATGTTTAGCTGCTAATTATTTTTAAGGTGTGTTAGATACCAGCAAAAAACCCCTCAGCTTCCTAGAAGGAAATATACAACAGACAAAAAGCACCAAAAAAAGCTTCCCTAGGCAAAAGTGCTTGACTAATACTTCTTCAGCTATCTTCCACTTTAAATGATGCATCTAGGATATACACTTAACCTTGCCACCTTGACTCCTGTGGCTAAATTCCTATACTTTGTTGTGACTGAGTTCAACCCTCATCATTCTATACTGATATATTATAATGTTATACTTATTGACAGTGCGAACATTTTATAGCCTATCCTGCTAAAGTATCATAAATCTGATTGTCCACTTTAACATGTTGATCTCTTGTTGATTTAGTTTGTTTTGGGGAAGGTGAGAGACAAGGTACACTTCTTTCTATGCAGAAATGGTAGTGTGATTCAAAAGCGAAGACTTCTGTTATACTAGGCAGGTAACAGGTGAAGCAGTGAGGGTTCACAGTCAGATAGCTGGATGTTTATGGGTTTTGAAACACTGTGGCTTTCCCCAAAGTCAACTACGCCAAGCACAGATCAGTAGGAGCCAGATACTTGTGTGAACCTTGGAATCAGTATGAGCACCGGTGCTTGGCGAGTGGGCAAAAATTGGGTGCATGCTAGCTGTTCATAATTAGGGTGGAGCCCAAATGAGATGCCTGAGCTAATCTAACAAGCTCTTGCTGAAAGAGGCAGTTTCATTCCATCCTCTTTATGCTTCTGGCAGAATTTTCCTGTCTCTTAACTTCTGCCAGTTGTCAGCCTGATAATCAGATAATTAGGTAGTATCAGTCAAATATGTACCTTTATGGCCCTACGGTAGTCCAGTTACTTACCTTTTAAGACTAGTTAAAAACCGAAGTTTTCAAATGGTTTAGTAACCAATGAGAACTTGAATGAATTTAGATACATATCAAACTTTGTTTACGTAAAAGGGGATTATGTAATAGTATCAAGGTGGTTTGGAAAAAAATGTGCCTGCTAATGTTGTCTGTAGTGTAAGAACACAAATTTTTATAACTGAGGATTGATCCCTCAATACAAGAAGTTGATTAGTCTGCTTCCCATTATTTAAATGGAACTTTTAATGGTAACAGTTTGGGAGTGATACTTAAACTAAGCGTGTCTATTTCTTTGTCTTCAATGGTGCTAGGACAGAGAAACAACTAGGCTTAAGGTTTTTTTGCTATGTTGCTATTTTAACTGCTAGTGTGGTAATTGATGCTTATTCCTTCACTAGCAGGATTTAGTGCTTGGGAGAAGGTATGTTCTAAACCAGTAACTTTTCTTGTAAAATCTCATTATAGTAGAACACTGCTATGCTAGTTTACGGTGGTGTTCTGCTTAATCCAGTATTCTGTCCTTTAGTCTCGTGAACAAAGTACAATAAACAGAATTAACTTTCACAAATTCCAATGTGGTTTGTCTCAAAAATGGCCTGATTCACACAGATGATGAATCTTTTATATCCAAGTGGCTGAGTTAACAGCAGTAGCTATTTTTGCAGCACTGAGGAGTATATGGAGTTTCAGTTGCAGTAAAACTGATGTGGTCAACAGCTTACTATTGAAAGGGGTAGATTCTGATCCCATTCATGACTGTACATCTTTCTTTTCATGTGCATTGCTCTGATCTTGGCTGCAGTCTTTCCTGTGCTTGTTTAGCTTGCTAAACAATCAAGACTGGCTTTTGGTTTTCAGCTTTTTCCGCTGGGCTGTTGAACTTGACCAGCTTGGCGAAGGAGGTAAGCACCACAGGGCATGATCCCCACCACTGGCACATCAGAGGCCTTAACTTGTACCAGGTTCCTGAGGGAGGCTGTCCAGCTTCTGAGCTGAAGGGATGCCTGGGCCCCCACTGGGCCAGAAGAAAGTGATGTCCTTGCCCCTAAAAGCTGTGCAGTGGTGGAAAACCTTTGTCACTAAGCTAAGGAGCAGTTGAAGGGAGTCAGCAGGCTGCACAGCATCAGAAATAAAAAAAAGAGCAAGACCCTTCAGGTTCAAGAGCCTGAAACCCCCAAGTGTATTGAAGGAGGGGCCTGAACAACCTGCATGTCAGGTGGGGAAATGAATACTCCTGCAATGGTGAAGGCGGGGAGCTGATGGCTCCTAGCACCAGGAGAAAGCGTCCTGTTCCTTGAGCAGATCTGCAAGTGCCAAGCAATTTCAGTGCGCTGGAAGCTGTGTATACAACAAAGCATCAGACCAGTACCTGGTGACAGCAGGAAGTGATAGTAGTGGGGAGTGACTCCTGCAGGGGACAGAGGCTTCCATCTGAACTGCTGTCTTAAGGAGGTTTGCTGCTTCTGGGTAGCTCTGATTAGGGATGTTAGGGAGGGACTGCCAAGCTGTGTTTCACCCTCAGACTAAACTTTGCAACTCTTCCACTTGAGCACTAGTGGATATAGCAAGGGGATGCGTGGAGCTTATCAAGCATGACTATGTGGCTTTTGGAATGAGGACCAAGGGCACAGGAAGCCAGGTGGCTTTTCTCCATGATACTCAACGCTGTTCCTCTCACCATCAAGAGGAACAGATAGATCCCGCCCGTCAACAACTATTTAGTTGCACAGGTGACATTGATAGCAGAGATTTGGCTTTTATGACCATGGGACTCCCTTAATAGATCAAGGACTACCAAGAGGAGATAGCATCCACCTACCCAAGTCAGGGCAAAAGTGTCTTTTCCAACAGATTGAGCAACCTGGTGAGAAGGACCTTAAACTAGAAATTACAATAGAGGGGAATGACTACCCCACAAGTAAGTGAACAGTGACTGTGCAAGCAAAGGGTGTAGGCTGATGTGGACAAGACACACCTTGTAATCAACAGAGCAGAGCTGAAGGCAGCCCATCCCAAGCATATGCACTCAAACAAGGAAGTATGAACAGAACAACATGATGGCAGAAGCTCTCACTTTTTGTGGGGTATCTGCAGGACTGAGTGCCTCTCTGAAGTGCCTCTACACAAATGCATACAGCATGGGGAATAAACAGGAGTTAGAGGCCTACATGCAGTTGCAGAGCTACAGTTTTATTGGGATATTTGATGTGGGATAGCTTGCACAGCTGGAGTGCTGCAATGGATGGATATGGACTGCCTAGGAAGGCAGTCTGGCATAGCAAGGAGCAGGACTTGCCTTTTATGTGAAAGAACAGCTGAACTGTGTGGAGCTCTGCCTTCAGTCAGATAAGCCTGTTGAGAGCTTATGGGTTAAGATTAGAGGGCAGATCAATAGGGGTGACACTATAGTGAGTCTTTGCTATAAACCACCTGAGCAAGAAGTAGATGAGGCCTTTGGACAGCTGGAAGATGCCTCATATTTACAGGCAGTGGTCCTCATGAGACTTCAGCTACCTCAGTATCTGGTAGAAAAAGCAACACAGCACAGGCAGTCCAGGAGGCTTCTGGAGTGCATTGATGACTGCTGGCTAACACAGGTGATCAAGGAGCTGGTGAAGGCAGGCATTATGCTGGACCTCACACAGAAACAAGAAAGATTTGCTTAGGATGTGGAGACTGGGGCAACCTTGGCTGCAGTGACAATGGGATGGTGGCATTCAGGATCCTGAGAAGAAGGAGCAAGGCAAAAATCAGGATCACAACCCTGGACTAGTTAGTTAACACTGTTTTGAACAAGGGAGTTAAGCTAGACAAGTTAACAGTGACCTTAATCTGTCAACATGGTCGCCCAGGTTTAAAAGTGTATAGGCCTGTTCTCTTTGGTTGTTTTCCCGCAGTGCACTTATACTTGTTGTAGTGTTCTTGTAGCTGTGTGGGGAGGTCTGCTTGGGGAATTTATCCATTTAGCCCTAATCCACGAGAGGACAGAGCTAAACATGTAAGCATACAATATAGTTGAGGTAATATAATTAGCTTGCTTACTCCAGAAGGGCAATGCCCCCTTCTCCTGGCTCTCAGCATCTGCTGCTTACCCTGTACTAACTCTGGCAGACCTGCTTCATAAGCTGACTCAGTACATAAAGCTGGCAGAAAGCTAACCTAGTAAAAAGCAGACAGTTTTCTGCTGGGGTAATGAGTTGATTAGCTTAGTAAGGCTCTAATGAGGGCTAGGTTAATAGTCCCTCTGCTCTTTCCCATGCTGTCCTAGCCCTTTTATGTACCCTCACTGTAAGTGAGGTGCTACCTTAAGGGCATGGCTTGTGGTCAGTTCAATGCAGTAAGAGAGAAGAAATACTAATCAGGAGCCTATCCATAGCTGGAGGTCTGTGGATTTTGGGTCTGTACCCTGTCACAAGAACAATTGTGTATATGGAGAGCGACTCAGGCTGACTTTTTTTTTTTTTCCTCTAAAAGAGAAGCATCTCATCTGTCTGAAGAGGTGGGAGGGATTGTTGTCAGTCCAACATCTTAAATCTAACTTGATCTTTGTTTCAAGGATAAGGATTTTACAGAATCCTTGTAGAAGGAATTTCATCAGAATGAATCTGTTATGTTCTGAATATTTTTTCTTACCTTTTCCACCCAGCATTACTAAGGAGAAAAGCTTCCCATAGTTGCTGTTTGGTTTGGGTAATATTGGATCTTAAGCAGATTAAACTGAATGCATTTAGCATAACTTTTATCAAAGCTTGGTACAGTAATGTCTATTACAGCTCTATAGAGTGGGTAGAGCTTCTAATTTTGAAAGTTAGACCTCTATATTCTTCAGTTTTATAATAGCCTGTGTAGAATAATTAATAGAGCAGTGACGTGTGACAGTGAAGAAACTGGATAATTCTGCTAGTGTTAAGTTTTATTCCTTTTAATTTTGTCCTAGTGTCCCTGGATTGTTGTCTTGTCTAGTTTGGAGGAGAGGTGCGGCAAGGAATGGAGGCTTCTGCATTGAGACCAGTATTAGAGGGCTTTGGTCTTTTGCCATCGTAGCATGGTTGTAGGCATAAAACATGCATACAGAAAATTGCTGTAATAGCACATCGACTGGGTAGGATTGACTTCAGAACAAGATAACATTATTGTTACATAAATACTGTTTTCTTTTAAAGGGGCTCACACAAGCAAATCTGCACCTGTAAAATGGAAGATGAATGTTTTGCTATATGTTTTGTGAAGTGAAACCACAGATAGTGGTTTTTCCTTGAATAGTCAGTGTCTAGACAGCCTTGCTAGTCAAGGTAGACGGGTCTAACAATTCAGATGCTGTCTGTACTAAGGAACTGAAGTGGATAAATCCACTGTGCATGTTAATAATCCATTTAGAGTGTGTGCTACTAGTTATATTCCTCATGATAAAATAACACTTGTTGCTGAACATCCAGCATTCCAGAAGCATATTTTCTAGGAAACACGTTCAGAAAAACAGAATTAGCTGCCTAATGTAAAAAAGTAGGTGGTGTATCAGTGTAATTCAGAAGTGAATAAACAGCTGTAGATAAGGTACACTTTCTTAATGTGATATTATCTCTGAGTAGTTTTCTTTGTGGGTGTACTGAAATATTTGTTAATACTTAACTGGCAAGCCATACAGTTTGGCAGATGTTTGTAACAGTTATTCTCAATATTTTTGAGCAATCTTTTCTCCTCAGTGAACTCATGCAATTATTTTAAAATAAAATTCCCCCTGATGCATTTTGACCCTCCCTTGTGCAGTACTGGTGGTTAAAAGTGTAGAGAGTCAGATTAGGGAACCAATCTGGCCGAAATCTGATCTAACAACATGGGGAAAAGGGGAGAAGTCTGAGTGTTTGAAGTGTTTTAATCCTTAGTATCTGCAGGGTATGGTGTCAGAAGCAGGTCTAACTTGAATTAGTGGTGGTGCTTAGTTAACATAAGAGGTTTTTAAACTCTTGGGTACTACTCTAATTTTCTATTTAAATTTGAGCTCAAATTAGCTGTGTTAAAATAGTGAACTAAGTCAGCAAATTATTGTTTTAAATAAACAGTATTTTAAAAAAAAATAATTTAGAACCAGCTATGTACTTTCCTGATAGAGAGCAAGCCTGGCATGGGGAGCTTAAAATATCTGTTCTCCTGTTTGAAAGACAAAATAATCCCTTCCCTCCTGAAGAACGCTATTAGTGTTTAAGACTGAGCATAGAAAACAAAAATGGAGAACACAAGCCAATGACAGTGTATGTCCAAGTAAGTGTGCCCTTTCACACAGGACAGAGCCAGAGGACAAAGCTGTTGGGGAAGAAAGTGCCTTTTTGTTAGTCTCTTCTAATGAAAACCAAAAGGTGGTGGTGATGGGAAGCAGTGAAAAATCTTTGAGAACTGAGACAAAAATTGAAGCCCTCTGAGCCAGAGAGGAAGGGTATCACCCTTGCTACAGACTCCAGACCACAAAGCTATTGCTTACCTGGTGGTGACTTAAAAAGCAAAAATCAACAGTCCAGTTTCTCCAGGGTATATAACTGCAAGTGAATCTACCCATTTTTATTATTCTGTTCTGTATGTGCTGGTCACACAGCAATAGTGAAGCCTTAGGGAGAGATTCAAATGCTGAAATTTCTTCAGTGCTATGGGCAAGATGGCATCATCGACACAAGGACTAATATTGCAGAATCATAATGTCTCTCAGTAGATCTTGAGATGAGTAATATGGAACCCACTGCCCAGGTTGCACTGCTTTGAAGTTTATTTAGAACTTTCTCCAAAGGCCTTGTTGATGTGAGCTAGATATGCAGAGCTGTTTTTCTAAACCCATCCTGCAGTTACTCGAGGATCTTGTACATAGGTGAGCTTTTCAAAGTTCAGAGCAGCATTGTCTCAGTGTGGGTAGGGGGTGACTATTTCATATTGATCATCGGTAGACACTGAATAAATATTTTCATGTAACTCCTAGCAATTTATTAAAGAAAGCTGGCATCAATAATTTATAGACACACAGGTTAACTTCTGTCAAAATTAACTCCATGTAAAATGTATCTGGATTGAATATTAATGCTTATTTTAAGAATAAACTTGGAATTTTGATCTTGTATTTCGTTCCTATGAAACAGGGTGACTGCTTGGCTCCACCAAACTAGATTTCGTGAAAGCAGAACAAATCCTATTATTCATAGGTAGGCTTTTCGGGTAGAAGATAAATGCCTGCATTCTTGGAAAGTTCTGTTGAGAATGTTATGTTCAGATTTTCAGTTAGAGATATTTAGTAAGTATGTCAAATGTCACTTTCCTGTTTTACAAATTGTCAGTAGGCAAGTGAAGAGTACTACAGGAGAAAGACCTAAAAATGGAGAGAAATAGGTATTCAACAAATATCTGTATCTTCAGTTAATAATGAATTGTAATTGAATCTTCTTAATCTGTTACATGCACAAAACCAACATGGCTGGCAAGCTAGGGCTTGCTTTCAGAAGTAGTAAGCTGACCTGTACAGGTTACCAACATACTCAGGGCCACTTTACTATTTAAACTGCCAAAACTAAATACAGTAACCTGTAAATATGTGCTTTGCATATTACTCTGAAATGTTTAAAACTGAGGTTGCTGATAAATGTGGTGTTTATACAATGAGGAAACAAGTGACACACTATGATCTATTCTGCTTTCAAGTGATCACACTGATCAGCTTGCTGGTCTCAAATCAGCTATAGTTGTTAAGAGAAACTGTTGTCCCTAACAATGAACATTACGTGATTTTTATTTTTTATTGTAAATGCCTGTAACATTTTTATTGTAGGTAAGCAAGTGAGAACCAAACTGTCTCAGGCCTTTAATCACTGGCTGAATGTTCCAGAAGATAAGATACAGGTACTGGCTAATTATTTTTAAAGGGCTGTGACTTTTCTTCAAAGACTACTGATTACAGATTATTCTCTTACATAGCATAAATGATCAGAAATCCAAAATGCACTAGTTTCTGAATATATTGAAGTAAACTTCCAGGAAAATTACTTCAGTGCGAAGCTTTGACTGTGATGTAACACTAAAGAAATTACTTCCTTAACTGGTCTTATGTAGAACAGTTACTTCTTTCCAAGTGTGCTCAAATTTTTAAGCATTGTTACCCACCTAACATAACTCAGATATTAACACTGAGTTTGCAATGACTTATGAAAGAAGCTAGACAGTTACCTTGTAAACTACACAAATATAATGATTGAAAATTGTCCTAGTTTCACCTGGGAGAGTTAATTTTCCTCCTATAGTGCTGTGGTTTGGATTTAGCATGAGAATAATGGGATAACACACTGATGTTTTAGTCGTCGCGCAGCAGCGTTTATACTAAGTCAAGGACTTTTCAGCTTCCCATGCTCTGCCAGTGAGGAGGTGCACAAGAAGCTGGGAGGAGGCACAGCCAGGACAGCTGACCCAAACTGGCCAAAATTATATTCCCTACCATATAATGTTATGCTCAGTATATAAATTGGGGGGAGTTGGCTGTGGGGGCAGCGATTGCTGCTCAGGGACTGTCTGAGTGTCAGTGGATGGGTGGTAAGCAGTTGCATCACCTGTTTTTCCTGGGTTTTGTTTCTGTCTTATTATTATTCTGTCTCATTATTATTCTAATAGTGTTTAAAACATTAAACTGTTCTTATCTTGACCCACAACCTTTCTTACTTTTGCCCTCCTGTTTCTTTCACCTATCCCACTGGGGGAGGTAGGGTGAGTGAGCAGCTCTGTGGGGCTTGGTTACTAACTAGGGTTAAACTGTAAGAAAAATAAAATCTTACAGTTTTGATACAAGAATGTCAAAGACAGCAGTTAAATCAACTTTATAGACGACTTTTTGTGCTAGACCTGAAACTGGTCACCTTATCACATAGTCTGGAGTCCTTACTCCCTAACAGAGTAGCCTAATAGTCTAGCATTAGACTAGGAATTCTCCTTTCCTTTTGCTTTTCTGTTGGACAAATCTGTGCAAGATGTATGTCTGTGTATTTAACACTGTGGCTTGTCAAATGAAAAATTACCCTCTTGGTTAGACAACAGTGTTGTCAAACTGCATATTGAGGGTGCAGAAGATTCTCTGTATCCAAGACAATGTAAGGAATTAAAATAACAAATTACACTTTTAAACACTTACCCAGCTGGTCCCTAGTTAATTTCATTTTAGGCAGAAGTACCTTTAGAGTTTGTGAAGGAGTCTTCTTTAGGGTGGCTTAAGAGTGACACTTCATAGTCTTCAAGTAGCAAAATGGTGTGATTTAAACAATGAACAAAGAGGCTGTATTCATCATCTAGTAACCTATTTTCCAACCTGTCTATATAACTTTTTAGTCAGATTTATTGTGGCTCCCAGCTAGATACTACTTACCCTCTGTGCTCAGCTATATATCCAAATAATAGTAATAGTAACCTGTGTATTGTATGCATGGGTTTAGTCTAATATCAGAGATCAGAATTCAAACTGGAAGGAGCCTCTGGAAGTTACCCAGGACAATGCCCTGCTTAAAGCACAGCTTGCTCCATAGCTGCTTTAGGCTTCTGGGGGCCTTACTGAGTTTCTACATCCTCAGATTTTCAATTCTGCAGCTTCTCTGGGTTTGCTTTCCCAAGTGGAACCCCTTTCATGACAACAAACTCTTCTATTCTGCCTAATCGGGATTTCTTATGCTGCAGTCTGACTGTTGCCTCTTGACCTTTTGCTGAGCACCTGTGACAGTGGAGGTCCATCTTCCTCCATGTTCTATAGTAAACTAAAGCTGCAGTGCCTCTGTGAACAGAAGTTACTAGTTCTACTTGTCACTTTTGAACTGATAATCATGTAACTGTTATTGAAAATTTAGACCACTTGTTCTGGTTATCTTCATGAAGAAAACTGGTGCTTTAATGTTTCCTTTACCACTTATGCTGTTTGCCGTAGAACTTTAACATTTTTATTCTTCAGGTCTGTCGTGGTTTAACTCCAGCTGGTAACTAAGCCCCACACAGCTGCTTGCTCACTCCCCCATGGTAGGATGGGGGAGAGAATTGGAAGTGTAAAAGTAAGAAAACTCATGGGTTGAGATAAAGACAGTTTAACAGGTAAAGCAAAAGCCGTGCATGCAGGCAAAGCAAAACAAGGAATTCATTCAGTGCTGCTCATTGGCAGGCAGGTGTTCAACCATCTCTAGGAAAGCAGGGCTCCATCACACGTAATGGTTTCTTGGGAATACAGATGCCTTAATTCTGAACCCCCACCCCTTCCTTGTTCTTTGCCCCAGCTTTATATACCAAGCATGATATCATATGGTATGGAATATCCCATTGGCCAGTTTGGGTCAGCTGTCCTGGCTGTGTCCTATCCCAGCTTCCCGTGCACCTCCAGCCTTCACGTTGGTGGGCCAGCATGAGAAGCTGGCCAGTCCTTGATTGTTTAGCAACAACTGAAAACATCAGGATGTTATCAATATTTTCTCATCCCAAATCCAAAACATAGCCTTAGACTAGCTTCTATGAAGAAAATTAACTCTTTTCCCAGCTGAAACCTGGACAAGGTCATTTGAGGACAAAAACAAGACCCTGTTACCTTTTAATCTGCATCCTGCCACAATTATTAGTGCTTTTGTGCATACTTGTACTAATTTTAGTAACTTAAAGTTGTTGAGGTCTGCAGGACCACCTGTAGTCATCTTTTTGGTGTCTTTCATAATCTTAAGATGTCCCAGTTGTCTCTCAGCCTGTTTCCCTTCCAGCTATTTGTATTTCTTCTATTAATAATCTGAATTCTGGCACTCTTTATAGGACATTTTTTTACCTCAGATCATTTGTCTTCATGTAGTTTATTTAGATGAATAGGGTTGAGGATACTGTTTGTTGGTAGTTGATTTTTAGTGTTGGCTGCCACCATTTCACTTTTCCCAGCGAAGTGGTCACATTTTTTCCCCACTTACTGCATCTCTAGTACTCATCTGATGCTGCACTGAGACACTTCAGCTTGTTGAATTAGAGAACAGTGGGTTTGTCAGATGAACTTTCTTCTGAGAAGGCACTGAAATGGCCTAGTACAGGGCCAAGCAAATTCTAAAGCTGGTGCAGGTAAGGAGGTATAAATCTGTGTGTTGGAGTTATAGTGCTGCAGCTACTGATTAGATAGGCTTAGGTTCTAAGACAGCATAACACTCAGGACTGGTTCTTCACTTTTCATTATGAAAAGGAGTCTCTTCATTTCCTCAGGCTACTTCCTGATGTCTTCTAAAACAAGCTTTTTCTGCTGTCTAAACTTTTTCACTCCTTACTTTCAACTTTGAGGCATTTTTGACACTGTATTTTCTTAAGTTCACAAGATAACTTAATTCAGACACACGAAGTCATGAAGCACTAGAAGCTGCAAAAGTTCATGAAACTGACAGTGATATGAAATAAGTTAGCAAGAGAAATGCTAGAATAGTCTTATCTGAGGAATTCACAGAATACAGGGTAACCTTCCTGATAGTACTGAGAATGACATAATGGACTAAAAGAATATTAAGACAAATAGGTATGCAAAGTTACTTTCAATAAGTACTCTATCCTCTGATTTAAAGTCAATGGGCAGCAACATATCGTCACAGGTCAAAGTAGGGCTCACTTCTAACTGGCAGATGAGTCATTAGGGCTTCCTAAGTAGCTTGTTCTTGCAGTTGCATCTTGGATAGACAATTAGCTTGCTGTGTTTTGGGTTTTAATCTTTGGGACAGTGGTCACTGAACACTAGGTGACTTGCTGCTCAAGAAAATGCTTGCAGCAAAGTCCCTATTTACTTTTTTCCTACAGCACCCCCCAAATAGGACCATACTAGGTACTTGCAGCTATTTAATGGTGGCCTTAATATTTTTGAGAAGCAGTTGTTTTGATGAATGTTGACTGAGTGCAATGTTTGTAGCTAGCAAGTGTAATTGGTTCATTAGCTTTAAAATTGTATCTTAATCAGACGTGTTTTGCAGTGAGGTTATACAGTATGCAGTCTTACATGCTTAAATTTATTTCCTTTTAAGCAGGTGCTGAATATACTGTTCCTTGCGTAGCAGCTGTGCAATAACAAACGTATATAGTGTTAAAACTCTTAATTTCTTGTTGAGTTGGAATTGAGCTTTGGAATTGTTACAGTTCCCTTTTAGTCAAATTTAGTTAGCTACAAGCTTGATGTTTGGAACAGCTTATTGCATACCTCAGGTGGTGTATGATTTTGGTAGTAAGTGTGTAGGAAGCTTCCCAAGAGAAGTTGTAGCTGTTGCCTTTCTGCCAAGAATTTTCCAAGTGATATTTTGGAGAGAATAGTCTGTCCTTTAAGAGCTCAATACTGAAGATAACTACACAAAATGTGGGGAAAGACAGATGAACTCTCTCCACTTATCAAAACAAGATTTACAAGACAAGTGTGTTAACAGATGACACCTGACACACTCAAGAACTGACCATGGGAGATCTCAGGTTAGTGAATCTAAACTTGTCACATTGTGTTGCTTTGCTTTTCCTCTATCCTGTTTCTAATAATAGTTACGGCATGACTTCTAGCCAATGGCATATTTTATAACTGTTGCAACAATGAAGAGGAGTATGCAAGTGGAAACACTCCAGGGAGTAAGTTCACTTTGAATCTGAACACATTACACAAGACAGACCACATGATACAGGACTTGCAGCAAACTGGCTGATGAGGAGAATCATAAATCTATATTAATAGTAAAAGTGAGTGGTCTAAAGGGGAACCTCAGTGGTAGATAATAGTCTTTAAAACCTTACCCATTTTAAATAAGGTCTTGCAAAACTGGAGGTTAAATTACAATGGGAGACTTAATAATTTTTTTCTTATTATTATAGGTTATCATTGAAGTGACAGAGATGTTGCACAATGCAAGCCTGCTTGTGGATGATATTGAAGATAACTCAAAGCTGCGACGGGGCTTTCCAGTGGCACACAGTATCTATGGAATTCCATCTGTAATCAACTGTGCTAATTATGTGTATTTCCTTGGCTTAGAAAAGGTTTTAACCCTTGATCATCCAGATGCTGTTAAAGTTTTTACCCGTCAACTTCTGGAACTCCATAAAGGTCAAGGCTTGGATATTTACTGGAGGGATACTTACACCTGTCCTACGGAAGCTGAATATAAAGCTATGGTACTGCAAAAGACAGGTGGTCTCTTTGGATTAGCTGTAGGCCTCATGCAGCTCTTCTCAAATTATAAAAAAGACTTAAAGCCACTTCTTAACACACTTGGCCTCTTCTTCCAAATAAGAGATGACTATGCCAACTTGCACTCCAAAGAATATAGTGAAAACAAGAGTTTTTGTGAAGACTTAACTGAGGGCAAGTTCTCATTCCCAACAATTCATGCAATTTGGTCAAGACCTGAAAGTACTCAGGTGCAAAACATTTTACGTCAAAGGACAGAGAACATAGATATAAAAAAATACTGTGTACATTACCTTGAAAATGTGGGTTCCTTTGAGTACACTCGGAATACATTGAAAGAGCTCGAATCTGAAGCCTATAAACAAATTGAATCACTTGGGGGAAACCCTGAGCTTGTAGCACTAGTTGAACAGCTGAGCAAAATGTTCAAAGAAACTGAAAATTAAAAATTTAACTGCTCGGTGTGAATTAAAACACTTTTTTAAAATGGGAAAATAACCAGACTATCCAAGAGGTGTGATAATCAGTCTTGCTTAAAACTTTCTCTTGTAGCCATGTTACAGAAATTACTGTTTAAAAACAATTTGTCACTAAGTATTGAAATATACCCTACTGTCTATACAGTCTTAACTGCAACTGCTTGCAGATGGCTTTGTTAAAGCAGATGTACAAGAACTGAAACAAGCTTTGAACCTAAATGTGATCATCTTTATGCAGTCAGCAGCATTATTTCAGGCCTAAAACTCTCATATTTAACCAGGCTACTGTAGGTTTCTGGCTGAAATTATGTGTTAAATTAAATCATATTGACCCGAGTGTATTGTGTGTTTTCAAAGAATGTCCTAGTAAACCAAAATGTACAATGTTAAATAGCAAAAGGAGATACTTGCAACCTCAATGCACTTAAAATTGTTGTGTGATATTTCTAAGTTAGACTTCTGAAGATCAGATGGATCATCTTACTAAGTTCCAAAGTGAAAATCCTATGCAGCTTCTGGGGATATGTTCAGGAGAATGTGAATTCTGAAAGATAATATTTTATATGCAAATAAGACTAATGTTTAGTCTGAAATTGTAGCTTTATAAAGATTTCTAAGTACATTAGAGAAAAGGTTCCATCACATCAGCAAAGCATAAATTTGCTGCTGATTCCAGCTCTGCAGTGGGTAATATTGATTGCCTGGCTTTAGATTTTTAAAATGTCAAATATTTTGTATGCATTAGAGCTCATATGTGTAACTGTAAATAGCAACATAGTAAGTTGCTACTAGAAGTGGCATGGGATTCATATCAGCTAACTTTAGGACACTGTAGTTGGTGCAGGTCTCTTTAATCTCTGCTTATAATTGAAAGGGCCTTCTACAGGAGTTGATTCATAATTCATGCTGCATTCCTGTTCTGAATTGCTATCTGGAGGATGTTGCAGGTCTCTCCAAAGAGACAAGTTCTGTAATCTTTTGATAAAACAAAGTACAGCATCTTGTCCTACAAGCTAAAATACCACTTCAGTTTTGTTAATTGCTTAAATAGTGCTTTAATATTACGTATACAGACACACTGAAACAGAACTGGAACTAAGAGCTAGATTGAGGGGGGAGGGCTGATCAGTGACAAAACTCTCTGCTCATCTGTATATGAAAAAGTGAACAAAATGTAAGCAGAGACATTTGTGTCATCCTGGCTGGGCTAGCTTTAATCAGGTTCAATTCCCTTAGTCTTGATAGCCACATAAAGCTTTGCTTTGATGTAGGGAGGTAATGGTTTTGATCAAAGGTAAGACTGGTGCTGTCAGTAGTGGTGTTAGCTCAAGCATACTCTTAAAAGAAATGGCCAGAGGTACTTGCCTTCTGACAGCTGAAGGGTACTTTTATGCAGGTGTTCATTTTACTGTACCTGAAAAACAGGGAGAGTCATGGTCTCAACCCACTGAGAAAACTATCTGCATGTGGCTGCTGTAATGTCTTCCCTGCACAGCCTTAAGATTCTTCTGAAAGTGGTCAAGCATGAAAAAATTCAGGATGACTGCTTTCAGTCAGAGACACTGTGTAGTTATGGACGATAGCCTATCCCTTTTACCTGTATGCTGAGGAGGAAGGAATCTTTGTTTGCTCTGTGATGAGGCACAGAACAATAGGCTTTTCACTGAACGGACCTGGTCACCAGGACTGAATAACTTAAAGCTGGTGAAAGGTGTCTTGTCGTCACTATTAGTGACAGTGAATTGTAATTCCCTTTTTATAACTTGCAGTGCTTAGTAGTAAGCCTGTAAATTTTTAATGTTTTATGAGAAAATACTATCTGTAGCAAAGTATAATGGTTATTTTGTGCCATGTCTTGGGACTTTCTAAGCACTGTTGCAGCTGACACTGAATGGGGAGGTAACACTGGAAAAACTATTGTGGTCGGGAGAATCTGCTAGTCTTATTGTAAAAGATATCTCAGTGCCTATTAGGGTATTATAACTAACATATACAATGCAAAGTACACTTAGTGGCATTTCATGTCTGCTCAGTTGCTGGATGTAAACAGTTTTGTGTAATCAAGCTTTCCTCATGAGGTAGCCTTTCTTATTTTTTTTTGTGTAAAACTTTTCTACCATCTGAGACTTCTGCTGTGTCATCACTGCTTTGGTTCATTCTGGCAACTCACCCCAGTATTTATTTTAATACCATATTTTGTAGAACATGCCTTCATTAACTTTGGAGAAAGTATGTTGTAAGTTTTCCAGCTGCAGGCCCTTTTAAACCACAAATAGGTAGAAAGGGAAAAGTATCCTGGGAAAAGAAAGCTGGACCAACAAGAAATTGTAAAGCTCTGTCTTACTCTTCTGCCTTCAAGGCTTTTGATACCAGTAGTCAAAGCATGCCCTGAAGGTATAGTTTAAAAGGCCCAGAAGCAGAGTATCATTGCTTTTTACTTTGGTTAGGATGAACTGAGGCCTTTGAGAGTTTTTCTTGATATATTCAGGAGTTGGAAGAGGCTGGGATCTTTCCCCTTCCTCTGTTAATCAGGTAGAGCATGTTTATTGTCAGTAGTGATGAAGCTCCATAGTCAAGGTAGATTTTTATATTTGGTGCCATGAGACTGCACATCCTCATCAGTATTCTCTTATATTGGGTGTGGTATAAGCTCCAGGTGTTAAGCCATGTTAGGAAAAATCACCTCCTTAAAAAGCAGCATGAGAGTTACTGTGGCTGCAGAATTAGTTTAGTTGTTCAAGTGCTGTGCTCTGCTGTGCCTCCCACAACACAAGCAGTAGGGTGTTTTCCTGAACTTCACAAGAGGTGCATTGCTGTGGAATGGAAGTCAGACTTGCAAGTGGAAATGTCCATGGGGAAATAAAGGGGGTGCTGGTTTCAGTGTCAGTCCCTTTCAGCCAGAACTCTTCCCCTTACCTTCCTAACATTGCCAACAAGTTCTACTTTGATCAGGTTCCTGGTGCATTTCTTGGGGCTTTAGCTCTTGCAGTGTGTGTAAAGAGAAATGCAAATACTGGGCAGTCTCCAGCATTTCCCCCTACCTCAGTCTGTTTTCTGATTGTGTGCTTGCTTGGATGTATGTAGATGCTGGATGTAAATGAATGCTGTCGCCTGTCTTTGAGTGGCCAGCCAATGGATGGGACCTCTCTGCGCTTTCAAAGGCTGATGTTATCCCCATCAATTACAGTGAAAATTGCATCATTTCAGGACCTTCCTGAGGAGATAGCTTGTCTTCCACTTCTCCCTTTGAGCTCAGGCTGTTCAGGAACCCACTAAGAGCAACTTTGTATATATCAGCCAGTCGTTGATACAAACAGCCTAAAAATGTTCATGGCAGTGGGAAAGTAGCTGTTGGTATTTCTTTATGCCTTCAACTTTATGGTTGGTTTTGCTAATTATTAAATATCTAAATGCCTCCATGTGGTATGGAAATTTCCTGTATTAATGGCTGCTTTCTCCAGTTAATGTTAAAATGCTAACATGGTATAAAAACATGGGATTTGTGGGTGTTTTTTTCTACCTTCTTATATAAAACTGGTGTGAACTCTAATATGTCTTTAGCACCGAATTGGGCTAGGCAATTCATGTGCAAGAGCTACATAAGCATGTGTTGCTCTTCTCTGTTGTCTTAATCTTAACATTTTACGTTTCAGGTTTGATATTTACTATGTTCTTTGTGTTATTTGCTCAGTACTTTCATTGTAATTCTTTTCTCAGCTATGTTTCTATTCTGATACTAATGCCACAGCATACACAATACCATCAAACTCCTTTTTGATCCTGGACAAACAAAATGGTCTGAGTCTGCTTTTGAAATGTTAAATCTTGGCTCATCGTATGCCTTTACAAAAGTAATCCAAGATTTTCTGCAATCTTGAAATGCCAGAAGCTTGTCTTCCAAGAAGCTAAAGCCTGTAACATATTTTATATTGCCATAAATTATTTTTGTCCCATTGTAGCTTGAGCTCCTTCTCCTACCCGTCTGGTTCAACACCTATTTTGCTTTGATGGTAATGCTAGTTAGGCCTTTCTGTGAAACAACTTAACTCACTACCCTTTGGGGAGAGGAGTTAAGTTTTGTCTGGGTTAACCCACTCAGCAAGAGCCTGATGAATGTCAGAGCTGGCAGGCGGACAGAGGTAAGAGCAGAGCCAGGGAAAAGATTTGAGAGAATAAGAAAACGCATTTTAGGCTCCTGAGGCTGCCTTGCTTTAAAGTATCTCCTTCACTTTGTTAGGAAAGGCTCAAGAGTGTGGTTAGTTTCCCTGAGCTTCCCTTATTGCTTTCCAGATAGAATGTAAGAGACATTCAAGTTCAAAATTACTTATTCTGATAGTTACATAACTTACATACAGTATCTTAAGGTTTTGATTAAAGGTACAGATAAAACAGAGTATATTGTTTCATTACTGTATTTTTCTTTCTCTAACAATTTTTATATTCTTGAAGCCAGGGAAGCACAATCTGCTATGTCCCTACTTAACTTGATTGTTATCTCATATGAACATTCTTTCTGAATAACTTTTATCATAGCTGAGCACCAGTGTTCACCTTTTCTGCAGCCTTTGTTGTTTTTTAATTACTTTAGAAGGCACCTTTGCAAGGTGTGGATAGGAATAATCCACAATTCATTTCCTTTCAAGCATATAACCTGCAAAATTTATAGTAAAGATGCAGGTTAAACTGCATGAATTCTGATAGCGTTCCTTTCCTGTGTGCCCTGTGGAACAAATAAGTTCTCACCTAGCTCAGGGAAAGGTATTTATTGAGCATCTCAGTTTACTACAGCAGAGACCCATGGGAGATACCCCGAGAAGGCCTAACCTGACACTTCCAGGGAGAGCACTGCAAAACCTGACATGAATTTTTGTGGAACACTAACTCTGACATGAAGGGAAATCATAGATCATTTTCTGCTTTTGAACTCTAGAACGATCTGTGAAAATACTTTCTATTCTGATACGTGATTTATATGCTGTTGGTAAGCAGTTGCATCTCGATCACAGTAGATTATTTTCACTCTCTTCGTAATGTTTCAGTTGTTATTTCTGGAGCATATAGTCTAAGTTCCTTAAACACTCAGTAAAGTAACTATTGAAGTCTGTAAAAAGGAAAAATGGCAAGTGCGTATGTTTTGGCTATGCTGTTTTGAAATACACATAACTGGCCTGTTCGCTTGCTGTAATCTAGTATATGTTACTCTGTAGTGAACGTAGTTAGCTTAGGCAGGCATAACAACTTTTCAGCAACTTAAGTTATTAAAATCAGGCTGACATGAAGGCCATGTGAACAAATTAGAAGGGAAAAAAATGCAAGTGTTTGCAAGGAAAAACCATAATGTTCTTTAAAAATAGAATTTCAGATAATTGAAGAGTTAATACATGAAGCATGGAGCTAATTCCTAGTTTTTCTGTGGCTTTAACTGAAGAACCTATTGCTACTTAATGGTCTCTTCTTTTGGGGGTTGGGATGGGGTATATAGGTCAAAGTAAAAACCATACCAAGGAATTGTCATTGCTATTCCCAGAAATGTAAAATCTATGCTATAAACATAATCTTTTATATTTTACATCAACCAAAATGAATGTTCAATAAATTCTGAAGTGAAATCCTTTTTCACCTAAGCGCTTATAAAATGCGGAAGTTGCAATTCTAGGTAACAAGGTGAAAATGTTAAATTGGTCTAGTTGTTTTATTGGCATTGGGACTGTCCTGTTTCTCGTCGAGTACATTAGATGAACTGTAGCTGTTGATTACATTGCTAAAAGGAAGAAACAAGAAATGCAAAGAAATTAAGTTATGCTATTCTCATTGTCATTTTAGAAATACTAAATACATAAATTCAACAACACGCGTGTAGATTCTGAGAATGGCTGAATTTCCTATCAAATGTGCTACTGAGGTCAGGAAGATAGTGAAAAGTATTTTCTTGTTTTCAACACCTTTCCTGACATGTAGTCAAACAAAGCGGAGTAAGCTCTTGCCTTTGTCCACAGGAGCAGTGAGTCAGTCAGAAAAGGAGAGCAAGAGGGCTTACCGCTTTTGTTTCTGCTGTCATACTTGTACCAGTATCTATGTACCTTCAGCATTGTTTAAAATTAACAGATCGTTCAAAGAGAGCCCTCTACGGGACATGAATGTGCTTAGGAACCCAGATGAGACAGCAACACTACCAAAGCTGTGGAAGGAGCAGGGTATCTATTTTTTTTCCCCAAAGACATTCATTGGCCTAAGAAAATTCATTACCTTTGGTAAAGGAAGACTCCAAGGTAAAAGCACAGAGGTCTTCCCTGGTGTGCCCCTTTCGGGAGCAGCTGCTTTATGCCAGATAGTAAAGCATACCCTCAAAGCCTGTTGCTTGAAGATGCAAGCCATCAGCATGCCAAAGAATTTATATACTATCCAGATTACTTTGACTGGAATATACTAGTGTCATCAAAATACTTGCGTTTGAGTTCTGTAATCAATATCGCAGAACCGGAGCAAAAGGTGCTAATATGCTGCCTGCTGAAAGAGTGTACGGAATTACTTAATGTAATAGAAGCAGAGGCACAGCACTGAAATGGCTTCATGGTTGCTAATCACTATTGTGATTGTTTCAGTCTTTGTGTTCCCAAAATCCAAACATTATTATATGAATTGTTATGAGACTTTGAAATATGAAGCACATCAGAAAGGAACAAGTGTAGAAAATGTCAACTAAGGTACTTTCATTTTATAACAACAGAACTGTGTGAAAGCTATTAGATCGTCATCCATGTCTTTAAACTGAAGGGCTCTTACTAAATTTCTGTTCCCAGTAGTTGCTACCTAAAGAATACGGTCAAGTCTTTCAGTTTTTGCTGTTGATCTACACCCATTGGATGACTCGATTCTTCATCTTTTTTTAATAAGCTGTGTTCTCTAATTCTTATGGCTCTTCTCTGGATCCTCTTCTAGTTGATTGATATTTTTTTCTCAAATGCTGCATTTATTTCAACATGCACTAACAAATGTAGCAGTGCCAAATACCAGGGTGATACAACTTCCCTGTCTGTATGCTTGCATACGTAAAACCAAGCACCACACCAGTTCCCCTGGCCAGAGGCTGCTGCCCCTCGCCGAGGTGCCCGGGTTCTCTCTGTCGCCATCTCCTGGGAGAGCGCCCCAGCCTTTAAAAGTGGCCTTACTGCCTTTCTTCGACACCCAGCTTGCATTTGGGTAGAAAAAGGCGTTATTTCTTGCTTGCTTCTGAGCGTACTAAGCCAGTCGGATTTCACTGACACTGGTTGAATCGAACACAGCGGTGGCTTGTTCCCCAAGAGGCTGAGCCAGCATGAGCCTGACGGGATCAGGTCTTGTTAACCGGTGCTGCTCCATGCCGAGAGCACTACTTTCTTTTAATTACTTGTCACAGCCACGCGCTGAATCAGTTACACCACTATCTTGCTGGGTATCAGACGGAAGGTTGTACAGCTTGTCTAACACGCGCTGCTTTGAAACAGTTTCCCGGGGGAACTTCCGTGCCTCCTTACAACCCCACCGCAAATCTGCGCCTGCTCCCAGGCTGGCCGGCGCTCCGCCCTGAACCGGTGAAATCCCGTCAGCGGCAGCCGGTAATGTCCGGGACACCCACCCCGCCCCAGCAGGCGAGCCCGCACGGCTTAGCCTCTCCTCCCAGCCCCGCCTCGGGCGGCCATGAGGCTGGGCGCCGCGCAGCAGGTCCTGCTCGCCCAATCAGAGCGCCCTTTTCTCGCCCCGCGGCTTATTGGGCGGTGTAGTCCAAGGGCGAGAAGTCCGCGCGGAGTGGCCGCCTCGACGAACTGCATTACCCAGAAACCTCTACGGCGCCAACGCCTACGTCGACTGCCGGTGAAGGCGGTGACTTGGGCGGTGTCGAAGATAGCGGTAGGCCAGTAGCGGTCAAGCTAGGGCGGCACTGGGGGCTTGGGGCCAATAGGAGTGCGGTGATAGGTCAGACGGGGCGGGGTGACAGCTGCCAGTCCGCGCAGGACGGAAGGGGTTGGTGGGGGCCGGCTGTGCATGGAGCGGGTGGTGTCGGCCGTTCGTTGCCTAGGCGCAGGTGCGAAGAGGGCGAGCCGACGTGTGGGCCCGGCCTGGGGCTGCTCCTCCCGCCCGGTGCGTTAGCTGCCCTCCGCCTGCGGCCGCTTCGCCCCCGCCCAAGCGGCGGTGGCTTACTATAACGGCTGTACCTGCCGCGCGCGCTGCCCGCCCGAGCCTTGCGCGGCAACGGTCTCTTGCGGGGCGGGGGCGGCCGCCTGGCCTCTCGCTGGTGGCGCCGGCCGTGATCCCCGCTGCGGAGAGCGCCGCTGGGAGGGCAGGGCGCGGTTTGCGGCCTGGGGCTCGAAAGCACCACCAAAGGAGGCTGCTCCGTAATGGGGGTCGCCGCCGCCCCGGCGGTGGGAACGCTGGGGGTGCGTGGGA
Source organism: Phaethon aethereus (assembly GCF_964289735.1). Taxonomy (NCBI): domain Eukaryota; kingdom Metazoa; phylum Chordata; class Aves; order Phaethontiformes; family Phaethontidae; genus Phaethon; species Phaethon aethereus. Next base: position 85,357,771 of record NC_138576.1, read on the forward strand.
GCTGCGGGCAGTAACGCTGGGAGGGCAGAGCTTAGCTTCACGAGTCCGGCATGCTGGGAGGCAGTGAAAAAGCAACGCGAAGTAGGGGGCTTATGGAAGCGGTGACTTGTGTGTGGTAAAGGGTATTGCTTCTGTCTCCGCAGGTCTGTGAGCGACTCAGACTTCAGTTTTCCCAGAATGACTGCCTGGGTGCCTTCTGATGCACTGGGTCGAAGAATCTTGTGTGGCACAGAGTATGCAACTGTGCGCTATGTTGGGAGTGTTCCTCCTACAGCAGGTAAACGTCACAATAGTAAATAACCTTTACATTGAATGATTGTCTTCAAAATTCTAATTATGTTCTTCTTATTAAAAAAAAATTGTCAAGTAGAATGTGTCAATTTACAAATTGGTTTTTCCTCATTACTCTTTTGTAAATATGGCAATTTCTAACCTAGATAGGTTGTTGGGTTTTTTAGAAGTCAGAGTTGTCAAAAGGAGCATAAGAAATACTTTTGGTTGAAATTAGTTATGTTTCTTCTTAGAGCGGAAAGATTTTAGTGCCTTCTTCTTTCCATTAGTTTTCGTGGACAGTCTGTTCCCTGACTTCTGTGTACTGGCATAGTCTGAGAAGGAGAGAGACAGGTAGCAGCAACAGTTCAACAGACTATGTGCTCCTTTGGTAACATTCAAATGCCTGGGGACAAATAAGACAGCCCAGCTTGCTGAAAATTCTGACCAGTCTGATTGTGAGAGCACTATATGTCATCTTTGAAAATTTGTGGTGACAGGATTGGGGAGATTGCTGATGCTTGGAAGGAGACTAGCCTTGCATACAGTTCTAGAAGAGGCAAGAAGATTGACCAGGGAGCTGTAGACTGATCAGCGTCACTTCAGTTCTTGGAAAGGTCACATAGCATGTTCCCTTGGAGTCCATTTCCAAGCCCATGAAGGACAAGATGGCAGTTGGGAATACTTGATACTTCTCAAGAAGAACCAGCTGTGCTTGGCAAACCTAATTACCTTCTGTGGTGATACAGCTGGGAACGTGGACAAAGGGAGGATGGGGGATGTATTATTTCTTGATTTTAGTAAGTCTTTTAACACTGTCTCTATAAAGGAAGCTGGAGAAATACAAGCCAAATGACTGAACTATTAAATGGGTTAAAAGTCTGCAGGTCTGTCAAGTGGAAAAGTGGTAGTCAATGACTTGAAATCTGGTAATGTGTGAGTACTACAGAAATAAATGCTTCAGTCTCTTGTTCAACGTGTTCATCAGTGTCTCAGACAACAAACAGTGTTCATGTTTAACTGGCTGATGTGACAAGAGGTAGAATTACAATCCAGAGCAAGCTTTATGACCTTTAAATCTCGGCCTGAGAGATTCAAGGAGAAGGATAAATTTCCACATACAGTGTGAAATAAACCTGTATATCAGTACAGACCAGGAAGCACTGGCAACCCACAGGGATTGTTGTAAAGGATGTGGGAGTTAAGGTGCATATATACTGTCACGTAAATGAGGGAACAGTAAACTCTTGTCACAAGCAAGATATGTGTTGTGACAGGGTTACCTTAGAGCGACAAACATGTCCAACAAATCAAGGGAAGCTGTTATCCCCCTCTTGGGGCAGGGGTTCTTGATAAGGTTACACTTGGAATAATATATCTGGTTTGTGGCCATCCCAGTTAGAGTGTTGTGGATAAACAGTAGAGGATCCAGTGGAGGACTGTGAGGTTGGTTAAGGGCATAGACCACATACATATGTTGTGAAGAGAGGTTGAGGCTTAGTTAGTGTAGTGAAGAGAAGATTAAGTGGTATCTAATAGCTGCCTACAGCTGTTTGAAAGACAGTTATAAAGATGAGAGAGTCACATTCTTCTTACTAGTATTACATTATATAATAAGGGATAATGGCCACAAATTTTGTCTAGAAAGGTTCAGATTGGACAACAGGAAAGCAGCTACAGAAGTAATGTGGCACTGGAATAGGCTGCACAGATAAATTTGAATTTCTCTTTCCCTGAAGATTTTCAAGACCTGGCTAGGTAAAGACTTAACCTGGCTATCCTGTTTTAGTGCTGGTGATAATCTCCTGCTTTGAGAGAAAAGGTTAGGCTAGATGAACTGCAGGGGTTCCTTCCAACCATGATTTCTATGGCTATGATGCCATAAATTTGAAAATGTATATACCATATTTTTCAGGAATTTGGCTTGGCGTGGAATGGGATGATCCTCAGAGAGGAAAGCATGATGGTACCCATGAAGGAACACAGTATTTTACGTGCAGGTAGGTTAATTCACAGTGTTAGTATGTCATGGGTATTGACAAGTTAGTCATGGGAAAATGCCCTTTTGCAATTTTTAGGGCAAACACTTTTGCTATCAGTTGGCTGATATGAAAAAGATAATCTGAATACTGTGACTTGCTATATAATATGATTATATTTGTATCACTGAGGAATTTTTAAGTATGTTCACTTGCATTTTAATACATGCAAAATACAGTGTAACTGTGTGTGTGGGTTAAGTATATGCATGCATTACTTCTAAGTTTAAAGACTTGAGCACTTAACATGTTTGAAATTGGGGAATACAGGGCTCTAGGGTTGATGCAAGCTGTTGATTTCCATGTCAGAGGACACTGCAGCAGCTAAAAGTTTGTGAGGTTTTTTTTTAACTGGATGAATTCATAGAGGAAAAGTCATCAATGGCTCTTAAATACTAAAGGCTGCTAGCTCAGTAAGTTCCTGAGCATTGAAGTGGTGAAGGATGAGAGAGTATTCTGTGGCTGTATCATTAAAATACTTGCACTGTTGTCATATTTTTCCCAACCATTTTCTGTTGGCTGCTGTTGGAGAAAGGATGTGGCATTACATGGACGTTTGTTTTGAGCCCTGGATCACAGCCAGTCTTCTGTTGATGAGGTGAAATGGAGAGATTTCTAGTTTTTTTTCCACCTCCTGCTTTCCAAGGCAGGTAATAACTGTAAAAGGGTGATTTGATTACAGTTTGTTCCTAACTGTTCATTCAGGTAAAGTGAATCTAATGTAAATCAAATCCTGTGACAGTGAGCACTCAGAATTAATAGACGGCTTTTGAAAATATGAAAGAAAGTGGCAAACCAGAAAATAAATTAAATAATTGCTTGTGGTCTTGCTGTAGGATGTGTTTTTGCCTTAGTTTGTTGGAAAATGTAGGAGGAATTTTCTCCGAAACTAATTCCTCATGTTAATCATCTTGGAAAAAGTTAAAGGCATTGATGAGAGGATAAGCCTATCATCTTTTTTTCAACTTGCATTTAAATGAAAGCTGTAAGAATAGCTGGATGAAGTCAGTGCAAAGATATGACTTGCTTAGTTTCCTGCCTCTGACATTGGCTAACAGCAGATGACTGGAAAAGCGTGAAAGAGCAAGAAAAGTACATAGTGACAGTTTTCCAGAGTCTCACTAGTTTTGGCTAGTTATGGTTCAAATATTTTTGCAGAACCAGAAGTGGTGTATTTGTACATGTGCTTTGTTTTGCTCTCAATGGATGATTCAACAGAGAAAATTTGTTATGAGAATTTCTTCCAAAAGAATAATTAAAAGCATGTAGTAACAGTGCATGTGTTTGCTTAGCCTTGAGTATGTGGGTGTCTTCAGCTTGTGAAAATAGCGATCATTTCCATTTTTGAGTAGATGAGACTTGTCACTTTCTCCTAGCTGAATATAAGAATATGATATGGAAGGGACTTAGAAATGTTGCTGTAAAATGTCACATAGAAAAAAAAAAAAAGAGATTAAAATTACTATTTCTGTATTGTGGAGAAAGTAGGTCTAGTTTTGCATTTGCCAAATGGTCTTCTGGAGACAAATGGAATTCCCTGAGGTAGCAAAGGAGGCTGCTGTATTTGTATTGAGACCTGACAGCAGTTCAGGGCTTGTTAAAGAATATACTTCATTATCAGTTCAGATCAAAGTTGTTCTCAAGCCAGCAAGTAGAGCTGTTTGGTCTCAGACTGAATCAGCAGAAGAATTTACCTATTAAATAATTCAAAATTTAAAAGTAGCTATTTTGAAATGCCTTCTGGGAATACTGTCTCTTACCTGTAGCCAAACAGGCATAAACAGGGAAGGACGGCGTTATGTTCAGTAGTGCAAATCAGAATTCTTAGCCTGTATGTTCTTAACTTCTATGTTTGTATAAGGTCCTAGAGGCTTCTTTGTCAGACAATGAGGTGATAAAACAAAATCTGTTCTTCAGAAGAATCAAGAAAAAAAACCCAAACCACCTGTGAGGACTGGGTATTTTTTCCGTTGTATCTAATAATAATAAAGCAAGGCTTAAGGAGGATGAGGACACTTTTAAAGGAGGAAAAAAATTCAATATTGCTGGTTTTTCTTAGCTAAAGAATTGGAAATTATTGGTCTTAGAGCAACCATGTCTTTTGAATGTATTAGCAGAAGTCGCTTCTTAAATTTAAAGCATTTAAGCAACATTTAATTGAAGCAGTTTTCAAGTTAAAGCTAGTTATATTCTGCCATAGGAGAAGTAACAAATGTATTTGGCTGGCCATTCCAAATCTCTCCAGACAGAAGCAATTGAATGTGTTGTGGACACTTTTCAGAAACTTGAAGGCTTTACATTTGTTTGTGTATAACACTGATATACATTTGCGTAGACTCTTGTGTGCTCCCAGGAGATGAGGTCTCAGAGAGTGGTCTCAATTCTTGTTGTAAGAATCAACTTTTTGAGTGAAGCTGCATATACCTATAACAAATTTATATGTAGTCATCTTTAAACATGTTGTTCTTACAATACCAGTTCTTTGTAACGTGCTTTGCTCCAGTCAGCGAAAGTCCTTCTAAGAGAACAAATAATAGTTCTAGCAGTCAACCATGACTCACGGACATAACTTCCTGTGCGCAGACTGGTTTGTAGTGCATGTACCAACTGTGAAGATGTAGGCAAACTTAAGTAAAAAATTATTACCTTATTTTATCAAAAGGATGCTACAAAAAAACACAACCCACAACCTAAAATCTCACCTCTTTACTACTACTGTTTGGGAGGGGAATTATGTTTCTTTATGTAATGTATATACATATGCAAAAATAAATACTTTTTTTTCCCCTCCTCAAACCTTATCAGTAGTATCCTGACAAGCCTACTTTGCTCACTCCCTAAATTCTGAGAAGCAGGAGGAGCTGATGGAGTAACTTGTACTGTAAATAAATGCAATGCAAGGACATTTTAAAGTTCTTTTTTAAGGTAATTTTCAAAAGAATGCTTTTAAAAAAAATAAATCTTTCACAGAGTGACATTTCAAAATGAGATCATAAGAGGAAAATAAAACTGAATTTGAGATTCTCATTACTAGAGGATCTTCTTTGTAGTCCTTATTTGGGTAAATCAGTAGGTCTGCTTATCAGCTATATGTGGTCTTTGTAGCAAGTTTTTTGGAAATGTGACCTAAACTTTTATGTTTCACGGCAGTACGTTTATCTGGGTCATATATTCTGTGGTACTAATTAAACTTCTTAAGAATATGAGAACCAAAGAACAAAACAGCCGTACTTCAAACTATGCTGACATCATGAGCATGTTCATCAACTCTGGATTAGTTGGAAATGGCAATGCATACTCTAGTGGCATTTTTGTGAGGTTTTTTTTTCCTGATAATAAAGTCTTGTTTCCCAATAACTGAGGAAGCTATGATTTTAGCTGTCGGTTGCAGTAGTGTATCATGTAATTAAAGTAAGCTGTGTTCTACAGTCCTTCAAGAGAAACAAGGAGTGATCAAGCCTTAAAATAGCGTTAAAATTTATTTTGAAATATGAGTATGCTTTCAGATAAGTTCTTGTCCCACAGACCCATCCACACAGTTACATGAATGTACACAGCTCCTGTGGGAGACAGGGGTGGTCCAGCTTGGGTCTCCCCGTGCTGCTTCCTACAGTCTGTTAACGTGCACGCTGGTAGAAAGTGTTTACGCACGCTGAGATCTGAGGCGTTTCTGTTGCTCTCCATGATGTCTGTCCCCTTGCTGGGCACAGACTTACCTCAGCATCTGATCAGGCAGCAGCTCTGTCTGGCCTAGGCAGAGATGTGCTGCTGGTAGGTTGATGGCATCAAACTAGGTTTTGACTGCTGCTCTAGTACCCTCTTCTTTCTCCCCCCAGTTACAAATGTTCAGGCTTCTTTTATGCCTCCTGTCAAGTGGAGTCCTTGTTCTGTTCCCCACACTGTCCCCATTCTACCACAGGTTTAAATAAGATTACCATTTAGTAAGAGGAGAATCCATTCCCAAGATTTGTTTTAGCCTCAGAAGGTCTCGGAAGGTTCTGATTGTTTCACTCTGTGTCACTGTACTGATCAGAGGCTTTGGCTCTCTGCTGTCAATAGAACAGTGTTGAAACAAAACTGTTATCCCTAACCTCTATTCAAACATGTCCTGTGCACCAGCAGAACCTTAAGACAGCATCTGGAACTGCAGATGTCTGTCTGTCCTTGTTTTGTGAAAGCTCAGACTCAGCTTTTATGTCTGTTTGACTAAGGTAAACTTGCAAGAACTTTGAGTACTTGCTGATGTTTGCAAAGCTTCTGCTGTGCAGTCAGGAATTTGATACACCATAACAGATCAATGTTAGGTGTCACTTATAAGCCTTGTTTGATGCCACAGCTGCCACAGCCTGTCCTAAAACTTAAAGGGTTTTCTTTACTGCAGTGTGTAGATTATTCTAAAAGAAGCGTGGTCTGTTGAGCACTTTCCCCTTAGAGGAAAAGATCTTTTCAGAGCCTATCTAGAAAAGCCATGCATGGATTCAACTGGCTATAATTTATGAAACCCTATGAGTTTTGTACTGGTGTGCCCCAGTAACGATGATAATTGCCTTGAAGTGATCATTGCAAACAGCCAGTACTGGGCAAAGAAGCCCTTCTGTCTACCTTTATTATCTAGGCTGTTAAAGCTGAGATCTCTCCTTGGCTCAGAAGTTTGCTTCTGCAGTCAGACAGCCCAAGTGTGTAACTATTAGAAGAACACAGTGTATGTACTACTGCGTTATACCTCAGGTACTGAGAAGCATATGTGTGTGACTCCCCTCTAGTACATGAAGAGCTGTCGTGTACGTATAACGATGAGCAGTGCCACCACTTTATTTTACATTAGCAAAGAAGAATGATGCCAAATTTCCTCTTTATTCAGGGAGATGGTTAACCAGTGGAAGTTGATAGCTAATCTAAATTTTAATGAATATCTTTCAAGGGCCCTGGGCATGCTAGCAGATGGGCTGTATTGCTTCAGGCTACTGAATCATGAATAGAAAGTGTCCCACAAGCTGACTTCCAAGATTGGAGTCAACATCTCTATTTTAAAAGTAAGAAAGAAGAGTCACTATTAACCAGAACCAGCTGGTTGTCTGAGCCCCACCTGGACATGTTCCAGATATTCTGCTTAAGGAAATTGGGGCATCTCTTCTGCCACTTGTTTTGCATGGTGTATTGTCCTGGCTGCAGGACCTTTTACACACATAGGAACAAAACCCCTGTTCTCAAACCTCTGAATGCTCAGCTTAAGTCAGGTTGATCAATAATCTGCAGGTTCTTCCACCTCATGATATGCATGCTGTATGACTCTTTGGATTAGGATTTATCTGTTTAGTTCCCAGTTATGGAGACTGATTGCTAATAGGTGTGTGTTCATGAGTCTAGGTGCTGTACATTAGTTGTTTGGTAAGTACATATGGCTTGTATAGCTTATTTTTCCTGGTGAAAAGGAAAGAAAGTGAAAGATAATATAGGCAGTGTATTTTAGGGAAAACAAATTACAGGTAAGTGAACTCTCTCCTTGAATGCATAATCATTTTGCCTGAAAATAGGCTCCTATTGCAAAAGTCTCCTTTTCTGTCCTTCTCTGTGACAGTTCTTGAAAAAGTAGATCAAATTAATAGAATGGAACTGAAAAAGAAACTTAGGCTGTGGAATGGATTTGATTATACATTAGATAAGATAGCATGCATAGTGCTTGGAATTCATAGGAACATGAGAGAGAAACCCTATGATCTTGCTGTCATCAAAACAAAAAATAGGAAGGTCTTGAGAGAGAAATGCACCATAGTTTTCCTGTAGCTCCAAATGACAAGGGGCAAGGTAGCTAGTTTCCTTTGCATTTTTTCCTAGGGATAGAACTGGCTCCCGCAAAGACAATGAGGAAGGAGATGCCGATAGAAATGGTTACTTGAGAGGACAGAAATGGGCTTGGGAATGGGTATGGTGATGGAGAGACCCAAAGGGCTTAGCTATACTAGGGATAAGTGTCATGACAGGAGGGATGCAGCTGTGGGGGTCTAGATTAGCTCTGGTGAGAGAGTTGGGGAAAGCAGAGGAAGAAAAGTAGCAGAACTGTTGAGTGCAGAGAGATGGCAACAACAAAATGGGGAGAATTGAGGTGATAGGAAAAAAGCAGATGTCAGAATAAACATACAACAGGACCCCTAGGGTGAATCACAGATAGACAAGAGTACAAGAAGCCTTCTTTTCAGAGCCCCAAGTAGAATCTTACACTGTCTGCCATCTATGAACCTGTTGCACTTAATTAAATGCAAGAGTAGGAGTTACATACTTCACAGGTAAGAAGGTACAGTTGAGATAATGAAAATGTCATTCATTGTTTTAAGAAGTGATGTCAAGGAAGAGTTGCATAATTTTTACATTTGAGGAAGTTTAACATATAAACTAACTAAATGTTTGCCAGCTATGAAGATCTTTAAAGTAATGGAAGGGAAGACTTAAGGTTACTGGATTAAAAATGTAGAGAATTGAAAACGCTTATTGAACATGAAAGTACACACTGGATTTACATTCTCTAAGAGTGTGCCTTCCTGCTTGTTCTGTAATCATTGCACTGTAAACTTAGTCACTACAAATCTAGGCTGAAAACAGTTTTAAAGTAAATAACACTTTGTTTCTATCCAGATCCTTCGTTAGGATAGGAGACTACTTAAATAAGTATTAGAAATGCTAATGAATAAAACTGGGACAGGCAATTTCCAGTGGTGATTTTTTAATAAAAATGTGCATACATGGTGCCCAAACTATTCCATCTACTTGTAATAGGTCCATAGAATTCAAGGTGTATAGTTACTGTTTGAGAGAATTTTGAACTCTGTAGAGTTGGTGGTTTATATTATGGTTTGCTAATTAGCCACTTGGCGTTTACATGCTGTTTCGAAAAGAGGAGTTCTATTTACATAAGTGATTTCTTCCTCCTGGGTACTTTCCAACCAAAGTCCGTACTCTTCTCAGCTGGAAGACAGACAGGTAATCATAACTACCAATTTTCTTCCTGCTGTTTTTGGACTGATCCTCCTATCAGATCCTCTATCTGCCCTGTGATGCTGTTCCCGCAACTTGTCTCTGCCAGTTCTTCCTAAATACTGTGTTTCCTTGCTAACTTTCTTAGAAATTGTCAAAGCAATTACGTGGCTAGAAATTGTCATGCAATAACATTTTTTCAGGGCTCAAGAAAAACTAAGAAACTTCATAGGAATGTGTAGAACATACATTAGCTGGATAATTCTGTTGAATATTCAGTTTCAAAATTGTTACAGAGTTAGTATTAGAATTTGTAAAAGTTTGAGTTAGTATGAGAGTTCCAAGTGGTACAGTTTGCATCTTGTGTCATTTGTGTGGCTAGAAGGACAAGGCTGCATTCTCTTAGAATTGCAAGTGAATTATTCAAGTCAAATATAATGAGGCAATGAGTATTCCTATGGGCCTTAGGCTGTGGTAAGGCTCCAGACACATTTGTTTTTATGATTTAGGTAACTGTGTCTGTCCATAGGCAGAAACTTAATTTTCTGGGAAAACTGAGTTCATTATGAGTTTGCAAACAACAGAGCAGTTATTTCTAATAATGGCACTGACATTGTAATTTTGATGTGTAAATACTTTTGGAGATCTGGTGCTTCAGTTCTCATGGCATCTCACAATGTGAACTTGTTGGGTCAACTACTGTCAAAGATACTTTGCAAGTCTTACCTGATCCCACTGAGTGGGAACAATGATATCTAAAATTAGCCTGTAGAATTGGCTTTTGACTGCTTTGGTTCCCAGTAATTTAAAAAAGTAATAATTAGTACTTTTGAGACTAGTCATTCTTATGATAACTTTTCATATTTCACCTTTTCCTGTCTGCTGTGTTCTAGGCATCCTAGAGGAGGATCATTTATCCGTCCAAACAAGGCAAATTTTGGAGTAGATTTTCTTACTGCGATAAAGGACCGGTACGGATTGAATGATGAGCAAGCTGGGACAGAGAATACATTAGTATTTGGAAGGAAGACTGTGGAATTTGTTGGCATGGATTCTATTGTAGAACAACAAAGGCAAGTGTAGTATATGAAAATCTTAAGGTACACTCCTAGCGACTGATTAGTCAAGTAGTAGTTTAACTGTAAGGAAAGGAAGCTGGCTGCCTTGCATATAATATTGTCATATCTCTAAAAGTAAGGCAAACTGCACCTGTGGTGAAATAGACAATAAAACTTCCTATTGAGACTTCATAATTTACCTTTTTTTATGTGTAGGAGCTGGGATTATGTCATGTTTGAGTGCTCACAGTCCTCATTTTGATGTCACAGAGCAGGAGGTGATGATATTTGGGGAGAAATGAGTGAAATAAATTATCATGATATTGGCAATCATTATACACATGCATGCTCCTTTTTAAATAGATGTATTTTAATATTTTCTTAATATTATACAGTATTAATTAATCTTTGTTTAATCAGTAATGACTTTGTAACTAAGAAAGGGAAGACAGAAAGTCACTGTGCTGCTAGTGATGAAGTCTTTCAGTCAGTTCATGTCACATTCATTTATCTGGAAGGGTAAGAAAGTAACTTAATAACGTGTAATAGATTGCAGTTTTAATGACCTCCAGCAGTAGAGAGGTGACATTCAGTAGGTGGCACTCTACTTCGGAGCTGATATTCCACAACTGTTCTCCCTTTGACTGCTTAGTATGTTCTGGGAGACAAAAATACTCTTCATCTTTTTTGGTAAGTGATACAAAGAATGCCCAAATAACTTAGAACCTCTTGCAAAAAGTATTACAAGAAATTTGTTTACCTTCTAATTGAATTCCAATTTGCATAACTATATTTTGTCTGGTTTATAACTCTGTTTTTTCAGTTGGATGAGGGTTGGTTGGAGTTTTTTGGGGGGGTGGGAGTTGTGGTTCAACCACTCCTATTTTGTAGTAGCAATGTAAAGGCAAAACACAGAGGAGTTGTATCAGTTTTCGAGTAAGAAAGACACTGTAGTGAAGCAACCTGCATATTGCTAATTCTAAGGGAGATGATATGTATGAGAAGGGTATTATTTAGTTGTAACAACCAGGTATTTCTATAATGTACCTATTTCTGTTTGAAGATTACTTAACAGAATGTTTTTTTTTTTCATTTAGCCAACTGAACCAACTGGTAGATATCTCAGTGCGTGAGTGTGCAGTGAGCCATGCTGGTCAGAAAGAGGAAATCAGCAAAACATGTGCTAGTATCCTTTTTTGCTATATTGCATGATGCCACAATTAAAGTACATATTTTAGCATTCCCAGTGTTCACTTCAATGAATGATATTTGTATCCTTTTATTTAAAAAAGTGTTTAAAGCTGCAGTTTTTATTTAGAAGCTTAACGCAATGTTTACAGAATTAAAAAGTAGCTGCCTACAATTTTTTCAGAAGGAGTACAAATTATGGCTAAAAATAGAAATATCGTCGTAGGTTGTTACTGTGACTGCAACTTCAGAAAGCTCCAGCAATGTGGGGTTTTTTATTTATTTAAATTTAAAATTTTGTTTATTTGATTCAAAAACGAAAAAACCCTAATTCTGATCTCTGAAAAAGGAAGTTCAGATCTGAGATAAGTTTCTTTTTCTTGATGTGAAATTTCAGATATCAGGCATATAAATCTATCAAAAAATCTGTTATCATCTTGGGAGACAGTAACAGCTATTGCTTCTCAAGTTCAGAATCTGGAAACATTTAATATCAGGTATAAATATTAAGATTTGGGTTTCTGTTCCTTTGGGGTAGGGACAAAAAAGCAGATGCTCTTTTAAATACGGGGTCAGCATTCTAAAGGTAACTGGATGCCTCAATACTCATTTTAATGGGAGCTAAGTTTTTTAATACTTTTTTTTTTTTTTTTTTTTTTTTTTTTTTTACATCTTGTCCTTAAACAACTCATGCATGTACTATAGTTTTTCAGGCATCCCTTTTGAAGGAAACACCAGAACCCTAGGAGTTTAGCATCTATGTAAAGCTAAATTCTGGAGAAGTGCTTGGGACAGATGGATGTTGACTGGAGTTTTGTAAAATTAGAAAAATCACAATTGTCTGAAAAACAGAATAGAGATTTCGGCCATTAAACATTTACAGGAATTTAAACATTTGTCAACGTGTTCTACATAATAGATTTCATCATTTTTCTGCAAATTGGCTTGTTGGGTAGGGAGACCGGACTAAAAGGCATTATAGATTTTTACAGGGTGCTGTAGACTCTTTTAAGCAGTTAGAATGAAGGTCAAAAATAATTACCCGGCATACATTTATAGAAATGAGGAAACAGGGAGTATAGAAACTTAGGTTTACAGCGTCATAAGATGCTCTTACGCACTTCTGTGACATTAAGACAATTAATTTTCTTGATTTTAAAGCTTAGTTTGCCCCAAGGCAGAACTGACTTAACATGTGTATGCATCGACATGGCATGCGTGCAGTGAGTCTGGCTCACAGTAAGGAGACCAGCTTTATGGTGGACATAGCCAAATTTGCTGTGCATGTGCAGCAGGTCAGACTGGATACTTGTGCGTCTGCATGGCACTGGCAGGGTGTGGGGACTCCACTGGCAGATGGGCCCCTCAGAAGAAGCCAAGACCTTGAGGTGGCACCGCTGCAGGACTCGGGACTTAGCAGCCTGCCTGTGAAAGCACTAGTAATTCTCCTTATTGCTTTTAATTTGCTTAGCATTTTTTAGTTAGGTTCAGTAGTAGCTATCTGTTTGCCTTCTGGGTTTGCAAACATGTTTGTATTTTTTTCCATGAGCTTAGAAATTTATTTCCACTTAGAAAATCTGTGAAGTAAATAGATTTTTATTTCCTTTTAAAGTCACTCCAAGTCTTAAGACTTTAAAGATTTTATATCTCTTTATTATTGTTGATATATTTTGCCACCCAGGGAAGTCTTTATTTAGGAACCCACCTCTGTTTAAGAATGATGCTTTACCAACAGTGTCTTCACACCAATCTAAAATATCCATAATGCTTTAACCAAACTTTAAGTATCCCAAGACCCAGTCCATTCCTGTCCTGAAATGATGCTGATAAGAACTGTGAATCATGGTGACAGGCCTAGGGGAAAATCTCTTGTACAGTGATGACATTGGAAAAGGAGAGAGGATGTTGTTAAATAAAGCTGCAATTCCGTTGAAACAAGAAAGAATTTACAAAATAATTTCAAAATTAAGAACGTTTCTAGTAACGCACCTATATGCGCTAGATGGCACATACCAGACTAATTTTCTGGTGTGAACTAACACAATGGATTAATGTTTGTAAATAGTAGCATCCTAAAGCACTAATTTGGAGAAGTTAATGTTACAGCTGCAACTCTAGGAAGTTGGTTTTATTGTCAAGGCTAACACCTTGACTGCTAACTCTTTAAGCAGCATTGTTCAGCTGTTTTGGAGGTCGTACTAGTCATTGAAGACAGCAGCAGGGCAATAAGACAAAAGGCGTATTTTGGGTTTCTGCCTTCTCTCTTTTTTTTTTTTTCTTTTTCCCTAGACTCTTGGAGATCTCTGAGATTAGCAGCTTCCAACACCTTCATTGTACAATACACACATAACATAGCTAAAACAATTGAAGGTGATGTAAGCTAAATTGAAATAAATACCTAGTTAATTTAATTTAAAAGTGAGCCAAATTTTTGTATTTGCTCTTATAGTTAATGTGACAAAAATGTATTTTTTAAAGAGCTGTAGGTGTTCCATTTCTTCAATATTTAGCACTGAACAGCTGTTTTCAACCCGGGTGCTATTTGTAAATCTAACTTTGCCTAGAGCATATGTTGTCATGATTTATTATTATCAGCATGCATGAGGATACAGAGAATTTATTTTAATGCACCTAGAATATTTTTTTCAGTTCTTAATCGTTGAGAAATGTAGTCTAGACTGAAGGATTTTCGGAACCTATTTGTGATAATATTGGAAAGCAAAATGGGAGTGGTGCTGGAATCTGACACGTATGGCTGCAAACTGAAATAGTCCAAATTTGTTTTTTATTGGTTTGACCTTGTAAAAGAGTAAGTTTTGAAGTTTAGTTTTTAAAGTAAACACTTTAAAAAAGAAAGACATTAGCAGGTAAGTCTGTTACTGATTTTTTTGTGTGTGCAAGGAATGTTGGAAGAAGAATAAAAGTGATTACCCATCCACCAGCTCTCCGAGAGCTTATTTAAACGGGGAAATTTAACCCATAAGTATGTAATATAACTACAGTGAGAGATTTTTATCATAATATGCAGGTAGATCAGACCTTAGGAAAGAAATTAAAACTTTTGTTTGGGGGTAAGTAATGAAAACTAATTTGAAGACTGCAGATTTGAGAATCTTTTAACTAATTTATAGTGATATTTTGCTATTGAGAGTGGATTTTACATCTTTTTGTTTTACAGGAGTCTGGATAGTCATGTAGGCTCTTTATTTTCAATAGACACTAAGGATTTTAAGCCCAAAATCTGAATTTGTTTAAATTTAATATTAATGAAAGTCATTCTTTTCATATTCAAAATTTAGGGGAGGAAAAGGGGGGAAGAAGGCCACAGATGAATAAATTTACATTCATGAAGTAGGAAAGTGAATTAGGAAAGAGTATCTTTGAATATAACTAGAAGGATATTTAAAACATGTGACACCTTGGAAGTGACTTTTTACATTTTTTTTTTTGTGTAAATTATTTTTGCCCTTAATACCTAATTCCAAATTAGTGACTTAAAATTAAATAAATGCAATTATTCATTATGCTAATGATTATTTTTATACAGTGAAAACAAAATGAAATTTCCGTCTACATCAACTTGTTTATCCAGTGTATTTTCAAAATTGAGGATTCTGGCACTTAATCAAACTGAGATAACATGGACAGAGGTAATAAACCTTTCCTGGTTTTGTTTTTATTTATACTGTTAGGTTTTTGAGGCAAGAAAAGCACAATAAACATTTATGCATTATATTATTCTACTGAACTGTAATCATCCTTAGAAAAGGTGCTATGGCATAACTGTATTAGTTAAGTGGTAACTAATGTAGTTCCTACATAATGTAGGAAGTTATATTGGCACAGGAGCCTAACAAGAAACATTTAATTGCCTCTACCTTTGTACATTACCAAGTCAAGATAACATATCCCAAAGGTTTGTGTGAATGAAAACATTTTGTTTCCTTCTAGCTATTAAAGGTTTATCCACATTTTTAAGCGTCTAATAAAACAAATGCAAATCGGGAGAACATACGTCGTCGTGACATGAAGTACTAGTTTCGGCATTCCTTTCCATCAGCAGGAGACTGGCTTAGTACCTTTGCACATAGTGACAATTCTTGAAATACATGATACCTGGTTATATGTGACACAGATACAGCACAGATAAACAGAGCTCTGACTTGTTTCCAGGACTGAAACATGCAAGCATTTAAATGACTCTCCCCTAATACGATGTCTTAATAAGAATGAGGTCCTGCTGTCCAATATGTTAGCAATGGGCCGTTTTTCAGAGATGGGGTTTATGAAGCACATCTCAGTAGTGACATGTGTTTTATAATGGCTTGTAAATTCCAGCCCATTATTGGATTTCTCAGGGGCAGATTTTGTATGTACTGCATTGTGAAATTCCTAGACTTTTCACATTTTTGCTGCCAGCTACTATCCAGTAATAGAACACTTACCAAAACTGGGGTTTGAGTTAAATAGAAATAAACTTGTTCATTCTCTTCTCTTGCAGCAGGGCTAGAGGATGGTCATTGCTATATTTTTGTTTAGTGTCCATTCACTGTGCTTTTAAACCATCAGTGGGATTTATGCCAGCACAGCTGATAATCCTTCCATAACAGCAGCAATATGAATGGTGAAGTGAATGGAAGAATTAAGTGGCTACAAACACTTTAAATGTTGTCTAGTGGTCATCAGAGTAAATCTGTGCATTGTGATGTTTAAAATATTGGCAGCTGCCAGCAGCTCTCCTCCATACCAGGGTGGCCGAAAGGTTGGTTGTAGCCGTTGCTTCAGGCAGATTAGAGTTCTCCAGGGGTGACTAAGTTTCAGAGAGAAGCCCCAGGTTAGTTACAGCAGTTTAAAATTGCGTAGCTTTTGCATTTGTTTTTGAAACTCTGCTCTAGGTGATGATTCTTCATAGGCTGTAAATCCATTTTTGGTTCAGAAATCTTTCTTTATAACATTGACATTTGTTCGATTCATTCCCTTCGAAGTGGAGAGACATAAGCCTGTGCTTAAAAGTGGTGTTCCAGGGCAGCCAAACAAAAAGGAAAGAATAAAGGGACTTACCTGACATTAATGCACTATGAACAAACCACTTGAAAATATTACTGCTTAAGCTATATGGGAAGTTACTTTGAGAAGTCAACTTTTTAATAGAAAATAATAATGAATACGATCCAGGCAAAAGAGAAATACAGTGACTGTCAATGGGGATATAAGCAAAGTCTGAAAATCCTAGAAATGTTTTAATTAAAATTAAAACAATTTAATGGTGAACAGCATTTCAAAATAACTTACTGCCATATGTAAGACTGTATGGCAGGGGATAGTTTTAAAGAAGAAGAGAAGACTTGTGGGTTTTTTCATTTATTCTTCTATTTTGAAATATTTTTCACAGGAGAGGAACATGGTTAACTCACGCCATTATGTGTAACTCGAAATACACAGTTGGGCTCAAAGATCTTAAAGGTCTTTTCCAACTTAAAGATTCTATGATTTACATGCCTTCAGCATCAGTTTTCTAAAAAGTTCTTTCATTAGTATATTATGTGCATATATCTAAATACATCTGAGATTTCTATTAATTAAGAGCTTATTACTGTATAATTGTCAATTGATTGTTCAAAATATAGCATATAACCTTCAGGGTGTAAAGATGTCCTGTAAAATATCTTACAGTTAGAAACGATTGACTTAAAAGTTGAATTAATGCATTTGAGAGTAATGAATTCATATTTATAGCTCAAAAAAAACATTTTTCTTAGTCAGCATTTGGATCATAATGTTGTATTTATCATTCTGTTTTCAAACTAAGATCTTACATTTATAAAATCATCTGCTATTATACAGGGTAAAAGAAAAATCTGGGTTAGAGCAGAGGTGCAGGATCATGTTTCTGACACTGGCAAGTAGCAGGTAGTTGGGAAAAATTCTAGGCAAAGGGCAAACATACGGTAAGAGCTTCTTATCAAGTAATCTGGAATTCTGGGTTTTCCTGAGCTGGAGGCTATATATCTGTATTTAATTAATCTTTGTGCATTCTTTGTTTCATGATTTATCTAACTGTATTAAGAACCCATTTGAAAGTTTTGATACCTACATCTTTTAACATCAGTTTAATTATGTCGTGTATGAAAAAATACCCTTTTTGGGTTTTGATCTTGCTGCCTGATAATTTCATTTAATAATTCCCAATATTTTATATGCAAATATCTGAGAACAGCTATCCTCTGTTTCACAGCTTTGATGATTCTTACTAAGCTTCTTTGTGCCTTTCCCATTTATATTATTTGCTTGCTGGGATAAAGAGACTAAAAATATAGGAACATCATGGACTTACATGGTGACGATTGTTTCTCGTTGTCTTTATTTCTTGGATTTCCATTTTTATTTTTTTGATCAGCAGTGGCTATTCCACTGGCTATTTGTCCCAAGCTCCCCACCAGCTGTCCACAACAAGCCCCTGGTCTTCCCCAGGTGTTAACTTGGCGTCAGATCTGTGAACGTTTGTTTCTGTATGGAAGCTGTTTTAAGCAATAGTTGAAAATTTGTCGAATCAAGTTTCCTAGAATTGTGATGTGGCTGTTGTTTGCTTTTGGCAATTTTCTAGCCATTTGGTCGGTCTATTGAAGAGTTTTCCCATACTTCAGTTTTGTGCAGTTTTTCTATTCCATCCGTCACACTGCAGGGCTTTTGTGGGGGAGTCCCCCAAAGGTTCTCTGTAGTGAACATGCACCTAATTTCTGTTGACTCTGCAGCTGCTTTTCATGCTTCCTGATCACTAGTAGATAAACTCTTTTGGTCTGTTTTGTTGAGGTAGAGAAACACTACCCAAATTAAAGAGAGAAAATACCGGTGCTTCCTGCTTTTGCTCTGGAGCAGGAAAAGTTGTTCTGAGTTGCTAAGTTTCCATGTGTTGCAGATATGGCAGCAGGATGATGTTTCAGATTTTTAGGTGTAAGCAGTTGTGCCCCAAATCATATGCTGCCACTTGACGAGATCTCAGTGTTAATATTTCCTATTGTATGTATATTGAGACAGTTATATATACATCTGTATGTATAACTTCATACCACTATAGCAGAGAGAACGAAGAATATTTGATGAAAGGCGGCTTTTTGGTGTCTAGGGTAGTGGACATTTATAGGAGAATTGGTTAGCTATATACCTAACAAATTGAACTTGATTGTCCAGATCTCTGAACTGCACTGCTTTGCAACCTTTGTAACCTCCTGTAAAAACAAGCTTTAGGCAGTTATGCTGTGCAGGTGTGTGTCTGTTTTTGCATCTCAAAAACTTTGAATCTGCTAACCAATTTCAAACATGTTTTGAAAAGAGGTGGGGGCTTAAAAATAATTTCTTACTTAGAAGTTCCAAGAAAATAGAAATATAGATGGAGGAAAGAGCCCGTCTTAAGTTTCCTGACTAAGGAAGGAGGAGCAGCATGCGGTTACACTTAATTTGACTCTGGAGAATACACACAAAAAAAACCTCAGCGAAAAAGATGAGGCACAAATCTGTAGAAAACTGTCAGTCCCAGTGCTTTTGGAACTCCATTTGCTAAAACTGCAAATTTTTGGCACTGTCACAACTGCATACGAAGCAGGGTTTTATGCCAGCAATTTCTATTGCTTTGTAATAAGTGCTTATTTTTTAAAATTGTGTTATCTGCTGTAGATGTTTGCAAAAAATAAGTCTTTATAAAAAGTAAAATAATAATTTTTACTAATTTCAGGACATAAGATTTAAAACAAATGTATCTTTGTTCTATTTGTAGCCTTTTTGAACTGATTTGGTTTTGTTTAGAGTGCTTGAAAATTTCAGGATATGTGCTGACTTAATGCTGTTCGTGGTTTTTAGTGGTTTCATGTGCTGGCACAGTCCTCTGACAGAGAAGCCTTCAAGCTCTGATAAATTATGACATTTTAAAAGTCTGTCAGACCTGATGAGATGTGCAGAAGTTCCAAAACTGTTAGCAGTTGAGTATATAGTGCCATTTCCTCACCTCGTCATAGGGCAAATCTGATCACTCCAACCCTATTGAATAAAAGAAATTCAATTTCCGGGTCACACAGTCTGAGGTAGGGTCGCTGTTAGCCTGGAACCGTAAGTGAGGTGACTATGCAGAGCCCCTTTGATGTCATCTGTGCTGGGAGATGAAGACACAGGAAAAAAGAGCCAGCTGAAAGGAAGGGAGGGCCAGGCAATCCATACTACTTGTTTCTCTGGTTTTGAGAGCTGTGGCTTGTTCTGAACATGTTCTGAAGAAATCTGCATGAAGTGTAATTTCTGGAATAATTTTTCCCAACTTTTATTATATTAAATGAAGTTTCGCTCTTAGGTTCTTCTTTGTGCTCCAGGATGGACAGCACTTGAAGAGTTGTACCTTACTGCTAATAATATTACAGTTTTGGAAAGGTAAGATGAGTGACATAAGTCAGTCATTTGTGACTGATGTACTGCAAAGTTATATAGCAGATAAAGTTACATTCCTGTCATGTTTACATCACCATGACATAACTCTAAAATAAATGATGCAAACCTCATGTGATGTATTTTGAAACTTTTATAAACGTACACAATTATTTGCATGCAATTTATATACTTAGAAAGTTAGTGTTTTCATTAGCAAGTAACTTTTAAATGTTCCGCTTTTCTGTTTGTTTTGTTTTGTTTCAATGTGGCAGGCCTGGTAATGTCCTGCAGACCCTGAAGTTGCTAGACCTTTCAGACAACCAGTTACTGGATGGAAATCAGCTGCATCTAATAGCACATCTCCCCAGGTAGCTGTTAAACAAATCTGCTGGAAATTCTTTGTCCTGGGTATTCATCTCCATAGTCCTTGTTGTCTGAAATATGGTAGTATTGATGTTGCATGAAAGGTTTATGGAATCTTGAAATAGAGGCGTTTTGCCCTCTTGAGGAGAGTAGCTGAATTAATTGAGCTATGTTAACATATCACAGAATCACAGAATGTAATCTTATTTTCATTGTATAGTGACGTTCTTAAGCTGTATGTTATTAGGTTTTTATGATGCACTTACGAAACTAAAGTGATTTATCACATTACTAAGTTCTTTATATACTAGTATGTACAGGGTTTTACCCAAGATGACAGGACTCTAGAGTTTGTGTGGAGTGGCAAAGCAAAGGAGCTACGGAAGTGGCTTCTTACGCGCAGTTTTCTGACTGTGTGTCATGCAAGTTCATCAGTAGCTGCACAGCCAACATCTCGGGGTCATTTGAGCCTGCGGAAAAGCCATTGGGCAGTTTGCTGGAAGGTGTCACTCCCAAGGCTGACACACTAAAGGTCCCTGGTGGTGGACTCTTTCCATGAGCAGCTTACACCCGTGCTGGCTACTTATTTGTCCTTTGTAAAGAAAGGAAAGCAAAGAGGGGTTGGAGGGAGGTAAAAAAGCGTGGTGGCAATTCTTCCCTGTTAACTGCTCTTGATTATTAACTATAGGGAAGGTTACTGTTGTTACTCTACCGGTAGAAGTGTGTGGCATGTCCTCTTCATAAGCACTCTCTTTTGGACGTTTCACTGCTTTTTGGGGTGGCTTGAAGGCTTTGAAAGAGCTGTGCTTCAAAATTTAAAACAAAACAAATACACCAAACCCAAACAAACAAACAAACCCCAAACCAAAGCCCCACCGAACAGTATAATCCTCATATTGCATTGGGTAAATGTATTTCCACTTTCTCAGAAGGATGTCTGTGGTACGGCCCCTTACACAGACTCCTCTGGTTTACAGCACTCTCAATAGCAGCGTCTTTCTGGTAGTTGCAGGCTTGAGCTGCGATACCTTGCTTTGGGGTTACCAGCCAGGGAAAGCAGGGGTGTGTCCCTTCCTTTTCAAAGCACTTCAGTTACAGTGACTGGAAAATGATGGGACTAATACGATAATTTTGCTAATATGCTGTATCATTATCTTGCACTGTACTCCAAAATAGCAGCCATGGTTTTAAATAGCCACAAGCTATTAAAAAAAATATATTATTTGGAAAATCACACCATTTAAATCCAGGAGCCATTTTGAAAACTTGAAATTATTGCACTTGCACTGTGAAAAATTTATTCCCTGAACAGTCTGCTGAAGTCTGGGTACTGCCTGTGAAGTTGCTGTTCATTTGTCAGTGATTATGCACCATGTCAGAAGTTTATTAGACCTCTGCAAAGAAAAAAAAGAGGTAGTATTTTTTTTTTTACAAAAAACTTCCCGTGCCACGTACAGTAATCATTGTATCTATTAAATTTCAGGTTAGAACAGCTAATACTCAGAAACACTGGAATATCTTCTATACACTTTCCTGATGCTGGATTTGGTATGTAAAGGAAGTAATTTATTTATAGCTTTGTAACTCTGTCTGTTTAAAGTTTTCACTATTGTCTTGTAAATTTACTCTTTTTTCCTAGGATGCAAGACTAAAATGTTTCCTTCACTAAAACGCCTTGCAATAAGTGACAATAAAATATCACAGGTAGGTTAGATGATTGTGATAGTTTCACATTTTGTAAATATGTGTATCTTTAAGAGTAACTTGCAATTTGCTTTTTTAAAATTTCTTTGATTGTATGTGTAAGATCCTGAGGCAACTATTGAATACTTTGATCAACACAGAGGCATAATTTAACAATTTAAAAACATTTCTTAATGTCTCGTTTAAACGTGTTTATGGTAGCTAGTCATATTGCTCTGCTACCTCATAATTCCTCTCGCAGAATTCTAACCATCTAAACTGCCGAGTAGTTCCTCGTTTGTTTGGGGCGTTTTTTACGTAATTAAATGTAATGCATTTTGTTCCTTAGCTAAATGAACAGGATGAAAGCACTGGCTCTGCTTGACCAAAAGAATAGTCTCCATCACAGTCACTGTACAGGAAAAGTCAACGTTACTGTGTATTGTTCTGAAATTAAGTATGTTTTATGTTTCCTTGAAAGACTGTTCCCTTCCATTTCAGTGGTCATCTATCAATGAGCTTGATAAACTACCAAGCTTGAGGTCACTGCAGTGCCACAACAACCCTTTCATGGACACAGAGAAGAACCCAGAGACCCTGAGACAGCTAATTATTGCCAAGATAAGTCAACTGGAAGTTTTGAACAAGTCTGAGGTACATGATATTTCAAAAAATTGCAGGAGTCTAAGGAAAAATGGCTTTTAGATCATTGCCAGAGGAATTGTTTTCAGTTTCTTTTGATTGCTGTTTGATTGGGTGCAGGAAAAAAGTGAAGTGCTGGTTATTCCATTGCCCAGTCCATGGGGCACACAGTAGGGCTGCCAGATCCAGCCATTTGTGAATGCTGCTGACTCAGTGGGGACTAGGACAAGATGGAGGAATGGTGGTTGGCTTGTTTTTCAAGTGCCTGAGTCATGCTGAAGTTGCAGGACTGTTTGTTAACAAAAACCATACACTGGCCAGAAAAAGGAAAAAGCAGCACAGTTAAACGTGTTTCAGTGACTGTAACACAAGTATTTGCCTTCTGTAATAGGAAGATGGCATTGTCTAAACCAAATCAACCTTTCAGCAAATGTTGGTCATAAAAAAGAGAGCAGAAGCAGCATCTGTTCCATAGCTACAAAAAACATACTTGTGTCATTGTCTACAGCAATGTCTTTGCTTAGATATTCATATATAGACTGGTCAGTACATGGAGCTATGGGCTGTAGGATTCTCAATAGCTTTAAAATGTACTGAATATATGGATCAGTCAGTACTTGGAGCGGGTTTGTAAGATTTTTTTGGTAGTATTAGAACATACCGCACACTTGGGTAAGAGCCAGGAGTCAGTGTCATTAATTAGACTTTCTTCTCTGGGAAGTTGTATAATTATGTTACGCACCATTCCTGTGTCAGTGCAGATCCTTCCTGCTGAAAGAAAAGGAGCTGAGCTTGATTATCGCAAAATATTTGGAAATGACTGGTTAGCAGCTGGTGGGAGTTGGGACCCAGACAAAAACAAACCAAGTGAAGAATTTCTTGCTGCCCATCCCAGATACCCATTGCTTTGTCTTAGTAAGTACATGTACAGTAAAATTAGCACTTCCTTGCTTCTGGTGTTGTGGCAGTGCTGGTTCGGGGTCACTTCAGTTTGCTGCCCTTCCCCTGGCTGCTTTCCCATCTGCTCCTACTGCCGCTGGCAGGCCTGCATGCGACATAGTAGAGCACTCTCGCAGGCAGCGCCTGTCTCCACCTGGGTGCTTTTAAAGCGGGGATGCTAAGCAGCACCTCCGTGTGCCTGGCCCCTGCTCCACCCCATCCTAGGTGCCTGTGCACCCTCCTAAGGGGCTGTAGCAGTTGCTTGAGGCTGGTGGTGGCAGCGGGTAGCCTTGCGGCAGCCCACCGTGCTCCCCACTCCGTATCCTAGCTGCTGATCCAACACCGCAGTGCTCGTAGGGCCGCCGGTGCATTTTGAAGGGTTCATGTCTGTGTGCGCTTTCCTTCACACAGAATATGGTGCACCTGAAGAAGGAGAACTGAAGGGACGACAGCCTTTGACTCTGAAAAATCAGCTTCTGAGTAAGAGGCCAGAAATGGTCAAAACTGTTCTTTATGCATTTAAAATATTTTACAAGCTTAGTGTTTCCTGGATGTATATGGAGAACAAAAGGTTCAAAAGCCTTTAAGATGTCTCAGACTTGCAGCTTGTAATTCTGCTCCAAACAGCATCAATGAGTTTGACTAGATACCTGCTTCTGTGTACTCAACCCAAGCCAAATTATTTTCTTAATTAAGACTTAATGGAGAATAGAGGTAATCGATACTCCATTCTGATACTGTGAATGCCTTCTCTACAGGTAACATTTGAGATTTTTAACCTCAATAGCTGAACCGTTTTCTGATTAATTTTTTTTATAACTGCTTAACTTTACAACTGTCAAGAAAAATATGGATAGCTGTGGTATTTGGGGCTGTCTGTCTACATATTTAAACTCAATTACGTCCCAGACTTACAAATTCACTTACTTAGCTTTGTTTCCCAGTTGATAGAAGAACTGAACCTTTTTTTACTCCATGGGCAAAATAGTATTTTAAGGCATTACATTCAAATGCATTTAGGTGGAAGACTAACTATAACAAGGAATCTAGTTGGATTCTAATCTAGACATAATTGAAACCTTTTTTTAAGGATGAGTTTTTTAATATCTTCAAAAGAATGAGGCTAATAACTTCCTTAAAATGCGCTTGTATGGTGCTTATGAGATAGTGAGGGTCAAAAACCTCCTTTAAACTGTGTAGGCAGTTTCCATGCTACTGCAGGCTGTTTTAAAAAATTAACTAGAAATTAAGCAATTTTAGGTAAATACTCCTTTTGACCAAAAAAACATGTTAAGCATTAGGGGAGCCACTTTTAAAATATTTTTCCCTAATTTACCAAACAAAAACTTGATTATTTTAATAAAATTACTTTTAATTTTTCAGAGAATGACTAAGTGCTATTTTAGCTGCTCAGACACAGGCTACAACCTGATTTTTTTTTTTTTTTTTTTAAGATCAGGCTGAGCTAGGGGAAACAATTTGTTAAAAAACACACTAGAAAGACTGTGTACTCCTGACAGAACAGGGCTTGACATTCACTCACTAATGTCTCACCGTTCTTCCTTAAGCTTTGACGATTAAGTGTCCTGAGAAACCTGAACAGAAGCCAGTAGAGAAGAAGCTACCAGGTAAGAAGTCTTGGCTCTTGTTTAAGCAGTTGACTTGTAGCTTCCTTTTCAAATAACTAACTGTATTAAAGCATGGCAGCCACCATTGTCAGCTCTTGAAGACTCTACCATATAAGGAAATAGCAAAGGTAAAAATTGGTTGAAAAAGCCATTATTTTTCTGACCTTCATACTGACTTTCAGTCCAGCTTGAAGACAAAGTTGATGCTTGTCTCATGACCTCTAGAGCCAGTTTCATGATTAATGTGTCTGAGGCAATCAACAGCTAATTAGTTGGTGTGAAATCTGGTGGATGTGTTTAACCAAGTAACAAGAACATGAAGTTCTAAGAGCCAACTACATCATCTGCAGTTCTACATAATGAGGTCTAGTATCTGTTAAGTTAAAAATTTAATTCTGACCTGTATCAAATTTGTCTCAAAGTTTTAGTGCTTGGGGTCAGACTACAATGAATAGACTTTGTTCTAAATCAAACTGATGTTTTGGAAAGACATGTCCGAATGGAGTTTGAGAGAAAAGACTTACTCAAGCTTTACTCTAAAATAAAAATCACATTTATTATCACAAGTTGCATAAAATCAGATAGATACAGCTTTTACAAAAATGTTTGATAGAAAAATATTTGTCTAAGTACAATGTGTGGTATTACAGGAATAACTCACTATTGCTGTGCCTTTAGATAAAGCTTGAAAAGAAGTGAAGGTTCAACCAAAATACTGAGTATATCTATTGCAAACGCAGGTATTGCCTCCAGAACAAACTAAATTTACTCATTCAAGATTCATTACAAAAAAATACCCCTTTGGGTAACTGACTTCATAATTATAAACCACTCTACAACTCTGCTGGCAATTTGTTTGGGACCAATTCATACAATACCATTTTGAAGAATGGCACTAGTTCCACAGTGACATGCATTTATTTGTGCCAGGAAAAGCCAGTTCCTGGTAGTGAAAACTTCAGGGAACAGTTGCCAGATGCCAGTAGTCAGGACCTGACTGGTATGTGTCCCAAAGGTCACTTAGTAAATACAAACTCAAAAAATGTAAATTATGAAGCCGTAACACTTCAATTTGGTATATGGGATCAAAGCGCTTAAACTGTAGTAGCATATCCTGTCCTATCCACCAGAGATTAAACCATTTTCAATTGGATGCCAGCAGGTACAGGTTTCAGGTGCAAGAGACATTACTGCAGCAATACAGCCTTTCACTTGTTGCTATTGGCAAGTATAGTTGAGCCACTAGTACTTTGCTACAGCTCAGTGGTAGCAGCGTTTTTCTAATAACTTTTCTTTCGTTCCCCTTGACAGAGTCTATGACTATTCAGAGGGTCAAAGGATTGCTGTATCGCCTACTTAAAATTCCTGGTTCAGAACTGAAACTGTCCTACGAAAGTTCTAAAGTGAGTTAAAAATGGGTAACCCAATAGTAAAATACTTCATGCTGCTAAAGGTCAGTAGCATATTCAAAAATACTACCTACTGAAATTGATTTCACTTAAGAAGGACAATCTTCACGCTGTAATTCAGGACCTAATTTTATTCTCGTAATATAACAGAGCCTCCCTGACTGCAACTGCACGATCTATATTTGGTTTACATGAACAGATTTCAGTTTAAGTCTGATCAGGTTTTTTTCCTTTCTTACTCTAGCTGGAAGGAAAAGAAGTTGAACTAGACAATGACTTAAAGCCTTTGCAGTTTTACTCAATAGAAAATGGAGACTGTGTGTTAGTACGGTGGTAAGAAGGGATGCTCTTGCTAGACAGAAGGAAAAGCCAGCACTGGAACTGCAGAAGAGTTACGGACTGCACGCAGACAGCATGGGCAGCCTGCGCCTGAACACATGCACGGGACAAGGCGAGTTTCATACCTGGCACCAGAGGGCTATACAGTAGTACTCTTGGCTCCTAAAGTTAACTGTTGGTCTCCTTGAAAGCATTTGCTTTGGGCTGAATTGTCTTACTCGAGATACCAAATAGTGCTTAAAAGCTTCAATTAAATAAAACTCAAGGTAACTTTTGCTGAGATTTTATACTACCTTCCCGTTGCAAGAGTGAGAATTTGTTTTACTGAACCGAGTACGTGATTTAGTTGTGATCTCTTTGCTCAAAATAGGACAAGATTAGTGCTGCACTGAAAGAGGCTACTTGCTCTTTTGTTTTCACCTACTTCCAAAGACCTTAAAGCAAGCAAAACAGCAGTAACTGTAGAAGTATCTACACAGCCTTAGACTATTTAAGGTCAAAATCTGACAGACCTTTATTCTACCCTACAGCGTTAACATACCACACTATAAATAAGTTCTCAGTATACTGCAAGGCATTGCTATTTATTTTATATTCTTTAGTGTGCTGTTCCTCAATCTTATTTTACTTTCACTTGTGTACCCTCAGATTCATATCTAATAACACATTGAGCTATCAGAAGTCCTTCCTAATCAGGCGAAGTTTGCAGTACTTCAAGATTTGGTATAAGCAAACTTTGATACTGTTTTTATCAAACATGACAATGGTATAAACATAAATCCTAACCCCAGGCTGTCCCAGCCCCTGCACAGATGAGAGCAACCCCTCGAACATCACAGAACCTGCTGCAGCAAGACTTACCAGGTACAGCACAGCTCTCTGCTGGACCCTGGTACAGCTCTATACTGAGTTAAATCAGTAGTACTTTAATTTACAAAAGGCAGGCTAGTTGGCATTCCTATGTGCATTTATTAATTACAAGTAGGTCTTTGACTTTATATAAAAAGGAAAATTTCTTATCTTAAACATTTTGGGTTTTGTCAGATCAACACCTATACTATAGAAAATGAATAGTATCAGTCCACTTGTAATTATCAAAAGGGATGTGCAAATATTGTTATACTTTAGTTGAAACCCAACATTAAATGATACCTTAATATTCCTAATTGTTCCAAGAGTGAATCCAAGTGTACACTTTTTTCATGGTTGTTGTATGCTACCCTGTTTTCCAAGGCAAGTCCATCATCTTTCCTCACATCTACAAGGATCCCCACACAGTTCCTTTAATCTCCAGAGCTCACGCAGTTCCTGTGGAGAATACTGGGGCGAAGACAGCATGCCACTCTCACATGTCTTCTCACACAGCCAGAGGCTATCCTGTTAGAGAGAGAAACGTTTCAATAGTTTTTCTTCCAAAGAATTCAGTCTTCAGCAATCTTTACTTCCAAGGATAGGTTTTCATTGTTTCTAGCAACAAACTCTGCACACAAAGGTCACCACCTAGCAGTACATGTCCATTTCTTGGTCTGCTAGACCTATACAGAGGACTCGGAGGTGTGGTTTGTGGGGGTTTTGGGGCTTTTCTTTTAAATACATTTTAAAAAGTGTTTTCTGCATTTTAATCCAATGGCTGTTTCAATTTATTTTATTTAAAGAAAAAGCATTTCCTCTATTTTATGCTACTTGGAGCAACAGGCATGTTCTCCTTCTGTAAGATCAGAGAATTTCTTCAGACTTACTTGATATCGCTTGGGTCCTACAGCTGCCATCCAGATGCCCATACTCACATCTTCACCCTGAGACAACACATTAGAATAAAAAAATACAGCTATTAGCACCAGGAAAGCACAAAGCATGACTTTGCGAACTAGAGTAAGTTGCATCATGTACTAGCAGTAAAAAACGGTAACTACAAAAATCTATGTCTGACTGTTTGAGAGGTGTTAATCCTCCCACCTTTCCTGTGATAATACATTGTTCTCAGTACAAAAACCACAGTTACAGCTGCAGAGGTTCTCAGTCCAAAACAGCTGTGCTTTGACCTAGAACAGACACTATAAGCGTAGTAGCCAAGTGCGCTGCACAAAGCCACCCTCAGCCAGGGGACCCCAACGCTCACACTTGAGCGATGTTCTTTCCAACTCATCCAGTATAGATGCTGCTCCCCAGACCAGTTCAAGATAGAAAAACTGAACCAACGCTTTACTACCTGGTATGTCTTTAATCTTTCAGAGTTGCTTGCCAGCCACTGAACAATGTCTTTGGAGATGACGTAGCCGGACCCACAGGCAAAGGCTGGATACGCAGGACTTGGGTACTCCAGCTCTTGCCACTTCCCAGTTCGATCAACTGCCCAATTTAGTCTGAAACTGAAGACCATGTTAGACATGAGATGTTTATACAAGGCCTCTGAGAAACCTAGCTGTTGTTTGGTCCCAGCCTTGGGTAATAAGGGGAAGTTCTCAGAACAGAAACAAACGCAATGCTGACAGTCAGGCCTTCAGCGCATCTGCACACACTGCTGGGGTTTGATCCAGGTAAGCACAAGCGTCTTTAACTACATTCTCTAACAGGCACACATATGTCCTGCCCCCTTTTGTTAGTCAACATGACATGAAGTTGGTGCCTCTGGCAGGCACGTAGTTACAGCGATGTTACACCACCCGTTTCCTGGTAAAACTAGGGGCTGCTTAAAAACCAGGAAGCAAGGCAAAGGACTGTGGGTTTCTTAGTGTATCTCCTCTAAGTTGTTTTCAAAATGAAATGCAACAAAGTGATGTTCAACAAAGGCTGCCATCACTCAATCACAAAACACCTTCCTGGCAGTCGTCTTCTCTAGGGAAGAGGTACTTGCTACTAGAGGCCTGCAGAAAGCCAGCAGGGCTCTGCCGGCACAGTCTCTCTGCACTGACTGCCACCCCCAGGTGGCGTGGCACAGCTAGCTGTAACATGCTGCCGCACCATCACATTAAGGTTGGAAAAGACCTCTAAGATCATCAAGTCCAACCATCAACCCAACACCACCATGCCCACTAAACCATGTCCCGAAGTGCCACGTCCACACGTTTTTTGAATACTTCCAGTGATGGTGACTGCCCACCTCCCTGGGCAGTCTGTGCCAATGCTTGACCACTCTCAGTAAAGAAATTTTTCATAATATCCAATCTTAACTTCCCCTAGTGCAACTTGAGGCCATTTCCTCTTGTCCTATCGCTAGTTACTTGGGAGAAGAGACCAACACCCACCTCACCACAGCCCCCTTCCAGGAGGTTGTAGGAGCGATACAGAGAATATCTATTCTCACATTGTCACCTCAGACAATAGCCCCGTAAGGAAGGAATTACAGTTGAGTGGCAGATCTGTTATCAGATTCTACACATTCATAGCTGAAGCTGATGTGATGAAGCACCAGAGTACATAAATGTCACATCTGATACCTGAATTCACTTTAGACTCGGTATCTTCCACTCTAGCGACTCACAGCAGAAGGGTGCAACCCTCTCCAGATTGAGGGGCATCTGCTTTGCTAATCATTTAATACTTCTGTAGTGATTTCAGTGTCCTTCACTACATCTCATACCCCCCTTACCTGAAAACTGTGACTATTAGAGAATTTACACTTGAAGGTGTCACCCCCACATAAAGTTCTCCACAGCGTTTTGTCCAACTCCTCTCCCAGCATGACTTGTCACTTCTTTTTGTCAGTAACCTAATGGAATTCCTTGATACATTAACACAGTTTCTACAGCAAGACTCAGCAAAACTCATTTTTCAGTCTGCAGAAGAAAGCATTATCAGTCCCTGTATCATATGGCTATTCCAAGGCAAGCCTAGGAGTCTGTTACTAGAACATGAAGCATAAGAAAAGGGGAGGTTCGTATTACAAATGAAACATGGAAAACTTCAAGTACCAGAAGTTTCTTTTTGGCCTAATTAATTTCAAGAAAAGTGCCATTCTGAACTCGTACTGCTTTCCATTGCATGATCGATGAGCCAACTTCAATGAACTGCCTTTTCGTTTACAGCATTCATAGCCGATTCAATCTCCCTCAGAAAGAGCTTGGTACATTCTATCCCATCATAAGTTTGGTCACTTGCAGACATGATCAGTGACCCATCAAAGGCTTCTCTCCCATGCCTGAGGGCAACTAATCGTTTGACTGCAGTTTTAAAATAACAGAATAGCAGTAACTTAGGATCTTAAGTATGTTCTCTCCAAGATGAGCCAAAGTTCTGGACCATTTGGTTTTCCAGCTTGCAGTCCTGAAATGCTCTAGATAGCTAGGTAAGCTTTTTAAATGGTGATTTAAAATTAATGGACAAAACCACCACACAATATGAAGTGGGAGACAGAAAAAGGCTATTAACTGACAGCACACGTAAGTACTGCTCAATCCAAAGCATTCCTTCCCAGTTTCACTGGATCTCATCCTCGGTTTCTCCCAGAGTAAGTTGATAGTTTCAGAATTCACAAGAACCCTGGTAAGTTTCACTAAGAATACAGGAATTAATTATCAAGAGTTTATAAGGAACACTGGACAACAAACAAGAAACTTGAGAGTTTCTTGAGAGAGTTTAATAAGGTGTAGATGAAGAATGCAAAATTTGAGTTCTCAGGCACATGCTCAGAGGAGCAAAAGGAAGGGAGACATCAATAAAGTCACCTCAAGGGCCAGATATATTAACCCTATGCTCCAGAAGTTAAGGTCTCCAACACACCAGAACCAGCTCTCAGAGAAGCCTAACAGCATTTCATTTGCCCTTTCACCAATGTTCAAGTCTAAATATACATGATGTCACTGAGTTGAAAGGTAGGAGAGCTTGGAAGGATTTCCCAAAACCACTCAGAAGACTCCTCTACACTCAGTGGTTACCCACAAAGCTGAACACATAACCAGAAAACTCTAGCCAAGGAGCAGGCCCATAGCAGGCAGCAACACAAAGGTAGGGACACCTACCCTTGCACAGGTAGGGGCATCAAGGAAAAGGAGGATAACCTCTTTGGTATCACATCCTCAGCTCTTACAGCCAAGAACATGCTCCAGAAGAGCTTTCCCTATGGTAGCTGGAATAGCAGCCCAGGCAGCTTATATGTAGTGCTGTTTTTTCTTTTGCAAACTGGTTTCCATCTTGTCATCAAGTTGCTGACCTTTTACATTGCTAGAATGAACCTATCTTACCTTCACTTTTAGCCTCGCCTTCTGGTAAAGATAGTCCCAACAAAATTTAACAGGCACCAGGCAATCAGGGTTTTTGTACAGGCTAGAGAACACATGCCCACCATTCAGATCTTTGAGATCATCAGATAGCCAGCTATTCCACACACTTCAACACACACACTATTAAATCACCTTAGGAGTAAGCAACAGTCAGTACCAGATCTGTGAAATAAGACGCCTTTAGCAGCAAAGGGCAGCTTTTCTTCAGTAAGCAAATGGCAACAGGAAGACTGATCATGCCATTGGGCTATATGGAATGTTATAGCAGTGTAGCATTTCTGCTATACGGGATGCTATACTAGTGCAGCAATGCATTCCATGGATGGAAGGGAAGGGAAGGGAAGAGATGGGCTATTTTGATCCTCCTAGTTACTCACAAGTGTAATTGCAGGCTGGGGAACTTCACTCAAGAATTGATGAATCAGACCTACCATTTCAGACAGCAGCAAAATGGGTAGCAATGCCTGTCATTCACAGACTTTATTTTGAAGTGGAGATTATAAAGGCAATTTTGTTTCTCCCATTTACCCCATTTCCTCAAGCCCACCAGAAAAATCAGTGTCTCTGCAAAAAAGTAATGTTTGCAATTCTAGTATGTACTTGCATTTTAACATTGCTGTACTGCTGGAATACTTTTATTTACTTAAGTACCACAACAAAGACATACACAACACATTTTAAAACTAGGTAAGGTACTCAGCAAATTGAACTCATTGTAAAGGCATGCTCTGGAAAACTATTGTAAAGTACTGATTTTTGTATTCTGACATTCAAAGTTCTACACAGACAAAAGTCCTGCTTTTTATACCTAGCTTCCATAGGCAGAAAAGGGGAAACAACATGAAAACAGACTGAAAGCAGTAAATCGTTCACTAAAGACATGGTATCTCTTAAAGACAAGTTAAAAAAAACCACACAACTCACTTTCCCCACCAAATGTTTGGCCTGTCCAATTTTTTCTGCATTATCCTGTTAAAAACAGCCTCCAAATCAATGTAACAGTCATCATCTGTCTTCAGCAACAAATCAAAACTTGTTGATTCAACTGTCCT
Source organism: Phaethon aethereus (assembly GCF_964289735.1). Lineage (NCBI taxonomy): Eukaryota > Metazoa > Chordata > Aves > Phaethontiformes > Phaethontidae > Phaethon > Phaethon aethereus. Next base: position 85,390,978 of record NC_138576.1, read on the forward strand.
GTAGCCAAAAAAGAAAAGTGATGAGATGCTGAGCTGCAGCCCACAAACTAGTCATGCAACAGAACACTCCACAAGGTCTTTAGGGAAGGAGAGGGGGAAGGGATGCCTTTCCTACCCTTGGCTTTTAAATGTTTTCCCTGTTGACCAAGGTCAACTGCTCGTCCTACAGAAAGGAGATGCAGCTGCATCCTATGATGATCTTACAACACAGATTTGTGTATGAGCTGAAGAAAACAAACTTGGAAGTTTTGTTCTCCAGGACAGATTCATTAGTAAATCCACCATCTGTCTTAAACAATATTGACCTCAGAAGGATACGAATCACTTCTGATAATGGCAACACAGCTGTTAAAAGCCAGTGATTACATGTCAGTAGCCTAGTATTCAGGATGAGACAGTCAGCTCAAGGGCAATACAACTGTAGAAGGTTGTAAGAAACATCTGTGGAAACAGCTTGGTATTTCCACCGTAAAGCACCCAAATATGAAAAAAGAAATCTTTAACTGCCTGAAATAGTTGACTATCTGTCACTTATGAAACAATCAAAGAAGCTTAAGATTCTAGAGATTGTTCCTTGGTTGATTAACAAACATTCTTTTTAAGGGTAACTTCTCTTAATAAGAAAGGCATTTTCCTTAAGCCTTTTATTACTAAATCTTGAAAAATTTGCTAACCTGCAAGAAATTATTACAAAGGTTTAAGTCTTGACATTTAAACTCCCTTTATGGAACTGAAACATGGTTCAGTTTTTCCGTTACATTCATAATCATGAAATTTGTTAAATAAGTGCATAATCTTGCCAGCAACTAAAACTGTCAGCTATATTTCTTACTCCACAAGCAACATTAATTAATTGAAACTACTGTCTCAGAGTAATGGAAAGAATTGCAAATTAGAGGTAATAACTTATTAGATTCACCACAAACAATGTAATACACTATGAAAATTCTTCCTCTCAACCTTCCACACCCCCTGTACACAAGCTTCTTATCCTTCCCCTCTACTCAGCACTGGTGAGGCCACATCTGGAGTACAGCATGCCCTCTTAGGCTCCTCAGTACAAGAGAGACACGGACATACTAGATGGATCGAGTCCAGCAAAGGGCCACCAAGATGATGAAGGGACTGGAGCATCTCTCCTATGAGGAAAGGCTGAGAGAGCTGGGACTCTTGAGCCTGGAGAAGAAACAGCTCAAGGGGGAGCCCATCAATGTCTATAAATACCTGAAGGGAGGGTGTAAAGAGGCAAGCCAGGCTCTTTTCAGCGGTGCCCAGTGACAGGACAAGAATCAATTGCCACAAACTGAAACACTAAGTTTACAAGCTGGCCAAAAGCCATCCTTTAAAAAGACTAAAGCTGCTAGTTTCTGGTTAGAAACAAATTAAAAGAAATTACAAGGATACAAGAAAGTTTTTACACCTGGACTGTCAGAGCAGAACCCTGTCTTGCCAGCTCATGCTTATTTGAGGCACCAAGGGTCAGCATTCAAGAAATAACAGATCCTGTTATTTTATTCATTAGACACACTACGTGCCCCCAAAATTGAGAGAGAAATACAACTTAACGTAGGTATACATTAGGTATGTATTTCATGGAATCTGTCAGATAATGTAACATGCTAGATCATCTTGCACTACAAACAGCAACATTCCTAAGAGAAAATGCTTTCCTTTCAACTTACCACCGGTAGAAGTTCAGCAGTTTGGCTGGAACGTTTCTATAAGTGTCAATAACATCTACAAAAACAATATCGTCATAGGTACTGCTTTCTTCCTTCAATAAAGCATCTTCTTTTTCAAGATTTTTTATGTGACTTGTAAACCTTTCTGGGCGAGTATGGAGGCTTTTTAAAAGAGCATCACCTTCTGAAAGAAGCAGCACCCATCATTAAACAAAGATGCATACCTACATACTATTTCACATGTTTCTCTTGGATCACACACAACATACTGACAAAATTAAGCTGAAGAAGTGTTCAACTCAATGCGGTTATGAAAATCCTACAATTAATTTTAAAATTTCTATGAAATGTTAAAAGTTGCATAACAACAAAGAAATATATTTTTGCAAAAGGTTTGATATATATTACATAAAGTTTAAAGTAAAAAAGTATCCTCTTCCTTTTCAGTAATAAAAGGATTCAACTTTTTAAGGTACTTTAAAGACATGTCCAGGACTTCACTATTAGTCTTACCAGTAGAGTAAAAAGGCTACTGTTATATCAATTACTCCTAAGCATGTATAACTAGCTTTAAAAAATAAGCCCCAAAAACAAAAAAATCCTATGCTAAATATAATCAAACTGTCATTGCTTTGATGTAGCATAGGTAGTCCCTGCTGAATTTCATCACATAACTGACTGCAGATAAAAGCTAAAAAGTATTGCAAGAATACCGAACTTCTTGGTAAGGAGATAGTTTGTGGTACTGAAGAACTGAAGGATGGAAGGGCTTCAGCACACCTCAGTTTAGGCTCCTACACAGACAACAAGACAACAGGATTGCCAAATTTATACCTGTCAGGCCTAACTACAAAAACACAGGAATAATGTTCTGAAAGTCACTGCTTATGTTGACTATGATGGACCAATAAGAATACATCAACCCTAGTGCTACATGGCCGAAATCTTAGACACTGGAAAGGACTCCTATAGGGTCTGTCAACATTCTGCCAAAATAGGTGTAAATCAGCAAAAACAGAGGTGGAAAAGCAGGCTATGTTAGGTAGTCACTGTTTGTCAGTAGTTATTATTAAACATTAGGACACGGTACTTCTAATTCTAAAAGTAGTAGGGCTGGAAAAAAATGGGAAAATTATCAGGGAAAAATTTCTTGAAGACCACATTGCACAACATTTTTTCACTTGGGTTTGGGTAACAAAAAAAAGGACAGAGAATCGAGTCTAGATAAAAATGGTATTTCTGTTAATAAAAAGACAAAGGGATGCAAGTCAATTGGAGGGCCGACAAAGAGCAAGCAAAGAAACCATTATCAGGACACTGACGCTAGGCATAAAATAGAAAGAAATTAATTGTTTCTACTAAAAGAAAACTTATGTTGATCAAATTCATAGAGGTAGCAGGAATTTTACTTCAGAAATTGAATTTAAAGTTCCCGTTTTGTCATAACATCGAACATGATGCTGTTTTGCAGACTTACCTTGAATAGTGTAGATAAAACCACCTGCTATTCCCTCCACACCTTCCGTGAGTTCATGTGGCAGTGACCCTTCCTCTGACTGCTGGAGACAGATTAATGGAAAGAAATAAATTAGTTCATCTCTCATTACTGATGTGTTTTTCCCTGTGATTTTAAGGTGTGAAGTTTTCTGGCAACTTAGACTGACATTAATTTAAAGCTCTTCTGGTTTAGGTACCTGCATAGTGTGGCATCTTTTGAAGTTACACCTAAAACTAGCAGTACCACTAAAACTTTTAGAAAACTAGTTTTGAAGTTGAGAGCAAAATGTAAAGCTATTCTGGCTAAATTACAACAGCACAGCATCTTTAAGCAAGCAACGTTTTGACAGGAAGATACACAATGCCAAAAAAGCAGAAAACAGGCTTAATCCTATTGATCTTAGCACAGGATTTTTGACCCGCATTTTGCCATCTCTGATATACTGATACTGCTTCACACCTGACAAAGACAGTAAGTGAACTTTACTCCCTTCAAAATAAAAGAAAATGCCACTTTACTAGCATAATCTTTTGCATGCCCTTGTCCTTCTCCCAGGCAAAGCAAGCTTCCCCTCTGAGACAACAGAAGCCAAACTGAATTAATGATTTACAGAGAAACACAGGAAAGCAAAATGCTAAATACCCAAGACTTATAGGAAAAATAGAAACATGGTAGAAGGGAAGGCGAGGTGACTCACTGTAATGACTCTGAAAACACCCCCTCCATCATTCACTGTCACTTTATGAAGGTTTCTTGAAACAAGGCCCTGAAGATCCTGGCTTTCCCACACAATGGTACCTTCAAAACTCTGGTAAGAGAGCAAAACACTGTTATACAGGTATTCAAAGACTTCAAAGGAGAAAAATCAAACAGTTCGAGGTTTTTGTTTTAAAACAGTCAACTTCACACAACATATAGCTTGAACGCACATAGATGTTTTACTTACATGTCAATAAAAGTAAGTTACACATAAAAGAAATACATCTGTGAAACTCAGTAACACATAATCATGCTTTTAAGACTCATCATGAATCTCCGTACTAGGAACATTAAACTTTTAACAGAAGTCTAGTGTAAAAGGCTTTGGCTTTCTAACATCATTAAGATGGCATTTAAAGGTGACCTAAAGTGAATTTTTAAAAACAACTATAAAATCCTGCATTACAAAGAGAATACATTAAAACAGATTTGGAAATAAGTGCTGCTTTTTAGTCATCTGCCAAAACCAGAGATCAAAGACTCGATCCTGACATCAGCAAAACTCAGAGGAAAATACAGCCACCTTTATCCTGGAAAATCTGTCACAAGCTACTATAAGAGAGTCACAGAACTCTGATCTTGCATCTTGGCTGGTAGGAAAAGGAGGAGAAAGACAAGTGAATATCTTTAAAATTTTCTGGTTTTAACTCTCAATTTAAGTTATGTCACTCCATCGTTTTTATATATGTGTGTGTGTGTAAATTCTTGCATTTAAAAGCATTTCATCTCAATTTGAAACTAACCCACCTAACAGTCCATCTATTACCCACTTTTATATAAGACTTCCCTGAAGACCCCTAAGAACATACAAAGGGCCGCATGGTATGTTGTACAGGTAAGAGTACTGGCAGTGTTATATTTTTTCATTTTTTTAAAGCAGTTTCACCTTTATGCCAAGGTACCGTAGAGTAGTTGCAGGGTTATTACACTCCTGACTGCTAGATGAGCGCATTCTGGTTTGTTTATCCTAATTTCATAGGAAAAACACTGGTAGCTAGTGTGGACCTTGGAACAGAGAAACAACTTGTTTCAACTGTTTGTGTATGCATCTCTGTTGCTGTAGAAAGTCTGTTTACTTGTACAAACCTCTCAGCTCTTCCCCATTTCATCTTCCTTGTACTCCAGAAACCTTCTCCAGAAACTCCCCAGTTACTGACACACCATTAAGCTTAGCTTAGAGTTCAGCTCAATTCTTTGCTTTCCTCTAGAAATAGGCCTTAACATCTGCAGCAGTTTTGGTATTTAATGACAGCTGTGTATTGCAGAAGTTTCCCATCTATTGATTATAATGCCAGCTTTATAATCTAATAATGGAGCTAGTCAGTGCTTATTCAAGCCTGACTTGCATGCTCAGTACCTTCCCTTTGTTTGTTTAATTACTTGTCAGTTAGCAAAACAAATGGACCACTGCTAAGACTTTTTTTAGTGGCAGGACCCCTGAACACCCTGCACAGTAAAACCCACATACTCAATTTCTCTATTTGCACTGGTTGTCATCTCCCATTCCAATGTTTTTTGCTGTAGGGACTGGGCTCTAATCCCATTTCTGCACCTTGTTTACAGACACAACCCCTGGTAAGTTGTTTAGTGAGCCTGAGAGCCCTTTCACTCCTCAGCAACCAGAAACATTAAACTTCTCACCACTATTACTGATACTGATTTCAAACATGTGCCAAGAGTATTAATCGGTTATTACTAGTGAACCTCACAGTGCAAGGTGTTCTAAAGGTGCAAACTATCATTACTTTCCAGGTTGAGAGACTTGTAAGCAAATTTTTTAATGACTTTAGTCTTCAGCTATTCTTACTCTTAATGAAAGCCGAGGCCTGAAAATGCTTAAAGTAAAACATTAGTGGCACACCTGAGACTACATCATCTGTTTTTCCCCATTTAAATTCCAGCCCTGTTACTGCCAGAGCACATTGGCATTTACAGTGAATACTGAACAAGTGTACTGACATAATGCAGCCCTGCCCGACTCCTTTCCTAATATTAAACAGTGCTGTGCTTTTTCTTTCTCCAACTACTCCCCATTAGTAATACAGAGTATGCACAGTACGGAGTCCCATTTTCATGAAAGAGGTCCATGGCTTTTTGTCAAAATGAGTGCATTGCTAAAACTTGGCTGTAAGAGCCCCGTGTCAGTTTTAGTTCTCTGCTAGTGGTTCTGTTCTTCTGCGCTTTCAGTCGTTCCAAAGCTGAATGATTGACTCTGCCTTTGACAATCTGGCCTGCCAGATGCTTATTCTAATGCTGCATTTCCCTCCCTTTCCCCAAGACAAGCAGAAAGAGCAGCACTTCAGCTGGAAGATGAATGAAGCTCTTCAGCAGTCTGTACAATCCATTACTTCTTGAAGGTGGAAAGGCAGGGAATAGATACTGTCTCAGAAACCACCTTTTGACAATTAAAGAGTTTCCTAGATTGACTGCTCTCAAACAAGTAGATAGGAACACATGGGTGTTCTGCCTCCTCTGAATCGTCTTGTATGGTTCAGCATCCTAAGTATCACAGGACTACATGCTGTGCATAAGCCCTATTATTCTACATTAGAAACATCATGTTACCCATAAGCATTCAGTGCATGACATGTCAGATTAAGGAAGCCCACACAAAGAAATATATGAATACTAATATCCCCTTTCTAAATGAAATACTTCCCATCTGCCTTTCAGGAAAAATGCAAGCATTTATAGCAAAATTACAACTGCCTAGGATTTTAGTATCTCAGAACAAAATCTTACAGGGAAAAAGCTTACATGTGATATGACCAAATTGCTGGGTAACCAATACTCTCTTTTAAAAAGTAAAAAACCCTGAATCATTTTGAGATCAAATTACATTGTCAAAACATATGCACAAAATACTGTCAGAGGGCTGATCACCCAAAAAGTCTCCTGCCAGCATAACAAGCTTGCATAGTATTCCAGTAAAAACTGTTTAAGATAATAAACCAATTAATCAGCTGCAGATTCCCCTTAAAAGGAGCAGGTTTCCAAATGCATTCATTCTTACAGAGCCAGGGAAATAAATCAGGGATTAAACTAGCCCCATATACCCCCTCCTCCCCCTTCAGTCTTCTCTTGCTCCATTCCTTCATAAAACACTTAATTTCTTGCATAACAAAACAACCCAGACAAACAGACAACTTACAGAAATAGCAGCAAGGGTCCAGTCGTATAGGAGAATATTTAAATGGAGGGGAAACAGTCTAAAGTGGCAGCTGACATATCTAGTGAGAGATCAGTGGTCCTCCAGGAACAATTCCTTGTACCTAGGTGGGTCTGCTGAACTAGAATTCTGATTCTGAGTCAACTTGTGTTCACTAAATCTTCACTGTAACAATATCAGGTTTTTTCCTACCTATATTCTGTTTCTTCTGTGTTTAATCAACTTCCTTCCTAAGCAGCCACAAGGAGGTTCTATATCCCTATACCAAAACCCTACTCTTGGACTGCACCCCCAATCCCAAGGAGGATTTAAAAAAAAAAAAAAAAAAACAAAACAAACACCAAAAAAAAAAAAAAAACCCCACCCCATACTTCAGACCCTGCCTTGTTAGCTTAGCTAGTGGTACCTCAGGACAAGCAAGAATGCTAACACTTCCATTACTGCCCAAAAAACAGTCTTCTCCCAAATGTCTGAGGGGCACCCACTTTAAAAAACAAACACACACGACACTTCAGCAATAGGGTGGTGACAGGTTTTAAAATCCATATGTCAGTTTTCTGTGTGCCACATGCTCCATCTAGTATATTACAGATAGACCCTACTACAGAGCTTGTTGATGTTTTTATTCTTGTTTCCTTGCATGGTTCAATGAATGAACAATTCCGCACTGGTGCTGCCAGAAAAGGAATAACCAAAATTTCAGTAGCCCTCAAGTAAACGCTTCTTGATTACAACTATTCAACTAATACTGTCATTGCAAATGTAACACACAATATCTTGCTGTTATGCCCAAGACATCAGAAGCAGAAACCTCTTTTTGCTAGAAACCTGTGCCATCCTCCCCTCCCTATCTTATGTACTAATGTCTGAAAAAGCAGGAGGGAGAAAGAAGTAAACTTGACCACAGAATCGAAGCAGGTACAATTTTCACTCAGAAACTGAAACAGTTCCTGAAATTGCTACTATTTGCCAATGTAAATTTTTAATGAATTTGTACTTTTCAGGCTTTTGTTTTGAAAAGTCAACTATCAACTACTGGTGATAATGAGATGGTGAAAAAGAAATTCTGCATTTCAGCATATCCCCCTCAACTAGAGGTTTCCACTCACTCTTTTCTGTCTTAAGCAAAGGCCAGTTCTATCAGCCAGTCCCTCTGGCTGACTTAAAAGAACTGCAGGCAGTTCCAATACTGCACATACCTCTGGCAAAATGAACTGCTCTACCGGCTTGTACCACAATCTGTTCACTTGCACTCCACAGCTTGGTGGACTAAAGCGAGCACTGAAGAGAGCTTCCTGTGAAAAACAGAAAAGAGAAGAAAAAAAACAAAAACAAAAACCAACACACACATTAAAAGTGCTGTGAGATTATGCAAACCTTGATCATCTCAGTTAGTTCCATAGAGGCTTATTGGTTGTATAAAACTTAGTGGAAGTTTTATTGTCACAACAGTCTCACAGACTCCACAGAATTCAAGCAAGCAACAATGGCACAAGAGTGCAAGTTCAACTGGAATCCAACCAGAGCGCATCATCTGCAAAACTCAGACTCATCTCCCAGTCTACAGATTTTCTATCTTCTGTTTAAATAGCTAATTGCTACTATATTACATAGGCCACCAAACAGCTCTTAGATAACAACAAATGACAAAGACGCTGCATTGCCAGATTCCAAATATTCAGAAAACAGTGTCCAAGCGCTCCTATGATACTAAATTTTCTCCTTCACCAGCAGGAAAAAGCTAATGCAGATCAAGTTATTAGGCGCTCAACATTTAAAATTCTACCATTTAGCAAACATAAACTTGATTACAGTATACTTTTTTTCTCTATTGTAAACACAACGCCTTGGAAGTTCATAAAAATATAGTGAAGTATGGCTTTTATATGTACTTAATTTTAATTATTAGCTTATGTTTAAAATTCTTTCTACTGCAGCATAGCCAGAAGTCTTGAAATTGGCCTATCAAGTTATTGGTAGAGATAAATGCAACATACTAAATGCAACAACCATACTCAATGATTTTTTTTCTTCCTCCGGATTAATACGAAGCTATTCTATCAAACTTGTAACAGCTTGGGAGTGGGGAGAATTATCACTGAAGTTTTATTATTACCTGTAAATAATACCAGTTTCTAGAAATCTCAAAATGCCTTGCCAGAAGACAAACAAGAAAAAAATTACAGCTGTCCTGCATCTCTGCTTCAAGGCATCAAATGTGTCTTTCTGCACATGTGTTTTAAATATATTCAACAGTTTATTTTTTATTCCTTAATATCCATCAATACTTTAGAACCTCAAATGCAATCTAAATTGTGTCTTGGAATTAGATATAAGCACTCTTTCAAAAGGTCACTGAAATTAACTCATAGCACTCTGTGAATTTCATCTTTTCAACTTTTGCGTGTGTATACATTTCACATTCCTTATGTGAAATAATAATTTGCAATGCAACAGAAGAAAAATGTAATTCATATGCTTGTCAGTACTTTTCTTTTAAATCGTCAACACAGCATGTCACTTTCTATAAGAACTTAATCCACAATAAAGAGAAAACATGCTTTAATCCACTTTCAAAAGATAACTACAATACTCTACCTCATGTTCTGCCTGGTATAGTTTCACAGTGATGTTCCTCTGGAATCCCACCCCATCAGCCTCATAAAATACCCCAAGACTGGTAATGACAATGGGGTAAAGTACACGAAAGTTCACACTGACAATTCTGTCTTCAGATAGCACAGAAGGTACATCCTCAGGGAGACTGAATGCTTCAATTTCCTGATTCAAAACTGTATGAAGAAGAAAGGACAGAGGTAACATGAGAAGACTTCATAGTTCTTGAACTGGACACACACAAAGCATACTAAATACACGCAAAGCGTTCTGATTAATTAGCCTGGCTCGCAAGTGCACAAGGATAATCAAACGCTGGAGGAGAAGAAAATAAAACTGGCTGCAGACTGCACCAAGGAGAAACTCAAGAACGATGCAGCAGTCTGCCAGCTACCAGCAATTGCAAGTCAGTGCCTACACATTCACAGAGAAAAGATTACAAACACAATAAATAACCATAGTGAAGACAAAGATGCTATTTGACTGCATGAATATCTGCACATTAGCATATTTAAATAATTATCCATGTATCAAAATGGCATACACCTCCACTTAAATCAGCTGCCTACTTTTTGGCATTATCTCCTCCCTAAGCCCTGAGGAACCATTTATTCGTGGGAGATTGGTTAAGCAGTGGATGCTGCCATTCAGAGAGAAAGTAACATGGTGCATCATGTCTTAAGTGCCAAGCAGTCCTTAGTTAACTTGCAATTAAAGAACAAACATTAAATAGAAAAAAAAAAAGATGCCAGGAAGAATTTACAATTTTAGTTAGGAATTTTTGCATGGCAGCATTTCATTTTTTCCCCACAGTACATTCCTTAATTGTTCCCTCTCCAGGGCGGAATCGGGAAAATCTACCAGCCAGACTTGCTTAGAATTCTCTTTGTCACCAGAGAAGTCCACCTGACACTTGAGACTCTGGCACCTTGCTACTGTCTTCACATATGACACTGGACTGGGTCATCCCAGCTCTCTCCAACTTCATTATTCATGGGGATTGAGTAAAAAAGTACATTATATCAGACAGACTGTCCCCCAATGAAAGGAAAATGCAAATCCATTAGAAGTCAATGGCCTCCCTTTCACACCCCCAGAGATATCTCACATTCTTGCCTGCATGTGATACTTAAAGGAAGGTTACGGAACTGTTAAGACAGCAAGTTCTAGGTGGCATTTATTTTCAAGACTGGGTGTCTCAATTAAGCACTCCAAACTACTTTCATAATGAAAGATGATTAGTCCTAGTTCAGATTATAGCTTTTTTTTAAAGTTAATTTCTATTACCTGGATTACTGATGTTGAGAAGTTTGCAGGAGTAGGGGTCTTCTCTGTCCTCCACTGGCACAGCACAACCATGCGCACCTATTATAAACTTCACAAGGACACTAAAATAATTTGGTTTTATTAACACCAGTTCTATTCCCTCCTCCCTCCACCTTCAATAAACTTATTTCATCACAATGGCCTGTCTTTCACAGGATTAAGATTTTTGGACCCCTTAAAAATCAGCAATGAGGGTGTCTATGTAGAGCAACCACATTAATGCCCTCATAGGGGCTCAATTCCAAACCCACATTAGCCTTTTACATTTCATAATGAGGGCACAGGAAGACTGGAACTAGGAATGGGATTCAAGACAGCCAGCACACTAAACAGAAAAAGACCTAAGGCAACACTGAAGGATTCTGAAGCCCTGCCTTTCCCTGCCTGGCTTTGTTACTAATTCAAGATTGTTTGAATATTCTGCATTCAAAAGGCAATGAAAAAAACAGCAATAAGAAAAAAGACACAAAGCATCAAAGGAGGAACAAGGACTTCAGACTCTCCGTTACAATGAAATGTCTCAACTTCAGGTTGTAGCAAAACAACAGGTTGCTCTTTCCAGCCCCAATCATGGTTGTGCCACAGTCAGGAGACAACAAGCGGCATGAAGAACAAGAGGATCTACCTTAGCCCAGTTTTCCACCTAGCAGATAAACATCCTCCTGGAACTCCATATAAGCTATGAAAGGTCACATTTTTAGATGACTAAAGTAGCTATGCTTCACTCCAAACTGCACGCTGGCACCAAATTTGTGAACGGTAAATGGCTTCCAGTGCAAGGCAGGTAGCAAGATATGAGGCCTATCAAGATGTCAGTGTTTACAGAAATGAACTGCAGCAGAAATTTCTGAGCAAGAATAGAGCTGTCTGTAGACTGTCACTGTAGGTCTATGCAAGCAATCAGGAAGGGTTCTGCTGGTCACTCAAACTGCAGCGGTCTGGTGTACCTGGTACCATGGGAAATAAACCTGAACTTTACGCTTGAGGCTGTTCTAACAGTTTTTTGTGGTTCTCTTGCCAAACGTGATCCAGCCTGCTTCCAAATATCCTGGATTACTAAGCATTTCAAGTTGCATACTGTACAAAGCATACATTGCAAGACAAAAAAGGGAAAGTCTTATAAATCACTATTGAACAGTGACAACTAATTGCAGTGAACAGGCAAGCAATTACATTTTATTCCTCGTATATAAAAAAAACAATTGTTCCAGCCCAGAATAAGCAGTATTACTATATATTACTAAACAGATTAAAAAAAATTATCAGAGTACAAAATGCTCACAAATAAAGCAAAAAAGGGAAATACTTTAAAAAAAAAAAGTAAAAGGATTAAATCAAGATATTTAAGCATTATAGTCTTTCCCTGCCCCACCCCACAAAGCCCCAAATTACAAAACACTAGAGATTACCGTTGGCTCAGTGCAGGATGTTGTTTCAGGTGCTTGAACCAAGTGTTCCTTATAACACTGCGCAGTTCATGATTGTGTCGAGCTGACAAAACACCTACAATAATATCATAATGTTTCAGCTTCCACTGAGGAAAGAAGGCCAGTGGACCTAGAAATATAAAGTGACAAAGATTTATTACATGCACATACTACTACAAGCCTGAGTTGCAAGCAATAATTAAAATGCATCTCAAAAGCAGGAGTACTGGGAACCTTGAAACACTAAAAACAAGAAGTGGAAATTACTATTGCATTCTTGGTTCAGAATCAGGGAAACATTTTCAACATGTCAAAACTTTCACCAGCAATCTAGGAAAAACTCTACTGCAATGAACTAAGCAAGTCACTGAAGGCAAACAAAACTAAGAAACTGTGACTCGCAAAGCAGGCAAGAACATAAGCCTTGGTTTTGACTGACAGCATCTTCCATTCTTTAAATATTTGCCCGCTTGTCTTATGAGCAAACTGTCCCCTAAGAACATGCTCTTGGTGGACTTCACTTTCCTATCAGCCATCAGAAACCCTGTGGGCAAGACACGAGGTTCTACTGCTCCCTCTGCAAAACTCTTGAGACTGTCTGGGCCTTCTGCTTGCTCATTGATACCTCCTCAGGCATGATTTATCCTAAAGCCTGGGGGCTTGTCATCACTGGTACCAGGCCTCCACTATTAGAATTCACCATTATTCTACCTAGAAAAAAATATTTAAACAAGGCCTGTTTGATTCAGAAATATGCCCATTTCCCCCCTTCTTTTTAAAACTGCCGGACCACCCTTCTGCCTCACCATTTCAACCTAGTATGTCAAGGCCTATCGTTTCTAACCTTTTGAACACCACTCTACCTTCACACACGGTATTACAACCCTACACAGGGGAATGCTCTGGCTTTATTCATAGCTGGATGTCACTGCCAATACTTGTAATCCATGATTTAGCTTGTACTGTTTTAATTTAGAGATCATGAAAGCTGGACTTGATTTCAAGCAAGATTATGACCAGATAGAGACCTGAGAAGCTCTGACTTTGAGCCTGCAAACAGTCAAGCAAGTAGCTAAAGGGAGAACTTGCATAGTTTAATTTATGAGACATTCCAGAGTTGAGAGAGATTTATATTTAGCTTCAGCAAAGGATTGCTTTCCTCTCATCTCATTATTTTTTTGCCTTAGGCTGCAGATAAAGAAAACAAATGCAAATGTGAGGGCCCTCTAAACTACTGCATACAGCATAGACAAGATTTTTTTTTTAAATCTAATTTAAAGAGACGAAAAATATCTCCAAGTCTGTACTGTGTACTCCCACTAGAAAGAGTTAAATTATAATCCAGATTCTATCTTCTGTACCAGCATCCCCTTTCTCCACTTCGAAACTGAGAAGATAGATGGGTCTTGTTACAACTGCTTACTAACCAAGGGCCTCACAGCACCTGCCACAAGAACTGCTCTGCCAAATCACACCAGACATCCATCTAGCCTTGTATTCCACCGTCAGTGTGCAGTACACAGTGGAGAGGCCTTGTCCTTGCTCTGCACTGAATGAACATTAAGAGACTTCAGAACACTTTTTTTTTTTTTTGCTTTAGGAGCTATTGATAATGGCTTGCACCTGACTCCCTAGTCCCAAGGCCAAATAAAACAGTGCTCTGCAATTGATTCCCAGAACAATACAAAAGCAAGTACAGAGTGGTGTTTCCACAGACAAACCTTTCTGAGTCTTTTTTCCACTAGATTTAGTTCCAAGCATGCAAACACTGCTTTTCAAGAAAAAGGTTAAGTTCCACAATTATTTAAATTAATCTGTACTGACAACAGCTACAAGCTTATCAATAACTTAAGCTGAACATTAACCTATTAAGAAAGTTTACATCAACTTACGCTCAGAACAACTTAAAAACCCAAGCAGCAAGCCACCAGTGACTCCATTCCTCAGTTTTTCACTGAAGTCAGCTGTTACATCTCTAATTACAACCATACCTTGAATAGGTGGGAAGGTTCAGGTAGATGATTTGTTTGCCGACAGAGATAAATACACAAACCTACTGCCCTGTATAACATCTGAAGAAACTCATAAATCAAACACATTGCTCAATCTGAGCACAATTTTAGTTTTCCTTTATGCTGGTAAATACCGACTGTCCAGAAGCTCTGTCTTCAGAGGCCATTACATGGCCAAGACCCGCCAGGTCTCCATGACAGCAAAGGTACATGAGTCAGCCAAATGTTTATAAGACCACAACATTACAGCAAATTCCTCTATAGTCTCATAAATAATTCCCTCTCGCACATCCCTTTTCTTTCCTGGCTTTTCTTCCAACCTTTGATTATTCTTTAAACAGCCTCTGCAGCATTAACCACAAGCCTTCTGACATAAGTCTCACAGGAGAACTAACATGTTTGTAGACTGCACATGAGGTATTGTTTACATAGATTTGGTTTTTAAGATACCACTCTTGATTTGAAGCAGAACCATTTCATTAAACCAAAATTAGAGAAAAATAAAACGAAGAGCAGAAGTCTATGGGGTGACTTAACTCAGAATAGCATGAGTTGCCTTAAATCAATTAAAAAAACCCGCTAAAAATTAAAAATACTTTTAATTAGTTTATGTTTTAAAATGAGTGAAGCTCTTCCTTATGAACCATTCATGTGGGAACAACGTTCATGTAACAGTTGCTTCAGAATTAATATCCTACTGCTTTTAGAACAGACAGCTCTTTCTTGTTTTAGGCCGTCTCCAGGCTTAGTAAGGTAGCATTAGAGCAGTCTATATTCAGAGGATTGTCTTCTCTGTCCCAAGAGTTATGCCATTTTACTTTTAAAACCACTGAAAATTGAAAGAAAAAAGAAAGCTTACTTTCACAAAAAACTAATGGATAAGCTCTCTGCTTGTTAGCAAAGGTTTCTACTTCCTATGGAAAACACATTTGCTAAACTTTCAGGAAAAGGTATTCATATGTCTCTCTCTGAATTAGCACTATTAAAAAAAAGGGAAATAAAGTCAGAGGCACAGGGAGGGAAAAAGAGTAAGGCCATTATTCATTTATAAGGATAATTCAGATGATAGTGCATATCTATATTCTAATGCAGCATAAGTTAAGAGAAAGCATTGCTGACCTCCAAGTCAATAACAACAAAGCATTTATACAAGCAAGCAATCCTTGCCACTGGAGACCAAACTTGTTTATCATGTTCTATTTTTGTGCATTCTTAGGGCAAAATTTTAAGTCTTGGTAATTGGCTTAAAAAATACATACTATATCACTCTTACCTTGCACTGGTTGTGCAAGATAATTAAACCTTTAAATTTTCCAGTTACAAGGACAAAAAAAAAAAAAAGAGGAAAGTTTGTGGCTTGGCGGGGCGGAAGCAACGTACCACATTCCACGATAAACCCTAAAGGTGTTGCTAACCGAAGGGATGCAGAAAGAGAGGAAGCCTTTCCAATTCAAAGGTCACACTATCACTAGTGGCATTGCTTTTGAATCCTTACTGTCTTAAAGCTGCATCACAGTTGCATCATGCAGCTCAAGACTTCTCAGCAGAACATAAGTAGCCAAATGTGCAATGCCTACCCTACACTTTTAGCATCAGGAACAAAATGCTTTCATTTTGCTGTTTTGCTTGAGGCTGTTCACCCACAGCAAAAGCTACAAAAACATGAAAGGAAGCAGCCCCCTCTCAGCTGCTGAGATACATTTAATTCTGTACAGCAACTGTAAGGTGTACTTCTGTCAGCTCTAAGACTACTGAAGTCCAGTGTGCCAGAGTCTTGTCTCACGTGGTTAATAACAAGCTCTTACTGAAGCTTTCTTGGGCCGGGGTATTTTTAAGGACAGGCTCCCACATAATTCCCTGATGTCTGACCATACATGTATTCCTATTAGTACAGCTTTTCACCTCAGTATGAGCTGCAGTAAGCTTTCACGGGATTCTTGGTCACCAATTTTCATGAAACTCAGTGAAAACGCTTTGGGACCTTCACCTGTCTGTCAAGCTTGGCGGAGAACTACCAACAGATCAAAGTCAGGGAGAGAGGCAGGAAGCAGTAAACAAGTGCATATATAGAAACACAGTGGTGTAGGCTTACCTGGGCTATCAGACACCAAAGAACCTCCACCAGCAGCTGCTAGAATAAGCGACTTCCAGAGAAGGCTGGCCTTTGTATCTTCTGCTACTCATGCAACTTTTTTTTTAATAAATCAATGAATGGAACTAAGTAGGCCAGACAGAGGTTATTAAGAATATTCTCAACTAATCTGCTTCATAAGATAAAACTAAAAAGAAACAACACACCCTCACACCCCAAAAAACCCCACACATTCCAGGTTGTTATCTCTGCCTATTCTTGTGACTTTGCAAGCATATTCCTGCTTTTAAATGCTTTTCACTTTCTTCTGTGCTGCTTTATGAAAGATCCAAACAAACACAGAGGAAGAAAGTAACTGAATATAAAGAAGGTTTGTATTCACAGAATGCTGACACATGCAGAAAAAAGAACAAACCAATGAGCAAAAGCAGCTCTTTCCCCCCTCTCTAATCCTCTTCACTTAAAGTACTCTGCCATAGCTCATCTGCATTACAGGTTTCTCTGCAAGCAGAGCTACATGACCCTCCTACAGTACCTACTTTATACCAGAGCTAAAAATCACCAAGATGTACACACCCGGTTTCTGCAGGAGCACAGTACTCCTTAAGGCAGACAAGCCTTTAGACAAGCTTTTAAAAAAAGCTTTACAGATTCAAAGAGGAAAACCTCTGTAGGCAGATTTTTTTTTTGCCCATCAACAGCATTCCCTTCAAGTAATAGGACAGCTGGGTCCGTCTGAGTTGCAAAGTGACAGTAGTAATACTGGTGGGATGATGGTGCTCTAAACACCATTAATGATGCAGCACTTACACGCTTCTAGACAAATCTGGGAACAATGGCCCAAGCATCAGGAGTGTAGACACAAAAGGAATAAAGCAAATCCTTTCTGCAACACTGAAACTGATGCCCCTCCCCTTTTTTTGGTGGAGGAGGGGAGCAGGGAAGCACAGCACCTTTATCCTTTGAAAAGTAGTTACCAACCCCTGACGCCATGGAACAAAAGCCTGTCTCAGGGAAGGCTACTTGCTCTCTTCTGGCTGTTCTACTCAGTGGGCAATTCAGAAGATAATCTGTGAGGAGCTTCCTTCAGCCACAAGCCTTGCTCTCCAACTCTGGCAGAACTGGTGCTCTGCCCCCTGCTCCAATGCCAAAACACAAAAATGCAACTCCAGTGCTGCTTGTTAGTAGTTTGCAATGTTCGCAGACAACAGTCCACAGAATAACTGCAAACTCTAAAAGAATCCCGGTTCAGTTGGAAAATACCGTCAGCTTTGTTGCAGATTTTTTGTCAATTATTTTATGCACATCAAGGGAGAGGGGGTTGTTTTTGTTGGGGATGGCCCATCCCTGGAAAACAATGTTACAGTAAGATCTCATAGATCAAGGCTGGGGAACAACTGGCATTTTAGGCAGAACTGCATAGGGACTGCCAATGCCAGTCCTGACCTGTTGACAGAAGGTTTCAAATTCCAAGGCCATCAATGTATTAGTCTTTACATGCCTACAAAAGATTAAATAACTTTGTGACCAAGCATACTAGTGCCTGACAGACAGGCTCAACAGATTTCAGCCAACATCTTTTCTTAAGGAAGTATCACATTTTGGCAGAATTTCTCCTTACAGAGTGCGACATCACTCATAACCTCTGAGGTTGTTTCTATATTTTATCTCAGTATTGAAAAGCCAAAAGCAGGTTAAGCTCTCCCTCCTTCTCTCTCACCTGTTAGGTACTCAGGCTGGTTTGTGAAGGGGGACAGCCCTAATTCTGCAAAGCAGATCACTAAAGGCCAGCCTAACCAACCTATATACGGTTCCATTAGGCCAGTGCCTGAACTACGTGCTGAACCACAGGACAACAGATGGCATACAAGCAGTTTCTAGAAAATGGTGTTTTTTAATCTATTGCATAATTATTCACTAGTAAAAGACTGACTCTAACAAAACCAAAAGGGCCAATTCTTAGCTGCCACACTCCCCCAGAAATGCAACAGGAATAACATCTTAAAGGGCATTAGCATCAGCAAAGAAGTAGCATATTACATTGAATGTGTGGGGCTTCCTGATTAGGCACAGTAACCGAAGCCCTACAGTGAGTAATCTCCTACTCAATAATACTTGTACCATCAATTAAAACACACAATTAGCAATGAATCCACCTGGAGTGCTAAAAGCAGGTCTGTCTGTTCTTTCTCAAGTTTCTGAGGTCATTTTATAATTAGCATTTATCTAAGATTTTTACAAAAAATAACTAAAGCTTCCTACCCACAAACTTCCTTTGGATAGCACTTGTTTGTAACCAGTCAGACAAGGACTTCAACTAAACCTAAAAGCACTTTCTTGCACAAGTCTTGCTCAGAAGTGTGAATTACAGTCCCATTAACTGATGAACAAAAAGGAAGCAGGGAGCCACCAAAGTCAGGACACAGAAGAAAAGGCCAATGCCTTTGGTCTCAGAACCAATCCTATTTATTTTTGCCCAATTAACAAGTATTGCCTACAAGAAGTGTACTCGATGTTCTGTGACACCAAGGTGAAAGTGATCATGAGCACAGAGAAAGTCAGAATACTGCACAGGGAGAGACACGACCCAGGGCCAAAGCATGCAGGCAGACTACAGGCCTTCCACATGGGGTAGTTAAGGTTTTATTAAAGGAGGTACTTCCAACAGAGGAAGACAAGTAGATGGAATGAGTGAAGACTGGAACACTGTTTATATTTAAGATCGTCTAACCTACAGACAACAAAAATACACCGCTCTCCAGAAATGGAAAGCCTATTTTGCCAGTAGAAATTAGAAGTACCCAAATTGCTCAGCTTTAAGAAAACAAAGGTTTAAAACAGGTACCTTTGATCTCTATGGTTACACAATGGAGGTGTACTTGAAGGAGGAGAAAGACCCTTTTAACTGAAAGGCTTAAAAACAGAAGGGCATAAACCAGTTGCAAGTAAGCTTAGACCAGAAATAAGGAAACATTTCTAATCAAGACAACAAGCTTCTGGAACAGTCTACTAGGAACTACAACTGCTAGGAATCCAAGCGAACAAACAAAAAGCCACCCCAACTTTTCACTAAATAAATGAAGGCTGCCCAGCTGCCATTTCAGGACAGAGATCAACAGTTGCTTATTAGAAAAAGTAAGCAGAATTGATGACCAGAGACATCCAGTCTTGTGTTAGCGAGTCAATGATGTCAAGATAAATAATCACTAAAATAGATTACCAACTTTTTTACAAATTTCCATTTGTGTACATGGGTGCAATGAATATTGAGAGGGGACTTAAACTCCTCAAAAAATAGAATTGCTGTTCACTCTGCCTTTGACCTCTGCTGATAGCTCATTTTGCAACTGTTGAGACACACAGACACTACACAGAAATCCCAAAGAATACACAAATAATGTATTTTTATGTCACAGCTATTGTAAAATACTGTCCCATGATCAGGTTTAATTTTATTTATACCAGTGATTCCAGGTAGTAGGCAGTAAAGAGTAGCTGGAGCAGAATTACTCAATAATCAAATGAAACAGGACAGGCTTTATCAGGCAGTACCAGATCCTCTTACATAGTTTCAGATTCAAGAAGCGTTTTAATAAATAAGGACATTTTTTACTCTTGTATACAAATTCATTAATTTTCCTAAAACACTCTGAATAATAAAAAAATATGACACAGAAGACATCAGAGATAAAAGAGGTCCCTTAGCTCATCCTTCTTTCCTCTGCCAAGGCAGTCATACCTACAGATTGTACATTTTGCAGTACTTGGAGGGCTAAGAGGTAGACTCTTCCTTAAATGATCATGCAAAGATCAGGCCTACAAAGAGACAGCACATCTACAGTATTGAGCATTTTCCTACTGATGATAGATCTCTTCTTATAAGAGGCATCAGTTTTTCTCTCCTCACTCTGAATACGTTACTCAATAGGTTACAACTAAATAACCCTTGCATAAACAAAACGTACATTTACTCTTTCAGTATTAAAAAAAGCACTGTTTTTTTTTTAATCCTAGTCATCCTAACATTATCCAATGCAACATAGTTTCACAGTAACAAACACAAACTCCAATAATAACTGCTTGTAACAGTCAATCTCTGAACAGCAAAGCTTCCCTCCCTCCCCAACTGAGAAACTTCTGGATTTTCTCCAAGAAACGTTTCTTAGTAGAAAACACTTTTCTGCAGGAAAGGTCGTCATGAAATTCCACATTGCCACTTCCAGCTCCAAATTAATGCACTGAAGTTACAAAAGCAGCAGCGTGAAAGAAGAGGAGCAAAACCAAACAGACATTTCAAACGCATTTCAGGCTAACAACTAGAACCCCCATTCATTTATAATTTCAGTGTGACCGCCGCACATGTGGTATGCAACGGCCAGAATACAGACACAGCGACAACCGTACAACCCTGCAGCCTTCAGACTACCCAGATGCACTGACCTTGCTCCTTTCACACCTGTGTTATTAATTACTGCTGGAAATAGGCAGACTCCCATCTCCTTGCAGGTGTGTACGCTCTGCACAGGGAACAGGCACCGGTCGCAAAGCATGGCTTTGTTGGCAAACAGGCTGCTAGGTCGCTAAAGAGAGTTCTAAGCAGATCTCAAGTACAAAAGCACCGGTTTTTCCCTTATCATTTTTTCAGCTCTCTCGTAGAGTATTTCTTAATGTTCTCAAACAGCACCTATGGGTCGCTAGCAAAAGTTTCTCTTCCAACAGACACCTCTTTCTACACAAGGCATGCAGATTTGCAGCCTAAAAACTATAACTCGTTTTAGGAGCAGCGCAACGTAAGCCCTTAGGGGTCCGATTTCGCTTGTGTCGCATCATACCCGATCCTATGAATAGCTTTTTGCACCCCAGGGGTTTTAAAGACCGCTATGGCAAACACGGCACAGCGCAAAGAGCTATTCCTAGGACTGTGAACGACGCAACACAAGTGAAAGGGATGGGAATTTCCTTCCCCACGCACCTCAGTGGGAGCGGGAGGGCACCCGTCGCGCAGGAGGCAGTCAGGAGGGGCTGCTGCCCCAAAGAAAGTTACGACGCAACCCTCGACAACCACGTACCGCGATCGCGGTCGGTACCTCCAGTTTAAATGGCAGAACCAGCGCTGCTACTATCCCACAGCTCGACGTTAACGAGTCGTTACCTCCCGATGAACCCACGCAAGGCACTCCGGGCGCTCTTCCCCCGCGGGCTGTCCCCCCGAACCCGGCAGCCGGCAGAAGCGCTGCCCACAGCCACAGAAACGCCGGAGCCGCCGGCACCGCCGCGGCTTTACGGAGCTGGGGGACGGCCCCGACCGTTTAGCGACCACAGCCCCCGCCCCCCACTCACCCCTTCCCGCGCGGCGGCACGCGCGGGCCGCTCCCCAGGGCCGCCGCCGAGCGGCTCCTCGCCTCCCGGCCCCGCTAGCTGCCCCCACCACCCGCGGGCCGAGGCACGCCGCTTCCCCCAGAGCCACAGGCGCCCTGGCCCCGCCAGCCCCGCGGCCCCCGACTTCTCCTCACCAGGCACTTGGGGGTGGGGGAGCCCTGCCCGCCCGGGGGTGCCTGTGTCCCAAGCAGCCCCCGCCGCCCGTCCCTTCCCTACCTGCCGGGTGCCTCCCGGGGCCGCCGGGGCAGCTGAGCAGCAGCCAGAGGTGCAGCGCGACCCCGACCGCACAGGGACACAGCAGCACCAGCCAGTTTCGCATTGGCCGCCGCCGCAGCCAGCCCCTTCCCCTCCTGCGCCTGCCTCTCCCAGCTGCGCCGGGGCCGCTCGGCCGCCCGCGGCTCCTCCCCGCGCTGCCGTCGCCGCCGCTCGGCCGGGCCGGTCTCCGCGGCCGCCGGGAGCTGCAGTCCCGCCCCAGCCCCGGCGGGCAGCGGCGGCGCGGGCTGTGGCGGCCGCCGCCTACAGCCCCCACAATTCTGCGGGGCTGGGCGGCCCCGGGAGGCTGAGGCGAGCGCGGCCGATTCTGCCGCGCACGACGGGGTGGCGGCGGCTGCTCTGCGGGTGGAGCCGGGGAGGCGTCACCCCCCTCGCCGCGGGAAAGACCGAGGAAGCACGGCTTTGCCTCACGTTTTGCATGGCAGGGCAGTGTAGACGCCGGGTGCGGTAGCAGCACGTTACTAGACCCCGCCTAGGGAGCTACCGGGCTTCTCCCGTGACCGCCTGGGCGCTCCACTGGCCCCAGCCGCCGGCCTCGCCTCCTGCTGCTGCGCGACCTGGCCCAGCCGGGGCAGGGGGCTGAGGCGCAGGGCTGTGCCGGGGCCCTGGCTCGGGTGGAACCTTTCCCCCGTTAATCTTTATTTGTGCAACGCTACGATTATCTGCTGAATGCCCCTTTAAAAAGTCATTGTATAGTAATGAAATAGCTTTCCAGAACAATCCGTTGCTAATCCAGTAACGAGGAGAGAGTGCTTTGCTTTGGCCAAGAACTGCAACGGCATTGCAGGCTGTTCCTGGAGTACGTTATTCCAGCAAAGAACATGTTATTTGACTGAAATTCCAGGGGGGATTTTCAACAATCGAAGTGTCCTTCACTGCGGCTGGATCGCAGCCAAGTGGTGATGGTAGCATTCTTGTTCTTGCAGAAGTATGTTATGAGATGTTAATAATCCAAGCTCAGCTTCACATCGCCTGCCGTTGGGTGACAAGTTGGGTGGCTACAGGCTGACCCGCCAAGAGGGCACCTGCCTGCAGAACATCACGATGGCTAAAGAGGTTTACATAGGCTTGGGCGGCGGCAAGCGCAAGATTATCGGCACCTTAAGAAGTTGCTTGTCTCTGGTCCCTCTGAACATCAGATGATCAGATACAACCATTAACCCACTTTTTAGATGTTCCAACTAGCAAAGCAGTTTTTCCATTCTTGAGGGCTTTTATCAGGACTAGTATTTTGGGGAAGCAAGCTGATATCAGAGTGTCTAAACATGGATTTGAGGCAACGAGTTTTAGGCACACTTTTGGAAAATTCTTGGCCTGTATAAAAATGAGGTTTTCCCAGAGAGTTGGGAATCATGAATATATATACTATGAAAAGAGAAATGGATCTGGAATGTAACTTCTACATGGTGTTAAATTATTTTCCTGGAAGGCAGCAAATTTTGGTTTGGGTTATCCCAGTTCTAGGTATCATTGACCAAAAATCCAACATTTTCATTCTGCACTTTCTGAGCAGATTTACTCTTCTGACGTTCAAGGCTCAGGTTGTACCTCTGGCACACAAAGCACGGCACAGGCACAGCACGAGCTGGAGGTAGGAGAGACAGAATTGTTAGTCCCCAGGCTGCTTGCAAACTTAAGATGCTCCTGTTAAATTTGCAGAACACCTCTGGCTAAGCATCTCCTATCTGACACAGAGGAGACACGTACGCCATGATGGATACCAGAGCCGTAGTTATGTACCACAGCTAGACAGTCTAGAGCGTTGTTTTTTAATGTTTGTTCGCCTAATTGTTGCCCCAAGTGGGTGACTGGGCTTTTTTTAGGACACTAGGAGCAGATGAGAAGAGCGAGAAGCAGGACAGAGCTGCATGTGTTTTAGTGGAGATCGTCCCCAGGGATCTGTGTGTTTTATTGATCTGTGTGTGCTCCATCTGAAAGCAGAGGAGGGACTGGTGAGAGATTCCGTTTTGGGGATTTGGGGCTTAATTTGCTCCACACCTTGCAGTAATACCGATATATTACATTTCACAAAATCATTGTGCCTTCTGTTATTTAAAGAAAAAAATACTAAAAGAGATTACAGATGAGGGTATGAAGGATTTTATTAGAGTTTAAAGGGTTGTAAATTTGCATCCCAAGTGTGTCTTTTTTTTTCCCCAGTGTTCATAACCTAAACAGATTCACTGTCTGTATTGAGGAATTATCAATCCTTTTCTTACCCTCCTTTAGATCTTTAGAAGAAACAGATTTTGTTTATTTTCCCAAACAGAAGAGATGTCTCCCTGCCTCCCCTTTCAGCTTTCCAATTCGATGAAGTGCAGATGCAGAGGAGTTCCTAGACTCCTCAGCCTGGGCTATTAATGCCGTCGATATCACTAGGGTCTCCTGAGGACAGACACAGGAGTCCTGCGAAAACCGATCTCTGGAAAACAGGCTGTCTTGCTGACGGGCCTGTCAGCTCATATCATTAGCAGCAGCAAAGAAAAGCCAATGGCACGTGACCACCAGCTCTGAGGACCGTGACGGACGGGCATGAAGAGAGACACTATTAGACAGCTTTGGGCAGCACGGAGCGTGCAGCCGGGGTGGCATGAGGCCTGTGCTCATTTGTACACTGGATGGAGGCAAGAATGTAACAAGATTTTGCCCATGGCTATCTTCCGTAATGGTCTCTTCAGGGATACTTACTAGTCTCCCTTAAAAAAATCCAGATATGGCATGACTACCAATACTACTCTATGTTCTCCCTTATTAAGAGATCCAAAGAACTGAAAAGGTCAAGGAGGCAGTATTTCCGTTAGAGAAACCACATTGATTCGACTCTTGCCATCACGGTGGTTAAATGCTTCAGGGCATGGTTGCAATGGTACTTAATCTTGCAACCCCTTCACACCAGTTGATCATAAAAGAGCCCGTAGGCTGGGATCTGTAAGAAGCTCTGAACCTAGAGCACTGTGGGTGTGGGGTGTCATAAGTTGCACTGATTTTTTTGTTTGTTTTTTTTTTTGTTAAGGCTTCCCAATTCCTCCCAGTTGAAGAATGGACTCTCTTGAAGCTATTCCACGCTTTAGCTCTTAGGGCTGAGGGCTGCAGTGACAACAACCTGTTTCACATTGCAAAGTTTGGTAAGTTTCAGCTGAAATAATTTAATAATTTCTGAAAAGTTAGGGGTGTTAACTAAGTATATTAAGAAAAAAAATGTACTTGTTTTGTCTAAAACTATTTGTCTATTATTTTGCTGACCCATTTTTTAAAATTACATTTTTGCATCCTCATGTCTGTCTGGAGCAATGGCTTTAAGTTTTGCAGAATTAGGTCAGCAAACCATTGTTGTAACTTGCTTTTCTTCCCTCATCTTTTCTGTGCAGAAGTTTTAACAGTTTTGGCACATGGCTGTGATTTGTGGCAGAAGCCACGGTCTAGACTGACTTCTCTGAGGTCCAAGGATATTCTGTAGGGGCTTCCTTTTCACTGGCATTGGAAGAACCTAGCAACCAAAACAGCTCTGACATCATATTCGGGCAAAGATAGCCCAACTTCCCTCAACTCACTTTCCTTTACAGAAAGGTGGAGCTTCATGTTTCATGTCCTCTCACAAAGTGGTCAAATGAGCAACCTGGTGGATGACCAAGTCACCATCCCTTATTTTAAAGTGGGGTAAATTAGAATATTCTTGTCATCCTCTGGAAAGAAGGTGTCGTTCAGTTGGATTTTTTTTTAACCAGACCCAGCCTAACCTGCACAAGAGTTGATAACTACCATACAAAATTGGCTTGCAGGACATCAAAGTTATCCAAACATACCAATACAGCAATAAGAAACTTCACAGTCTTAGCTGACTCCTTGTCATGTTCATGACTATCAAAACCAGAAATGGACTCAAAACCGCCTATATGGTAGCAGTTAGATCTTGACAGGCACATCTCAGAAAGCAAACCGGGGAATGTCTTGCAGAGATGTGGAACACCACCAAATATCCGATAATCAGGCAACAGCCAGCTGCTTGGGTAGCTACCACCGAGAAGCTCATCAGGGAACAGTTCTACATTGAAAACAGAATCAGGCCCCAGGGCTACACAATGAATAAAGACACCAAAATAGTATCAAGTAACTGTTCGTTAACTGAGCACTGCCTATACTGTGCCTTGTGGGAATTCCTGCAATGGCAACCTGGAATAGCAGTGCATACAAATGAGAGAGGCAAATGGAAAATGCATAAGCAAATTTAACTCTGACATTTCTTAAATGAGTGCTTAACTTAGCTTCTTTAATGATCTTCATGCATTTTTTGCATTTATTCAGATTCGGTTTAAATATTCTCAAATGTATTCACATCCTTGTTGTGTTTGTTTAGTTGGTATGGGCAGAACTGTAAAGAAATATAATCACTTTTATGGCCTTCTAATTTCTTATGAATAGGTATTTCATAGTTGCTCTCTATTGTCATTTTCCAGAGTCTGAAGTAAACTCCCAGAACAAAAGATGCATGTGCTCTCTCTGAGAAAGAAGAAAAGACCTCAGAGAAGCTAATATCTATAACATTCTTTATATTCTGAGAGTTTCTCCTGAGGTATTTTTTCATGAGAATCTTAGCATGTGAAGTTTTTTCACTTCATCTTTTAAGGATATGACTGACATTCATATCAGCACTGCAGATATGTATCTTGGAAATCTGTGTGTTGTGTTCTGATGAGTAGGATAAAAGCTGGG
Source organism: Phaethon aethereus (assembly GCF_964289735.1). Classification (NCBI taxonomy): domain Eukaryota; kingdom Metazoa; phylum Chordata; class Aves; order Phaethontiformes; family Phaethontidae; genus Phaethon; species Phaethon aethereus. The sequence continues at coordinate 85,417,921 of NC_138576.1, forward strand.
GTTCTCTGCAGGGGGAAACCTCTCAGACAAGAAGCAGTACAAGAATAATGGTAGTGAAAGGTGTTTGCAACAGGAAAGTGAAGGATAATTTTACAGCCAAAAGTCATGTGAACAACACTTGCCAGAGAAGAGCTGTTACACTGCAAAGATCTCTGCTCCTGAAAAGGTTTAAAGTCTCTGCTACTTGAAAGGTTTTTAAAAAGCCACAATGGTTCCTTTCTATAAATATGAAGTTAACAGAAAGTTTGGCTCATTCCTTCCTTTCACTGAAAAAAAAAATGCGCATCTCTTTAGAGTATGCCATAGGAAGAATGAAGGGCTGAAGTACGCAGTCTAAAGTTCAAAGGCACAACAGGGTATGGGACAGCAAGAGGCTACGCAACAAATACATTTTGTGGAACAGGTGGTCCTTTGAAACACGTTCTTACAGCATGCCTTGTGCATTTTCACTAAGACACTAGTCTAAGCATAAGCAGTGGCCTAGGTTCTGTTCTGGCTGTATACTTATGCCGTGGTGTGTGAGTAAGTATTTGGCCTAGGCTCCAATCATTGGGAAAAATCCCACCCCGAAATAAAAAAAAACAGCAGCCAGGAGCAAAGCTTGGATGTGAAGGAACAGTGCAGCTGTCAGTCACATGAAAGCTGTTGCAGGGTTCTGCAAGGAGGAAGGCAAACAGGAGAGATTATTAGTGGCTCACTGCGCTGTGGCCCCACTTGGCCTAGATCCAGACCTGGCTGCTGTTTGCAGTCACGCCACCTGCTCAAGGGAGCAAAAGGCAAAAGCGTGAGGTGGTGGCACAACGGTGGCAATGAGGAACAGGCATCCCAGTTACACATGAAACGGGAAAATGAAATTCAGGAAGGGAGTACACAACAACTCCAACTGATACACCCAAAGATTTCCACAACTTGTAAAGTGGTTTTTAGCTTGACACCTGGCCTATTTAACCAAATCACATATTTGACTTCCGTCTTTTCCTAAACTGAGAAGTTTGGAACTGAAGTGCGAGGTTGAACCACTCCCCAGCAGTACCACAGTGACAGACGATACCTTACACAACGCAGACCATGAAAACAGAAGCACTGGCTCTCCGTTTCTGAGAGTATGTGTATTAATTTAAAATACCCCTTTGAGCTCATTTCTAGTTGACATTCATATTTTTTGCTCTTTTAGTCAGCTGTTTATCACTTTATCAGTAGGTGGCAGTAACAGATGATCCTGTGCAATTTCTACTTGTCATAGGAATTTGGGAAAGACCCTATTTTAGGGTAAAGCTGCTCGTTTTGTTTGTTCACAAGTGTGAGTGGTGTAAATGTACTTGACAAACTCAGCCATACATCTTCCTCTAAAAGACAGAAAAGTTGTTCCCCTACCAGTTCTGGTATTTATGGCTGTACTTAATTTAATAGTGCTATAAATCTGAATTCAATTAGATGCAAATATTTATTCCAAATATCATTCTCCTTAAAGATTAACTATGCAGGTGCCTGTAACATTTTATATAGCACTTATTCTGGCAATTTTACCCACTATTTTTCACATATTACAGTACTATTTAAGTCAGTCTAATACTTTAAGTATTAGTTTTCAGTACAAGAAACTGCTATTTCTTAGGAAGTACTCCTCCCCCAGGTTTTCTCTAGTCTCCTTGAAGAAACAAATCCAGAATCTGATGCAGCCACAAAGGAGAGCCGTAACTATGGCATTTTTAGGAGAATTATATATACAGATTTTTACCCCTACATTATGAAGAGAGAGGAAAAACTATATAATCAGGTCCTCCCAAAGTACATCTTTTGTTACTCCTTTGATATCAGAAATCCAACTGGATAAATGACCATGATATTAAAGTTCCAGGCTTTAATACGCACCTTTTCAGACCGTTCATTGTTCTGAAAGTGTCCTTTCCTTCTGCTGGAGCTGATCCTGTTCTAAGTCACTGAAAAAAAAAGCCATTGTCCCATTAGCCCCTTCTACATGCTTTGTTACAATGTCCTTCTAAATCAGCTGACAACACCTCCCATATTTACCTTTGTGTCACTAACAGCAAATTTTGTACTTATTTTAATCAATGGTGTGACCTAAAATAGCTTATTTTAAACTTCCCTCCATTTTTTTCCCTCCTTCAACCATAATTTTGTAGATTCTAGGTTAAAAATCTTGCCTATTATTAGCACCAGCCAAGCATCCTCCTACTAATTTAGTACATGGTGTAGGGAAGCAAAGGGGAATTTGGTACACAATAGAGAAGAGGGAAACAGTTTTCAGTATTGAAATGATAATATTTTAAATTCAAGGTAAACCAGGGAGATTAATCTGAGGAATGCAAAACAGCCAGCCCCACAAGCACCGCTGATACATGACAATTTACCATCAATCCACCATTGGGAAGTGTCATTTCATCAGAGCAGCAAGCACTAGCATATGAAGAAAGGATTGCTAATAATATGTCAAAACCTCCTTCAATCCAACTTCTGTTCTGAAGTTCTCATTCCATGAGATGACAGCCCCCACTCACGCTGTTACCAGGGAGCATGCATTATTTTCCTCGGCCTGAAATACAAAGTGACAAGCTTAATGGCATATGAAATAAAACTGAGAGAGAAGAGTACAACGCTAGGATGGTAACAGGCCTGGTCTTGTTCTCATTGACATTTTTGGGAATTAAATCAGGCAGATTTGATGAAAAGACAATCTTACTGCTTCTAGCCTACAGGAAACCTTACTGTGAGACAAAGCCGCATTTTGGAGGGCTTTTTTTTTTTAAAAATCATGCTATACTTCATAATATAATATGTATTTATTTTTAGAAAAATGTGCAAGAACTTTCAGATATTTTTGTGTAGAGTTTAAGGCAAGATGTTTGAGCGTAAAACTCAGATATCAATAGCAGATTATCTAAACCACCTCAAAGGTCCACGCAGCAATAACTACAATAATGACAAAGACATTTTATGGTTTGGAGGGATTGGAGGAAAAGACATTCTTTTAAATGTTGACTTGTGGATCAAGCTGGCATAAAAGACCCCAGATGATGCCATTCTCTTCAGTATTTTGATGGTGTTCTTTATTCAAGTCATATATTCTTATGTGATCCAAAGCTGTTACAATTATTTTGAACTGCTGATCTTCCAGGCATGCCTCCCTCCACCCCCTTCAAATTAGTAATTTGCCAATAGTATATATTCTTTCAAGGAACTGGTAAATAAGGCCCAGTGATATTAGAGAAAGATGTCCTGTTTTCCACTAAGGACTTACGCTTATACAGTTTAACTTCTTCAGATACATTATAGCCATCTGCTAAAATAATATGCAATTTACAGTACTCTGTGTTTTCCTTTTTTAAAACTAGAAGCATGAAGCCATCTCAGTAGATTCAAAATTTTTTACCTGATGGAAGTTATGACCTGATGAAAGAAAGCACAAACATGGGAACCAGCTATTAAAAACATAAGTCCAACACGTTCACAACTACATGAAGAAAAATTTTAGAGAAAAGCCTTAAGTCCAAAACAATTACATTCACCTCTTCTGAATAATAACACTGGATTTTTGTACATGCAGCACTTGTAACTAGTGATGCTCAAAACTCCTGTGAAAGGCTTCAAGCTCGGGACCTACAATGCTAACACTAATTGGAAACAGAAAGCAAGCTGTTTGCAATACTGTAATAAGCTGTGGCAATTTTGTTATTTTCGATGGGAATGTTAATGATGAGCCACAAATGCAAGTTGTTACAAAGCCTTTGAGAATAAAGCTGTGTGCCCTATATTCCCCTCCCTTGCTGTTCCAGTTAAAACCATACATGTGGAAGGACAAATTAAAATGTTGCCATGGTGATCAGAGCTGTTACCAAATCACGTCCAGTGTAGGAAGGATTCCCTGAAGAACCTTGTTAAACATTTTGTTGCTTCTTTGTAACAAATATTTTCAGAAAGCCATTTTTATTTCACCATCAATCAAATAGCTACATGGTTAGTCTGAAGTCTATTTCTGAACACACCATGCATTAAGAAATATTCTTGTTAAAAGTTAGGAATGGGAATCTTAAGCTGGAAACTTCTAAATTGGGACCAAGGACGAACCTAGCCAAGACAAGACCTGCTCAAGATATTTGGATATTTTTCAGAATAGGTACTGTGAAGCAGCTCTGTCCCTATTAGACTATGGATGTCTTCAGCTGCCAAATTAAAAACCAAACCTTTAAATGAAAGGCATCCCAAAAGCCTATTGGCTAGAAGGAATATTGGGGTTTTTTACAACAATATTACAGGAAGTAAGTTAAGATGGAGGTTCTGTGTTAGATGTGGTAAACAAGCTGGCCAGCAGCAGAACCACAGTTGAAAGCCCTGTCTTGTGTGCCTAGACTGGTAGCTGAAGGCAGTTGGGAGCAGCACTTTAGCCAAGATTGGCAAAGAAAACAAAACCTATACAATGCAGACATCTTGTATTTCCACTGCACAAAACAGCACAACAAACATTGATGGAAACTGCTAAAAATAAGCTGGAGCCGGTAAACGTACTTTGGGCTAAATGCAAACAGCTTCATTCACGCTGCTTTTTTTTAGCATCTAAATTCAGCATTTGAGTATACCCCAAGGCCCTCAGTTCCTCAGCTAGTCTTTGCCTTGCAGGTATTTCAGATGCTCAAGGAATACAAGTTTGTGTGGAGGAAGCGTGCACCATTACGGGTGGCTGTTCAGAGCCTCGACTTGGTCAGACTAGTGCACTTTTCCAACGAAACTCTCTCCTGCCTTACGTGTGGATTTCACAGGCTTTTCCAAGGAGCAATATTTCCCAGTATATTGACACACTGTACATACAGAGGGAACTCTCCTAATATATCAGACCAGAGAGGAGTTTTCACTTTTTTTTTTTGAAAGACAAGAATTTTAAAAAGTCAGTAATGTAACAGTTGTTTTCATCAGATGCCTTGATTGAGCTTAATTTTACTTAATGAAGACAGATCAATCATATTTCATACTTCGTTCTTTTCCACTCACCGTACTTTAAACATAGTCAAAACAAAAAACATCCCAGAACCTCCACAAATTACTTGCTGATAACTTCTCTCATGCCTAATGTGGGGCTTCAAAATATACAAATTTAGTGGCTGTCGATGGCACAGTGGTCTTGCTGCATATTCTAGAACAACATTAATTTACCGTTACTCTCCACCCCCATACAGTCTTGCTCTTATGGTAAAAGCATGTAGAGAGCTGCTTAGAAAATGTAATCCCCCTCCCTGTAGTGATCAGGGCAGAATTTACACCCTCCACTAAGACCCTCAGGAACAGCTGATATATTACAGTTAAGTTTACTTTCTAAAACAATTTAAATCATTATAATTCAAAATAAGGTACAAGCAGCTACGTTTTTCTACAGTTTTATTGACACAGTCCCAGTGTATAACTATACATCTTCATTTTGCTTGTAGTTACAATGTTGCCTTACTAAGATTGTTTTTGTAGTCAAGTTTATTACAGTCTTCACAAAACATACTTATAAACACCACTTACTGTATAAGACTGATCATTCCAAACATCGTAAATCACTGGCTTTTTTTCCTAAATAGTACTACTTGAGGAAAGGTCACACTACTCTTTTAGATATAAATTTGTAAAGGCAAATGAATTAAATTCACCTTCCAAAGAAAATAAAAATGTTAAAAATAGCTTCAGAATCGGTATGACTCATTTAGGTCTCAGAAAAATCTATGACTGGCAAAGTTATCTACAATTTGATACTGTACTCAATGCTTTCACTGAGACCAAAAGAATCTTTATGAAGAACTGAACTTAAACTTGTACATTGGTCTGAAAGAGAAGGATACCTTGCACTTTTTAGTATTAAAAAAAAAAAAAATATTTTTACCAAAAAATGCACTACCTTCTAAAAATATTGCAGTTGTAGGCTAAGTATTGATATCTGGAAAAAAAAATGCTAAAACTAAAAGCATGCACCACTGATATCAAATTTCAGCAGAAGACATTTTGAATTGAAAACCAACTCAAAGGATAGCACAAAAGAGTTTCTTCTCCCTAAAGGGATTTTCAGAAGCAGGCACTGGAATAATAAGGGGATCTTCTCCAATATGAGCATCACAATATGCCAGTAAGTCTGCTGCAGCCTTGGATACCTAATAGAAGAGAAGAGAGAACTACTGTAACAATTCTGAACCAATCTGCATCGCATAAATATTCTTCATATGACATATGATAATGGAGGCTATCATAAAATAGGTGTAGATTTGGTTTATCCTTTAAATTACTAGAGACCACAACTCTGAATTTGCACTTACTAGGCCTAGTAATCCTTATACATTTTATCTAACATAGTGATATGAGATGGTATCAATGTATATGATTTGTGTTCAGCTGTTCCTCTCCAGGAGAAGTAAGGTCAGGAGCATATACTCATTAAAACATGTCTATGCTAATGGCCTGTAAGCAATAGGGATTCTCTTTGAAGCGTGTGTTTCTGCAGAGGCCGCCTGCTTCAGCTCTTACTCCCAGTCATTGGTTGTCAGGTTTTCCACAAACACTCCCTCTACCCTTTGCTCCTCTGGATGCAAAACAAACAAACAAACAAACAGTTCTTTAGGCACATGACCATGAGATTAAAAAGAAGTAATAAATCAGGAGCAAAACTTGATCATCATGTGTCATAGCTCTCATTTAAGCTAAATACTGCTCTTTTTAATCAAGTCAGACTAATATCTTCCGCTTAGTCAGCTATTATAAGTAGTACTTTATTCATAGCATTAATTTAAACTTGAGCATTACCTTAATATTTGTTATGTTTATTCTGTCAGAATGTTGCTTTATGCTTACTGAAAAGTCCTACAGAAATGTAACAGTGTGTTGGAATACAAGATATTTTGCATGAAATGAAAAATTAAATATTAAACCATTTCAGCTGTAGCTGAAACCTTGTAACCTTTTCCGCTTTGTGCCATGAGAATATTGGTGACACTATGGCACTGTGACTACATTTAAAATTCTTGAAAATATTATATACAAAATATTTTTGTTCTCCTCAGTTAGCAAAATACCTACAACTGTATCTCTTTGCTTTGCTTAATTATTGTGTTTTCAATATTATAACTGAGAAAATGAGACAGGAAGTCTTTACAAAAAAGTCTTTTCTCTGAGCACCATGACAGCCTCTCCTGAGTCAAACACTAAGGTCACCATGTTTGCACAACTATAGTGAAGAGGAAAAACAAATCAGATTTCTGGTATTTCTCTAGCAGGTGTGTCATCACTGTTAGCTTTAGCTTCCCCACACCCTGCTTGCTTTGGCATGAGTCCAGCCTGTAGTAGGCTTCAGATTAGACCTATGAATTCAATGGGTGTTAGATCAGGATGCACATGAAATTTAAGTTAACTTCTGAAAGAAAATAACTGACTTTTTTTTTAAATATCCACTAAAACATGCCTTTGTAGAATGCTTAAACCCATAAAGTACCTGTGGTTCACATCCCAGTATAGACTATCCTCCTAGCAGAGGAGGCAAGGGTGTTTAGGTTACTTAAGATTAGTTTGCCTTTGAACTGGCCTGTAGGACAAAAGGGTGGGCAGAGATGCGACATGTGAACAACAGATTGCTGAGCCAATGCAAAGCAGAAGACTGAGCACTAAACTGTGCAAATCAGCAGAGATACTCAGAAGGACCAAGTGCTTCTCCAAAGAGAAGCAGGTCAAACAAAAACGTGTGAAAAATGATGGACTTCAAAGTACAAAGGATTGTAATTATTTGCAGACATACTTCAATTAGCTACTTGCTAAGCAATGGCAAAAGAATGAGGCTTTAGGGTACGAGGGCACTGGCTGGAATAGAGAAGTAGAACTGTAAATGAACAAACAGGAAACTTCAGAATCCTATCATATTCCCAATTTTCATTTAAATTTGCTTGTGAATTTTTAAAAAGCAGATTCTCCAAAGAAAGGCACAATGTAGGTGGACTATGAAATTCCCATCAAGCCCAAAAAAGATCAAAAGACAGAAGACATACTTTTCTTTGCTAATGACCTATGCTGTACCTCAGCAAAGTATAAACTAGCCTAGAATTTATCCACTGAAGAGGAGGTCAGCATTTTTCCAGTAATGTTAGGAGGAATGTACCATCACAGCATTTCATAGAAGTATGTTCAAGTAATGACAATCACCAGTACATTCATAATTATTTAACATACATATTTTAACTTTTCTATTGTTCTTCAAGCTCTGCTGCGTGTCTCAAATTAAGGCAGTTCTATGCTCCAATTAATTCATTAGCTGGTCCTGAACTCTTTCATTCAAACAGAGCAAGTCAAACTCAGAGCCACAGGTGCCCACAAAAAGCTCAATGACATTTTCAGTGCTATGCCATAATAAACGTTACTGCCATAAAACCTAATGGACAGCTAGTCTAATTCTCTGCGTCCTGGAGACAGGGTTTGTTAGAGATGTCCAGCACATTTCATCTTCAATTATTAAGCTAATGAATAATTTATTTTATTCATGAAACCAACAATCTTTTTAAGTAGACTGACCCTACAGGAGCAGAGAACCAACGCTGGACTTCAATGGCCCAACATTCCTATAACTATGGTGTTTGTTCCATGTATGTGTAAGCAACATCAGACCACGTATATGGCTTTTTGCTTGATGGATGAGAAGTACAATTTCAATCATCATTCTTAGAAGGGATAAACCCAGCAATATCATTTGCTATCTGTTTCTCTACATATTACCATGCTTTGACATCATATAACGATAAAAAGGGTTTTCACTAGCAAAAGCACAACATGAATTTTTGTATCTAACTTGTCCTCTAATGCTGGTATGAATGCCATGAAGCAGAGCAAGCACATTCAACGTCACAGTGTTTAAATCACAAATTAGTTTTCTTTTAGACAAACCATAGTAAGATTTTGTAGAAAACAAACACGCAATAAGGAACTGAGGAACATGATCACATTCACACATTGTCACAAACTAAACCTGTACTAGGCAATGTATTTTCATCCTTTAAAAAAAAAAAAAAAAGTAAAAGGGTTGTGGAAGAAAAGTCCTGCCATTGGGATTACAGTAGTTAAAGTGAATTATGGCCACTGCCTCACTAGAAGTGGAGTAGCTCAGGCTTGCACCGTGGAATAAAGACGACTCACTAAGGGGAATTAAGTTAGCTGATCACATTCCAGGAGCAATGACAACATTGGTTCTTGTGCCTGTGAGCAGTGCTGGCAGTCAGAACTGTGGTGAAAAAAAGAGCAAAATACAACGTTGCCTCCAGCAAGTTTCCTGCTCAGCTTATTATTCAGAACAACCCTGGTGGAAGACCTCTGCACTGAGCATTGCATTACGGCTACAGCAGAGACGGCTGCTTTGGCATATGTCAGCATGCAGAGGTTGCCTAATGGCCACTAACGTGGTTTGTTACTATACAAAATAATGTACTGATCATCCTATTTGTGTCACAGAAGAAGTTGAATGAAGGCCACTCTATCATAGCTTTTACTCACCTTTAGATTTATTTGTAGCTGAATGCTGCTGGGCAGTTTCAGAGTAATTTTTATTAAGAATTACAATAAATGCATGTAATTTGAATATTCAAATGAAGCTAACACTTGTCATTTCAGCTCTCCTGTGTGAGACAGCTTGGTCTGCAGATTCAAAGTAATTTATACATATTACACAAGTGGCTAAAGGAAAAATCAGCCTGCAGTTTGATTGATGAATTCTAACAGAAAGTTAACATTTCATTTTTTTAAATCTTTTAAAGTACATAGCTAGAGGGGATGGAGTATATAGGTATCATGCCAACCTCACATTTTAAACAATTATTTTTATTCTGTGTAGTGAAAAAGACATCTGGTTGTCAAATTACCAAAATAGGGGGGGAATAATCAACAAAACACTCAACCCTGATGCTTTAAGGAATTAGTCTCAGGAAGACTGTGGAATTTTACCATTATATTTCAGAATAACAGAGGTGATAAAAACAGCCAAAGTTAGAATAGAATCCTGTTAGCTGCACTAATAATTATAAGCTTCAATGACAGGGCAAAATGCTGCAATTACTATGTCATCTGTCTTGTCATGGATTGTGACTAATTACCATCCTTGCTACAACACCCACTCTGCTTATCCTTTACATCTAAAACAAAGAGATTCACACACATTTATTGGCAATCCCGCTGCTTATCTCCCAACACTATTCAGAACAAGTTAGGAATATTTTCTACCTTTTTAAGAAAAAAGAAAATGGAATAATAACTGATACACCAAGATTCTTAAATGTCAGAGCACTTGTTGCTTTTCTGCTTGCAAAAAGAAAATTAAATAGTGCTTTATTCTGAGGACAACTGTGATAAAGTACCAATATCATCTTTGCTTTCTCAACTTTACTGCTAGCATCTTTGGAAGGCGCATTACTCTACTAGTCATGAGGCCACCGTTCATCTGATTTCATCTGATGTTTCCTAGCTTGAAATCTGCGCCTCCTGCTTCCCACTTACTTCTCCATTATAATTCTAGCCATTCCTTCTGCGGGGAAGTAAGGCAGGTTCAATTTATGATACTTCTGGGATTCCTACACTTTACAAAAACCCACCACAGTAATACTCCTTCCAACTACTGATCAATACGCCAATAACTTCATCCTCCCCTTTCTGCCACACCTCAACAGCAAGTTGTCTTTGTGGAACCTCAAAACACTGCACTGCTTGCAGCTCTGGTCATAGGACTTGATTTTTAAATCAGTTGAAAAAACACAGAACGCAGCGGGGAATGGGCAACTACCAACATACTTCTAACTACAAGATTTTAATTGAGCAGACCCAACACATGCTGGTTATAGCAGCTACTGTGCATGGAAAACAAAGTGCCTCTGTAGTAGAAAAATGAGCTGGAACTTTTGATTTCCCTAGTCAATAATGCAGGCACCTTTTTAATGTTAACAATGTGGTCTTGTCTATTATGGGAATAACCACTTGGCTACAGCTACATGCAAAACAGTGTTTAATTAAATTATTTGGAAAGCACTATATTTTGTTAAATGCCTAACTAGTTTAAGCAAATGTAAAACATCAGGAAAAAAAGAAATAATTTAAATTTCTCTGCCTTTACAGTTATGATCCAAGAACTCAAAAATCTCCTGTTGAAACCAATGGAAAGTCCCTTGGTAAAATTTGGCTATACTGAAAGACACACTTAACTGTTTCAAGATTAAAGGCAAAGCAGATCTTGAGGGAATGAAAAGTCAATCAGCCTCTTCCCACAATCCCTCATATACTTGTTCAAATAAATTCTAGAAATCAAGACATAAACATTTTGCAAACTGTATTTGGTTTATGTTAGTATAGGAACCCTCAGAATACTGAAACACACCATATTTTCTTTGGTGCCTTTTTGGTCCCAAGCTATTTTGAAAGGTGAAATAATTGCACTTTCAAGCTATCTGTTTTTTATGTCTGCCATACTTGCTAACAACTGTGTTCTTTTTAATTAAACTAACTGTAAAAATAACCTATGTCTTTCTTACATATGTAATTGAGAATGCTATCCACCTAACTAATGAAGCTATCTGCATAACTGAGCTAATGATGTGGTATGTGAAAGTTACCACTGATGATATAAAAGCAAGTTGAAGGCAATCTACTAAGTAGCAACAATTCCAATTGTTTCAACAAGTCCAATAAACTAGGACGTATTTTTCCAACCCTTTCCTCTGCCCTTCATGCACACTCATTCCTCTTGTCAGCCCTGTTGTTTATGCAGCTGCAACGTGGCCTGAATCAGTGGACTAACCCCACTGAACACCAAAAAGGCAGAGGTCCCCTTGCTAAAGGAAACAGAAATACCTGTCCCTGTGAACACGCACCTACTGTGATGAATTCGTCACGACACTACAAGATAGAAACTAGTTTTGCAAATTCAATGGTCTTACAAGACATTGCTAAAAACTGCAACAAAATGGAGAAACTGAAATGTATGTTTTCATATAAGCAAGACTCATTACTCATGTGAGCTGCACCAATATTTCTGAATTATAGATACTGTCTTTCCAATTAAAACAGTATCAGATCATAAACTCACTGAAATTGTAATTATGTACTATTGCCCCCAGGCTAACTACATGCAGGATTTCAGCACACACAATAGATGGATAAACAGAGTTAAGACTACATGAAGAATTTCACATACAACATTTCTAAACTGTCTTACTGAGTTTGTAACCTCAGTTACAAACAGCTGCGGTTTCTAAAAACAGCCCAGTTACAGTTGCTTGCAGAAAACCTGATTATTTAAATGTATTCCTTTTTCTAGTCTTTCCATCTCTATGCTCTTCTTACTTGAAGAGGCTGGATTTTTCATCCAAATAATTATTCCCAATTTTCAGAAGCAGAGAGAGAGTGCACAAAAGAGATGAGCATTGCTTTCTTAAAACCTTCATGACATCACTAGTTTTTAGGTGCTTGTTTTGTTCACAAAATTTTAGTCTAGTGGAAGGCAGAATGACAGGGAAGAACAATCCCACAGGCATTTTTGGTTAAAAATGTTGAGAACTTCTGTGTAATAGTACCTTTAGTTAAAACGTATAATATACACACACACAGAGGCATGATAAAACCAAACCTTCACTTACAACAGGCTGTCAAGTGTGAACATTGCAATCATATATATTTTTAGTGCAATGACATCTGTGCCAAAACAAAAACAAATCAAAGCAATTCAGCTCTTCTCATCAGTATTCAAAAGTATTTCGGTATCGTAAAGGCTTATTCTAGTTCCTAAAGGACAGCCTACCCTACCACCAAGAAACCTGAGCTGCACTTAGCTACAGGTGACAAAGAGCACCTGTTTATCTGCCAGCTGATTTTAACAATTTCACAAAATACCGCTTTTAACAGATGTAAAAGGCACTCATACAGAAGCAGACTAGAAGCCAGTCTTTGAAAATTGCTTTGCTAGAACCAAGCAGTTAATACATAACCAATGCAGTCTTGAATATTGTTTTATAGCTCAACACAGAAATTTTATTTCAACTGATCAAGTCTTTCTGGAAAATTAAAGGGAAGCTGTACCACACACTAGCTAGTGAATTCAAAATATCAACAATAAGTCTAAGTTTACCTTCATCCTATCCATGTATGCTTCCATTTTTAATTGCTCCACAGCTTTCCTGGCTTGAGATATATTGGTGGTACTGTTTGACACTAGTTCCTTCATTTTGTTTTTCCTAGAAGAGACAAAGTTGAGACAATGTAAAAGTACAGGTAGCAAATACAGCAATTAGTGTGAAGACAGTTATCTGAAATCCAACCAACCCTCACCCATCGCATTGCCAGGCTGTAGGTTACAAATACAAACCAGACAGCATTTATTTCTGTTCCCTTGTTCAACACCACCTCATTGCATTACATATTTGCATCCTCAACTGCCAGTATTCGATCTGAATTCTGCAAACAACATACAAATGCAGAGTACAGGGCTATTGTTTCAGTGTAGAAATGGTTGCCCTGGTTCAGGATGCCAACACAGAACAGCTGTTCACAAACAGACCTTGCAGCCATTACAGAGTTTGGCTTCATACCCCAGTTACGCCTAGTAACATGGAAACAAGTTTAGAAATCCACACAGTTAAAATGAATGCCACACTGCCTTCACCAGGCATCAGAAAGACAGAAATTTTAAAGTAGGGAATGAGTTGAAATTCTGACTGTAGATAGTGGAGTCACCACCATCACTGGAGATGTTCAAAAAACGTGTAGACGTGGCACTTCAGGATATGGTTTAGTGGGCATGGTGGTGTTGGGTTGATGGTTGGACTTGATGCTCTTAAAGGTCTTTTCCAACCTTAATGATTCTGTGATTCTAGAAGGTTAGAAATGAAGTATCTACAATTGAGAGGACATAATGCAGTGGTTTCCAACTTTTTGCTTACACATCCCCAGTGAAGTCTAAAGATGACTAAAAACCAGTACAGTCTACTATACAGAATAGGAATGCATTATTTTTTAAGAAGTCTGAAGCTCGTGGGAAGGGACATCTAATTAAGGTATGTCAGTGTTTGGTTTTCTTGCATTGCTACCTCTCAAGGGCTTCAGGGGTAAGTCAACTTGTTATCATGCAGCCCTCAGCATTGTTGCCAGGTTATTCAAGATGAGTACATTTGAACCTTGAATAAACTTAGAACATATATGCCCTAGGTGGTCTGCATGTTAGGAGACCTCATGCTGACACCATTATGCAGTGCTGGTCCAGCACAACTAACAGTTACTATTTTGAAGTCATTGGAAGTTGGGCTAAGCCCACATGGAAAGAAAGATAAGATAGGATACAGATGACCTAGACAGGTCCTGGACTAGTTATACTACCTAGTAAGACTAGGTGCTGAGGTTTCAATCAGCCAAAACACCCACTTATGGTCCTGTATATATGGTATGCCACAAGTGCCACCTGAAGCAAGATTAGTCCAGAACCGAGTTTTAGAAACCAATAAAGTTAGGAAATGCAAAAGACACAGGGTGTGAGAAGCGGATGGGACACAGGAGAAAACACAGAAAAGGAGACATTTTGTATTGCTGCTAAAAGAATATTAGGCTCACGTCTTTCAAAGTGAATACTTTCAGCTTATCTCTGGACAAGAAGTGAACGCCTAGAACTACGCAAATTTCTCTTCTTGAGCCTCAAAGCTTACCTGTTCCAGTCACTGGGGTATAAGATACAAACAGAAAATTAAGTAGGACACTGGAAATGCTCTTATAAAGAGAATTGTATATACAATGTCTTAAGCATGTTAGAGAAACAGAAGTACACAATCCAGGCCACAAAAAGAATGAATAACTTTTTAACTGCTTTGATTTCGCAAAACAGAGATGTTCAAAGACAATGCAAAGATAGCTGTTTCTTCTCCTTTCTAAAATCAGTAACCTGAGCTGTAAAATGGGATGGTAGAATACAAATATGATGCTGAATCATGCTCAACACTAATTTGAAGAAGCAAACCAATATTTTTAAGCACTTCTATAAGTCAGGTGAAATGCTACCTTAAAATATAATTAATTTTGCCAGATAAAAGAAGAGCGGTTATATATGCCAAGATAAAGAACAGGTTTTCTGTACATGTGACTGTCATTTGAGCAGAACACAAGATCCTCCCTTGCACGCACTCTGACAAACTAAAATTGTGACAGAATACAATAGCTTTTTTTGTGTGTGTGTGACTTGGTCTTTGTTTACAATCTTTTAACTCCTATTGCTCACAAAACACAGGATTAAATACATATGGAAGAACTGGCTTTGCATAAAATACCACATATAGTACAAAAACTCACAACCAACCAACAGCCTCCGAACAATTTTCAGATGTGTTTTGACTTGCAGTGGACAAGCAGAAAGGATATGACATTCACAAAAGCCAGAGGTTCTGAATTACAGCTCACCTATAGATTTTTTTGTTTAACTGAACCCCCTAGCTTTTAAGTCCCGACCTATCCATAAAGATAAGAATAAACACCTTTATCGTTATTTACAAAATTATACCCCCACAAGTATGAATCATTTAAATTTTATCATCATCTCCACAGCTAGACTAAAAAGTCAAAAGTAAATTAAGTCACAGAGCCATTTCTACATTTGCCACAGCCCAAGTCCAGAGGCACATTAGAAATTTAATTTTGAGTAATACATTTAAATTGAACTGAATTAAGCAACTGAAACTCCATAAAGAGTCCAGAGAATTCCAGATCTCCCAAGCTTTTCTGCCAATTCATCCACTCAAACTGTAAAAGTTATAAATATTAGAGCTAGACAATTTGAACCATCACTGGCTGCATTGAAGTTGGTGAGAAAACGGTTTCTAGTACTTCCAGCTGGTTTTTAAGTATCTGCTGAACAAGAGATGGAGTTAAGATGATAACGGAATTTTGAAAAGGCTATTATGCACCAAAATGCTTTGAAAAATCCGGACCATGTTTCCAAAACAATGCCACAAACATAATATGTCCTTACCTATATTCTGAAACAGAAAATGGGGAAAATTTAAAAAAGAAAATACGTATCTTCTCTAGTAAACTGTTTCACAATATCAGAATAAGAGGCTTCACAAAAAGAACTTTAAAAAAGAAAAAAGTCTAGGTGTTTCAGCCACTGGAGAAAATTTCCACTTATCCTAAGAGGTTTGTTTATACTCTGAAGCACAAACATTTGTTCTGTTCCAAATCCTGCTCCTACTCTGGCCTTTACATACACTTAAATATTTAACTACCGTATTTCTAGAAGTGCTTAGCATCCATTTAAGTATCTAATCTCTTTTTTTCATACAGACAGTTCTGGTTCCAGAACTTTGTAAGACAGATTTCTGCTGTTTCACATTTCATTTACCAAGCTACATATACCTCTGCCTTCTCTCAGTCTCTGCAAATAACGTATGTATTTGCACATCAGTTAAGGCCCTATTACATATGAAATGATGTCGACAGTGAGAATTGTACTCACTTTCAAACCAGGCTGCGATGAACTGGTCGTTTTTGCAGATAAAGCTTTGGCTGAGACCTAGTTCTGCTCTCCTTAGGACCTGTAATATTCTTTAATAACCTTAATATTTGTTAATGAAATAATATTGTTACTTAGAAATAAAGCTCTGGAGAGAAAAGAAATTTTAATAACAAGAGTCTGTTACACACCCTCTCCCGGAATGACCATCCCCTGGAATGTGAGGAAGCCTCCTCCTTCAAACACCATGGGTACTCATGGGTACTCTCTTGGTGTTTCTTTTGAGGCTGCAGCCTGACAAATGGCTCCAACCCTCTCACCTAAGATAGCTCCTTTTAAACAGTCAAGTGTTCTTGAAGCCTTTAGACCCCTGGGAAGGCACAGTTAGCTTTGTCTTGTATCTGGGGGGCAGCCTACAGGACAACAGCATCATAGAATGGTTTGGGACATCCACACCCCCCCCCCCCCCCCACACACACCCCCAGCAATGAGCAGGAACAGCTTCAGCTAGACCAGGTTGCTCAGAGCTCCATCCAACCTGACCTGGAATGTTTCCAGGGATGGGGCATCTACCACCTCTCTGGGCAACCTGGGCCAGGGTTTCACCACCCTGGTTTCATCCTCATTGTGAAACATTTCTTCCTTATGTCTAGTCTACATCTACCCTCTTTTAGTTTAAAACCATGACACCTTGTCCCATCGCAACAGAGCCTGCTAAAAAGTCTGTCCCCATCTTTCTTACAAGCCCCCTTTAAGTACTGGAAGGCTGCAATAAGGTCTCCCTGGAGCCTTCTC
The DNA here is from genome assembly GCF_964289735.1 of Phaethon aethereus. NCBI lineage: Eukaryota > Metazoa > Chordata > Aves > Phaethontiformes > Phaethontidae > Phaethon > Phaethon aethereus. The sequence continues at coordinate 85,435,202 of NC_138576.1, forward strand.
TTCTCCAGGCTGAACACCCCCAACTCTCTCAGCCTTTCTTCACAGGAGAGGTGTTCCATCCCCCTGATCATTTTTGTGGTCTCCTCTGGACCCGCTCCAACAGCTCCATGTCTTTCCTGTGCTGAGAGCTCCAGAGCTGGATGCAGGACTCCAGGTGGGGTCTCACCAGAGCAGAGTAGAGGGGCAGAATCACCTCCCTCAACTTACTGGCCATGCTGCTTTGGATGCTCAAAATGAGTAACTTCTCCCCATCTTTTAAATTACCTAAAAAGCCTTAAACAAGAAATTACTCAGCTGGGTTCACTAATGTTCATTCCAGGTTGTTTTTCCAGCAACCCCCTATTATGTTAGATTGATACAGATGTACACAGGTCCTGATAATCACCGTAGTTACAGTAACTATGTTCGTGATCAGACTACGTGCAGTCTACATGTTACTGATGCATGCTAGAAGACCTAGATTATATAGGAGCTTGTTTATCCAGTGTATTTTTATGCAGTGCACTGAGCTCATTAATCTAGTCTCTGTGATTCTCAGGAGAAAGCTGACTGCGTTAACAAAGAATAGTGACAGCAGCTATACAGCCCTTTCAAGTCAAGAAGTTTCTGCTGACTGGCACACCATGCTAGCCAGTCTTTTCCTAAAGCATTGCTCCTAAAGGCTGTGTAGCGACAGCCTCCCAGCCAGCTGAATTTTCTGGGGTTTTGGCATTTTTTACCCCACATGAACTTCATCCTTCTTCTGGATGCCATTAACTCATTTGTGCCTGTCGTGGTTTAGCCCCAGCCAGCAACTAAGCACCACGCAGCCGCTCACTCGCTCACTCCCCCTCCCGCAGTGAGACGGGAGAGAGAATTGGGAAAAAAAAACTCATGGGTTGAGATAAACACGGTTTAATAGGACAGAAAGAAAGAAGGAAACAACAATGATAATACCAACAAAGGAATGTACAAGAACAAGTGATGCCCAATGCAGCAATTGCTCACCACCCGGTGATCGACAGCCCGTCCCCGAGCAGCGATTTCCGCCCCCCGGCCAACTCCAGTTTATGTGCTGGGCATGACGTCGGATGGTAGGGAATATCTCTTTGGCCAGTCTGGGTCAGCTGTCCCGGCTGTGTCCCCTCCCAGCTTCCCGAGCACCCCCAGCCTGCTCGCTGGCAGGCCAGCACAAGAAGCTGGACTGTCCTTGACTGCTCAGCAACAACCCAAAACATCAGCACATTGTCAACAGTTTCTCATCCCAAATCCAAAACACAGTCTCACACTAGCTTCTGTGAAGAAAACCAGCTCTATTCTGGCTGAAACCAGGACAGTGCCAAAGATCTTAATATCCAGGGCTCATAAAAAGGCTCATGAGGAGCAATTTATCTTTCTTTGTTTTTAGAATAGATTGTACCCAACAGCACTTCAAAGGCCAACTTATCTTATGATAGCCCATGAAGTTGCATAAATATTTGCAGGTACAGCTTGACCTTGCATAGGGATAAAGAGTGCAACCTACATTTACCAAACTTTATAAATACTTGTTAGTAAAATGCAGAAAAAGTCTGAAAATTTGAGTAACATAGAATCAAAATAAAATTTTCAAGCTCTTCAGTACAAGATCTCTAAAAGCAACAGGGATCAAAAGCTGCACAGCAAGTTTTCCCCCTTCCACTTCCAAGTACAATCTTAAAATGCCACACCAAAAAAGCGACCTATAGAATTCAATCAAAAAAGCCCTAAACCCAATTGTTGCCTTCTATTTTCTTTCAGCAGTCTAAACTGATGGACCTAAAATTACTAGACTAGAGAATTTGAGGTTCACACCTCTGAAGAACACCCTCCACACAAGCTCTGTACTGCTTGGACCACACAGTGCAACAGAAAAGTTAACCCAACCACCCAACTAAATCCCAGTGACATTAGCGGGAACCATCCCTGAATAATGACTTGCAAATCACATTCTAAATTGCCAAAAGATCCCCACGTTTCATTATCCACTTGCAAACACACCAGGAATACAAACAGCAAAATTTACATCCTCACAGCTGTTTGATGCCAAACTAGCATATCAAAGAAAATTTCAGGAGAAGCAAAAAAAAAAAAAAAAAAAAAAGAAAAAAGAAAATATCTACAGTTGCTGTTTACATAAGAGAAACTTAAGAAATATCCCTGCACTAAGAGTGCTAGCTACCTGAGCTAGCATCACTGTCCACACGATGTATGTGATTTCCCCTTCACTTGCAGAGCATAAAGGGGATAGGAACAACTGCCCCTGCTATTTCAGTTCTTACTCCAAGATTTACCGCGCCTGATGTAGCTCTGTAAACAGAGAGGGAGGCTAAGTAATCCTTTTGCTCTCTCTATCCCACGGCTGCACGAAGAAATAGTAGAAAACTATTACAATTTTATACTCCATCCACTAAGGAGAAGCTTAGTAGTATGAGCAGCAATGATTAGATTAAGGCAAGACTATTGTCTGCGATAAGGAGAGACTATAATTTTCATTCCATAAATATGGTGACTTCAAAAATAACTGCTGATCATGGAACTGCAAACAGCCAAACTTCAGCAGCTCGGTTTTCATCTAACATAGGTACTATAACCAGTCCAACTGTTAAGCTCCAAAAATTCTCACCATCATGCCCAAATCTTATCTGAAAACATCATCTCACTTCCCAACATTTAAAAATCTAAGGAAACAATGGCTGAACCCATGTGACATTTCACAATGACAATCTTTTCATGTAATATATTTATCATCAGCATACAGGTATGTGCACGCACAGTCCAGCAAACCATCAGAGATCCTCGTCTGAGACAGCAAAATGAGACCTACCTACTATTTTACCTCTTCGGCTAATCTTAGAAGAAAGTTGTGACCTTTTAAAGAAATATATGGGGAAGTTTGATTATTCCACTGAAATCCTGTTTAAAATTTATTTGAACAGAGTTGTAACATATAAAGTAAAGAAAACGCCTCTGAGAAGTTTGGCACTTTTATTACCTGCAGGACAGAAACGTTTTTCAAACGGTTATTCCGAGTTTTCTGTCTCGCTGCGCTGCCTTAATCGTTTGTCCTGTGCAGTGCAGCAGTTTACAGCACCGCACGTTAACAGTCACCGCCAGCAGCAGCCGGGCAGCAAGCTTTATCCCTCCATCAGTGCGACGCGGGCAGCAGGAAACGCAGCCGCTTCCCTTGCGTCTTCACACCAGCCGGCTGAGGAGTGAGCACGTTGGGCACATCGCCGCCGGAGGGAAGGGCTACCCGGGCCCAGAGAAGGTTTTTCTGCGAAAAGCGATCCCCCCCGCCACCCGAAGACAACGACGGCAAAACCCACAGCCCGAAGCTGACTTTTGCGGATAACCGGGTGACTCCACACGCCGCGGCCACCGGCGGCTGAGCGCCGCGCTGTTTACCGACAGCCGACGGGGCCAACCGGGCGGCGCGGCGCAGCTCGGCGGCGGAGGGCGGGTCGCGCCCCGAGCGAGTGGAAGCAGCCGCGGCTCTCCCAGGACAGCAGAGCCGCCGTCAGCGGCCGAGAAACACCAGCGCGGAAGCGCCGCTACCAGCCCGCCCGGGGCAGTCCCGCTCCGCCCGTACGGCAACCCTCACCCTGCCTCACCGCACCCAGCACCTTCTCCCGCCTCCCGTGCAGCGGCAGGATCTCGCCTAGCGCCTCCGGGGCACTCACCCTGCGGGAACGGCGGCAGACAGGCAGGGAGGATACTGGCAGCCCAGCTCGGCGGCCGGCGGCGGCACATGGCACGGCTGCCGCTGACAGGCGGTGCGGCGACGGCCAACGGCTGCCACCGCCCTCGCGCCTCCCGCGGCGCCGGCCCCGCCCCTCGTCCGAGGCTGCGCCCCCGCCAGCGGCCCTCCGCGCGCGGCGGGCGCGGCAGTTAACGGCTCGCGGCTGGCAGCCGCCCGCAGGGCAGGGAGCAGGAAGCCGGGCCTGGGCGGCCCGCGCCGACCCGTCCCTCCTTCGAGCCTCACCGCCCTCCGCGCAGAGCGGCGGCAGCTGTCAGCAGCCTGCGGGCCAGCGTCCGCTTCCTTTCTACTAATGCGGCCACCTACTTCTCCCCGTGCCAGCAGGCGCTAGGGTTCAAACGCTCATCCAGGTATTTCTACAACATCCAACGGGCAAAGCCTGTGCGACACAGGGCTTTGGGTAAGAGCCCATACTGTCTGTCCCTTCCTCATGCCGAACAAAGGAGGGATGAAGTAAACAAACCACCCAACCAAGCCCTCTTGTGAAGAAAGGAATCACTGAGGAAAAGGGATCGCTAAGGCTCACCTTGTCAAGGTTAGTGTGTCAGAGTAACACTTCAGCTTTATAGATGGAGTTTTACATACTTTTCCATTACAAAGTTGAGAATCAACCATAAAGGTCAGCAGCAGTTAAAATACCAATTAACACTTCTGACTGAAAAATGAGTCTGCCTCAATAATAACTGCAATCTCATTTTGTTCCCCAGTAAGGTGGCTGTTCCCTCTGGAGAGACATATATTTGTCACCCTTTTCTCTTAGCCTGCTATCAGCACGTTTTCTCACTCTTAGAGCAGAAGCATTTCCAAGTCACATTTATTTTCTATAGGAAAGAGAACAGGGAAGAGCCCCGTTTTTAAAGATGCTTTGGAGCAAGGGCAGCCTTTCCAAAGGCTGAGTCAATGGCTTTTAGGGTGGTGGCTTGGGAGAAGGAAATGCAGCAGGAAGATGGCAAACATTAATGAATATAAACAGGTAAGTTCATAAACTTTCCATAACAAAAGATCTAGAAACTGATTGGAACTGGCCCATGCTGCTGCTTTTTCATTCACATTTAATTGCACCATCATTCTACAAAAAGCTCTATTTATCAGGCAAAAGATTTACATGCTATTAGACAAAGAGCACTTGCTGGATGGTTCAAATAATCAGACAGTTGCTGATTTGCACACTATTTTTACCACTGGATTCTAACAATTTTATTCTTTAAGCTAAAATATAAGGGGCAAAATGGCTGTTTTAAAATGTATTTTCATCATGTATGTTTTCTTTTTAATCTGCAACTTATACATTCCACTACAACCAGGAGTCTCCTGCCGGAGCTGGCCTATAGGCTTTGAATGCAACACCTGTAACAGCTAGCGTGAATTTCTATTCCTTGAATCTACATGACATAGCCTCTGATGAGGCTTATGCAGGCCTCATTCAATTGTGTTAGAGAATCTGAATTTCTTTTTTCTGGAAAAAATGTAAGCAAGCTCATGTTTTTACTCAACTACTTTCTGCTGGGTAGCCCAGGATGGTGTAAGACTCTAATCAGACTAGTCACATATAGTTCTTAATCCTCTTTTGAAAGTGACCTGCCCAAATTGTTAAAAACAGCACAGCCCATTACAGAAATCCAGATGCAAAATCAGTGGCTTTGTAACCCCACTCCAGACCAGTAATGGCAAGTAAACCTCTACACAGGATCATGTCAGTAGTTTGTAACTTACTAAAGAAGCAAAGAAAACTCTGCCGTCTGTACCTCTAGAAGCTTAACTAATGTTCCAACAGATATTTTTCAAGGCAAGCAGAGCTTTTAAATAGTATTTGATTCATATTTTTTGTGATAGAGTAGCAGCATATGGAAGGATAACTTCTATTTGCATATGCAAGAAGAAAAAAATAAGCCAATAGAGCTTTAAAGAAAACCAAGCATGGATAAAACTAAAAGGTAAACTAGAAGTCTGTTAGTAGCAAACCAGGTGATATTTCCCCCTGTGCTGCTCTCTAGAGTTATATCCACAAAATGCATAGTAAATCATGCAATCATAGTAAAATCAAGAAATCCTGGAAGGAAGGGGAGGCTCTTGCTCAGTATACAGGAACTCTTATCAAGAATTTCTCCACAGATGTGGTTTAAATGCAAAGAAGATCCCGAAAGTTGATGTGTCAGTGTTGAAAGGTGTTTTTATTTCATCACAGAAACCATTTTTCCTGTGGAAAATTTTATCACATTTTAATTCAGTTCACAGATACAGTTCTCTACTGATTTTGCTTCTCCTATCCATTGTTATGGGTTTGTCTAAACAGCGGATCTCAAACCTGAGACCAAGGGTCCCTTTTTCAGCAATGGTTTGAAGACTCCCTCTCCTCTCCCCACCACAAGTGAGTGTCTGGCTGTGGCCTCCCCTTCCCTTTATCACCACATCTCTACTATCAGCACATAGTGGTCTGGGTTTACCACAGAATCCTGCAAGTGGTATCAGGCAGACAGGCCTTGCCACCTGAACCTCTCCCAAACCCTGGCTTTCAACAGGAAGGGCCTTGCATCCTCTGTCAGAAGCCCCCCAGAGACCCCAGTCTCCAATTTCCACCCAGCACCTTTTTCTTCCTTCCCTCAGAGACTCCAGAGTAGAGTTGCTTTTCTGCCTTTATCTCAGTAGGTTTTCAGGGAGAAAGCAGCTGGAAAGGAAGGGGAATGTCTCTTTGAGAGCCATCACTTCATCTGACATGCAGCCTCACATCCTATGGGAAGGAGGGACAGATGCACACATGTGCAAAATGGTACACACCTGGGGCTTCTCCACTTCCAATCTGATACCCACCCCCCCTTCAGTTTGACAACCCCATGATGTAGTCCATAAGGAGAACTTCCCCACTACATGATTTTTTAAAACATGGAGATGAGAACCAGCAGAAATTTATCTGGATCAAGGTGTGCAAGATCCCTAAAAGAAGAGAGGTGAAACTAAGCCAAAAACATGTTTCTAATCAACTCAAACAATTTGGTACAAAGATCTGTTTATTACCCAACAATGTGACAGTGTATATACAAAGACAGTGTGGAATGTGACATTTACAGGAAATTTCAGTACATCATGCACAGATACTATTTGCAATGTTACTTTAATAGTTCCAGAATGTTAAGCTGAATAAATATTCCTTGCTTCAAAAAAATCAGTTTTACATAAAAATATATAATATTGCACTCTTTACAAGGCCAGCAATTTTGCATATTGATTTGTAACAAGTGGAATTCTACTTTATAAAAATAAGCCTTTGTGAGCAACACCCCAAACCAGGGAGCACAAAAGCACCCCAAAACCACAATATTTGTATTTTTTTCCTCTTAAACAAATCACATCACTTCAAGATGAGCCAAGAAGCTTTTCAGTCTGTATTTGGACCTTACATTAACATTTAGACAGTGAAAAACATGACTAAAGCCATCCCATACAATGCTGCTACGATATATGCAGTTTAAAATTCATTTCATACAGTATGCAGCCACTTGTTTAATTGAACCAAAGATCAGCCTTTGTCATGGACTATGAGAATATTTTGTAGTTTAGTATCCATATATCACATGAGCAGAAAGATACCTCAGCTGGGTATCTTGAGGTATCTTTGTGGATAGTTAGTCTGAAGTTTTTCTTGTTTGAAAAGTTCTTCAATCAGGAAGTCACAAGAATTTCTGAAGACTGTTTGGAATTTTCTAAAGTAGTGTAAAGATTTCTTATGTGTATGTCATCTTCATCACAACTTGACAATTTCATATACAGTGCTTTGAAGGCAGATGAACCTTAAAAATGAGAAGATACAGCAGTTCATCTGTATAGCAACAGCAGAACATGTCAATGATGAAAAAGCAAAGCAATTTGAAAGAAAAATGTAACTACATCAGACTTGTGTAGCATTCTTGTTTTACCATTGGCATGACTAGTAGGTACTCATTCATGGTGTCAGGTTTAGAGGTCTTCAAATCCATCAACTGAAATGTTAATTTTTTATCTGGCCTAAGAATTCAAATTTGTTACGCCTTTCACAATGGAGGCTTATTTTTTTCCCCCTCAAAAATAGCACCTAGGAATAAATAACGTATTTGCACAGTGTATCTGTGTAAACTCTTCCAAATCACCTGATGCCCTATAAACATTGATTATTCAAGCAGTTAGATTCAAACATTTTACAATGTCATTGAACTTCAATGACACTAGAACAGGAGCACACCTGTGCCACCTTTAATGCCTTTTTTTAGAGCTCTGGAAGATAAGCTGCATATGTCTATAATACATGTTCTGCCACAGAACTGCAATAGCCAGGTGTTACAAAGTTAGGGAGTTAACTACATTAAAAAACAAAACCAAAGTGTGATCTAACTATTGCTTCATAGTGCCATGAGGTGTCAAACCCATCACTAAGACAAATATTTTATTTTTACCTGTTGTAAAGACTATTATACTAACAGAGAAGACGGCAAAAATTACAAATATAAAGATAACAGAAATTCAATTTTCAGCATTACGATACCATAAGATGGTGCAAAAAGCACCTACTAAGTTCTTTGCTTCTCAAAGAAAGCAATTTTAAGTGGTCTTGGATTTTTCAGTTTTGGGTTGCTTATCCCAGAGCTAACTATACCACGCTCAACTAATAAGATACACATATGCTGATATTTTAATAGATATTTACAGAACTTTATGCTGATGATATTTTACAACATAAGAGGGGGAATAAGCATTATCAATCAATTTTTTTAAATACTTCTGTCCAAGAAGTGATTTAAAAAAATGCTATTATGTTTTATATTGCAGCATTTTGTCTTGTATGTTAGAGCATTTATGAGTCACTGCTGGTATTGGAGTATATGACCAGAGCTTTCTGGTGACCTGGATATGCGTCAGGTTTGTGCATGCACATCTGCAATCTTACAACCACCTTAGACTGCTCTTTTTAAAAATCTATTCTGTCCTTCTATAGACATTCAAGGTACTTCAAAATCCAGTTAAATAAGAGATTCTATGATCTGTTTTGGATTTAAAGTGCATCAGAGGCATGAGTTAGCAGCAAAAATAGTCATCACCCAGCCGCATAGCTGCTAAGGAATGAATAGAACATGGGTAACTTCAAGCGCTGCTGGTCCTTGCGACACCAAGCTATAACATTTCCATCGCTATTAGCTGTGAACAAGTGATGCCCATCACAGGAAAACGTAAGGCTGAAAAACAAGAAAACAATCTATTTTTACATCAGATTTGGCTCTTTAAAAATCCTAGAAGACATTAAAAATCTGTAAGACTATGGCCAAAGATTAGCTCTCAGGCAAGACCCAGTGAGTACATTAACATCATAATATGTTTGCATACACTCGCTTTTTAATTTTTGTAACCAAACAGGCTGAACTACAGCTTCGTCCCGCACTTCAACATGCCATGCAGTTTTGTACTCATTTCTTTGCAGCCAAGAAAACGGTAGGATCAGTAGCACCACCCCACTCTTTCCCTGGGCTGCCCCTTCTACTTCTCAAAGGAAGGCTTTCAGCAACACAACTCAGTGCCCTCTGAACTTGCTTGCTGACAATGGCAGAAACTAAATCCATCAGATTTCATAGCACAGCATAGGACATTTGTTCAGCTGGGCATTTCTTAAGCTATAACAGCAGTAAAGCCCTTCAGTCATGCCACGGGTAATGTTAGAGAACATGAAGGTCAGCATCCATTTTCTGTCTCATTTAAGCAGGAAACTTTAAATTATTAAATAGCTACTAAATCATTATCAACCAGCTTTGTGAAATATGCTTCTTCAAGGAGGCAACAGAAAGATAATAACTGCTATCAGACAATGTTTTTTGTTTCTAAAAAATGGTGATTAGTGGTTTGGGTTTTAAATCATATTTCAGCAATGATCAAAACAAAATTTTTTAGAGTGATTTGTTACTATGCTAACATTAAGATGATAAAATTTTGGCATAACTCTAAGACCTTTGTGCATGGTACTGTACCACTGGGGATATCAAAGACTTGATCCTTTGACTATGTTCTGAAAACAGTTTGGCAGGAGAATAATTCTGCTTATATAAATCATCAAGGGGACTCAGAAAATTACACAAGCACTCCAAAATGGCAGCTTCCAGGCTCTTCTGGGTTTCCTTTACTTCCTTCTCCACAATTTCCCTCCAGCACCAGAAAAAATAGTCAGGGAAAAGAGTGTTTTCATTTCTTTGAGGGAGAAAAAAACCTGTCTATTTGAGTCTGACAAAGTTAATATTATGTTATGATTTTTACACAGGTTCCAGTGAAAAATATTAAACTTAAGAATAAGAAGAGTAGCTACTGTTCAGTTCCCAAGGGAATCCTAACTTCTGTCTGCCAGCAGCAGAACCTAGTTATTACTGTCATTACAAATACAATACACTTGTGCTCATTTTGCTTCCACAAATAATTCGCAGGATTGCATTGCTCTTTTTAGACATGGGTGTTTACCTCCTGTTCTCATGTCAAATCCATGTTCAATACTCAAGGCTATTTTGTTCTGGGTTTTTTGGTTTGTGTTTTTTTGTTGTTGTTGTCCTGTCATCTGTGTCATCATTGTCATCGTCGTCCCTGTTGCCTGCGCCTCCCCCCCAAGAAAAAAAATTGTATACTTAAGATCTTTTTACCTTACAATAGGTTTGGCTGACTTCGAAAATGTTATTTCTCGTACTGGCTTCAAGTCCCACGTACTCCACAGTCTGAAAGAAAGAGTAATTTTCTTCACATTTAATTTTACACATATTTCAGTGATAAACAACCTGTTTAGCAACTAAGACTGGAAACTGAACATCTTGTTCACCTTCTTTAAAGCCAAATATCAGCATGATGTTTGGCTACATGCTCTCAAACTGTGAGGTTAAGTTATAAAGCGTTTTAATAAACAAACATTTCAAATGCTTACCTTACAACTCCATTTTCAAGCCCCCCTGCAATCACGTTGACAGACACTCCTTCTGGCTGGTTAGAGAAAGCAACAGAGCAAATACTTTCCCTGCAGTGTACATGTCCCACGAGATCACCATTAACTGTCCAGAGTCTCAAATCACTACCCCCTCCAACTGTAACAGAACATAGCACGTCAGTATTAAAAAAAATAAACCTAAACTACAGCTAGGTCTATGCAACAGAACCTTTAAGTGTTAAAGAATTCAACTTCCTGAAAGATCAGAAGGTTTAAATGACTGAGTGATGTGTGCTGCAGTAACCAATTAACTCTTCCCTCCTCTTGTGACAGGGAACATGCAAACCACCAAGTCACTGCAGTGATTTAGAAGACATCACTTCATATTTTTGGAACACTGTACTTAGAAAATGCTATATAAATTTACCCCTAATGACCAATTTTTGTGTACTAACAGGGAAGCACTAAGAAGGAATTCATACTACCTGCTTTAAACAGCTAGTTCTTCTACACTGGCTTGCATTTTAAACAAAATACGTAAGATAATTGTACTTGCAACTTTTACCTGGTTATCTGGGATTGTTTGATTCTATCAAAGAACTAATAAGCAGCTACTGCTTTGCCTTAAAAGGGACTGAAACTTATGTCCCTTACCAATTAAAGAATACAATCTTTCCCAGGAAAAAAAAGGTTTGTGAGCTATAGAAATGGAGTTGAAAGTCTCCATGTCAATTTAAAACCTAAATATTAGGTTTCTGAAACCGCCAGAATAATTTCCCCTTGTCTTTCAATACTATAGGCTGTGCTATTCTGCCCCCCCCCCCCCTTTTTTTTTTTTCTTTTCAGACTTGGAACAGTGTTAGTTTCAGTTCAGTTTATGGAGGACTACAGTAAGAAAAGGTGGCTAAAAGATACTTCGGAATGCAAGACCTATCTTACTCAAAGCAAAAGAGAAAGAAAATTGGCCCAACCAAAGCAAGAATTTAGTCAATAACTGTCTTCTAACAACATGGATAAACAAAGTTAAGCTCTCTTCCTCCTTATTATGTACTTCCCTTAATCAATGGAACAATATTATGTCATTTAGATGGAGCCTATTCCCCCCCTCATCTCAATTTAATACAGTACACACAGGTATCCTTAGAGACAGCAAAATGGTGTGAGGGCTCTGACTTGGCCCTGCTTTACCAACACCCACTCAATCTTCAAGACAATGAGCATCCTGATGTATGAAACACTCAAAGACCCACTGCTCAAGTAGGTCTTTGAGTCCAGAAGCAGTACTATGTAGAAAACAGGACAGTATAAAAACCTGCTTTAAAATAAGATGGAGGAGGATTATTTCTCTCTGCAGGAGCCTTAATAAAAATATCTACTATTTCTGCTTTAGTATTGCTGTTATTCCTCTTTGCTTTAAACTAGTGAATAGCTAAGCAAATCTATGTTTGCTTCTGGGGATATTGAAGCATTTAAAATGGAGTGAATAACAAAAATTCTGTTGCTTTCAATACACTGTTCTCCCAAATACTCCCCTGAATAACTGTACCTTTGACAACAACTCCTGTTAAAAAGAAAGCAACCAACCTGACAGAATTTACGTTTCCCAGGAATCTGCTGAAATTTCAAGTCTTTATAAAAAGAGATCAAGCTGTTAGCTTTTATACCTCTACATTTTACTCAAACACCTGCCTAATAATTTCTGGAGAAATTTATGTTATGATGTAGAGGGAAAAAAGAGCATTCCTATTTGACCAAATGCATCCTCAGATGATTAACACACACTCAGTAACTACTATAATAGCAAGTCTCATGATTTATTTGGTCTGCAAGTCAAAACAGCTTTCCCGACTGCCAAATATACCTGAATCACAGACTGTTGCAATATCACCAGTTGTTTCACTAGCTGAAACTGCAGTCACAGGACTCTTGTGTCCAGCCAGACTCTGGACATAGCACAGCCTGAAGAAAAAAAAAGAGAACAATCCTCAAGTTCAGATTCAAACACAGAAAAGGTTCTTTGAGGAAAATATTTAAGAGTTTTATTAATTTCAATCAACATTTTGCATGATGATGGTATTTTTTATATTCATTCTCAAATTCCAGCACCCTTCATAGGAAAAACAGTAAGGGTTTGACTTGACATTAAGATATACATGGAACAAATTCGGTTAACTTTAAAAGGGTAAAGAAGGGTAAAGATACCCAAAAGTTGGAAAGTATTAAAGACAGCCATTGGAAAAAGTCATATATATACCTGTACCTGTTCAAATCCCATATGATGCAGGTTCCATCTTTGCTGACGCTTATCATTATACTGTATGGTTTGCACACAAACAAGCTTGTTATTTCTGCTGTGTGACCATACAGGTGGACTTGAGACTCCATTTCTATCTCTGAAGGCTGAAAAACAGCAAAATGAAACATGAACTTTCACAAAAAAGATTAATGTCTTTTTCTGAAAAGGATAAGCCTAGTTACAAGTTTAATTCTTAGATTTCAAAAAATGGTTCCCATTGCTTTTAATGTCATCTGTTTAACAATGTTGTTAATGATTTATTAGATTTAATGCTTTATGTGATAACCATACATATCATTAATGTTCAACTTTCTGCTTCCAATGCTTTAGTCTACACAAAGATTTTGACATAGTCCAAGGAATTGAAATGAAGAACTATTATACTTTGTCTCAGTTGCACACCCTGAAATCAGCTGATTTTTTTTCTGCAAGACTGCTATCTTCACGACAGCAAAATGACAGTCCTCAGTATTTTAGCATCTAGAGGAAGCACTTGGAAACATAGAAGGAAAACCCAGCTCAGCAGTTATCACTCTGTGTACAGCAAATTACTGTGCATTCCTCAAGCTGGTGCCAAGTCCTTCAGTGATACCAGGTTGGAAAAATATGCAGGAAGTCAAGTTTAAATATAGAAACTGCTAGATAAAAATTACAACAGCAAGTTTAACACCAAATGACACTTCTTATTCAAGTCATATAATTTGAAATGATTTAGACTTCCTGAAAAATGGCTAAATTGAAGGAGCTTCTTAATCAGAACAATAATGCTTTAAGACAACTTCCTGTGGAGATTAGAATAATCTTTGTAAAAGAAAGGGACATTTTTCTGCTTGTTTCTCACACATGTCACAGCACATTGTCTGCATTTGTGTCTGAGAGTGGAGGATACATACAGCGGGTTTACAAAAAGCTTGAAAGTAGAAACAGATAAAAATATACAGATGCTTAACTCACTTTTTAGTGCAGAAAGACATGTCAATTTTCTACAAGGGACAATATAATCTATGCAGTATTGCAAAAGTCAATACACATCTTGACAACAGGAAGACCTGCTATTTTGCTCTTGCTAATGAGCATCTCATCCAAGTAAGACACACTTATTAAAGTATCCAGTTGTCATTCTCAGAACAGTGTGGCATCTCACATGTGCAGATCTTTCATTAACCCTTGCTCAGTTTAGAGAAAAAAATTATACTCATTTTTTCTGTAACAGCAACAATGAAGACTTTTCATTTTCTGAAGAACAGCTGATTTTAATAACCCTTTTACTGTGCTCCTTGTATCTCCTTTAAGTTTTGCTGTTGGTCTGCATTTCAACACCTGAACTGAAAGCAGGATTCACCTTTAGCAGCTTCTCTCTATAGCACTAATAGCAATGGTTTATTGATTCTTCACTAGGTTATTGTAATAATATTGTAATATTGTAGCAAGACAAACTAGAATTTTAGCACCAACTGTATTAAGGTCTAATAAGTTATGAAATAATTACCTCATGCCTAAAATGCCATCCCTTTTTTATTTCCCCCTTGCTTTTAGATGACAACCACTAAAACAGTATCCAGAAGTGGAAAAACATGCAGGTATCTGCGGTATCTGCCATTACATCGCAGTTCTTTCTGTTGGTTACCTGAAACAATTGCCTACAGCACTTGAGTGGAGAATTTAAACTTTTACTGCCCAGTTTTACTCAAACAGATTATTAAAGTGCTTTCCTTCTGTTTGCAAGACAACTCTAAGTCAGCAAGTGAAGACTGGAGTAATTTGTACACCCAGAAAACCCTGGCTGAGGTTTTCATGAAGATACGACTTATTATCTAGATAGGTCACAGTTTCAGAGCAGTACTTTTAGGTTTTTTTTTTTTACCATCTTAAAGGCTAGGAAAAATAGACCATCTGAAGTACAACACTGCAGTATTTTTCAATTCTGACAGCATGCCTTTGAATTTCCGTAACATGATATCTGTTTTATGCCTATGCACTGAATTTCTATAAATGTGAAACAGGGCAAAACATTTGTGTTTCAAGCACTGCATTAGAACAGACTGTTCACTTTATCACTGAGCAGCTGACAAGATGCATACAGAGCAGATGCTAGGAAGCACATTTGCATTCCCTGCAGCCCTGGCTTGGGTAACTGACTCACCAACAGGAGCTACAAAATTGGCACAAGGTCAGTCTGCCTGGGGCATGTAAAACCATCAGTGCTGAGAAATTCAACAAAGATGGTCTCACAGACAACATCTGTGCAGCTGAACAGAAATCACTTGTTTCTAGGAAATGCAGGGAACTTACAAATCCTAACCCCACTACTAGAGTTTCTTTTTAGCATTGCAGAAGGCAAGTACATTGAA
The DNA here is from genome assembly GCF_964289735.1 of Phaethon aethereus. Lineage (NCBI taxonomy): Eukaryota > Metazoa > Chordata > Aves > Phaethontiformes > Phaethontidae > Phaethon > Phaethon aethereus. Next base: position 85,450,522 of record NC_138576.1, read on the forward strand.
TTTGTAGTTTAGTACCTCAAAATTTTAAGTGGGATCCAAGTCTCAGTACAGGTTATTTACAAGCTTACTACTCTGGTGAGCAGTTAAAGTGCCTGACTTAAGATGCAACTGATTGAAGCTTGCAGGCTTCAAGCTCTACTTCATTTTTTAAACTCAGAGTGCTGCTGAGCTCAGTAAGTCTGGCTGTCAGATCACCAGAAACTGGAAGAAAGCCAAAGGAAGAAATCACTCTATGTTTGGGCTCTTCTCAGCCTAAGCATCTGCTGTTTGCCACTGTTGAGAACAGGAAACTGGGTAGGCATAGCAGATCATACCAAGATTCCCTCTAGCTCATGCTAATGTAGTGATTCGAGAGCATCAAGAGTACAATACTACAAATGTGTTTGCCAATACCTGTATCTTTATCAAATTAAATTTGAGAAATCAGTTCAGTTTAGTTGTTGCTATGGGTAATCCTGTAGACACACCTGAAATGACCCGTGAAGAAAGTCAAACTCTTTGCTAAAACTATGAGGAAGAGTTACTGCTGGATAAAGGCAGACAGAAGCTCAGAAACTCAGTCTGAACCAGGGGATGAATTTTGATTTCTATTTGTGTTTTTATACCATGCTTATTACCACATAGTATCAGGGCAATTTCTACTAATATCTCAGTATCTTCCAATAATGGATTAAGTAATGCAAGTTACTTTTTGCCCTTCTCTCCTCACAGCTTTTCTACTTGAGGAATATGACAAAGTGAAGAGGCTTAGTGGTTAATATATACACTGCCAGAGATTTCATCCCACCTCTCTGTAGTATAATTGCCTTCTGCATTTGAAGTTTACTTTGGGGAAATGCATTCCACAGTTTCATCTAAGGCTTTGAAAGGCTCTGTCTCCTTCACAGAAACAGTTACTCCTTAGGGAGTTTCATTGTGTCTGAGAGCTTCAATTCCAAGCCCTAGCCTGAATGCAGTCAGAGCTGTATGTGTGATCAGTTATGCACCCAGATGATGAGGGCTGACTAAAGGCTAGCAGTGTGTGAATAACAGCTTAAGAAAAACACAAACAAATGTGCTGAGACAAGTCTATTTAACAATGTCAAAGAGGATCCCTCAAAAATAAATACCAAACAAGCTCTTGATATTTTTAGCATTTGTTCTGAATAGAACATATTCCCCTTTTCTCACTTTTCCTGTTTAAAAAAAAAAAATCACTGTAATAGCAAATACAACTAAATCCTTAAATATAAATCCTGTCCAATAGAACTTACCATATTGCTAGTGAATCTGTTCATGTATGCTGTGATGACACCAGATTTACTACCCGTGAACAGCTGACAACTGTCTGGCACCCAAGCACAACATGTCACCTTAGAAAGACAAAACAAAGCCAGAAAAAATTAGAACAGAAACTATTTTAACTGCTATTTTCATTGTGCCATAGCATTTGGTCAAACTGATTCTTTATTGCTTATCCCAAGAAAAGTTGTGTAAAATACCTAAGCTAGAGAAATCCAAGAATTAAAACATAACTGCTCTAGGTCATATTTGCTATTACTTCAGAACTACAGTAAAGAAGGAAATTCTGTGTAGCCCAGAATTCACAGCTAGAGATAGTACTGCAGACTTCTAGATCTACAGACAGATCATCAGCCAAAATCTTTTCAGTAGAATCTCACAAACCATCAAAGCATAACTGAGATTCTGCAGTGTCCCCTAACAACCTTTTAGACTACCTTTTTCAGAAGAGTCCTATACTATAGCGGAGTTCTGCTTCTAATGTGAGGCATCTAGAATTTCTTCCTGCATTCTTTTTTCTTGACCCAGAACTTAAGCTTTTATAGATCCACACCGATATTCCACAGGAGAAAAAAATCTACAAAAATCAAATGCATTCAAAAGGGATCTTTACCTAGTACAGGAACACATCCAGGAGGAAGACACACTGCAGCAATGAGGGATGCATTCCGAAGGTGAATCAAACAGATTAAGAACAGTTGTGTTTGGGTGCTCATCTCCAAGATTAAGATTTGTTATTTACCATAGGCTTTGCAAAAACAGAAGCAAGAGTACCTACTGCCAAGTCAGGCCACCACTTAAACAAGCAATATTGAACTGAAGACCAAGAGACTGATTTTTTTTACCTGATGGAACTGTGAACTCTGTATAAAGTTTACCGGAGGTTCACTTTGCTTGCTTTTCAGTCGTAAAATGTTATCAGCATATCCCCAGCTCAGGATAGCTGACCACTGAATATCAGTACTGTGCATGCTTCTCACACCTGAAGGAAGGCAAGTAATACTGTGTCACATATGGAACCCAAGATAGCTTTGATAGTCAACAATAAAAATCTCAGGTTCATGTTCTACCACAAGCTAGAATATAAAAACACCAAGTAAGAAAATAAGATATTTTCTGTTAGGCTATGGTTGAATCTAATGTACTATAAACAAACATAGTTTTCAGAGACTATGTAAACATTCAGTGTTCTCCAAAGAGAGTTTGCAACCTGGACAAAGCTTTTTTGAAGAAATGTCACATCTATCAGAAGTAGAAAAGAGGGGAAGAGGCTGACAATACTTCCCAGCTGGAGAAACAATTGTTTAACTTCAAGGAGAACGTTACTTACTTTTGTTGACTAAATGTGAAGCCATTTATTTTTAAAAATCCTTCACTAGTACATGTTACAAAGAAAACAAGAGTATCAGAACCTGTTTTTACATTATCAATAAGAACCCCTCCAAGGAGTGTATCTGGAAGCAGAAGATCCTTCACCTCTGCTTTTTACTGATAACTTTCCTCATTCTCTGCTTCTAAAAAACATTCCTTTAATTCTCCTTTCTGTTGCCACATGTCCTTTTCATTGTTTTTCAGTTCTTCTTGGACTGAATCTGCTGGCAAGTTCTAAAGTTAAATCCTCATGCTTCAGTCACCTCAATGAAAAATATCAACTTAATTACAGGATGCTTCTAATGTGGTTTTTAAAATTACAAGTAAAATCCACCCTCCAGGAAAGATACTACACATGTGTAAGCTGTTTCTGGATTTATAAAATCAATCTGTGGCAAAAGTGACTAGATTCAGGAATTTTGCTGGAGAAAAATAGTAGCATTAGATTTAAATCTTTTATAGCTCATTTTTGCATGTATTATGCATGTAGAGAATAAGCACAAATTCATACCTTGCTCCTTGCTATATATCATCAAAAGGCAAAACTTGCGGGACAAACCACAGATAGCTTTAGTTGGCAAAGCCTGGAGAGCGCCAAACCTTTCTCCGTGTGGTTGGCTAAAGCAGACAACAGGATCTGGAGCACTTGGGGAACCAACGTATTCTCCCCACTTCAAGCCTTTTATCCATGGCAAGGGACTCTAAAACAAGCACAAGTAAGGTTCAAATTAAAAGGTGGTAAAAAGTTCTCAGAAAAATATTATTTCATTAATAAAGGAGAATCATTCATATCACATTCCCATAAGCAATTACATGGTAAGGACTGCTGAAGTATTATAAAAATACTAGAAAGACAAATACAAAGCACTGTAGTATCATCAGCTAAACTATTAGCTTTAAGGCAGTTCTCCCACTTCAAGGGCTGCAATAGCAAGCTTGTAGTTCAGGTAGTTTAGTGAAAAATACTGATTCCTTTAAATGCAAGGATTCAGTTTCTCACTGGACTTTAGGGAAAACAAGCATTTGAAGTTGAGAAAATTGAACTGTCCTACCGACAACGGAAAAGTTGAGGATGGAACAAAGCACAGTATGTGTTTACCTACTACAAGTTTGCACACAGATTCCAGAATCCATCACTGAAAGTATAAAACTGGTTCAGTGAAATGCTTTCCAACCCCAATTTGCTATAACCAAAATAAATTCAGATCTATCTTCATTTGATACAAAATATATCACGAATGGATGAAAAGGATGAAAAGAGTTTTCACTATCACTTTACTAACTTTGTTTTCTTTACATTAGAATATGGGTAGTAAGTTGCAGTTTTAGGAAGAAAACTGTAAACATAAAGGTACAATAGTCACAGCATATGAATGTTAATTAAATCTTGCAAATCAAAATGACATACTGGATATATTATTTCTTTAGTGTGTTCTCTGGTTTCTCTGAAAGCAAACTGCACTAGTAATCCCATGGCAGCAGGAAGTTCTCCCTCCATGATAAGCCTGGATCCAGGTCTGTTAACATGTGCTGCGTGGAACAGCTGGCGAGGTGTTTGCCCATATGTTTTTATCATTGTTTCAAGGGCTCTTCTCTGAACAGGATCCTCAACAGCAGAAACATCCATCCCAAAATAGGTCTAGAGAAGGGAGGAAAAAAAAAGGGGAGAGGCAAGAATAAGCTTGTACAGTTTGTTTTTTGGGAAAGATCTCTCAACACAGGCACAGAAATTTAGAGGCAGATTCTTCAGCTGTTTGGTTAAGACTTTGACCAGAAGCCGTCCCACAATGGCTGTGCTGACTAAAGAGCCATTGAGAACAGTAACCTTGTCACCACTTCTTTTCTGGAAGTAACTACCACTTCATCATGTGAGCTGCTCCTACGTGTATTCCATAACTAATTTCTGTCAAAGAGGTTTTCTCAGCAGACCTTTAATAGTCTGTGCAAAATCAGAAGGGTTGCTGATGATAAACAAAAAATTGAAAAAGTTTGTTTTCTGTACCTTTTTAATTAACATATTAAACCTCTGGTTTGGGGTGGGGAGGGAGGAAGAACCTTCGTATTTCAGGAGAGTGGAAAGTCTTTCCTTTCTCTACTTATCTCTTTCATGTCTCTAATTGTGTACCACATACTTGTCCTCAGTCACACTGACAAAGGCCTTGACTTTTAACTTTAAAAAAGAATGAACACACTCACACAAACTTAGTATTTGAAATTTAAGGTAATAACTAAATCAATACTTCAGCACAAAAAAAGGAGAAGGAAGGAAAGCATTTGGATCGCTCCTTGAAGAGAAAAAGCCACCACTGACAAGTACTACTGTTTTATTAGCTCTTTCAGCCATGGAATGAACACTAAACACATGGAACACATCAGAATGCATTTGAAACCAGGACTGCCTGGCTGAGCAAACCTTGTGATAGTAAGGGCTGAAGCTAAAGAATACAGCCTGAGATATCCATGTTACAATGAAATAGTGAAACTCTGGAAGTCTTTACCATTAATTTACTGGAGGGGAAGTGATTATCAGAGTGACAAAATACAAGATGTATATGAAGGGAAGAACACAAATAATGAGCTCAGGGCAAATTGAACTATTTTAATTGTATCACAAGCTGCAGCACAATCTGCCTAAATGAAAGGCTTCTTTTGAATGAGATGGAAGCAAGTACACACAAACACAACACCTGTATACCACTGCGAACAACTACCCAGAAATTCTAAACCCCATACCTGATCATCGTCCATGCCTATCTCAACGCAAGAAAGTTGAACGCAAATTCACTAAGCCTCACAGCAGCCCCTGGGATCTTATCAGTTCCACACTGAAATGCTTAAAGCCTTTTCTTCAACACTTCAGGAGCAAGGAATCTTGCTTCATGCAGGATGTTTGCCAAGCAAATTGGACCGAACTTTCCCCTATTAAGTTACTAAGTACAATGAACACACACACTGCTTAACAAATACTTACTGCAGGATGAAAGACATTAATAGCCTGAACAGAGGCCTTGCCTTTTTGCTTATAACCAAACACCAAGTCAATCCAATGACAGATTGTCTGGGAAACATGGTCAGACTCCAAAGCCTGACGATGAATTAAGATGAATAGACGAGGATCATTACGAGCCCAGGGTGGAAGATTGACATGGTTAACTCTGTCACCATTTTGACGTACTCCAAAATCAAAACCTAGAAATGGGAGTAAGTGTTTCAGCATTTTAGTTGACAGTAACTTCAGAAAGGTCTTTATAGGGTTCTATGAAAGCTAGCCATTAAGCACAGTGAGTGACTGCTGATCAATGAAGCAGCACCATTAACAAGTCCCCCCCAAACACATTCAAGCTGTACATACTCATTCAAATGGAAAAAATTGGACAAAATTGGACAACAGGAAATTCCTTTGCACCTCTGACATAACTATGAAAAAACTGTCCTTAAGTCCTACATAACAGCTTTTTTAGCTTACCCCGCAAATTTGTGCCAGATTTCTCTCATACATCTACCACCTGACATTCAGCCAAGGGATATAAATATTCTCAGTTTCAACCCCTAGGTTCAACCATACAGCTGTTTTGGGTATATAGTTTTGTTATCCTCTTAGCATACCTTCTCTGTTAACTAGAAAGTCGGGAAGGTAGAAAAATTCTGGGATAAGCTCCTTTACGTCAGTCATTGATTCATATGAAGAGAGTCGCCAGGTTGTATTGGTAGAGTGAAAAGTTCTGTCTGGGATGTCAAAACTTTGATCTGTAAAGAAATGTACAGCTTTATGGTGTAGCTTGATAATTTCAGAATGGGTCTACTGTGAAAGCATACCAGATTTAGTTTTACTGAACTCGGCTATTTGGAATTGATAAACTGTGCTAAACAGAGTAACATATAGCATTCCCGGGTCACTGGGACAAGGCCCAGATGTGAAATGCAAATGCAAAAGTAACCTTACCTTGATAGGCTAAAAACATTTTAGTAAAAGGTGGCAGTCTAACTAGAAAATGAAGCACAGTTCCACTGTTGGAATAATGAGATCCATAGTGATACGGTTGTACAGGAGGCATTGGATCATCCTCTCGTGCTCCTTTACGGTACTCTTCTTCCAAATACTAGAGAAGTAATAAGAAAAAAAGAAAAATCAAATCTCCTACTTAGGCTGTGTTCCAATAACAAAAATAAGAGCTTGCCTAAGTTGTTTAGCAATAAAACTTAAAACTTTTAGAGGAACGTATAAAAGTTTTTTGGAATCAAATACACTTTAAGTGTCTGGAGACGAGATCACTTTTACAATCCAGTTAGGTATTAAAGTCTTAAGCCAATTTAAGTTACATGTTTTCTGTTACTTGCTACTTTTGTTCCCCCCCTCCCCTCTTGTTTTCTAACACAGCAGAGTCATTGTACAGGCTTTTCAATGGTAAACAGAAAAAACAGTATTTGCAAATAATACACTAGACCATGATGATATAGACATAAGTTTGAAGGTCCAGCTGCAAGTGCTTTCATTCCCCAGCATGTTATTTCCTACAGCCTTTGAAACATTCTAAAGAGCAAAAAAACCCAAAAAAACCCACAAAAAAACCCCACACACAACATCAAAGAGCACTGTAATCATAGTAGGGCACGTTAAAATAACAAAGTACTTGAGGGAAAACAGTTTTTCTGTTATAAAACCACAAGTTCCACTGAAGTAATTTCAAATAAACAGCAATAAGTTATCTTCCTGATCTTTAGGGATCTTTAAAGGTATGTATGTTCATGTTAGAAGACACCAACTTAACATCCTCAGCAGGCATCACATGGAAAGACTAAATTGATTTATGATTTTAGGTACAGGAACAGACAAACACAGGTTCAAAGCATGTTATAAATAACAGTTCCCAGGAAATGTAGCATACCAGAAATGAGAATTCCACAGGCACAAAATACTGGATTTATGGTTTCTTTCCCCCCTCCATGAATATGTTAAAAAATTAAAGCCTCCATATCATTTATACACAGGAAAAAGGCAAGAAGCAAAAATTACCCAAATTACCTTATAAGTATCCACATAACGATCCTCTTTTTCTTTAGACTGCACAGCTATCGGTTTGACCAGATTTCTGTAACAGAATTAGTACTGATATCTTGTCATTTTTATAAAGATGTCAATTTACACCACTTAATAATACATTAAGAATAACGCCTTTAATATTATGAAAAGGACAAGCAAAACTTAATAGCACTTTACAAGAGAGTTCAGAAAATCAAAAGGCCACTTCTAGTTAGTGCTGAAGGCAAACTCAGATCCATAGGCTACCCCATTGCACAGTAACAGGCAAGCAAATGCAAAGCACCTCTATCACATCCGAGGCATCATATAAAGGCAAAGACTTTGTGCACACAAATGTTAAATCGGCTTAACAGAAAAGTATTAGGGTGGGACAATTCACTTGGATCTAGTCACAATGAAGACAACATGGTTTTATAACTGGCCAAATAATTTACATTATTTCCTTTTCTATTTAATTTTCACTAATAGGCCTGGAAGTCTTCAATCATGTCAATTTAAACATACAGTTTTTATTTAAATCTGTGGGCTATACATATCCTATTAAGACAGTATGTAAGTCCAATTTATCGCATCCTTTGAATATACACTCATACTACTAAGCATTTTATTTAAATATCTGAAGTGAAGCAGCCACTTATCATGAAAAGTCCAAGTTATTATGGATGAGGCTTGTCCCTGAATAGTTCCATTCATGTATGTGTGCAGATTAGTACAACAAAGTTAAAAAGCTATACTGGATGATCAGTTCAAGTATTTGGAAATAACCAGTTCCAAACATTTCATATTACCTATATACCGATGGATCATTTAGGTCCAGCGTTTCATTGGTGTAGTCAGAAAGTATAAAAGGAAATACTGGATATTGCATGAGATCATTGAAGGAACGGCCCGCATGTTTGTTTAAATGAGTCAGATATTCAAAGTTAGTAATCTGTCCTGTGCACCACAGGTGGGTCAAAGCAGTAATGTTTCCATATTCCAAAAGGTTAGGCAAATTGTTAGTTAAGATGTTGTGGTACACATCATCACGGACCTAGAAGAAAACACCATAGATTTAATCATATAATTAAAAAAAGCTTAAAACTACCAAGACTTCGTAAGTTTCTCTCATTTTACAAATTTCCAGATATCTGCTGTAATAGAATAATGTGTAGTATTACTAAGATTCTTTAATATCTTAATACATCAGAGATGTGCTTTACAACATGATCGTGTTTGTCTAGATGTCTAGCTGAGCAAAGTTTGTTCAAAGGTATTAGGCAGAATTTAATTAGCCCATGCAACAGGTTGTCTTAAGAACTAATGCATGAATCCACGTTATGAAGACACAGCAAAAGACTTTGATATACTATTACATATAGGTGCCACATTACCTTTGTATTATCAAAAGCCAAGAGTAAAGTTCTGCCATTTGTTAGAAATATTTCCACAGCATTGTCTCTTAACTGCCACCAGCGCTTATGAACTTCCTTAATTTCCTCATAGGTCCAAGAAAATGACGCTGGTTCAGTTTCTCCATGAAAACTCTGCAGAATTTGCAATTGAAAAATTATTTTAACTAGTAGATTTTCCAAACAAGAAACCCTTCAATGCGGCCAGTTTATAACCATACAGCATATTGTAAGGCAAACTTAATTTTGCTGTGATGCTTTAAGACATTGTTGTGATTTTCTTCATACACGTTTCCCATCCTTTGCTCTCCTCAAGGCGGTGGGCCGAACATCACGCATGCTCCTCAACTGCTCCAGTTCCCTATCCAACCCTAGCAGCAATGCCATACTTTCACTTTAGCTCTTAAGCTAAAATATTGGACAGCCAACCACAGCAAGCAAAGCTTTGCCATGAATCTTAATTCTGATAGTTTTGTAAAGGACAAAGCAGCAAAACAGCTGGCAAGATCTTAAACCACAGAAGCTGTGTGCTTCATGGATGCAAGGAAGAGCTCCCTGAAAACAGTTTAAAACTTTCAGTAGTATAACCCATATCTTGATTTTTTTTTTTTTTAAGTCTGTTGGATGTATAAACTTAAATAATACATCAGAGCCTTTGTATATCAGAAGGATTAGGTCAGTTGCAGTTTCCTCCATGAAAGAGTTTCCTCTCTTGTGTAGAATAAGGGGGGAGCTAGAACATCCTATATAACGAAAAATTCAAGAATCAAATGCTGTAGAGAACAGCACAATTCATACACTTGTGAGTTTCTGTACTTCCTAGCACTCCCATTTCCAGTAAGGCAAATTATCTCAGGTGCAGACCAAAGCAAGCTCTGCACACTTAATACTGATGAACTCAGAGCAATGGACAGCAAGGTGCAGAAGCCTCCCCACATCACCCCCTCCTCGTTCTGTCCCACCCCCAGGCCAACATCATTCCTGTTTTTTTGCTATCACCACTGACTCCACAGCCAGGGGCAACAGAAGCAACACTGAACCCAAACTAATCAGTTTTGCTGGCCTTGTCCACAGACCTCTAACTAGTACTCCGGCAATCTCAGTGGCAGCAGACAAAAGCTACTCATGGTCATAGTCTGGAAAAGGTAAAGCTGGACAATATGCTCTAATACTTACCGAATTTTCAATTGTGTCTGAAGCATTGTCTTCAACAAAATACATGCCACATTTTCCTGAAGGAAAAATAGTTGCAAAAAGGTACATGTTATTACTATTTGTATAATGCATCTTAGTGATATATAAAAAGTGTCCAGGAGTTAAGAATACTATGAATAGTACCTGGGCAAGACAGTACTTGATAGAAATACAATTTATCATTCCACATCTTTTAGCGAGTGGTCTGCAACTTTAAAACTTAACTGCAGTCCAAATAGCGCTCATACAAACAGTAGGGAAGAATTATATAAAGTATATAATCTGTAAGTCATCAGGCAACAGCTCAATTACTTTAAAAAAAAATCAGCCAAGTTCATATAGAAGCTTATACAAAACAAAGATAGTTCTACTTACCTAGCAACAGTTCACCAGCAGTCTCTCTAGAAGGTGCTACGCTTACACATCTTCGATTCACTCTGAAATATTTCAAAGTGTATTATTGCTTATGGATTTATGTACCTTTCAGCACATACCTAGGACTACCAGCCTCAAAGGCTACAGTTGAAGCAAAACTTTTCAACACCATGACTCTAATGGTTCAAATCCCAAGGAGGGCAAGAAAACAGAACCTCAACTTTCTAGACTTGCACATTAGTGTATTTGTATTTATTTCTTTGTGCATTCTCTGCAGTCATTTTAGGCAGTATTAGTACCTGTAATAGGTGGAAAATTGCCACAACTGCAGAGTTGAGTAACACAATGGTAAAAGCAGAGAGGATAAAAAACACAATTTACTCTTGAGCACTGATAGAAAGACCTACCAGATCTAGTAGCATTGCTTGTCTTAGGCATCTACATGACAAATAAGTAAAGAAATCCCATCAGGTTATCCCATAGAAGCCCCATCCCCATATCACACCAGATGGTATTTGCTTTCACTGATTTTTGAAGGCATGGAGATAGACTGTCTTAAGACTGAGAAAATGTACATGTTGGTAGCTCTGATCTTTTGCTTGTGAGTATAGCAAAAAGCCTACCATTTTCGACATTCATCTCTTATCTCACTTGATTTTTTTTTAAATGTTTGCTTAGACAAAAAAGTGAGGAGAACTATTTCTTTGGAATGGGAGAAGGTGGGAAAGAGGTAAATGTCACCCAAACCTTACCTTATATGTTCACTTGCAGCTTTGTCCTTTACAGTAGAAGAATGAGAAGAATACGTTTTGTCTTCAAATAAATAAGATAACGGAGTTTTTATCACACCTATAAAAAAATCCCACAAATAAGGCACTAGCAGTCATTACAATTCAGATATACTCCTAGATGATGTTATAATTACCTTCCTGTTTCTGCCTGTCTGGGAGAAGGTACTTGTTTGGAATAGTTAGATAGCACCTCTGCAAGCGGCGCCTTTCTCTGTTTGGGCCCTCTGTTGGATCCAGTTGCCAAGAAGTTGGGTAATAGACTGGGTCATACCAGAGTGCTCTGAAAAAAAAACACGTTTGAGTTTGGCAGCAGAGGCAATATATACACTTATTCATTTTGGTTTTCTTTAAATAGTAGCAAGGCAAAAGTTTCACATTAGTACACTGGGCAATTATTTCTGAAAAAGTATCAAAAGACTGAATTCTGTAGTTTATTTTAATGAGCTATCTATCCCACTGACTACTTATGAGCGACACTCATAACTTCAAGACTGCTCTTGAAGTTACTAATTCTGATGAAAACAGCAATACATTGCATCTAATATTTTGAAAACTCAGCTGCCGCAAACATGACATAATACTAATTCTACAGTGGTAAAAACAGCATTGTTTGGTTTCTTGTCAAGACTTAACATCTTCTGCTCTATGCAGATTAGGGAACACAGTATCTGGAGGCTAATGTGAATAACATTACCCAAAAAGTGTTTTTTCACTCCATCAAGGTAATGGAAGATACGAAAACATTTTTGACATTCTTCTTTCTATTAGGCACAGCAAAATATATCTGACAAAAACCTGTCTAAATGGCATAGAAATACTATTTAGCTACTCACCCTAAAAAGTAGGAGAATAAACCAAGTATTTTACAAGACTTTAACCATCAGATGATTAGCAGAAGTAAATAATTCTAATTTTAATATCATCTACATTTCATGTGCCTCTAAGTGGAATGAGAAGCACACATCAGTCATGGAGTCTCTCTTGCTTTTTCACTGAGATGAGAGAACAACTTACCGATCATGGGTAAGCTGCTGAACAAGTTCCTGCCAATGTCTGCTGGCACTAAGCTCTGCCTTGTACATGCCCCTGATGTGCTGGATTACTTTCTTTCTTTCCATTCCTTGTGACAGAGACACAGCTTGTGTGATGTCTCCAGCTATTTTAGAAATGTCTTTAGATTTTGTATCCAGGCGTTGAAAGAGACTAAGGAAAAAAAGTTTTAAAGTGTCAAATAAACACACTGAAAAAAGGGAAGGCAAGACACCAAAAAACCTTATAAAATACAATCAGTTTGGCAGTAGGTATCCATAGTTCTTGTTACAGCAGATGCAGAGCAACATAGCCTACAATCTTCACGAGGCTCATGAATAACTTCTGCTTCTTAGCCTTCAAAAAAGCTATTCCTTGTGGCCAAAGACAAGACAAGCCAATCCGAAGATCAATGGCTATACATTAGCATGCTTTACTAAACATATACTCATTGCAATAACATTCTGAAGAACAGTAATTTACCACTGCTCAAATCTCTTAAGTTATTCAACATAGTAAAGTCTTATCACTTATCCGGACAGACTTGACTAAGCTGACCTTTACAGCTACTACAGTTGCCTACGTTGAAGCTTGAAGCTCATTGGGTGTGCATCTCAAATCTGATTTCTATGTCAAAGACTAAAATGTAAAATAACGGAAAAAATCTCTTAATCTACCACAAGCTAGCCAAATTTACATTATGCCAAGTAGCAGCAGTATGTAGCTCACAAAAGTGTTCTAATACTGTGCTGAATATAATGATATTTTATTCATTGAAGATCAGGGTTAGTTGCAGGGACTTTTTTGCCTTACATTTAATTGCACAGACCACAGCAACATGAAAGGTGATTGGACAGATAACAGCTGTAAAACCAAGGGTGAAATGCCAAATGTGCAAAAAATGATTCAGTATTCTGAAGTTCAGACAATGCCATTTATTATACAACCTATCAAAATGCATACACCTGCAATCAAGCTATTTTTATAATGGTAAAATAAAAACCTGAATGCTAGCAGTACTGTTAATTTGAAAAAACATCTGTAATAATCATATAAGGCAACTTTGCAATGGGGTGTACTGAACAGAGAACATTCTTACAGAGTTCTTGCAGCCCCCTTAAGGCAGCACTTACTTTTGCCGATTATTAGCCATTGTCTTCTCCCAAGCAGCTTTGTTTACACCTTCTTCCATCTCATATTTCTTCTGATCCTGAATGGAAGTTTTATACATTACTTTTTTTTCCCCACACACACAGATGGACAAAAGGCAGCAGAGGCTAAAGGATATTCCAATTTAAAAAAAGACGACTGACAAAACTGTTCAACTGGTATCTTCACAGCACTTAAAACTATCAAGACTTCATTTCAATTACTCCGGTTTTATTATATTTAGATTTAAATTTTTTTTTCCAAGGAAACAATTTTTTCTCCTGTCAATGAGAGATACTAGTAGCTTATTATGCATGCTCACCTTTGCCTGCATTAAGTAATATGCTCAACCAAGAAGTATTGATGTGTAAACTTGCTGTGAAGCGCTGAATATGTGACAAATATTCATAACCCAAAGAAAATCCCCAAATGCATAACCCATGCACCAAACAAACAAAACCACTATCTGCAGTAAAACTCTGACCCCATATAACAGACAATTGTCTCAAATATACCCACTCTTTGAAGTAAAGTTTTTATTTACAAACCTCTTTCAAAGCTTTTATTAGATCTGGTTTTGGTCGTGGGTTTAGGGGAATGCATTTATAGCCACAACATTTTAATGTATTCACAAAGTCTCCTGCTGCTCTTTGTTGTTCTTTGGTCATTTCATCACTGTGATTGTACATTAATTCGTATAAATAGAGCACTAATTTAGGTCCATGCTAGAAGATGAAAAGGCAAGAGGAGGAGAAAAAAAGATGCATAGTCATTTTCATTTCCACAATACAATACTGAGCAGTTTTTTCCTCCAACTTCATTCCCTTTTGTAGTCAGCCTGGACAGATTTCTCCCACTATTTTTGTCTGTGATTTAAAGAAAACAACTGCTTTAATGTTTGAAAACAAACTTTTATAAAACTAGAAAGAACATGCTGAATTTAATCCTCCACATGACAAAACTTCCTCAGCATCTTGTGACTTTTCAAATGGCTTACAGGAAAACTAGGTTTCTTTTCCAAGTACCCAGCTCCTGCAGCCTTGTTTATACTTAAGGAAATATGTGCCACAGACTCCTAATTCTGCCTGTTAAGAATGCTACACCTTGTTTGATCAATCAAATTAGAGCTGACAGATAATGAAATTAAGCAGACAGACCATAAGTGCACACAACATGACACTCCCCAAGGAAGCCATCGCTAGTACATCAGCTGTCTTCTTACAGGTGAAAGTGTTAATTTAATTGAATAATGTATACATGATCAGAAATGTGTAAGTGTTATGGGTTCATCCAGTAAGTACTTTCTCTCCTTAGTATACAGTGACTCAGACTGTGGCATGTCTTACATCATTTATTTCACTCTTGCAGTTCCTGAAGATCTCAAACAGCAACATGCCTACCCAATTCCTGATCATGGCTCTAAGAAGTGCTTTCTCTCAAGCTTGCACTAACATAGAGTACAATCAAAATAGCTTTTTCCTGACAAACCCAGAAAAGCAGGGAGAAACTGTTCAGCTATTTGAGTTAAGAACATAGAATACACAATCCCACTTTAAGAATTAATAAAGGCTAAATAAGAAAAGAGTACTGCTTTGGTTGAGGACTGGCTGCCTCAAAATCTAGCAGCAATCAGTTCTTACAAGTTTCAGGAAGTCTGCAGTTAGAGTTCCAAGGCAATGGTAATTCCTTCATTAGCCTGCTTTTCAGGGTACCTGAAGAATTTTGCTGAGAATGCTGGAAGTTCGTGTTATAACTAGTACTGCTTTTTGTTTCTGCACTATACGGGAGATGTGATGTTTGATGTGCTACAGGGCCAACATACCCAGACATAATCCTATCTTACCTCTTACAAAACTATCTACCCTCAGGATAATATAGCAATGGCAGAAGTACAGACAGGCACTTTGTATGACATGACTTTGTCATGACACTAAACATTGCTAAAACAGCAGTGAACAACTTTATCCACATACATTTCTAAATAATTGTAAAATTTAAACAAGAAAATTGAATACAGGTTTTACAATCTTCTCTGAAACCCTCTTGAGCTTACTTGCAAAGTTGTGCTAAGACAGTCACGTATTATGTCTTGATGGTTTACTTCATGTACCATCTCCAAAGCCTGCTTTCTCTCTTGCAGTGGCCTTGTCGGAGACAAGTTGTGCACAAGAAGCCTCCCAAGTTGCGTACGGAACATGTCCTTACATGACAAGAGGATTCTCTTCCACTGCTGCTTCGGTGTGTTCATTCTGCTGGTGCTCTAAGTAGAAGAGACACTTTTAACGTTACAGGGCTAGGGCTTCCTTTTACCAAGTTTTCCACATCAAAAAACAAACACAATTAATATGATCAAAATGTAAGACAATGAAGATTTATTTACGAAAATAAGTATTTCGTTTTAGTTTACTGATTATTATTACTGGTTAAGAGGCATTCTACTAAAAATGAAACAAGGGTTTGTTCATTTAACAAAATAAGCATTTTTTCTCAGTCTGTCAATATTAGGAATGCAATTCCTAGATAAACTGAATATTCAGTTAGAGGGACTATACAACAATCCAAAAAGTGAAAATTGTGAGGTAGAGGGTTTAAGAAAATCAAAGGGGTTTTTTGTTTGCTTATTTTAATGAATAGCCCTTCTACATTAGTCACTAGTTTCTGAATGGATTACCTCAAAAGATTAGAAACCAGGCACTGGATTGAGGTGATCGTGCTCACAAAAATAAACTTGCCATCTTTGAAAAGTACTACAAATATGGCATGATAGAAAGATAACAGACCTAACAAACTTAATTTTCCAGAGCTAGGAAGAAAATTAGGTTGAGCTACTTTTTATAAAGATGACCTAAGAGAAATAAAGAGGCAAGCAGCAGTAAGTTAAGTTTTCCAATAAAATAATTTGAAATTACCCAAGTGAAACCTGATCACCTTGGAAAGGCTGACAAGCTAACACCTGTATGCTCAGCCCCTTGGCAACAATTGGAAAAAAGCTCCCCTTCCTCTCAGTTACATGACCAACTCTAAAATATATCATAGACAGAAATTGCTCAGAAATTCTGTATTATACGTGGGTGCACAGCAGGCTCCAGCAAACCTAGACCTTGAGGTTTAGGAGACAAAGCAAAATTATGGACTACATGGAAGTCTATTTAACCTTTGTGTGCTTGTTAAAGAAGCAGAATTTTGCTAAATGTTAGAGTAACAATCAGAACAGATGCGTTTATTATTTTTATTATTTTACAATAATTCTTCTTTTACAATAATTGAGAAGCCAAACAGAGTTTTTAATGTCACAGCTGATTTGACAGAGGCAGTAAGAAAAGCATTTAGGGACAGAAGACTGTATGCATAAAAAGTTCCTAATAAAGGAACCTTAAGAAATATAATTAATGGTGACAACATCTAATTACTTACAAGGGATACTTTGATTCCTTCCACCAACATTTTGATCATTTCTTTAAGAAAAGGATTTGTTCTGCTAGGCAGTTCTTGCTGGCTTTCCTCTTCAGGAACTTCCAGCTGGGATGCCGAAAGCCTGCTTTGACTTGTGGTTTCTGTTATACCCAGTATATCAAGGCACTCTTCAGTAGATGCTGGAAATTTAAGAGGCATATATTGATCATACCATCTCAAGCAAGACAATCCTATGATCTTTTAGTTGGCATTAAATCAAATATTGCCTTTACTACTATACTTCAAAAAGTTTTAAATATAAAAAAGTAGTCCTTATTTCAATTGCCTTATGAACCAATTTATTCAGCATTTACAATTAATCACAGAGTCATCCAATTATTTGTCCCACATGCTAAATTCTTTCTCTTGCTTCTGTGGAATTTGAACTAGCCCTCAAAGTCATTGAATCTTGGTAATAAATGTAGCTATTTCATAGAAACAGGCAAACTGATGCAGTTTAAGAGAGCAGATGCTCCCTTTGGCAGAGTTAAATCTTCAGGTAATAATTCAGGCAGTTAACACATGAATGGACTAATGTAGAATTAAGATAACTTGTTTAGTTCATTCAGATAAAAGCTGTATCCAGATTGTCAGTCACATAATACCGTAAGACAAATCGCTGAGAGAATGATGTTTTATGGTTAAATCCATTAAACTAGCACCAACGGTATTACTTCCCTCTCAAACACTTCAACACTCCAAAGGCAAGAAGCCATTTTTCATACAGCACTACACTGGCTCTGTCAAAACAGGAATTAACAGAAAGAAATCCTACCTAAATAAATGAGCCTGTTAACAGCTAGAACAGTTAGCCTCTGTAACCTTTGTACAAACTCAGTCTCAGTGGCTTGGATAGGATTTTCTTGGCTCATTCTCCGCTGCATCATCATGTTGAATTCCTCACTGGCTAGTGAACGCATTTTCATCAGCAGAGCATCAGACTGAGCAAGTGAAAACTTTCTGGAGCCTTTAAGTAGAGAAGCATTAATAGCATTGTACTAAAGTGCACAAAAAATTAATCACTCCACAGCTGCTTTCATCCAAAGCGTTCACATCATTTAAGGAAACCAAAAATTTGAAATACATTAATATTTAGGGGACACAAGCATCATTTGGGTGTCTTAAAAGTTTTTCTATTTGAAAATAAATATATAAAATTCAAAAAGTGATACCATGAAATGAGTTAGTCTCAAGATCAGATTTATTGTATGGCTTGCGTATTTTTATTTAAAGCAGATTCTAAAAATGTTACTTTTATTCCTGTTTTTAAAGGATTAAAAATTAATGATACAACAAAAATTATTGCATATCAGAAACTGGCTTTATCAGCACAAATGAGAAGTCAGTTATATTAACAGCTTAAACACACACATTTTGTACCATACCCATTGCTACTGATTTTGATAAAAGTACTATTTTGACCTTATATTCTGTAAAATTTGATTAAAATGAACTGGTGGGCCTTGACTGTACTTGCTTCTTTTGGAAATAACTATATTTTTTTATTTACCTTTTGTGCCTTACCAGATTCACCAATATAAAAATATTTTCACTACATGTACTAGGCTGATGGAGATGGGCCTCGAAAGCTGACCATATCAAGAGAAGCATTCCCATAGAAAACAGGGAGTAACAGTGGTTTGTTTTGGTTTTTTTTTAAACCACTCAAACACATGTCAGGTTTTAAAATGTTATCTTCTACAAAGTCTTAAATGCAGTTTAATTTATGAGATACATACAAAATCTATTTCCAGCCAGAAGACTCTGAAACCTTTACAGAATGATTCACAAGCTACCAAATACAGAGACAGTATTACTGCTAAAGCTAGGACTGGACAATCGTTTTACAAGCAGAGCCACACAGTAGAATCTAGGAATCCCGCATCCCCAACTACTGGAGTGACAGGTATTTACTTCAGGATGATCACTAAAAGTTGTGCGACAATGCAATTCCCACATCACAGCAGTGTTAAAGTCACAGGCACTAACTTTATTTTGGTATCTCCTTACTGTGAAGTTGGCTATTAAAACCACAATGAATTACTTTTAAAACCTCTTTACTAAGCAACTTATGAATTGAAAAGAATCCCAAAAGAAGGTAATATCTGACTTTAAACACTGCAGTGAAAATGAGGTGACTGAGGTTTCATTTACATATCCCACTCCCTCCTAACACAAAACCCCTGCAAGTTCAAAATGGGTACAGGCTACATTATTCTACAATACATATATTGATTTACAAAGCCAATCCACAGAAAAAACAAAGCAACAGGACTCATTTGTTGTATCACTGAAATTACAGTTTGAAAGTAATACATACAGGAGAAAGTACAAGAGTACTACACTTTTCTACTCACCAGCAATGCCTTTACGCTTCTGAAACATCGCATGATGTGGGGCAGATGGTGATGGGAGTGAACCAGCCTGCTCCTGAGCATCTTGGTTTGCTGTAGTTTTTATTGATTCAATAGCTGCTTGAAGAACTCTTAACTGCAGAACAACTGCCATGTCTACAGAGAGGCATACAAAGGACACATGACATTCTTTACACGTCTTCAAGAATTTTTACCAGATGTTTGTAAAAAGTATAACACCACAACAAAATGTGTCAAGAGCTGCAAAACTCTCGATTCCACAGAAGTCACACAGAAAGTCACCTCATTATTCCAGACACAGACAGTACAGAAGTGAGTTCTCATGGAAGAGCCACTGAATTTTATTACTCTGAAATAAGCTAAATGAAACTGTATAGAACATTTCCATTTAAATATTCTTAATGAACTTTTACAGTCACTGCTTTTTTCAGATTAGCAGTACACAATTCTTTACCACAAGGCAGGCTCCTGGGGAAAACTACTACCTTGAGAACCACTTAGAAGAGAAAGAAGATCCATCACCAGATGAGTCCCCCTTCTCCCTCAGCAATGATATTAATTTAAACAAAAATCAACAGACTACTTCTGAAGTCCCATGACCCCAAAAATAAGCAGATAACTTACTTTGCATCTTTGCATTTTTACTATTTTGAAGATGACCCAGCAGCACAATGAGGTCTTCAATAACACGAAAATACTGAGAACCTGAGGAGCTGCACGCATGAATTGCAACTGCTACCAGCAGCTGTTGTATATCGCATGCAAGTAATTTGTAATCGTTCAAGGGAATGCTGCAAACAAAGTTATAGTTACCAGAAACGTGACAATTCTAGTAGATTGTAAACCATAACAAGACCCATTACTATACCCCTTGCTACTTCTGCCAACCGTACCCAATATTATATTGTACTTCATATAAAAAATGTTACTGCTGAAGGCTAGAGAATTGTAATACAAGACACCTCTCTTTTGGTGTTAATTTTGGCAGATTGGATGCCTGCAAATCTTAGAGACATTCTAACATTAAAATTGTAATAAAGTTTTATTGGAAAAGCAGTGATGTATTATTATCATATATCTGAGCTAAAGAACAGATCTGAAATCCCATATTTCTCAAAAAAATTCATGATAATATCTCATCTTGTAACTACACTGAACTAAAACTATACCGGGGTAAAAAGAAAATATTTCTATTTCTTCAGGATAACAACTAATGAAATAAAATAACAGAACCCTACCTCTCCTACCTTCATTGTATAACCTTTCTTAATTACAAACATTCTGTACTTTAAAGTCATTTAAGTTACTGAAAATCTCAAATATTAAGTCACAGCCAGCACAGGAGAGATTTTTCCTGCAGTTTTGACATTGGCTATAGATACAGTAGAACGCTACCATCTCCTGGGCCTTTATCTTACTGTTCAGGTGAGTTTTGTTAGGAAAAGCATCCAAAGTGCACACAGCGTGACAAACCTGCATTTTAAAATATCGTTTCACTTTAAATTTAAGGTACGGAAAGAACATTTTATATTCCTTTGTTTGAACTGAGTATCTAAACGTTTATTTTCACTTACAGGTATAATTAAAGCTGAAAACCTCAAAAACAGTATTATTTTGTACATGCTCCCTGATCATTTTAGAAAGTAGAACAAATACAATACAGTAATTTTTGCTAGACTTGAGGCTGTGCCTGGACTATTTTATAGCAACTGATACAATACTCACTTTGTTTCCAGTCCATTGAGAGCAGCCAGTGTATTACACAACACGTACAGCAAACCATTATCAAGCAGTAGGTCTGCAACTTTTGAGCAGGAATTTATGATTTGCAGCAAGAGACAGAAGCAGTTATGCAGCAGAACATTATCGTACAGAGAGTTCTCTATAAGACCCAGAACAGGAATGATACACCATTTTTGAAAGAGTCCAACATTCTTGACATCTTCAAGATCAAATCTATTAACATAAATATAAGTGAGTGACATCCTTAAAATAGCAACCTGGTATATGCAGCTAATATATGCAACTGGAATACCAGTCTATACCAGTATTTTGGCAAAGATGTAGATTGCAATTACCTACATTTCATTCCAGTAACAATGCCTGTCTACTACAGAAAAGAAAAGCAAAATAAACGCTTCAGAGACCCACAAGGAAATGAAGTGCCTAAAAAGTGTATCTGAAGCTTCAGCTAACTGTCAACTGTCTACAATATAGATTTCATGACAGAGGGGGTTTTTTAATCTGTGTAGAAAAATATGATGCATAATCTTTCCAGTAGTAAGTATTACAACTGGCACAGATACTATCAAGAAAAGATATACTGCTTGGCATCAACACAATAATAAACTGACTGACAGCAGGTATGATATCCTAATTAAACTTCAGCAACAATGGATATAAGTTTGGCAACTTCTGGCTTTCTGCAATTGTAGAACTTGGAACAGTGCTTCAGACCTTGTATTACTTCAGCATTAAGAAACCGGATTACTATTCTAAGGTTATCAGTCCATCACATGACTTTTATACACAATCCTAAAAACCCAAGACATTTGAGTTACCTTTCCAGCCCCATAATCAATCTTGAGGATATAACAGTTCTCTGCTTTGGGGCTAGTTAAGCAGCCAGGTTTAAGTCTTGCAGTTAAACAGGATTTTTTTTTTTTTTTAGGGGTGAACAGGTCAACAGGCAAGAAGTAATTTGGCTACAAATCCTGCAGAGGGAGCAGGGAAGAAGCTTTTTGCAAGTTTCTTGCACTGCTGACTATACTTAGATGCATGTTCTCCCTGTATAACCGCTAAGTAGTCAGACTAATTCTAAAAAATATCATTTACTTAGATAATTGTCTGCTTAAACGTCCTTTCCTGTCAATGAGGTGGCTCTTTGTTTCAAGAAACAGTTTATCTATGGGATTTTCTCTAAAAGAAATAGCAATTTAAACTCGGGGCCAAGCCAAGGAAGCAGCTGTAACATCAAGCTTTTTCCTTTATCACCTACCAAAATCTGGTAGCAGAGATCTACTGACTATTAAAAATTTCTAAGTATCTAATTTAGAGTTTTATGTAGGAACGGAAAGAACATGAAGAGTTAAACTGACTACAGGCTATTCGAAGTACAAAGGCCTCAGGCCTTCTGAGGGCCTCGGAGGGTTTAGAAGATCCCAGCTGACAGCACCCATCTGATGAAATTGCTAACAAACACCTTAAGGGCCATACAGTACTCATGAGAAGTTTCATACATTTAAAAGTTAAAGCTACAAGCAAAACAGTTCTGAAGGAACTGTTTTTTTATGGTTGTTGACTGCTAGGAAGAGAATAGCAATTAGAAAGCTATCACATCCTTGCCTCCAGCAAAGTGCACTGGTTGCAGTTCAAATATTAAGTGACAGGATGCAAAAGCAAAGCATTACTTACTCTTCATCCAATCCAACAGAGCGGCCAAAGAGCATTTCCAAAAAGCACTCTACAACTTCCTGAGTCCCCTGGTGAAGGTACAACTGGTTGGCTAGCAAGGAGAAGCCACGATTCTTTAAGAATTTCTCCTTCTGCTCCCTCCTTGCTCTGTTGAAATATGCATCCAACAACTAAAAATAAATGCATAATTACAATACATTAAATGATTGAAACTTACAACTCCCTTGAAAGTGAAAGCTGTTGTCTGATTCGAGCAGTTTGAAAACAAAATTTTTTAAAATTCCTGATTACAAACATCAATTGCACTATTGCAACTGCAATCTACACCGACCTTGTTACAATTGACAGCTGACTTTACTCTATCTGAAGACTCTTAGGTTTTTAGTCAAGTTTGGGGGAGATGAAATCACACGCTACAGTTGGAGAATGCATACATAAATACAATCAAACTTTTTATACTTGTTAAATCCTGCACATTGGTGTGTCTGCAAGTGCATGCACGATTTTTCTGGATCATTTCGTTAATAAAGCAATACAACCTTTTTCTTCTTTGAATAGATTTGTATTTTAATTTGAAGTTTTTCATCTACATGATGTTATCATCCAGGAAAATGTCCTTGTCAATACTACAAAAACATATCTGAACATGATTTTGAAGCCTCAAGTCCATGTTCAGGCCACAAATGTGTGAATGACTCCTCAGAATAACTGAAAGTGAACCATGTTAGAAGTCAAAACTTTGCCTGCACCTTAATTTAAGATGTGTGTTTAATGTTGAAGAGGTGGTCACTGACTCTTTCCTGCATTGTTGCTTCCATTTACATGAGTAATTCTGTCATATGCTCCTAAACTCTCTGGCTTAGATCATAGACTATATTCATCTATTGAAAGTTTCTACATTTGTGTTGTGGTTTTTGTTTTGTTGTATTTTTGTTCGTTTGTTTGTTTTAATCTGTGTGGGTGGAAATCTATCTTAAAACTCTGAAGTAAACCTAGAAAATTGAAAAAAGCAAAATAAAAAAATATTAACAGAACTTCATGTTTCCAAAATATTAACTATGCTAGTTCACAACTTTTTAGATGAAAACATTTTATATAGGCCTACTTTAATGACTCCTTGTTGTATGAGAGGAGATGGGTGGTTCACAAGAACTATAAGATAGTCAGGTTGGATAAGTTTGTCCATCACATCTTCTAGCATGATATCTGGTAAGATTAAGAGAACTCCACGCAAGAGGTCATATAATCCACAACAGATAAGCACAAGACAGTCTTCTGTACACCTGAAAACATAGGAGTATGTTTTACCACAGTTTGTCTACAACTGGAAACATTAAAAAAATGCATAATTGTAAGCTATTTCTGCGGGGCAGGGGAGGAGGAGGAAATCTGGCAAACATTTCTCCAATACTCCTACTACCACTCTTCATTAATGCTTATTTTTGGATGGCAGATAGCAAAAAGGATAATTTGACCAGAACTACTTGCTGAGATTTTTGTGTGAACTAGCATAACAAGTTCACACTCCTACTGTGGATAGCAAAACTCCTGATTTTTAAACTTTGCTATGTAAATAATCCAAAAATTGAAACAACAGAATTCTATGGACTAAAATGAATTGGTTTATGACAGCCATTGAAAACATTCCCTTAATTTTCAGGCTTCCAGTTTTTGTAGAATAGTAATCAAGACCAAGAACTGAAATTAAAGTTCATCTACTGAACTGCTAATTTATTATTTTATATGCTTACCTGTCATCAGGGCTGTCAGATGGTTTTTGGGTATTCTCATTAGCTGAAGAAAAAGTGAGACTCTCCCAGTCTTCAGGAAGTACCTTCTTGTCAGCAAAGCTTGGCCAGCGAGCAATGGCCGATGATCCTCCATGAACGGAAAATGCTAAGCCCAACCCTGCAAAATTACTCTGACTCTTCTGAAATGAAGGCAGTCCTTTCAGATTGTCTGGACGACGTAGCGACAGCTCAGCTGCAGCACCACCACCTTCATTACATTTCAGGTCTGTATCTGCTTCTTTACTCTCAAACGCATTTTCAGGTAACTCTTCTTCTTTTGCAAGATCTTCAAATGTTTCGGCAGATGTTAACTCTGAGTCACAAACTGTTTTTGCAGACTCACAACTGCTAAGAAAGAGTTCTTCTTGTACTCTCTTTACGGTTTCAGAGCTTCCTACAAAACCAGTTTTACTCTGGAGATCAATGTAGTCATGCTTGCCAACAATCTGCAGGTCATCGATGCTCCTTCCCATTCTTTCAGTTAGTCTTTTTCGATGAACTTGAGGTGAGGAAGTAGGAGATGCTGGTAAACTTTTGCAAAGCCTTTTAGGTACCTGAGAGCTTGTCTTCTGCTCTACACTAGCCTTGGAAGTGTTCCCTAGAGAAATAAGGATATCTTTAGCATTAGAAACAAGCTTTTCCCTCAATGCTACACTCCACATATATTTAACACAGTGACAGCCCAAGCTAATTTTATGTGGCAAAACTGATTCAATACTTGGCATAGATCACATTTGGCCGATCAAGTAGAGATAGTGAATTATTATGCAGCCATATATTTAGCAAGTCACAAACAAACCTGAAAGACACATAAAATGCAAGAAACCCCTGGAGTTTATGGAATTACATTATGATCCTCTAAACTAACCCTCGGCAGGAATTTGTACAGAATCATAGAATCAGAGGGTGGAAGGCACCTCTGGAGATTGCCTAGCCCAACCTCCTTGCTCAAAGCAGGGTCAAATAGAGCAGGTTGCTCTATGTGGAAGCTCTTGTGTAAGAGATCCAGTCTACCAACATATTTTAGTGGACACTGAAATACTATTTGCCAACCCATTTTCACTAAGGCTTTACATGTACTTCAGATTTATAACAAATTGTTACATGTTTTATTTAACAGGGCTTCCTTTTAAGCACACATTTTGACCCGAAACAGTCAAACTTTCAGAGCACATTACAAAGTCTTTCATGAAAGATATTTAAGAGGCAAAGCAGTCTGTATACCAGACTGGTAAGGGAAGCTTTCTGTTGGTTTAGGGAAAGGATACTTTGTTCATTCAGAACTATTTTGAAAACTAATGCAATGATGATGCATCAGGTATATTTTTTTTTAAGTGAAATGTATATAAAACAAATATATATATATATATATATATACACACACACACACACATGCAAACATACCCAGACCAAGCTGGCCTTCAGACAACAGGAAGTATCTATAGCTGCAACAATCTTACAGCCAAGCTTGCAAACACATTAGCAGGCAGTGCAAAAAATTGCAGGTAGCAAGTTATCTAATTCAAACACTTTCAACTATTTT
Organism: Phaethon aethereus; assembly: GCF_964289735.1. Classification (NCBI taxonomy): domain Eukaryota; kingdom Metazoa; phylum Chordata; class Aves; order Phaethontiformes; family Phaethontidae; genus Phaethon; species Phaethon aethereus. The sequence continues at coordinate 85,476,719 of NC_138576.1, forward strand.
ATCTAAATTTAGAAATTCAAATTCAGAACCACAACACTCAAACACCTATTCTCACAAAAAAAAATGTTCTTGAGTAAAGATTCCTCTGGCACACATGAATAATACTCAACAACAGTTTGGTACTATTGATATAAAAGAGTACTCAGTTTAGAAGAACAAGATTTCATATATAATCCATATGGGAGAACGACTAATCTCATACACAATTTAGTATTGTGGTTTGCTCTTCATTTCACTACTTTTACTAAAAGACACTTGAACTAACACTATTTCAACTGAAGTAGTGCTTGAAGACACAATTTGCTTTTCCTAAGCAAAGTAGCAAAAAGACATCAGTTGTAAAAGGTATTATATTGGTGATACACAGACTATAGCTAAGTCATACACGATCTGAAATACAAAGCAGCTACGTTTGAGATCGGAGTAATTTGTTTCCACTCCTATTTTGTATATATTGGTAAACTTGCTTAGATTATGCATTTCTATTTAGAATTTATGTCTCCTTGTCAATGAGCTTAAATAAAGGCTTAGGTGTAAGTTATGTTTTAGTTTTACAGGTAGTATCTGATGATTGCCTGTGCAAACCTGTGTAAAAAGTAATTCAATAATGATACAAAACCATCACACTGACAGCACACCAACTGAAAAGTTACCAGCTTGAACTAATAATTTCAAGCCATTTCAGTACCTATAGCAGAGAAATTAAAAACTGATTAAAGCTGTTATCTTTATAGACCTCAACTTGCTTAGTATACTGTATAATGAGACTGTTTCTAGAAAACTACTCAATTTTATTTTATATAACCAAGGTATCCAAGTTGTTGACCTTCCCATCCTCTATCATGTAGGAACATCATATATACCTGCAGTGTAACTAAATGCCAATACTTTAATAACTGTATTTAGATGGATGTTAACAATTACACACCAATAAAGAAAAGTATCAGCTTAATGTTTTTTGCACAGATAAGATAGCTGCTTGTGGATCACTATTTCAACTATTGCCTGGTATAAGGCATTATCATTAGGTCTGTTTAACAAATGAAATTGTTCAGCTATCTGGTCCACTTCACTGCCTCAGCCAGTGTGGCCATTTGTCTCTACTTGAGAATGACAAGCAGTTTAGGTAGCATGTTCAGTTCAATCCTTCTTACTCCACTGTTCAGGCATCAAGCTCCAAGGGGCAGGAGGAGCTTTGTAAGAAATATCTGTGGGAAAGTAACACTTTAAGGTACACTAGTTGTCTGCCAAAAGGACTGTGTCTTAATGTCCTTGTTTTTCCAGCGTTGTTTTACCTCCCAGTGGTAAAGCTGTAAATCCAGTTGGAGTTGTAATCACAAATGCGGAACTGTCTATTGACTTCCCACCACTGCTGGAATTTCTCAGGAACATAAGTGATTCAACTTTTTCCTGAAAAATTTTGCCATCTAGAAAGAAAAGGGGAAAATTACATAACAGCTTTAAGTTAGCATTCTTGATACAGTTAGACTCATAGTAACCAGGTTACATTTCAGCCTGATCACTGCAGGCTAATGAGAAGTGCTCACACCTGAGAGCACCTGAGAAAAAACACTTGAGAACAATTTTTTGTTTTAGTGATCTATCTTTAAAATTTACTTCAGAACATGGAAAATATTATGATGTTCTAAAGTAATTATATTTAAAGATGGTCTTTGCAGGCATACAAGCAATAATAACTTCGACTTTTTCCCATGTCAAAAACAGATGACTGTTCTCAAACAGGTTCACCTGAGGATCAAAGTGTCAAAAACTGCATTCTACTCTTACTCAGAATTTGACATCTTAGTATTAGAGGACAGATACAGATAAAAACAACGGTGCTGCCTTTGAAACTTATTATTAATACTGGAGGTACACAGGCATCTCTGAAAGGAGAAAACATTTCAAACTTGGATGATGCTTTCCATGTTTACATAAGTTATGGCTAAGGTTGTACAATGCTGATATTAAAGCATGAACTATACATCTACCAGTATATAATTTTTCAAAAGATCAAGAAAGGGTTTTTAAAGCTCATAATCACTCATTCTGCCAAAGTGATCATCTAGTACAGATACATTAAAGACAGACATTGTCCTAGATCTGCACCCCTCAAAGCACATAGGTACTTTCAGTAACTCATACACAATGCACTGATGGTGCCTGCCAATAACATCTTGCAGTGCAACAGATCATTTGCTAAAAATGTTCCTCAGGCCTTTAATTTTTCTAGGAATTTAGTAACAGGAAACAAGAAAGTAGAGATGGAGACAGGACCATATACACATATATCCAAAGAAGATTCATTTATAGGCAAGTTAAACATTTTTCTCTGAGATTTGCCTGAAGGCAAATGTGTCCATACAGGCAGCAAACATGCACTCCATTTAGCAGCATTGAACTATAAAAGAAACTTAATCTCTCTGATGGTTATGCATTTATCTATGGCTGTAGACAGAAGAAAGCTCTCCAAGTAAGCCAAACAAAGAAAGTTTAACTACAACGTCTCAATATCGTAAACTAGTGTCACTTTACTAAGTCCCAATAGTTCAATAATTTTTTATATATAGTTATTACAACATAGCAATCAAAGAATATATTCACAGAATAGCAATTTATAAACAGTCAAAGAAGGTCTTTTAGATATTAATTTATGACGAGATTTTTATCTTATTGTTTATTTCTAAGTTAAATGTGACATATCTACCTATGTGCAGGGAAAAGTAGAAGTTGGTAGGATTGTGACAAACGTATGTATTAGTGGGAGGGTGAACCGCTAAGAGGAAATTGAAGACCAGTGTCAGCAATTCCAGGTCTGGGGGAGATCCAAGTACTTCTTCAATTATTTTCACAAATGACCTGCAAACTTCCCGAGGCAGGGATGCAAGGTGCCCTTCTTTATGCTCCTAGAAAGGAAGAGCAGTACAACTGTAAGTTATTTGTATTTTTAATTTGACAGAAATTGTTGTGCTGTAGTAGAACAGACCAAAAAAAGCTGAAGTAATGAAGTCTGTATTTTTTAATTTGAGAGGAGCTACTGTACCTACTCAATGTTACCCAAATCCAGCACACTTAAAATTCAGGGACAAGCAAAATATTGCAGATATTATGCAAGTTTATTTTTAGAAGTTAACATCTTCTACATACTATACGACTTGACTTAAATGCTGGAGCCTTAGGGCACGAATCACCATTAAAAGTATAGTTTACTGTCATTGTATTACATATTTGTAGAGAAATTAAAATAGTTGCTGATACTAACATTTCAAACATTAAGAACTTTCTGAACAGTGCCACTGGGTCTTCTGCATTTCCACTTCAATGGCCATTTTTATAAACATACACATTTGAGATTTCATTGATAATTATATTTATCATCTCTGCTTGATCAAGCATTCTATATAGTTTGACAAAGGCTATCTGAAAAACTTTAACTGAACACTGATGTTAGAACAGGACTTCAAGAAACTTGTGGGAAACCTCACTGTAATGTGGGCATGGTGATTTTTAACGTGTCTAAATTTCATCTTTTTTTGGTACCCAAGCACCTTAACCGCAACTGCTGTATGAAAAGACTAAATGAAGTTAATTTAAATGAGATTTTCAAAGAGAATGGTTTACATAGTTTTATCTTCCATTCCACCATTCCCAAAAAATTGCCAAATCACTGTTGGCCAATTTGAGTATTTTTTTTAAACTAATAAATCTTTTTTTTCCCCCAGTAGGCATGTATATTAGTGTTTGTATTCATGTGCAAGAGACAGGGAAAATATTACACAACATTCCGTATCTAGGCATTGCGTTAATATACAATTTTAAAGTCAACTAAACCACTAACAAGTTCCAAATTAGGGAATGCCACATAAACAAGAAATTAAAAACTCACAGCAATAAAACTGATTAAAAAAACACATTACAAAAAATCATTAGGAGAGGGAAAAACAATAAACGCATTTCATGTGTTAGAGTGAGAAACTCAGAATAAAGAGGAACGCAAGATAGACTATGCAGTGTACATAAAAGGGATTACAGTACATATTTTCACAAACAGATGTGTACTATAAGCAGGAAACCATTTCAAAATCATGCTCTTAAGAAGTGTCTATCAAAGGGCTGAAGCACTTCCCCAAAGTTCTTTTTAGAACAGCTATCTCTATGCCATGAAGGAATCTACTAGTGGATCAAAATTTTGAGAGGAGCACTCAGACAGAGCACTACAGGCTGGTTGCCCTATTAGCTCTGGTGAGATCCAGGAGAGGCATTTCCTGCTACTTGCACAGTATCTGTGTTCTTCAGTAACGAAGACTCCAACTAGTAAGAGACATCTCAGGTCTTTATAAAAAAGTCACAGTTTATTTCAGCTCCTACTCATGTGGGGATTGTGCAAGTAACCTAGGGCCAAGGTTTTCAAATAGTACCAGGCGGTTAAAATCTCTTGCCCTTTCTGTCCAGCAGTAAGTAGAGCACCCAGCAGTGAACTGTATTTGTTCACAAGCAACAATACCCATTGAAAAAGATGAAAGGGGTCCAAAAGCACAGAGGACAGCCTACTGAAGCAGTTTTTTTTCTATAGCATTTAGTCTCTTCCCTCCCTCCCTGGCCCTCCGCCCCCCAAATAAAACTGAGTAGTTGCCAAGCACAAAGTAGGGTTTCAGAGAGAAAGTACCTGCAGAACCTGGCAAGTTAACAGGAAGTGATGTACCACTTGAGCTTTCAATAGCTGTTTAATGTTAAACATCTGTTGGTGATGGTTAGCTCTGATAAGGATTTCTAGAGCTGCTAACAGAGTTTCCCAGACACCTTGCTGAAAAAGAAAAACAAAACAGGAACATGGTTTCAAAAAAAATACATTTCTGAGTCTACACACTGAGAATAAAAAAATGCCAAAAAAACAGTTTAGGAACATAGCCAAATCAAGTTAGTTTTGCAACTAAGAAATAGACTAAGTGACTGCAAATGGCCAGGTCAGAACTAGAAACTATCAGAGAAATTATGCTCATACAAAATTAAGCATATTTTAATGATTAAGCTGAAAAAAATTACTTCTTGTCTAAAACTAGTTTTGTATACTCTTTGCTATATTAACACTGCATGGTTCTTTTCAACAGCTTAACTCCAGAGGGAAGCAGGTCCTCCTCAGTCTTCGCAAGTTTCTGTAAAAAAATTAATCTATTCAACTAACAAGTCATTTACATACATTACATTTACAGAATTTAATACACTAAGGCAACCAGCATCATTGATAACGGGAGCTTGCTGCTACTACCAGCTATTCAAAGAATAATAAGGACCATTAATTTAGAAAATGTTAGTAATTGCTGACATCTAACTGGAGAAATTAATTTCAGACCTCATAATACTTTATCACTTTTTTTAAATATTGACTTTTAGACTTTAAATCTGTCCAAAATAAAAGTAATTACCTTTGCTTTAGACCATATCTTCCAGTCAAGCAGTAGCTTTTCTAGCAATTGAACATCTTGGATAACTGCAGTAGAATCTGTGTCAAGCGTTAATTGCCCATTTTCATTTATATAGAGAATCTCATTACTGCAGCATCCTTCAAGGAGAGTCTTAAAGAGGGGGAAATTTTTTTTTTAATGTCATAAGCACAACACAGTACAGTTGTCCTATCCAATTTATCAAAAAAAAAAATCTTTACCAAGACATCAAACTCCCGATAGGGAAGGCATATATCTACCTGGTCAACCATGAAAACAGTTACTGAGTTTAGTAACCACACTGGAGACATTTAGGAGGCTTCATTCTTATAACACCAGTACAAAAATTTGAAAATATTTTCAAGTGCACTCAAATGTTTTTATTAATTGCTTCCAAGTTTAGGCTTACTTGAAGATCTTTGCTCTCAGAAAAACAAAGCTGCTTCCCCCCACCCCAATTGCCATCTCGTCTGAAGTTAGGGTCTTTCAACGCTTCTTTTTTCTCCCCTAGCCTGTCAGGAGTTTCTAGTTCAAGGCAAAACACTCCTAGACCAAAACATGCCTCAATTCACTCTTCTGACTTGTGAAAACAGCTTCAAGTGTAGAATTAAAATCAGAGAAGTTTCTAAATTTGTGCTAACATTGAACAAAGTATCAGATTTATGGAGCACCCTACCTTCAGCATGCAAAATCCAACAATGCATTTTGGTTTGATCAACACTCGATGAATCATAGAATAACCATTACAATTGTCCATCTCCTGTATTCTCTGCTGATTGTATTTTGTTAAAGATAGTATAAGTTGTAGTGCTAAAGCTTGAGTGTCTTCACAGCTGCTAATCTCTACAACCTGAAGAAAAGGCAAGTTTCATAAAACAGCTTAAATTAGAAACATTTAGAAAAAAGCCTTAAAAAGTCTTTGTTGCAGTCTTAAATCATAAACTTCTGGATTAAATCTGCCTTAAAGATTTTGAGGTTAAGTACATAACCTTCATCTTTGCTGATGTGTGTACATTCAGATATTACAGTCGAAGTGGTAATTCCTACTGTGGTAAATGACCTGCTAAGACAATAAAAGTCCCATTACAAGAATCCCTTTTAAGAAAAAAATCTGTTCTAAATAAAACTTAGGTAGAAGGCACCAATTTATTCTTGCTATACTACAAAGTTGCAAGGTCACGAAATACACATGCCACTAATAAGAATAAACTCTGTTGATTGCCCTGGAAAAGTATGTTTCCTAAATGTTTAAGGAAAGCTTTAAAGTAGGGTTCCTGAAGGTCTAGGCTATCTCTACCAGGAAGTGTCCAATCAAACATTAAAGTGTTATTTTGTCCAGAAAGAGACAAGCAATTTGATAGTTGAAGACCACGGACCATTCCTCACTCTGCTTCCTACAATTCTTGAATCCCAAGAGAAAACAGTATTTTTACCGAAAATGTACACGAAGGAAATCTCACATAAATGGAATTTCAGTTCCTATAGGTTCCCTTGTCGTGTACCCGTTAAGTGCTGCACTTAGTTATACACATGTATGCCTGTATCATCTGACAGCTGATCTATTGTTTGCTTGCTTTACTGATGCAAATAGAGTCTACAGCAGGATCTGCAGCACGTACTTGGCATACATTTATGTAATACAATAACATGAATAAGGGTTTTCCCCTCAGATTTCACTATCCATGTTAAAATTACAGCAGGCAGTGTCTTCATAACCAGAAGTCTGAACACCTGACTGTCTCTAGTCTAAAGGTGCATTGGTTACTCTCCACACACCTTTCAGAACATTACCATTGCCAGAGGCATACAAAACAAACAAGTTTTAGGCCTACATTAGTATTTGGAATTAACTGTAGTACTTCAGAGACTTCTAGCACAAATATTAGCCTCTCCATGTAAAGGTCACAGCAAAGTAGTAACGAAGTTAGTGCTTATAGCCTTAATATTTTTGAAATTACGTTTTTTCTTAGACGGGATAAGTCTTTGAACATGGCTGAGCAGGTCTCAAAAAAAGCTTTTAATTTAAGTAAAATTAAAGCTCTGCACACTTTGTAGTTTCACATTTATACATGCTTGCATCATGAATATCCTGTGTTTAAAGTGTTAAAGCTATGCAATGAATTTAAGTGCCTTTAAAAATTAGAAACCAAAAATATAAACAGTTCTACAGCACTCCTAAAGATAATCTCTTTTGACATTTAGAAGCCCTACCTCTAAATCAGAATGTAGCACCACATCTTACGTACTGGCAATGTCATAAAAACCATTAAATAGAATTATAATTAAGTTTCCAATTTAAGACAACTGGTATGATGCAGTCTGTGTTATGCCACAGATGTTCTCCACAAGTTTTTTTAAGAATAAAAAAAAATCACATGCAGACTAGTGCAAGGCAGCTAGAATATGTGATTTCCTACTTATGAGCCAAGAAAAATTTTACATGGGAGAACACATACATGTACCCCTCCTCCTCCAGCCCCCTTACCCTAGCAAAGAGGAAAACAAATGCACCAGTTCCTCCAATTTCATGTAGTATACCCTGAAGAGTCTTATATTCAACAGGCTGAAGTGTTTTCAGGTGATGAGAGTCCAATACATTGCTCTGAACTTCTTTTGAACTGAAAGGTCTCTGAGAAGGTACAGTTTTCACTTGACCTTTCAGTCTAATAACAGGTTCATATATGGTGTACTGACCGGGGCACCATGTGGTATAAACAACAGCAAGACTCTCCTGAAACGAGAGGTTTATAAGCTAAAATTTTTCAAGAAAGTTTAATACAAAAAAACAACCCCACTCCCAAAATGCAAAAAGCCACACACAAAAGAGCCACCTAACAAGCAAGCAGCAGCCACTTAAGCAATTCATTTCTACTTCATTATTAGCATGCAAGTTTCATGTGGATGCATGTGCACTAAGACGCATCAGGGTTCCTAAATTCTAGCAAATGTCTACAATAGCTACAGCACAGAAAGTTAGGAAAGCACTAAGAAATTCTACCAAGGATCCCCCTCTTATCACCTGAAGAAGAATTACAACTACTTTGCATTCGAAGTTAGTGACAAATCTAAAAGAAAATGAGCAGAGGTATTGGGCAAATTGTTTCCCTTTCTAAAGTGTAGAGTCCAAACCAGAAAGTTATCTCCTATTTTTTTTCCTAAAACTTGTCAATTCTTTAATCAGCTTTGCCATAAGAAAAAGGATCCAATAGAAGAAGTTTCATTACTGAGGAAGAGACTTTAAGCAAAACCCAAGCTCCTATGGATAGTAATGGACTCATTTTCACCAAAAAAAAAAGTAAAATGATCATATTTGGGAGCTTGTTTAAAAGAGAAATAGTTACATTTAAGACACTTGCATTCTATGCAAAAGTGTAGAGATTAATTCATCACTTGAGCACATAGTTTTTCCTCTTCAGTTACTTGGTGTTTTGTAAGGCAAAACAGCTTAAAAGTTGCATGACTGATTTGTTAGGCTTTTTACTTATTCCATTCATTCCTTCTTAACCTATTCAAAATTTAGTACCATTGTTTAAAAGGATCACATCCAGACAGAATGACCCTTTGACTACAGCTACAGAGCTGCTGTAGAACAAGATCAGAAAAATTCCACTAGTGGAAACAATTTATACAGCAGGAGTTACCAGTACACGCAGACAATTCCCCAAATATAGCAGGCTCCACTGATAAAGTTGTATTTTATTCTTTTTCTAGCATAACTACATCTACACCCGCATCTGACATGACTGTTTTCAGGGAAGATGGGAAAAAGCTAAGCCAGCTGGAGAATAACTTTTCAGCTGAACTTGATGCAAACTTACTCCCTTCTCAAAACCCTCAAGTAATTGGGATGAAGTCTTTTTGCTCCCTGTTAAAGCCAGATAAACCCTCCTTTCTCCTCTCAGTTTTAACGTTAAAAGGCTAACTAATCTGTCCTTTGCTACCTTTACACTAACTGAGAGAAGAGCTACCTCTTCTTCCTAGGGCAGGTACTTAATGCACATTTGGAAGTGCCTACTTATCTGACAGATTAAATATACAGTATTATAGATGCTGGAACATATAGAAGTTGTCAGAATCCAGTACACCAAGATGAAACAGCCACCCTGTGTGGAGTTCAACTCCCATTGAAATAAGTGGGAAGAACCCTGCAGTGATTTTAATCAGAACAGGATTTGCTCCTGCCCACTTTGAGAAAGTAAAGCACTTTGGGAGATAATAGAAAATGTATTCCCAGTTTCTTAATCAGTTCTAAGAGTTTAAGAATCATTTTTAACTAGTAACTTACAATTAAAGGCCCAACATCCACTTCCTTTTTTGCGATGAAGAGCTCCTTAATTTGTTCACATTGTAGAATCTCTTTACTTATGTACTTAGAGCAATCAGTTGATGTTTTGCCATATTTACAAGGCATTACAGATGTGAAGTCTGGCCCACACGTGTATAAGTAAAATGCTTCCTCTGGTCCAATCTTTGCACCTAAAACCCAGAAAATAAACTGTTACGTCTTTAGTATACAATAAAGCAAAATTCATACATCGGCTAGTAGACTGCATCAGAGACTTTACAAGGAAGATCACCGCCTGGTTTTTGTAGGACCTGCTGATGACAAACAATTAGTACAGTCCAGTGCTTCTTATGAACTACTGTAGATCAGTGATTTCTGACACATCCCAGGCCAGATCAATTCAGTGGCAGAGGCAGCTGAAACCAAGTAAGGAAAATGCTCTGCATCAACTGAGGAGTAACAGCTCTGAATAATCAATTGCACTTTTTAAAATTAAGAAGTCATCTATACAAGCCTCCCCAAAGTTTTCAGAGCATAGCAAGATTACAGACAGCAACAACATGCTACATCATGGAGAGCTGTGTGGAGTGACCCAGAAGGATGCAACAATAAAAGCTCACTACAACTAACAAGGAGGAAAAAAAACATGTAGGAGGTAGAAGGCCAAAGGAACCTCCCTCCCCTTTCTGGACAGCGCATCTCAGGTCACCTGTTTGTGAGAATGCAAATTCAAAAGAACCATCCAGAAGGACCCAAGTCTGATATACAGGTGCATGACAACTGTATAGCAGTAAATCCAGCGCTCTCTGGATACATCAATTACACTGGCTGTAAGCATACAGCAATCAGACCATGTAGATTCACCAGATAGAGCTTACACTTACGACAAGCATCTCACCTATGGCCCACACAAATACACCATATCTTCACACACAACACCTGCACACAGCACACACCCTGGCAAATTGATTTCACTTGTGTAGTAGCAGTCCTGACCAGGCCACTGCACATGGCTGGGTGACCAGCAGGGCTTGAGCCTTCAGCATTAAGGAAACACCCAGAGGTCCTGGACAAAACTTTCCAAGGAGGGAGGAGAGTTACACATCTAAGAAAACCCCAAAGTAACTTCAGCAGTTTCAGAAATAAGCATGCTTAACTCAGTATTCAGTGGTTCAGATTTTGTTTACTTTTTAATATGCTTTAAGTAATTTGAAACAAGTAGTTTAGAAGCAGGTAGATGAAATCAGTTTTCCAGCTGGGAGACACTGAGTGCTTTAAGAAAAAAAACACAGCAAGTATGACCATCTCTCCATCCCTTACCCCAAAGTGTTATGTAAAATAATGTAAAGAAACACTGAAGTAACTGAAATTGCCAATTACGTCACTAAAAAGAAAGCAAGAGCACAGCAGCAGAACACCCCATTAGGAAGTACCCAATGCGGTAACATTCGCCTACTTTCTCCCCAATATATTACACTGGTAAAAAACACATTGTTGCTTTTACTATAAAATCTTGGCATGTTAAAAAATACCAAACTAAGCCTTTGATCTTGGAAGCAGAAGAGGAAATGAAGACTTATTCAAGGAAAAAAGCATACAAAAGTACCATTAAATAGAAGCAGATTTCCAAGATCCCATCTACCCGACAATCGAAGCAATTCTTCTTGAGACGATGTACAATGGCCAATCATACAAAATGTTTTATTACTGTCAGATGATAAGCTTGATTTCCTTGGTAGTGCATAATCTAAATTAATTTCACATTTCCTAAAAGTACATATAAAGAAACAAGTTTAAATATTAAGAAGTGATCAAAATTGCCATCTAAGTTATTCAGCTTAGGCTTAAAACAGATTTTAATATTTAGTAGATGAGAAACAGTGCTGTTATCAACATTAAATTACTAAAGCCATCTTCAACTTCTAGGAACCTTAATACTGCACAGAACAGAGGAAGAGTCCCAACCAGGGCTGCCATAAAGTCAAGACTTCCTAGATTGGAAATTCCTTCCTCCTTCCCTCTGACCTCAAAGAAACTGTGTAACACTATATACACTTCTAAAATCACAATTTTTGAAGAAATTCTAAGAAGTCAAAGGCCTTCGAATATGTTAATGCCTGTCGTGACAACTGTGGTTGACATATGCTGGTAAATACAATGTTGAGGATTTATTTATACCAGGAAACATTGTCAGAGCTAGCATGCTGTACAGCTGTGGGCAATAACCTTGATGCTTTCAGAAAGCATCCAATTAACTTCATATGAATTTACATAAGCAGACCAACTGGACTGTAAAGGTCATCTGAAGCTTCCTGGAAGAGCCTAATATTAGCAAGTTGGCAACTTGGCAACTAACTCTCTATATAGGGGGGCCTCATTAATTGTGCATGTGCAGAACATGGTAGTATTTAGAGTTTCCCCTGTACATCCATATTTGGACTTTATTGCATATCAGCATGCACAGACTGAACAATGCTGGGGAGGAAATCAAGTTCCTTAAAAATTAATTCTAAGTAGTTTCAAAAACAAAGTGAAAGAAGTATTATACCTTACAATTCCACGTTTAACTGCAGGAAGAAAAACTGTGCAACAGCTTTTTTCCTACATAGAGTTTTAGGAGTGTTTTCAGTAACATTGCTCGTTTACTGGTGAAATTGTAGAGGAATAGTAAAGCATGTTTGCAATACATCTAATTGTTTTACAACATAGTATTTTGACCACTGCTTCTATTTGTGACAAAGTCTTCATAGGCTGGACTTTAGGAAGAAAGGATAAAAACTGTGATATTTAATAAATTCCTTTTTCTCTAACCAATGAATACTTCATGTAGGCACAGGCCCACCCAATCTAGCATCAGGTACCTCATTTAGGACCATGGACTTTAAGCCTTCAGTGGAAGTAGTAGCACCTCCCACTGCCAGTTTAGATTTTGTCTGAAATACCTTTTTTAGCTTCTTCCCTCTCCATTTCTCTCAGTGGAGCAAAATGACTGCCTTCCCTCCATCTCCTCATCATTCTTACTTTCAACGATATTGCCAGTACCTGAACTATATCTCCTTTAATTCAGATTCTTAACTTAACCAGAGACATTATGCCTACTGACAACTTCATGCCATAGCTTTTTTTTGATCTTATTCAAAGTCTTGTAGTACTTACCTCTTTCACTTCATCATGATGAAGAAAAACATTGATGTCTGCACTGGGCCACAGTATGAACTGAAGATTTTCATAGAATCATAGAACCGTTTAGGTTGGAAAAGACCTTTAAGATCAAGTCAACAACTAACCTAACACTGCCAAGTCCACCACTAAACCATGTCCTTAAGCACCATATCTACATGTCTTTTAAACACCTCCAGGGAAGGCAACTCAACCACTTCCCCAGGCAACCTGTTCCAATGTTTGACAACCCTTTCAGTGAAGAAATTTTTCCTAATATCCAATCACCACCCCCTCCTCGGCACAACTTAAGGCCATTTCCTCTTGTTCTATTGCTTGTTACTAGGGAGGAGACCAACACTCACCTCGCTACAACCTCCTTTTGGGTAGTTGTAGAGGGTTATAAGGTCTCCCCTCAGCCTCCTCTTCTCCAGACTAAACAACCCCAGTTCCCTCAGCCGCTCCTCATAAGACTTGTGCTCCAGACCCCTCACCAGCTTCGTTGCCCTTCTCTGGACATGCTCCACCACCTCAACGTCCTTCTTGTAGTGAGGGGCCCAAAACTGAACACAGTATTCAAGATGCAGCCTCACCAGCTGAGTACAGGGATACAGTCACTTCCCTACTCCTGCTGGCCATGCTATTTCTGATACAAGCCAGGATGCTGTTGGCCTTCTTGGCCACCTGGGCACACTGCCACCTCATGTTCAGCTGGCTGTTGGTCAATACCCCCAGCCCATTTTCTGCCAGGCAGCTTTCCAGCCACTCTTCCCCAAACCTGTAGTGTTGCATGGGGTTGTGACCCAAGTGCAGGACCCGGCACTGTGCTTTTTTGAATCTCACACAGTTGGCCTTGGCCCATCGATCCAGCCTGTCCAAATCCCTCTGTAAAGCCTCCCATCTGCAAACTTACTGAGGGAGCAATCGATCCCCTCATCCAGATCATTGATAAAGATATTAAACAGAACTGGCCCCAATACTGAGCCCTGGGGAACACCATTTGTGACCAGCCGCTAACTGGATTTAACTCTGTTCACCACAAGTCTTCGGACCTGGCCATCCAGACTGTTTTTTTACCCAGCAAAGGTGCACACCTAAGCCATGAGCAGCCAGTTTCTCCAGGAGAATGCTGTGGAAAATGGTGTCAAAGCATTTAAGAGCATTCTTGATGTTCCTAGGGAATGCCTAGCAGGATAAGACACCCCTCTCCTACCCTCAGAGGACTACTCAACTATAACTTCAGCTTGTGCCAAAATAGTGCAGACATTTTCCTACCAGAGAACATCTTTAAGATAAAAATCTAGGTCCAACTAATGTATACTTTACCTCTGACCAGAAACCCACAGCAATAGCTTCCCATGGATATTTTTCTTGCCTTCTGGCTGCTGCAGATATGTTATTGCCAAATGCTGCCACCTGCCCACAAGGAAAACATTCTCTGGAGATTCAGCCTGTGCCAGCAGACCAGCTTTCATTTCATCATTTGGATCCATGCACATACTATGAAAACAACAAAAAAGGAAAAACAAGTGTGTGCATTTGTTTTCAAATTTGCATTTTAAGCCCCAAATCTGCAATTTTTTGGCCTCAATTACTTTGAGAATGCATTCTTTAACTTTACAGATAATTTTTTTTTATCACAATACTATATTTAGAGTGCTCAACATAAGCTAGCGAAATCCTCACATTACACTTTCAACTTAGTTATTTAACTTGTTTGCATGAATCTGCTTACATTTAGGATAAAGATATTACCTATTTTACGGAGAAATTAAGTTTGGTTTATTGAACAAATGCAGGTGTCTTGAACGCTGTGAAATAAAGCATTCTAAAATGGCAGCTTTAGACCCATTTTAAGGATACATTACTTAAGAGAATTAAATTAGGGCTAAGATGTGTTCAGAGGATTAAAATGAAGATTGTCCCAGTAAGTATTAGATAACAGCAATTTTCATACCTGATGTGTGAAAACCTAAAGCTACAAAAGCTTTTGCTTATCTTCACACATTTTTGTGTCATTTCATGACTACTTGAATTGCCACCTTGCATTACGTTTATGACTGATCTTGCATCTTACTTTAGGCAATTATTTGTATCTGACTACATGAAACATGCAAGACCAGAGACTAACATTTTAAGCAAGTAATCCTGTAGATCTGTATGCAATAACCTTACTTGACATTGCCATCAGTGTGCAAGATAATTCTACTATGGAAATTAGTTCTCTACCCTCCACCAGTATTCTCTGCAAGCTGCTACTGGTAGTAACAACACATATGTTCACAAGACTGCTTTCGGACTAACACACCATACCGAAATACAAATGCTCCAGTGTTCAAGTCTGCCCAGACTTGTATCATCAATGCTTTGGAACCCAGTGAAATTATATGAATACAGCCATCTTCAACGAGTTTATCTCCCAGGCTTAGGTATTCCATTCCTATAGACTTTGTTTCTTCTAGAAATATAAACATGGTTATACACAATTACAATACAACAACGTCTGTCCTGCCAGCTATCAAGGTAAAAAGTAGTAGTTCAGGTACTACAGAGAACTGAGTTTTTTGTTTGCTGTGGGTTTGGTTTTTTTAGTGAGCTGACTAATACATGTGATTCTCTTCAGAGACCTAGGTCTCATATACTGAAACAGACAAGCCTGACAGTAACTCAGGACTACAGGTTTTTCTTTGTAATCATGTAACCCACTAAGCATGAATACACTAATTCAATGATGCTTTTGACATGCCATATCATATTACATTATGTCGAACCGTCAGTCTTAGTGTGCACCAAGAAATCTTCAGATTTTTCTTCACAAATCATACTATCCTCTAACCATTTTACTTTACCAAGCAAAACCGCAGACCTTCTAACAAAAGCAGCTCTAGTGAGTTCCAAGTTTCAGGCTTGTGTTTTCCCCACTTCTATTCAAATACAATAAAAAAGAAAAAAGTACAGTAAGAGGTATTCCAAGTGTTGTGATTGGGAGGTATTTTAAATAATTTAAGGAATTTTTCCTCCTACAAATTATAATCCAAAAGATTCTGCTCCAAAGAGTTTAGAGCATGTGAGTCTCTACAGAAGTATAAACGGAGAAACGTTGTACGGCTATTGACATTGCAATGGCACACACACAAGGAAAATTAGAGGATTTATACTGAGTCAGCCTCAGGCTCTGAGTTGATGGATTCAGAGCATTTTTTAGCTAAGAGTTCCAGTATTTAAATACTAAATCACTTAACTCTGTTAAAGAGAAAACACAAAAGCCACTTGCTTCATCAATACATGAGACCAAATAAACTTGAGAGCGGTCTTTTCCCATGACCTTTCAGCTGCAGCACTTAATATTTTCCTCAGCATAATATGACACAGCATAAAGACATTTTATTGAAGTTACAAATTCAATAAGAATACTAAATTTCTAAGGAAGCAGGCATTAATCTAACTTAAGGACTAAAGCTGGAAATGTTTTATCTTTAAGTACATGACACAAGTACTCAAAGGAGAAGCTGGAAAGACTACCACTCCTCTTCAATATCCATCATAAGAAAAAAATTCAACCTTTCGTATATGGCACATCAATTAGTAATACCTGTAACCAGAATCCTTCAGTGCTACCTAAACAGAAACAGGAAGTATTATATCCTCACCTGTGCTGTCAAAGCTGTTCTCTCTTACAGCTACCAGTCTGCTTCTTCTCTTGATTTTTTTCCCCTTTTCTGTAGAGTTTTCTGTTTCATGAGCATATTCCAGATGAAACCACAGTGAGACACTAAAGCCTTCAGACATGTGTGGCCAACAGTTTTGTCCAACTAAAGGCAAGTGGATTGGGGCTACATGCCAAGAAGAAAGCAGCTGGTGACTCAAGTTTTCACCATCTGCCTCTTTCTTACTCTGTGAAAATTTTGCTCTTTTTAATAGTCCAGCAGTTTTGCTGTTGGAAGTGCTAGCAGATTTTTGTGAAGAACTACTACTTAAATTTGTGCCATGTAGCAGAGGGAAGGCAAGGTACTGTAATGGGTTCATATAGATATTATTTTCTATAATCTTCAGTACACCCTTCAATAGTATCTCCTAGAACAAATGAAACAAATGAGAAAAAACAAATCAAACTGTTTACACCATGTAGTCAAGTGTCATCTAACTAAAGAGAACTCCACTCTTCATTTAAATCTGGATTCATGTTTTTCCAGGAGCAGACTTTCACACACAAACTGACACATATTTACAAAGCATCAAGTAACAACTTCAACAGACTACAGCCCAACAGTTTTGGGGATTTAGTCAGGACAGATCAGTCTTCAAGTTACCATGCTTAGGAATCAGCTGAACCACAGCAGGTGGATCATTGCACAATCTTCTCTCACATTTGTTATATGCTAACAGATTAATTTATACCTCAACAAAAACCCGCACCTTTTACCCCATATTTGAGGCTGATTAAGAATGCACACACAGGCCATCACTTTGTTATTGCATAATCAGTAAAAAAAACTAGGTGAGCCCTTAAGCCAAAAAGTTTCTCTAGTTACTTCGCCAATTATTGCAAGCTACCTTGGGAAAAAAAAAAAAACAAACTTACTTGTGCCTCCTTGTTTGGTTTGGTACTATTTCAGACTCAACAGCATTTTATTTCCTTCCACCTGTGGGGTTTTTTTTTTTCCTCTACAGGCTCACACACAAACCAAGAGAGGTATGTCAGGAGTATATCCCACACACACAGTAGATTCCAGTGTAAACAAACCAACTTAAGACAGTTTTGAAAGTAATTCCTGCTACTAAAGCATTCCTGAAATAGTGAGACGCTTTGTAACTGTCAAGGAATGACTTTAAATTTTACAGTATGGCAGTGTTCTGTCATCCCTAACGACAATGTCAGTTTCCTCAAGAGGAATCTTGTTTTCTTGTGCTGAAGAGATCTCCTAGGACTCTAACATACACTTCAAAACCCTCTTTTCTCCCATTTCATTTTCATGTTTTGAGAGTGAATTATTTCAACAACCAAATTTTATTACCTCTGATCAGTTAAAATGTTGCTGTTAGTCTCCTTAATTCCCAAATAATAGGACACAAAGGATTTTATTTTTGCTTCATTTTTCTCATTAAGCCTCTAAATTTTGCTATGTGCTACTCCACTACATACCGTACAAGGCGTCTTCTCCAAAAATACCCTCAGAAGAAGAGTTAGCTCTTCTGAACATGTCTGTGAACTCATCAAGGAAACTAACAGGTCTACCAGCACCACCTGACATGCTAGAAATAAGATGACAAACTAGTCTTAAAAAGAATTCTTTAAAAGCCTTAAAAATTCATATTCCATACTATTTGAGGAAAGATTAACTTTGAATTTAGAGTGTTTCACAAAAACATTTCAAATTCAGGAAGCAGTAAATGACTACAAGATGGAGATCTCTAGAATTCAACAGTACTTCCTGACATCATTTCATTGATTGAATCTAGATGGCTACAGCAAGTCTGGCTCCTAAATTTGCAAAGTGGAGTCAAAGTCTGGGAACCTAGCAACTACATTGCAAAGGCTCTCCCCACAAAACCAGGGATCAAAGTCCTGGGATGGGTTTACATCATCTCCTGCTGTGGAGCAACCTCATTATGTGAGGCTACTTTAGGGAAAGCTTTTGATTTGCTTCCACATTCTTGTATTAGCTAACTCTTCTGATTAGAAATGAAACTCAAAACATCCCGAAGAAACTGTGTTACAAATAAAATTGAAATAAAAACTTATGTTGGGATGGAGTCAGATTCAATCTGTAAAGATAACTGTTATTTTTCAGAGCAACGTTTGTTAATACTGTCACCCTAAGTTTATGATATCAACTATAATTTTCAGATCTGCCAGCCTGTGTTTACATAACAGATTTTCACTAGCTCAGAAACCACTCTGTATTTATACCCAAGTTAGATACTTGGCACAAGTCAAAGCAGCTGCACAAATTCACACATGCCAATGAATTTGCTTTGTCAATTTTGCACTTGCATTGTGAACTAAAAATTTGACTGTGTATACATTAAGTTATAAAAAATAATATTTAAGTTACTTAGACCTTGAACTCACCATGAAAACTCGACTCTGTTTGTGTCAGTATGTTCAGAAATCCTCCCAAAAGATGTTTAACAGCTCCCTGTTACAAAAACACAAGGAAAATTGCTATCTGAAGAATATACACCAGCTCAAAGAACTAAGAAAAAATTTCTTTCAATTCTTGTCTACTATTGAATTTAAAGACAATTCCAGTTATTTTAAACTACGAAGTATTTTTCATATTTGCTAATGAACATTCTTTCATGTTCTATACAGTTCAGTTGCAGAAGACAGACTTTGAAATCCAAATGATTCTAAAAAGAAACCTTTCAGCCATTATCAGTTCAGCAGCTGAGATCTCCCTTGTCTTCTCTTCCATAACAGAATTACAGGATTTGACAGGTTGTGAGAAAATACAGCATCTTGGTATAGAGGATAGGTGCAATACTGAAAGTAAATTCAACCTTTCCCCAACCTTTTTATGCAAGATTACTTTAAAGAGCTAAAAAAAAAGTCATTTACTTATAATCACCCTTCACAAATTCATCTTAAAGGTAACTTGAAAAATCTCTAAAAGATATTCAAAATCTCTAAATTGATTTGTTCAATAGATTGCTCTTTCTGAACAATATTGAAGAGTAACGGAAATTAAATTATTTTGAATTAAGTAATTTGATATGTTGAAGTTCAGAAAAAAGAAATACATGTGTGCTAGTGATTTGAGGCTAATAATTCACACAAACAATTGGAGTACTGAAAGAAAAGTGTTTTCTTTTCCTGCTTTTGGTTTAAGCTGTAAAGCACTAACTTTGCTCTTGGTCAAATGATTATACAAACAAGCACTTTAAGCTTAGATTGCTTAACTATGGTTTCTCCTTTTGCAAAAGGGGCATACTCAATTTAGTTATTAAAAAGCAAAAAACAAGCTAACCATCAGAAATTCCAAAGGATCACAAGGATATCAGCATGTGCATAACTAATTTCTAATATTAACTTATGAATAATTAAAAGCATGAAATATTTTTGAGGAATATCACTGAAAGTTTCTAAAATACATACATATTTAGAGTGTTTACATATATACATATACAAGAAAATATTTGCTTTTTTGTGTCTTTTTCAATGGCCTGACAGTCAATAAATCTGTATCTATAGCTCTAGTGATTGAACAGTCTTGATAAAATTAGGCAACTGTGAAACTCAAACGCTTTGTAGGTCAAATATCTTTCTATACATTAGTTAACTGTAGTTTCCAGTAACTTAAATGTAGTGTAGCTGGCAGTATCAGTCATTTACATTGTTTCAGGTCTTATCAAATGCCATAACAAGTGAGAGTATTTCTGAGATCACTCTATTAGGTATACTGGTACTATAATACTAAAGAAAATAAGATATACAAGTGCTAAGCTGTTGTCTTTGTTTAATAACATTTTTACCTGTTCTATAAGTACAGTGGCATTTCTCTCCTTCTGGCTGATGATTTTCAGGCAGCTTTGGAATACATGAGCAAGCACATCTAAACTTGCGTTACCAGCTGAGAGCAAGTTTAATTCTAACATGCAGATTTCAGGATACATTAATTCTCCTTGATTGATGTTTTCAGATGGGTCATTAAAATAAGCTGAAGGACCCATACATCCTAGTTCTGCCTTTGTGTCTGCTCCTGAAAGAAAACAGTTGTCTTCCTGAAATTTACTCAGGTGAATACAGTTTGCATGATTTAAACAGAACATCCAAGGACATACTTTCTCCAGCCTTCTCATAGGTACAAAACAAAAATAGTCACTAGCTTATAAGCAGTTTTCAGAGGTTAGTGTAATCTTCTATTCTGCTTCAGATTTTCATATTTTCCTGCCAATACAGAGGAGCAAGGATTAATTTCTCCCATTACATACTCTTAAACTATGTGCCTTCGTTTCCTGGGAACTGGACACACATAGTAATGATGAAATACACAATTCATGAAACATGACAGTAAAACCATTGTAATAGAGCCTCAAGCTTCTATACAGAACTCTGAGCCTGCCAAGAAAGGAGATAAATTGAAGTTATTTGATTTCATGTTAAAAGGTTGGGGGAAACAGTTGTTTAACTCAAAATGCACATAACACGTGACAGAATATCTCCATGACAACAAAAAAAGCAAAAAACCCAATACTCCTATCTTGGATAGACTTTAAAAACATGTTACTTAAAATTACTTGGTACAGCCCTATGTTTCATGGAAATATTTCAGGTTTAAAAGCATTTTTGAATTAAAAATTTAAGTGTTGTATATCTATTGATAAAGCCTAGTCACAGAGGTAAGCAGCAACAGTTGAATGCAGTTCTATTAAAGGCTGTTACTGCTCATACTGACCTCATACAAGAACGTAAGCATACAGACATTCAGCACAAAGGAAAAAATTAAAGGAAATTCATGTTCAAAATGAAAATACAGAATACAGCAAGAGATGTGCACATCAGTTGTTGAATGAATATAGAGATATAATTAGATTACCTATTTTTTACTAGATTGTTATAATACTAAATAAAAAATTGAGCATTGATTTTCAGACAAACTACTGATAAGCACCTCTGGAGAAAACTGCTTCTAGACTACCATAATACATTTTAGCAACGTGACTTTAGAGCAAGAGTCACGTAAACCAAGAAAACCAAGACAGCAGTTCGTATAACAGTAAGAATATTCATCTTCTCTCCATCTGTAACAGCTATCTGTTAAAGGTCTCCGATGCTCACCCTATTTTTGTAAATCTCAAAAGACAACCAAGCTTTGTTATGTCATAAAGGCTGCTTTGTATAGTCAGAAAGTTCACATTTACCTTCATTCTTGGCTTCATTATCATCAGGGTTACTTTCACTATCTGCTTCATATCCTTCCTCTTCAGCAAAAAGTTTAAGACTACAGCACTGTGATTCTTCAGTTTCTTCAGAAATATCTCCAGGTTGTGACACAGGCTCCTTTTCAGTGTAATGGGTCTGCACAACACACAACAAATTTACCATCTTCGGTCAGAAAAGCAAGTAATTTAGAACCTTCCAGACGCCTAATTTCTCCAAGCCCAATGGTAAGAGAACAAACTAATCATACTCTTTCAAGAAACTTGAGATTTTTTTTATGGATACTTCATTCTTACATAGAAAATGAATTCTGCAAAGATGGATTTTTCTAACTAACTACATGACCAAAGCTTTGGTAAGCAAGTGGCCAGTGCATTAAGAATAACTGTGTTTCCAAAAATCACTATCACCATAAACGTGCACCTTGACATTCACTCCAAGGTGAAGATATGTCTGCAGCCACTAAGGTCAACATCCCTATTTGAAGCTCTCCCGCTGAGAGTTTCATCCCCCAGAGTGTGACAAGGAGTGAAGAGAATGTGTAATTTCAGGTATGTCCATAAATTATAGCACAGCTTGCTCCTTTTTGGGGCATGACTCATTTCTGAGCAGCAAATGTGGGGACCATATCAATAACCAGCATTCAACTTACACACTTACATATGAGAATCAGAAAATTAATCTTTAACAGCTACAATCACCAAACACATTTAAACATGTCCTATCGAGTTTAAAAATAGACCCAAACAACATAAACCTGATTAATTCTAAATACTGCAAGGTTTGCTCAGACTACTTAGTCGGTGTCACATACCTTTTCAATTTTTTCTTCAGAATGATCCACATCAGCAGAAAAAGTGCCCAATGCAACATGAAGCAGTGAATCAAACAGAGGCTTTGCCAAGTCAGTTTCTACCACTTTTGACTGAGCAAGCTGCTCTCTTATTTGAAGTAAGATATCATCCATACAGGTATTCTGTGTTTTGGGGAAGAGACAAACATTTTGATTCATGTTATTCTGTTTTGGCAACAGAAATGGTCTAGTACTTTCATTCAAGAACTTCCCTTTCCACCTACACTAATCTGACTTCTCAGTTAAAACCATCAGACTTCCTCCAGTCTCTTGCAATAAGATTCATCCTGTTTGTCATGACAGATTTAGTTGGTTAAGCAACCTGCACACTGAAAAAAAGTCTGGCAACGTGTTGTTTCCCAAACCTTGCAAGTGAAAGCACTGTTTCAGAAATAAACATCTCTGAAAGTTTTGAGCACACAGTGCATTCAGATCACACCACAATAATACTAGAGAGTTTAACAAGACAGAGGGTCACACATCCAAATTCACAGAAATAGCACGTGGCCCAGACAAAATTCCAATTTCCAGTTCTCTCCTGTACCTAAGCATCCTGCTTTGTAAAAAACTGCCAAGTAAAATTCAAGATAGCAATTAAAACATTAAAACATCATGAAGGTGTCTTCTGTGAATTAACTACTTTCTGCAACACTGAAGTAAAGCTTTTTCAGGTGTCCTTTCAGGACCTGTTCCTTCTAATATTCCTCTCTCTCATATGCCTTGCTCTGCTCAGAACCTTCATCAAAAACACCACATATGACTCGCTAAGTGTAACACTCACGTCTTGCCTATGCAGCTCTCCTTCAATCCCACCTCTGTCGCACACATTCTCCACTGCATACCCTTTAAAAAAAACCCAAGTGTCTCCTGCCATTCAAACCCCATCAGCTCAGCCAGCCTGTGGAGCATGTGGGACTGGACAAAAGGACTACACAGGGGGGAAAAAAAAAACCACAGAAAAAGCAGGCCATAGCTGACCAGAAGAATACAGCCACAGTCAGCCAGCAATTCACAGTTGTCAACATCCACTACTGCCTTTGTAGTCAGAGGAAACCATCCCTTGCCTGTAATTAGGACCATTTTATGCAAAAAAAAGAAAATCTTCATCTGCCAGGATCACAGTCTCCCCTGGGACTCCAGGTACATTAACCCAGAAAACAGCATCTGATGCCGAGTTCAGCCCTTAGCCATGTTGACCGTGCTGGCCCAAACTGCAACAGATACACGAACAATAAACCAGAAATACAGTTCAAATAGAGCGAGCAAGGTAAAAATCTCATCCAGCCCAGATCAACCTGCCACTCTGGGAGGCTCTCTCACAGCCCCCAAGGAGGTAATCGGCATGAAGAGAGATCCAACCCAGAAGAGCAGAGGACAAAGATCATGTTGGAGAACAAGCAATTAAGTGCGAGGTCCTTACCAGCATTTTACCGAATACAAAAAGTGGCAAGTTGACACATGGGAAGATGCCTCCTCAGAAACAGGAACTACCAGTTTCTTCATCCACCCACTCCCATTCTTTCATGCCTGGGGACCACTACCCCTGACTACTCTGCACATCATTTAACCATGTGCTTTCAGTACTACACAAAAAATATGGTACCATAATAAAAGCATAAGCTTTTTTCACTTCTAAAAGAACTTTTGACTAAATTTCTGTTAAAATAACATTGTGTGTAACAAATATGGGTAAAGTAAGATAAAGGAAGTTGCACAGTACCTGGTGAAACATCTCCACTTCCGTCTTCTGCATGGTATTTACACTGTGTAGACAGATTGTCAGCAGAGCTTCTAGAAGTCTGATACCTTCAAGTGCCCACTCAGTCTCTTCTCTTACAGAAGTCTTTATTCCTTCAAGATTGGCAACTGAAGTATCTGAAGTGTGTTCCCTACTCAAAGAGCTGTCACAGGAGACACATTCAGGCACCAGCTGTCCGGGACCAGAAAGACTGTCGGAGCGATCGAGCTCCAATTGTGTCATGTCTCTGCTTTTAGCCAACTGAACAGAATCATCCTTGTTGAGAAGCTCGTGAGGACTCCCATGTGAACTTCTGCTGCTTTCACCCAATGCTCTCTCCCTCTTTTCTTGCTCCTTTTCCTTATTTTTTGCAAGTTTCTGTATTATCAGTATTAGTAATCTATGGCACGCTTCAAAGCCTCCAAGTCTATGGAACTGTCTCTGGAAAACTGAACTATACAAATATATGCAACGACACATGGACCAAATATCTGCAGCCCTGTGAATATGTTCCAGAGAGGGCAAAGTAAGGCTTTCCAGTGACAGATACGGTAATTTGTGGCCTAATGGCTCACTAGCTGTACTGTCATAGCCTGATGTATCTTCAGAGTCATTAGCTGAATCCAGATCACCATTTGCTTCTTTACTTACACATAAGAAAGCAACACAGAGAAAGAGGTTTATTGTGTTGATGTGAATGTCTTGGCTCACAAACTTTTTCTTTTTAGGGTAAGCCTCTTTCAAGTCAGCATAAAACTTGCTCAGGCTTTGAGGAACTTCTGAAACAGTATGCTGGCCACAAAGAGAAGCAGGTAAGTCAGACGTAGACTCCTTTTGTTCACTCTTCAGGCCTTCCAGTTCTGGCATTGCTTGATCTTTCTGCTGGTCACCAAGGCAGAGTATCAAAGTCTCTAACACTTTCAGAGAATGGCTTCTTAAAGTATCTAAGTAATTTAACTCAGTCATTTGATTCACTCCATTACAACTCAGAAACAAGTCTCTAATTACCCTGCAAGAGAAAGCATAAGAGTTACCTTATAAAATCAGCCACAAATTTATGTAGTTCAGGTGACATCTTATAAAAAAATAACCCTCTGTTCTACACACCTGAGTAACACCAAGGATCTATCACGTTTACAGTAATTACTATAAATTATTGTAAACTGTAAATTAAAGAGAAGAACTTGTTTGCAGTACTCTAGAATCCCAAGCATCACCCACCTGGTGGTAGAAAGTTCTTTTTTTTTTTGTAGGATATAATGTAGGAAATATTAACCTCTAAAATGAAGACCACAAAGATGTATGATGTTCAAAACATTAAAAGGTGTTTAACTTTGTGACATTTGCTTGTTAGTGGTACTTCCTCCCCCTAGCTTTTTATTAGCAATTGAAGCCAGTAAATATCTTTATTTCTCTCAGTTCTGTGACTTCACCAGAAAGTAGAGATTCCTTCTCAAATAAACTTGAAGTTTTAAGACCTTTTACTAGCTGTGTCTTAGTTGCATGGACAATCTATTTCAGACAGAATTCAGGAATACCTTTCAAGCACAACTTTTTGTTCAATTGTTATGCCAGGATGTCTAATGTTAAAAAACCTTTCAGTATATTTGTTTCCAAGTATATTTTCCCCTTCTTTCTACTCTAAGTATTACATTGAGTTCATACAGAATCTGGGGTACCGATCTGTAGGATTCTTAGTGTACCTCCCATCTCCTTCCCCAGGGTCAGCTTTTACTGTAACTGAGTTACACACTAGAATCAAACAAATCTTACACTTACTGCTATATTCACATCTTTAAGCTAGTAGGAAATAGGATACTTTAAACTGATTTTAATATAAACTTTACTTCTCTTGCCTCTTCGCCACTAAATGGTCTTTCAGAAATTAATAGCTTCTGATATAGTTTAGGTTAGGATAAAAGTTAAAAATGTATTAGACATATCTTTACATCAACTGGAATATTAGTCTGTTCTTTGCAATAGTCTTAGCCCAAGTAAATTCACTTCAGTCTATCAGGACTAACAGAAAAGATCAGAATCTCTCCTGGATGGAAGGACACATTCATATTCTGAATAAACCCTATACTGTATTAAACAACTATTTCACCAATTCAACAATAAATAAAGTTTCTATTTCACACCTTGGAAGAATGTGGGGGGGGGGGAAGTTCCTGTTTGTTTTTTTAAAAAAAACTATGTTTAAATTTTGTAAATTAGGAAACAATTATTTCAGGACAAGTAAACCTCTCAAGCCTTATTTTTGAAAGTGGTTGCTATGAAGACCATTCTAGAGGGAAAAGGAAAACATATCAGAAAACTAAGTAGTCTAATTCTCACAGAAAAGTGACATGTCAATCTGTTCAACACTCCTGACTCACTTTAGCATGAGGAGTGAAGAGGCAAAGAGCGTATCACATTAGACAAATATTTACTTCTTTCTACACGCTTTGGCTTGTTAAAGACCATAACTCATCAGTAAAGCACCCTCACTTTCTATGGTTTATGAATCTAGGATTAAATCTTATGTTATTAAAGCATTTATCTTGTTGCCACCCCTACAATATTCAAGTGCAGCCTATAGTCCAAATAAAACTTACATTCCGATCAGTAACAAATCTACAAAGCTCTGTACATAATTAGCATGCTTTCCATTAATAACACAAAAATCAACCAACCTTGATTTAAGCAACACAGGGAGCATCTGCAAATAAATCTGAAGTACTTCAGAAGGCAAACACTGGCTATGGCAACTGCATATGTGTTTATCAGCTGTAGTTAGTCCAAGTTGTTGAGCATGGCAAGCTACCTCAACTCCTCTCTGAAGCACAGGATTATAAATGCAGTTATATAGTTTCCACTGGACCACTGCATTCCCCTTTTGAATTAAGTGGCAAATATGGCTTGCAATCTGCATGCCACGTAATTTGTCTTCTTCAAAAACAATGTCCTGATAAGCCTCCAGTGCATCCCATCTTAACAACATATCTTCAGATCCACTGCTGGGCAGAATTCCCTGAACTCTGCAAGAGGAACTAGATGCAAGACCAGCATCACTAGAGTTGCCTTGCAAGGCATCTTCCAGCTGAGCAAGTTGATCAGAGTCAACAGTACATATATTGCATGATGCCTGTATGATTTTTGGAGAAACTTCTGCTCCACCCAGCTGATCCAATATAAACTTGTTAAGGATGTTCAATATGTGCTGTTGAAAGTTTTTTAATATTGGTAACTTGGAAGCATGAAGCAATGGGACGATCACAGACTTTGGATCCATACAACAACATATTCCTACATTATGTACACCCGAGAGAATTTGAACACAAGTACTGCTCAAAGAAACTCGCTGCAACAAGTGCAAACACTGGTGGGCACAAACAGCAATGCAACAGCATCTGTCAGGATAATTAATTTCTCCATCAGCAGTTTCAAAGGGGTTTTTGGAAGCTTGGTTTTTAAAAGCAGATACAGAGAGCCCAGAGAGATCTCTGTGGTGATGCATGAAGTGGGAGTACTCACACCGTCTGTGCCGCTTTCTTGTACACATTGATTGATGAAGCTGCTCTGATTTCACTTTTTTGACAGTGCTGATTATTTTCATGATGCTGTTGATCAGGGCTTTCAGATGATCTGAGGCTTCCCCAGTTATTCCTTCATTCTTCATACACAGCCATTCCATTTGAAGCACTGTTACTTCAAATAGCTTAAATCCCTGATGCTGTATGAACTCATGAACCAGATCTATAGCTTGGCTAAAGTAGAATGGATTGGAGGCTGCACTTTGTAGGCAGCAGATCAAAACCTGCAAGATTCCTTCTATAACCTCAGGTAAAAGCAAGGCTCTGTGACGATATCTAGAAAATACTAATTCATCCTGAACTGGCTGCTGTAGTGTTTTCTTGTATGTTGGAGCAAAAGGATCAGGTTGCTTTTCCAAGCAAATTCTGATTTTTAATGCTGCTTTAAGTAAGTCTGTTAAATTTCTTCGTAAATTGTCAGGCATTGTTTCTGTATTGCTAATGTCTAAAGACATAAGATGCAGCACTGTTCGAAAGAGCATCCTTTGGATCAGAGCCACAGGTTCTTCTGTCCACCCCGCAGAAACTTCATTTTCTGTGTTACTACTTACATTGCAACAGCCTCCAAATCCTGATAAGAACTCAGTCAATGTGGGCACCACACTAGCTGAAAGAGCAGAACTGTGATTCAAAGTAATATCAAATTTGCACACTTTCTCTAGGAGTGACAATAAGACATGGCATAAGTCAAAAGGAGAGTTATCCATGTTGCTCTCAGCAATTCCTGCAGCTGGCTCATTCAAAATTTCTGGGTTTAGCTCATGTACTGGAATAATTTGGCTGGAATTTTCTACATTAGGAGCATCAGGATTAGAATTTGGTACCACTTCCCCAGGTAGGCAATCACTTCTACCTACAAGGTAGCTGTCCCTAATTGGATATGTTAAAAAAGGTTGTAGTAACTGGGAGCGTCTGTGTTTTGTTGTTACAGTAGTCTTGTCATCAGAATTGCCTTCTGAATCTGAAGTGGACAGCTGAGATCTTCTTGCATGTCTCACGGAATAACGATGGGTGGTTTTACGCAGACGTCCACTTTTTCGAGACCGGGGATTTAATTTTACAGAAGCCTGAAGAGATGAACGAGTGCTTCCATCTAACCCCAGTTTTTCCTGAGTAGATTTCACAGAACTTTGATTGTTCTCTTTGGTCAGGCATATGTCTACCATAAAGGGTATATTAAAATCTGTTGAAGAGACAGATAATGAAGTAACATTAAAGGAAAACTCAGGAACATTAGGAAAAATGCTTTACATGTAAGTCTATAGTTTTAATTCTTTCATATTAAAAATATGACATAAATTTGTATCATGGTTTTGCATATACCTATGTCTGACATTCTCAGTATAAAAAAAAAAGTCAGCAACAATTCATGTTGGGGAACCACACTGGCTATTTTCAAAGCCTAGACATATTAGTTCATTTTCTAACTAGGGTTAGACAAAAAAACATGCTAGAGGGTTTCCTAAAACTTTTTTGTAGGCATAACTATTCCATTCTCTTAATAAAAGATGTTATCCAGGTAGATGAAACTACCTTCTGGTAAGCAAAGGGAAGAAAGCTTAGTCTGGAAATCTTTTGGCCTGTTAGAAATAGGATATAAAGGAACAATATAGCCACAAGCCTCTAGTTACATTCAATTTAAATTTGGATAAGTTAGACATACTAATAAAGTAGAAGTAAAATACTAATCAGCAGGTCACCACTCAGATTTCTGCTATGGAAGCAGTTCCAGCCAGTTACTCACGCAGTATTTACTCTGTGTATGCCATTTGATATATTCAAAGTCTCAGTATAAGCATTGCCAAATGTCCCTATCCCACAACAAGTGAATAAAAACCTCTAAGAGGAGGAAGAAAGGTCTTTTTCAACTTGTCACTTTTTGCAACTCAGCTGCTATAGGAACTAGCTGCATTCACTCAGTCCTCTTAGAATGCATAAAGAAATTGTTAGCATACTAGTAGTGACAGAAAAATAAATTCTCTGAGAAACAGTGCAGATCTTCAAGCATACACACTTCAGTCTCTACTTCAGTGTTAATTGTTCCAAATACAAAAAGCAGAAATAAAAAGTAGTGGATTTTAAAATAGTCAGGGACATGAGGGACACGGAAAAGAATAATGTTTAGGGTACTGAATATTCCCACAAAAACCAAGCCCAGACAAACTTTCAAGTCTGTATATTCCTGCATAAAATCCATAGTCATTTTTAAATAGTGACAGAACTGCATAAAGGGATAACATCACTGGCTAAACTATGGATAGGTATCTCACTAGCTTTGGCAAGTGAAATAAAATGCAAGTATTAGTGCAAGGTTAGTGTTTAGAAAAATGTGATAGTTAACAGTTACAGCTCCCCTCAAAACCTCAAAAGCCCACAGAATAGATACAATCATTAATCAAACTGAAAGACAAGATGCTTCCATGTGGAATCATGATTGTGCCTTGCTGTTTCATAAAGTCATAGTTGCTGTTTCTTCCTCAAGCATCACACCTGCTTTGGAGGCAGGAAATCAACCACAAGTACTTTATCAAGCAAATGATATTGTCGTGGTTTAGCCCCAGCCGGCAGCTAAGCACCACGCAGCCGCTCGCTCACTCTCCCTCCCACAGCGGGACGGGGGAGAGAATTAGGAAAAACCTCGTGGGTTGAGATAAACACGGTTTAATAGGACAGAAAGAAAGAAGGGAACAATAATGATAATACCAACAAAGGAATGTATAAGAACAAGTGATGCCCAATACAGAAATTGCTCACCACCCCGTGATCGACAGCCCGTCCCCGAGCAGCGATTTCCGCCCCCCCGGCCAACTCCAGTTTATGTACTGGGCATGACGTCGGATGGTAGGGAATATCTCTTTGGCCAGTCTGGGTCAGCTGTCCCGGCTGTGTCCCCTCCCAGCTCCCCGTGCACCCCCAGCCTGCTCGCTGGCAGGCCAGCACAAGAAGCTGGACTGTCCTTGACGGCTCAGCAACAACCCAAAACATCAGCACATTGTCAACAGTTCCTCATCCCAAATCCAAAACACAGTCTCACACTAGCTTCTGTGAGGAAAACCAGCTCTATCCTGGCTGAAACCAGGACAGATATGTACCACACAGAAATAAAAAAGCTGCCTAATACGGGTGGATTTATTTCAGTCCAAGAAAAATAAGAGTTCTTAGTGCACAACTGGGATTGTGCACTACAATACATCATTGTTAGGATACAGGTGATACATCAGGATACACATCACGTTTACTGCGTCACTACTATGAGGGGGAAATTTGTAGAAGCAAAAAACTGTACATTACGCAGAGTGCAAAACCAGAACATCTTAAAACTTATTTACACAACAGCATTTTAAACTAACCCTGGAGAAGTCATTAAGCTCTCATAAGGTAACCAAAATGTTTCTTTAATTCAATCATGCTTACAGGAGCATGAAAGAATGATGCAACTGAGCCGGCAGGAAAGTTTTATTATATAAAGTGCTTCAAAACTGGCACTTTAAATACTCTAAGTCTACAAACATTAACAAAACCTTTCAATTTGCAGGAGTTTAAAATAGCAAAAAAAACATTGGGAGAGCTTCAGGTGAGAATCCTTAGGAACTCTCTCGAACAGACAGGTAACCTCATCTGTTTCGTCCTCTTTGTTTTATCCTCTAACAGGGAAAAGAATGGATCAAATGCAAGAGCCCAAAACTAACCAAACAAATTGCTGCCATTTCCTGGTTCAGTTTTTGCAGAGTTTATTTTGTATCATCCCTTTAATTTCTTTAATTCACTTTAAACTGACTCTGGCAGTGGAACACTTCTGATTTAATTCCTCAATTAGCACATCAGTTTGACACAGAACATAGTATTTTCTGACGAACACAGCCTGGTTCTGTTCATAATCATCCAGTATTACTCTATTTTTCAGGGCCTGTCTCCCTGCTAACATTGCACTTCTTTCATACTGTTGTCCACTCTTTGGCTTTAAGCTTATTCTCTACTTCCCTTTTCTTCAATTTCAGAAGAAAAAGTCTGTCTCATTCTGTCTCTAGTGTCAGCATGTATCACTTTTTGTTTTTAAAAATAATCAGGATGTTTTCCCCTTTTACTCATCATGAAACACTTCACATGTGCAAAGCCATCCTATATTCTTTCTAAACTCTTTTTCCCCAACAAATCACCTGAAAAGAAAAAAAATCCCACCACCATCAAGTTCAGCTACACAGTAATGTGAGTATTGCACATCACACCAACCAAGAGCCTTTACCTTCCCTGTACAATTTTAATCTTCCTTGTATGCTAACAGTACATTGGTATTTGAGTTTCAATTCTCTGCAGAATCCACATCTTCATTCTATGTTAAGAGGACATGTATTACAATGAACTCTAGTCAGGAGTCTAATGCTCAGTAGTAATACAGAAACCACTTCTTTTAGGTCCTTAATACTGTAAGTGATAAAACATACGTATTGCTTTTTCTTCTTGAACAGGGATTTTCCACACCAATGGCAGAAGTGACAGGAGGAGGGTCAGAAGTTCTTCCCGACATGTCAGCTCCTATGTTAGGAACAAAAAAGAAAGAAAAGTGTGTACTTTTAAAAAAAATAGATTAATCTTCTTTAATTTACAAAGCTATTCAACATTTGGTTCCCTATGCCCTTCTGCTGTTTTATGCACTGAAAAAATTACCTAACTGCAGAGTGCTATAATCATTAACTAGAGCAAATCAGAAAGCATTTGAGATATTTATTACATCTCTGCAACTGTTTCTATACAAAACTCACCTACTCCGTCTTTGTTGAGAGAATTCCTCACCCAACGAACAAAACCAGAAAAGTCAAAAGCAAATAACTTGTTGATTTAAACAAAGCCAGCATGAAACCCAAGACAAGTTTGAAACTTCTGTAGTTCCAAAAAACATAGCTTTGAAGAACTTTACGGGAAGCTTTCTACTTTCTCTAAAATGACACCTTTAAGCAAATGCAAAAAGCTAACATTTATCAAGAGATGTTATTGACTCACAATAGAAAAGTGAAGTTTTATGGGAGGAAATAGGGAAGCTTACTCTTAAAAAAACCAAACAGAATAAACACTAAAAAAAACCCATTCCTACTGGGATTTAAAGACTTATACACTAAGAATTTTAATGCAGAGAGGAACAGTAGAAGGCACAGAATTCAAAGACATTCCTAAAGATAAAAAGTTTTCAAACACAAAGTTGATGAGCATTTTGGCAGTTAACATCATTCAGGGATATGTAGCTGAAGCAACATCCTTCTCCAAAAATTCCAGGTAGCAGTGACATTAACATGTATGGAGATAAGCAACTTAAATATTTTTTATATATATATATATAAAAATACATACTCTCTATATAGCTCTATAACCATATAACAAATAGTTAATATTTGTCTGATGAGACTATTGATTTAAATTAAAATTTAAAAATCTAAAACTATTGATACAATACAATTAGACCTGAAAACCAAGCTTTTTCAAAGTCATTCTCCCAACTCTCTTCTGCTACTAAAGGTATTCTCAGCAAGACAAATTAATTACAAATGGAAATGAGCAATACAGCATTCAAAGCACAATAATAAGACTAGGAAAAGCAAAATACTAACTTTTCAAATTTCAGTGGTACACTTCCAGAATTTGATTTTCCTCATTAATCAAGTTCCTCCCTCACCTTCTTAAAAAACATATTTCCTTAGGAAATAATTGCTGGATTGCTGATGTTCATGAAGAATGCCACAACCTTTTTTCCCTTTCTACTTCAGAAGTGGGTTTTTATTGGAGGGGAGGCTCATGGAATCCCCCATTTTCTTCTTGCATGAAAGCTAGCTGTTCTTCCAGCAGCTGTAGTCCTGAAGCCTCTATTAACATCAACTATGCAGAACTCAAGTGACATCTAAAAAACCCCACAGCTCTAGAAGTGGTAAGGATTCTTCTTAGCAATTACATATAGTTGCAGTCTTGTGGATTTACTATTTAGCCAGCACACCTACTGGAATCCAGAACCAAGCCAGACCTGACTGGAGTCTTAGCAAAAGTCATCTCATGAAGCAAAAGCAAACCTCCAAGCTGAATTTGACCAGCATTAATAGCTGACCTCACTTAAGACAAGGGCTGAATAAACTCAACCAAGATTCACTTGGTTCATTATTTTTAAACACTGGGTTCTGCAGTTTCAAAGCACAAGACTTAATACACATTTCATCCTACCCATTGCTTAGTACATATCCAAGAGTGTTGAAGAGGCAGGAGAAGAGAAAAAAGAAGGAAATTGGTATCTGCAGCTACAGGGATGTGTACTGGACTTTTTATATAAAAAATATATACTGATCATGGCTTCTAAAATGCTTTCTCTTTTGAGCTGAAGTTACAAAATATTTATTTTCTACTATGTTCAAAAGCAAGTTACTTTAAGAGCAAAGATATATCTCATGGCCCATAAGCAAAATAAAAAGGTGTGTATTTTAATTTTATTTCATTGCCTTAAACCAGGAGGACCTTCTCAAACTAAAAACTGCCAGTTTGTACTGCAGGTTCAGTAAAAACTCACATCTTTTGAAAATTCTAACCTATTGCCTCTTTTCACCCAGCTACTGCACTTGAGCTTCACATGTGCCTTAACTAGTCAAAAGTTTAGCAACCATCAATATCAGCTGGCAAACAGATATATGATTAGCTTTTTTTTTCCCCCTTTTTCTGTTCTTGCCAAAGGACAGAATGCAACTGCAACATATTCTTTTGAATGTCTCGTCTTCACAATTAACTCATACACACTACCATAAAAAGGCAAGAAAACCAGCACCAGGAAGAACATGAGCCAGACAAACCCACACAGTCAAAGCTCAATACAATTATAACCAGGTAAGAAAAACTATTACCTGATCAATAGTCGAGTTCAGTGTGGTAAGCAAAATAAACCCACGGCCTTGAACTAAGTATTGTCCCAGTGCTGCCATATGACTTTCTTCTTCTTCATCTTCCTTGGCCTCTGCCCTCTGTACCACTGCATTGCACAGTCTGTTGACATCTGTCAAGAATTCCCGTGCCAGTGAGTTACTGGCACTGCTCATGTCTGAGCTGTAAGTAGAGGAAAGTACAGAAATTAAATCCATCAGAAAATACATTCCTTTTGGAGAAGACTGGTGAAGAGAGAATCATAGAATAGATTGGGTTGGAAGGGACCTTGAAAGGTCATCTAGTCCAACCCCCCTGCAGTGAGCAGGAGCATCTTCAACTTGATCAGGTTGCTCAGAGCCCCATCCAACCTGACCTGGAATGTTTCCAGGGATAACACTCCAGAGAGGAGCATTTCTTCCCTGTATCCCATCCCCACAAAGAATGGAGCGTCTGTAGAACCAAAGAATCAATACACCAATCTAGTGTGGAAGGGCATGGCAAAGATGAGCTTAGAGAATTTCAGTTATTGTAGTGAAACTTTACCTAGTAGCCCACGACCTCATTTATTTAAAATTTATAAATTTATCACATAAAAGCCCATGACCCACAGCATTCCTGTCCCACTGCATAAATGAAAGTTAATAATTTCGTTTCAGCTTTGCTTTGTAACCTAGATGTGACCTTCAACCTTTGTCTGCTTCTAAAAGGTATTTGACCTGAAGCACAAAGGGAAAACAAGCAGCTCTTACACACCGTTGTACAGGAAACATGTTCTTTAATAGTTTTAACACATTATCTTCTACCATGTTATATATTCCAACAGTATGCAGATTGTTTCAAGAGGAAAAAATTAGCGAGTTAAGATAAATATGGGAGTTTCAGAAATACAATGCTTTAGATTTAACAGCTCTCCCAGCGTTTTCCTTCAAGCAAGACTTGGTGGGTGGCAGTCACTATAGTAGTGTACTTCATTCAAGATAAAGTTCTACTGCATATGTTCAGGAGAAAATACCAAAAAGCATTGGTACTGATGCCCAAACTGATTAATTTTACTTTAGATAATGCACACAAGGCACTCGTACACTTTGTGTATTCACTATCTTATAAAGACACTTTCCTTGTTTTCTCTTATGCCACAGCATTCTTCAGTTGGTCAGCACTAGTACATGTTGAGACATTTAAAACAAATATTAAATCAAACAAGACAAGAGTGTAAGACTCAGCTGTAGAAAACTCAAGAGGATCACTGAGAAAAGCAAAACAAAAACAAGCATTTACTAGGTAAAAAATAAGACCTTGTAAGAAAGAGAAAGTTTGTTAGCACTAATGGTACAGAAAGCTCCTTTTAATGGCACAACTGAATATTTATACATATCATAACATTCACTGTAGAAGTAATAGGAAAATTCTTACCAGAATTACTTTGCCAGCTTAACACATTTATCTTCTGTCTGGAAGATAAAGCAAATATGTTCTGGAAATATCACCCTGGGTTCACCTGTTGTTAAAAAGAAAAAATAAAACAAAGAAATTGCATATTAATCATGATGTAAAAACCTCATTTTATGCTGGTTATTTGACATTTATGAAGAGCCCTTGAGGGGTTTTTTGAGGTATAAAGCTTTAGTTTTCACTTCTATTTTATGATTATGCACAACCAAAATCCTGTTAGAGAAAATAATTGGTGCATATAAGGCAACATAAGAAAGTTCACTAGTTTTTAAAATATAAAATGAGCTAGGTACGCGAGTTTAAACACTTCCCTCCAGAAACAGTATGAATTTTTAGTGATCACTAGCTGCATACATAATACTTGAAGCAGCTGTAGCTCTAGGTACAAGTGATGGATAGTATGCAAAACTGAATTGTGCAGTTGCTGACGTAATGCATTTTAAATCTGTCTTTCTATTTTGTCTTGACAGAGAGTCAATCTTTCTTACATTACACACGGGGGAAGATGTAGGTAAAACTGGAAAGGAACAGTATTGCATCTGCTCTGGACAGTCCACTAAAGCAATTTAAAAGTTACTTCTTCTCTCCTACCCCTTTTAAGCCCCTCCAGTCCCAACAGAGGATCAGAAGAAGGAATGCACCTTTTTTTTTTTCCTAAGAGGAGTACTTTAAACTATGCCTGTTTTATTTTTAATTAGTCATGAAGAAAAGACTAAGGTAACAATACAGAGAAGCCATCTCCCAATTCACATAAGAATGGCCAGAAAGAACAAGACAGTTACCCCTAGTATACGCTCTAGCAAAAAAACAAA
Organism: Phaethon aethereus; assembly: GCF_964289735.1. NCBI lineage: Eukaryota > Metazoa > Chordata > Aves > Phaethontiformes > Phaethontidae > Phaethon > Phaethon aethereus. The sequence continues at coordinate 85,513,806 of NC_138576.1, forward strand.
GCAAAAGCTACGTAAGCCAGCCCTGTCTTTTTGAGCTCTGCACAAAGGGCAAAAAGATTCTGTAACAACTCAAGGAAAATGTTGCTATAGAGAGCATGCATTCATTCATAAGCCCCAACATCCCATATTCCTTGCTGTAAGCTAAACTGTCAAAGGATTTACTAATTTTTCATTTTAAAAACTCAAGTTTCTAGTTATCACACTGCCCTCACATCTTTAGAGTGTATTCAGTCTAAGAAAAGATCTATTTTAATCCTCCCAAAATACTTGTTTACTTAAACAAGATTGAAGAGCTCCTTAAATATGCTTTAAATCATAATGTATAGTTTTGTCTGCCTACCTGAATACTTCCTCTGCTGTTTCCTAGAAGAGAGGCACCAATAACTGCAGAGATTATGTTTATTTCTGCAGCCTCTGAGCATTTTTGATACCATTTTCGAATCTTGTGCTAATTACTTAGCCATTCAACATTAACAGGACTCCTTACCAGTCTTCCTTATAGTTAACTCCAGTTTGTTTAAACCAGTGTTAGAATATTTTTGTTTGGTGCCATTGAGTACATTTTAACTGAGTCCAGTTTCTAATAATGCCCTAAAATTCTCAGAAGTTACATCCACTGACATATACAAAGGTGAACTGTCCGAACCCACATTTACTGAAGCATCCACAAACTGGGGTGTTCCAGTTACAAGCTAGTCTAAATGTCAAAACCTCATTCTCTAGACATGGTAAAGGGTCAAAAATGCATTTGCTATCAATGGGAATGCGAAGGGTAGTAACCAAGAAAAGCCTCAAAAACATTAAACTACAACGGCATCTAGGTGACTGCTCAGAAGACATTTATTATATCCACAATTAATTGGGTGGGGAAGAAATGAGGATAGGAAAAGAGAAAGAAGAAAAAGACTAAGTTCATTATTTTAGTATTCTCAGGTGGCAAGTAAATAAAAGCTTCAACTTTAAACTTAAAATAGTGATGAGCATGAACATTACATGAAAGACCTCCTTAAGGAAGGAGAGAAACACCCCAGGCAAGCTCCTAAAAATTGCCCCCCCTTTGACTGCTTGGGAACATGTTTCATCCACAGACTCACAGAAAACCAACTTCTCCATACAGCTAACATTCACAATTCATCGCAGCTCAACAGCTTCAGTAGATAGTGTTTTTGCAGTTGTACCAGACTATTAGAAGATGTAAAAATATGCTGTCCCTCATGTTTTAGTGTCCTTCCATCTGAAACTTCAGTCTCCAGGTTTCCTGCATTGCTTGCACTGTTACATGGATTTAACACATTCCAAAAGGGTGAATTCTCAACATCAGTTGTAAGATAAAGTACTATTTTGTTGATGATAATGAAAAAAGATATCAAGAATGTCTTCTTAATGCAAGAATTTAATATATAATTGGTGAGGAATTAAGATGCTCTCATTCTACAGTACAGAAGAAATTGTAAAGAGATACCATCCTGGATAATGAAGCACTTCTAAAAGAAGGATTCATTCCAACATGTGCTAGCTACTTCTCAGTTGTACCTATTTCTTTTTCTGCAATTAAGCTCTGAAACAGACTGACAGCACAAATGTGTCTGGAAACATAGCAAACACTCCACAGAGGTGGGGGTTTTGGGTTTGTTTTGTTGTTTTTTTTTTTTTTAAAAAAACAACAAATCCACCCCTACTCTAAGTTTTCAGCTTCCTTGTCACCTTCTCTTTCTGTTGCAGATTGTGATGCACTGATACTATACCCAACACAGCACAGCATTTCATCTTGCTCCAAGAAAGTATGCCAGCCAATTTCCTTTAAGTAAGAACTACTCTGACGCAGAATTTTTCTTCTGTTTGACGTGACACATCTTTAACTGCTGTGGTGCCTGGCAATATGGAAGCAGATGCTACACAAAACATCTGTACTGAGGTAGAGTGCCTTCACCTCTCTTTATGCTTAACTAAGGAAAAACCCCAAAACCTAAAACATCACACATGAACCAAGCTGTAAGAGAACAGAAAGAAACCTACCAGAATCTCAGTTCACCACTGCTATTGACAGTCCCAATAGGACAGTTTTGGAATAGACAAATATGTCAGGGCTTGACATGCTAGCCCGGGGGGTGGAATTAAAAAAAATCATATTCTTAAACTCCATTTCACCCTCTAGAATAATATGATTATCATACTTCATAAAAAACATCCCTGCTAGGTAGCATTTGTTTCTAAAAAGAAAAAATCCACAAGCTTTACAAAATAAATCACTTAACCATGAATGATCTGACATTCACATATAATCTGCCCTCTTCATGCCCATCTTTATCATCCTCATAATTCAACCCGTATCGTATCTGCCCTCTGGCACCTTTCTGCACCAGCTCTCGAGGGACTCCTTTCCTATTTGCTCTTGTAGTATAAACCTATTTCCTGCACTTGAAACTTTTATTTTATCTGAACTTATTTCCATTTTTATGAAGTTTCTCATTATCTGAGCATCTTAAAGCACAGGAGTGCCTTGTACTTACCTCAGTGGACTTTAAGCCTCTGAAAGAAAAGATCAAAATCTTTCTTTAAATAATTTAAAGCATAAAACTTAAAAATAAGACAGATATTAGCAGTCTTGGATACTGAATCATGAATATGCTAACTTTACATAGTGCTACTGATTAGATAGTGTTATCTCCAACACCAGCGCTACTTGGGGAATGAAGAAAATGCAACAAAAGCTTAGGGTCAGAGCTAGTACTCTGTATGTGAGAGTAAACTAGACCATTTACTTGGTTATGTTTTTCAGTAATGTGTTGCCCAGAAAGGCCTGGAATGTCCAGTAATACAATAACACTTTTTTTTTAGTAATTACTAAATTACTACAGCAGCATTTGTAATAAAATACAGTACTAAGCCAATTGAAGTCAAAATCCCAGAACACTAATTTAAATTACTTTCAGTAACTGTTGTCCAACCGCTACAGCAAGAGTAAAGGAGAGGCAGAAAGTTTGGTGGTGGTCTCCAGTTCACACAACAGTCCAAATTAGTGCTCTAATAAGCCTACCTCCCCACAGTCTTTTTATTACATTTTTTAATGTTAATTTTACAGTACTGGCAAAAAAGGAGCTACTTAAGCCACCTCTATTTGTTGTGAGGTAGATGTCAATAAAGTTCGTGAAATTGCTCGTTAGTAAATAGTTGTATCAGTCTAAAATGAATGTGCTACTGAGTGCTGTTCACACAGCTGTATAGTCAGGCTTGACTGCCTGAGTGAAACGAAGTGATAACGTACCTAAGGTGTGCATGGCACATATAAGCCACCTGCAACACTTAATTTCTTGTAGCACACTATGTAATCTTCAATAAAAGCAGTCTTGGCTACCAGGTTATACGAGTATCTTCCTGCACTAAAGGAGTGACAGCCAGTCTCGTAAGAAAAATAAACTTACACAAAGCTATTTTACAGATCATGCAGAGAGGAGTAGAGAAGGTATAGCAACATGAAGTTGTTAGTTTATTTACCTTCCCTAGTCTTCTGTTTCAGATAAGAGACAAACATGGTAGGCATGGCACAGCTGCAAGGCCTTTTGAGTACAGAGTACAACGAAGTTGCATTTTTAATATCTATTAAAATTGACACTTCAGAGAAAAAAAACACATAGTTTCTATAAGCCATTGTACAATCCAGTCACTTTTGGCCTCCACTCCAAAACTTGTAGAAGAGCCATTCTCTAGAATAAAGCATATGGGTATGCAAGTCTCCAGTGGCCAATAAATGCTGCATTTACTTTATACAGTATTCATTCCATTTAGCAAATACCTGTCCCAACCTCATTGCTTGTACTCAACCTCTGTGCTCTGGAGAACATGCTTGTGATGTCTTCGATGATTTTAACGTTAAAATGATTGTATCACCAATGTTTTTAATCATTTATTTTGGAGTTAAAGTTTCAATTTAAGCTCAAGCTTCTGTTAGCAGAGGACAACAAGTCATGATGAAGAGCATTGACACGTTATGAACACTAAGACACTCCATAATAGGCTTTTGCAATTGTAGCACAGATTGCCATGTTTATTACAGAAACTAAGTTTATCCTGTTAGTAGCAGACACCAAATTTGATTGCCTTCTGAAAATTTGTTAACAATAAAACTAAAGTACCACTACGATTAACTCCTCTGTGCAAACTGGAGAAGGAAAAGGAAGTAGAGCGTGAGAGAGTGCAATAGAGAAATACGTATCTAGCATGGCCTGGAACAAAACTGGAACGTATTCTGCAGTGCTGCCTGCAGGTCTGTACTTGGTGATGAAACGCAAGTAAAGCCTCAAACTAATGCATTGCTGAAATCAGCATTCTTCCTTTTCTACCCTTTTGATATCATTCAAAACTTCAAACAGGCTAGAAGTAAATACCCATCTGACATTGCCAAAAGAGATTACACAGCAGGAGCAACACACAAGCCTCTAAGAACCTGCAATGCAAGCAGAGCATCAACAGCAAGCTTGAGACACTCTGATGCCTTGTTTTAACCAAGGCAAGGCGATTAGCCAAAAGCATAGCTTAAAAAAGGCAGTGAACATTCGCTAACCATCCAACAACTCTGATATTCAAAACCACCAGCAAACAAAAGCAAACGCAGGACACTTCAAGTTTGGCTCATTCTCAAAACATACAACACTCCCGCTCCGCAGAAGACCTCCTACTTACTCTTTATTTCCAGCCACTTTCTGCTCTGTCCTTTGGTATTATTTATTAACTATTTGGGGTTACAGAAGCAGACAACCTATTAAAACATACTAAGGCAGTGTTGCTCCAGCCATTAGGTTGCACACAAAAAACCACCTCTTAACATAGAATTTATCATAAGACTGCAGGTAGATGTCAGTTTTCTTGGCACAGTTCTACTTATGACAAAGTCCTTTATGTCATCAAGGAGTTCCATAATTAGCTTTTAGTCTTCAGCGTAATCCACTAGATCGATATTATTTCCAAACAAGTTATTCAGAATCTCTCTCCCCAGAAGAAAAAATGGAAAATAAAAATGCTTAGTACATAAATAACACATACATTGTCCTTTTAACTAACCAGGGAAAAGTGTGTCAAGTTCAGAAGACTGTAAACAAGTATTATTTTAATGAACACTGAAAAGTATGTTGAGACCTTCAGAGCAATGGTGTTGCTGCATATACAAGTGTGTTCATGTATGTATAACCTTACTAATGCCACTTCTATGTAAAATCAAAAGTATATTTAACTCCCACCTCACCTACATGTGATGCTCATCTTGCAGTACCTGAAGTCTGAGCATCCCGATTCTACATGTATCTTAAGCCTCTTATAAGTATGTAGTCTACTTATGTTCTGCTGCTGGGTATTAAAACAAAATTTAACCCATGAAGCTCAGTGTTTATACAATCCTGAGAATTAAAAAATTTCTACCTCTAGGTGGATGTGAAAGTGTTATATCTTACACTGAAAAAAAGACAGAATTTTAAGGAATTATGTTATCTGTGCTTTCTTAAAAAAAGGGTCCTTAATGACATAAAACTCATTTTCATGTTGTGTATGGTCAGGAAACACTGACATGGATGGCTGAACTAGCGATTCCTGTTGTAGAATAGGATTGCCAAGGTAAAAAGCAAACAACATCAAATGCTATGCTAGATTTAGCCAAATTAAAGAAACAGGCACTTTCCAAAACACCTATCAGATATATATAAACAAGTCAGCAAACCTGTAATTAGCAAACATACCCAAGGCAATAGGCACCTAGAGATACACAAAGTGGCATGACATGTACAGGCAGGTCAACTTCTCAAACGGTTTCAGAGATGTCATTCTTCTGGTTGAGACCCAGACATGCGGTGTACCACACTGAATGTGAGGTAAGTAAAAAAAAAACAACCCCAAACCCTTTCTCACCGCCAAATTATCATTTACCATGTATTTTCAGGCCTCGGTGTTTTTTTTATCAGTTAGAAATGAAAATCGTGGGCCATTTCTTTGGGCACCAAGTTTGTTCCAGACTACACTTCCCAAACTTGGCCAGTGTATTTTTTCAAATGTAACTTAAAATGTATTTGCTAGAGTTTCATCTGGTTCCTGTGATATATTCTGACCCATAAGTCTGCTCTCTCCAATATGACTATTTCTAGAATCTCACTTCTCTAGCAAAATTACTGGCAACAGCAGCTCTGAACAAATGATAGAAGCACAAGTCTGAAAGGTATAAGAGATTAACATACATACAGTATTCTTGTTTACATACAACCAAAAAACCCACTATTTACCTACAGTTCAGTTTTCCCATTAAACAGTTTAAAGTATGATCTTAGGACATTACTTCTAAATGAATTGTAATTTACATCCCTAGTGTTTCCACTGTATACTGTCATTTCATTATTCTGTGTATCTGACACAGAGATGTCAGTCCCTTAAATGGAAAACCTACTAATGGCCCTGAAGTGCGTAAGACTGTCCTACAAGGCCAATGGAGACTGTCAACTCAAAACAGCAAGTTTCTAATTTATTGGTTGCCACTGACTATAAAAAGACTAACTAGTAGCAGCACACAAGTGACTGGATACCAAGGCAAGAACAACATCAAGATCTAATAAACTCTGTTAAAAAGGTTGACCAAGCAGTGACTACCAAAACTGGAAGAGAGAACTTGACAAGAAAAGAGCAAGTGATGCAGGATCCGAGTGGCCCAAAAGGAAACCAGCTCACATGCAAACTAACTGCAGAGTTTTCCACATATAAGTAATGCACCAGAGCTCTACAAATAAGGTGAGGATACACAGTTTGTATGATGTTTGAGAGATCTGTAATTCCAAAGGTTAAAACCATAATCATTATGATTATAATGAATATTCTGCTTCTGACACCCATCATGATGAAGCTACTGGCAACATACATAGGATTTCAGCAACGGTCCTAGCCTACCAGGGCCTCAATTCAGGGAGAGAATATATGGCAAAATCTGTACTAGAGTATGGTATAGGTCAAACTACATATAACTCAAACCTAGCAAGCTTTAGAGATTGAGAGGGCTAAGATCCCCCTCTCATCCTAGTTCTTCTTGAGTGTTAGTTGTCCTCACCCACACCACATCCACAACATAACACCTTCTGAAGCATGGACAACAGCTTTCCATGTCTGACGTGAAATCTCTAGCATAATTCTGTAAGCAATTTTAATTTAGTTAATTGGTCTAATTTGTCAGGAGAGTAATTTAAGTATGTGTCATCAAGGTCAATTCAGTGACTTTTGATGCAGTTTTGGTACATCATAAGCTACTGAAACATTCACAGCAGTGAAACACAAACAGCATTTAATCAACATTCAACTTAACTACAACTTCTTGTCCTATTTGACTGTGAAGCATTCACATCATTATTTGTTCTTCATCATTTTAAAGCCTACTTGCAAAAAAACTAATTTGTATTACCTGTGTAACTCATGACAGGGCTTTTACAAGCAGAGCTTATTACATAGCTGTAACTTCAGGATGCTTAAAAAGTGAATTTGTTAAACTTAACATGTATAGCACCAGCAAACCTTATTCTTGGTTAATATTTACTTCTTGGAAAGTACTATTACTTTGGGGACTAGAATTAAATGCCAACTGTCTACTTGTACAACACACTATCAAAAACTTTGACTACATGTACCATCATGTAAGAAAGGGGAAGGGAAAATCTGTTGGCAGAAAGATAGAACATTGTAATATTTTAGTTTTGTCACCCTAGATTTTCCACATATAAATACCTACTTGACATATCTGACCCCTATTTGGAAAAAATATTAGATTAGATTAAGATTTTTAGGAGTCTTTAGTGCAAAGCTTTAAGAAGTGCTCACTGTAATAATGACCAATGCAAGCTGTTGTAATGGAACAGAGCAATGCAATACCAACTGTGTGCTACAAAGAAGGCACCAGAGGTTAAGTGATCAATGCTAAGAAAGTTCTTCTAGCTAAAATTCAGCAGGGTACCACATTTTGCCTTGAGCTATGAAAGTCTGCATCCCCTTTACAAGTTAGCAGATTGTCAACAATTTTCTCCTTTTGAGTCTGGATGAAATATCACTGAGACAGAATTAATGTCAAAGAATCCCACAGGCTCGCTGCATATTAACACAAGTACTTTGGGACAGCTTCTCAACTTAACATGGAATTTTATTTAGTCAAACAATGTGAAACACCTGTGAAGGCATTCTTGCTGAGCCTGAAATCAAGTTAAAAGATGAGATGATTCATCTACAAGATAAAATAGTACAGTACTAATGAAAGACAGGCTCTCAAACAGCCACCTACGCTTGTGTAATGTATTAACCATGCACATATGCTCTACTCAAGTTTATCCTTAGCTTGTGATCTTATGTTAACCAAAGTCAGTGACTACAATATAGTTGTTAGCCACATTAAATACATTCCAGTTCATTTAAAATTTTCATATTTCAGACCAGTGTATGCAGACACAGAATAAACATTCCTTAAAATAGGCACAAGGAAAGCTGGGGACCTTCAAAGATAATCATTGCAATACTAACTGTCTTGGAAACAAATTTGTTTGCTATCACAGAAACCAGCTAAAATGCCCTGAAGAATACCAAGGTGTTACCAATACCATGAAAATGCTACAGACAAGCTTTGTTAGCAGAGTCGAAGACAAGGATCTGTTGCAGATCTGAAGTGCCAGAGGACACCACCTGTAAGAAACACGTGGTACTAGAGAAAGGAACTGACAAATATTCCACCACAAGACAGAACCTCTGTAGAAAATAAGGTATGAAAGATACATAAATTCTTCCAAAAGAAAACTGAAGGATGAAGATCTGTGAAACATTCAAGCAGTTGAAAAGTCTGAAATGGCATAGCTCCCAAGTAAGCCTTGTTCTGAACACTACTCAAAGAGTGCCAACAAGTTCTTCCCCAAATTAAAATATATACAGGTAATACTCCTAAGTAGCTTCTTCTAAGCTTTAGGTTTGATACTTACCTCCCAAACAGACTACAGAGCAAGCCTTGACAGCCATAGTTGCACAGTAATGACTAAATCTAAAAGATTTAGACCTCCACAGACTCTGTAGAGTGAAAGGAAAGCAGCAGTCTACCACAGAAAGCAAATCTCAGAAGTTTGGGGCCTCTCCCATAACAAGCCTACACAGGCCAAGCCTGCAAGACCAGGCAGACTTTATGAATACCCTCTTACATTAATCTGCAGTATGGCAGATAGCATGGTCTCCAATACAACTGGGAAAAATGCTGTAGTTGTGACCATGCTACAAGTATGTAGACCACACTGCATCTACCTGGAGATTATTTTGAACAAATGTACTATTCAAATCATTTTCTGGAGGACCATACAAATCTTTTTTGTAATTTATAAGAGTACGCATTTTGATTGCGCCAATACTCAGAGATAGAAGAGGCTAAAAAACTTGTACAGTATCTTGAGGCACTCTTGCTGAAGGGATATGAATGAGTAAAGGCTATTCCTGAAACTTAAGATAAATTTTGGCATTGTGCCTAAAGCACCCACTAAGAGCAATTAAATAAAAGGGGAAGGCCAATGATCAGAGATTAAAAAAAGAGGTCATTAATGGGCAGAAGAATAAATCTGCTTCTGGGAGTTTAAAACTGGTCAATTAAGTCCATGTTTTCTAATAGTAATCAGATGCAGACAAGACAGCATGTAGCAATTCTGATAGTGGTATTAAAAAAATCATTTACCTAAATATCTGAGTTTCATACACTTATTCCTGTTGAGCTCAGTCTGCCAGCTTCTTTACCAAGTGCAAACAGCTTTGGTTGTTTAAGGAAACAGACCCTGTACTTCTCCCAGGCTTTACAGCAGAGGCACTTGTTCCAGCAGTGCTGACCCACCCTTGCAGTGAACTGGCCCCAAAAGACCCAATCAACAAGAGAACTACAGGCAAAATGACTCCCAGAACACCTCACTTCAGGTATTTTTTTTCTCCAGTGGGAATAAAAATAAGGAACAGCTAGGATTTTTATTTTAGTCTTGAAGCTTAAACAGCACTCAAAATTAGTTAAGCAGTAACAGAAAAACTATAATCAATAATTATACTTTGTTTCACATCATAATGACTGAGTATGAAGTTTCTCAGTATACATATTACTAGATAAACAAATACTTAAGAAAATCTTGAGCCACTGGAGAAAACCCTAAATCCATCCACAATGCAAAAAATAGCCAAAATTTATGTTTAAGAAGTCCCCAAACTATAGGTGTCTATTACATATGCACACACACAAAAGATTTTACACTGCTGAGAGACTGTTGGGAAGATGAATGAAGTGTGCCAGATGAAGGCTACATACATAGCCAAGTAGCATTTTCAGAAACCAAACATCACATGATAATTTATTCTGCAAATGCTAAGGATTTAGCAGGACTCCAAGACTTTGTAACTGAAGCAATTTAGGCTTCTAAAAATAGTTCTAGATTAATTAGGAGTACCTTCTGGAATTGAAAAGACACCCCCCCCAACCCTCTCAGCATTTTGTCTGAATTAAAAATTCTGCTTTCCTTTGATCTTTTGTTAACCGAAACATACAAATCAAGAAAATAACTGCATGCTCTTCAGGGACTCAAATCTCCCCTTACAATTGACAGATGCAAGTAATACAAAGATAAGTATGTACCTCAGGTAGCACACAAAGTTGTACGGTTTGGGGCTTTTGTTTTGTTTTCTCTACCACAAGTCATAAGAATGTTTGCTCTCAATTCTTTGAAATGAGGATTGTTAAACTCTCTTGGCTTCTAATAGAAAGAGAAGCAGAAGATAAAAGATTCGCACTTTTCGGTTAATTTTAAGACCATTTCAGTATCTGTTTGAATTACTGAATCAAAACTGGACAAATTTCAACTCTTGAAAAATGGTAATAAAAATATATTGCTGAACTTTCATAAGTTCCTGCAATACAATTATGAGCTATCAGGAACATCTCCTTAGGTCTTAAGTGTTTTCCTTACTAATACACTGTTTTCCAGAATTAAGACATTGAGAACTACTCAACCCTTCAGATTGCTGTTTCTGTTACTCATTCCTCATCTTTAGTTAACACACTAAAGTCTAACTAAATCAGTTACTTACTGAGGTTTACAGATCTAGCTCTATGCTTTTTGCCATTTATCTCCTCAAGGAATATAAATCTTCACTAAATGCCTCCACAATACTAGAGAAGAATAGATGAAGTCAAGCATTTGCTGAAATAAAGCTGGACAAAGTTAACATTAGTTTTAATGCTTCCAATGAAGCCTTGCATTTGGCACTACCTAACAAGTTAGGTAGAACAATTCCTTCTGATATTTCATCTTCCCAATTTTCTCTTGGGAAAGCAGAAAGATTTTTTTTCTACTGTCAGAAGTTTGACGAACCAGGAGCTCTCTCCTCCAACATCACATTTATTACTTCATGCTCTCATACTTTTCCACAGAGCATGGTGATGCTTTTAACTAAGTCAAGGAGCTCAACTTTCTGGGTGCAGGCAAAAAGGGCAAAGAATGTATAAACATGAGGATTATCTGAGATTGTCAGATGCTTGCTGAACCACTCTAACACTGACACAGTCTAACTGGCACTAGTCTTCTACCATTTATCACTTTTGTCCTCCACTTCCCAACCTTCAAATTATCCAGAAAGCACAGAAAAGCTCTTTCACAATGTGAGTAAGAGTAATTCTCAGTGTCAACTCCACATGGTTCAAAAACCCCATACAAACACAAGTGTCACAAGGGCAAGCCCCAGATGCCTGCAGTGAACTACACAAGCTCAGAAGTGCAGAAGACAACCCTTTCAGTCCTTATCCACTGTGTGGTCACTGCAGAACCCCACCCACAGTAACAGCAGGCATTAGTGAGTTACTTATGGGGGAGATGAGGGCTAAAGAAATAAAGTCAGAGAAGCAGAAGAGTTGGAAGCCTTACTCTTCTGTAACACACCAGAACCACAAAATACCTGAGCTACAGAATGTGAAAGATGAAATGTGCAGTGGTGACTAAAAAAAGCTAGTGGAGCTTAAGACAAATACCCAGAACACAGATACAACAGAAGTTTCAGCACTGACAGGTACCAAGCTATAGCACTATTCCAGGACTTCACTACATTGATTACAGCATTACATACCTATCCTTTCTTTGACATACATAAGCTAATGAATTTTGTGTTTAATTTTGTTCTGTCTTGCTCTCACACTCAGTATCAGATTTAAACTATATCTTCACACAGAGGACAGCACAGTTGTGTTTTTATACACATAGCATCTTTTTCTCCTTTCCCTTCCCCTTCTTCACACATTCCAGAATCACTTCTGTACAGAGTGCTTTATCTGGAGGCAAGACATTCCCATGCACATTCTAATTTCAACAAGGCCTGAAGGACATGTTCAAATGCAACATCTGAATCTGAACAGAAGAAAAGAAAATCTGGACCTAGTACATACCTTGCTGCCTTATTAGTACTCCTCAAACAACCATGACAGCTGAAGCAGACACTGCTGAGTCTAAGCAAAAGCCCTTACCTCCTGAGGAGCACCTAGGGTACAGTTAAAGACGACAGCTCAGCCCACCTGACAACTCATGACTAGCAAGATGGTGTTTCTGTTCCTCCCCAGCAACTCTTCCTTTCCTATTCCTCCAGCACCATGCTCATCCAATTTCTTCTTGATATAACTCACCACCACAGGTTTACATAAAACTATTTTTTTCAGCTGGATTTTTTTTTGTTGTTGAACTGCCATGTTGAGGGATCAGGCAGTGGTCATTGCCACCAAAGGGAAGAAGGCAGGAGGGAGATCTCCCCCTTCAGCAGCAAGCTGCTCGATCAGCTTAGCCAGCTCAGACAAATCAGTCCAGGTGACAGAAGCAACCACAGATCTCTTCTACCTGATCTTGTCCCAGTCTAAAAACAGGTATATTACCTCCAGATCAGTGCTACTGCAGGAGCTGATAGCTCTGATAACACAAGCTCAATTACCTGATACTATCTAAAGGCCTATGAATCTTCATCAAGCTACAATTTGCCAGAGTAACTGACCACCTCTGAACTGGAAATGAAAGCAAGAGTCAAAGTAATCCCAGATATATATACATAGAGCCCTGCCTCCACTGCATATTTCAATCTTCGTCCAACATTGTAATCCAATTTTCCAAACGTAACAAGAAAGACGACCTTAAAGTTGAATCAACAATATGAAGTAGTGACATCTCAGGCAATAGCTACTACACTTTTTCACTAAGAAAGCCCACAGAGCCTCACATCTTCTCAAAAGGGAATAAAATACGTATTAGTGAGGTCTTGTTGATGATAGCTGTTCACTCCAAAGAATTTAAATTTGCCTGCAGATGACAAGCAAGTGTGTTCTGGACAGCAAGCACTTCCTGGAGTGCCAGAATCCTCTTAGGAAATAATCATTTCACCCTATGTTCCCTCTGCTAGCAAAAGACAACTATCAAAACCAATTTTGCTTCAGAATTCCTCTACATGCAACATTATCTTACTTTAAAAGATACCACCATAACAATGGCAAAAGTACTCAAATATGAAGGGAATTAGATCCCTGCATAAGCTTCAAGGTTGTACAATAATAAGGACACACATGGTCTATTAAATAAATGCAGAATGACAATGAAATAAAATGACAGTAAAAATACAGAACTGATAGCTTCCTGGAGTGTTTGTTCATATTTTATAGTATTTGCTTATACTCTTTGAGCTTAACTGTATAGAGAACTACATAAAAGCAGCAACTTACTTTTAGTAAGCATTAAGAATGTAGTTTCTCTTTTCTAATGTTTACATATTAAGTGTCTTACTTCCCAACAGATCCTATGCTATTGTTCAAGCTGCTTAGAGTCTCTTTTCTTATTGTCTTAAACTACGCTAAACACTGATGTGGAGGTGCATGAAAAACCTACCAGGGACTACAAGAAAGGAGGAAGCAAGAGAAGCATTTAAGAAGGATCTTAATTAAATGGTTACTAACCTAACAGAAAAACTTCTTACAGTTAATTAAACATTTTTAATGGAAAGCTGTCTTTGAGTACAGTAAAAAAACTAATGGGGGAAGGACAGAGGTAAAGCAGGAAGGGAGTGACATTAAGAAAGCTCCTCTTAAGAAATCTGTACACAGTCTTACAAACCAAGTGACGACTGACTTTCTGAGGTCCCATTTACTATTAACTTTGGGTTTAGACATAATGCATTGAAAGCTACTTGCTCTTAGCTTTCAAGGTTCTCTGTCCAAAGCACAATGGGGAAGAAAAAAAAAAAAAAAAGAGTAAAATAACCTAGAAAAAGCTGTTTTTTCTTATCTACGACAATATATAAAACCATTCTCACTCTTCATTCACTCTATGTTAAACATCCACCAGAAACTCATAGATTTTCTAAGGTATCTAAGAAGATACTTTCTTTTTTGCATTCTTTGTCTATGAGCCTACAGTTAAAGGCAAAAAGGAGACTCAGACTATTTTTCTGACTCCTTATCACACTGTAGCCCCATTATGATAAATATGCAGACAGGGTCTCTTGTCCAAGCAAGTTCAGATCCTTCCTTCAGGAAGGGTTAAGCGTTCCAGACATCTCTCTTCTGCTACCTATCATAAGATTATGATATACATGACTAAAACTGATCTCCTTGCTGGTTTTTCTGCCAAAGGTTGCCCTACCACCTCACAGGCAACAGTACAATTCTGTTAGTGACACAAGCTTGTGTCACTAACTCCATGTTTCTCTAGATCCTTATATTGAAGTCTTATTAAATCATGTGGCACTACAACTAAAAAGGAAAAAAAAAGTCTCCCATCCAGATTTTCTTCTCTAGCCAGTTCCCACTTATAACCACATTAGATGCTTTTCCAACTCCTAGGCCACCACATTCAGTCATCTGATCCTCTTTGAGTTTCTTCAACTGTTCTGCTTTCTCTTATGCAAGTTTTATTCTCACATCCAGTGATGCACTTGCTTCCCCTGCCTCCTCTCTCACTGTATAGGCAAGTAAAAGGCAGCTCTTTAGTTCATTTGGGGATGATCTCCAATTCTTATATTATTTATTTCCTCGGAAGAGTATCTTCACACGTTCTCCCCATCTCAGAGGATATCTAGAAGAGTTCTCACAGCTCCTCTGTCCACTCTTTTTAGTGGATAAAAAAAAGAAGTATATTCAGGTGCTGAAGTGCTGCGACTTGGTGTATTCCACGTCCATCAATGTTATAGCGTTTCCGTGAACAGCCCACATTTGCTCTTCTTCAGTTGTTATCTCCTACCTCCAACAAACGCCTTGTCCACAGCGAGGCTTTGTGCTCCCGTTTTCCACAAACGCATCGCAAGGCACAGCCCGCCATAAAGCGGAGCCCACGGCGTCCCGGTAACACGGGAAGGAACGGAAAGCCGCCCCGCACACCCCATCTGTAACACGCACACGGAGTACTAAATGTCGCCTTTCGGTAAAAGCGGAGGCCACAAGTTGGGAAGAAGTACTGCGAGCGACAAACCCCCTGACGCAAAACCACCAAAAGCAGGGAGCCATCCCCCACTCCAGCCCCTGAGAAAGACGAGGGCCCTGAGAGCGCACCCTCCCCTCCGGCCGGCAGCCACCGCGGCGCGGCCCGGCCCCTGCCCCGGGGAGCCTCGGGGTGGGCAGGGCCCCGCCTGCGCCGCCGCTGGCGGCTGATGCTTCCGGCTCCCACGGCCGCCGCCGGGCTGCCCTGAGCTACCAGCGGCAGTCAGCGGGCATCTTTACGCCACCGAGGCGGCAGGCGCCCGGTGACAGCCCGGCCCGGCCCACGCACCGCAGCTCACGGCGCCGGCTTCGGCCCACGGCGGAGCACCCCTTCGCTGAAACCGGCGGCACGGCCTGTGCCCGCCGAGCTGCCTGCCGCCTCCTCACACCCCCTCCCCGCAAACCGAGGCGGCTATACCCGCCCCACCCTTACCCACTCCTCGCCCCGCCGGAGCTGGCGCGCCCGGCCGCCCGCGCCGCTCTTATCCCGCTGACAAGCGTCCCGGCAGCCCATGGCGGGAGGGCCCGGCCCGGTCCGGCCCCGCCGCGCCGCCCGCCCCCGTCGCCCGGGCAACACAGCGCCCGCCCCCGTTGCCCGGGCAACACAGCGCCCGCCCCGCCCCGCCTCTCGCCCCACCTGACTCCCGCTCCCGCCACCGCTCCGCCAGCACCGGCGCGCGGGTGGGCCGCGGGCGGTATCACGCGCGCAGCCCTAGCCAATCGCCGCCGGCGTCTGGCCGAGCTGGGGGCGGGGAGAATCCCTTCTGGGCGGGGGCGCACTTTTCCTGGGCAGCTTCTCACCCGCCCCTCGGCCCGTGGGGCCCCGCCCACTCCCTCCACGCTCCGCCCCCAGCGGCCCGGGCAGCGGGCGAGAGGCGCGGGGGCGGCGGCGGCCGAGCTGGCAGGGGCGGCGGCCGGCGGGCGCGGCTGGAAGCGCCGACGTGTGCCTGGGGCCGGCCGCTCCGTTTGCTCCTGGGGTCGGGCCGTGACAGCGCCTGCGCCCGGCGCGTGCCACATGGGCAGCCTGCCTGCCTGCAGCTCCTGCTGCGGAGCCCACCGGACAGGTGCTCCCCACCTAACGGCTCAGCCACCACCCTACCCCCGCACAGCTTTAACGTCAACCTTTAAAAACGCTGTTAACATACGTGTCACGTATTTACCCACACTCCAGACGTTGGCATCGGTGCCAGCACTGCCGGAGCACTCATCAGGTGCTGCCCAGTTGCTGCCACTCGCTTCCCGAGTTACGCTGTGTTGCCATCCTCCTCTCACGATGGAGGGCTCCGGCTATGAAGGGCTTTGCGAGCAGCAGGGAGAGTTTGCACTCTGCTTTGCTGTTTGCTCTGAGTAAATTCTTGGAGCAGATTTACGGCTGCAGAGCTGGATTTTGGCACTTGGCTGAGATGCCTGGAAGGATTGCCCTGAATGCTGCTCCATCAGAGCTGGTTCACATGTGCAAATAAATCAATAACATGCCCTGACTCCCATGTCACTGCTCTCACCCTCTCCAGGAATTCACCTCGCACGGCCAGGGCGCTGACTGACTTTTTGAAAGCGGCAGCAAGACATTACCTGTGTTACAGGCGACACTAACAAGCACACGCTTCACCTATTCGTACCGGCTTAGGTTTGGCGTAACCTTCCCGGTTCTTGAAACCAGAAAACGGCGCAGAGGGTGCGCAAGTGTCCTTACCTCAGTGCGTCCTTCTCACGCCCCTGCGCCTCTCCCTGGTGCCTTGGCCTCTGCTGCCTTTCCTGGTGAGGCCTTGCTTCAACCCTGTGATTGCGTTTCAGTTACCATCCCAGGGCCCGCTGGCTACCTCAGCGGCACGTTGGGTTTGTAAAACTTAAGCCAGGCTGCCTGCAAAGATTACACGGATGGACAGAGCCAGATCTTGGGAATGCTGCAGACAGCAGGATCCCAGGACCCGCCTGTCAAAGTAAGTTTAGGTACACACAAGGTCACAGCGGTTAAGTCTTCTCCAGATATAAACTTTGATCTGCCTGTACACCCGGCTTCTCATATGCTTTCCCATGGCATCAATTTATGGCCATGTTTCTTATGTTTTTCCTCGGCACCTGCTTTTGGCTGTTGTTCGTCCTGGTCCTCACCTTATCAACAGGAAGCAACCTGTCCATGTCAGATGGGCACTGGGCTAAATGGACCTCTGGTCCAAGCCAAGAGAGCAACTTGTCTGCAAGGGCCAGCTGTGCAGACTCCAAGACAGCGCCTTTCTCTGGAAGTTAAGCACTAGACAACACTTCTGCACTGGAAAATGTCTTAAATCCCTGGGAAAAAGAAGTCACAGGCAATTGACACTGGTATTTCACTAAAACTGGGAAGGGCAAGGAGCCCAATGCGCTGCTCTGCTGCTGAGCGAGGTTACACAGCACAGGCACGGAGCTGCAGGTGTGGGAGACTTGGTGGCACTCCATGCCCCCAGTTAGGTGCCCACCCTTGGGAAGGCCAGATCTCAGCTCAGAGAGACAAGTGGCCTTCCAGGGCACCCAGCTCTCTTCACTGGCCACAGAGACCTTAGGGACTTTGGAAAACTGGTTCACTCAATGCCCTGGAGTTTAGATGCCAGTTAGCTGCTAATTCGGGCAGACTAAATCCTACTTTTAAGCCAGTTTATTTTGAACTCCTGGACAACGTGGCAGGATTTGGTCCAGCCTATCCCAGCTGGCACTTCAGCTACTGGAGAGGAAAGTGACTCAGGATTCCCAACCATGGGCTCGGGGAGTCCTCGCCCTGAAGCAAACTCCCTAATGCTCGCGTGAAACTACTCCACTTCCTGCAGCTGAGAAGAAAGAGAAGTCTCTTTTACCTCTGAACCAGGGCTTCCTGTTTACCAAAAAGAAGAGATAGTGCTATTTTATCTTTCTTTCCAATCTTCCAGCTGCGGAAGGATGACTGCATGTATGTGACCCTCCTCAGTGCTGGCAGAGGCAGGAAGACAGAGGTTTCTTCTGGCCTCTCCCATGAAACTCTTGCCTGCCAATAACTCCAAGCCTCTTCACTGGTTCCTCTGCTGCTGCTCTGTTTTCCTCAGCAGCAGACACTTACACGTTGTCTGTAAGGAGTCCAGTGAAACTAAGCAACCCGTACATGTCCTTGTGTGGTTCTATGGCAGAACTGAAACAGCAGCAATGAAAATCAAGTCAGCGGCCAACAGTACATCAACTCACCCTTGCAATATTAGCTTTTAAAGTGCAAAGAATAGGAGTATTTCAGATCAATAGCATAAATATTACTGAAACTAAGAATTTTCAGATGAGAATTGGCCACCACCACATACAAACATCTGAGTGAATTTTTGCAAGGTATCTATTAAAATCTTTGGAAGGGAAGTTAGCCGTAGCCTAAATTGAAATGCACTGAGTAGGTTGTCATGGGTGTGCTAAAAAAAGATTATAAACTGTTCGGACTAAAAAAATTGTTGAGAAAGGTAAGGAGGTGCAATTAAAGATTTTATTGGAACCATAATGTTCTTCTCACTTGAATGCTTCAAAATGCAACCGATCTTTCGGCCCATGCAGATTTTCTTTAATTATAATAATTAAAGCTCCTGCTACAAATACGACTGCATGCCTGTTGTTCAGTTTTAAAACTGAGTTTTTCAGTAAAGTATTATGCATTCTGAATTCATGTACGTCAATATAAATTTGCAGCAGCTCCATGGAAGTGAGTAGAATGACACCAGTTCATACCAGAATAACTTTAAATCAAATCTGGTTCTTCGTATCACTGTTGGTTCATTGATCACTCCCTCTATTCTACAAACAGTACCTGAATCTCACTTGAAGTCTATAAAGTTTTTCAGCAGATTTCTTCCTGAATTTCTACTAGAATTCCCTCTCTTCTGCACACAAGATGCAAACATGCAAGAAACAAGAATATGTGTGGTATTTCCCTACTGCTCTCCTGGACAACAGAACAAACCCACAGCACTGAGACCTGCACAGGTCACATTGGTACTCAAATTCTTCGGTATGTGTTATTAACATTCACAGACAGTGGATTTAGATCAATGGTTCCAAAATTTTAGGGGTCAATGAGCCACTGTCCACTCCCAGAACTTCTTAAGTACCGACTACATGTTTTTCGTAAGGCTCCATCTACTCTCATCATCCAAGCTTCAGCTGAAAGCATTACAAAAATAATGTAAGGCCTAGATTTTGTGAGCCATTTCTACAGGCTCATTCTCTCTCTCTCCTTTCCAATGAGTATTTACCTGTCTAGGAAGATTTACCTATGTTCTAATGGCATAATAAAGACAATAATAAAAAATGTGGAGTAATACATATAATATGTGAGCTGTCTTGAATCCACAATCTTAAATCAGAGGGGTTTGTGGAAAGGGCATCTTTTGTCAGCCGAGATGAGCAGTCTTTCAGCACAGAATGAATAACAGTCTGTTTTCCCAAGGAAGAACATTACTCCATTTTTTTTCCTATGCTACTGTAAAAAATCTGAGAGGGTGAATAAAATAGCAAAATAGTTTTGCACTTAGAGAATCAATGAATAGGCTGAGGGATTAATTAAAAAAACATACTAGTTTAGATGTGGGTCTATCTATATCATGAGGAGAAACAGCCTGTGAGTAGATGCACTTCCAGATCAATGTTGGAGGAGATAGCTGTTGAATAAATTCAAGGACAAACAAACCCACACTGGTCACATTTCATGTCTACGTTCTTCATGTAGACTACAGTGGTATAGAAAGACCAGAGAGAAAAGGAAAACATCATTCAGTGGGTAGAAAGCAAAGGCAGAATTAAATGGTCCAAAAAGAGCTTAAAGCACAGGAGTTGTGGGAAGCCTTCCCTGGTAACTGTAATCCTTGTTTAGGCTTGCCTACTGCAGGGCTTGATTCCCAGTGATGCTTTTTTTCATTGCAGTAGTTCCTGGTCAGCACACACTGACATAAGGTTGTATTTACTGATGGTTCTAGTTCCTGATTCCAGAACAGAAGAGCAGGTAGCCAGATAGCCTGGCTCTAAGACATTGTATGACCCCTAAATTTGTGCAATATCTAATCTAGATGAAAGAATTAAAAGATACTTGCGTTATCAGTTTTGATTCAGTAAGTCTACTTTGACCAGCCTTGGCTTTCCCATTTAGAAGGAGTTCATCCAGTTTAAAGTTTACTTAAAAACAGTTCAGGTAAATCACTCATTGCAATGTATGCTGAACTAGAATTAAATTGCCTTTAGTGTGGTGAGTTTGGATGATGTAACAAAACCTGACTGAAATCAATTTCTGTAGAAACGATTGAAGCTAGAATAATTTGCACCACAAAGAATGAGCAAAGCCTAATGAAAAATGCAAGTGGTATAAAAACCTATATACAGGGCTTTGAGCTTTAATTTGCACCTTCTCACGGCTCTCAAACATATAAATTACATCAGATCATAGTCTCTTACAGTTACACATTGTCATGTGTCTGTAACAATGTCTAAAGACTCATCCCTGTTCTACAGTAAATAATCAGGCAAAGGATGTGTTCTTGTACTGAGTCCGTTCAAGAGGTGAAACTGAGGTGAAATCTCAATAAAGGCATGTCAAGCTGCAGTTTTCACATGTCCTTATTAGGTCCATCATTGTCTTTAGCTGGATCTACAAGCCATGCAAAAACACTAGACCACCTTACCTTCCTAATCCACTGCAAAAAGCATATCTGCAGTTGACAATAACAAATACTTATGTTTATCTTCTCCCAATAAACACTATGAAATTAGCTAACTCATAGAAAGAAGTACTATTATTCTTTTAATTTCTTGTTAATAGTGTTTTGTAGGAAAAGTACTAGTGGATTTTAATTTTCACCACTTATACGCCATTTCTGAATTTTTGCCCGGCTCTTCTTAAAATATTAAATTAAGTTTGGACTGAAAATTTTAGGATGGGTGGATATTTTATAAAGAGAAAGCAAAACCAAAATTAGGTACTCAACAAAAGCACAAGGAGGCCCCTGAAGATGACCTTGTTGCCATCTGCACGTTTTTGTCATAACTTGCTGATCCATTCATATCATAAAAGAGGTTATCCCCAAGAATTTGTCAGGATAACAATCTGTCTTTTAAAGGACCGTACCATCAGAGCAGTAGATCTGGGAACTGCAGGTCCAAACACCATCGATTGTATGGTAGGGGCGATAGGAGTTTATATTTTTCTGGATAAAGCTTAGGCAAGCTTTCATGTTGAATCCTTTCACCTTGCTCCTCCCTCTCCTTTTCCCTTTTGCAAGAAAAAAAAAAAGTTACTCATTTTGCCTGGAGACAGTCTGATACTGTTCATTATTCTTACAACAGCTAACCTTTCTTCATTGCTGTTTAGTTTGATGGGGGGCCACTTTTTGGTTTTGTTTCAATGCTTTTTCACTGTTTCAGTTTCCTGATGGTTTCCAGTCATGTCTTAAAAAATGACCAGACCGGGCCAGACCAAAGAGCTGTTCAGCCCAGCACCAGTTGCAGTTGCCTGCAGAAAGCTACATGAACAGGACAAACGTACGGTGACACTTCGTACCTGTTCCAGCTCGCAGCAGTCTGCCCCTCAATAACATGCTGGGATGGATGTGGTGTCCTCACAGGTTATAGAATTCGATTAATTTTTCTTCCATTGATTTGTCCAGTAGCTGTGACAAGCCCATGTAAGGCTTTGGCACCCATCAAGTCCTGCAACGTTCCAAAGTTCAGTTACCCACCTGACTAAAAAGCACCTCTTTTTATTTGTTCTGGTCTTTTTACCTGCCCGTTTCTCTTGGTTTCTTCTAGTTCTTCTGCTTTGTCAAAGAGGGAATAATTATTCTCTAGTCCCTCTCTCTACACTGCTCGTAGTTTTAAGACTCATTGTCAAATCTCCCTCTGCTACTCTTGTTCCACTCTGAAGAGTCACAGACTTCTTTTAATCATTCACTGTGTATCGTTTGCTTCAGCTTTCCCGCCCTTCTTTGAACCTTGTCTTGTTCTTTTTAGCATGAGATAAACTGGAGCTGCAGACAATATTCAAGATGTGAAGTTCACCATAAATTTCCTGCACACTATGCTGATGTTTTCCTCTCTGTTCTTTCCTTAATAATTCCTAACATCATACGTTATACTCTCTTTCCTCCTCCATCACTGAGCACTGGGCTGACAACTTCATAAAACTGTGTGTCATAACTCTGGGATCTCTTCCACCCAAGTACTAGGACGTCTCTCTTCAGCACTTCTCTCTCTGCATGCAAAGTTAGGATTGCTTTGACTGGGATGCATTCCTTTGCTGCTCTCAGCATTGATTTTTTTCTGCCATTTTAACCCAATAACTTGTAGCTGAAATCCTTTTCCCAGCTGACTTTCATTTTTGCTACCTAGAATAACTTGCTATCAGGAAACTCACCTCAAGCTATGCTTCTTTTTCCAGATAACTTCTATGTCAAACAACCCAAGCCCAGGGGCAGATTTCTGGGACTTCACTGGTGACTCCCCTCTCCTCCCTCCTCCCAAAAAACTCCAGTAGAGTTGTGACATACTTTTTTCTACAAAAACTATACTAATTTTTCCTCATTACATCACATACGTTCATGCACCTGCTAATGACATTACATATTATATTTCTACCAATTTGTTCAGTGTTTCTACAACTCTTCATGGTCAGTTCAGGTCAGATATCAGAACATAAACATAAAACATTTGCTGTGATAATTTGTTTAGTTTTTAAAGCTGGGCCTTTCCCAATTTCATTAGTTTCCTTATAGTTAATGTAGCATTAGAAAAATTCAGCAGCAAAACTTTGTCTTTCACAAAAAAAATTATGTCATTCTGTATTGATTAGTTTGTGGTTTTGTTTTAAAAGAGGAAAGTAGATAAGCCAGATCAACAACACAAAGTTGCTAATCACAATGCTATGAATAAATTATGAGACAAAAAATCATTTTCTGGCAAAATGACCATGATTTTTACTCTACATAGCAAACAAACCAACCTGTTTAAAATATTTCTGCTCCTGCATGAGACTCGTATTGCATTTCTCCCTGTGATTTCTCAATAGCAATCTGATAGTTTTGTTTCCAGTCCAACCATGAATTTCTTAGTGAACTATCTTTGCTGGAAAAGGACAGGTAATTCAGCAAAGGTAAATGTTCAATGTTCGCAAACGTTTTTTTTTCTGATCAGAGCATTGGATGTCTCCACCTTCAGAAGCAGTCACCCGCCTCCATGCGTGGAACGCTGAGGAGCATTCGGGTGCTCCGTCGGTGCCGGTAAAGCAGACACAGAGCAACCACGGGGCTGCTCTCAAACGCTCCTCCGGCGCTGGGGGGCTCGTGGCTGCCTGTCCCCCCGTGCAGGAGGCACTGGCGTGGTGTCAGGGGGAGGTGAGAGGCTGGTTCAGCGCCTGTTCCCCGCCTGTCACGGTGTTCATGGGAGCTTGTGTCAGCATCGCAAACAGGACGTTTCCTTAGGGCTGCTCTAACGGGGACAAACTGCTTCCGCCCGCCCCGGCAGCTCTGGAGAAGGGACATTTAGAAGCATTTGTTTCCCTGCTGGTATGTATACCAGCTTCAGCTCTGGCACAGCCTGGGGATCTGACAAGAAGAATGGTGATACCGAGCAAGCGAAAGGGCGCAAGAGAGCCAGCGTGGGTGGTACGCAGGGTTTGCGTCGCCTGCTTTGGAATAAAGCCGGCACATGAAGTAGTCACTGTAACAACACTCAGCCTTTGTGCTTTTCCGCTTTTCTTTAGCTGATGCTGTCTCCAGATTAGCATTTTTGGACAGGGACTAGCTCTGGAGACACAACAGGGCACAAAGCACGCTCTATTTCAGACGCTGTCGTTTCCCCAGGACCAGCAGCAGCCTGTGCTTCGGTCTGAACCTTTCTGACAGCGTTATGTCAGTTCCCCTCCATGCTCATCTTGCTATGGTTTCTGTTCTTTCTCCAAGTGTCTTGAGCATTGCTCCAAGCCACCCATTTGATGCTATAACGTAGCATTCAGAAAGAGAAAATAGCATTGATTCAAGGCAAGGGAGGGAGCCAGTTTTGCATTTTTATGTAACCCCGTGGAGCTCTGTAGTTATTTAGTTGCATTGAATAATTCAGAGGGGAGGCTGTCTGAAACGCAACAGCCTCTTTGTTTCCTGTGAAA
Organism: Phaethon aethereus; assembly: GCF_964289735.1. NCBI lineage: Eukaryota > Metazoa > Chordata > Aves > Phaethontiformes > Phaethontidae > Phaethon > Phaethon aethereus. Next base: position 85,538,438 of record NC_138576.1, read on the forward strand.
GGTGATGCATGCTCGTAGGGCTTCAGACATCTATCCAGCACAGACTTTTTTAGAAATAACATGCATTTATACAGTCAGAGACTAGCTCACAGCACCCCTCCAGCCCCTCTGCCAAATCTCATTTTTCACATTATAAGGCCAAATCCCGTTCGCAGTTTTGTCAGCATGACGGTATTGCTTTCAGCAGAGTCACCCCAGCGTCATACTGGTGCAAATGGGTTTGCTATAATCGCCAGTGTTTCCCCAACCCGGCACACGCCACCCTAAACCTTCTCCCCAGCCTGGCCAGTAGCGCTGCCCTCCCTGCTGACCTGGCACGCAAGCTGATGCGCAGACACCAAACCACGAAAACACCCGTCCCCAGCTCTGATCCGTCCCTAGGCGAGCACCAAAACACCTGTGAGAGCTGCTGCCCACCCCTGAGCCCTCACACCAGACTTAGCAGAAACCTCCCTGCCGACCTGCACCCCAGGCAGATGCCCCGGCCACCTCCGCTCAGGCCAATTTTCCTGCACCTCTTCCCACAAGAAACCTGCCTGCCACCACTCCACGGCAAGGGGGATGACCCTCCTTGGGGACCTTTCTTCCTCTCATCAGCCTTCCCCGTTTCCATGCTGCTTACCCTTTTCCCTTGGAAATTAGGCATCATCCTAAGGAATAAAAACTGTTTAAAAACCTGTACAGCATACCTGGTTTCCTCAGAGAGTTGCAACTAAAAAGGAAGGGGGCAGTGACACGGAATGACATGGGCATCCTCCTCCTGGGGACTCGTCTGCCGGCATTTGACACGGCCCCGGGCAGAGGGATGCTGCTGCATCTGCACAAACTGCTGCAGTGAAGGCTCGGAGTTTCCGTCAGGCTGCTGGATGAAATCACAGCTTCCTTGCTGGTATGCTCTGGCTCCTTTTCAGCTTCACACAAGCAGCCTGTCCTGCAGAGGTTTGGAATCGGGAGGTTGCTTTGGTTTGTTATTCTTTGAGTTGGTTGTGCTACTGTGTCTGCAGTGCTGCTGGAGAAAAAAATAAAGAAGGGGAAGAAAGACACAAAGAAACTCGTGCAGGCTTTTACTGTCAGTGGTGCAGGAGGATGAGTAAACAACACAGACAGCTAAAAAGATTGTGCTAAGTGGTGCAAGAGGCTAAAAGCTTTCCAATATGCCATTCCATTGTGTTTGCTTGAGTATTGTATAGGCATATAAAAAGGGAACAGTTCAGCCTTAAGGCCACATTCATGAACTGAGATGACTGTGTGAAGAACTCAAAACTCCGTCCTGTTCTGCCAAAAAAAATTTCAGTGAGCAAATCTGAACTGCTTTTTAAAAAAATGTTTCTGGTCTCCAGTTGATGTTATTCCTCTAAGCACAGCATTAAAAAAAAAAGGGTGATCAAACCATGCAATTCAAAATCTGCACATACATCTCTGAGCCTGCAATTTTAGATGTCTCCGAACTTCTATCTGCAAGGACAGCAAGGCCAGGGTTCCCTTATTCTAGTCACAATAAAGAAATTACATTTGTTCTAAAATTTAATTGCTTGATCTAAATGAGTGATCCCAACTGCATAGGCACCAACTCTCTCACGGCTAACCCTGGAGTGCTGGTTTCAGCTAAATGGGAGGAGATCCAGAGCCACAGACCCTTTAAGACAGCGATCTGCCTTTGCACTGTGAACGTACGGGCAGCAGCCGGGTGCCACAAGCACACCTAGAACTGAGAAGTCGCTAACTCTCGATGCACCTCCCTGAGCACTGAGCTGAGCTGCCAACGTAGTATTTGTGTTTCTCATGAAGAATCGATGGTTTAGACTGCTGCTTTGAGCTTCCCTGCCACATATCACCATGCCAATTTACCCATTAGTCTTAATAAACTGCATTACCTTTATGGCATCTCCTGTCAGTACAATACGGTCTTGGGATTTGCCTCAAATATTTGCTGGGCATGTTTGCTTTTTACTCTCTGCGCAGTCACAGCTACATCTCAGGGCACAGTTTCGCTAACCCCAGGTGCTGGAAAGGGAGTTGCTCATGCTTGTCTGATCTTGCAGTCAGGTGGATCAGCCCGCTGACCCAGCTGAAAAACAATCTGCTATTTTTCTAGGGCAAGTTTTCAACCAGATCAGCTTTCTCTCTGACCTGTTTGATGGCATAGTGGCGAGTACTGTGTCAACAGAAGCGAGGAGGGGGACATGCATCTGTAAGATGAAGGGCAGCGCCGTCCGTTTTCATTACAGTCTGCCTGTCAGTCCCTTAAGACTCACCAGGGAAGCAAAGTTTACCATACATTCACTGAACAAAGCAGGTGCTGGCTGAGCACAGTGGTGTTGTGCTTGAGTTTGCATTTATAGCCACCAGACCTACACGACCTCAACTTCAGAGGATTTACCTCAGGTAATCTCTGTGCAAGGAGCAGCTCATGTGAAGGAGGAAAATACAGATCATCACCCATGCAATGTTGCTGAAAATATGTAATCACTATTTATTTAATTTGACTTCTCAATTTTGGCAAGCTCTTGGAAATTCTCCAGATGTAAAAGTCCTTCCTATTCTTACACCAAAAGAAAGCTGCTTCTCAGTTTCAAGGAGACAAAACCTGGCACAGGAAGCTATGAAATACTATAGTGGAATTTTCTGTCTGACACAGAAACCTAAAACAATTCCTGCGTTAGTGCTGTAGCATATCCATGTCATAAGATGACCAGGAAATCCGTTTGTACATCTGCCTGGGCATTTATAAAAATGGTGATGGCTCTTTAGAGTTTTGCTTTGAAGTCGGACATCTGCAACAGGCAGATGAGGCTTGAGGTTTGTCTCATTTAACTACTTCCCTCAATAAATTAGACATGCAGTCTAAAATAAAATTCTTATATGGTCAGTAGGGAGAGATAGGAACCTCCAGAGACAAATCAGTCCATCCTAACACAAGTATGCTGTGGAAGTGGGCTGAACTGGCCCCTGAAAATGCCCTTCTCCCTCTCTCTCCATTGATGATAGAAGAAGCCAAGGCAACTGCCTTAAACAGCAGAAGCAAAGGAACTCCCCTGGGCTCACTAAAGAACTGATATGAACCAAAGAAAACATGGATTCATGAGGATGAGGTAGGCTGTGAGGGTAATCTAGAGCTGTGTGCATCAGGTGCTGTCTAACCTATGCAGAGGTCTGTCAGAAACCTGTGCAAGCCTATTTTCTTCTAACTTCTTGAGCTATCGTTGGCCTATGGAACGGGAAACCAGAGCATCTATAGGGTTGGAGGTGTGGTACAGGATATACTTAGGCCACCACCCTGGAGGTCCCAGGGCCCATGCAGTTGTACTGGGGCGGGAAGGGGGGTCTCCTCTCTCAGGTAAGTGGAAGAGGAACTACACGCTGAGCAAGAGTGCGGACATCCAAAGAAACCAGGGCAGAGTTTAGGTCCTGCTCACCCTGAGGGGTGCCCAACATACTGGGAGACAAGCACAACCATCTGATGAAGGTCCAGAAGTCTGCAGCACCTTAAAGTCTGGAAATGCTCTTCTGGCAGAGAGCGAGAGCATCAGGCTTTCAAGTCCATATGCACATTGTACAAAGTCAATTTGTCACTTGCTGGCTCCAGCCCAGGTAGGACATAAATCTTACCATAAGTATAATTTTAAACAGACACTTCTGCTCAGACCAGATTGCAAGTATGTGTAATTTGGGAACACAGAAAGCCTAAATGCTGCACGCAGTCAGCACTGAAACGGTACCGTTTCCACGGCCTGTGTGTGTCACAGCTGACGGCAATGGAGCCCGAGTGATGGAAATGGCTTCCTCCAGGCAGAACAGGTCTGTTGCTATGCTATTTCCGAGCCCTCTGCTTACTTCTGTTACTGGAAATGACTTACGTTTGTTTCTAAATCTGTCTCTATTGATTAGCACTTAGTAAGTGGCTGCGTGGCTTAATATAATGCTTATAGCTCTCACTCCTTTTGTTATTCCTGATGCACAGAAGACTGTTCTTTCTTTTTTTAGTTGCAGGATGTTCTCGTTAGCTCAGTTTAGCACTGCGCATGCTTCGCAGCCCAGGGTATTTGGGATTTTCCTTTCAAGTATTTTACACTGGCAACAAATAGAAAACAAAGTGCATATTACTCATTTTGAATGAAGATATGACTATCTATCAAAGCATTAATGAAGTATAAAATATCACATAGCTTATAAATTTTTATTACACTAGGTATTTTGTTGGTTATCTTTATTACAGAAAATGCTTGGTTTTCCCACAAGTACATTCATTACTCTTACAAACAGTTTTGGTTTACACTGCTTGTGAGTCTACGCTTTGACTGAAAAGTAAAGTTGATCTTTTATCAGACGAGTCCATTAATATTTGCCTTTAAATGCATTCATCACAAATATCACATTATACAATTACCATTACCTGACAAGCTGCTGGATTCTCTCTGTACTGATTTCCTGACTGTGGCATTACACTTTCTGTGATTATATCTCTAAATAACTTTTACTTTCCTCACTCATTCCAGATCCTTTCCCGAGGAAAACTTGATATCAGATGTCAATTATTCGTTACGGAAATTTATTCAGGCACTTTCTTCAGCACTTTCTACTAATTTTCATCCTGGTAAGAGAGTTAGTTGAAAAACAAGTAAAATTATATGTGGTTATACAAACGGTCAAAATAATTCTCATCAATTTTTTTTGTATATGTTCAGTCAGATGCTCAGCAAGATGGTAACAATAGCTCCAGTGTAGGTCAGTGGAAAAAGAGTATATGGACTGTTATTGTATGCAGTGTGCCCAGTCATGTGACATTCGTGTCCTAGCCCTTTCCACACCAGCTCTCTAACTTCTGCATCACCACAGACCAGTATAAGTTATGGTTCTCCAGGGTTTGTTGGGGAAGAGGATCAAACCGATGGTTTAAGTTCCTGTTGAAGTTTCTTGGGGAGCTCATCTACCTGCATCTCCCAGGAGTACTGCTGCACCATCCGCCTCTGCCTCCAACTGCTGCGGCAGTGCCCGCTGCAGGTCTCCCGGCCACAAGCCACCATCTGAGCAATACTGCCAAGGGGAAAACAGAAGTTGCCAAGTGGCCACCAATGTGCTCCTTTTCAAACTGTGGTGCAGTAGTGCCAATCTCCTGATGGGACATAGACACACTCATTTCCCCATCCAGTAGTTCTGCAGTTGCTATTCTTCTTTTTGGGACCCAGGAACGTCAGTGTACCGTCAGAGTCTGGATCTAAAAGAGCTGGCAAAGAGCTGTTTCAGGTGCAGCATGGAGACATCCCATCAGGCTGCTGCTCTGGAGGCATCTGACGACAACATCACAAATTTGGGGAGACATCTTTGAGTCTCTGGCTCTCCCCACACACTTCTGGCATGTCCTGAAATCAACTCGGTTATCTCTCAGCTATTCATGACCAGCAGGAAATGAAAGCTGATCACTCACCTTCATCTCTCTTCTGAGAAAAGGACTTTAAACTGCTGCTGGCTCTGGGGGACTTAGTGGAGTAGCCCAGCAGATAATAGTACTACTCCATCCTCTCCCACTGTACAGCAGGGCTCCTGTTTGAAAACCTACAAGAAGCTACTGCTTCAGGCAGCTGGGACTGGTGTTGAGGTCTCTGTGACTATGGACAGAACTGGTATGAACACTGTGGATCCAGGAGGAAGACCCTTGCATCTGGAATAATGCCTTTAGAGTGCATAAGTGAAGTCAGTTTTTCTTACGCTGATGCTGACTTCCCAGTTAAGTTCTTGAATACTTATTTTTCACAAGGCCATGCTGGAGACCAGAGGCTCTCCCCACCCTACTCGTACTGAACACACTCAGGAAATCATGCTCTAACACTTTGGATGTCACAAGAAGTGTTACCTCAGTAGGACTAATGCTGTCCCGGACAGTGACAGCAATGCTAGGCCCTTTAAGAAAGCTAGATGTCTGTTTCTGTTAACACAAAATCTCTAAGAGATGGACAAGGAAGATTACAAAAATTAGAAGATAATGCTAACGTAGACAGCTAATGCTGATTTAGCTGCAACATGCAACAATTTTTAGTCATCCTTCAAAGGATGCTAATCTTTATCTTGGCAGGCTGATAAACAAAACCACAATCACAGGATACACAAATGACTCATCCCGGAGGGCTCCGCTTCTTCAGTGCCAGTATGATGTTCCACCTAAAACACATAAATGCAGAACGTCATTTAAGAGCCAGGAAAGGCTGGGGGTGGTATCCTCGGCTGTTTGCTCCACTGCTCTCGCAACAGCCTCCCTCCCGACCCTGTGTACAGTGTAACAGCTCCTGCATTCTGCTCGTAGGACTGTGAGAGAAAAAGAACGCAACTCAGTCACAGACGGAGGCTATTTATTGTGATAAAATGGCTGGAATCAAATCATGCACACACATTCACGGAGATATCCATTTTGAAAGGAGATGTTAAGAAAGTTCCCTTCCTTAACTTCGCCTTGACCTAAAATAAAAACAAACAGCAACCCACATCCCTAATCTTAACATTTAAGCATTTTACAATGAGAGAGAGAGATTTTTGTTTCATTTCATTCTGGTTTTGGTTGCCGCTTTTTATTACTACAATGGAAGGAAGGTTGGTCTTGTGATTATAGTCACAGGCTACGACTCAGGAGATCAATGTTCAGCTTTTCAAAATTTTCCTCAGTAGCTTTGGTCTCTGTTTGCCCTAGGAAAGAGTGAGTGACGTGCTTCCTTAGCTTACAGGATTGTAAGAACTTTTAAGATGCAAAAAAATGCTTTCAAGGTCTCTGTCCACAATGTCAAGTCTTTAATGTGGCAGAGCCCTTGATTTCACAAGCAAGTTTTCACAAACCAACCCCTTTGGTCTGAAAAGGCAGGCCTATAACACAGAAATGAAAGGCAGAAATGTGTGTGTGAGTGATCCAAGGGAAAGGGAAAGCCTGTTGTTCTTTGACTGCAGCACAGATGTTCCAGGAGAGTTAGTCGGTGGAAACCTCATCAGTGATTCTACCATCAAAATCGTTCTCAGAGCTGATGAAGACAGGCCATGCTGTGATCAACGCTAGGGAAATGTAGTTTGTATACAGGACCTATCCAGAAGCTCTCTGGAGTCAGCATGGTGTAATATCATTGCCTGTTATTAATCTGATCAGTCAAGCCAAGACCTGCCGTGTATTTGGAGACATGTTTCCCATGGGAACACTGCATCATGTCCTCTTCCCTGGACATTATCTGTCCTTCATGCCTAGAAGAAGACTGAATCAGGGTTAGGCTCTAACTTCACTACATGCCCTTGCCCTCCAAGGCTCGGATCACAGACTTGCACAGAAACATACACCATCACACACGATTCCCTCTCGTCCGTCCCTGCCTGGTCCCCTGCTGTAGGCGCACTGAGTCTCCACTGTTATCGAACGGCGATTTCACATGAAAAAGGTGGGTCTGGTGCACAAACCTTAACTACAGCTGATGTGATAGGAGAAGTCACTGCACACTGTCCTACACAAAACAAACATTTAAAATTAGGGACCCAACACTCTGGGTTTTTTCCTGCTTTCTGTAATATTCCTCTGTTGTTGGCCAAATTGAATACGTCTTTGATTCATTCTTTCAATAGAGCTGCAAAAGGTCAGGAACACCTTTCCTGTAAAAAATGCTGGGTTTAAAGTCTGGTGATCGGATCAAATTTTGGGTAGCTAGGTCTAGTTACATTTCCAGCAGAAAATTTGACTAAATGAATGCTCTGTATGCATCTAAGTCACTGTGGCTGCCCATCTTGCAAGCGAGCTTGGGGTAAGCATTCAATGACATACCGATTGACACATGGCTCAACTATGAGATGCCATTTTCAGGTCACGGCCATGTAAATACAAAAATGCCAGTTCCCAGATATATTACAGGCTGAGCTTTTCCGTAGCAATGTGACATGGAAACACCAAGTAGTTTTACTCACGCAATCTTGTCAATCTATTAACATTAGCACTGCGGTACTGCCTGAAGGCTAGCCCGTTCAGGGTCCCATTGTGCCAGGTGTGGTACAAACAAATGACGTCCTTCCTTAAAGCAGGTTGCAATATTTGGAGGCAGGGGAGATCTTGCTGCATTCATTGCGGGATTACACGCTCCATCTGACAATGCTCACCACTTTGTGGGAAGTTTGCAAGGAGAGAAATAAACACAGCAAGCTAAAGCAGAAAGGGCTGCTGCTTATAAAAGCGTTGCCAGTCAGAAAGGAGTCAGCCCTGAGAGTGAATTCTGGCTGCCTCAAGCTGTTGGAAACTTCTGACAGGGCAGGCAGCAGCAGGAAATAAAAAAGCACATTGAATAAATCACTTGATGCTCTGATTAAGAGGCATGGGACTGTGTATCATGTGATAGCTAAAGCCATAAGCTCCAGCCTTGAAGATATTATTTGGTACATGAGCAGTCTGAATGGGCAGATGGTATTCATGAGCAGGATTACTATTTCTAGCAAAACAGGTCAAACCAAGTCACTTAGAAACAGAATTAAAATTTAAAGATCGTTATCTCTGAAGGTGTATGACTTTTTAAAGAGAGCTGATGAATGGGGCTGATTATAATTGCATCATTTTAAACAACAAAATCTCTCTGTGTAATAGAGAAAAGCCTTGCCTTTGTTTCCTTTCTGTCAGCTAGATACACACGCATTTTCCAGCATGAAATTTGCCTCCAAATAGGAATGGATCAGCTGGCTGGTACTGACCAAAAGTATTCATTTTCCTCAACTACCCAACAAGGCCACAGGCTGAGTGACATCGTGTCCTGAGTAAACGCGACCGCTACAGATGAAGCGTGGCTCACTCACAGCAATGCCAGCCTTCCAGAGCAGCTCCCAGCCTCACCTCCCCACGGCACTGCTGTAAGCAGGTTCCTCCGTGGGTGGCCGACTGCCCTGAGCCAGGGGCTAAGGCAGGTTGCACAGGCAGCTCTGGGTGCAGACCCTCTGCCCCGCCAAGGCACGGCATCGTTAAAATCAGCCGTGCGGCAGAGGTGCGAGACCGGCGTAAGGCTCACGTCACTTCTCACGGCAACAAGGGGACAACGTTGCTACCTCCGGTTGTTGGCTAGGCTGGAGCAGAGGGTCGGAGGAGCCACTTTTGCGAACACAGGTTCCAGCAGCCTCTCCGAAACCCCTGAGGGAGGGGAGACCCCAGGGTAACGGCAAGAGCCAGGCAGCTGCTTACAGGGGCAGGGTGACCAGCCGGTGCAAAGTCCCTGCAAAGGACTGGACGGTGCTTTGGGAAGGGCCTCAGGGGAGGAGGCATCCTTCTGCCTTCTCTATGTGAGCATCAGCCCTCTGGGACCACTTCTCACAGACCCATCCCCAGCAGTTTTCTTTGCCATAAGACCCTCCAAACCCCAGCACGGTAGCAGAGTACTAGCAGGAAAACAGTATCTTGGTTGATTTTAATGGACACCAAACACCTGGGAATTTGAAGTGCTCTGCTTTGTCTTCCTGAGCCAGGGTGAATGAGACCCTGCCCTGCTCCCTGCTGCGTGGCTCAGGGCCTCTTCAGCCCTGGGGCAGCCTCCAAATTCTCCGGCTCACATCAGGCTCCCGAGCCAAGCCTGGGAAGTCTCACCGGAGCCCATGCCCTGCCCCAGAAGCCTGCAGGCAGGCGACGAGCCACAGCTAACACCAGCACGCAGCTGAGGCAGAGCTGGCCCGGCAGCTCGCAGGTGCTGCTCCGGCAGCCTGGGCCAGCCGGGGCTGGTGGAGGCGGCAGCTCCCTCGCCCCGGGCAGGGGAGGAGGCACCCGGCAGCAGCCTCACAAGCTGGAGCAGAAAGAGGCCACCAGCCCAGGACAGCTCTGCTTTTTTGTGAGAAACGGGGCGGCTCTTCCCTGCTCCTCCCGTGCCACTTCTGCATCAGCAGTCCTAGGTGCGTGAGGAAATGACACCAAGCCCGTAAAGGCTTGGGCATGCAAACAGAGCGCACCTTGCTCCACTGGCTGTTGGGACGTGTGGAATGGAAAGCTGTGGAGCTGCAGGAGGGCAGAGCTGGGGCAAAAGAGAGAGGTGAAGACTTAAGGGAGTTGTCACAGAATTAATCACTCCTTGAAGATGCTGCTCATCATCAGGCAGCTCCTGTATGAGCTTGTGAGTTCAGCTGGACCTTTAGAGACAGCATCTGCAGCAGGGGCCAAAATCACCTTGTTACATCCATGCGAGAGGGAGGGCAGTGCTGCCCCAACACAGGGGATGGGCTGGTTGAGCGGCACCACAGGGGCTCGGATTGCGTTGGGTCGTTTGTGTGGTGGGCACTGCACAAACTCACAGCAAGGCAGTCTTTGCTCCAAGGGGCTTGAGCTGCAGATAGGTCCACTGGTAAAAAATAGAAGGAGAGAGGAGACAACAGACCATCGCATTTTATCTGGGGGGGAGGAAGGAAGTACAGTGGGCAACAAAAGCTGAAGCTGGTAAACCATGGACGAAGGACAAGTGGAAGAACAGGCAGTGAAGCTGGCTGGAAGTGAAGGGACTGGGAGGAAGGGATGGCAAAGAGTTTGGCTTGATAGCCAATCTGCAGAGGAGGTAACCAGGGACACAGCATAGTCCAAGCACAGTGTCAGCCTCTTTTGCCTCCCTGCTTTTGCTTAAACGAACTTCCCGCATCAGCCAGCTCTGCCTCTGGTCCCAGGAAGACAGAGGCTGGTCAGTGCAGAGCAGATGTTGAGCAGCATAACCCTAAAGAGAAAGATTGTGTTAGGCCAATATCACACCAATTTCTGTGCCAGAAGGTGCAAAGCAAACAACTATGTATTTTGGCTGATCGCTATACATAAAAGATATAGCCTTGGTCCCAAAGTAGGGCCAACATTCTGCAGTGATACTTTTATTCCAAGCCTCAGACTCTTCTGCAGCTAATCAAAACATGCTTTGTGTTTCTTCTACCCATGCCGACATATGAATTTAATATGTGTGATCGTAACGCTTGTGAGAAATACCAAACCCAGGCTTTTGGAAAGTAAAGCCGTGCATTTAACCGCAAGACACATACAGCGTAAGCAGAGCCTTTAGTGTGCCTCATCCAGCTACGGGGGGCCACAGAGCGTGGGGGCGGAGGTGCTGCAGCAGTTGGCTTCTCGCAGGCACGTACTTCTTCTCTCTGCTGAGTCTTTCAGCAAACTGGCAATTCCTGGCAGCTCTGGTGGTGCCTGTGCAGCACGCATTGGCCAATGGCTGCTCTTCTTAAAGTTTCAGCTTTAAGGACATTTATTGATTCTTTGACTCTTATGCCTTCCTTTTTTGCTTTTTTAGTAGGCTGGAGAGCAAGAACTAGCAAAGAGAAATCAGTGACATTCCTTTCTGGCTCATGGAAACCCGAAAGGTCACCAATTTGTAGGCAAATATGCAAAGAACTGAATCTAAGTGCCCTCATTTGAAGTCATAAACAGGATTTAATTGCTGCATTGGCCTTGTGACTTCTCTTTTGGTTTCTACTATCCATAATTCATTATTTGTTGTATGCGACTTGGTTAAATCATATGCGTTATTTCTGCTACACATTTGCCTGCTAGTATGTTTATCTAAAACTGGGCTATGAAAAAAAAGTCCCTAAAATGTGAGTAAAAAGAAACCCCTTTTGCAAATGTTGGTAGAAAATAAAAGGAAAACAGAAGTAGGGTCAGTTTGAGCAAAGATGGTTCTTGGATGGGTAAAAGATTTGGAAATAGTTTATTTTCTTTTCCATTCATGTCCTGCCAAACTCTACTAATTCACCCAGAGAGAGTTTAGGCACAGGAGATGCAAAAGTTATGCCTGGATGCAGATAAACTTCTCTTTTATTGCATTATGTGGTCAGTTTCTGAGCTGTAATTTGAACTGTGGATCAAGTAAATGTAACAAAGACACAAAGCATTAGTCAGACTTCAGTAGGCACAGGTCCTGAGATTCAGTTTCCAAGCTTTCCAGTTTGTGGTCAGCATCAGATATCATAAGCCTTACATCTATTCTTTCAAAAGGGTTCAGTTGTCTGAAGGGAACATAAGAATGCCAGTGACGAATTACAGTATGCAGGTAAATAGGTTTGCTTGCTCTTTTTTGCCTCCTTCCTCCATTTATCAGGTTTTATTGTAAATTCTAGCTGGTCACTTCACAAGCACCTCTATTCGACAGCCCCCACCAAAGGAGCAGCATGTGATGGTTTGGCCCCAGTCTTTTAGAATGATAAAGTTTGGGCTTTGTAGACCATATGCCCACTGCACAGGTGCACTTTCGTTTAGACGGCGGTGTCATCAGCACATCTTAACGCTGGAGTGATTCAGAGAGGCCTTAGTATAAGTAAGCACCAGGGTCCATTCAGCAAGACGGCCAACGCGCAAATGAAAGATAAATAAATGACAAACTGCCACAGTTCAGCTTGCAGAGTGCCAAGTAGCTCTTGGAAAGTGTTTAGCACTTTCCACTGCAGTTAATTTCCGCGGAAGCTGAGAGACTTCAGCGTGGCCGGAGTTGCTCGATTGCTTTGTGATACTGAGCCGTAGAGAACAAGAGGAGCAAGGAGCTGCAGAGCCCTGGGGCTGTGGGAGCTTCGCCTGTGTGGCAGCTGCGCACTTGGCAAACACGGCTCTGGCCCTGGCTCCCACAGCCCCTTGTTTTTCTATGGCAGATAAGTGGAGGCCCCAGGCAAGCCAGCCTCTGAAGCACTACTGAATAAATCCAAGGCCATCTCTGTCTTGATTAAGGATTACATTCTCATTTTTATGTCTAACTGTCCTGAGGAAAACCCTCCTTTCCTCCATCTCCACAGTGCAGGCAGTGTGTTAGCCTATAGACAGCTTATGGCATAGGTATCAACTATCATGGCAAAGGTGACAAGTTTACAGGCATTTACTGTACACACAAGAGGAGAAATTTCTACCTGTTTCTGCTTTTATTATCTGTACTAATTTATGCTAGCTGATCAGGTTCATTGAGAAGAGGTGCATTTATCAAAGCTGGTATATTTATTTTAGTGAATATTTACTATACTACTTATAGTGAATACATACTCCCATAGCAGCTGTGTACATGACTAAGTATAGTCAGCCTAACAGCCCAAACAGAGCACCAGAGGTAGCGGAAATAATTCTCTGGGCTGGGCTGCCTTGCCGCAGCAGAACCCACATCACCTCCTTTAGTCACTCTGATACTCAGTAACTTTCTAACTTTGTTATGCAAGTAGTTTACACAGAAGTCAGTGCTTTTATGTTGCTTCTCTTCAAAAGGTTTATGTTAGTGTGTCTCTCTCAGGCTGGGGCTCACCGATGTGCTGCCGTGGCCACAGGTCCCCATGGGTGTGCAAAGCCTCCAGTAGCTGGGATGGTCATTTACCTGCCCAGGAGCCCCTGAGGATCCGGACGCACATATGGAAGTCGCGGGCTTGCAGGGTCAGCCTCTGATTAGGACGTTCCCTTCCCTGCACTCTTGCATATTGTAACGCTGACTGTGCGCCACACGTCAGGCTGAGATGCTTGGGATTTCACTAAGTGGAATTGTACAGACGGGAGGAACTAGTCACTAAGCATGAGGAGTGCTGCTCAAGAGAGGCAGATTTAACAGTGCCCGGTGGAGATGCCTCATTAAACTGATACAAACCTAATAAACAGAAGAGCTGCTAATTGCCAAAAGGAGTTAAGCAATGAAAAGTGGCAGAAAGCCAAGCAGCAATACTGAGTCTTCTTAATGCAATGGGAAACTACCCAGCAAATCCACAGTTTGTAATACAAGAGGGAGGAAGAGACAGATACCTCTTAAGATGGTGATTTGCATTGTATTAGTAATCCTCCGTGTATTTTTTTCTCTGAAGTTATTTATATAAATTCAGTGGGTGGAGGATGGTCACAGAAGTCATATCTGCTGTACTCCATGGCTATAGTATGAGGAGAACATGCAGGTATTTTCAGGAACAAGAGAAGATACCACAGAAGAGAAATATTACACATCCACTTGCATTTCTAGCTCCTGGAAACCCAAAACACTGGGACCAAGCTGGCCACTATGGTTACAGACAGATGTGAAAGTTCCCTTCGAACAGACCATCAGCGGCTGTTGCTGAGCGAAGCCCACGGACAGGCAGTGGAAGATGGGAGAGAGCAGCAGCCCTTCCCCAGCCTGCAGAAGAGGATGCCCATCATGGTGGTTCAGAGGTCTCTCAAAACTGTGCCCTGCTAAGCTGGGGCTAGAACTGGCAGAAATAGTGCTGTCATGCACAGACTGTGGCAAGGCTAACACAAACACGGCACAGATTGTGGGATTGTCTCAGAGAAGCTGATTTGCCTCTCTGATGCAAAGGCAGGGAACAAAGTTGGCATTAATACGCAGCCACCGGCAATTAGGCAGTGGCCATAAGTAAAGCAGCCATCTTCTTCAAGGTGGGGCTGAAACGGGGATAATGACTGAACACCATAGGGCGGCATCCCAGGGCAAACCAGTTCTCTTCTTTGCCTGTACTCCATATGATTTAGTGTTTGCATAACAAAAGTGTCCAGTCAACACAACAACATGCAGGGACCTGGATATTCCTGAACCAAGGATTCTCTGGCACAAGTTATTGCTCTCACCCCAAGTGTGGGCAGGGAAAGATGAAATCAAATGTACCATGGCTGGAGTGAATTTTGTCCTTTTACAACACTTTTCTTTTGGAAGGAATCATTCCAAGCGATACTCCCCTGACTCTGTTATTTGTGCAGTGTGCCAGGAAGCCTTGCATGTCGCTTGTGATACTCTGCCCACTTCTCCTTGGGATACGTCTGCGTGTGCACATGGATAGCATGCATCATTTTACAAATTGCTCTGGCTGCACTCTCAGGGAAATATATCATTAACAGTTTTCCCAGTCTTATTATTGACTTGGTTAACCATTAACAGGATCACCCTTTTTACAAAGTCCTCACAAAGCCCATGAAGTGTATGTAAGTACATGGGACAATGTTCTTCCCCTCAGCACATGAGGCTCTGGTCTTCAAGAATGCAGGTGATCAGCTGCAGACTATTGAAATGTTGTTCGATTTGCACTTGTGAGCTAGAAATATTTAACTCATTGCTTTATGCAAAACTTCAAGCGCCCCTGGGCAACTCTTTTGTTCCCCTGCATAAAATCTCAGTGAGGAATGAGGGGCTTTGGGTATTATTTTTATGAACTATGTTTGTGCTTCGCCAGCCTCCTGTGCGCTGCTAGACAGCGGAGAGGTGGGAAAACAGTTAATCACTAGCCCTGACTGTAGAAAGTGAAATGTGGGCAAACAGTACCTTGGGCAGGCTGGTATGAAATGATCTGCCAAGAGCTGAATGGGCTGTTTTCCTGAGGAAAAAGCACCGTGGTGGAGATAATAGAAGGTTCAATAACTGAGGAGTAATTTCAATAATTAAAATTTTAAAAGGACATAGCATAGTAGGCAAAGATGCATAAAGTGAGGCACATAGAGGGAAAGAAAGCAGCAAGATGTTTCCTGGGAAAAGCAAAGCCTGTTGTGTGGCTACTCCTGCACCTGTAGGTATAATTTGAATTTTGACTCGGCCCCCTAATCAAAGGACACTGCCAACTGCGTCCAGTGAACTAACAAATGCTGGCTTGTTTTGGAGAGAGAGCTGCATCACTACAATTATTCCTGATAGCACTATTTGCCTGGAAGATATGTGCCTTAAAAAACAGACTCCTTGGCATGTGCATGGAAATGAGTAAGAAATGACTCACAGACCTTGTCTTGAGGGATCTGTTGGACCCACCCCATGAAGAAGCTGCATTGTCTCTTGCTTTAGGGTATATTTGGGGAGACTAAAAAAGGCCGGGATTTTGAGAAGAAACTGTGACAACTGCTTCCCTGAGAAGGAAACCTATCATGTGCCTTCAAATCATCCAGTTGCATTTCCCAAGTCTCCAAAAAAATGTTTTTCTATATTGTGTGGCAATGTGAAAGGCTCATCGATTAACCACGCATGGGATGGGAAAAATGGAACTTTGGGTGAAGCTACATGCCTTACAGCTTTGGCACGCACTGATCTCAGAACCATCAAACGGGGATGGCATCTTCTCCCCTGCCCCAGCTTTCCCTTCCTTTCTCCTCTTCTGGCCCTGTGCTGCCAAGCCAGCGGGCTGCCCTGGCCCCCCGACTGGTCCTGTAAGTAGCAGTGGGCAGAAGGGAGAGCTGGGGACTCTGCAGTGGGAGGGACACGGAGAGGAAGGAAGACCTCTCCTTCTGCTGGCAGGGAGGTGTTGTAACAGCTTAGTCGCAATGTGCCGCTTTGGGTGCTGAGAAATGTACAAATGTGTTGGTAAATGTATGAAATAAATAGTCGAGGTCACGGGGAAATCACTTCTTCCTCTAGCTGCCTTCAGCTGCCACACGCCGAAGTAACACGTGAATTGTTGCAAGAGAAGGTTGACTTTTAAGCTGTGGGCTCCGTTTCAAGCCAAAGGTGAGAAAGTTTTATAAAATGACATAATTTGCAAACCGAAATTGTGCCTTCAAGAGAGGAGGACATTCCGCCTCCAAGAGACCGTATCACACGTGCTTCCCAGCCCCGGCTCTGCTCTGACATGCCACCAGCGGCAGCAAGACACCCCTGGCTCCAGGGTGTTCTCCCTGCTTTGTAAGGTGCGAGCCACGCTGAGGCCTGGAGAAGAAAGCCAAGGAAGACTCTCCTTATGTTAAACATAATGTATATTGAAGACATATTTACAACTTGCTCAGAAAAAAAAAAAGGGTGAGGTTTCACAGGTAGTAATGAGCAAATGCAATTAAAAATGCAGACTAAACCCAGAGAGAAAGCAGGTGTCTTTTTCATACAGTATGTCTTCCTAGCCATAAAACAGACGAGGCACCTGTCATTCAGAACAGAATAAAGGAGGTTGGAGGCAAAAAAAAAACCCAACCCAGAAAGATCCATTTTACATCTAGAAGGTGCAGGCAATAAAGTCATGACTCACCCTTAACAAGTTCATCTGCTATTTTGTGACTAATGCATTAAATTATATAATTCATGAATGTCCTACTCCTTAGGATTTTACTAAAAGCTATTTGCTGAATTAGAGTTAGAGATAGCAAAATGAAGTGAAAAAGCAGGGCCTTTTAGAGAAAGGGAAGCAATCAGCACTAATGGATTTATTGTGCAAAAGCCCATGTGGTTGAAAAACCACGCACGTATACATGCATCTGGCTGCTTCAGCTGTTGGTAGTCATGAATATAGCTTGCTGATGCCAAACAAAAATCCATATCAATACATAATTTATTTATTCATTTTTATAATATAGATCTCTAGGTATAATATAGATCTCTATTAGCCACTACTGTAGCAACAACAGAAAACAAACAGCTAGGTTTTCCAAGAGAAAGTTAAATTTGAATGAAAGTTAATCAAAGTCCACACTAAACAGCTTAGCTAACAGATTGGCAGGGCTTACCTACTGAGTCACAGAGGCACCGCTCCAACATTTGCAATGACAACAGCTGGGATATCACTTCCAAAAGAAAGGAAAAGCTCTTTCTCTTTCTGATCCACGACTTCAATGCCTGCATATGGGTCAGAAGCATGTGTACCTTTGTTACTGCATATACTCAGCACGTTGTCACACCAACAGCATATTTAAAGAAAATATAAACTTAGAGACACATAAGTACCAAATCTTTATCTAAAAGACTATAAAAAGAAAAGTTTTGAGGAGGGCACAGGTGGTAAGTGGATAGAAATTGTCAGAGATGCTCATCTTAGGTAAATAAGCTAAATCTCTGCCCAGCAATATGGACAAGCCAATCATGTTTAAAAGGGTGCCTGTAGGAAACCTTTGCTTGGTGCCTGCAAGGGAAAGCTGAACTCTGGATGCAGGTACCTGGCTGTCAGGATGCGATGCCAGAGCTCAGAATTTTTATCTTCCCTTCATTCCGTTCATTAACACTTGGTACTTCTCATGCTCTAAAGCTGTCCTCTCAGCCATGCCGATTCTGATGAGTTCATCACTAGTTTCATAATATCAGATTATCTTTCATAAAAGCCCAGCTCTTGCATATATGTGGTCAACGAAGAAACTCCACTTCCCCTTCAAAAATTACTCATACCCTCAGAGTTGCAGATCAAAGCATGGAAAATGAAAGTGGTAAAGTCTCAGAAAACATAAGGCTGAAAAATAAATTAATATTTAGTATTTTCAGACACATTATGAATTCTAAAGCTAATGTCATTATTTTCTATAGGGAAACTGATTCCTGGCTTGTGGGGCCCTAGTATTATACGCAGAAGCTTAAGCAGCCTTCCTCCCCTAGCAGTAAACAGGAGCTAAATCGGTCTCTGTATTCTGAGGCCAGTTAACATCACACAAAATCCAGCAGGACTTTTCCACCCGAAAGATAGCTGGTGACACATGTCCATTTTCAAAAAAATGAGAATTTGCCATAAATGTACATTTCCTTAAAGTTTCCACAGTACTGAAGAAATTAGTTTCGTTTACACTTCAAATTTAGTTGTGCTTTTAAAATCTGCAAGCTTTCCTTTTTTTGTTTGGACATTTTTTTCCCCTCTACTTGCCAGCACTGTTTGGCAGAGGTGATCACAGGAAGGCTTTCAGAATATTTCAGTCTCTGGTTAGTGCTTCTTAAATATAGCACTCTATCTTTAAAAATAACTTTCTTAAAAAAAACCCACAATTTTGGGTTGCTGTTTTCTTCTTTGCAAGGAAATGGTGTAGAAACCTGTTTTGAAAGGACAAGTGACATCATTTTACACATTTCTTTTTCTTCAAACTAGAGGAGCTTGTGTGGAGGTATGTCTTGCAAGCATGCAGCATCTTGCTCTGATACTACTCTGGGCACCCACAGAATTTGCCACTTCTAGATCAGCATGGTACATTTAACACAACAGGACACATCGAATAAAAAGGATATATTCATTTCAGCACAGAGTGGGTAGGTTGAGATGAGTTAAATGAAGTTATGATTCTATCCATGGTACATTGTAATTGTATGCTATGTGTTGAATATACAAGATGACCGAGTTTACCCAACATTTATATAACATTCTTCCTCATTAAGAATTTATTATCAGTGTCATTGACACTGAAATCACAAGAAGGAGAGGAGGAAAAAAACCCCCAAGTCCATTTAAAACCACTAATTAGCTGGGCAATCTGATTATACATTCACAACAGCTGTTGCTTTCTTGGGGTTCCAGTGATCAGCTGTGGAAACAAATGCACACTGGAACATATTAAAAGAAGGAAGAAGCTCTTTTGTGATTAAAAAAAAATGCTCAAAGGTAGAAAAATTCCATGGAGGTGTGGAGTACATAAACCTGCACAATCAAAATTGCATTTAGCTTTTCTGAGGAGCATTTAAAACATTGAAAATGGCACCTGCTGCTACTTGATTTACTTCCCTGACGAAGAACACCGAGTGCTTTCCTGAATCACAGCCGTGCGGGGTTTTACTGCATACTGCAACTCCTCGTTTCATTTATAATTATCTGAGAGGACTTGCAGCTTTGGCCTCTGCTCTCCCTGAAGACAATGGAAGCCATGTTATTGATTTCAAGGAGATGTAAGTGTCAGCAGCTTTTCCATCCATAGCAAATATGCACATGCAAGAACATGCCACCTTAGGCTCCAGTTACTTGGTTAAAAGTTAAGTTTACAGGAAAATAGTACGTCTTTAACTGCTCCTTACTTCTGGCTCCCAGCAGAGACAGCCACTAATAACACTGACTGCAATTTCCCTTTTTGTCTTAAGACTTCAGCTCTTATGCCACTACTACCTCTACAGAGAAACAGGTACTGTTATAGGTCCTGTGCTACTGCCAAGACCGGGAGGACTTTGTAAGCAAGAAGGTTTCAAACCTGAGGTCCTCTGAAGGACAATGAACTTCATTCATTTTCCGTTGAATAGACACTGACTGATTCAATTCCTCCGTACGCCACGGTTGAGGAAAAAGTCGTAACTTCAGCCAAAAACCAATAGCCAGCTTGTGTAAATCACACAATGTCCATATCATATGCTGCTTTTAATGTCATTGTAAAAGTGGTCCGTTCATGCTATACCAGCATTTGTGTCTTTGCTGGTGCAGCAGGTAGTTCCTCATAGTTTCATGTCTGTTCCAGAGGGAATATGAGTCACTATAGTAAGATCCAAGTCTACCTTCCCTCCCTTCAGATGATCACAGTTTCCAGGAAATCTTTTTCATGTCATCCCTTAATAGTAACCGGAAATGAACCACTGAAAAATTCTGAAATCTATTCTCTTCAGGCAAGACCATAGAGCTGGCAAGTCACATTTACTGCAAGCGTCTCTAATTAACGAGCAGGATTGGAATACTGTAAACATATTTGTAAGTAAAATAAGGTCCAAAATCACAACCCTAACCACTGACCTAACTTCTGTGACAACTTCCACAGGGAAGACATGTCCACTCATTCCTCATTCATCACAGAGAAGACAGAAAGAACTATCTTTTGGTGTTCAAAAGAGCAATGTTTTGTCCCCAAAGTTAGGTACTCTGGCTTTTAAAAGCAAGCTTGTGAAAAAGTTTGATGTTTACTGATATTATCTAATTTGTTATACACTGACATCAGAGGCTCAGTCAATCTGTGGGTTTTTTTAAACTCTTGGTTGTAAATTACTCATTCTACAGGCTGAAAAATATTTAAGTAGTCATTTTTAATATAAAAATTTTCCTAATTATTTTTGGAAAGGAAGTATAAGAGCTGAGCATATCATTTGGTTTCTTTTCAAACAGAGAAGAGAAATACCTCTGAGTGAGCACTCTTACACATTTTGTTCCTGAGAGATTTAACACCCCTGTCTAATAATGCAAATAAATATTCGGTTTTGATCTCTTTTCTGTTGCTCTATAGGTAACGATGTTGGGTGTCTTCACCAATTCTGTATGAAATCTGCAAATCTGTTTTTCCAAAACAGAAAGCAGCTGATTAGGATTTTGCTGCCTTTCCTATTTGCTTGGAGTTTTCAATTCTGAATTTTCAATTTACTTGAAACCAAACACTCTGGGATACATCTATTCTGTACAGTGAAAAAGCCACAGACTGGCTCCCTGTAGATGACTGTCCTGATCCTGAGACGGTCTAGAACATCTGCCTCGTCTCTGGTCCCATTATTTTTTGTTATTAGTGGAGAGGAAGAAGACATACATTTTATGCAAAAGGGAAATAAACTAATCTAAAATGCTTCATAAACCGTTGCTACTTTCTGTTGTGAAGAACTCAAGGTTATTACAGTTGTTTCACATGCTCTGACAGAACTAATTCTGTTGGTACCATGCGTCTGTTACAAACTCAGCAGATTTTAGGGTTTGTTTTACAAACGTATTTGCTTCCAATTGCCAGCCTGGTCCGTGAAATAGGATATTCTGCAAGTGCAACTTAAAAAAAAAAAAAAAGAAAAAAGGAAAAAGAAAAGGAAAGCAAGGCAAGGTAGCGTTTTGCAGTCCAACAAAAAAATAAAACAATATGCATTAACTGGTGTGAGAAATTTTTACATTTAAAAATCAATCAGTTGTTCAAAGTAAAAAAGACTAAGATCTATTCACAAGAGGGGCTAAAATTCTTTGGCACATTGAAGAGAAGAAACCAGACATACTATTTTGTCAAGAAGACTGGCTCCTGATTGTGCCCAGTAACTTCTTGCCAGGGGAGGTGCTTTAGGACTGTTAAATGTAAATGCACAGGCAGGTGCACTGCTAAGTCGTGCTGCACTTTAATGTGTTAGACTGAACTTTCACTGCTTCTTAGGTCAATAATACGTGAAACTACCTGGGTCATCCGAGACGACCCTGGCCAGTGAGACCACAGAAATTGCTCAGGAAGGCAGTTAGTCTTGCCATCTCAGCCAAAACCCCCAAAGGTTTGAATCCAGAGCTGGCTAACAGCAGCAGCTTGGAGCCAACTCCTAACTGAGGTCCCTAGGAGGAAGAATAAAGCAGAACTGAAGACAAGACTGTGCTAAGATACTAAGCAGAAATCTAGGCAGTAGGAAGGCCATTTTGAAGGGCAACATTTTCTGTTCCTTAAGCCTTCACTAGAGCAAATGTTATAATATATCCCCTTGAACAATTTACTACATCTCCTAACAAGGAGGAATAAAAATCATAGTATTTTAGTAAAAAAGAGACAATCACAGTGCAGTTTTCAATGAATTAAGTAATAAATAAAGACCTGCTCCAGAGCTGCAAGCCTGTAATGGTGCAATCTCTGCTGGAGATTATGTTATACCGTATAAAAGAAAAAAAGAAAACGAGGAAAGAGTGAGCACAAGATTTTATCAGCCAGAGTTTCTAGAATATTGTCGGTGAGATATGAAGACCTTTGACTGTGAATTGTTCCTTTAAGGCTAGCATGAGTAGTGGGCAGAATTCTGCTTTTCTGTGCACCAGCTAAACAGGAAGCCACTCACTCCATTTCACTTGACTGATTTAGACCGTCTCTGCAGAGAGCAGGGGTTGATCAAATGTGAGTCACTGTGTGTGCCTGCTGCTGTCAGCCCCAGAAGGAAAGTCTCATAGATCCTGAACTGCCTGGAGAAGAGCCATGGTTGGTAAAAATATTGAGCCTCAGAGACACAAGATGGTTGATCCTGGGATTTCACACAAGACAGAGGAAGAGAGGGAGTACACTCCCAAGGAGCCAGTCAGAAGCAAAGATACAGATGTGCTGGTAATGGTCTTCCCACTAGGGCATGGGCAGACTGACAGCATAGAGTATAGAAGCTCCTTTTGCAATTAAGTATGAGCTCCCAGGCTTGTCCTCACTGACCCACCAGGCAGTGGTTCCATGGTACTACTCCATCACCAGAAGATCCAGCTGAAGAGGTTCCTTCATCCAGACAGTCATCCCTCCCTCTCCTGTAGAAGGTGAAGCCATGTCACCAGTACAGGTTCTCTCTTATTGTGTTGACACACTTGCCATGCGACTCAAGATGAGTTCACTGGGATAGCAGCTTATTTGAATTACTGCTGCAATGAAAGCAAGCACTCCAGTGCTGCCAATGAGCTTTCATTCTCAAGCACAAAGTACACTGTGAGGGGTACACTTATTTTATTAAAGCTTAAGGCTCCTTGTTTCTCTTCCTGTGTACCATGGAAAGTACTTGTTTTATCCACAGGCTTTGGACTCCATTTTTATTTACTGTGGGCTACTAACTCTTCAGATTTTACTCATTGAACAACAGATGATACTAATAAATGTGTTATGCCTAACAGCCTGAGCACTGTTAAATCAAATTACAAAGACCTCATAAAAAAAACCCTGGTTAAATACTCATGGTAGTTAATGCTATTACACTATTGGACATGGACTGATCACTACAAATGGAGTTATGTCATTACAACATTTAAGGAAGTAGAATAATAACCCGATTGTGCTAATCACTCAGTTTTCATTATGTATGAAGTGGCTGCAGTTTTGTACTCCTGCTTTATAGAAGAATCTCTTAGCAAGATGTACTGGAACTAAAAATACTACACATACTGTTGCAAAAGAGGAAAGTATCATGATATATGACCTATGGCACCATACGTAACTTCTCATGTATTAGGAGAACATGACCTGCATCTAAAATTAATAGCCTCTATGCATGACTGATGCGTGAAGAGCACTTGAAATCATCATGCAGACTGCCTCAATGTACATGAAATCTGCCACCAGCTCCTAAGAGTTGCTTTCTGTCTCTTTTCAATCAGACAAATATCAGGCCATTAGAAATCAGTGTTCCTCTACTCTGGTGAAAGTACACAGGGGCCATGGCTCAAGTCAATAACAGAAAAGCTTCTTCAAGCTCTCTATCATATGTTACAATGCAGACAGCAAAAAAAAAAACCCCCACAGATGCTGAAAAAATATGAACGAAGCCTTGAAATGCTCAGAAGACACTGCTTCCACACGTGTGTCTTGTCATACCTGTAAACATAACCCCAGAAAACTACTTAGCTGGACTTCTGCAAGAAGGTGTAGTGAAGCTGGAGAGGAAGTCTGAAGGGTCTGAAAAGGTCACAAAGGCTAAAGAGGCCGTTATTTGTCTGGTCTTAGCTAGGGGTACCCAAATTGAGAAGTACAGCAGCCAGAGGACAGTGCTCTGTCCCTGTCTGGGTGCAGCAGGTTTTTTAACCCATATAACAGAGACAGTGAACCTGTGAGCATGGCATGCAAGGGCACCTTCCAGGGCACTTCAGGCTTCTGCATGCCAAAAATCTTGCTGTGCTGCTCAGCAGTTCTACCAGCTGACAGTCAGACTACTTCCAGTTACCTGTGAGACAGCCATGTGTGCAGAAACAGGTGGGTTACAAAGGTCTCAGCTGCACTTGTGAGTCCCCCGCAAGAGCCATGGGACTTAATGGTTTGGCAGGTGGAGCTTCACCTGCCTGAATTACTGCTTAGATGTTGAATAAAATAAATACTTTTCAGCAAGGAAAAAAATGTCACTTTAGTGTTTTTTCATGTGGAGCTTGGCCCAATTATCCTTGCTGAAGTTGGATACTGAAGTCCTTCTTCTGCAAATGCAGAGTCAAAAGACAGCAAGAGAAAGGATGAGCAGTGTAGCGTCTCCTGCAGAGAGGAACGCCGCAGTGAAGCTCCCCTCAAGGCCTGCCAAGGGTCTGCTCTGCTGGCAAGTGACAAGCCTCCAACAGCTCAACAGAGTATATTGTGCAATTTTCTTCTGGCCATAATGTTTCTGTGGTGTGCACATCTGCACATTAACCACTAATTAGTTTGTGTCATTGAGTAGCAAGAAGCAGATAACAACTCTCTTCTTTTTCACTCCTTATCTCCTCTAATGGGAATGCAGAGTTGGACTATCCATGAGCCAGCTTGTTTTCAGCCACAAGAGGAAGGCACAAGAAACAGTCTTACACTCTAAAGCAGGAACAGGGAGCACATATATAGCCAACCTCTACCGTTTGCTATAAGCAAACGGTACCTTGAGATAAGAGCATACTTCTGAAGAAATCTCCCAATACCATTTCTGAAATTAAGAAATGAAGAGGTGTGAATTCACAAAGTATAAGTCTTTTCTTCCTCTCTCTGTTTGCCCCATAATTGTGTATACCACCACCGACATTTCCTGACTATCTGCAAGTAGATTTGCATGCGGAGCACTTTTCAAATTGAGGTTTCAGATTAATATCATAGGAAACGTAATTTTTTAGATCAGAAGCAATAAACTGGATTTGAAGCAATATATGAGACATTCTAAAACTTCAGTAACTGGCAAAACACAATACAAAAAGAAAGTTTTCCCATAAGGTACCGAGCCAAATTTGTAACATACATAGATGAAGGGAAGAACCTAATGCAACGCAGTACACCATTATCACATATATATCTGACAGCACATATGCAGACAAACATATTATATGTATTGTTCAAAACCAATGTTTTCTGTGCAATTTCCTTGCTTTCCTTAAGAAAAAAAGAATTTAAAAAATGTGACACTTGTTGCAAACTCCAATTCTAAATAGTTCTAGTTAGTAAAAATCACCCAAAGCCAATAAAAACCATTAACTGTTTTCCTCCCTAAAAATAATAAGCTATCTATTAATAAAATCTAAAGTTACCCAATTTCTTTTAAATATTAGAAGAACCTCAGAATCCCTGAAGACTTCTCTTTCTAAAGCTGGTGGTGACTTGAATCCTGAATTTTTTCATTGTGTCTCACAGTTTATTAGAGACATACAAATGGTTTTCCCTCTTTTTCCATCATCAGCTTGACAGTGGGCTGCAACATGAGCAGTCCATGCTCCTAGCTGCAGTGGAGCAGGCTGTAAACAGAGGAGCGGAAGCTGTTGGCAGTGGCTCACCTGACGAGAGGAGAAAGCTCATGAGTCATGGAGTCTTTGTTGATTTGGAGATTAAGTTTGTACTCTCAACAAGAAGGGTTCTCCCCCATTCTTTGCCCCAGGAGGAACGCTAAAACATGAACCTGATGGAGTGTGAGCAGCGAGAGTTCCTTGTGCAAATGATTGTTTTAAGAAGAAAAGAAACCATGTGAAAGTGCTTGATCACAACAAACATTTCATTAAACTAGAACTTGCTTTTTGGTGCTCAGTACCATGATCAGTTTTACATTGATACCTCTATTCACTTTTAGAAAATTAAATATAGAGATTTACATTTTCATTCTTGCATCCTACGTCTTGACCAACAGCTGCTTGTAGTTTTTAGACTGAAAGTTCCCCTTTCACTGAGAATGAAGTTCATTCTCAATGAAAATTACAAGCTCAATAAGTTATCTACACCCATCACAGTTCAGAAGGCAGAATAGAAGAGCCTTCCAATCCTTGCCAGGTTGTAGGAATAAAGATGTTCTGAGTTTTTCTTCTGAGAATTTGCTATCATGTTGGCCTGGGGGTCAGTAGCTCCAGCAGACAAGGCTGACAAAGCCAGAACAAGGGGAACTCTCAACTATCCAGACTAAGAAGTGCTGAAATGTATCACCCTTTCCAGAATTTTACTGGAAAAGAAGCAATTAGAATTAGACAACTAAAAGGAATTGATCATAGCAAGTCTCTTCAAAGAACATCAGCAACTGTATTTGTGGACTGCCTACAGACATAGGTCTTTACAGGATGTACCCTTCCTTCGTGCTTCAGAGGTACAAAAGAGA
This sequence comes from Phaethon aethereus, assembly GCF_964289735.1. NCBI lineage: Eukaryota > Metazoa > Chordata > Aves > Phaethontiformes > Phaethontidae > Phaethon > Phaethon aethereus. The sequence continues at coordinate 85,565,011 of NC_138576.1, forward strand.
TCGCTGCACAATTTACCTTGTGTCAGCTCTTAGGACGAGACCTCAATGACAGGAGTCATTTTGCTTCTACACAGACAGAAAATATCTGGTGATGCTTCCACAACTGTCAAAGGTTTTCCAGAACCCCAAAGCATATATTTTAGGCTGCTGCCCTCTATCACAGGATGACTTTAGAAAGGTTGTGCTGTGGGTAAACAGACCTTTACTGTACTACCTTTGAAGTCAATGTTAGCATTTCTATTTTTCCTCTGTAGAAATGACAGATAGCCAATTTCTAGTAAAGCACTTCACACCCTCCATGTTGAATGTTTTAAAAATAAATGGTAAAATGTGAAAAGGTCAAAAAGCCCCATGCTTTAGGGACTAAACCAATCCCACTTCCCAATGCTTAAGAGAGAAGATTGTAATAGAAATGGGTTACCCCACATCTATCTATTGGTGCTTTACCACTTACAGCCCCCGCTGTCAGGGATGGAATGGTGGAATAGAGGGACAACAGGACTGGATTCGGTATGGTAAGTCTCAGGAAAGGCTTTGCACATGTGTGAAGCATTGTTTCAGTAACCACTGGTGTAAATCTGTGTCAATGACACCATACAGCCATAAATGATGTCCATCAGTCTGCCTGCTTTCCTGCAGACACACCATCTGTCTCGGTCAAGGGTGCTGGAGGCTTGAGTCAAAGCCCATTGAAGTTACTGGAAAGATGCACATGCATCTTTGACCCTGTGATTCACCCATATGCTTACACAATGGACAAAATGTCAGGCTCACAAACTGCACTGCGCAAGCATGACAGGTAAGGCTTTAACAAGAGAGCAGCAGCCAGCCTGCTCACACCAACACATGCCAGGATTTGACCTGCTGAAACTGTCGCAGCTGAGGTAACGTATCACAGGAGTAGGCAAGAGGGGGAGAAAACTCGGAACTGATACCTTTTACTGGGATTACTTCAGGAGACAAGAAGACTCTCTCTGAGCCACAAAACCCATTCTGTTTTCATATCTCCGGGTTGATACAACCACCAGTGGGGATGATGTGCCTAAAAGGAAAAACATGGTCCCTGACGCCTGAGGAACTCAGGCTCCAGGGGAGAGGTGGGAGGGAAGAATCTCTGAAAGAACATTAAGAGGAGGCAGAATTCAATGGCAGTGAGTAAAATGGAAGGATGACATAAAAATAGCCAGCTATATCTACGGATTCAAATTGCCTTCCTTAAGTAAAGATGACAGCGCTTTTCTTTCCTGTGATTATGTAAAGGGACCCAGTTCCCTGCATGGAGCTCCCACTGAAGTCGGGGGAGTCACTTGTGCAGGCTGCTGGGAAGTACATCCCCAGGAGAGCTAATTATTGCACATATCATAATAAGCTTGCAGAAGAGCTTTTATAAACACCTGCCACTATTTCATTATCTCCAGTTCAGGAAATAGAACAACTGTCAACCTAAATGACATGGTTTAGTATTTTCCACTAATTCTGAAAGCAAAGAAGTGAAGAGCAAGTCCTGACAACACCTTCAGTTTCAAAGGTATCCTCAGGAAAAACGTGTATTTTTAAAAGTATGCTAATTTTACCTCCAATCCCCCAGAGGAACATGCAATAGATAGGACCTCTTCTCTCACCTTCTGGACAAAAGGAAGAACAAGGGAGAACCAAAAGGCCCCCAGGTGCCTGATTTGACTCTTGGACTTGCATAAAACAAAACATTCCACCAGTGCTAACTGTTTAGCAGAACTCAGTTGGGTGAGAAATATAAAATTTGATTGTATAAAGCCATCAGAAAAGAAAGAAGGTTTTATTAAGGGTAATGCCTATGCATTGCACTCCGTAGGTTAAGTAGTCTATTGGCCTAAAATTGAACATGGCTGGAAAACAAGTTTATGACTACAACCTGTCCTGTCTGCAAAGACTTATTTATATTTTTATTTATATTTATGGACCATTTAAAGCATGAGTCTGGTTGTGATTTAATCAAGATCTTTGAGTGATCAAATCCTTTTATTGATCAAGTACTGAACATGAGCCTCATACACGGCAACTGAGAGATCTCTGTTCCAGCATTAGCCACTGTAGGGGCTCTGGGACAATTATTCAGCTCTTTCCTCAAGGAAACACAGAAAAGCATTTTCCCAGTTCCAAGAAACTCACTGATTAGAGCAGGTTTGGGTACAATTCAGAACTGGCTTTCTCCTTTAAATAACATTATTAGGCATAAAATGTCCTAATTTAAAAAGCTTACAGAACAGAAATTTCATTCTGCGCTGGGTAGCAGGGACCTGAGAGCCTCTGTTGTATTCATTACTGCTCACCCAGTCCACATGCCTCAAAATTACCTGGGAAAGCATTGGCATCAGACATTATCTGGCCAAACTGGAAGAACTTCAAGTCCTATCAAACATATAGCACTGGCCACACCTAGTGTTTTGTGACTGTATTTATAGAACAGGGATATGGAAACATTTAATGAAAGAAAAAACACCCTCTTATTATGGCTTGACCAATTCAGAAATTATAGAGTCTATACTCACACTGCTTGAAGGATTGTCTGACGTGGCCTAAGATGCCTAGAGCTGAATTTTCCTCTCTCCCAGTCCTTTGAATTTTAATTTATGGGGTTTTTTTTGCCTCCAGCTTGCTTCCTCAGCAGAAGGGATGTCATGACGTAGGACACTCAGCTGAGCTGGGCTGGGCATGCGTGGGGTGATGGATGATGGGACCAGTTGCCAAAAGCTTGCATGCGCTGCAGCGATCTCACAGAAAAGCCCTGTGTGTGAATGCCACGGTGTGAGTCGTTGCCTGAATGAGGCTTTCCCAGCACAAAGCACAGCATCATGGCCCGCCCCATTCAGGAAAAAAGAATTAATGTTAGAAAGGATGCAGAGAAAGACATTGGGAATCTAAAACTATCTTATAAGAGGAGACTAAAACAGCTAAGCTTGTTTCATCTAACAAAGTCTGGGAGGGCATATGATTGCTTTTTGTAAAAACATTGGAAAGAAACACAAAGAAAGGGAAAGAGAAGTTTAAGCAATGGGATAATGTGGGCACAAGAACACATGGCTGTGAACCAGCCACATAAAAATGTAGACGATTATTTCCACCCATCAATAAAGTAATGCTCTGGAACGGACTTCCAGGCAAGAAGAGTGGCTGCAAGAGGCCTAATTAGTTTTAAGATGAAGCTGGATAAATCTGATAAAGGGATAATAGGACAAGGCTGCTTGCAACAGCAGACAACTGGACTCCCTGTTTTAGAAGATCCCTCCAAGCACTAAGCTCCCAGACAAATGTTGCAGTAATTTCTCATGCTATGAATACTTGCTAAACAGTATATTGAGTCCACTAAACTCTGTGCAGTATTTGCCCTAGAGATGTATACTTGATTCAGGTCTTGGCTTAAAAATATTGCTATTTCAAAGTGCCATTGATAAAGGCCTTTTGCATAGAGAAGAAAATTGAATGGCACATTAGTGTTGAGACAGAATAATCTCAGATTTCCTCCATGTGTATCATCCCTTATTTTCAGATACTTAGATGATCCTATTATTATAGTTTATCCTTCCATTATTATTTTGCAAGGTGCTAGTAACTACCCTCATTATTTTGTGGCTTTAATATGAAACATTTAAAACCTTTTCTACAAAGGGATAGATTTATTCATTAATTAAACGTGCTATAAGACCCGGAACTACTCCATATGAAAGATCTTTTAAATCAAGGATAGAGTACTACACTCAGAATTTGGAATCTCTCCCTGAAACACTGGCGTGGAAAAACAGCAAGGCCAGTTACCTCAGTGTTTTTCAACCCCTGTCTTGAGGACCACTGATGACCCTCCAGAAGAAGGAAAAGTTTTCAAATTTTTATTTTTTTTTAACCACATTCCTATTCAGTTGTCTTAGCTGCTTCAATAGACTTATAATCCCTGTCTGATGGAGGAAGGCAGCTGAAAATCTTGGGAGATTTGAAAAGCCAAAGCTATTTAAGGTGGGACAGTATTCATTACAACGGCTTCCCCATCTGCACATTGGTCAGTCCTGAACAGGCACTACAACTCCTCTCCTAAGGAAGATTTTGGATTTTATTTTTTTTTTTTCTTCGGATCTGGAACAAACAATTGGAGATAGGAAGTTTAGCATGTGAAAAATATCTTTTGCAAAGATTCAATGTCAGATGAGTCACAGGTCTGGACCTCCTCCAACAGTCAATGGCTCTGATGTGCTCTGGGATGGCCAATGGCCAGGTACTCCCTGCTTGACCAAGACTGTGGGACATGTAGGTAACCCAGGACACTGACTGCCTGGCTTGGCAGCTGGTCCCAATGGCAGGCAGACAGTCTGACTGACAGGCCCGAGAGTGTGCTGGAAGAAAAATCAACCTGTTGGGATTTTACTGGAATTAACATTTTCACAACAGGTTGCTTTGTTGGAACTTTGTTCTCATGGTGAACTATTTAATGAGAAGATCACTGACTAGCCCAAATATTACTGCTGGCTGTTGCCAGTACAGAGCAGAACTAAGGTCATTTCACAGGTCTGAGCTTCTCTTTGCCTGCACTGCTTGAGTCTCTCAAATTGAACCTTAACACTGGCATTCCTAATGCCTTTCTTCAAGAAAAATGACAGCAATTGCTGCAGTATATAATACTGCTAGAAATGAAATTAACTCACCTTCAGTGTAGTTTTTTTGGGAGATATGCTGTGAAGCATGGTATTCTCCAGGGACCCATAAACTAAAGATTGCATAGGGCCTAGATGACTTAATGCAGAGTCATCTCAGTAGCATGACAGCAGCTTAGAGCTCTAAGATAATTTAATAAAGCGATAGCAGCTTCCTTAGAATAGCTGTTTGCTAGTAACCCAGAAAGTCTGTTTGGCACAGTGCCAACCCAAGGGGTACGGCTCACCAAGGCGTACTGTCATATTTTTAACAGGAGGAAAAAGGGTTCCAACTCCCAGAGCTGGCCTCATCTATTTTATTCTATTTTCTACTAATATCTTTACTTTCTGAAACTCGTCTACTTCCTTGTGCTACCGTTCAAATCCCCAGTCACCACAGGTTTTGCAAGGAACTTGTAAAATTATGTTCCTTTGTAGTCTAGGCATCACAGCAGAAGTTCTGCTGGTCCAAACCCTGCCCAGCCTCTCCCTGACCCAAGCCCACCGCGACTGCCCCTGCTCCAGGTTTGACACTCTCAAAGCTGGGGGAAAAGACATGCCGTGTTGACACGCTACCATCTAGTGGCAAGTACTGCTCCCACCCAGACTTACATGGGACGATTCCATGCTCCGTTCTCAGACTCCTGAACTTTACCTCACGCTTTCAGGGTGAAGTCTTGAGAAATATCATGACTTATGCTGTGCCCAGGCATTGCTCATGCAGCACATTCGGGCTGCTGCTTTCTTGCCCCTACTGTTCTTTCACTAGGCCACCATGAACAGCAGCATCGATTCTCACCATCACTTTTTTGCAAGTTGGCTGTCTGCCCAAACCATCAGTCCTTCCATTACAGACCTGCAGCAGACAGGGCTAAATCTGTGTTTGAGCAGAGGTGTTTCAGCACTGCCTCAGTAGAAACTGCTGCTGCGTGGAGCTCAGCTCTCCCTTCCCAGCGGTAAGTTGGCAGCTGGGCTGTTGATCAGCAAGATGGATCCAACCTTTCAAAAGCGACTCTGGTTCTTTTGGGCAGCCGCCAGCTTCCTCGGCAGACACCCTGTGCCTGCCCTCAGGACCCTTCAGCCACCGGCTGCAAAACCAACACCACCCAGCTTCAGAAGGCAAAAGCAGACACCTGGAAATACCTTCAGCTGAAGAAGGGCTCCTTATTCTCAAAAGCAGTTCCACCTCTACTCTTTCCAGGCCCTGCTCCAGAAGGTGTGGGAAACATATTAAGCTAAAGACACTGCAACATTTTAACCATTAGAAATTTTGTAAGATTTGAGAATGCCTTACTCTGATGCTATGGAGGCCCTGAGAAACCAGGGAACAGAGGGTGCATGAAAATGCCCCCTTCCCCCCCACCCCCACCCCCCCAATGCAGAAATGAAGAACATCCCACAAAAAACAAGCATCGCAGCAGGACAAAACATTAGATCAGATGCTGCTCCCCTGATTTATCAGCATGAATACACAGTTGCAGAGCACTCACATTGGCTTCTGAAATGAGGCATGCGAGTACTGGCCTTAAATATTTCCTATCTGACTAAAAATCACCCCATTTCCTTTTTGTTTGCCAGTTAGCAGATTTTAAAACTGAAAGTGCAGAAGAAGTGTTAACTCTCCCACCAGCTAAAATAGTGAAAACATGCAATAGCACAGAGCTCAAACCTCAGCGTTCCTTGGAAGGAAAGTAGAAAATTCTTTGCAAAAGCTCTTGACATTTTGTTTCAGCTGAATTTGCAACTTGGCAATTATTCTTCATCCTTCATCCAAGGATCACAGTCCACTAGGGGACTGTAGTAAGCATGGGACAATTATTGTTTAGCAGTTCTTTATGTAAAGTCTTTCTAAAACTGACAGACTGCCTTTTGCGTACACGGTGTAAGAAGGTTTCCACTTGTGGAACCCCTTTACAAAGTTGAATCCTTTTCAAATTCCCAGAGATTGGTTGTACAGGAGTAGGGGAGAAGAGAAACAGCACTTCACATTTGAAATGCTGTACTGACCTTAATTACAATGCATACTAAACATGGTAACAGATAGTTTTCTCTGTCACTTATCCTGGATTATGTCAAACAAATTACTTAAAATTCTAGATTGAACTTATTATTTATGTCTTTGTCCCATGGCCACTATGTATGTTATCTTTTAAGCCTTTTGCTCCTCTTCTTGTACGACTCTTCCATTAATTTCCTTTAGTGATGCTTATGTGATATTTACTGTTGCATGCAGGTAATCTCACAATGCCTAGCCTTGCCTGCAAAAACCATGTCTGCGGACCTTCACACAAAAAGCAAAACATCAGTTACGGAGAAGTGTTAAGCCCTTCTACTGCATCCTACAGGGTCAAAACACAACCACTCAACCTCCCTTCTGAAACCTCCCCTTTTTTCTGTCCAAACACTCCCTCCAGCCAGACATATCACCAGTAAGACAGACCTACTGAGTGGGCAGCAGAGCTGTGGCCCACCACTGTCACTGCCAGTGGAGCAGCAAATGTGGTCAGCCTTCCTCACCTGCCTCCCCACATAGGCTGCATTTGCCCTTGGTCCTGTTAAATAGCAATTCTGTAAACCTTCTCATACTCATGGTCTAGAAGTGATCCTGACAGCAAAGCCACAAGGTGAGAAGCTATTATTTCCCCAATTTTCAAGCAAAAGAACTGAGCAAGTCATATCTTTCTGTCACAAAACTGCCAACCAAAAAGGTTTGAACACGAAACCTTGTGTTCAAGCTTTGAACATGGGATGCTCTGCGCTCTCTTCCACACTTGAGTTACATGAGAACTAAGACACATGACATTACTGAAATTGCCAATTATTTCTTCTCAGGCCTGTAAAGTTCTACCAAGCACAGCTTGCAATCCTGCACACTATTCAAGCAGAACATGCACCCACAGACGAGCACAGAGAAAAGCAGAGAAATCAGACAGGCCCCTATGCCAAGCCCCAGCAAGTGCTATGAAACTTTAGTGAATTTGATGACCCCCTGACCTCTCACCTTTCTCCCCTCTAACAACCTCTGCTCAGTAGGTGACAAATACTCTTTTAAATTCAGAGCAGCTTCCTTTAATCCATAGCTGAAGTATGTTACTCCTATTTCACACCTGTGCCTTAAACCAATTTCCCCCAGCTGCTTGCTCTAGTAAATCACAGCTTCCCACTAATCTGACTTCTTTCAAACAGGGACATCAGAGATTTCACTTCTGTATCAGATCAGTCCATTCATCGAGCTTCCTCTGCCAAAAGCAGCACTAAAGACAACTTGCTGGAGCTGCGCAAAACCAGGCAGCTGCCAGTGAGATAATGAAGGGATGAGGGGACTGGGACAAGCCTCCTGACTTCGAGCAAGGGAGAGCGAGCTGATGGCTGCTGGGTGGGTGAAAACCTGCAGCTGTTGCGGCTGTGTAAGGCTGATGGTGTATTGGTGCTCATCTCCCAAAAAGGTAATTCAAAATGCTGGCAGCAAGTCTGGGTGCAGTGTTGAAGTGGCTGCTGGGTGGTCCCACAAGGACTGGCTGAGGATGGGCTTTCATGGGTGCCCCTTAGGAAAAAAAAGTAAGAGGGCATGGTATCAGCATTGGGCTGGTTGCTACTTGGTGCTTCAGATATTTTTTCCTGGTGGTGATGGGACTATTTAATAGCAGGATTTAAGATAACACATTTGTGTTTCCCATATCAAAGAACATATAGGCTATATTTTAAAAGTTTTTTAGTAAAGATTTGCTTGAGCTATGATACTAAATGAAGATTTTTAAATTTACTCCACTAGTTACATGGATCTCAACTTTTAATGCAGTTTATTAAAGACACTGGGAAAGCAGGGCTACATCTACTGGGTTTTCTCATGTATGGCTTTTGGTGCAACATCTCTCATTTCTTCTGCTTTTATGTGTACAGTCTGCCTGTTTTAACACATTTACTTCATGTCTCAAGCTTTCTGTGCATAGCCTAAAGCTCTGGTAAAGTATAAGGGTCTTTTCATAAAAGAGAATGAGACCCAGCTGTGAAGTTTCAAATTTCAGCCCCCCTCCAAAGTTAGTGCATTGGACTGGAGTTCACAGTTCTTAAACTCTGCTTTCCTACTTGGATGCTGCAAATTAACAGCTGGTCTGTTCTTTGGGACAGCTCTCTTGTTGTCAGCAGTTCTGATATTAGATGCCAATTTAAGACCTTTGCGCTTCAAAACAGTGTCCTTGTTTTTCACTTAGGTATTGAAGAGTGAATCATTGCCATAAGATGACATAAAGGAACAGAAATACATTGCTAACAGGTGACATCTATTTGTGTTGGGAGACAGTTCCGATGAGCAAGATGTAAACTCTGTATCAGCTTCCTGTGCTTGAAAGAAATATGCATTTTAGAGAAGCAGCAGATGAATTTCAAATTTGCTACTCATTCAGTTTTACCTTCTTTTGACAAACATTAATTTCTGACTGACAGGCCTTGCAGACTTCAGGAAAAGAAAGTACCTAGTACTGTTCTCAGTTTTAGTACCTGCTAACAATTTATAACTGTGTAAGTAAGGTTGAGATTTGTTCCTTATTTTTAAATTTGGTTATATTCTGCTAAGAAGAGAGCAACACAAGGAATCCATACTATCAGCCGAGAGCCCCCGCAACTCATCCATCCTGATGTGCTAGCCAACACAAAATGAGTTACTCAACATCCTGTTTGGAGCGTACAAGCTAGTAGAAGTTGGGGTTTTTTTGTGTGTGGGTTTTTTTTGTGTGTTTTGTTTTTTTTTTTTTTTTAAAGTAATACTTCATTTACAAAAAATGGGCAAACAGCACTAAAGCCTTAACAAATGTTTGTTTGTATAAACAACATCCAAACCAAACACTGAATTGTCTTTTGCATTTTTTTTAGACACTGCACTTTCCACTAACCTCAGAGCAGCTGAATGCGTGAGGTTTTAACCACGTATTAGGGAAAACCTGTGGCAGAAATACTAAGCAGTACCTTCCTTGGAAAGTTGTTCTTAAAGCACTGTAGTCAAATAGTTCATGCTTTTAAATCAGGGCAGACAAAAAAAACCCAATAATCCACAACCTGAACAAAAAACATCCCCCCTCCCCGGAATCAACTGGTTCAAATACATTAGTGAATTCTATACATCGGACTACTCCTAAACAAGATACTGACTGATCATACTCATTGGAAAATCATTTCTGATGATAAATACACTGGTGATGGTTGCAAACTACTGCTAGATGATTTGAAAAGAAGGTGACTCTTAATCTCCTGAGTTTGTGAATCACTACAAATACATTTTTGGTCTGTGAAGACCAGAGTATCTTCAGCAAGAAGATTCAATATATTGCCTACTCTAAGTATTTGAATAAACCCCAGAGAATTGAATCAACACATGACTGTAACCAGATTATTTTTGACCTTCTGCCACTAGATGGTGTCCAGTTACATGAGCTGTAACCAAACCTGCATTAATCAAAAAACAACATTCAGAATTGCTGAATGCTTGCTCTTACAGCTTTTGCTGATATTTTGGGCAAGCTATTTTCCAGGGAATTTGGCTTTTCAAGTCTTACTTTTGATCTCTGTGTGATCTTTTAAATGGGGAACGATGAGGTCTTTGATGTGGATTCTTGCATGAACAGAAGCAATGAACTACAGAGCAACCAAGGAAATGTGAGCCACGGTTGAAGTAATGCAAAATATCCTTTCCAAGAGTAGGGGCGAGACAGAAAGGAGAAATGCAGAGGGGAGTCCAGAAAGCAAAGACCACCACCACTGTGCAACCCAGCAAGCAACAAAGATTATAAAAGCCAGCCTGAAAAAAAAAATTAAACCCTTCCCGTGTGTTGGAGAGCTTGATACGTGGTCTTGTATCTTTCCTTTGGGAGCTACTGTAGAGCTATAATGTTGTGAGAAAAACTGCAAGAAAAAGAAAAGGGTACGAGAGCACTTAAGAAATGTGGGATCCAGACACGAATGTGTACCGGAAAAGAGCATTTTCTCCTTTGCCTTTCCTCCTCTTTTACCCGTGTAATTAAATGCAAGGAAAAATGGAAAACTCAGTTACTCAGTTACGCTTCGCCCTGTTCCCCGCTCTGCCAGTAAGGCACCAGGGGGCCTCAGTCATTCACTACCAAGAAAACCAGGGCACACGAACTCTTTACTTGCTAAATTCATACACTTCAAAGTCTTCATTTAGGAAGAGCAAAAGCAATGTCTGCAGGAAAAATAGATGAAGGAGCAGTGGAAAAGGATCATTAAAGCTCACCTATGTGGAAATTTTCAGTAAAATCACTAGAAATATGCAACTCAAACTCAGTTTTACTGTTTGCATAGCAAGTCTCTGAAAGCGTGGTTTCATGGTGGTGAAATGACAAAACCCCCTTACTTACCAGTGTCAGAAGGGGGAAAAGAGTGATTTAAAACTCATTAAAAAAAAGAATTCGTTTGAGACCTTTTGATCAGCTTCTAGCGATAGATAATGAGAGGTATTTAGAGCTACAAATATTGTTTGTGAAGGAAGCCCAAGTCAGAAATAAAACTCATGACTTCAGGGTTGTTTAGCTATAATTTAAGACAGTTCTCTCTTTCAGGTTTTCCTCAGAGTGATATCTGCACATACATGCACAAATTAGACTCTTATTCTGTAAGACTATTACAAATCAGTGCACCCATCACAAGTAGACTTCGCTGATGTTAGGTTACACGTAGTCTTTCTCCTGCAGACCTTGGGCATGTAACTGCTAGCATACTCTAAACCACTCAACAGCTGCCTGACAATCAGATTAATTCAAAGTAACTAGCGTTTTCTACTGAATTACCTTGATTTTACTTTTTTTTTTTCCCCCCTATATAAAACACTAGAATTACAGCCATGTGATTTGCTCTACAGGACTGCACAGCAAAGGAACAGGGCTGTGGGATCCAGACAACTACAAGGAACCTAAAGAACCTCCTCTGATGCCTAATCTATTTTCCATTTCAGGCAGCTGCAGCTGGATGCGTCTTGGAGCTCCAGGCAGCACACTGATCCAAGATACAAAGAACAAAAGATTGTTCTCTTGCACAACTCTGGGAAGCCTCTCAAATCATGAAAATGGACAAGCGCCTAAGGACACTGTACTTGAAGCCTCTCCCTTTAGAATTAGTATTTACCTAGCCTGCAACACTGAATCAGGAATTACCGTTAACTTAAGTAATATCAGGCAATTTTCCATTAAGAAAGTGATACCTGATCCATATATGGATGACTATGTCTAACTTGAGGATGATAAACTGTGTAGTTAGGTGGCTATTTAACTTAATTACACTAAATACAGTACTTAAACTTGACAATGCTGTTTGTGTTATGCAACTTGATGATATACCTTGACATCAAGGATTCAATTCTGTGACCTGCCTGAAGGCATACTGCACGCAGGTGTATTTTGCAGCTGAATGTTTTGACGTCCTGTGACTGGACCGATTGCATTTTAAACATCTCATGAGCTCATGAGACCAATGGCAACTCAGTGGAACAAATGCAGAATCTGAAATGCAGACAGATACAGAAAATAAGAGATCTCATTTCTGACATAGCCATCTGATGAACATGACTATTTCCACATTCTCCAAACCCCTTATTATATTTCAGATTTCTATATTAGAATAATTATTTTTTTGCATACCTTGTTAGTATTTGAAGTGACAGAATTTTTAATTTAAATGTGTTTCACAAAGCTCCCTTTCCTGTGACAGCACCAACCCTAACTTCAATGTAATATAAATTGGTTAGATGAAGGCCCTTCCTGCCCTACTGATCTTTTGAGAAAATGCTGAGCCCACCCCCCTGCCATTTGCAGCATGCATATCTTTACAGAAAAGTCTGACGGCTGTGCTCCTGAACTTCATGGTTTAAGACTACCTGACAGGTAGCAGTCAACACCAAACACCCCCACTAAAGGTAAGCTTAGTATAAGAAACCAAACAGTCTCTATAGACAGTTCTTCTTAAGAACTGCATTCACTATTGCCCACCCCAAGCATTAAAGTCAAAGTCCTGGTCACGTACCAAGACAATTACATTTGTGTACTCAGGACTCATAAGACCACATCTGGAGTACATCTGTGTCATTTGGGGCCCTCAGGGCAAGAATGATACTGGAGAAGGTCCACAGAAGACCATTAAGACGGTTAAAGGGCTGGAGTACATGGCATAGGAGGAAACGGAGTGAAGCAACTGCTGTCTTCTGCTACCTGGAGAAAGGACCTAGAGTCAAACCCTTCACACAGATGCACAGGGAAAGGACAAAAAGCAATGGTCACTAGTTGCATCAAAGGAAACTCCCATTGGACTTGAGGACTTCAACACCAAAGTGGTTTGGTGTACTGAGACACTGTCCAGGGAGGTTTTAGCATCTCCATCTTTGAAGATTTCAGAAGTTGACTGGACAAGGTCCCGAGCAATCTTCTCTCATGTGGAAGTTGTCCCACCTTTGAGCAGGGTATTGGACTTGACATGTTCTAGAGGTTCCTTCCAATCTAAATTTCTGTATGAATTTTCTAAGGCGGCATACAGTTAACATAAATTTGAGGAAAAAAAAAAAAATCACGTATGTTGGTCTTATTTATATGCCTTTTGGAATCAAGGTTATTGGGGGTCATGCATATAAGAGCTGACACGCTAGGAGAAAACATTATTCTTGATAAAAGTCTGTGAAAAACTCTTTTGTGTTCCTTAACTGTTGAACATTTGTTCCTCATTAAAACAACATCTTAAAGACTTTTCATATAAGAACATGCTCATCCTCCCTTTGTAATTCTTCATTCAAGTAAAAGTCAAGCTGAAAATGCAAAAATAAAAATTGCGTAATTGCAGGAACATAAATTTGTCACAGTACTGGAGAACAAAAATGAAGCTAAATGTTCTTTCTCCACTAGCAATAAAATACTGTATCAGAACAAATGTATAATTTACAGAGGTTTTCAGACCCTAATGTCATCTTTCAGAGGCAGCCAATCTAGCTGACAAACTAAGAAACGATCAGGCAAATATGAGTACTGCCAATTTGTACTTGAAAAGTTTGGATTCCAGGGAACACCCAGTGAGGACTGGGCTTTCACAGGGAGCACATAAATCTGTGGCAGCACTTCCCTGAGAGAAACAATTTCCTCCTCTCTGTCTTAATCAATGGCTAACATTAAAAACATCTTTACTGGTGAAGACCAGACTCTCAAGTTCATAAAATTAATCAGTAAAATCTACCAGATAGAGGAGTGTAAGTTACAGACAGTAGGTCACATGAAGCTCACAGCCCTCTGTCATTGCTGAAAGTTGCTCCTGCCATGACAGAGCATGTAGACATCTATCTGGAGAAGATACATCATGGCAGAATTTTTTTGGCCTAGGAACAAATACATTTCATTTAATTGATACAGAGGCCATATCAGCCTTCATGCTCTGCTTTATTAGTTGGGTGCAACACAGTACAGGATCTAGCAGATGTGCCAGGGTTTAGGCTGAAACAATTGTAAAGCAAAACCTATTGGTTCTGCAGGTTAAGGTCAGCTGAAAATGTCAGTGTGGCATGTCAGCCTGACAGTTGAGCTACAAGGCATATAAGCACAGAAACTGAATGCAGCACATCAGTCTTTTACAGTGTTGAAGAAACCAATGTCATGGTTGCACAGTCACTTGGCAGCCAAGAGCCTAGGATAGTCTGCCTGGAAGAGGATGAAATGAGCTGTGTGGTTTGCCATTTCCTCATATGTGTACATCTGAAAGGACAATAGGCCGCTGAGATAAATTATCAATTACAGTGCAATCACTTAAAAATACATGAGATACCTCTGCTCAAAGGTATCAATACCAATAAGACAGCCTGTAATACAATGCAAGGGAAAAAAATCTCATGCTTACCCATGCATCATCAGGGACCTTTGGATTCAAGCTTCTGGCTAGGTTTAGCAGCTTGTTAGCAGACTAGTGCTTTGTCACTGTTTATTACTAAAAAGACCCCTATGACACACTTGGTGTACAGTTAACATGCTCAGCAAGTCATAGCTAGAGGATCTAGTCCTGGAAGAGGTGGTCCAGGTGGGGATTAGAAACTGGGGAGTACCAACTTGGGAAAGCAGCTGTGCCATGAAATACCAGCAGTGGCTCACCAGGGTATCTGGGGCTGTCTCAGGAATGAGGGAAGTCATGCTCAGCAGCATGCCCTCCCTCTGGAGGTAGGAAGGAGGGAAGGTAGCTTCTGGTAGAAAGCTGGCCGGGCTGCACTATTACTCTCTCCTAGTTTACCTGCTTAGGTTTCTTATCTGCCTAAAGCAGGGAAGAGAGGTGGGAAGAACAAAACCTCGTGCTCTTGAGTTTTGTCCTCAAACAGAATTGGATTTGAGGTCCCACAGTTTATGCCACAGTGTCCGAAAACCATGCCATGGTCGGTGGGATATTCCGGTTCTAGTGGGAAAAGAAGAGACAGGAAAGGTTTCCAAAATCCCCTATAACTCAGCAACTCTACAACTTAGTCTCCCTCACCCTATCCCTGCAGCAAACTGAAGACCACAAAAGCACAGTACAATCACTATCATGCTAATTACTACCCCCACCTCCCAAACTTCACACACATCTGCACCCACTGCCATAAAATACTCGTCTTCTGTTGCCTTCTACCACATTTCCCGTTTCTCTGTAACCCTACATTCAGCTCCTGGGAAGACTTCCACTGTCACCCCCAATGCTGCTGTACAGGTAACTGGGTCAGATCCACAGCCACCACTTGGTATGCCCCACCAACATCTGTACAGCAGGCCGTTTTCCTCCTGTTGAAGGCCCTGCAACACTCAGCTCCTCTGTGTGCTTCCTCAGTGTTCTAGACACCCTATGGGGTAGGAAATACTGCCTGTCTGGAGCAAGCAACACCACCACAAACTGGATGGATTCTGGTGAATACTTAAGACAAAGAAGCCAAAGGCTGAAATACACCATCCTGGCTACTTGTGGGAATGGTAGTCTGTCCCCATTCATCAACTCCAGAATCCTTCTGGGGAAAAAAAAAAAAAAAAAAAAAAAAAAAAGAGAAAAAAAAAGAAGAGCCTTAAGTTCCTGCAGCCCCATCTGCTTTGCAGCAAAGCAGCAGGGAAGCCCACTCACTGCATTCCACTGGCCACTGAGCCTTTTGTTAGTCAAGCAAAGCTCCAGATGTACATCAATATGTACGTTTGCAGGATGCAATATGTTGATCTTTCACCTTTTTTACTGATGTGCTGTCCTGAACTTATTTATAAAATAAAGGACAGATTTCAAATGGAGTAGAATTTAAACAAAGGAGGTGAATCAATCACTTAATGCACAAACTGCTGCCAGATTGCCAGCTGCGGACTTGGGTTCTGAATGTAGTATTTAGTTCTTACAGACAGGCCAGGCAGGGGGCTTGTCGCAACTGTAGTCTCAATAGCCATATGCGTTTCACAACCTGTTGGTTGGTTTTTTTCCCCAACAAGGTCTCCAAGCAATACACTATGAAATACTACACAAAAAACAGTTTGCATTTAACCATAGGTTAAACTGATGCATTGTGACACTGCCATTGAGAGGCCATTATCCTCTAGTAATCATCTGTCATTCTTAATTATATGCATGCAAATTAAAAATCTAATATGTTGTGACAAAACTCTGCAATTGGAGAACTGCAGAGCAAGCAGTTTGCCAGCTTGGAACAATGCTGGACAGGACACTGGGTTTCAGAAAGTCACGCTGGGTTTTCATCATGAGGAGAGAGTTCTTTAGAGGTTAAAAATTGAGTGAAGTCAGGGTTTTCAAAACACCCTAAAGGTGGAAAGGTGGCTGAACCAACCCATTAAATCATCAGGAAGCCAGTAGTACTTTCAGTAGCACTCTTTTCCCAAGTTATTACATCATTGATAAACACCACTAATGGTCTCACCCTTAAATATTTTTGTGTGTGCTAGAAGATCTGAATGGAAGCATTTAAGAAAACATCTAACTTACCTCTGAATAAATCTACGTAGTATTTTCTCTTTTGTTTAACCATTGAAGCAATTACTGTTTTTTCCTGGAAACCTACTATTTTTTTGTAGCAAAAAAGGTGAACTGTAGTTACACTGAATCTTTTCTTCAACCACCACAACTCCAGTCACTGACATTATTACCAGTCCTAGCCTATTATAATAATAATAAGTTAATCATGAAATAAAACACATCTCATTTTCCATTACCTTTTTAACCCAAAACACAATGTAAAACTATATCTAAAATTTACTTGCTCCTGAGCAAGACTACAACAGTCAGACACTAATAAGTAACAGTCAGGAAAAGGATTGGGTAGATGAATTAAGACCCAGGTCAGCATGAGAAAACCCTGTGTTATAAAAAGATGCCATTAACTCTCTAGGGTTAGAGGAGGAAACAGAAAATTCACATTTTTATCATTCAAAATACTTGTGAACATTTAACTGAAAAATGATAGGCACAAGACAGACATCATGAAATGGCTAATACAAATCTTCTCAAAGGATGAGATTCCAGACCAGACTGTGATTAAAATAAGAAACTCAATACCACAGATCATTTTAGAGGCCAAAGATTTTGCAAGATTCAGTGAGGAAGCAAACACGTATAGGAATAAAGAACTCCAGAGTGTCAGGACCTGGAACACATTCCCGCCATTAGCAGCTTAGCTGGCTGTTCAAGGTTCAGAAGGTATGAAGAAAACTTGAAGGAACTTCAGCAGAGACTTGTCCTCAAAGAGCTCTGTGAAGACAACCTTCTTGCCCTTCAAGGCTGCTCTAAAGCTGAGGCTCTCATCCTGGTCCTTGCCTGAGCTATGCCACAGCCATGCACCCCATTGATCCAGCTCCTGGCCAACTTCCCAGCTTGACTGCAGGCCTGCCTCGCCACTATGGACTTGCCTGGCAACCCCTGATCCTGACCCTGACTCGACTTCCAAACTTGACTTTGATCTACCCTTTCACTACAGATTTGCCTGGTGGTCTGGCTCCTGGGTTGAACCCGACTACCCTCATCATCACTGTTTGCCTCACTTGGGGTATGGTGGGGCTGGTCCCTTGCTGGTGAAGCCACTGCTTCTGCTGGCCTTGTTGTTATGCTCTGTACCTGGCCTCCTTTCCCTGAGGGAACAGCTTTGCCCTTGCTGCACTCTGACACAGAGCTACAACAGCTGAAGCTAGCAACAAATATTTATTGGGAAACAAAACCTGATCTTTGAGCTTTTAAAAAACTTCCTCATTTTTCGGAACTGGAATGCTGAAGATTGCTTCAAAGTTGTGCAAACTGCCACATCTGCGCCACTGGTACAAATCTGCTGAAGCTTCCGCCTAATCTAGTGCTAGCTACTGTCAGATGTGATACCAGAGTTAACAGAGTCACTCAGTCTAAAAACTCAGTCCACAGTAACATGATCACTCTCTCTGTCCTGCAGACTACATAGGAGTTCAAGCATTAATGCCAGAAGTTCTGCTGAGTTATATTTTCCTTGACATCTTTGTCATTGCTCACTGATTAGCTAGCTGACTGCGGTTTAGTAAATTAGTAATTATCATAATGCACAAAGAGGAATATTGTGTTGATCCAAATACAAAGCAGGCAATTTTAAAGGATCAGAATAATTTAAAAAAAACCAAAGCACACAGTAAAGAATGAACTAAAGGCCCAATTCCCTCCAATTCCATGTGTAGTCCCCAGCAAGGATCAACATCTATCTCCTCCTGTAACTCTACACACCACCCTTTAGATCCCAGTAGCTCTCCTTGCTGCCCCACCGTCCACCTTCCCAATGGCTCACTTGACAGGCACGCTGTTCTCCAGCTGTCCATCTACACAGAACCACAAAGCCCTCTGCCATTCCCCCTGAGGCACTGACATGCTGTAGCCATAAAAGTTGAGGAGTTTAAATCTCAACATTACCACCTCCAGCAGGCCACACTTCACTTAGCTTTCAGCTTGCCCTGCAGCCACGCACAGAGCCTTGGAGCTGTGCAGGCACCAGGCAACAAAGCATCCTGTCACCCAGAAACTCAGCACCAGGGCCTCTCTGAGTAGAGGGATAAATTCTGTCCCCCATTTAATCTAGTCTTTGCCCTATATTTCCACTAATGTAGAAGACTGAAGTATGGTATAAATCAAATTATGCTTACTTGACAAAAGTTAAACAAGAGTTAACAACCAGTAAGAAGTCTGTGTCAAAACAGAGGAAGCTGTACATTCTTTAAGCACTCTCACATATTTGTTTTGAAGAAAAGTATCGTACTGGTTTCAAAACACAAAATCCTCAACAGCAGTCTTTCCCCTATAGTGTTGCATCTTAGAAGGGAAGCATCATCGCTAGATATGAGAGTTAGACAGTAAAACCCAGACCCCACAGGAAAAGAGATCTGAGACACCACATATCAATTCCTTCTGCAGGCATGACTTTCTTTTTTATAGAAAATAAAACCCCAAAAATTTTATTGACTGTACTGTAGATACCTGTACAGAGTGTAAACTTTAATATTCCACCAGATATGTGAATAATTCTGGAGAAAGAGTTATCAAGCACCTTCATTTCAACACATTTGATATTTACAGTAAGACATACCTGATTAAGTGTATGAATAAAATGAATTAAAAGTTATACAAAAAAATCTTTTAAATGTTTATATGCTTTGTTATTTTATGATAAATATACAGTTAGAGAGGAAGATATCACACAGTTAAGACTGAGAATTGGCTCTGTTTAAAACTGTTACTGTAGTGTCTGAAGAGGGAGTGAGGAAATGGGGATGTTAGCTTACTGCTCTGATCATGACATTCTGAAATGTGCTCTGGCAGAAGCCTCACAAGCCTCGTTTTGTTCTGCTGCTGCAGGCTGGCTTGTGGGTAAGCTTCCTTCCCAACACACAGTGTGGAAGCCAAACTTCACTCCCAGATTTGTACTGCTAATTTGACATAAGAATATACATTTTGATCTTCCCTCCCTGCTCCAAACTTACTGGTGATGATGAAAACATCAACTTTGCTTTGATTTTCAGCACGCCTTTTTGCGGTTACTGAACACTAGCACACAAACAGGGCGTTACAATTTTTTTTTTTTTTTCTTTTAAGCACCAAGACACAGGTGACCTTTCTGGAAATCAGCTTTTAACTGCCATGGTTTCTCATGGTCTACAAAAAGGCATGGCATGTTTTGCTAAAGAAGTAAGATTGCCAGGATAGAATTAAAAGACCACTTTCAGGCTTACAGAATCAAACATAGAAATATTATTTTAAAAGCTATCAGGAAACAAATGTGACTGTGTGTCTCTTTAAAACCAAACACTTCCAAATGAATCAACATCCATTCTTTGATGAACTATCAGCAATTGAGATCCATATCTAAAGTTTGTTTAGTAGATTTTAGGAAACTAATCAGGAATCCACCTCAGACAGATGAAAAATAAATCTCTTAAAAATCCAAGAAAAACTTCAAATACATCCACTATGTAGTGCTGATTATCTATAAAGCATCATGTGCTGTAGGAAATGATCACACATGAGCTAGGGTAAGAAATACCCTTACAGCACATGGATAAAGTATTTCTATAACACAAGAGTAAAAAGTGGAGATTCAAGTTTTGGAAGTGGAAGGACTGGTAGTGGGAAGGAATGCAGTTAGGCGTTACATCTGTGATGTTACTGGGTGTTCCCACTCGTATCTTTCATCCTTGGGACCCCCCAGTTGCTTCTCCACTAGAGATATGGCCCAGCCCCATATATGATGGGCTAAGCATGCCACTATGCAGCTAACTGCTGCATACTCTAAGGTACAACCCAGTCTCAGGATTTGAGTCGTGCCATCCACTTTACTCTGTTTGGTATTTGTTACTTTAATTTTTCCAAGAGACACATCCTCCTTAGTTGCACAGGTCGCAACTAAGGCCTCCACATTTACTTTTAAAAGCAAGGAGAAAATATTACAAGCAACAAGATGCAGTTGGACCCAACCTGGGCAGCTCTGTCTTGCTTAACTGCTACAAAACCATCATTGCCTCTGTGTGCGTCTGCATATGCGCACTGTGACTTGCTGTCAGCAGCATGGAGCACTTATCTTTAGGGCCTGGTTGTGTTGATAGGAGTGAATTGTTTACAGCACATTTCCAAAAGGTGTCTGCTGCTCTAAAGCTTATTTTAATGCTCAGTTTCTTTCTATACAATCCACTCCAACTGTGTTGTCAGGGCAGCGGCAAGAACGGCCTCCTGGGGTAGCCAAGCAGAGGTGAGTACAGCCACCATTATTCACCGTACAGTAATTATGTCCTAGAAAAGAACAGAAATGTAAAATGTTAAAGAAAACCAAAAGCAAAACAACAATAAAACCTAAAACAGATATATACAAAAGAAGTGCAGATTTCATGACCACACTAGAGAAACAAGCCATAACAAGATTGAGAGTGAAACAGAACTATGCTTTGGGGAGATGAGAGTTATCGTATCCCTTGTGTCAGCTTCCAATGTTCACCTCAAAGAAAGATCAAGATGTCGGGACAGAGGAGGAGAGGCATTTCTCCTGAAAAAGCTGTTGCTGAAAAGCCCTTCATAAATCGGCCGAATGGTCACAGACATTAGAATGAAGAGACAGTAAGTGACGAAATACAGAAAGTTCAACACCCGAGGACAAACTTCAAAATGCTACAGGACATCATCCCTGGATACCACCCACTACAAAAACATGGAGAAATGACCCATGAAAACAAAAAAAATCAGGTGGGTGGGGAGGAGCACGTTAATGTTGAAGGGTAAAATGAAACAGAAGACAGTGCTAGAAGCAGTGGATCTAAGAGGAAATGTATCTGTCCCAGGAAAAAAACAAAAAAGGCACTTTAAATAGACATATGATGAGAAAGGAATGATACAAATGTTCTGAATATTATAAACATTTACTCAGAGCACACAATGTTGTTTTGTTTTACACTGCCTACCAAAATGGAACTGTGAATTAACTAGTAATAAAAATGTAGCTGATTTCTTAATTATGACATTTATATGCATTTTTAAGCTCTGAACCAAGCTTTTGATTAAATTAAATTAATGCTTTTTACTATATATATTGAATAATTTGAGGAGAAATGATCTCAGGGGTTTTTAGGTCTAAAGTAAAAACACCTCAATTCCTATAATACCAGCCATGTTGTAATTAAAAAAGTGAACTGTTTTCCTAAGAACAACATAACTGAAGAGTGATATTGCTTCCCAAAGAATAAATTATTATTTCAAGGGTATTAACTTCCTCTCTTCTAAGGTTCACAAGGAACTTTTCAATAATGTATTTGAAAAACTTAACATCCAATGAAGCAGAAAGACCAGCCCAGCCACCCTACCACCTGCTGTTTTGTGAACATTCCCTTTTTAAAAACACTGGATCTCATTAAAGACATCTGGAAGACCACGGTATTTCTCTAGTTTAAACTTAAAAGTAAGTAAATAAGGCCCTATCCATGAATATAGCATTCAATTTAGATGATGACAACATAGCAGCTTTTGCCATGTCAGATCCTCAACGATCATACACTTGCCCTTTCATAAAGGATAGAACAGGCCCCTTCTTCCCACCTTGTTCTGGTTTCATATGGCAACCCCAACTACTGCTGTTATAAAAAAAATTTAGGTGGCTTTTAATTTCTTAGTAAATGGAAATCTAACCACTAGCCAGTTCTTCACTAGCTACCTAGATCAGCTGGCAGCCTGTCAATGGGAGCTGCTACTAAGATCATCTATTCGCTAAGGTGTAAAGATCATCTATTCGCTAGGTGTATGGCTGTAAAGACTTGAGAATTAGCTGGATTACCTCCTGGGCACTGAGCAAAGGCTGTAGTGATTCCATAGAGACGGGAGCGCTTGTGAGGCTGGAAGTTATCCTTTTCTGTAGAAATCATGCGATCCACTGCTACAACAGCATCCCTGCCGTATGCAGAAGAGAATACACAGAAGTTAGATGAAGGTGGAAGTACAGGGGAAAACTGTTGTCGTTTAATCCCAGCCGGCAACTAAGCACAACACAGCCACTCCCTCACTCCACCCCAGGAGTACAAAAACAAACAAAAACAAGGGAAGAAATCTGAAGTTGCTTTTTTTACAATTAGGAAGCAATGCCAGAAGCAAAAATCCTCCAAGACCTCATTTTTCCTGGACAACTCCAATATACCATAACCTTCATTCCAGGCAGCTAAAAAATTTAGCAGGGAGCCATCTTACTATTTTTGAAGGTACTTCCAACACAGGACAACGTCCCTCTACAGGAACACATCTGTTAGTAGTTTTGACACATTCTCCATATTCTGCCCCTCTGACATTTTCTGTAGTATAGCTGACATTGCAGCTATTATGCATAAAGATTATGGACAATGTTGTATTTCAGGTGGAGCCTGACATCTGGAAGGAATACAGCTAGTCATAAGCAATCTTTTCTTCCTACAAATAAAAAGGCAGTCAACTGACAGACCTGTAACACACTGTTTCCCATTAATACAAGTTATTCTAGACTAGCATTTCCCAGCTGTTAGGTTCTAGCTTGGAAATCCTTACACACATTAATAGCTCTTCCTGCTGCAATTGATGGAGTCATTTGTATAAGAGTTTGCAGGTAAGAGCCCACACAACCATTTATGTCAAGGGAAAATAAATATTTAAAAATGCAGGGACTGGATTTTTTTCTGGAAAATACAGTAAACTCTAAAGTCTTGATCATATGTCAATGTTTTAGATTGTTTGCAACAAAGAAAGTGTCATCAAGACAGTAAAAACATTTTGGGTTTTTTTCCTTATTTCTGGTTGAACATTCAGATAATATAGGGCATAGAAAGCCATGAGTGACTAATTTCTGCCCTCTGTAACACAGCAAGCACAGCCATACACAAGGCTAACACAAGGAATGTTAGCTCCCACTCCTTCCCCCAAAATGTTCAGTGCTAAAACCATCTTCTCAGAGAACAAATCACTATGCTGAAAATGAAAACTCAGTTAACTGGCAACATCAGTAGGTCAACTCTACAGATCCACTCCCCCCTGCATCAGCTATTGCCAGAAAAGCAAAAAAACAGGAATGTGTGAGAGATCAGATATGAGAAATGCAGTATATACTTCAGTTTCTACCAGGGAGAAGAATAGATTAAAGCACTCCATAATTTCTTTAGCAGCTAACATACCTTCTCCAGTCTGTGTAGTATAAATTCTTCCCATAGCTTGTAACACTGAAAGGATACTGAATTCCTTCAACAATCTTTCGTCGACCAAGCTGATTAGGGTTCATGCATTCCAGTCTCTTGGTACCTGGGGGTAGTGAAACAATCAAGCCTTTGAACCACAGCAAGAGGTCTCATGAGGGATAAAGGACAAGCGTAAGCATGCAAGCATGAACAGAGTAAAACTTGTGGAAGTTTTTCAATATGCTGCTTAGCCAAAGCCCTCCACCACACCACATCTGTGTGTCTGCCAAAGACTGCACAGAAAAGTACTTTGGTGCTAATGCTAATCAGCTCAACACCTAACTTAGAGGAACACTTAGTCCAGTGCAGCCATGGCCGTTGCTCACAAGCTGAGATTCCTGCTACAGACATCAGCATCCTCAGGGTGGTGTGGAAGCTGACAGAAGGTCTCCTCCATCCTGGAGGGATACTTCAGCCACTAACCAATTCCACCTCCTCTGGACGGCATTTTTGCAAAGTTAGTTTGGTGAGCATGTTCCCAAACTGCTTGCTGGGTTGGGCCACAAAGGCAAGACTGCAGGAAGAATATCTAACTTGTAGATGCAAATAGAGGTAAAAAGGTCTTTCTGCAAAACTGGTACACACATTGGGAACACTGCTAGTAAATGCAAACACCTGTTGGCTTCTCTTAAGTAGTGTGTTTCAAAATTGGGGAAAAGGAAAAGAGACGAACATGAGAACAAGAGAGGAAGAGAGAAAAAGAAAAGAAAGATAGCACAAGAACATATATTTGGTTGAAGAAAGTGTCTTACAGTGAAACAGAGAGCTCGATCTTTTTAGTTTATCAAAAACTTGAAAGGTGACTTGAAGTGTAAAAGCACCTCCACAGGAAGAGATCTCTGGCAGAGTCTACAGGGAGAAAGACAGCAAGATGCCAAGAAAAAGAAAAGTTTAAATGAGAATTAAAAGCACACTTTTTTTTTTTACTGGTAAGACACTGGCACAAAACTAACAATGGGTCAGTGGCAGAACCTTCATCTCTTGATCTTTAAATCTAGTGTGAATTGCTTTTTCAAGACTTGCTTCAGTCAAACATAAGCCAGACTTTGCCTAAGGTTACAGGTCTTAGAACAATAGTGTCAGGATGACATTCTGTAGGGCCAGATTAGATTAATCACCGTTTTTTTTTCCCGGTCTTCAACTCACAACTTCTTCTACAAAGGCCTAGGCACTACCTAAAGAGATAGCCACATACAAGACACACAGAGATAAACCTGTTGCATTCCTAGAAAGTTTTGTGATCAGAATCATAATCTTTCAGCTTGCACACAGTCTGATAACAACGAATAAATTAAGAGATTATTAAAGCCAAAGAAAGTCATAAAGTCTAAGATGCAGTCCAAAGAGCTATAAACATTAATAGGCTGTGCATAATTTCAGGATTGGACATACTTATTCTATGACTATTATGAAGAAAGATCTTGGCACCTCTTTACCTGCATCTACCCAGCAAAGCATTGAGGAATAAGGATCAAATGTCAGCCCATTTGGCAACCCAAGATCATCTTTAACAAGAATTCTTCTGTTTGTGCCATCCATGTACGAAGTTTCAATTTTAGGAGCTTCTCTGTTCCAGTCAGTCCAGTACAAGTTTCTTAAGAGGAAGAAAAAGGCAAGAATTAAGACAGTGACTGATCTCAAAAGATTGTTGTAATTAAGAAAAAAGGACACAGAAGTAACATGCACACACCCTAAATCATTTCAATAAGAAGGATCACATCGCACTTTGATGTAGAAGTAACAAAAGTATTGTTAAGATATAGCAAATATTATACTTCCATTAAAAATAAAAAGAGCAAGCACACAACATGCGAAGAAATGCTTTCTCTACATTGTTTAGGTTATGTGCAAGATGCCAGGCAAAAAGACCTCTTTTCCAACAGTTCTGAGGACCATTCAAAGTGTACATCTACAGTTCTCCTCCTCACCGCCCATCATGCCCGCTCAGGCTAAGCAGCAGGACCATTTGGCATATGTTTGTGGGATTCATTCAAAATTACATTCTTCTTGTCAGTGTGCCAGGTAAGCAACATAAAATGGAATGAGAGTAGTCTATGGTCACGACAGAACCCCAATGAGGGCCATTAATTCACTGATGCTTTATTATTAATGGCCATTGGTTAGTGGTGTTTTTTATTCCTTGGATGCACTTTCTGCGGCTGAGAATTTACATGATCCCTCAACACAGGCAACTTTGTTGTTTACTCCTTAACACACACACAAATCTACCAGCAGACGTAAGTCCATGCTGCTTGACCTGAACCCAGAGCCCTACTCCATCAACGGAGCTCTGCACAGAACAGAGGTCTCTTGTCAGTCTGATTACACTTGTGCCTCTCCCCTTCCCTCACACCACAAAGTGCATTGGTTTTTTCTTATTATGCTGTCACTTGATGTACATCCACAGATGTTTTCAGCCCATTATTATATGGCTTTTGTGTAAAACTTTATTTTACGTTAAAGGAATCAGAGAAGTTAAGACCATTACTTTTTTAATTTCATTTTGTATCACTCAAATTTTCATAGATCACATGCATTCTTTTCTCACTACAAACCTTGTTTGCAAACATCTGGCATGAGGATGCATCTTCCAAAAACAAACTCTCCCTGAGCAATATAGTACTTTTGTTCACAAACTAATTCTCACTTAAGAGCACTCCAAATGCCTAGTATATCAATTAAGCAACCATTTAGTAGAGCTTCCCAGCAATTCAAGACTGAAAAGAAAGCCTCTTTGTTTCTGTGCTTCTGAATATTTTGACTGAAATGTCTCTTCTCACCAGTGGCCATACTACAAAAAGTTGCACCAGGACAACAGCAGGCAAGTTCAGACATTAATGAACAGACATGCAGTACTCTGTAGTAGTTTTCATTTTGCCCATATTTCTTCCAATATTCACAAAGGAAAAAATGTTAACAGATCAAAGACCACATAAAAGTATGTATATGCTTCCATTTTTGCAGGCTGGAAGCGTAACTTGAAAACATTTACACTTTCCTACTGACACTCTGCTAGGCTATTTCTGTGACTGCACCTTATAGGCTCAATTTGTAAAGTATGTGGTTATATACATCTTCAAATACAAGCCCAATAGGACCTTCTCAGACAACTGAATGACAGAAGTGAAAATGATGACAGAAGAGACACCATGGGAGTTTTCCAAGAAGGAACACTGTGCAGGAAGAAAGGCTGTCATAATGGAAATGAAAATATAAGACTACTTAATCTAGTATTTTAGACCAGTAATCTTGCAAAAATATATATTTTTAAGGTAAGGGCAACATTTTCCATCCTGCCAACAATGTATTGAAAGCAAATCACAAGTAAGTATTTGACAAGCCTCTCAACAAAATACCATAGTATTACCTAGCAGGCATTTTAGAAGTTTTCTTTCCAGTGTACCACTTAGATACAGGACACAAGTAATTGTTTCATTTCTGTTTGTTCATTGTTTTAGGAAAGGCAGTCCTATTATTGTCTACAGACGGCCTAAAAACATGGACTCATAGTACATGCTCATGTTAAATAAATAAATGAAATCAAGCTTTGCACATGTCTCTTGACAACATATCCATACCCTCTCATAGGATCCACAACAATTGCTCTGGGGTTCACCAAGCCACTGTCAAAAAGGATGCGACGCTGGCGCCCATCCAGCCTAGCCACTTCTATTCTATCCAGTTGAGAATCAGTCCAGAAGATGTTGCGACCTAGATGGTCTACAGCTATCCCTTCAGGGCTTCCCAAGTCTGCGGGAGAACACAGAAAAACATGCCTAGGCATTATATTTATTCCCCATATACAATGTTAGCCTCCTAAGTACAACTCTTAACTGAGGTAAGTTTTCTTCAGTTTTCTGGCTGTGGTCCAACAAAAGCTACTTCATGTCAGCTGGAAAAGGAATATGCATTTTGCCTTATGAAGTTTACATACACAGAACTTTCACAAATACATTGACAAATTAGATGAGGAACCAACTCATCATGCATGTAAGCTTTCCTTGGGGGATGGACACAGAAAAAGAGTTGGTAGCAGAGAAATAAACAGTAGAGACTATCAGAATCTTATTCTACCCTCCTTAGCGCACCTAAACAGATTTTACAATCCTTAATATTTCTCCTTCTTTGGTTCTGGCATATGTGGCACCCCTCTGAAAACTGGATTTAAAGTTTAGCCAATGCAATACTTAAAGATAATCAAGCTCCAAAGCACTAGAGATAATGATATTAGCTAACTGATGGAATTTAGACCCAGTTCTTTGTTTTTGCAGAGCAATTCTTTTGGAACATGTTTTAGTACTGTATGTGCACAGTTTTTCTTGGACAGTTAGTTGTTCCAAAAGCAACAGGAAATAGCAGATAATGACCTTACTGCTTTAGTAATTTCTAACTCAGATGAAGGATGCAAAATAAATATATAGCTCTCCAAGGTTTAATCCAGCCACTGTGAAAAACTGCTCTATACTTTTCAGGGTTCATATATCCACTGAAAAAGAGCAGGCAGGCTGCGTGGGATGTAACAAAGCCAAAGACAGGTACAAATCAATTTTAGTCCAATTTCAGTTCCCAAAGAAAAAGAAAGAATTGTACATGGTCACTCATAAAAAGAGGTGAAGAGACCATTCATACAAGCCAGCTGTTGAAAAAGAACACCACCTTTCAAATGCAGATCTACACATCATGAAAATATCCAAGAATGATGGAATGTGGCCCATTAGTCTTCTATCAATGCCCAAGTTTATTTACTGACAGCCATTAAGTAAACAGTATGCGACATAAACAACCTTTCTGCAGAAAAGGTATCTGGTCCAGAACACTGGGCAGAAGCTGTCTAAAGTTTGCTACTGTGACTTTGCTATAAATAATAGTTGCACAATAGCCTAAACAGCCCTTGCTGTGGATTATACTTACCACACTTAACCTGTACACATGACACTTTGGATGTCTATTCATTGCTGAAGAGGTGGAAAAGAACAAATAAGATGTATAGCACTGCTTCTGACTCACAGCTCATACACGGGGTGGGGGGCCAAATGCATCTGAATCAGTTCTCTCTTTACTCCTCCCAAAGGTACTTGAGCATATTTAGTTACACTGACTTCACATTACTACTTTTATTTCTCCAAGTGTCTCTGTGGAGCTAAACCTGTCATCTGCAAGAAACCACCTCATACATACTTCAGACCCTCAAATATTCCTACTTCTTTTCTTGCTAATGGCAGAGGCTGCTGAGATGTTTGAGATGATGGTAGCAACAATCTCCAGTCTCTGGGATCAGAAGATCACTGACTAAATGGTGGTGGAACAGCTCCCAGCCTCTTTTAGGAAACAGAGAAAGTAGCAGCCAAAAGATCTGCTGCCACTGATTCCCAGGACCCCTGTTCCCTGCCTAAATTCCTTGCTTCACTTTCCTTGCATCAACTATGGGCCAGGAGATGTAGTGATGTCTAAAGTAAATGTCTTTCCCGTCCAGTTGACAATGAGACAGAAAAAACTATCCCCCATGGAGGGGTAAGGGAATATATAGGCTTCATGTATCACCAGTCTTTCCAGAGGCACAAACGTGTTCCTGCTATATTGTCATCAGTCCTGATACAGTCACAGGCTCTGTCCCTGGGGACTGGCTTGTACAGGCATGTATGGCTGATATGACTTAAGCAACTACAACAAAGAGGAAAGCTGCCCTTCCCGACCTGCCTCCACAGCTGCAGAGCTCAGAAAGCCTCCACAGGCTATACAGCTGCAGGGATAGATGAGAACTGGATGGGGCTCCACAATAAAACATGTTTCTGCAAAGCAATGCAACTTGGATCACAAGAGCTTTAACAAAGAAAAAAAAGTCGTGCATTCCACAAAAATACATGTGAACTGAAGAAAGCAGCTGCAGCTCATGGGAGGAAAAAGGCAAAGATCAAAACAAAACAAAGAATTCTCCTGAGTCTTCTGAGGGAGGCATTATCCTATTTCCTGAAATTTTAAAGTTTCAGTTTTGACCAGTGTAGAAGACATCCATTCAAATACTCAGTATTCAACCTTATTGTGTTCTGACTCCTTATTGAAGGGCCCGTTAACATACAGAAAGTAAAGTGCAACATTGCTCAACATCTCTTCAGGAATGGCATTCACTTCCTATGCAAACAATAGAACAACAGCAGTCATGAGATGTTTTTACACACACAATGTTTTTTTGTAGCAGATAAAAGCCATGAGGTTTCCATGTGGCATTGAAGCATCTTGAAATACCTAAAATAATCAAATTTAGTTGAAAGCCTTCACAAATAGTTTTAAAATATTTTACACACTGCAAGATTTTTAATGTGTGCATACTCACTCTCATTAGACTAATTCATATCGATATAGAATTTTTAATGATAGTAATTTCCCTCACTTTAAAAAGTGATGAATCTGAGAAAACACTTTAAAGGTGGAAATCAGAAATCCTTTCCCCACAGAATTTGTAGTTGTACAGGCACATGCTTGCACTACATGTTAGATAGAGTCCCTTTCAGATTAAATATGTTGGAGTGAAAAAGAAGTCTTACAAATATCTCAGCCACTAAGTTGTACAGAAATATGAAACTCCATAATTGTTGGAATTGTTAAGGATGGCCTTAGGCTCTCCCTTTTCCCTTCCCAGGACAATGGTAGGATCCAAGCTGCCCCATTGAGAGATTCACTGCCTGAGTAAGTCCCAGCAATGTGGCTATTCCGAAGCACAAACTCCAGGGAGAGATACTAAACACATCCAAAGAAAACTAAAGCAAATCTGTTGTAGTGTTTTAAAACTGGTTGATCATTTTGCTAAAATAATTTCCTAAATTCTTGTGACAATAGCCACAAAGGATCCAATGCAAGGGTGACCTCCTCCAGTATCTTGACTTCACTGGTGTTCTAGGATCCTGAGGACACTAGTATTCAAAAAGTGCCTCCAGCTATTTTTGTCATTTATTAATGCCCTCCACACTCACTTTGTTCTGCAAATCTGTCCTTCCCCTTAACCCTTTCCATGCAAAAAAGGTTTTCATAATTAAGATGCATGGGCTTACACTTACTCTTCTAATGAAAATGAACATGGACTGCAGTGAACAGCGTCTTGTAGGAAAGAGTATAAAAACAGGACATCAACTGTAAAAGCACTAACCCCACAATACTCTCTAGTCCAATTCTCAAATCCCTCTCAAAATCCAAGGGTGAAAACCAAACAAGGTGGCTTTACTCACTTTTATTTTACAACTTGAGTGGGAGGCATGGAAAGTCACAGATGAAACCGTTTCTAAAACTGCCTTTCAGCTGTTTAATCCCCAAGCCCAGGAACAGAGAGCAGGGGTTCTCCTCTTCAACCTCCCTGCTCACCAGTCCTTTCTCAGCAGAGTGGGCAGCTGACAGGCAGAGAACAGGAGAGAAAAGGACTACACATAGCCAAATCTCGGCTAGCCAGTGGATTACCTACCTTGCTTGCCAGAACAAGTATCAAAGAGTGACACCCACAGATGACATTCCATATAAACATATAAATGCAACTCTTCAGTCAGCTTCAGTTTTGATGGTGTTCAATATCCATTCAACAGCAAACTGACAATCCATCATCCCCTTTTCAGATCATAAATACATTGAACAACAATGGGTCTACTCCAGCACATGACTTGGGTTTTAATGATAACCTTCCTTCTTCACATATTTACAACTTGTAGCCATTGCATCACTGTAAGCATGACTAGCATCTACCTATAGTAGTCTGAGCTTAGCCTACCTATATGTTCCATTCCTCATGGCCAGGGACACGCAACCTTTTCAGGAAGCATGCTGGACTACTCTATCTGATCAGAACGGTTGACAAGACACGACTATAAAAGAGATGGGCTACACGAAGGCTGCCAGGCTGGGCACAACATAGCACAGCCAATCCTCAACACAGGAAAAGTGAGGTCTTGAGTGCACTTTGAAAACCCCGCATGCCATGACCTGAGGATTTGCCCGGAGAGTACTAGCTGTGCTGCTTCACCATAGTAGCAGCCCTAAGGATGCCACCACAGGTAGAGAACAGTAAAGGCCTCGAGTCTACCTCAAGATTCCTCACCAGAAGTGACAAAACATCCAAAGGAGGGTGGTTTTTTTTATTTTGTTAAACACGGCAAGAATATAAGCACAGCCTAGGACTGTAAATGGGTACAGAAATCCTCTAAAAATTTCTGTGAGGAGCTGAGACACCGTTCAAACCCCAGACTGTAAGGCTCTGAACCCTGCACCTTTTAGTGGCTTGAGATATGCTTTAAAACCACACAGCAGTTTGATTCAACTTTCAAATTCCTCAGCCTTCAATTAAAACATCCGCAGTGATGTTCACAAGACATTCAATGGTTAGACAGATACAGTATCCTGCAACTGCAAGTAAGGACAGAAACAATTCACTGACATGTTGCTCCCACTTCTGGCCTTAAACTCAGCTTATTTAAAGAGAACCAACTTCTTGCCTATCTTAGCAGTGGAAAGGTAGTGAAGGGCTACTGCACAGGAGAAAGATCTTTTTTTATGTTATCCAGACTTTTTGGTTATTGTTTATCCAAATAACACCAACTTGTAATGCTAATGATCAGGCAACGTCTGGGAAGTCTGTATTACTAAATTCAAGTCTCTAATGCCATGCCTAGGGAGTAGCAAGCAGAAGAATCTTTTGCTCTTACCTGTTTTGATGATGGTGGTTGGCTCCCCACCATGCAGGCTAGCCCTGCTGATCGAAGGGCCACTAATGTCTGTCCAATAAACCATCTTGTCCGTGCAATCGTAAGCAACTCCAATAACAACTTTGTCCTGTTGGTCAACAAACAAATTACATCAGCTTATGCTAAACAGCAATTATTTGTCAGCAGCACTAGCTTATGGATCCACGTCTCAAGCCTGAAAAAACAGAATTCTTCAGGAAAGGTGGGAGATGGGGAGTACAGCTGGCAGTCATTGTAGAATAGCTTAGAAAAACACTTCAAATGAGAAGTACCTTTTAACTAGCAGACACCATTTACAATTATTTCAAAAAAGCATTGTAGATATTACTACTGAACAGTTTGTCTCACTCCTACAACTTCACCTACGTATCCATTTGAAGAAAGCTCATGTTGTTATTTTACTATGTTATTCTCATGTGCTTTTTTCTCTCATTCTTTCCCTTCAAGGAGGAATAATGACTTCTAGGAAATCTGACTCATGTTCTGTATATTCATCAACCCATGCATGATGGCTGCATTTCAGCAGTGCTACCTATGTAGCATCATTTGACTCAAAAAAGTTCTAGCAGTTTTTAAAATAAAAAATTGCTTAAACAAATACTCCCCAAGTCATTCTGCTGGAAAGAATATGCTCAGAGACAAGGAACCTATATATGCAAATTTTCCAGGCAGAAGAAGACAGGACTAGAGTTTGAGTTTAGAATTAAAACTCTTCCCTCCAGGCAAATGAAAGAGATTTTCAGGTTAAAACAATAATTTCACATGGATTCCCAGATCTATCGCATCTGCTGCTTTTTGTAACTTTCAACTTCTTAGAAAGATGGTCCAAAACCACGCATTAAAATGGATGCACTTATTCATCAGCACACATTAATGCTGTAGATTATAAAACAATTCCTCTACGCTGCTAAACACTGTCACTTTGCAAATACACACCATTAAGACAACACAAGCAGAGACAACACTGTTAGAAACAGAAAGTTTCATTTCAACTGAAAGTTTTAATGAAGAGTTGCATCTTATCTCTTGGAAGCTCTTTCCTGAAGATACTTCTAATTAATTCATTTAAGGTAGATCAAGTAAATGAGACTAGGTGACAAGGATTCAGAATCATGTCCTTGTATGAGCCTAACTACACCATTTTGCATGCAGTATTTTACTTTATTTTTACATTATTGCAGCAGCACTTTAGACAAGACACAAAAGCTTGATTTTGCCCTTACATCACACCACAGTTCATGGTGCTATTTACAGAACTGAATCTGTGCAATTCAGTCACTATTTGGTCTACTAAATATTCACAGTAATGTAAAAAAGAGGCCAGCATGCTACCTGGTATTGCTATCTATTATAAATACAGTAATACTGGAATGAAAACAGAAGTCCCAGGCTTTGGGCAAAACAAATGAATGTGATGAAGCTCAAAGTGCGAAAAGTTGGCATGTGTCACGGGTGATGGAATAGATAGGTTCTCAGCATCAGGGATTCATTTTCAAGGAAAAAAGATTCTCAGGACAGGAGTAAGAAGTGTGGGAAAAAGATTTACCACCCACTGGGCCTGCACATGGAGAAGGAAGCAAAAAAGAAGAAAAAAAACAATCTATATATATCTGTAGCCAAGAAGTGCAGAGAATGGACTGAATAACAGGAAGAGATTAAGACTTAGGAAAAGATTTTGAGGGAGAATAAAAAAAAAAAAAAAAGCCTTTACACATACTGCTCTTGTAGGTCTCTCAGACTTTTATACCAGAGTCAGAAAGCCAAGGGAAGCGTGAGCGTAGGAAAGTTTGTATCATGAGCACTGGAGGCATTCGATATCACAAATGTTAGATTTCTGTCTTATAAGCTATTCTTCAAAAGCGAATAATTTTTTCTATAGCTCAGTTTTAGGCTTTTTGACTAGTCAGATCAGGAATTTTCAGTGACAAAGTGATGGGACATTGAAATTTTAATCAAGAGTAAAAATTGAGTTCGGAACTTAAATTATCAAGTGACATAGACAAACACTCTCACTTTCATCTGTATCACAAGTCTCCTAAAACACATGGACTTAGTATAGTACGTTACTTACTGGAATATGCAAGAGTGCTTTTGCACCATTTTTCTTCATGTTGTTTCCCTCTAGTGGAACGTGTTCAATTTTACCACTTTGGGCAAAGAGCAAGTGTGTTCCTGGTGGCAGAGGTACTGTATCTGGTCGAACAGAGGGACCAATAACAACAGGAGGAGCAGCTGTGCTCAGACCTTGTTCATAGAGAAGGAAACAGATGGGGAAAAAATTAGCTTGTACAGCATAACAAGGCTCCTTGTTATTTGCAGAGACACAATTATAGTCAGACTTCTTCGAAGGAAACAGCCCTATAAGCAGACACTAGTGACTATAATCAGATGCAGAAAGCTTCTGAATTTTTCCCTTTCTCTGTCATCCAAGGAGCGATTAATATAATAGGTCTTTTCATGTTCAGCTCTGTAATTGCTTTTTCCTTCAAACATTTAGAAAAACCTATCTGATTTTGCAGCTGAAGTGAAGAAGGTGTAGGAAGGAACATCCTTCATTTCCTGAGGCAAGTCAGTTACCACACATTCAGATTTGCCACAGCTCCCAGAGGTCAGAAACTATAGGGGCCCCTCACAGTTTTAAAGAAGTGAAGAAGTCAGAAAACCATCTTCTTATTCAGAGGCTCAACACAGCTGTCCAGATGCCCTGGCTGCAGGAAAAGTGTATGCTGCAGTTACCGAAGGGCTGCAGCACAAGGTGTATCATCACTGGGACAGCAAAGATCTGCACTGGTCCAGGTTAGTGCTGTATCTCAGGGGCATGACTAAGCCCCACATTTGGGAGACAGTGCACTTGGGTGGAGAGACACCCAGAAGAAACAAGCGCTTAACCCACTTACAGGGTGGTCGAACCCCCGGGCCGCTTCTGGTGCCATCAATCTCATTTCCGTCCCTGTCCACACACCAACAATATCCACTGCTAGAATGGCACTGAGTGGGTAGGTAATTCCCATGCTCATCACACTGGGGAATGAAGTGACCAATTCTTATCTCCCTTGGGAAGAAAGTGCCTCCGCTTCCAAGAGCTACTTCTCGTTCACGCTGGCATTTGGTCTTTTCCACTTCTGTGAAAAAAAAAAAAAAACAAACAAAAAAAACCACACCACAAAAAAACCAGACCAGTGAATATTCGTATTTGAACTAATAACTATGTTCTATTAACACTTAATGTATGCTGACCACTTATAAATCAAGTATTCTTACCACTGGAGGAACATGTCACTTTAACAAACCTTGAAGGCATATGCCTTCATCGTACCTTCAGGAACAGTCTGCCCTATGTAAATGTGACACATTTTCCTTAAACTTATGTCATTTTATCTTTCACTGTCTAGTTTAAAACAGAATAAACAGCCCCCCTGCAGCTTCCTACACTGAAGCATCATAAACAGAAGCTGGAAACCACGTCTTTCTCCTTGAGGCACATTAGCAAGAACATTCTGTCCAACTTGTGAACCAATGTCTACTCATTTGGCCTTAAAATGTGACTAATTACCCAGGCCATACAGTGGATAAAGGCATTTTTGCAATGCTAAAAGTCGAGTTTCCCTTCAGAGCAAGGGAAAACCACAACATGATGCAGATGGTGACTTCTTTACAAAACCTATGGAGTGAAACAACTCGTTGCTTTGATGTATATTAGATTTTTAGAGTTCAGTTATCAAATTTGAGCATTTGTTTGATACTTTTAGACCCAAGAAAGGACTGAACAATCTGTCCCTGCAATTCCTATAGCATAAGTAAGGCTATACAGAAAACAGGAATATGTACACTATGTACAAAGAGAAACTTATGATGCACAGTGGTTACATCACATGTATATGTATTACTGCAAAGGTTACAGAGGAAAGGCTAACTCTCCAGATTATCATGAGATTCTGAGATTCTGTTCTTTTGGTTTCAATTTTACAAAACAGACTGGACTAAAATATACATCTTCTTATAGTATTATCTATCATGCAATAAAGAATGTCATGTGGATCAATACATCCTTCTAGATGCTAAACAACATAATGACATTAGAAGAATATAGTAAAAATAGTATTTTTCTTTTTCCAGACAAAGAAATCTGGCTTAGTTTTACCTTACACTTGAGAGCCCTGAAGGGTTCTGTGCACTGGGAAAGAAAGAGCTCTGATTATGGGGGAGTATCTTTTTCCTGTCAGTGATTTCTACAGACAGTTAGAAATACTTATCGCAAACTGGCTGCTGAAGAGGCTTTAACATTACACTTCCATTTATTCCTTCCTTGTTTTTACAGTGCCTGGTGGACCGCATTAGCTATGTGTGGCTCAGACTAGACCCAGCCCAGCTGAGCAACAGGCTAATCCCATGTGCCCAGACTACTGCGGTGTAAATCACACAAATACAAAAAAGAAGGGTAGTTTTTTATTATTATTTAAACTAGTTATGCAAGCAAAAGCTTTGGACAAGTTTCATGCACCTGGACACAATTAGAGAAATATAAATGTCTGGAGAACAGCTCACTAAACAACTGAAATATTTGGCATCAGCTTTAATGTGGGTGGTGGAGAGCCTTGAATCAACCTACAAAACCAGACCCTAAAGGAAAGCCTCCATTATCTACCTCAAATTTTGTTTGCATGTGTTCAATGCTCTATGCAGGTAAAAGAAATGTTGATTCCAGTAACCAGATAGTTTTGCCACTTTTTTTTTAAGCTCTAATTATATGCACCACTCACAAGAGAAAGCGTGGGTGAATACAGAGTATTGATTAACTGACCCACCCTGCTTTTGTTCATTGTAGAACAAAATCTTCATGGCATTCATGTCATCTTTGAGACACACTATTAGCCCCTCCTCAGTGGGATATAAAAACAAATGCAGAAGCCGTTTATTTTTCCTTCCGATCTGAAACTCCCAGAATTAGAGAATATCCAACAGCTTACAAGTTTTTACATCAATAGACTAGATCAACTTTAGGAAAATTAATTAGAAAATATTAATTATACAAAGGAGTGCGTATACACTCCCAGATAAGACCCAGCTGTTAAACATAAAATATATTAGCATTATTGGCAACTTGAAATACCAATGTCTTCTAATTTCAAGACAATGTTCACATTTATATCTGCAGATTTTATACAGGAATACTGATTGAATTTTTGAAGAATACTTCTATTGCAATGATCAAGACCAAATCTCACAAATAGCCTGATTATGCAATTAGCTCCCCTAAAGTCAAGAGACTAGTCAAACAAATTAACCTTCAAAATTAGTAGTCAGTTTCTAGAAGGCAGAGACTATGACTTGTTCTTTCTAAAAAAACCCATCAACACTGATTTTTCAGTTGCATAAAAAGATGTCAAAAACCCTATTGCCACTCACTTCCAGGAATAACTATGTATTTTATTGCTCCTGTGCTCCTGAAAGTCTCTTGTATTTGTGAGGAACTTTTTTAACAGTATCAAGTGATCTATGTTAAAGAAACATCTGAAAAGAAATAAAATCAGCATTACCATGTTCATCTGTGCTGACTCAATCATTTTAACCTGCCCTTCAACATTAAACTCATTTCAACTCACTAACATGAATTTAGCCAATATTAAAATTTATAAACCAAAACAAGCCCCTAAACTAGTTATGACAGCCCAAACCAGGCACTTGTAATCCATCCTGTATTTTTTCTCTCCTTATCTCTGAATCATGAACAGGACTACTATGCTTAAAATTTAGAGACATCTAAAGAAAAGTGAGCTGAATCCCAGTCCAGTGTTGTAGCCTGCGCAGCAATGATGGCACAATAATCTTAGATACAGATGACAGTTGGTTGGGATAAATAGTCTGCTGATACAGTCATACATTTTACTCAGTATACTTAAGAGAAGATGCTCTGATGTCGCAAGCTTTAAATTGCATTAATTAACTGTCTGAAATGAGGCTAGCTATGACAGAGTTTGAAAGATGAGATTAACACAGTAAATAAAGCACATTCCTTGCCTTGATGAGCTAACAGCACAAGCTAGACAAAACACACAACAAAAATTGGCACATATTTAGGTAATGCAAGGGCTACTTTGTAAGCCAGCTTCTGGACACAAACCTTACAGCTAGTAACTTTTCTTTCAGAAAAAGCAGCCCAAATGAGGTTTCTTAGTGCTCCTCCTTTAATATAAATACAGTAATATTTCATCCAGTCAAGACTCCTCAAAGATACAGAACAACTAACATTAGGAGAGTTCTCTGATCTCTTGACTGGCATGAAGAAAACTTCCATTCATTACAACAGGTAGAGCTAAGAACAAATAATGCTCACCTGGTGTAAACGGTGCTGTTACATCTACTACTACACCTTATCGTAGCAAATGGAAAACAAGTCATACCTATTTCAAGGCTCCATATCCAGAGGTTACCAGCCCTGATTTTCAGAGGTTCTTACCATTCTTGAAACCCACATTTGAAAGGCAAGCCAAATGATCATGTTAATAATGAGAAAAATGGTATACACTAGGGTTAGTTCATAATGACAGATATAAAACAAATAGTAAGAGCAAGACTTGGGTAATCTTCAGTGATACAGGAAAGTGGGGGTGGCAACAGCCTTTTATTAACAGCAGGATCAAGTTTCAGTATTTTTCAGTATCTCCGCTTAAACATTACTGATTAGCATTTGTTATGAAATTGAGTAAAAATGTGTTCTCACTGCTTTTTGATGCAGTTCATGCTTTGCTGATGAAGGTTAACACACTGACCTAATAGCTTTGCATTTTCCATTTGCATTTCCCACTCTACTTATGCCCACAGGGCAGTATCATTTTTGAAATAACAGTAAGCAGCTGTGTGGTGCTTCACTGCTGGCTGGGGTTAAACCACAACAACAATATTGTGGGTTACCTTAATTTGATAAATGATTAACAACTGAAAAATCACCTGAGTCAGTGGACAAATGTCATGAAGTAGTGGTATTTTTAGTAAGTTCCCATATTACCTTAGTCTTGGTTTTAAATTTCCTTATTAAGAAATTTAATTCTTTCATTAGAATTCCAGAGGAAAATATATAACCATAGGTTGCATCATCTGTGGAAGAGAAATAGGCCACAAAACATGAGGACAGGACCTCATCACTAGATAAAATGAGCTCACTGAAATCAACTAGGAGATTCACAGAGTCAAGTGGAAAGTTACACTTCTTGGACTACACTGTGTAGACCAGACTCTAAAGGTAGACTCATCTTGGAAACCACAAACAAAAAAAAGCTATCAGCAGATCCCAGCTATCAGCAGATAACTGCAAGCAGATAAGCTGTCAGTACCCAGCTCAGTGCTGTAGGGATTGTGAGTGGGTGTAAATAAGGATTCAGCATATACACAAGGAACACCACACAAGAATAGAGAAGCCATGTGGGACTGGGGAGATGATTCAAGGAATGCTGGGTCCAGCTCTGGTAACCACAGTTCAAAAGGAGAGTGAAAAATTGAACCAGTGTACAGAAAAGAGCTCCTAGAAGAGAAGCCATAGCGCAGAACAGAGATCAAAGGCCTGATGAAGAAGTTACGTTCCATGGACTACAGTACACACAAGTCAGACTAAATACATAGAACGGTGCACCATGAACTTAAGCTAAATGTATACCCTTTCTCAGAAAAATACATTTTTATTTAACATTTTAAGCATATGTTTTCCAGTTGTTTCGTAAACTACCAGTAGAAATCAGGAATTTAAAAGTCACTGAAACATATCATGGAACTTGAAAAAATGAAATGGAAAGAGCATGGATATGCAAAGTGGGCCAGGTGAGATGCATACATGTACACATTTCCCACATAAGCAAAGAAACAAACAGAATGGGGGGAAAAAACCCCTAAAGGCATATTCAAAGTCTTTTCTGGTCATAAAGGAAAGCTCTTGGCAGTAGCACTGCAGAAAATGATTTATGGACTTTTCCAAAAAAAGATGGAGGCTGAGAAAACAGGACGAGAAACAGAAATGTATGGGACTTCTTCCATTTTGCAGGGGGGAATTACAGTCTAGTTCACTAAACCAAATTCAGTTAGTTCTGCAACAGCATTCAACCTACTACTAACTACTCAAACAGGTTTTCATTCACAAGCTAAAGACAGAAGTGATTTAAAACCGTGTCCAGAATCGGTATGTGGATCACTTTATTCCCCACATACCACAAAGAGTTATACTGACATTTTAAACTGCTGTTCTCAGAACTTGCCAAAAAAATAAGAGGGAAAAAAAAAAACCAAAACAAAAGAACACACTTCCCTTTGTCCCTTCATTTTACTTTGTAATCCTTCACTTACAGTGTTGCCCTGTTAAGTGCATTTCTCGTGTGGAAGGTTGTATACAGAGGACCAGCGAATGGCTCTTAACAGTCAGACCCCTAGTTCCAAGAATCTAGATTTGTTTCTGTTTAGTGAACAGTGTCTGGGGTCTGCAGGGGTAGAAAATCTCAGACATCTGGTTTTTTGAAATGGAAAAATGAAGCGTGAGGAAATAATGAAGTACAGACTTTCTTAATAGCTGTGAGCAGTGGGACATTCCAGCATCATTAACTCTTTCATCAACCTGCTGGTTCACTCCTACAGATATTCTCTTGTGTGCGACTCCCAATCCATTTAACTTATCAGTCCACTTGTTTCAACAGTTGCCGTTCAGCAGTGTTAGGATTCAACAGTAGGTTTCATATGATAATAAAGACACCAAACAAGCAAGCAATTGTACACATGGATCAGAAAAAAAGGTACAGCAGAAAGAGCTGCATATTCGGATGAATGAAACTTCCCATGCTATTAACAACCAGGAAAGACTTCAGTGCCTTGACTGAGGCTAACTAGATCAAAACCTTAGTGGTTAAAAAGGGAAGAAAGGGTCTCTAATTACCGCTGAATACAATACACCCTCATCTGGAATCTCCATTCTGAAGCAACTTACTTTTACAGATTGGATGCTAAACTAAGCTGGTTTTTGCTAGGCTTCAGAAAGTGTATTTTGATTCTATGTCCTGGCAATGATTAACCGTTGGATATATCCATTTTAAAATTACTAAAGCTTTAGCAACAGATGACAACCCAAGGGCAGCTATTGTTTTAAATCTCTAAGGGAGGAGTAGCTAAGCATGTTGTAAACACTGCCATTGCTGCAGACTAGCAGAGCATTACAATACTCTATACTTAGTCAGGATTCAGAAAAAGCAAAACTTCTTATCCACACAGATTTTTTTTTTTTTTTTCCTGCTCAGAGCACTTAATGAGCAAAGCCAATTCACAGAAGAGTTCCTAAAGCATGTCTTCTACTGATAGTAAAAAACAGCACAAAAAAAAAAAAAAAATCAGAGGCATATATGAAGACTAACAAAACCTGGCAGATCCCCACCCACTAAAATGGCAGATACAACAAAACTCTCCAATATATTTTGTTAGTACCATTAAAGCTGTGACATGGAAAAATGCCCGTTCAAGACACAACTGTGTTGAGTATGGGAAGTCAAGAAGTGTACAGGATAAGCAACAACAAATAACTTAAAGCTGCTACAAAATAGTACACTGTGCTTAGCAGTTTAGTAAACACACTAACCACTACACATGAAAAGGTGTTGTTCTCCACAACAACAAAAAAACCCCACTTAAATATGCTATCACATATACTCAGAAGAAA
This sequence comes from Phaethon aethereus, assembly GCF_964289735.1. Classification (NCBI taxonomy): domain Eukaryota; kingdom Metazoa; phylum Chordata; class Aves; order Phaethontiformes; family Phaethontidae; genus Phaethon; species Phaethon aethereus. Next base: position 85,607,288 of record NC_138576.1, read on the forward strand.
TTAATTTTGTCCTGATAATAAAGCTAATTGGTTGAATTCAAGTATCAGTCTACCAAATCACCTATTTCAGATACAAAGGGGATGTGTCAGACATGAAAGCAGTATTTCTGCCTCTGCAGTTCTTCCTGAACAACTGGAAGCTTTAAGGTTCGATTTTGCTTCAAGTTATTCACATCAAGTTTCTCATCTTTGACGAATAATCCTGCTTTTATCAGCTGGTTGGTTAGCTAAATATTTTGACACCGACCAGAAACATTAGGTAGTTCTTCATTCATCTGGCATTAAAATGAAAATACACATGGTCATTCATGCATGAAAAGTTAGTTAAAAATAATATTGAAAGACTGACAAAGTGGCAAAAGCTAGAGCTTCAGAATTAAACACTGCAAAACTTCCCACAATTTACCTATACAAAAGTCTGCCAGCACTGGGTGATTCGACGTAACACGTGCTGTTGAGCACATGATGAACAGTCGTGTCATGTAAATATGATCCAAAACCGGAAACAACCTTACGATATTTTTATGCCTTTCCTATAAATGATCCTTTACCTTTTTGTTTTAAGACATGAGTATCCAATTGTGCAAAAAGTCACAACTTCAGAACTAGGGAATATAGTGGCAAAAGAAAAATATTAAGTTTCAGCAACACATCAGGTAGTAATATTGTGACATGCAGACAAGCAGTTTTAAGCCAGCACATCCGCTATCAAAAAACCCCTCTCAATTTTGGATCATCAAATACTCTGAACATCATTAAGACCACAATGCAGAAGCTGAATTATAAAGACAGCCTCCCTCCTCAGTCATGCTGCTTCTTGCTTGCTTTCCTATGACTTACTCTTAGCTGCACAGTTTGAATTTCAGTCTGTCGAGAGGCGCTGGGTCTTTTGCCCAACAGCAAGAATCTTAGAAGCAGGAGAAATGGGTTTGAATATATACAGAATTTAGGCTGTATTTCCCAGATGAAAGCATTCACCATTCTGCAAATCCTGAGTGCTGACTCATAGGTTTGCTGCGCTTTTGAATGAAAGTAACCATAAGAATACTACTCTATGCTTCAGTGTTCCTTACTTTTTTTAAAGCACCTTCAAGATCAGCAATTTTATACTTCAAGGCCCAAACTACAATGCAAGAACAGAAGTGTGGAAGGGTAAACAGCTTTCCACTAAATAGAGAACAAGCTGGGTAAATACAGAAAAAAATTAAGTGCTAGTTAGAAACTGGAGTTAGTATTTCTGGACTCTTGGTGGCTATATGTGACATGTAGGCATCTAGATTCCACTGAAGACAACAGTGCAGGTACTTCGGTCTCATCCTTCACTTTTCTCCTGTAATTGTTACATTTCATTTACATTGCAAACAGTTCCAGATGTTTTATAAGTGACTACTGTGTACACAAACCAAATCAATCTGTGGTCAAATGTTTACATACGGTAACTTCAAGACAGTATCAGCTTGGGGCTGAGAATTGCTGAGGATAGAACAAACAAATCATAAAAAAGGCCATTGAACAGAGTATTGTGGAAAAATGACAATAGTCAAGATACAGACTGTGACATCAGCTTGGTGAAGTTCAAAACTTGAAAGACTTAAGAAAGAATAAATATCCCAATAAGACAATCTGTTCCAGAGAGGAACCAAATTAACATATATCCTCCAATTCCCAAATTAAATTTCTGGTCCAGCTTTCAAGAACTATAAAATTTTACCTCCTAACACACACCGGAAACCGTCCCCACGATAACCTGCCTTACACTGGCAGCTGAAGGACCCAGGAGTGTTGTAGCAGAAAGCATCTGGATGACAGTGGCCTTGTTGACATTCATCTACATCTGTAAAAGAAAAGATCAATCTCAGATAACTGTTCCTCCTGATGGACAAATTAAAGTAATGAATTAAAGTGCAAACCTGCCATATTACTTTCAGGTTCCTATGTTAGAATATCTGATCAGAATTAGAGACCTTTGGAAGAACATCTGTACAGAAATGCAAAGAAGAGAAAGAAAATATATGCATGCTTTTTTTTTTTTAAGGTTCTGTCTCTCAGCAAACCCCTGCACTCTACTATTCCAATGGGTAACTAGCATTGTTAACTCACACAGTATTTTAGAAATGTATGTCCATGTTTCTCAAGGAAAAAGTCTTAACACAGCAAGAGAAGCAGGATTTGGCCAGCAAAGTTTCCAACATGTAGTTAGGTAAAGCTGCTCCCCCACCGCACTCCAACTGACATGAAATAGAATATAACACTTTTTACATAGTCTGAACATTTGTGCATCACCACCTTAGTAATATAAACCAATGCAGTGCAAACAGTTCCAGCAGGTGAAGATCTGGTCTGCTAGCTGCAACTCTGCAGTTTCTGCATTTACCTCATCTTGGACCTTCTGTAGCTCAAATATTGAAGAATGAATCCAAAAGTGAGGGTAGGAAAGGACAAAGAGCTTAATGCAATGCCTGCTTGTGGGACTTAAAACTATGAAATTTCCTACTTTAAATCACAAGTAACTATAGGACATTGCAATGACCAGCCAAGTTGTGCAACAAAGAGCGTAAAAACCCCACAATAAATGGTGCCACCCACCCTCACAGGCACGCCCATCTCCGGAGAAGCCAGGGAGACACGTGCAGATGTAGGTGGATCCTCCGGTGTACACACACTGAGCACGCTGAGGAATGTCACAATTGTGTGTGCCCATCTGGCAATGGTTTACGACATATTCAACAGCTGCAGGTTAGATGTACAAGAGAGAAGATTAAAATTTGAATGCTCTTCCACAAAGTCTGAAGCTCATAAGATTATAGGGAGAGAATAACAGCTGTGAAAGCATACAGAAGAGAATGGAAACAAGGAAAATTAGGTTTTTGGTTTGGGGGTTGGGATTTTTTTTGCCCATATCTCCCCTTTTACTGGTGTTAATGTTTCCCAAGGATCTGATTGTCCTCAGCACCTCAGAGATGTCTGTTAATATAGAAGAGGACAGAAAAGCTACCACAGTGACAGATCCTAACATCCATGACAGTTTTGTTTCTAAAAAGGAGTCCCGGATGAAGAAATGTAAGGCACCTCACAGAGGTACCTCACATGCTAGGTAAGTGGCCAGTTCACTGCACTGGGATTTATTAGATATCCCACTACACTAACCTCGCATTGACCCAAGGCTGTCATCACCTGGCAACAGATAGGAGCTATGACTCACTCAATAGAATGTAAACACATTTGTCAACTATTGGAGAGATTTTTCACCAACTGTGGAAGCTGGGACCAGTCCTGCAGCTTTTTGTAACTTTCTCATTTTTGACAGCAGAGACTCTGAAGGCACTGCACTGCTTTACACACAAATTACCTCAGGAAGTCGCTGGAGCCCTGCCTATGCTTACCTGTTATGTCAGGGAAGAGGAAAGGAAATCATGGTATTTAAAATAGGAGGATGCAAAATACTACAAAAATTTTGGGCCCGGAAATAGATGAGTTTGCAGCGTGTACATCTAGGAACAGACTTCTAGCTGCTGCAACAGAGAGTCTGAGGCTTTCCTTACACAGTTCTTACGAGGAGTTGACAAGGGATCAAGTTGAGACTCTATAATGCTCCTTTCATCACAATACACAGAAAGAAACTATCAGAATATCAGCAGGGAAATAACAAAAATCTGCTATCAGAGCCAGATCTGAAAACAGTCATTTTCTCAATTTCTCTGAAGGAGATGATGTAATTGTTAGAATCACTTATATCTGTTCTGTTTGATGAAGTAAGTTTTAAATTACAAAATAATCTATTCAGAACTGCATTTTGAATGCCTAAGATGGAGCTGGAGCTTGAAGGGAGTCCCCAGGTCCTCCTATTCCTCAGCCTACAAATAGGCGAACAGGATTTATTTACAACTCTCTTCTAAAGCTATCCAGTGAGTCACACAGCTGGTATGAAAAAGCTGCAGTTCCAGAAAAGCTGAGTCAGAGTTGGTATCCCAGAGCAAGCTGCAAAAGCACAAAGAGGGCAGCTGTTGCCCTTTCTGGTATTGAAGTTGTCTGTGGGTTATAGAACCCTCCCGCATGGAAAGGGGAGCAAGATTACCACGACATTTATTTTCAATCTGTTGGGAAACTAGAGTTCATCTTCCCTCTCTTCAGTCTTACAGATGCGAAGTTTCCTTTTGATTGAAGGAAGGGATCAAACCGAAATCCTTCAAGCTGGGCAAGGAATTACTTAGCGCTTGTTAGAAGTGTAACACATCAACTTCATGGGAAAGCGGTAGAGTGAAGCCAGGAGGGTCATGGCTGGAGGGAAGAATGTTCCCTTTCAGGTCCAAGTGACAAAAGGGCAGTGGTGGACATAATGGAAAGAACATAAAGCCACTCCTCCACATCCCACCCTATCCCTTCCAGGTCCTGGTAGAAGTTGCTTTTTCCAACTGTTCTGCAACAAAGGGAAGCCTTAGGGTGCACTGTGAGCAGACATGAATGGTAAATCTGGAGGAGAGAAATGGGGCTCGTGATGGAATGTAATACACAGCACGCAAAGTCACAGCCTTAAGGGAAGTAATGCAACTTTCTGCTGCAAGATGAAGGCTCCTCAGTCTTAGCTGAAGAAAGTCTCAGTTATAATGAGGAAAGACCTGAATGCATTAGTTGATCAAAGGGTAATTAAGCTTCCACCCCAAAGAAGCAAATGTAATCCTCAGCTGTTACCAGTTATTTCCAAAAGAAATAGGAACTGATCCAACCATACCGGAAGACTGTGTGTAGGTTTTGTCAGTACAGAAGTACTGTCGGGTTGCAAACAAAGACAAAAATTCTAACGGGGCGGAAAAAAAAAAAAAACCCTCATCTATATTCTATCCTGACAGTTGCAGCTCTAGCAGTAGAGTCATTACCCCTCTTCTATGTGCCATTTATAGATTTTTTTTTTTTAATTTAGCTTTTTATATTTGCAATATAAATGACATCCAGAAGAATCAGCTTAATGTTCTCAAGGGCAAAGCTCAATGTTTTTCTTTCTATATGGAAAATTTACTTTCAATTCACATCCTACACAATCATCTTGCAATTCTACCAGCTACCCAATGGAATTTCTACAATTTTAGTGAAAAACCACAGCAAACAGGAAAAAGTATCCTTCGTTAGGACAACCTTAGTCCAGCAAGTACAGATTAACTCAGGCTTCCTCCAGAAAAATGTTTTTAAATTAAATAAAAATAAGTAATTCAGGGACAACTACCGAATTTGAAGTTTTAATGGTCCATTAACAAACCAGCTAGATTTCCTCCAAATCTCAAAGATTTTAACAGTGAAATGATCTGTAGTTATAGCTCCTTTTTAGCATGATTAACTCACTTCAGAATAAGCCTGCAATAGCCAAAACACACTGGTTTAGACTTGTGCACTGCCTTGTCCAAGGGATGAATCTGTAACTAAAATCTCATCTGTTAAATCTAATTCTGGATTAGATCTAAGAAAGAAACAAAACTCAAAACTCCAAAAAGCCAAAGTGCAGGACTACAGAAAATGCAGAAAAAGCTCTACCTCATCTTGAAAGTGAGATGCTGTGAAATAACACCAAATTAGTAACTGCTCACTTCAATTCTTCTTCTTTTACAAATTTGAATTTTACTTCCAGGTGAAACGTCCAGCCAAATAATGGTACAGAAAGGACAGCAGCATTCAATAATAATTTCTACTTTCTATTTGGAAACAGTCTGAATGGGGAATTTTTATGAGACAAAAACAAAGTAGTTTAGGCACCTTCTTCAGTTACCTAATGGACTGTAATCACTAACTGCAGCATGAACTCCTAAATTCAACTCACGTTAGAAGTCATCACAGATCCTAGAAGCTCAGTTTTCTGTGTGTCTGAGACGAATCATAGCTTGAAAGCTGGTGGTCAGTGCTTTTACAAAATGTGACACTCACCAACACAAGTCCGCCCATCTGCTGCAAACTGGTATCCTTCAACACACTCGCAGCGGTAGGTTCCTGGCTGGTTATTGCAGACTGCATTGCTGCCACATACAGCTGGTTGCTCTGAACATTCATCAACATCTAGAATATTGTAAGGGTTCAGTTATTACAAAGATGCATTTAATACTGATGCCAGAAAAACAGAAACTGTGCGACTCTTGAATAATAGCAGGCTTGCATAAACTATATTTTGGATAGACCATACCTCTTAAGAGGTAAGCAAATAAGTTTTCAGGTAACTGTGTCCTCAGCTAATCTGCACCCCAAAAAACCCAGAAGAGGTTTTATAATGGAGTAATAAGAGAAGACTAAATCAGAGAGGAAGGAGGAGCCACTGACAAAGAAACTGCAGCCTACAAAGCGATCAGAAGGAGTGGTATCTACTGGGGGAGCATAAACTTTAGGAAAGACTTCCCCTTTCATTATCCTTACACATTTGGCTGGACAGGTTGCTGGGCCATCTTGTCTAGACTGTGCTTTTGCCAAGCAAGGTTGGACCAGATTATCCTCCAGGTCCTTGAAAGGAGGCTGAGGGGAGACCTTATCACTCTCTACAACTACCTGAAAGGGGGTTGTGGTGAGGTGGGTGTTGGTCTCTTCTCCCAAGTAACTAGCAACAGGACGAGAGGAAGTGGCCTCAAGTTGCGCCAGGGGAGGTTTAGACTAGATATTAGGAAAAATTTATTTATGGAGAGTGGTCAAGCATTGGAACAGGCTGCCCAGGGAGGTGGTGGAGTCACCATCACAGGAGGTGTTCTGAAAACGTGTGGACGTGGCACTTTGGGACATGGTTTAGGGGGCATGGTGGTGTTGGGTTGATGGTTGGACTTAATGGTCTTAAAGGTCTTTTCCAACCTCCATGATTCTGTCCCTTCCAATCTGGGATTCTATGATCTCTAATCCACTGCTGCTCAACTCGCAGCACCAGAGGACTGGGAAGGACAGTGTGATACCGTTGTTTTCATCTGCAAGTTGATTTAAGGGTTGTAGTGGGGGGGGAGGGTTGTGGGGTTTTTTTTCTTTTTATTAAAGAAACAACTCAGTTTAACTAATAGGGATGAGGCATATTTCATTAATACACACTTTCGCCTCTTGAAAACAGGTATTTGTGCTGCAATTTGATTATAAAACAAAACTCCAATACATTAAGAACACAGAGATGGAAAATTAGTCTCCTTGAACAGAAAGGATTTTCAAAGCAGATCTTGAAAACATTTCAATGGGTTCCACATATCTCTGCTCTGTATGCATGTGCATACGCTATTCCTCGTTTCCCTCAAGAATTTTTAACCTAGTTGACTGATTTTAACCAGAACTTGCAGAACAGTAAATTTCTCAGAGCTAAGTTCCCACAAGTTTTATGAAAAGATGAACTAGGTAGGAAAAATGCTTTATAAGCTAGCAAAACACATCCAAGTTTGACTCCTCAAGATGATCAAACTTGCTTACTTTAGTTATTGAGATACCTCAGCTACTCCAGCATCCCTCTAACATATCTTTCCCAAAACCAGCCTCTCAGGACAGTTCATTTTGATGGAATGGCTAGTGCTGGGGGCCAAAACATTCCAAGCAAACCAAACGCTACATTAGCTTTCATTTTGTAATTAAAGTTTTCTGATACCATAGCAAACGTTTCCATCTCCACGGAAGCCAACTGAACATTCACAGAAGAAACGATTTCCAGTTCCTGGACGACATATCGCATTGGTGTCACAGTTATGTGTACCGGTGTAGCAAGGATTCCGGTTAATATCAGCAGAACCATCTGACAAGAAAGACCACATTTAGCCATGGTGACTCTATCCAAGTAATAACACTCAGATAAGGCCCAGAAGAAGATTGCTTGTAGGGCACATGAAACAAGGAAAGAGAGCATTTTTTGCAACAGGAAGAAGGGGACTCGCAGGTGATATGCAGGACATGAATCTCAGATACGGCAATAGCACCTGTATTCCTTCTTCCTTGTGCAAAGGACTGCCAAGTTAAAAAATAGAAAAGCCACTAAAACCTCTCTGAAGACCAAGACGGACAAAGATAATACATCTTCCAGCCACTGACATTAGACTCAAAATGTGATTCTTAACAGCTTGGTTTGTTCATTTTAATTAGTATAACTTTATCTTTGTAACAAAGAAAAAAGGAGCACAGTCCTTTCTTGTGCTCATCTGCTTTTTTCCGGATTTTAGTGCAAACAGACAAATTTGGACAGCTCATCCAACAAAATACAGTTCATAGGTTGCCCACCTTCCAAAGATAAAATGCTATGTTTCAAGATAAATTATAGAAACCAGCTGTTTCAGCGGCAAGTCTTATTCCCCTCTTTTGCCCTTTGCTCTGACAATACAAAAAAATCATTATAGAGTAGCTATAGATTAGGCAAAGGTAAAAAGATACACTCCATGTATCTGAGCAGCAATAGATTCAAGGTGGTTTGTTGAGAATATTTCAAGGGATTAGACGCATAAACTCTACCAAATTTCAAGACGACATAAATCACTTAAATACTCTTCCCCATGTGAAAATAAGAACTTTCAACAGCCCCATTTATCTTTTTAATTTCTGGACCCAAACTTCTACTGACTAATGCAACAAATTAATAAAACTCATTAAATTAACCCAGCTAAGGCAGGTTAGAAAAATATAGAGGCCTGATCTTAATTACTCACAAAAGAGAGAAAGATTTTCAATGCATACTTACCACTGATAGGGCCAATGGAATTACTCATAGCATATCGCAGAATCTGCTCATCGCTGTTATACAGGACAAATACACTGTCCACTGACAGCTGCTGAGTAGCTGAAGCGGCATGGTGAGAGTCATCATGAATGCATTCATCAAACGAGATGGTCTGTCGCCACTGATAGGCGCCTGTGTACGTGGAAGCAACCCCATCCCTTTCTGGCTCTGTCACTGTGTACTCCCTGGTGGATGATGAAGTGATCACTGCAACATGGCAACAAATATGCTGATGAGAACAGCGAGCAAAAATATTCTGCCCAGTGCTATCTGTAGACTTGGGATACAGGTTAAGTAGCGTAAATAGAAATTTCAAAGGCAATAAGCCTTGAAAGTGGATGTATTTCCATGCAAAGGAAAAGGCACTTTACTAAGCTTACTCTTCTCAGATATCACAGCCTTGAGGAATAAGTCATTTAATTTATCTTGACATATTTTAAAAATTTAACTTTACTTTGTGGGTTACCAGGTGAAAAAAGGAAAATTCAACTTGGAAACTCAGGGGTTTCTTTAGATGAATTTACGTAATGGATCTATAAGCTAAGAAGGACGAGAGCCACCTCACCAGCATCAAGCTACACCCACTTTTAGTTCATTATGGTCTATTGGCATTGGATTTTGAGAGTCCTGAAGAAGATGCATGTCTGAGGGCTCTTGTATGCTTCACAACAGTTTTCTGTACTGTGAAAAATTATGACCAAGACTCTTCAAAGCAGATCTGGGCTTGTGGATCCTCCCACCAACAGAAAGCTCCTCAGAACTCCACTATTCTTCATCTGGACACCAGAACACACCTCTATCAATCCACTTGCATCAGTTAGCAAAAGCTGGATTTCTGCGAAGTAATGGTCTATCAGATATGCCACAGGACAGCAGAAGAGTAACTACTGGAACACTGGTAAATCAAATCCAGTCTCAAGGATGTCTGTCTCCTTCCAGCCCCTGGCTTCTCCTCCATGGGGACAGCATTTCTGCCAAGAAGGCAGGTGTTCTACAGAGCACACACTGCCCAAACAACTCCTCCAAAACTCTGAAGTTGTTCGGGTCAAAGCGGAAGCTTCCTGTTGCCTCCAGCTCCTCCTCCTCACAGTTCATAATGACAGGCAAAGCAGCAAGAGGGGTTCATCACTGGATACCAAAGCCAGACATTAGCATATATAAGGCAGTGATGATGCAACCACACCATTTTCAGCTATCTCTCACAATCGAAGTGTGCCCTGGGAGCAAAATCCACTCTCTCCAGTATTCATGTGCACCTGGGTGCACCACAGGCTACTTCCTCTTTATGGCTCTGACAGCTGGGCTGGCTGGCCAGCAGCAACACTCCAACCTCACTTTGTTTTTGCTGTGTTGAAGCACCCATAATTTTATCCAGGAAGAAGAAAGCAAAAGAAGGGAGATTCCTCTGCAACTGGTGAAATGAAAAAACGTCTCTCTTACCAAATCTCAGAGTCTGAAATAAGGAAGAGAGAGAGAGGAGAAAAGTACTGAAGAGACAATAGAGGAAATGGATAAGGGAATTAAGAGACTCCTAATTTTCTGGTCAGCTGTTCAAATACAGCTCAAATAATACTGACAAATGCTTGTAACTAACACAAGGCACAGTCACTGCAATGCAGTTTACGTGACACATACTAGTAAATAACTGGTTTGCACAGTCTTATTGGACAAGACCAAAGCCCATTGGTCTTGATGACATTACCACAAAAAGGTATACACCAGTACAGCTGCTAATAAAGAGCTGTGGACCCTACAAAAAGCTTTGCAACTTCTGTAACTGCCATCAGTGGTGTAAAAATAAGGCCAATGAAAAGGGAAATCAAGAGTGTTTTGCAAATATGAGTACAGAGAAAGTTAAACTCACTTTTTTAAAAAGTAAAAATTAGAAATGTTTGCACTGTCCCACTCAAAATCCACCTTCTTTTGGAACCTTTTCCTAAGAGGCAAAAAGCAACTTTCTATAAATCAAACAGTCCCAAGTAGACTCGCTGAGAAGGGAATAAAATAAAGCTTTTCAGATTGTCTTACTCTCTGCTCTGAGAAATGTGCACTTTCTTATCATTTCATTCTTAGGGAACCTTACCAGAACTAGAAGTGTGGTAGAGTTCAGTGTATGGTTCTATATGGACTGATGCACCAGATGGGATCTCAGGTATTCTGCCCTCCATTTCTGTGCTGATGGTAAGATGACCATGCTCATCAATTCCATTGAATTTCTGCTTTATAACCAGCTTCTCATTGTTGCCAATAAAAGTTACTTCAGTTTGCCGTGTAAACTCACCACCTAAAGAAACAGTATTAGTTAAACAATTTAATAGCGGTTTCTGAATCCTTCTATTTAAAGTATTGCTTCTAGTAGATAAAATTAAAATCACTATTTTCTGCAAGCTTTGATGCAGCATAATTGCTAATGTTTTGGGTATCTACAGAAATAACTTTCAGAGGTATACTAATAATATCCTTGCACTGAACACACTAAATTGCAAGTAAGACTGAAGAAGCAGGGTTTTCTAAAATTAAAAGAAAAGTTCCAACACGGCTAATAATGGTAGGCCTTATCCTACCAGTTAAAATGGCAAAGGAGTTGTACATTTTAGAGAAAACCTCCATTAAGAATACAGTGACTAAAAAAAAAAACCCCAAAAAACCCCAATACATGCGTTTCCAAATCAAAACCAAGAGAAACATATGTTATAAATTCCAGAACAAGCTTCAAACACACCAAATCCAAGAAAACCCCAAACCAAAAAGTTATGTTCAACTAAATTCATTGTACAGGGCTGTAAAGGATAAAAGTTTTAAGAAGAAACACATGTTCTCCTTGAACAGATTGCATCTACAGCTTGAATTCATGTGCACAACGAACCAGATTTGGCCTCAAACTCTGATGAAAAGCTGTAATTGTCAACTGGGGTTTCCCTTCAAATAAGTTAACAGAAGCATTTGCATCTCATGCAGGAATTGCTTCTGTTAAGAATTTCAGACCTTCATGAGGTCATTTCTCTTTTGCTCCGTTGGTACAGTCAGGCAATTAACACGTTAGACTTCTTGTAGAAGTAGGGGCGGCTTTTAGAGTAGCTCTGTACACTCTAGTACCAAAAATCAGATCCTTTTAAATAATCTCCTTCTTGCACAGGAACTGGCCTGGCCATTCTTCTTTCTAACTGACTTACCTGCTTGTGGACTGACAGTGTACATTAAAAAGCCCAGTATCTATACATTGTAAACAAGACAAATGGCAAGAAGTTTGATTACAAAGCAATCCATCTGCAGCTCAGAATAAACATGTTTTCATGCTATATTGCTTGTAAATACACATTTCTTTTCTCTCAAGACAGAGGAAAGCATAGTACAGTTTTTGAACATTATTTTAATTTAGAAGTTACCAGTAACGCTGAAGCCATTTTTATATCCTTGCTGTTCCACAGCAAACATCCATCCTATGATACCTCCAATAGAGGCAAGAGGCAGTAAAGAATACCCCAAAGTCTCTGGGATTGTGCTGATAGCAGTGTATGCACGCCCTTGGTTCATCACAACATAGGAGTGAAGATCAGTGTTCTCGAATATAACTGGAACAGGGTTATTTCCTACAAAGATTCTTCCTTTGACCTTCCCGTTGACTCTCTGAGGAGAACCTGGCAAATCAATACAATGCATCAGAACAGAATGACAGTTCTCACATACTCTCCAAGGAGTGTGTTCAGGGTGTTCACTATGTCCAAAGATTACTGTTGAAATAAATGGCAAATGCTCACAGAATTCGAGACGAAACTCCCTATAAGCAGTGCGTTAATTTGCTTACATACGTACGTAGGTATGTGCGTGTGTGTGTTGTCACTGTACAGATGACCAAGTGGCCAAAATTGCCTTAAGAGCTGCCCTTTATCCTCATTAACAGTGTTGTCCGCAGGGATAACTCCATAAACAGACTACATTGTTACGGTATCTCTGACAGTAAGTGGCATGAAGTGTGATCTTCAGAAGTTTCTGTATATCAATACCTACTGAATGTAAATTTGTTCATTCCCTACTAGAAGGCTAACACCATCAGGTGTTAAGAATAATTGGCCTATTAGTCTAATCTATTCTATTTCTTGACCCAAACCTATCGACCATTCTAAGACTGTCCATGTTTTACACAAGCAGCTACTTTGGATTGCTAGTTTTCTTCTGTATATAATTTCCTACATGCAAATTCAAATTCCATTACCATCAGATCCTTCTTTTCTTTCACTGGAAAATTCAATTTTAAGAACTGAAAGCTAAGTAGTAGGTTTTGCTTTCCTGCTGTATAAAACACAAAGTCTGCAGTCAGCTGTTTTAGTTGTTGAAACGCATCTATACTGAGTCAAGTCACAATAAGGATTACAAGTGTATACATAAGAAATTCCTTTATGGATTTTACACAGGAACAAAGTTTAAACGGATATCTAACAAATATCTGGCAGATTAGCCGTTTAGTAAAAAAGCTTAAGAGTCAGACAAAAATGAGCCATGCTCTTTAGTTTGACTATCAAAGTTAATTTGTTCATCCCCTTTGAACTGTCCATTTCTAGAGTAAGAACCATATTAGGTTATAACACATTGGAACTTCACGACTTAATTCTAGCAAAAAACACTGAATGTTATGCTATCTGTGAAGTTATGTCAGTTACAGAAGTTTGTTTTTTGTAGAAAGTCATGTTAAAATGCATAGTGCATATAACTGACCACCTAAAATACTTTGGTTCATTCAAAAAAACACACCATTTTAGAAAGTATAGCTCACTTCTTAAAGTATCTTTCAATACATCCCAGTGATAAGTCTTTCAAAAAGTAAGTTAACATATCTTTTTTAGTATCGAAAACAGGTTGCCTTGTTCAAGAATGCCATGTGCAATTGCTGCTTATGTTCCTAATTTTTAAAAAAGTTACCTTCTGCTACACATTGTCTGCCATTTCCTTTGTAACCAGCAATACAACTGCAACAAAATCCGTTGGGATAATCTTCGCAAATAGCATGAACAGAGCACTGGTGGCGGTTGTTAGCACAGGTCTGTTGGACATCTGTGTGGTAGCGAAACACTGTAGAAAATAAGACCAGACACTCACACTTCATGTAATTACTATAATATTCACATACCCCTGGTTTAGTTTAAAAAGATCTCTAGACTCACTTGATTAGTCTTTTCATTTTCTTTTTAAGGAAAACAAACAATTGCAATTGACTTTTGCTAACCTTGCAATATGCAAGTAACAGTCTAGTATTTTGCAGAAAACATCAGGACTTCAGATGTTAGAAAACTGTTTGATTCTATTGACTTCAGTGGATCTATATTAATACAGATCAGTTAAACTGTCCTGGTGAAACTAAACACACAATAATTTTAACCTGTCCCTCTTCCAAACCAAAGCAAAAAGGAGCTTTTCCAACCTCAGAACAAAACAAATCATTATGGTACCCAGGACCACGCACCAACTGATGCGCCCTGTAATCCTAATTGTCTTGCCCTATTATTTCATAGAGATAGCAATTCTCACATCTGCTTCAAGAAACAATTAACATCTGGGCAGTCAGTCACACTGTTTTGAATTTTCTATAAACACTAAAGTTAGAATTGCTAATCCCACCATTGTAAAAGTTAAGGCCACGAAACCCTAGCCAACAATTTTTACAACAGTTATTATTCCCAATCTTTATTAAATTACCTGTATTCAGTAACACGTGTATGAAAGGCAAAAAAGCTAGGTTTCAGTAGAACTCATCATAAAATCCTTACCAGGAACAGCCACTTAATGCAGCTATTAAAGTTAAGATCATACTTTTAACAACAACCCTGGGCAAAAGAGATGGGGAAATAGTTTCTGCTAAGAATGTGTCAGCTTTAGGAATAAAATTATCTCTATAAGAAGCTTTCCTTCGGAGCGATTCAGGTTCCACAGACACACTGTAAATGTGGTCTCCTGTGAGCCTGACTAAGGAACTAGTTTACTTGACTGGCAGGATCTGAATCTGAGGTGACATCCAAGTTAACTACCTCAATGAGTAACAAAAACTTATTAAACGGGTCCAGATTTTCTGATATGAAGGTAGTGAGAAGGAAACAGATTATCTATTCAGTAGTTCAATTTCTTGCACACCTCTGTTTTTTTGCAACCTATCCATCTTAGAAGGATCCAAGCTGTAGGAAAGACCTTACCTATACCAGTTTCATCAAATTCTTCCACATCTATAACTTGGGGTTGCTGCGGGGGGAACTGCTGGACCTGGAATGGGCGAGGTGGAGCTTTTGCTGTTGGGAAATCCTGATGACTGTAAGAAGATTCAGTTGAAGGTGTTCCTGTTACATCTTGGTATGAAGTCAGAAAGTCTTCTGCAGCTAGCTGAGGAACACTATATGTAACGTGGTGCTGATCCTTTTCTGTGCTGTCCGTACTACTGGTGACATACTGCTGTCTCATTTCAGTGGAGCCATAGTCTGACATGAATGGTTTTGAAGTAATCTCCTGGTCTTGTTCATTGGACTCTAGGATCTCCAAAATGTTGTTGATCTTGGCAGGCACAATACTGTCAGATGAGCTACCAATCTCGAACACCCAGACACCTTGCTTCCCAGCATTGCTGCTTCTATCAAAGAGAAGCATATGCCAAATCAAAATCATCCATCACAAGCTGTGTGGTATTTCCAGCCTACACAAGATATTATCCTTCACTGAGAAATATCAGAAGAAAACTGCCGAATTATCTTATCCACATACTTATCTACAGGTACAGTTTATTCAGCCTATAAAACACCCCTGACAGTTTGGATAGCATTTTTTCATCCACACCCAGAGCTCTCTTCCTGAGAATTTCTGGCCTTCTTGTCTCCAAAGTGATGGGAACAGGAGGAGATATTTGGGCCACAAAGATCTTGCTAACACTTACTAGAACTTACTCCCTTTCCTTCTTGTTCACTTGTTCTTTCAAAAAAAGACTGCCCAGGATAGACTAGAAAGAGTGAAAGTCTTAAGTGGTCCTATTTTTAGAAGAGCCAAGTATACAGCAGCTTCTACCAGTGACAATGGAACTATGGACTTTTGACAAATTAGACCAAAGTCTTCATATTCCTCAGGAGGGTAGACATTTACCAGTGGCAGATTTTGCGATTTCTCATGCAATGGCTAATAGGATCTTATTATTTCGCATTGACTTATGCTACAGTTAAGAAAAACATGTAACTCCTTGATGTTTCTTCAGGAGTTTAAACAAACAAAAAAGCATACTTGTGCAGGTTTCTAATGCTGTCTTCGTCATTAGCAATAATGTTGTAGGATCCCGGCTTTTCCCAAAAGTAGTAGTTTGTAGAGGCTTGACTAAAGCCAACCATAGCAGGAATCTTTCCATCACTGTTCTTGGAGTACGTACTATAGAACTGCAAACTGTCTTCTGGATAAAGGAAAATAGCATAGGAACTGGAGTCAGAAGAGGCTATAACAGCCTGGAATGTGTTTCTCTGTGGAAAAAATTTAACATCCATTTACTCATGGAAAAATAGTCAAGATAGACAACAGAATAACATTTTTTTAAACACAAAGTCAAAATCAGAATTTCCATCACAGACAAGGCATCCTGTACTTCCTAGGAGAAATCAATATTATGCAAGCTTATGTTTTGCTAATGCAGTTTTAGCTTTAGCATGCATAAACATTAAAAAGAAACCATTATCAGAGGTAAGTTAAATCTGTTAGGAAATAGCCAGAGAGGCTGCCTAAAACATAATAATTCTAAGCTCTGTAATGTGCATAGGATGCTCTATCATCTACTTAAAGAGAGTGATGTGCTAGACTAAATAGAAAATTTCTGTAAACAGAATATTTAAAGAAGAGTTCGAGTTTCATGTTGCTGCAAGTGTCATTTCCTGTAGGAACCATCAAGACAATACCTCAGACTTCAGCTATTCGTTGCTACTGGAGCGCAGAACCATTACTGTGAACACAATGGTTGTGTCAAGCTAGGCACAAGAAATTAATCTTTACCACAACTTTGGTTGCAAATCTTTGTCAATGTTCTCAACCTTATATATTGTGAGCAGGCTCATCAGCTGGGATAATTATGGTGCATAAAGTTACATATCTTTGCAGGATAGTACCTAACATGGTTTAAAAAGGGAAAATGGTTTTAAGTAACACAAAAAATAACCTCCAGCTGCTTCTTCATTCCATACAAGCTACCAAGCATGACCTTTTTGTGAATGCAATGTCATCTGTCCAAAAGGGTCTCACAGTTTGAAGTTCCTATTAATCCACATATCTACCAGATTTTAGATAGTTTGGTGTCAAAATGACTTGAGTCTGTTGAAAAATGCAAGCCAACTGGATTATATTCCACAGATGGAGGGCAGGATATCCTACTATTTCAGTAGGATATCACACTTCACATTCAAAGTAAGAGTTGTCAGGGAATACAAAGAAATCAGCTATGTAGATTCAAGCATTTTCTTTTGAATTAATAAAATACTGTAAAATAAAAATAAAGTAAAAATTCTGGAAACTTCTGTTTTGCTACAGCCTTTTCAACAACAAAACACATTCTTAACTGTACAGGACTACTCTGATCAACATTCACCTTTTCTTCCAAAGTCTGATCTTCGCCCGGTGCCTGGTAAGGAGCCACAAGCTTCCAGGTAACAATGACAACACTGCTGGGATCAAAAGTAGTCTCAGGAAAACCACTTTTGATATAGTCTGATGCAAGTCGCAAGATATCTGAGGATGAATCTTCTCTGTAATACACATTTCCACGTCCATCTGTTGTGTCCAGGTCAGCCATAAAAGGAGCAATAGCCCCAAAACTGACTGGAAATTGACCAAGATATTTTTCTTCACTTGAAGGTTCATTCACTGCAATAATCCCATTAGTGGCAACCTAACAAAAAGGTGGAAATTATAAGACAGATACTGTTCATATGGCTGTTTCCCACACCGATGTGTTCTAGATCACAGTATTTTCATTGCATTTCCAAAAGAAAATGAGTCAAAAGTCAGTCTTGTATTTGTAAAGTAACTGAATTTTTTGAAGTTTTTATTTTGTAGCCCATGTCAGGAGTCCTGAGATTTCAGTTCCTCAAAACCAGAGGTCTACTTTACAGATAGACCAACCTTTTTTCCCTAGATAAAGATTTTAGCTATTTAAATTTCAGACACTTATTGCCTCTTCTAAGAAAGATATACATAACCACATTTCCTTAGTTTCCAAGTCTTTCTCAGACTAAAAGCCAGTGCAACCTTTCTGTGAGTCTGTCAAGAGTTGTGTACAGACCCTCCCAGATGACCAAAAGCTCTTCTTGCTTTTAGCTGTTACTTTCCTGAAGAGCATGAGTGGGGATGGCAAGGATGAAGCAAGTATTTGCAAGTTACTTTTCCAGTTAACAAGCAATCTAGATTCTTACCTGGTGTAAAGCAGAGTGGACTACACACACACACACGTTAAGTCATGACACAACAGGCTGTCATTCCCATAAAAACCTGATTACGGAGTCAGGATGCAAGTGGATCAGTTGAGCTTTCCTTGCTACTACAGCACTGCCTCAGAAGCTGATAGAACTTCTGAGCAAAGAACTAATCTACACACAGGTACCCACCCAAAAAAATGCTCCACGCTTAAGTACTGCAATAGCTTGGGTGAAAGTCTTCTGCGAAGATGTACAGATTTCTCTTTGCCTGGCCAGGACTGCTCTAATTTTCACTTCACTACAACCATCCTCCTAGGAACTTCCCTGCTACTGTACAAGGCTGACTGCAACAAGCTGCTGACCACACTTAAGATCCACTGTGAGCACAGCTCCTACACCAGAGGCTATTGAGGTTAGGAGACAGAATTTCTATAGAAGATACAGGCCACCCTGTAAATTCCCTTACAGCTGAGTGCCCTGACACAGTCTGATGGAAAACCGGCTCTATTATTTGGCGGGGGCGGGGGGTGAGCGTTACTATTTAAGTGAAACTCTTGGTTTGAAAACACATACACACTGGCTCAGCGAGATTTAACTGGCCAGTGAGATGATGACTACAAATGAAACACATACATACATACACATACAGGTAGATGCTCGGGCACTTCCAAGTGTGACAGCCAAAGTCCCTTGGCAAACCAGAGCTGACGCCCACACACACAGAAGCAAGCAAGACTGCAGCTGTCAGCCCTCAAAGCAGTGCATAAAATATTCACAGAGTTTTTTGTCGCAGGCACTTCTCCCAGATGTGTATGACACTGTATGAATCAGACACATGCAAATGTGTTTCCAAGTGTTTGACTACCTGATGAGAAGCCATATCTGACTACCTGCAGGCAGCCATGCACTCACCACTCTAGAGCTTCTGCCACACACACAGATGACTCAGAAAGGCACAGAGGTCCCAAAACTGGCACCACAGGGTATGAAACTGAAGTTGCAATCTCCCACAGATTTCTCTCACTCACAGGGATTCCAGTGAGTCCAAGAAGAACTAACAGCTGCTGCACCTTTTCACATTGGTCAAGATGTTCACAACATGACACAATCTTTATGAATGCTTGGAAGAGGGTCAGAATGGCCACCGTGATTCAGACCGCAAGGTCATCCAGCCCAGTTGGCTGTCCCCAGACGTACCTGCTAGTTTACAGATTCAGCAGAACAAGAGAAGGACGTGCACATACTCCTCCGACTACATTCGGCTCAAGGGATTCCCTGTGGTTTGACTGTTTATTCATCCTCAGTGGACCTCCTTCACGCATTTGTTAAGTCTTCCCTTCAGTACATATAAACTTCATGCATCCACAAAATCCCTTAAAAAGGAATTCCACAGATCTTTGACTCATACTCTGAGGTCTCTTGTACTTTTGTTTGTTTTCAGTCTGGCTCGCAGCTTCATTTGATGGCCCCTAGTTTTTATACTGGGATATGCAGTCAAATCCTACCCAGTCTCACACCCTATGTAATTTCTCCTCCAGAATGAAGACCCCCAGCCTACTCACACACAACCTGTGCAAGAGCTGTTCCCTGCCTCTGATCATTCTCATTGTCTCCAGAATTTTCTTCCCCTTTTCTAACATAAACATTTGGAAACAAGGAGACCAGTACTACTTATGTTCTTCAAGATATAGAGAAAATGTGGGCTATGCAACCCTGTCAGGGATGGTGGCTACATAGGCCTTGGCAACATCCTTTAAAATCTGGACCACCATTACTAAACACTACATACGGTAAATCAGAAAAAGTGTAGTACAGGAAATCGTATTACAAATCAGCCCGTCATATACAGCACATACGTATGCCTTGAACCCTCCTTTGGCTACCCAGGGGGTCAGAGCATGCCCCCTGCCACAGGGCAGTAGACAATCAGTTTGGTATGTAATGGTTAGCATGAACCATTAGCTAAAATAGCAAATAGTTCACACGGTATATCAGAATTTACTTTTAAAATGGCTTGATGTATGCTGACTGTACTGTCTGCAGAGGTATAATTTCATTAGCTGCTACAGTGAGAAATACTAAAAAAGTTAAGATCATGTAAAAAATGGGAAGTTAGATATACTGTTCATGCATAAAGCCAAGATATATAAACAGTATATAATCTGCACAAGCATGATGGGAATGCGGGTCATGTTAGAAAAGGGGAGGAAAAGCTGAATATTGTGATCATTTTTCCCCTAATCATTTGTGACTTAACAGTGGCCACAGATCCTAAGGTGAACTATGAACTTTAGGAATACAGAACTAAAAAGACAGCATGGGTTACCCCAGTCTAGACCTTGCAATTGCAGGCAGCCATGCAACAGAGCTGTAGTCCAGAAAGGTTCCTAGAACATCTGTTACATCTGTACACTGGAAAATGCCTCGTATGCCTGTAAAGCAAAACTAAAACTTACCCTAAAAATTAAAAGCCACTAATTATACTACACCACTGGAAGACAGTAGAGAAGATGGTGGGCATTAAGGCATTTTAGTAAGGAGATGCACTCCACCTTTAAAGTAATAAACTTAGAATAAATGAAAAGTTTTTCCCTTCCTTCTCCTTGCTTACGCTTTTTGTACACAAGCACCCCTGCTCCCACTCTAAATCCTCTTGTGAGAGATGACTGGTGTTTGAAGTATTTTAAACAAATTCCATGCTCTTCATCAGATTTGGTGTGTGCAGACTTTGTGGCCGCATGGTCCCCCATTTATGGCAGAGATTAAAATAACATTAAGCGAAAAATACAATCAGGACTAGTTAATACTACAGAACGAAGTAGAGACCAGAAGAAATGATCTAAAATTTGGCCTTCCTCTTTTCATCTATTAGGGGCATGCTTCTGACTATTTATTTCCCATCTTGCTAAAAATTTAAATGCAACACATAATTTTATTAAGGAGATGCAAAAATGCCAACCTTATTTAAATTTGTTTGTAGTTTATAAATGAGACAGTTCAGTTTCAAATGTTAAGGGAATGTTTAGTCTACCACCCAGAAAACACTTGCAAGCAATTAAATGAAAATAAATACAGACTGCTCACTTTATGAAGATGATTTTAGTGTAGTGAAAAAACATACATCATTACTGAAAAAATGTTTTTAGTTTTCAGATTTAACAATGCATTTATATTGACAAAGATGGTGAATAGTATGATTTAACTTTACCCTGTTCCTTTTAAGGTCACACAAATAGGTTAAAGTGCAAACCCCAAAATAAACAGAAGTAATTCAGGGTAAGTACTGGGCTTCATTAAAGTATCATTCCTGTCAAAAGGGAAAGGGGGGGGGGGGAAGGCCTCAGGTGGGCGTTGTCTAAAGACCAGCTCTACTGTACATCTTTCCTTTTAGGGTATAATACTATTTAACTTGACAGGAACTAACACAGATGTATTTTTAGCATGTTAAACTTCTGGATTACACACATAGTTAACATACATTCATGGTTCGTAGCAGAACAAATCACACACACTCTATTATAGGTTCACCCTAAAAAACTAAGTGAGGAGAAGGAAGTACAAAGTAAAAGAACTTCTATTGAGAGAAAAAGTATATCCCTATGTGTATAACAAAAATTAAAGATTCAAACAAATATGGTATTTTTCCATGTTCAGTTACTTGGCATTTTGAGGACTGAGTAAGAGAGTTTAGAAAAATTGAATTTATTTGTATAATGAAGTGCCAGTTGACAAAATTTTCTAATATAAACATGACCAACTATTAATTTAGGAAGTTAATAAAAGTAACGACTAACAAATTGATCCAAGCTTGCCTTAAAGGACTCTGATTCTTCCCTAAAAGGACGTAATCCCTAACCCTTTAGCTTTGCCACATCAGTGAGCCCTAGTGTAAACAGAAAAAGCCTTATTAAAAGTGTGCTAGTGAAACAAATAGATCGGTATGGGTTAATGATAGGATGTGATGTTATAAACCTTGCATAGGAGAACACCGTTTTGAAGATTACAGTATGTGAATGTCTGTTTCCACTCACAGTAAATAGAAGTTCTCTCTTCTGTCTATGGAAAGAAAAAAGTTTTGTTGACAGGGACTTTATGAAAAGTTGATACCGAATTGTTCCTCAGAACTCCTTGCCTTTTTACTCATGTGTAGACTTAACTCAAAAAACTCAGCTGCTCAACTGTTAATAGAGAACCCATGTAAATGTTCAACTGATTGAAGGCAAAACTTGCAAAAAATCAAGCACTCAAAAATTAAGATAAGGTTATCTCATTATCCTGATGAACCATACAGAATTTCATCACAACTCAAAATCTGATCCAGGAATTCCTGTAAGTATTATGATGTATTTCTACCGATACCACATGTTAATTGTATCAGCTTGATACAATTTACTATCAACTAGCAATACTTTGGTAAATTCTGCTTACTGAATAACATCACCGAGCTTAGTAAGTACTCACTGCCAATATACAATAATACTGTGTATTGTGAAGGTGCATTTAACACAGCTCAATACCTTTCCTTAACAAGTACACTTCTCTCCCACACAATTTGTACTGTGCTTCTGTTTTGCAATACCTGTAACAGATTAAATGCAAGTTAAAAGCCTCTGCATATTATCTAGACTGATACTGAAATACCATTCATTATCAGACTTCACCTATATGGAGCTGAATAATTGAGCTGAGAGCATCCTAAAAGTGATTCTGCAACAGCCTCTACGCGGGTATTCTTCCGGGCAAAAAGTAACTAGGACTGTTCCTGTTTTACGGCATGGCCAAGTAACAAGATCATTAAACTAAAGAAATCTGGGATTGTTAACCGATATACTGCTCTCTGAAAACTCTGTCCCCTTTCTGTCACTTATCTGACAACCTACTTGTTATCTTTGCTTCTCAGTGACTGGATACACAGCCCGCCATCTTTCAAGAATATGTTTGCACTTCAAAAAGGGTATTTTTTACTTGGGTCAGTTAATCACTGACCAAACTTAGAGTACTGAAGACAAGACAATGAACTAAGGGTCAAACTGAAGTCTGAACTCCACTTAATACTTGTGAAAAACTTTGTCTTTACTGCCAGCCTCAGCTAACAACACTCGTTTTCCACACAAGCATAACTTGAATCCCTTAAAATTTTGGATTCCAGATGCGATTTCAGGATTTATCTAGGTAGGAGCAGTGCGGACAAATGAAAAAGAGCACAACTTAAGTGGCGGCACTAATATAATTCAATGTAATGCAAGCATGTTAAATCTTCAGTAAACAGTCATAAAATGGACTCGAGTACATGGCAACTACATCACATTCTGAAGGACTGTGAACAAATGGAGGTCTAGTTTCCCAAGTGTCTCCATGTAGATCAGTCCCCAATCCACGATGCTAAAGCACATTGGTTTAGCTAGACAGGGAGGTGGGGTTTACTTTGATCACATTAGCACACTGAGTCTTCCATACTCAGACCTTTCTAAATATGTTAGCTAGCATCTTCAACTGCCAGCTTAGATGAGGCTCCAGGGGAAAAGAGGCAATGATAACAGCCAGTACTCTTGCACCATTCTGAAGACATGCTGTCATTTTTAACACTTCTTTTTTTCTGGCTACTTTTGAGCAGCTCTGCTCTAGACAATCTGTTTTCAATTCCACCTTCATATACCAAACATCCTCCATCAGCTATAAACACGCACACACAGCTCAGGGATGCAGATTGTGCTACGAGGCACGCTCAGACGGCTGAGGTCTGCCAGCAGCCCAAAGCCTGCAATTGCTCCGGATGCCCGTTTCCCCTCCCCAAAAGACTCCTGAGCAACGACCGTCTGAGAACACCCAAGACATGAAGGGGCAGGAGAGCGCTCTCAGCGCGAAGAGGTGCGAGTCTTGGACACGTTGCACAACGGCAACAACCCAGCTCTTTGGACCCATCTCTGACCACGGCGCTCGCACGACCGGCGTGAAACCCAACCAGCACCACTATGCACCAACCCAAAGCCAGGAAGCGCCACGGCAAGAGGCGACAATCCTCCCCCCCCGGGAGCCCCCAACAGCCTTTCCGACCCTCCGGCAGCCGAAGCGGGGCCCCGCGCCCCGCCGGCGCCCCACACTCACGTAGAGGGAGCTGACGGCGGCGCCGTAGAAGCGCAGCGCCGTGCTCAGCTCCAGAGCCGCCGAGCGTCTATCGTCCCCGGGCTCCAGCGCGGCGTCGCCGCTCTCCGCACCGTACGGCAACAGCGACAACCGCTGGGCGGGCAGCGCCAGGGGCAGCGCCAGGGCCAGCAGCGCCCAACGCGGGCAACTCCGGCCAGCGGACATCCCAGCAGCTTCCCACCGCAGCGCTGCCGCCGCCCCGCCGCTATAAGGGCGGGCAGCGGGGCGGGCGGGACGCGACGGGAAGGTGGGCGGGGTAACGGCGCCGCGGCCAATGGCCGCGCAGGGGGCGGGGGCGCGGGACCCACCGGCGCCGCGGCGCCCCCGGCACGGCTCCGCCCGCCGCCGGGACCCCCTGGGGCCCGCTCCCACACTGGTGGGGGGCTGCCGACCTCGACGGCTGCCTGCAGAGCGGTGGCTCCCTGTCGGGACCGGTGGGGTTTCTGCCTTAGGCTGGGAAATGCGGGCTCAAACGTGCTCCCGCAGCCGCGGTGCCTGCCGGCAGCACAAAGCAGTGCCCACGCCAACGGACAACAAAAATATGAATCCCTACGCTGCCTTCTGAAACATTTTGACACCAGCTGCTTATTGCCGGGGAGAAATGAAAAAATACACTGGAATGCGTTTCATAAATTAACACCAGCAATGTAAGAGCTGCATCTGATTGTAAAATAAAACTTGAAAAAAAAATCTGTAAATGAAAATTCATTGATGATACGAGAAACATAGAAATGTGGGACACCTAAATACATTCTTACTGACTATGTCATCTTCATTTCATGGCCTAGTCCTGCTCCCAAGAAACACTCAGAAGCAACTTAAGAATGGCTACATTTCATCTATTTTTCCTAAAGCTTCCAAGTGAAGACAGCAGTGTTTAAGGATTAAATCTTGTCCAGCAGAGTGTATGCCGTGATACTTTCACAGCATGCTTACAGCAAAAAGTCACCTGAGGGAAGGCAGCTGAAACGCAACCCACATGCTTTTTACATGGCTTTTTACTTTTCTTTAAACGCCTGCTCATTTTTTTGGTAAGAAAACACAATTTTGCATTTGGCAACTAGCAAGAGCACAAGACATTCCAGGGTAGAGCTATAACCATGCCCACCTGAAAGAGAGAAGCACATCTGTATATCTAGTCACCATTATTATCACTAGCAACTAGTTATAATTTACTTCTGTATTTCAGTGAAAACATCCACCAAGATAAGCAGCCCGGTGGCCTGGGAGGAAGACAACTCTTCTCCCCACATGATCCAGTTCTCGATATACTCCCATCTGCAACGTCACCCCAGAAGACAGTAACTGGTGGATTCAGGGATATCTGGCTAACCACTGCTGGATCACCACCACATCTGAGCATAGTTATATCCACAAAGATGCCTCAAGATACCCAGCTGAGGTATCTTTCTGCTCATTTGACAAATGTATACTTAAACTACAAGTAGTTAAGCCAATGTAACTCCTTACCCACGTTAAATGCATGCACTGGAATACTACCGACTGCTTTCACCACAAAATCATCGTCCCATCACAACCTCCCTTCTCCAGCATAAGCCGCTTTCCAACCCTGCAGAACCTAAAGGCAAGATGTGCTCATGCAATGCAGCTCCATAGCAAAGAGAAAGCCTAAATTAAACCCCATAACACCTCCAGAATCCCATATACATATTCACAACATAAAAATGTCATGCCTGTTGGGCTTGAAGTTTTCTGTAGCCCCATTCTCCCTCGATACAAAAGTCAACCTGAAAGAGAGAAAGATAGAAGCACATCAAGAAGCAAACTCTGAGAGGGTACTGTTTTCCTGTCAGACCCACATGATTTCCAGAATTTGGAGAATGAGGACCACTGGGAAGCCAGAAACTTACTGTAGTAAATTTGGAATTGATTTTAAGGCTGAGTTAAATGTCTACAGCTGCATGTTTAAAACACAGAGTAATAGCCAAGCTATGGTAAATCCTTTGGCCATTACTCAGTATATTGTGATTGTTAAGTCTACTTTTACCTTAAGCAGACTGCAATGTTTCTGTTGTAGTTGAATAAGTTTACCTTGTATGCAGCTCCCACTGTGACCAGTAATGAGAATTGTTAGTCCTAAGACTAAAAAAAAAAAAAAAAAAAAAAAAAAAATTCAGTTATTTTTTCTAGCATCTTAAATAATGACCTGAAAAAGGCATGGAAAAGCATGCTTACATATGATGTAATTGGGAGATATTGCTAACACCAACCAGAATGGATGACATTGGAGGACATCAAAGGACAGAGTAACCATGTGGTAATAAACTGGAAGGAACTGAGCATTTGGGGTAATGACAGGAAAGAATAGGACTGAGGTCGGCTGAGAAGGAGCATTTTTTAGAAAGACAAGGTCATGGGAATCAGAGGGTCACAAGCAAAGGCAAGGCTTGCAGGAAGATCATGGAGTGAGCATCATAAATTTAAATCACTCTGTCTTGGAACTTAATGTTCATTAGAGTGGAACATGATGAGATTCCCTCTGTAACTCTACATGAGCCTGTATCACTATGGTGGTCACAAGACTCAGGAACAACTTCAAAAAAAGCATATTTTGCAGCAGAACCCTACAGAAACAGACTAATTTTGAAGCACTGTTAGATGCTCTAGAGAAGAGATGCACATGAAAGGCAATATTGTATCTCACCCTCTGCATTACTGCAGGGTACAGAAGATTGTCAAATCCCTTGTTTTTCCTCTCATGCTGAGATCTTACAGGGCAACAAAAGGACAAGCTCCTTGGGAATTCATATCCTGTTCTGGAGAACAGCTGGGCAAGAATGGCGATGTGTTAATACTTGGCCAATGACCTGGTCAGTACAGAAGAGAGATACTGCTGCAATATAATGGTACATAGCAGTAACAGCCTAGTAAATGCCTGGAGCAGGGCAAGAAGCATGAGAGAAACAGTACCTCTCAGGCCCTTCCTAGGTCTGGTGCTAGGACAGACTGTTTACGTTTCTAGTGTTACCTTCATCTATTTCTATGTCTCATCATTAGAGCTGATAACGATGTTAATAAGGGACAGAAAAAAATATCACAGAGGAAGTCATGCAGTGAAGTTATGCTTATACAGAAGCATGAACACTTCTCTTCATCCTAGTTTATAGTTTAGAAAAAAAGAGATGGAAAATGGAAAAGTATGAGCATCACAGAAACTGTCTAGGTAAAAAAAGCTACCTCACAATCCTCCCACCTGCCATGTAGCCACATAAAAAAATGCTTTTTATCTTTTTTTATATTTTATCAAAATATCCTTCTTATATTCTAATGCTTGTTGTCTTTCAAGAACGGAGTCTCTAATCCAGTAAGAATACTATGACTTCTCTGTAATGAGAGTTGTAACAGAGAAAGAAGGTATATAATTAGTCTTCTATTTCAAGATTCAGCACAGCACTAACTACTACACCTACTCCAGGTCAACTACTACACTTATCCAAGTCTTACTGTTCTGTTGTTATCTAAAACTTTTAGCTTTGTGCAACAAAAGACTCCAAACAGACATTAAGAACTGACTTCAGACTTTTAAAAACCACACAGGAGACAGGAAGATAAAATGTATGACCAGTTTCTCATATATGCAAAAACAATTACAAGATTAAGGAACATTGTTTTTTAAACAATGGGAATGGGATGTGGAAAAGCAATTTGAATGGGACAGGAAGACAGATATGGAAAAGGTATCCTTTACTTCCTACCTACTCCAAGACTAAAGAAATAACTACTCTGACCCACTGATATCTTACTGTGTCAGACTTCAGGATCGAGACAATACAGGCAGGGAAAATACATCTCCTTGTAGTCTAATGATGAGATGGTATTTAATGCATCTCAAGTTAAACCATCACTTCAGATTGAATGTGCACCCAAACCAAAAGCATTGATAAATTTGGTATTCTGTTGTATTTGGGATTCAGAGTTTGACTGCAATGACTCTGAATTTCAGTTGTACACAGAACACACAGAAGAGGTGTTGCACTGAGTCCCAGCAGCAAAGCTTCTAGATGACAATAAGAAAAGAGAGGCCAAGCACTGGTCTGGTGCTAGTGGCGGCTAAAAATTTAGTAACAAATGCTTACGAGAAAAGCCTAGCCTCAACTTTTCTACAAACATTCAAAAGGGTCTAAATAACCCCAGAAATAAAGTCTGAAACATTGGCACAGCCTTTCCTGTGACTGCCAAGCTACTCTCTCACACCTACTCCTTGTGCCTATAGACTGCCCAGCCTCATAGAGCCTGGCCCTTGCCTAGATTCTCTGCCTGCTAGAATAATACAACTTGCAACAATTGTAATTTAGAAGAAGAGTATATGATTTCTCAGATGAGTCTAAATAATCATAATTTAGAGAAGACAATTAACTCATTTTCCCCCCATCATGACTGGATGATCTCTTTTACAAGGAAAAAGACTTATTTCTGAAACTGATTTTCTGAAGTAGAATCATTCCCTAAGCTAGTGAAATTCACCCACGAGAATATGTCATTACCTTGAGCAGCTGTGAGTAAAACAGAGAAACTGATTTTCATTCAGGGTAGATGATGCTGTGGTGCAGCAAAGGCCAACAATTCTAATTACTGTTTTTTACAACAGGACTGGATAAGGGAAGAAATATGTAATAAAGATAACACCTATTCTTACTAACTGTATGGTATCACAATCAGATTGTTGTTCATCTTTACATGTAGAGACAGTTGTGAAAGTCCTGCACAGAGAGAGAACAAAGTTCCCTATATAAGTCCATGCTTGGACAGGTTTAACACTAGGTATTCAATTTCCTTTAATGAGGTTGCTTGTAAATGTTTTCTTTGTTGGACAAGGTCTACTAAGAAAGAAAATTCCTCCATCCAAAAAAAGATGTGTTTCCTGACCTCTCCTGGTCAACTGTTCAAAGTTAGCTACATGGAAGGATTTCTGCCTTCAGGAATCCACTTAGCACACACCAAAGTTTCCTACAAGTTACTGAAATTTATTTGTGAGCTTCAGATAATTTGCTGAGCAGGGTGGATGTAACCGTGTGCTCAAAGGCTAAAATGTTTCTTCTCAAAAGCTTGCCTCAGGATGACTGAATCATAATCTTAGACTCCAAGAATGTTGTCAACAGGCAGTATTTTGGGAGTGACAATTCTGCTGATCACAAAATGCTAGTAAAAAATGGTATGTAACAATTCAGTACTGTCACTGGTTTTTTAGTTCCTTTTAAATGTTTTTCCTTCATGAGATTTCTAGTACCTTGAGTTGAAATTGTAGCTATGAGGTGCTATGAATATAATAATTTATTCTTAGATTCTTATAATCATCTATTCTTAGACATGCATAAATTCAAGAACCTACTGTACATTTTCAATCTGAACACCTAATTTGTGTGCTCAAAGATAAATTATGTTTAAAACTAGTTGGACGTAATGCATATAGTTGGCTGTAACACACCATGCATCTATAATGCTGAAAGAAGATTTTTCTCTCCTCTTTTTTTAAAAACCATGTAAAGACTGTGAACTTTCCCCTGGCCTGAAACAGTCCAGATCCAAAAAAACAGGAGTAGTTCCATGAATTACAGCTATTTATTCTTCCTGACCCAAGGACTTATATTGCTCTTCACTTCACTTGGAATCTGCAGACTAAGATAAACAGTGGCCCAGTCATCTCCCAAACACGGCTTAGTGTTTTAGCCTACACTGTAGCTTTGTCACAGAGCAACAATAAAACATGAGGACCTGCACTAAAGCAGCTCTGCACAGAAACAATTGTGTTGCCCCTGGGAAAAAGAGGCATTATTTGCAATCGCTAGGAATGATGCATTAACTTATTCATTGGAGAAGTGGCAGGCTAGGAGCAAGAAAAGCAGGAACTCTTTTTTTTTTTTTTTTCCTACAAGAGGCCGCTGAGAACAAACTATGTGTATAGTCTACTCTCCCAATTAAAAGTGGGACAGGGTGTCATCCATGAGGCCAAGTAGCAAGCAGTGGCTTGTGTCCAAACCGCTAACCCCTAGATCTCACTGGCTGTGTCCACATTACATAGCAGTTAGCCCATGATCTCTGCTGGGTTACTATAGCTCTAGGACGCAAAATTTAATTCCCCCCACCAGGCAGTTCACAGTGTCTGAAATAAAGTGAACCATTACGCAGTCCAGCAGTGGTTTAGTTACAGTACGAGACTAAGGGTACATGTCATGTGCCACAGCCTGTGACACAAGGCTACGCACGGATATTTGAAGTCGCAAAGTCTAGATAGGGCCAAAAATGAGGCCTGGCCCAGGCTTGTGCCTGCCTTTTGAGCATGGTGCTTGGAGCACACTGTGCCCAGCCCGCTCCTGTGTTTTGTATTGGAAAGAGCCGCTTGGGGCAGGCAGGAAATCAGCTGACACTTCAGCAGTTTGGATATTCAGGGGTCTGGTGCATGAGATCCCTGTCCCCCTCTCATTTAGCAATACAGGTGGTACCTGTACATCTGCAGTCAGGGGCATATTTGCAAGATTTTTCAAGGGGGAGAGACAGCAAGACTGACACAATTGAAAAAGTTACATTTGCAAAGGAAAGGTTACCAAAACCCTTTTCAAGCAATGATTTCTTCTTGCTCTGCAGTCACTATTGGGCTTCTACCTAAATGATCTTTCTTCTCACATCTTCTCTCCTGTGAACTCCCTGAATCCACCGTTAACATCCTCCTCCTTTACCTCTTCCCCTTCAGGGGCCTTTAACTCCATACTGGTTATGTTCTTCCTAGTCTCCTTCTTTGCCTTTCTCCAGAAGAGGCTTTTCATTAACCTTTTGGGATCTTAGGGCTGACCCACTTTATGGCTCATTGACCAGTTCTCATTCCTTGACTTCTTTCTCAGAGAAACTCACGTCTGTTGTCTGTTTTCTTTTAATTGCAAATCTTTTATGATTCTCTCAAACTTCCTGCATGAAAAACATTTGAATGTTTTCCAGCAGCACAGATCTTTCAAAGCACAGTTCTGCTAGCATGGGTTTTTCTCATTTACAAGTAAGGCCACTAAACTTAAGGAAATGACTTAAGAAAGAAGTCATATTCTCCAAAATAAGACCATCTAAATCCGGTCCTTAATTCTCCATTTTTTTCTTGAAATACAAAATACAATAATTCTTATTTATGCATCTTATATAATTAATGCATTTGTCCCTTAAAACAATGACCTCATCCAGCAATCCCAGCCATCCTAAGAGCCATTAAATATAATATGAAATTGCCATTTAGAGACCCCTATTCACCATGTGTACACAGCTTATATAGTCTGAAAGTATTTGGAGATGCAATTATTGAAAACAAACAACGTAGAAAAAAGCGTAGTACATTGGACCTCAGTTTTAACAATGGGACTGATTTTTGTGGATGTACTGATATTTACATTTTTATCATCTGAGGAAGGAATCTAACTTCTGAAGAACGAGCCAGAGCATTTGAACAAACAAGAGCATTGTGTTCTTCCTGAGGGAAATCTGCTGCCCTCTGCCTCTTCCATATTAGTAAATAGAATTCAGTTATTTAAGTACTTAGCACAGGACTTTGCCTCATCCAGAATGTAATTATTTTCTGCAGCTTATTCTCTGCAGCAGTGCTAAAGCATAAAGCAGATTTTCATACAGCAATCACGGTACAATAGTCTCAACAGCGCTTTCCATTTCTACACTGTCAAATCTCAAAACCTTTCCTGTTGATTTAAGAAACATTTATTATTATTCCACTTCACAAATAGAAAAATTAAGGCGCCAAAGAAATATAGCTTGTCCACCTGGCAAATCAGAAGACACACAGATTTCCTGACAACCAGAAGTAGCTTTCTGAAGTGGAGCATATCATGTTTCTTCCCAAGACAAATGCCAGTTTCAACTAGTAACTGGCTCTGCAGGTATCCAAAGTGTGAAGCTGTGCAGTTATTCTTAATGCTCACAAGCCTCAGGAGAGCTCAACAACTTCAGATATTCAAGGTGCTAGCACATGGCAGAAATGAATGAAAAAATTAAAAGGAAAACTTAGTCTTCTAAGGTGAATATGTAACAAAGAATTCTGTTGCTGGCTGCCAAATACAGCCTTATTGTGTGGGAAATATGACTGACAAATTACAATTCAGTAAGCAGATGAAGATACAAACCTTTTGCAACAATTTCCATTCTGTATGGTGGAGGAATTAAAAGGCTGGTCTTAAATATCTGCAAACTGTTTCTGATCTCCATAAACTGTGCCATCACTTTGAAAACAGGATGTATGCTTCAGAGTGAAGTAAAACAAACAGGCTGATCTAACACAACAGCAGCAGCAAATTACCCCTGACAGTGCAGTATTTTTCAAATAATCCCCTATCCAAAGACCACAAAGTACAAAGATAGGAGAATTAGAGAGGAACTTCTGCCTGGAATGATTCACGCCTGAATAACACCTTACCTTTGAAGTTTCCACGGTGTCACATCCATTATATATGGCAAACTATGACCAAGACTAACTTAATTTTCTTGTTTGCTGATGCTCATTTTCACATATCCAGCAGCATGCCCAGCACATTTCATACATCTAAGTGTTCTCAAAAACTTGGGAGCATTCCTGCCTGAGCATTTGCAATCTTGGGCCTTATATTTAGTATTATATATATTACAGATGAACTTGTAAGTACATTACCCTTACTATTTCACTGCCAATAATTCTGATAATTGTTCTAGTTTCTATGATTTCTGAACAATCTCTACAGTGTACTACAGTTTTCTCATGTTTTTCAGAACGATTTAAAAAGAAATCCCCCAAAACTGCTCAGCCTTGCCTAAGGACAAGACCTTTGTAATCTCCAAAGAGCCCATTTTCATGCTTTATCCCTCTTGGTACCAGATATAAATATTTGTTGCGTATGTTGCTTCAGCAGAGTAACAACTCAGTTACTGTCCCAGTATTCGAACCAGCTGCTTTCAGCTGCTCCTGGCTGTGGTTGAGCCAGACCCATAACTGAGAAGAGGAAGCCCCCTGGACTTCCACTGGCCTCAGTAACCTCACTCCTTACTTTGAGGATGTCTTTTTTTAAATTGAGAAGGAATAAACTAGGGAGGGGAAAAAACAGATTTCAAAAAGGAGTCAGATGGGAGAAGGATTGTGGGAAATAGAAAGAGAACCTGACATTACCAGCATTTGTGCAGGCGAATTTTCCTATGCACTTTAAGTGGGCTGATCACATAGTAATGGCAACCAGAAGAGAACAACTTGGGCTATCCAATCCGGCAGGCAAAGCAGCAAGAGGTGGACTGCTGCCTAACTATGTGTATACTCCCAGCCCTACCAGATGAAAGCCAAGGTCTGCTGATCCTGCTGGTCTTGGCACCCTGCATGAAAAAATGGATCTCTTCTTTGACTGAAGATCTCTCATCTTCAGTAATGCTCAGCTAAGATGAGTGAATTCTCTAAATGAGTGCCTGCTGTGTTTGAATAAAGGAGAAATGCTGCCATCAGTAATAAGGAAGGATGCACAGAGAAAGAAAAGGTATAGGCACGCCTGACTCACTAGGCACAAGGAAGGCCCTGGTACTAGTCCAAAGAGCAAAAACTGGGTGCCGTTAGTGCCAGCCAAAAAGACAGAGCAGCACACAGAAGGCACTCAGTAGAGGCTTAAACTGGGTATTTAGAAGTTATTTCTTGTTGAGATTGACTCCTGCTTCCTATGTCTAATAATTTATTTCTGTCTTCAGACTCTATTCAGTGAGTGTTAAAGACTTCTTGGCATGGTAGGCTTTCTCTTTAGGATATCTGGCAAACTGCAGATATAATGAAGCAGAAGCTGAGGGCTCCAGCAGGTTTTTCCCTGTCTGAGGTCCCATACCTGTGAAATCAACCAGCAAAGATCCAAGCATATGCTATTCAACATGCACAGGCTACAATACATGATACTTTTAATATTGTATAACTTGCAGCCTCTAAAAGGTGACTTTTCAAAGTTTGCATCACGACTGCTTGAAAACAGCCAAGAAGCTACAATATCACAAGGGATGCAAAAGCTCACCACAAAGGCTGTGCCTATGCAGCCAAAGCTTATGCTAAAGGCCATAAACCTCTGTGCAGCTCCACAGAGATATTCAAAATAGAAACAGAGCTCGGACAAATGCCAACACCTACCATGACAGCCTGAGGCCAGTGATTCATGAGAACCTCTTGCCTGCCAGTGTGCCAAGCCTTACGCACTGAAAGCGAGACGAACAACTGACTCCTACCGCAGAGCTTTTTGCAGCACTCTGCTGCAGACTCTTTCTCAAAACAAGCTGTTCCCTGCCTGCTCCCCCACCTCTCCCCATCACACTGTAGCTAACACACCCTGACTGGAGATGGTGGTCACTGTCAGCCGCTCTTAACTACCTCATAGCTTTTCGAGGCTGCGGTGGGTGGGAGTTTGCACAGACGACGCTGGGACGCCAACCGCAGGACCCCACGCTGGCACACCGTACTTCTCCCCGGACAACGTTACTCTCCGGTTTTTTCTGTTACAGAAACGTAACAACAGCACCCTCCGCTGGTCTCTGCCACGAAGACACCTGCAGTAAAATGGCTGATGGAAGCTGCTTGCTTACGTTAAATCTAGAGAAATGCACCTTTTTCCTAAGCATACTAATAGGTCGTGTTGTCTGCAAGCGGCCTCCAGTCACTACACACATACATAGCTTAAAAGCAGGGGCAGTGACTACAGAGCTTATACACAGAAAAAGCACTTAATTTTAGTGTAACAAGATTCATAAATTATGTTACCGTGTACGAAAAGATATTTTTTTTTTTTCCCAAACAGACTAATCATAATTAGCACTTTACTTACAGCACCAGCCTTATTTGCAAGCTTGTAACGAAAAGTTAAATTGGGTATTACCATCATTTTCTTCCTCTAAGATTTCTGGCCACTGGATATGTGCAAAATTCAAATTAAAAAAAGGACAATCTAAGCCACTGTGTATGAGGAAGACAGGGTGTCTGTGTGCGTGAGAGCTGGCAAAAATTGTCCTTCATTTGATCCAGAAGTAGTAAATAGTGACTCTCTGTGATTAAGCATGTTCAGCACATTTTAATTTGTATTTTTCTTTGAAGATCACCTGCAAATTATTGGTTTAAAAAACTTTGTGTAGTTATAGAAACTCTTTAGCCATATTGAGATATCCAATAATAAAAACACAAAGGTCCATATGGAAAATAACAGTGTACCTAAACCAGTTCATGATCTGATTAAGTATTTATTTTGGGAAAGATATTTTCTTTCTTTTTTGATTATGTGCATTCATGCAGGTTAATACAGTTTATTTTTATTTTAGTGGCTACTCCTGCAGAGAAGCAGTGAATCCAAGAGGTGTCTGATATGTGTATTTGATTTTGATTAGTCTTATCAATTACATAACAAAAATACCTACACTGAAACTAGGAAAGGTCATTTATAGCCATTATTTTTGCTTAATGGAACTACATGGAAATTGGGTATTTATGTGGAATTTAAATGGATAGACTGCATTTGAAATATGCTCTCCAAGATCATGAGTGGATAGAAACAGAATACGTATGCAGTGACTAGATTAATTCTTACCACAAATTCCTTGACAACCTGACCATGAGTAAGAATTCACCTTGGACTAGATCTTCAGCCAGTATATTAGACAAACTTGAGTGAAATCAATATATACAGTGACTTCAAATTAGAAAGCAATCATAGTTTCCAAGACACAAAGATGTCCCTGAGCTGTGGGATAAAATCAGCATTATCTATCTCTGCTCAAAAAGGCAAGTGGTGGCACTGTTAGTAAATTTACCTATTCCACTTCTGGTGATGCTCAAGCTTCTTTCTAACTCTCTGACAGTGTGTAGGTTCTTATGGAATTTAGAAATCCCCAGATTTTGTATTATCAAAGCTAATAAAAAATAATTCCGTATATGATTGCTTAAAGGTAAAAAATTAACAAAAAATGAGGTTGAAGCTAATAAAAGCAAAAAATGTACAATGAAAGCTAACACACTCAGCCAGACTGTTAAGTCTACATAGAATCATTTAGGTTGGAAAAGACCTTTAAGATCAAGTCCAACCACTAACCTAGCACTGCCAAGTCCACCACTAAGCCATGTCCCTCAGCACCACATCTACCTGTCTTTTAAATATGTCCAGGGATGGTGACTCAAGCACTTCCCTGGGCAGCCTGTTCCAATGCTTCACAGCCTTTTCAGTGAAGAAATTTTTCCTAATATCCAATCTTAACTTCCCCTGGTGCAACTTGAGGCCGTTTCCTCTCGTCCTATTGCTTGTTACTTGGCAGAAGAGACTGACACCCACCTTGCTACAACCTCCTTTCCGGTAGTTGTAGAGCACGATAAGGTCTCCCCTCAGCCTCCTCTTCTCCAGGCTAAACAACCCCAGTTCCCAGTGGAATTCCCCTGAAAGGATGCAACTTGTTGCTGATGAGTTTTCAGGATTTTTAACTGCTTTGCATACACAGGTATCTATCACAAAATGTGACAGATAGAGTGATAGAGA
Source organism: Phaethon aethereus (assembly GCF_964289735.1). NCBI lineage: Eukaryota > Metazoa > Chordata > Aves > Phaethontiformes > Phaethontidae > Phaethon > Phaethon aethereus. The sequence goes on from NC_138576.1 coordinate 85,644,052, forward strand.
CAGTTAGATAGAGACAGTTGTATCTTCTCCTCGTTAATCTCTGTATTTTACAGTGAATTAAAAAAGGCTGAGGATTTTCCATGGTCTCTGTATCTGTCAAGTCACTGTGTTTTCAATAGAAAGCACAGAAGGAGAGGCAGTTGCTTTACTTTTTAATGAAAAGATACTTTTCCCCCCCGAGTTTACCTAATTTCTTCTAAGATTAAATTCACTTTTGATGTACCACTACAAGGCTTTTACAAAGAGAATACACTGTGCAAATAATTAGTTCATGGGGGTTTTTTGTTTGTTTTATAAAAACCACTTTCTTTTTACAAAGTCCTGCAAACTGAACAAATAAAAACAATTTACAGTTAATGTGTCTCAATTAAAACATTTAGAAGATTGAATTTTTCTTGTGCAATCCATCTTTATAGAGCTCTATGGGGGGAAACCCACCGCCCCGCAACTGACTTCTGACTACCAGATCACAGTGTCTTCTTTATTGCAAACTTCCTCTGAAATTACTATTTTGCTTCTCCTAATTAAAAATTGATAGACATAAACACAACAAAATAGGTAAACCATCAGAATAGATTTGGTAAGATCCTGACTAAATTATAACCAAAGCTGTCTGAAGATACAAACAAAGGCTTGCATATCCTACGTTTGAAGATATAGTCCTGGAAATTCTTTATTCTTCACATCTTTATATATCTAACTTAGGGTCTTTTGCCATGTCTTTGAACACAGGACACACTTTTAGTATGGTGCAATAAATGGCCTAATGCTGTAGGCCTCCTAAGACTACCATTTTATACTTGTGGTTCTCTACACTTTGTATTCTCAAAAAACCCAATACTTAGCATGACATATGTAAAGGACACCTGATGTCACCGACCTGAGAAACAATTGGGACAAGCAGTCCCAAGATATGACAATCCCAACAAGCATTGTCAATTAGTTAAAATCACTTTTGATTTTAACTTTGTCATTGATGCCACTGACTGAGGTCTCTTTAGCACATCTCTCACATTTAAACTGACAAATTCGATTACGCAGATCTCATAACATTTCATACTGATTAATCAGACTCAAATTCAGCTGCTCAGTTCCTTTCATTAAGGTAGTTTGAAATTCTGTATATTTTTTCTATTCATTAATCAAGTGGCTGTAACTAGCCTAGCTGAGATTTAGACACTCATTACTTTTTTAAAAAAACAAAATGGGCCAACAAAATGTAAAAAATAAAACAAAAGACAGCGGTTTCTGATGAAACATTCTCTGCAATGTCACAGTTAAGACGAAGCAAATACAGTTGCACACAGGAATACACCTCCTAAAATGTTTTAATAGCAAAAATGATTGAAATTCTTTTACTGTAATAGTCTGTTCTATAAGAGGACTGGAAATCTGCCACTGTATTATACTGGATTTTTCTCCAAAACAAACTACAGCCAGCACAGCTGGAGGTGATAGAAGTATGTCCAAGATAAATACCTATTCCCTGCCCTCCATCCCAGATGTTAAATTATTCTGCCCCTCTTCCTTTCACAGCATGTAGCACCCGACAGTTTTTACCGTCTCCTCTCTGCAGAACTCCTCAGCTCTCCTCATCCTGTAGTTACAAAGACCTGACACGCCCTTACACAAACCCTTATTTTGCCAAATCCCATCTTGCCTATATCTTACACCCTACAAAAAACCGTATCGCTTCCTAACAACTCTGGTTCCTCCTAGGACACTTGTTGCACTACCACTCTATCCTCTGAATGAAGCAAGGATCCTGGGGGAAGAACAATCACTAAAAGTAACACCAAAAAGCACTTGCAAAGAGATTCAAACAAAACTTGCACTGACAACCTTAATTCTACCATTTCCTAATCTTTAAATACTTAATACTTATTACTTAATAATTATACATTATAATGTATTATCATAATAATTTAAATTGTATTTACTAATATATTAATGTAGCAACACAGTATTTAATAATTATGATTTATTATGTTATCAAATGTAATTATTAACGAATTATACTTTTAGCAAAGATGCTTATTTAACGGAATAAACTTACATAGACACAGGTTTATGAAAAGAAATGAGAAAGGCAAAGTTTTAGCTATCCACATAATGATATCATCAAACAACTTGCTTATGAGAATTTTACAAAAATCCCCCAAAGGTTGAGAAACCTGCATAGTACTTACTTTCTCTGAGCAGTTCTCTTTAAGGTAGTTCCTGTAATAACATCTGCAGCTCTGTTGCTTCAAACTTTCTCCTTTGCTCTTTTTTCCCCCACTATTTTCTTTTTTCACACTTCTACAGTTCTCCACTCTGTTGCAGCCACTAGGGCAATTTATTCAGCTGGGCCATTTGAAGTCTAATGCATTTTATGTTCTGTCACGGTGTAAATAAACATAAATAGTTTACATTATTATTAAATTAATGAAATTATCATAATTTATTTTACTGTGTTAGGAACAAAAGCAGTTCCGTTCACAAACAGCCCATATATTCTTGGAACTTTTCCCCCACTAAACCCAACATTTTGTTAAGCCAGTTACCATTAACTTTATTTTTCATATAAATGTATTTTAATGACGTTAAGGAGGAGGAGACAAAGCTCAGCTGACTTCTGCCACTGAGCCACAGTTCACGACCGAATGAAATCCTGCAGAAGCAATCAGAACAAAGAGCTGGACAATGCCGGTGACTGCTTTGCAACAGGGGTAAATCCAGAAAAGCTGCAGGTTGGGACAGGAAACCGCCCAGCTAAACGCAGCTGGCTGAAGGACATGAACCTATGTAACTCTTTCTCTTCCAGGGGAGTTTTATGAAGAGAACAGGCATCTTCGCAGGCAGGCGCTACGAAGAGCAGATGCCCTCAGCACACAGAGGTGGCGGGGAGGGAAAGCAGCTGCAACCTCTGCTCAGTGCGTCCTTCTCAGGTGCGCGGCAGAAAGGAGTCAATTGCCTGCCTAGCCCCTGGCTCCTATGGCACTCTGAATGCTGCACGTACACGCGTGACAGCCTTAACAACTGCTAACACAGTGGGCCCACAGCAGGGGGATTGGGCCCCCCCCGCGCCCGGAGACGCGGCAACGGCGCCACACGCTGAGGTAACTGCCCGCACGCGCCTTCGGGCCCCGCCGGGCCCGGCAGGCCGTGTGCTGCGCCGCCGCCTGCGCCCAGCCCGGCTCCGCTTCTGCCCCGAACTTTGTAAGTGGAAGTTGTTGCGCTTTCCCTGTGAGTCCTAAAAGTGGTAATAATCTGAAAAAACCAACCATAAACATAATTTACACCCGTCAGCAAGCACCTGGTAAAACCTTTCCCATTTCTCATCCTCTCCTCACAGAGCCCTGCCCAGCCTTCAGCACACGGAGCAGCAAGCTGGGAGCCAAGGCCCCCGGGCCCGTCAGCCGCCTGCGGCCGCTTCCCGCCGCTGCCGGCCGGCGCTGCAGCTACGGCGCCGCGCCACTAGGGGGCGCGATGGTGCCGGAGAGACGGCGCGGGCCGGGCCGTGTGGGCCCTCTGCCCGCGTTGGTTGAGAGGAAGGGCCGCACAGATCCCGCCTCCCTCCAGCTCACCGCTCCCTCTCACCCCTCCTCAGCGCCCAAGCTACCGTCGTGCCCCCACCTACCCCCGTCGCCCTGCGCCTCGGGGTGAGGCGTCGTGGCCGCGCCCGGAGCCGTACGGCTGGGGGAGGCCATGAGCGAGCCTTCCCTGCCCCTTGCTGTAGGCTGAGAGGGATGGAGGGCATCTGGCTCGAGGCCTCAGACTGTCTTTCCCTACTTTCTGCTGACGGAGAGGCACCTCAGAGGCGGCGAGGATGCAGCTCAGTCCAGGGGCTGTAGATGATGCCCATTTGCCCTGACAGGTAAGGTGCCAGCTCTCTCGCCTTCCTTTCTGTGAACCTGGAGGAGCTACCGGAGTCCTTCACCCTCAGGTGTAGGCTAATGGCTTGTACAAGGCATATGGTGGCAGGAAAGTAACAGCACAAATACACGCGTACAAACATGGGGTACAACACATGATAGACATGTGTAGGACAAGGAAGGGTGCTGTTGGCCTGAATCTTGTGTGTTAAATGTTGAATGCAAATTTGCTCTAAAGGTTTGTTTACTGTTTGGTTTTAGCTCAGGTGTTACATTTTTCTCTTGAGTCTTTGCAGACATCTTAAGTACAGATTCACTAATGATCAAAGAAACATCCTGTAGGAATCCATCCCTAAGCTGTATGCTTGACACATAGCTCAGGAATTCTCTGTTCCTCTGCACAGCTACATCCCCTTGAGGTACCAGAGATGATCCTTTGCTTCCAACCACACCGGGCTACCCCTTTCCACCCTGTTTTTGTATCCCAGAAGGGCCAGGCTAGAGTTCTGTAGGCCCCTCACCAACAAAAATGTCTTCATCACTACTCCAAGGATGGCCTTACAGCTGAAAGGTTTCTGCAGCAGCCATTCAGAGGGCAGCCTTGCCAAACACAGTTTTGGAAGGTGAGGAAACATCAAGCTGCTCAGACCATCTGTGGGCCCACTTCCTAACATTGCACAGTCCTCTCAGCTAGTATGGAAGTCGGCACCAGCTGGAGTAGATTTAGGATACTGGAGTTAAAAGCCCTCTCCAGGTATTAATCTGAGAAGGATTCAGCAAGATTCAGGACTTTTTGCTTCCACAAGCTGAATTCTCAGCTGCTTGAACGAACAGATAATCGGCTGAAGCAGATGATTTCTAACATGGGGTTTTATTAGCTGTGAGCCAGATGCTTTGTATTGTCTAAATAGCAGAAGCCAAGGGAAGAAAATTAATTGACTCCCTTTACTGGATGTGGTTAAAATCATCTCTATTTAAATAGGCTTTTATTCTTTACCCATCAAGGTTCTTGTGAAGAGAAGCCACATTCCCTGCCAGGTTGTGTCATAGATGATATGAAACCCCAGACACTGGGCCAAATAATCTTCAGCACTCAAATCTACCTCCTTCTGTTGTTAGTCCACATCTAGTCCACCTCCCTTTTCCAGTCAGCTCATACCCAGCTGACTGATACATCTAAGGGAATCCCCACTGAAGGGAAATACCTAGCTGCTTTAGTTCTTCTTTTATGGGTTTTGCCAGTGGGGAGGCTGTGAAAAAAGGGGTAAACCCTAAATCAAAGAAAGCAGAGAAAGCTAGCAAGGGAGAGATTATATTCTACTTGAGCTAACATGGATTTAAAGTATCCTTCTGGGTTATGGCAGTACCAGGAAACTGAAGGCTGCAAAGAACAATTTAAACAGTGAAAAGCAACAAATGCTTTTCAGTCCTTTTTAATCTTAGATCTACAGATTGCTGAGTCTTGTTTTAAACCCCAAGGAACGTGCAGCATGGACAGAAATTTCAGGGTGTTCAAGACTTTCTTACCAGTCTGGAATTCAGACTGCATCTCCAAGCTTGAGTCTGCTCCTATTGTGTCTTGTGCAATGGGGAAGTATGCAGGAAGGCCTGAAATCTATGTATAACCACCCTAATAGAGACAAAACTCCAAAATGAAACAAAGGCACTGATGTTCTGATGCTTCTGTTTCACAGAATCTGTCTCCTTCTATCTTCTATTCACTGAGTAACATATTTAATTCTTCTGGAAAATTTTCTTTTGGTCAAGTATTGGCTGAAATTATGAAACCACAGTTTTCTTGCTTTAAAGCTTACTTGCATTACTCTGATTAGTTTGTGTGGGTGAGTTCCTGCCCTTGATGCATAAGCATTACTTTACTTGAAGCCAATGGAAGCTTTGGCTGCCTTAAGGATTATAGGTTAAGGCCCTACATTTGTACTGTTGTACACCACTGTATGACCTAAATGAGATTAGAATAATAAATCCTGATTTATTATGAGGGCTTTATTTAGACATGTTTTGAGTATGAGGTCTGTGTCAGGATTAATAGTGAAATCTAACATGCCCAGGCACAGAGAAAGCCCAGCAATGAAAGGGCCTTTTTTCCCTTGAGAAAACTGGTTCCCAGCCCTCTGTTTGGCTTTTGCTAGAGTTGCTAAATGTTGAATGGCACAGAGATGCTGGATCCCAAAGATGGTGACGTAGTCCATGACTTGGAGATGAGCCCATACCGAGTGAAGGACGGAAGTATCCCATCAGCAGTATTTTCCAAGGCTAAATATTCATGCTCTGCAATGTAGCAGCATTCAAAAAGCTTAAAATACAAGGTTTTCGGAATCCAAAGACAAATGAGAAATTACTGTTTCAGGATTTACCAGCTAATTCATCCATCATGTTGAGCAGGCACTAGTTTAGGTGCCTGCCCTGTAGTTAAATAAGATTCCTGAATCTGCTGCAAAGGAATGTCCATTCTTTTCATCATTCTGGCCACCATCCCTCATCAGGAAACCTGGCATCTTGTCATGTAATGCACCAAATTGCAATGTTCTAAGTATTAGACACAGAAGGTGTGTATTTACACCACATAGTTAAATTTCTCTATTCTAATAGCCACATTACTAAAGGCTTCAGTGGAACTTGCCTTTCCAAAAAATTATTTAAATTGAAATGAGTGGACTGCAAGGACATGAGGTGCGGGACACAAAATGAAGAAAGAGGAGGTGTAAGTGTTGTGACAAATTTGTGTAAATTACATCATGATGAATTCCACGATATCTCTACCTTTTGTCTAATTCAAAGAGTCTTACTACTCCCACTTCCTACCATCTACTTTACAGATCTTGTTCAACAGCGTATTTCTGTCCCACTTGTTATTTGAGTAGAAATAGCAAGATTTATTTCCTTCAAAATGTTGTTCTTGAGTTGTTTAATTGTAGGCCTCATGGAGCGCAGAGCAAAAGAAAATGTTGAAACAGAATACCATTTTCTTTGTCTTTGGTTTGGCAAGAGACCTGCCTACCTGGCAACCTCTCTTGCTGTGTGTCAGTTGGAGTGGAACTGAATGGAACAGCCTCTCACAATTTTTCAGATAACCAGGGAAAAACACCTTTTGAAGAAGGACAGACTTCTTACCCCTGTACTTGGCACTGGTGAGGCCGCACCTTGAATACTGTGTTCAGTTTTGGGCCCCTCACTACAAGAAGGGTGTTAAGGTGCTCGAGCATGTCCAAAGAAGGGCAACAAAGCTTGGTGAGGGGTCTGGAGCACAAGTCTTATGAAGAGCAGCTGAGGGAACTGGAGTTGTTCAGTCTGGAGGAGAGGAGACTGAAGGGAGACCTTATCGCTCTCTACAACTACCGTGGTGACATGGGTGTTGGTCTCTTCTCCCAAGTAACTAGTGATAGGATGAGAGGAAATGGCCTCACGTTGCGCGAGGGGAGGTTTAGACAGGGTATTAGGAAAAATTTCTTCACCGAGAGAGTGGTCAAGCATTGGAATAGGCTGCCCAGGGAGGTGGTGGCATCACCATCACTGGAAGTATTCAAAAAACGTGTGGATGTGGCGCTTCAGGACATGGTTTAGGGGGCATGATGGTGTTGGGTTAACAGTTGGACTTGATGATCATGAAGGTTCTTTCCAACCTTAATGATTCTGTGATTCTGTGACTTTAAGGCCCAGCTATGATGCTTTACTCAGTGCTTGAGGCTTAAACTATAAGAGCCAGGTAGTTGTAAGAAACACAATCCAAGAAATCATGGCACCTCAAAAGAACGAAAAACCTGCCAGTGTAACTGAGGACAAACTCTCTGGGCCACCGCAGTATAAAATCAACTATGACGATGGTTCGGTATCTAACAAAATCTTACATCATTTTCTTTTCTTCACTTCCTAGAAGTGTTGCTTTCTGCGAAACCGTTTCTAAAAGACTTTTTGAACTACACACTAGATAGTGAGAGTCAATAGGTGCAGAGTGGTTTAGCATGCAGTGATTTGCTAACAGTCTTGTCAGCAAAGTCATTAACTGCAAGTGACATCAAAGATGAGAACTCTAGACCTGTCTGCTCAGGAGTGGGGCAGCAGTTCAACTTGCAGAATCCAGATACTTTATGTTATCTACTTCAGTTCATTTCAAGTTAAATAGCAGTGGGACAGCCTAGCTAAGCAACTTTTTGAACCCTCGAGCTCCACTCAAGTTTATTCCTTTGGACGATAACCCTTAGAAAGAAAACAGTAACACAAACAGATCTCCTGGGATTGCCTAACATCCCTAGACAGCAACAGGAGTGTGCTGAAGACCAAGCAGTGGCTGAACTTCTTAAACACTGAAGAGAGCTGCACAGGAAGTCTGGTTTATTAAGAATTTTCTTGTAATGCTGCAATGCAGAGTTTCCCAACCAACCTTTGCTCACCTACTGGCAAGGACACACATCTGTGACATAGTCTATGCGGCTACTGTTCTTTGCTGTCCGTTGGCAACACTTGACCAAACGAGCAGCAGCTTTCTTTGGCTGTTTACAACATGGTGCCCACAAAGCGTGAGTTGGCAGTCACATCCACAGAGGCACTAAGAGAAAACAGCAGTTTGTTGAGTAGAAATGGATTCCGGCTTCTCTGTACGTTTTATAGTATACTTCAGGCATGTGGCAGTCTTAAAATCCTGGTGTGTTTGGTGATGGCATGCCATGGAAGCCTTTACCCTCATTTAGCAGGTTAAAGTCTTATAGCAGAAGCTGTGAAGAGTTGTTATAGGTCACCGATAAAAAGCAATAGAGTGCTTACGGCCGCCCTGGGTTAATGTTAGCCACAAGCATAATCAGAAAGTTTGTGCTGAGAGGTGGTGTGTAACCCGCTGAATTTATTATCACTGTACTCTGGCCTCTAGATAGCGCATGTGTGCACTGGGGTTGTGGAGGCTGAAGGATGTATAAGGCAGGCCTGTTGGCAGAACAGGGAAAGGCTAGGAAGAGGTTCTCCTTGTCTGCTAGAAAGAAGTATGTATCAATCTAGGGGAGATGTTTTCCTGATCTGGGAGATGGAGACTTCTGTAGTATGTATTGAAATATATTTTGTTGTATCTATTCTATTTGTTATACATACTGTATAAACTCTTATCCAGGCCCTTTTTCTTCCCCATCTTTGCCTAATGAATGTGATGGCCTGAGTAGAGACAGCTTCTCTGACAAACTTGCTTTAGTAACTGCTCAGTTTCCCATGTTCTACCCTGGTATCAAGTCAATCTTAGTTTTTTCCAGGAAATCCGCAAGTGCTAATTTAAAACTAAGATGAAGTTTATTTATGTGGAAGCCGTAAAATTCTCTTTCTGTGCAAGCTATAACATACCTCTGTACATGATTTTTAATGCTTGGACATTTCTTATCCTCTCTCCTCTTTCTCATTGTTCATTGTGTGTTCTGTGTATTTCTCTACATAGTCAAATCGACACAGCCACTTGGTGCTGTGTATCACCCTGCTTCTCTGAGCTGTTTGTCCAGGATTTCCAAAGCTGACTGCTCCTGGTAAGGGTCTTAAAATCATATCTAGACACCTTAATAGAAGTGACCTGATTTACAGAAAATCAAACTGCTTTAGTACCTAAACATGGATTTTGGAACATAGCTTTAAGTGTTCAGTGTGGGTATTTTTAGGGCAGGATGGCCTTCATGTAGAGATCTTTTTAAAGAACTATCCAAACATATATATGCTGTATTTATATTAATAAGCACAATTATAATAATTGTCTTTTTCTACAAAGTAGTACTTCTGAGCTCCTCTTGGGGTGAGGCGTTAATAATGGAAATCATTATTTTAGTTAGTACTCAGTGTCAGTATCTGCATACCCTGAACACTGTGTTAGTTCACTACATAGACCCTTTCACTAAAGGAATCTTTTTTCACTGCTCACCAGACATGTGGGGTCCTCTCTGGGGATTATTCCAGTTAACAAGCACTTCTCTTAATCAGCTTACTATAAACGATAGAACAAACCATGGCAGTGCTCCAGCCATAACGAAGATAGCTTTTAAAAACCTTGCTATTTGATGGTATATGACGCTATACATGACCTAGAGATATATGAAGCATTTCCACCACGCTACAAATGTCTAAACCACTCAGTTTCAGTTCTCACTTCTCACCCCCGTGAGTCAAACCCAGCAGCCTGCCATAGCGCCTATTAATTTATAGATTTAATCCCAAGGGCACATCTGCACACTTGTGAGAAGGCGTGTCTGGTCAGCTGTTGCCACAGTGATGGCACAAATAGACAGCAACCAAGAAGAAAAGAACCTGTAGCTGCATGTACGCTTTGCTGAATTTGAGTATTTAGGGGGTTTTATTCTTATGTATGCTATGCTTGGAAGTCTTGATGTGCCTTTTCTCATGGAACGTCTTACGTTAGAAGAAAAAGAAAATACTGAATGTGTTAAATTTGCTGTGCAAATTGCGTATTTCCTTATAAACACAAAGGTTTCTGCAATGCAGAGCTGAACTGTTACAGTTTATTACAGTGGTTTGAATTTCATGAGTACTTTAAGGTGCTTAAAATTATTCCTAACAAAATGTAGCTAAATAAAAAACTTGTTAAATGGCAAAGAAAACAAAAAAATCCTACAAAAATACGATGTGGCTGCCACTGGGAAAATGTCAGGTACTTGCTTCTTTTAGAAAATAGAACATTACTTAACTAATTTAAAATCCAGATAATTTTCCTTAGGAAAAAAATCAGCAGTAAACCATTAAGGGGCTTGTGGATTTCTTTCATGAGGATGGTAAAGATTCGTGCACAAACATCAGCAAAGGGCAGCTTTCTGAGCTGTTCCCTGCCAATTGCTGACAAAGGCAGTCCTAATGAATCATTCTGAATTGTGATCATGTGCTACCAGCCCACAGTGAGCTGCCAAAGAGGAAGTGCAGCTTGTTTTCTTTCATTTTCTTGATTCCTATGCTGTAGGAAGATGAAAGGAGAAGGAGGAGGAGGCAACAGCAGCAGCCAAACTTAATAAATAATTCTGACGGTTCCTGATATCAAATGGAGGCCCCTGAGTGGGACCCACTGAAAAATGACACCCTTCCGCCGACCCTGACGCCAGCTGTCCCTCCGTATGTGAAGTTGGGCCTGACCATTGTATATACTGTTTTTTATTCACTGCTTTTTGTGTTCATCTACGTCCAGCTCTGGCTGGTCCTTCACTACAGGCACAAGAGGTTCAGTTACCAAACTGTCTTTCTGTTTCTGTGCTTGTTTTGGGCCTCCCTTAGGACTGTGCTCTTTTCATTTTACTTCAAAGACTTTGTGACAGCAAATTCTCTCAGCCCCTTCATCTTCTGGCTTCTCTATTGCTTCCCAGTCTGCCTCCAGTTTTTCACCCTGACCCTGATGAATCTTTACTTCACACAGGTAAGCAACAGATTTTTGTTTTATTAAATCTGACAGAATGGTAAAGCATTATTTTATAAGAATCATGAGAAGAATGTAATTTGCAAGTGTACCTTGGCAATGCAAAAAGCAAATTTCAGTTATTTAGTTGGGTATTTTAACTTTTGGTCTATATGCAAGTGATCAGTGTTACAATGAAACTGGAGCCCGAAGTGATCATTTCAGGAATGGCAAATAATGTATCAACTGTCTATTAAATGGTTGTCATTTAATTTAAAGGTTGGGGAAAAATGTATTCTTGAAAGCCGGACACCCAAATTGCCATTCCATTATTATTCCTTATTGTTGTTCTTGTTATTAGACTTCATAAACCTCCTGGCTTAGCAGACCAGATCTCTGCATGCGGTCAGAATTGTAATTTCTAATTTTGCTGGCAACCCCCCACCCCAGTTTTTCATTAAGTTGGCTAACATGTTTCTGAGTGAGGTTTCTGTTCTATCACTATCAAAACTGTTGATCGAGTCCTACTGTGGACCCAAATTCCTAAAATGCTCTGTATTACACATAGCAGTTGACTCTGGACACCAGTAAGTGCTAAGTGCTGTACAGAGATACACCCTCTATTTCAAGGACGTTGTGATGTAAAGGTAAATTAGCTGTATAGTGGGGTAAAGGAAATAGTATCTCCATTTCAGAAAGAGGTCTTGACAGTGCATCTGTGCTATGGACAGCTAAGAAGCTGTATGAGTTAGACTGCACAGCGCTCCAGGTTGCTGCAGTTAGACTTGCTTGGAAGTATTTATGGTGAGCTTGGGTATCTTGGCAGGGGGCTGCAGGTTGGGATATTGGTATGCTGAGGGAAAGAAAGGCTGCTGGGCTTGCTGAAGATCTTGCAGGAAGCTTGTGAGAGGGCAGGGACTGGATTCTCTATGTCCTCAATCCCACTATAGTGCCTGGAGCAGGAAGCCAAGCCTGCACCCAGATGACCCCTGTCAAAGTCCACTTTCCCAGTGCAGGGGTAGTTGGCCAGGAGAGCACCAGCCGGAGTGCTCCGGAGCACCCCCGGCAGTGCTCAGGATGCTTTGGTTGTTGCTATGTGCCCTACTTAGAACCAGCTTGGTGCCTGGGTCTGGGTGCTTCTGTAACACCTACGATGTGGAACAGTGCTCTGTAGTGATTACAGGCCTGTCAATTCTGAACAGCCTGGCTGGAGAGATCAGGCTGCTTGTGAGAGCTGCCATCCCAGAGCTGAAAAAGCAGCAATGGTAAGCATGACAGCTGTAAGAGGATCACTTGAGTTGTAGAGGGTATTAAATACTTAGAACCACATACACAGTTTTGTGCTTTGGTTTACTTCTCTGGATTCAGTGTCTGAAACACCTGCTAACTCACCCCAGTCCACTCCCTGGGACTTGAGATATATTAAGGGATTACAGGAACCTTTCATCTACATGCTACTCAAATCCAGCTCAGACATGTGGTGACCTATGCTTTATCCCATAGCTATTGTGAGAGTCATTTGATAATGGTGCTGTTCCCCCAGGTCAAACGTCCATCATCGCGCAGTCCATTGCCATCACAGCATCTGGGACTAAGTCATAGCCCTAGGTCAGATTCTTCCCTCAGAGACACACATAAGGCTGCTGTGGGAGTCTGGAGGCAGAATGCAGCATCCTGGCTCTTTGCCAAAAGCGGAGGCTGGTGTGAGCATAGAGTGGGTACAGCAGTCTGCACTCGGTGAATTGGAGTGCCAGCACTCAGGGGCTTAGTGTTGCGGGTAACTGATTCCTTTCATCTAAGGAAGATCTAAAAAGAGAGCATACAGAATGCACACATATGTCCTTTTAACTTATTTTTGGCATTGCTGTCTGATATCATTCAGGAAGTACAAGTCAGTGGTTGGAAACAGAAAACATGCTAAAGCTATTGGTTCTGCCTTTGAGACAATTTCTGCTTTGTCACCGTGAGTCCTCACGATCTTCTTTGCCCCTCTGTAAAAGAGTGTCATAGTTACCTGTCCTGAAGAGCTGTTGTGAGGATTTGGAAAAAATACTTGCAGGAGACTTTCAGAGTTTGTGATGTGTGTCATAATCTTTAAAGATCGTGGGCCACTGTAGACAGGCATATTATTAGTATTGTTGTTTGCTTTAGAGCTGGTTGCTCCCAGTGAAATCTCATCTCAAATACTCCCCAGCCAAAACAAAGCCTTAAGAAATAGAAGCACAGCCATTGTCCGAATATAACGTAAGACACAGAATAAGTGCACATATTTTTAATTCACTGTTATTAATTCTTTTCTTCTAACCATTAAAAGGTGGTTTGGCTTGAAATTCAGCATCTTCTTGAGACTGTATATTTAATGTGCATCTAGCTTTGCACAGTAGGCAAGCAAGAACTAGTGTGGAAGGGGTGGGGAGAGAAAATTTTGTTTTCAGTAATGGCTTATAACTTCACAGACCTGTTCAGAAACAACTTTTATTCTTTTTTTCTCTAGAAGGCAGGCAAGAAGGGTCTGCAGCTGTGTCTCATTGCATGAAAACTGTGCTATTTAACTGGTGCTTAGCTAGAGGGAAAGAAGTGATCTATGTATAGTACAGGGACAGAGGACTGGAAGAGATCTTATAGGTCTCTGGGATTTGCAGGTGTTTATTATCTGCTGTATGGCACCCAGACATGTGGCACTGCTAGGAAAACTTTTAGACAGAGATGTGAGAAGAAAAAGTGATTCCAAAAAATATTGCAAATCTTCCTGGTCAAACAAAAAACCTCATTTGGCAAGTGCCTGAGGGCATTTTTCAGAATAAGCACCTTTGAACTTGACATTAAGTTAGCCACAACTATTCTCTTTTTAATAGGTATCCCAAAGCAATGGAGGAACAAATTTAGACTGTATTTTATGTGTAGCAAGACAAATAAGACATCATGGCATGAGCACGGGAAGGGTTGTTCCCAGACCTGAGCATCACCATCAGCAGATACAGCAGCAGGAGCTGTAATGCACTGGGGCAGGTTGCTCAAGTGGGGGACCTGTGCATGAACGAGAAGTTACAATCAAAATAGTTTTGACTCGGAACAATTCCTGAGGGATCTTTGGATTAAAAGCCAAATTCAGGGTCTTTCGCTATGGTCTTGATGCCCTACTTATGGCAGAATAGAAGATATGGCAGGTGTAGATATGGCATAGATAATATTAGCTCCTCTCAGAAATCATACTGCACAAAATACATACAATTTCTATTCAGAGTGCTAAATTTATTAGAATTTATTAATTCTGTGTCTGTATTCATTTTCTTCTAAAGAAAAAAAAAAATAATGTGACCTCCCCTCTCAGGATACGCCTCTGTCTACTTAGAAATCAAGAAAGTAAATCTCAAGTGAACGCTTTCATAAAACAGTAGCCCCACACCGGCAAATAACTGCATTGTACCAAGCCAGAGCAGGTCCCTGATCCTGATCTATCAGATTGGGAGCTGAAGTGTGCATTTCCACCTACACAGACCAAAAAGCCCATAGATATGTTTATCTCACACCTGCAGCTCCCACAGGTTTATTTTGCTGCTTGATAAAGCAGAGACTGCAAATCAGCAAATAACATATTTTCCACTTTAACTGACTCCAGAGAGCGAGGATCCCAGGACTCAGGCACTCTTTTATTTATGTCCTGCCTAGCTAAATCTTCCCTGCCCCTCACAAGGGGAGACTGAGATGAGTCCTCAGGCTTTACAGTCAGTGCTGTGGGCAAAAGTGTAAAGAGCCTCAGGGAAATAAAATAAGTTGCCTTTTTTGGTGTGTGAGGGGTGGGCAGAGAAAGGCTTGCTTCACGTTGTCCTGTTTGCTTCAGACTTTACATTACCCCGGGGACCAGGATACAAATGAAGCAGGAGGGAGGCTAGAATGGAGGGTTACAGACTCAAAAAACAAGGTCAGGGCCAAAGACCGTGAGCTGTAGGGGATGCTGGAAATCCCAGGCCTCCCCTGTGGCCAGGCACAGCAAAACATTTGGTGGGCTGTAGGTTTAATCATGACTTGGGAACTTCTCCAGGACCTAGAAAACATGGTGCTGAGCTAAAGAACTGTGAGGCTGTATGGGTGGAGAAGGGCTCTTAGGCCGATTTACCTCTCCTTCCTCCTCCCTAACCATCTTCCCTTTTCTCTGGCATCCAGATTGAGAAGCTTAACCTGCCTCCGAGGCAGGGCTGATAAAATCAGGGACTTTCAAATGAAGAGAAATTCTGCCGAGTAAGACAGTTTAGAGGGGAGCTGGTCATGCTGGAAGTGCCTGGCAGGGCAGGGTAAAACCACAAGGTTTTCAGAGAGGTTACGTGTATCTCCGTGGAACTGGGTACGTGTTAGCTCTGGGAAGAAAATTAAGATAACTTCTCATCCTCTAATTATTTGGGACAGCATTTCAAAAGTAATACCACCAGTGAGAGAACAAAGAGGGCTTTTTATTTAGGAGAAATATTTATTTTTTAGTAGAAATGGATACATCATATTTTATAAAGCTTGTTATTAACTTAAAGCATGCTTTAGATGTACACAGAACTACACAGGAGTCTAACTACGGATGATAAAGCATCAGCAAATATGTCTGGCGTAAAACGATGCCCTAGGTATTGGATCTATAGGAGACAAGTTGCAACTGCAGACTGGCTGGCTGTCAGCATCTGACATGAAGAATGAGGTCATTTGACTTAGAAAATAATTTGATAGGAAAGCTACACATGCAAGTTTACTGTGGCTGCCAGCCCCACAATGGTCCCTCTTCTATCAGGACTGTTTTTACCAATTTACACAAGGCTGAGTATGATAGTGAGCCATGTTGCCCACGTCTGTAGACCTTACAAACTGTGTAGCATTTAGAGAGCAGAGGGAAAACTTGCATATTTGGCGGGATCTCATCCAAATGAAAGAATGAACATGAGAGAAAGGGGAAGGTGGGCCTGGGACTAGAAGATACACAGCAGAAGAAAGGTATGTGTGCTAATGGTGCGGGGCTCCGGGACTGCATGAGGTTGGGGCATATTTTAAAGGTGCAAAAAGAAGTTTGCATGGAGTGTGACAGAGGAAGAGAGGGGCCATAATGAAAGGAACTGGGAAAGAAAAGTACATGCTATGGTCCTTGTAGAATTTTTGAAATGAGAACTGGTAAATAAAAATTAACTTAGTTCCTGTGCAGAGGGCTAGCTTCAGACATGTGCAAGCACTTAACACACACCTGAGGCTTTTCGGTAAGCTGAGCTGCGGCTCCTGTAAAAATGAATTGATCAGCTAGCACTAGAGGTACAGTGGAGGTTTGTGCCAGCCGTCATGTCAGTTCAGCTAAATCAGAGCATGGGCTGAAAATTGTTCCAGTGAGATTTTGTTTTCCTTTTGCTCTGGGAACATGTGACTTGGCTTTGACATGTGTTTCATCGATACTTATAGGGCCAGAGTGGCTCCTGATTTAACTTTCAGAACTGTAGCTGGAACCCCCTTAAACTACAGCAGCCTGGTCCTGTCTGTCTACTCTGCTGTCCAGCAGCTCTGCAGATTTCTCTGCAACCGAGCTGCTGATGGGCTCCTGTGCCATGCCCACTGCTCCTCTGCTGGGGCCTGGTAAAATGTCTTTACGGTCAGCTATTTACATCAGTTCCTGCAATGGGAATTTTCCCTAGCTGCATGAAGGGCTTTTGGAGTCCTTTTGTACTGCTGCAGTTTTATGTGCCAGACATACACCTCAGGGGGGTGGAGGAGGGAGTGTGAGAATCTCATCTGAGGTTTCCAGTCCTTCAGCAAAAACAAAGCATCAAAACAGGATATTTCTCCTTTAAAGAACAAGGGAGAGAGGAAATACTTTGAAGAAGAAAAAGTAACCCTTTAGATATTAGAAAATAAGCAAGGACTTTCACTGAGTTTTCTGTATTTCTGTTCATCTTGGGGCTCTCTGAAAGGTCTTTTTAAAAAGCCTGCTTTCAGCTTGCTGTTTAATCTATTCTTAGGAATAGCCTGGTTTGCTCTGGTTTGCTGGAAGACTTGCTTAGATGACTCAGATATTGACTGGAAGCTTTCTCAACACTGTTGCGGGGAGGGGCCCTTGAGCAACCAGTCTCTTGAGCTAAATGCCTCTTAAAAGCAAAAAGCTGCACCCACGCACATAAGGTATATTGAGATCAGCTTCTGACATCCTTACTCCCACTGAACAGCCCTTTATTCTGTGACAATCTCATTGCTTCCAGCAAGGCTAGTCATGAGCTAAGGTCCCATCAGGGTTTAAGCAAAGGTGGCAGAACTTGGCCGCCTGTGTTTCTGTCTAGCAGTGAATTGGTAAGAATGTCCATGCCTTATACTGTAGCTTTCATTCTATGTAGCATCCATTTTCTATACGGTGATCATTTTTTCTTTCTTAATGATCATTTTGCTCTGATAAAATTCAGAAGCATTTATCGTCTGGGACAGATCCACCAAATGTAGAATCACAGTAACAGCTGTTTTGGTGATCTCCCATCTGGAGACCCTGCTGGATCTGCAGCAGGAACGTCATGTTTCGTTTTAGCCGAGTTATCCACGGAGCTTTTGCTGGGTAGGTCACCCTTGGACTGGTTTACGTGACAGGACCGCTCTGTGACATTATAGGGATGAGTGGATCCTTTTTGAGAAACCACAGGAGATGATATTCAGGAACTTTTGAATTCTTTGTGGACCCAGCACAATGCATTGCCCACTGCAAATTGCTTGTCTTGTGCAGTTCTTTGCACAGGCTCTGAAACTTCTGTTCAGTGCCACTCCTGAAAGCTGTCAAAATTAACGGTACAATATGTGTGAGTAAGTGCTACTCAGAGCAGGTGAGGATTGTGGAATGGCCCTAGAGACAAGTTTTACTTGTTTAGTTTCATTGAGGTCAGGAATCTCTTCCCTCCCACTTGCCCACAGTCTCTTTCAGAATAAGCAAGGTTGGCAATAAGTGTTATACAAAAAGTGTACGGGAAGTATTTTGAACCCCATCTTTTTTCTAAAAACTGACAGCCCCTCTTTGTGCACCACGGAAATCAAGAACATTCACAAGCCTCTTGTACCTCTCTTTTCAGTAGCAAGTAAGTAAAACAACCTAAAAACTTCTGAACTCCTGTGAGAATTTATGATCCAGGAATTTGGAGAATGAATCACAAAAATCTTCTGTAAGAGATACTGCCAGGGATGTTAACTATTTGAAAACAGGATCAATGGTTGCAGAATATTTTTAGATGTTTTTTCCCCAGCTTTTCAATTTTATTCTTGGCTAATTTTCTAGGGCCTGCTGAAAAGCTCAGTGTTTCTCTGCTGGTTCAGCTAGTGCTAAGCAGGCTGATGCATCACAAAAATAATTTCCATGTCAAGGCAGCTGTTTATGGTGAATAGGAGTTAAATGACAAGTTGTTCCAGGAGCACTGGAACAAGTGAAGCCTGATTTTCTCCAGATCTGTGTTTCATGCTTGACTTTGAGCTGTTTCCATAACTGAGGCATTTCTTAAGATACTTTGCTGTGCAGACTCTCTTATATTGGGTGATGTGTAGGATCATTATGCAGGGTTCTCCTCACAGAGGTCGTATATCAGATGCCTTTATAGAGTTTCTTGCTTCTGCTGGGTCATTAATTTTTAGGAAGGTGATAAAGGATCATGTCTTTGATGCTTCAAGTATTTTTCCATCAGTTCTCTGAATGGAGTATTTTAAGATTAGAGGGGGGGACAGATAAACAGGTTAACAGGCAGACACATGCCTACACATACATAGTGATCATGTAAGTCCTGTTTCCTTGAGAAAGCATGATAATCACAGCAAATATTATGCAAGCTATACTAAAGTGCATGCAAAACAAAGTTAAATGGATAAGGCAGGATAACTTGAGAAGAAAACAATTAGGAACCAACCCAGAATAAGTCATACAGCATGTTTTTTTATAATACTAGCAATCAGTGTGCTTCTGTGTTGTTTTAAATGAACATTTGTAAACTGAGTGTGTTTGGAAACTATGTTAGCTTGTAAAAAAGCAACGATGCTTTCCTGTAATTTTTTAAATAAATAAGATATAAAATATGCTAATATATTTTTGTATAATATCTGATGGTGGTTAAACACCTATTACTGAAATTACCTAGCTACATTGCAGAAAACATGTCAGTATTTTGTCTTTTCTGTTACAAGAAGGTAACTACTGGGCCTGAGCTATCTGTCTGTAAAAATACCTGTTGTTGTATAGTGAACAGGCAGTCAGCAGAAGCCAAATAATACCTCAGAGTAAAATAATGAGTTTGGTTCTCGATGGTGTCCTTTTGACTGTGTAACATATATCCAATTTCAGGCCAGGGTACTATGATGGGCTTGTCATGGGAACAGAGCATCTGACCCAATATGCCAGTATGAGCTGGTCTACGTGAGAGACATGTACTGTTAAGTCATGTAGCAGCCTAATAATTACTTGCCCCTATGATTATACTGGCATTGGTCCTCTTGTGAATACTGGTATAAAGGACCTTATTCCCAAGCCAGAGTAAGTGAAAATAATGGTGTAGACAATTTATATACAAGTGATCGCCTGCTGAGTGGTTTTAATAATTTGCTTAAAGCTTGCCTGCCACAGATAAGCAATGAATGCAAATCTGTTATGTAATGAAACCTATCATTACATTTCTTATGACCTGTGAGACAGGATTCCTGCAGATCACAGTGTTTTTCTTTACTTACATGTATCCTATGTTTGATGCAATATTTTTCTGTTTTGCAGGTGATTTTCAAAGCTAAGTCAAAATATTCACCAGAGCTGCTCAAATACAGGTAAGAGCTATACAAACATTTAATGTGGTAAAGAAGAGTAGCCATGGTCTTTGAGAAACGCTACATCTTTTATAATTTGTGGCATTCATATCTCAGCTATTCATATTTATATACTAATGTTTGATGATGATGGTTCTGAGGTCAGCTTCTTCCTATGATGTTTAAAAGTCTGTTATTTCCCAACACAAGCATGATTTTGAAACATTCATATATTTCAAAGGCAAGTATTTCAAATGCAAGGAGAAAACACTCACCCTGATGATTTGTTTAGAGGTTCCTAACATTTGTATTGCTAGGTGAATTCGGATCCGGTGTTTGGTAAAGGTAGCAGAGTGATGTATTTATTTTGACAGGAATGAGTGGGACTTGGTATGTATTAATCCGTGAGGTCAGTGGTAATAAAAGACTCAAAAGTTTTGGGAAGATGAGAGAAGAGTTGTGAAGGAAAAGAGCTAGAGAGAATGGATTCAACTTGGTGATGTGTTTGGGAGCTCACAGATAACCTCCTCTGACTCCATAGAGTTGAGGTTATATGGTAGCTTTGCATTTAGGTGGAGAGATTTGTTTGGGATGTTATTGAACAGGAGGAATTGTCAGGAAGTACTTGAAGGTTCCCCAAAGGGCAGTAATGTCCAGAAAGCTGAGGAAGAGCTCAATAAATTAATGTTTATTGTAGCAATGCTTAAAAGCTTCAGTCAGGCAATGTTTTTTGGAGGGGGAGGGAGAGAGACTCCCTCTCTGTCCAAAAGTACTATTTGACATAGTAATGTATCAACAGGTCAAATATTAACATTGTCCTTGCCCTGGAAAGTTTGTGATCCAGTTGGGTTTTGATGCAGCTGGAGAGGAGATGATCTGGAGCAAGTGCTTCAGAAACTATGTTTGGTATAATGGCACTACAGTGAGAGCAGGCTTGGGGTGGGCTGTGCTTGGGCTGGTGATGGTATGGCACACGCAGGGTGTGACGGCTGACTGAGAGATGTGGCCTCCATGCTGAACTGCAGCTGATGCAGAAATTGTCAGGATGGGAACAGAGAGGCTGCATCTGTTCTGGTGGCCACAGGAATGCTTTCAAGTTAATGGGTTTGTGTGAATACCTTGGCTGCATCCCAGACTGTAAGGGGCAAGAGCTGGATGCTCTGTGGTAAATACCGTGGCGTACAAATACATTCACCCCCCTTTGCACTCTGGTTTCTGTGGGAAGGAAATCCAGGAGTATGGGCTGGCAGACAAGCACAGCACACACCAGCCAGGTCCCCAAGCAAGCCCCCATGCAAATGTGCCTGCCCCTGCCAATGTGCAAAGAGAATGGCTTTGCACAAAGCCTGGGCTGCAGGTCAGGATGGTATAGGGCAGGTCTGTGAACATGTTCCTGGCTGGCTTTAGAGGTGAGAGGTAGGAGCTTTGAACCTCATCTGTTACTGATATTTGCGGCAAGGCTTTACTCCTGAAAACTCCTTGAAAATGTCTGTCTTCAAGAAAAGGGAGCTTGGGATATTTACTCAATGCCTATGAAGTGACTACATTAGCACCCTGCATGTAGTTCTTGGAGTGTTTGCGTTCCTAAACACTTATATATTGTGACTGGAATTACTCATGCACAGACTACCCTCCCCACAATAGCTCCATGTCCACCCTGACTCTTGCCTACTGCATTTCTAACACAGATCACTGCTGGATCTGGTCTAGCCTTTTCTCTCTCTCTTATTCAGCTCTGTTGGTAAAGGACTTAAGTAATATTTTGTTTTAATATGTTGATCTCTTAGCATGAATGTGGTTAGCCTGTGTAAAAGAGCCGTATGAATAAAGCTGACCTTGTTTCCTATCTTACGCAGGGCAATTGAAGTGGTGTAACAAGTACACACCCACAGCTGAGGTCTTGAATCTTAATTGTAATGGGCTAGTGAAAGATCATAGAATCACAGAGTGGATTTGGTTGGAAGGGACCTTTAAAGATCGTATAGTCCAACCCCTGTCCCATGGGCAAGGACATCTTTCATTAGATCAGGTTGCTCAAATCCTGATGGAGAGATGGATGATAGAAAGATGGGTGGCCTACAGACAGGGGCTGTACTTACTGAATTTGATTTTTCTTCACTGCTGAATGCTCATTTTTTGACACCACCCCCCCCCATTTTCTTTAGTAAGTATCAGACCGTATTGGCATTTCTCCAATAGATAATGGAAACATAAACAGGGCAACAGAGAGGTAGGACTGTGGTCTGTGTATTAGCACAGGTCTCAGAAATCAGAATCCTTTCAGATAGAGAAAAAATTGATAAAATCCTATCAGAGATCCAGAATGTTAAGCACAGCTATCATGATGTGAGTCACTGTGGCAAGAGCTCAGTGTGAAGCCTGTGCCAGCCCAACTTCATATTGAAACAGTCCTCTTGCACGTCTCCCTGGGCTTGGGGATTTCTTACAGTCACTGGGTTTGGATGAGGCTTGCTGTGCTGTATGTGCATGCCTTGTTACACACAAGCCTCAGACGCTGTATGGTTTTTGAGGAAACCACATACAAAATGCAGTAGTTTCAAACAGATTTTCCTGTTAAACAGGGCAACACGCACTGCATTCATCTGAAGTTTGATTTTAAGCTCAAAGGAAAATTTAGGGGTGCATCCGACACAGAAAGAACAGAACTCCCTGGCACGTGCCTTTCCTGGCCAAGCCAGATTACACAAAACTCCTTTTAAGGGACTATCCCAAAGTGGGGATTAGGCACAATAGTTTTTGAACAGTCACTGGTGCAATCTGGAAGGACCTCTTTGGCCCTGCTTTTCTATTTTCTAAAAAATACCATATGCTTATCATGCCTTTTAGGTGCCCTTGTAGTTGAGATGTAAGGATACATTCTGCCTTTAAGTGAGTTAGGAATGCTTTCTGCAGCTGCACAGACCCTAAAACTGCCCTGAGAGACACAGTCTGCATCTCCATCAGTGCTTATTCAGAAGTTCAGCAACAGTGCTTCTATTGTCAAAACAGGCAGCGTTTCCCCAGCCACATCATGTTATTACGTGGGATGGAAGATCATTATGTGAAGAGCTGCACAACTGACTGGCCATGACAGCTCACCCTGGCACATATAGGAGTGTGTGGGCATGAGAGTGTGACAGTGCTGGGGTTTTTTTTTTTGCTAAACTCTCTCAAGGAGGAGCCTGGCCTGGAAGCCTATAAGCCTTGCTGGTTGCAAGCCAGCATCAAGGGCATCTGCAGGATGCGCTGCAGCAGGAGGTCCCTCTGACTAAGATGAGCAAAAAGAGCATGTACTTACTGTCCTGCAAGCTGGCAACATGTAAAAGCATACCTTTCCTCGTAAGCCCGATCCCCACAAGAATGTTTTACCTGCACTACAATAGCAGAGCAGAGATGACACTATTAAAAAGACTTTGGGAGTGGTAGGAAAGGAAGACACATGACCACCACTTAAAGACTTTTGAGATATTATAAAAGCTGTAAATGTACCACCACTGCAACTGGAACTGCATTCTTCAGAGGAAGCTGCGTGAGAGAGGAGCTTCAGGACTGCAGTGCTTCCAGCATTAGACTGTGAGGTTTAAAGGAACTACCCCCAGCTGCTTATCCTAAAAACAGAGCCCTGCCCTAGAAGGTTAAGAATGAGCACAATCTTCCCCCTGAGAGGGAATTTCTGTGACTGGCAAGGAAAAGACAGCATCCTCACTCACTGCCAGATATAGCTGGAAAGAAGGGCATTGATTTCCAGGCAGGGACTTTTAGGCTTTCAGTTCTCCCTGTTACACATTTAAAAGGCCTCAAAGGTATACCCCTTCCTTTCTTGCGCTCTGAAAAGAAGCCAGCTTTTGTAGCTGTGCTCATGCTATCCCAAAGGGGTATGAATGTGTGAAAGACAAAGATCACCATTGGGTAAAGTATTTTTAAACAATCAGAATAGGATTCCTCAGGGACAGTCTGGATGTTTATTGTCAGCCAAGTTCAAAGTTCCCAGCAGGCATGAAAAGCTGTGGCCAAAACCTTTTGTTCAGTGACTGCAGAGTATGGCCCTTATCAGTAAGTATGACCCTTGGTCAGCAATGATAATGGAGTAAGCAAACACCTGAAATGGAAACATGCCCTTTTTTTTTTTTAAAGTGAAAAGCTCCACAGCTGTGTGTAGGAGTAAAGAGGAATTAGAAGCAGCTTTCCTTGAGTATGTGGTATACTTATATTGCAGGTGTCAGTGCTGGGTAGGTGGGGGAAAAACAGATGAAGAAAACCAGTTCAGCTCTTGGGCTTTTGTCTGTCACATTTCTGTTCCAGCTCTGCTCCTGTGGTGTGCAAATGAACCCTTTGCCTAGCATAGATGGCAAAATGTGAACCCAGAATCAATATGCATATTTAAATTTCTTGACATTTCTTTCAAGAGGTTGCCCATGACCAAGTTATGTAGGAAAAGGGATAGAGAAAGGTCCTGGGGAACCAGTAACTCAGTAATTTTTCCTACTGTTAGACACTTCCCCAATTTAATATGATGGCAAACATCAGTGGTCAGTGATGCTTCTCATGGCAGTGGTGATGTAGTAAAACCAGGGTCAAAACCAGCCTGTTCCAGGAAACTTGGCTTTTTCTGAGGTTTCTCCTGTCAGCGAACAGTCAGAGGGTTTGTGCTGTATATGAAGTGCACGCTCTAAGAAAGCACATGTGTGTTTTAAGTAGTTTTTAAGAACTGTGCTGTTGTATTTCTGCTGCAGACAGTCTTCCATGTTTTGCTGCTTGATATTAGTTTCTTTACTTACAGCTTGTTGTGTAACTGTAAAAACAGGTTTGAAATGAGCTAAGTTAATCTCTCCAGCAATCTGGAGCACTTTGGTTTGTGCTTGGGCAGCTGGTCACTCTGTCACCTATGGCCGCCCAACACGTGCAGCTTTCGTAGCTCAGAGTGCAGCTTCCATCTCATGACTGACACTTGCTGAACAATGTCGCTAAAACTGTTTTCTCCTCACTCTCCCAGGTTGCCACTCTACCTGGCTTCTCTTTTCATAAGTCTCCTCTTCCTCTTGGTGAATTTAACATGTGCAGTACTGGTGAGGACACAGAATTCAGAGAGAAAAGTCATTGTCTCTGTCCGGGTGGCAATTAATGACACGTTGTTTGTGCTGTGCGCTGTTTCACTCTCCATCTGCCTGTATAAGATTTCCAAGATGTCTTTAGCCAACATTTACTTGGAGTCCAAGGTAAGGTACATTTTCAGTTCTTTTCAAGTACCTTCTGAGAGACAAGGGCAGTGCGAGGCGAAGCCACACAGTTCTTTAGATAGATCCCCTGAGAGCTGGAGGCCCTAAACGTCACAGCTTGCACTTGGCTGGTCATCCTGTTCAATATATGAATTAAATACTAAGTGGTAGCAAGGGTGCTTTTGGCTAACAGCAGTGACCCCAAAATATGTATTTTTAAGGCAGAGTTTACAGAAGTTATTGGCTGGAGTTTCTCACAGCTTTTTTCACGTGGATACTGCTTTCTCCAGGTCCTGGTTGGAAGACCATTTAATTTCAGTACTGCTACATAGAAATAGTATTGGTACATACTTTGGGATCCTTCAGCTTGTCAAATTATTGACTGATTAAGTTAACTGTTTAAGGTACCAGCACGCTGAAGATAAACCAGACAGAGGAATATGAATCTCCCTTTATACATTTGCATATGGTCCTATAGATAATGAAAATGTATTTTTAAAGACTTAATACATTGTAATTTAGCCAAGGGGGGGAGAAGGGGAAAAAAGTCTCTCCTATGATTCTACAAAATGTTCTTTAAAAAAATATTGTTAGGTTTACAGCTTTGGACACATTCAGTGGTCAAGGCACTGGGTGGTATCACATAAGCATGCAGTCTTTATTGTAAAATCAGTGATGATGTTTTGTATCTATAAATAATGAAATGGTGCTTTCAAAGATCCTTGCATTTGCAGTAGCTAGTTACATCTTAAATTATTAGTTTAATCAATAGCACATTACCATTACCGCAACAAACCTTTAAAAATGTTAAGTTTCAGCTGCTATTTAGAAAATCTTATTAAAAAAAAAATTCCTCTCTCCATTTACTTAATCAGATAAAAGGAGTACTTTTCCTGTTTAATCAAATCTGGCTCTACTGCACAACAACTGAAAGCTCAGGGCTGAATAGAAGATTTAAAAACACAGCTTAGTTTGTTTTGTTTCTTTCAAGCCTGTCATTTGCTGACCAAAGAGCATGGGCAATGGATTATTTTTACTAGTAAAAAAAGTTTTTCTATTGCTGCAAATCACAGAAGCATAAATCTCTGTAGGAAAGCAGTGTTAACCTAAGGGAGGCTTTGGTAGATTACTTTGTTCCATTTCCTCTCCTGGAGGAAACCTGATCTTTTTTACTTCAAGTTACTTCATAAAAACAAACTCTAACATTATTGCAGACAGGAAGGGACAGGACACCCATCTGATGAAAGTTTGAATGTGGAAATGAGAATTAAAGAGCGCTTTGCTCCTTTCTGCTGATCTGAAATGAGAGTTCCTCTGGGGACTTCCAGCAGGATTTGACTGCACATACTTAAGGATACAGATGGCTGGAGCTGGCAGTGAAAACACATCCTGGTTTAATCTGCTACTTTTGTGCGGGAAAAAAACTAGCTAAAGAAGAAAAATCCATTCTCTGCAGTGATATGATAGAAGTAGTGTTGGAGACAATGCGCGCTCTGCAGTGCCTGTAGATACGCATTGGTACTGGCAGCCTTTTATTTGCATCCCCCGTCTGCTGGCACCTATGTTCTGACCTCATGTGACACGCACTCACCTCCATGACCTGGAGCAGGGGGCCATCCTGGTTCTCTGTGCCAAGACTAGCATGGCACAAGGAGGTGCACAGCCCTGCCCTTAGGTGCCGACTTGGGCCAGTTCTGTGCTGGCCGGAAGCATCATGTAGTGGGACACGCTAACAACTTGGGGCTTCCCCTCTCTTCTATAGGGGCCTGTGACTGAAAAAGGATTCATCTGGCTTTACTGTTACTGCTACGCTCTCCCTTCCCCAATCCACTAAGTAGATTTGACTGGCTGCAAAACCAGGACCCTTTCACCCCTTTTTTTGTATTTTGTGGGATTGAAGTTTGTTAAATCTGCATCATATTTAACTATTAAAGAATGACAGCTATGTAGGGAAACCTATATAGGGAAATTACTACCCCGTTCTGCTCTTCACTTCTGCTATCCCCAGTCTGTAAATGCCACTGAGCTGGGATATGGTATGTGTCAATCAGCAGCTTCTCTCTCCTCTCTCACCCTCAGTTTCCATGACAGCAGCAGTGACTTGTTAGTACCAAAGGAGAATAGAGAAGTGCCTAGCAAACATTTCCTCTTTGTGCATTTCCTGCTTGCTGGTCTTGCCACGGCTTTCATCTCTGCCTGCTACGTATCTGGCTTCTATTCCCGTAAAGCAGCAGGCTCTTGGCTCACTCCCAGCATGGCTGCAGGTTATGGCCTGGTGGACAGTGGTAGTTCCAGCGTATTTTAAGCAGGAA
This sequence comes from Phaethon aethereus, assembly GCF_964289735.1. Classification (NCBI taxonomy): domain Eukaryota; kingdom Metazoa; phylum Chordata; class Aves; order Phaethontiformes; family Phaethontidae; genus Phaethon; species Phaethon aethereus. The sequence goes on from NC_138576.1 coordinate 85,671,584, forward strand.
TTCAGAAAGATTGACCGCACTGGGGATTTTGTAATACTCCTGAGCCTGGCTGTTTCCTGAATCAATACTATTTTTCTGGGAAAACAGGCAACCTAGTTTTCTGCAAGCTTTCCTGACTACTCCCTGAGTTCTTTATTAACGCTCACCAGGGAGTGGTGCAGACAGAGGAGCTGGGTTGGCAGAGCTGCAGGGACAATAGTCACCAGCATGGGTGAGCAGCGGGAGGGGCTGGTAGTCTCCTGAAGGCCAGGGATTCAGGACATGGTGACCTGGTGACTTTCCTAGTCACTAGCTCTTCTGTTATGTCTGTGCTCTAACTTGCCACAGTGCTTTGGACCTGTGCTCCTTGGAGGCACACCTGGAAGCAGAGTTTGTGAGTGGAGGGAATCCACTGTCTCCTGCACTTGGTATGAAAGGTCCTGGGAGGAGAGGAGCAACTTCCCTTTTGGCCCCTCTCTCACATGGATGAGAGGAGCCATCCTCCTGCTGTCAGTCTCTGCCAGGAGAGGGAGAGGGCAGGGCTCGTGAAGCAAATGACTGCAAGGTATTTTGCTCCCCTTAAAGCATGCAGAGCTTTAACCCATCTTTATTCCTTTAGCTGTGCAAAGCACTATTCCAGAGTCAGCTGCATAGAATTTACTTTGAGCTCTTCCTTCAAAGTCAGTCCCATTTTTGTAGATTTGCCTGCCCCCGTGATCCAACTCACACTGATACCTGTAGCCATGGCTCCTGGATTCCTTACTTTCTTGCTGTTGCAACAACTCGTGTGCTGGATTCTCCATCCCCCACAGTGACCCTCTCCACCTGACACAGTGGTCAGTTGTCTCACTTCTTCCTGACGCTGGATTAGGCTCTTTCCCCTGCTCTGTCCATTTTTCTCTCTAGGGCTTAAGGAACTGTTGTGATTTCACACTTTGCAGTCTCATTCCTCCCCTTGTGCCCACTCACAGACTGCCCTGCCATGGTCACTCTGCCCATAGGCCGTGCTTCTGCTTTTGTCTCCTCTGTGTTGACATTAGGTAAGGCAGGATGTTCTTTTCCTGTCTGTGCCATGTTTAACTGCTGACTGTTACAATCTGCTCTGTACTTAGGAAATAGGTGCAAGCAGTTGTAAAAAGATGCCAGGTTGCATCATGCTAGCTAGCCAGCATCTGATCCAGGATGCTGTATAGCTAATGCATAGCTGAAAGATGGATTCTCTTGCTCCATCTGATGCCAAGTGTAGTCCTTAGGTGTTTTCATTGCTCTAAAAATAGCAATTGTACAGTAAGTTGTAGGAATTAGTCGCAGCCCATGTTGGTAAGGCCTGGAACTGCTACTGTTGCCTGGAAACCACTGTACTGATAAAATACAGGAATATACATAGTATAGGATATACTGATCAAAGAAGGGAAAAGTCACATTAGGCAGAGTAGCATGACAACCCTCGAAGTCCATGCAAAGCAATGTTCTTGACAACTTATGAATCATAACCTGTTTTTAAATCTCTTCCAGGGCTCATCTGTCTGCCAGGTGACAAGTATAGGAGTGACTGTTATCCTACTTTATACCTCACGAGCCTGTTACAACTTGTTCATCTTATCGTTTTCCCAAACCAAGAAAGTCAATTCTTTTGATTATGATTGGTACAACGTATCAGATCAGGCAAGTATGAAAATATTTGCTAGTGAGAAAAACTCATTCTATATGTGATGGCTGATTTCCTAAATGCTATGAGAAGAGGAATTAATATATTAAAATTTTATTCTTTTTTATTCAATGCACTAAGACTGTTGTGCTCCAGGAATACAAATTTCTGGTAATGTCAGCATAAGGAAGTAAAAACCCACGGTGCTAAAAGAAAGAAGTAACCTCCAGCTAAATAATTACAAAAAATTTCAATCTTTTATTTACTTTGGTTTTATTCTTAAAAAAAAAATCCTTGTATTAAAAAAGAAAGACAGGTGTTTTGTCCATTAGAAAGAAGCTACTGTACTTGGAGAAGCAGAAAAACAGTACTTGATTCCACTGAAATGCTTAGTTCTGAAGTCATCATCAAATCTCTCATTGCCATCCAGGGCTGTAGAGTTATTTACCTGAATTCTGTCATTAGCGTGATACCTTCTGCAGTTTGAGGATAAGAATGTGATTCTTCCTAACCTTTAATTGCAAGTAACAATTCAGATTGAAAACTAACAGTGATAAAAACACTAAAGGAAATTCTTCATTGAATATTATGGAATTATGAAATCCAGCTCCTTTCTCTGCTTTGAAGCATGTAGTGCAGTCCCAGTAGTTTTCCAGCTCTGTCAAGGCTGGGCAAAATGGCAAGCCTCCGTCTGGACCATGAGTACATTTTGTTTGGCCTCAAAATCCCAGGCCTGTGACATCTCCCCACCCTCTCAGCAAGCAGCTGCAGACCAAAAGCAGCATTCCCAGCTATGCAAGGGCCTTTTGTTGCCAGAGTGGCCAAGCAAACCTGGAGCCATTAATAGTTTTCTGTGGAGCAGTAGATAAAACTGTAAATAAGAAGTAGGTAAACAGTAGGGTAGGATTGCTCAGAGGGCCTCATTAGGAGTTAGTTGAGTGGGATCTGTCAAGGGACCACTAATCAATCCTGCTGCGGTGCAGAGAAGAGGAGTGCAACTAGGTGGGTGCCACTCTGTGTAATTAGAAGATCCAGGTTTAGGCAGAAGGGCACGGGTTGTGATTCATCTCCTGAATCAAACGCCTTTCCTCCTGTGGCTGGGGCCTGGAGTGTTGCTGCTGCTGACCTCTTGCAGGGGGCACTTCTTGTGCTGATTTCTACAGCCTGGAGTAACAGGCGCTGGTGCCTTATGGCCAGAATATTTGGTCCCTTTTTCCCCATGGAGGTAGAAGTTGTTCACAGGGAGCGCACTGGAATGCTGTAGGCCTTAGGTCACTACTACTGATTTTTGAACATCTGGTTGGACTTGCAACATTAGGGTTGCCTGGATTTTGCCTGGGGTAAATTATTTGAGCCATATGTAACGTGCCTGGAACTGAGGAGGAGGTACGCAATTTGGTACCAGAATCAAAAGTCACTTTTAAGAGTACAGACCAGTGTTTGCAGTGTGGTACTGCCTCGGGTCACCTGTCAGAAACATTACCCTTTTCTCTTCTGTGCAAAACAAGTGAAAGGATGGGATTTGCCCTCTGCAACTATGGTGCAGGGGCAATCTAGAGAGAAATTCAAAGCTAATACTAGAGTAACAGCATGGGTATGCAAACTAACAGTTTGAAGGGATCCAAGCCTTAATTTTTAAAAGCCACATTGCCAGCAAAGCCCTTGAAGACCCGGGTATTGATTGTTGCTTTACATATTATTCCCAGCTGGAAAAGGACTGGAAAGCTAGTTTCTCATTACCTGGATTTGATCACTTGAACAAATGGTTGCTTGCCAGGCTCTTAGACTGAGAAGACCTGCATTAAACTTTGAGTTTGCTGAAGTAAAGATAGCAGGAGGAGAAGGAGAGAGGAGGAAAGGTAGAAGGAAAGGGAAGTCATGTACCCAACAAGATAGCATATTGATTTTTCTTAGTATGCCTTTAGTCATTAGCCAGGTTAATCTGGCTTTACTGGATGGAATTTCTGGCTGTTGTCAAGCATTTTAGCCACTTAAATATAGATCTTCATAAGAAGACATGTTGCCTTTTGCACCTTTAAGTGAGCTGCCATCTTTATTTTAAACACTCTTTGACTTTTCAACAGGCAGATCTGAAATGTCAGCTGGGAGATGCAGGTTACATAGTGTTTGGTGTGATCCTTTTCATCTGGGAGCTCTTGCCTACTTCCTTGGTTGTGTACTTCTTCCGTGTCCGAAACCCTACAAAAGATCTAGTAAGTGGTATTTGTTAATGTATTATTTGCCTTAGCCCAGGCAGGTCTGGAGGGCTCAGCTTCTGAAGGAGCGTTTGCTTCCTTACATTTTGACTTCTATTTTAAAATGTGTCCTTGGCAGAAGAAAAGCAACCTAAACTTCCCACTACTTGATGCTAAGCCCTCATGACAGAAACTCGTCATTTTTACGCAGAAGGAAGTTAAGGTGTTTCTCAGTTTACGTTAAAAATCAGGAACCTTCTTAAATGTAGGGACATCTTCCCCTGGGGATAATGACTTTATTGGAGTCAGTGGAAAAGGAGTTTTTTATACAAAATTGGGGTCTTTCATCACATTGCAGTGAACATGGTTGTGTGTGCTAGCTGTTCAACAGTACACATGAAAGAATAGATTTAATTCTTTCAGCCCTGTACCCATTGAATTGTTTCCATGTCAAAGACCAATAGCCATAATAAGCACTTGCTGACATTTTTGTTTGCTGTTTCAGCAGAGCAGAGATTAAGGTGTGAGTTGTAAGGGTAATTCCCTTTAAGTATCCTTAATATCTAAGTAGTTCACAAGTAAGAGAAGCAGTTAATAGAATAACTTTTTAGAGAAGGCGATGTTTTTTATTCTCATGTGCAGATTTCGGAGACAGTGATACAGCCAAGCTGAACAAGGAAGTAACAAATCCCCACCTCTATAAAGCCCTGCCTACCGTTCACCTGTGATACCTAACATCACACTAAGGAACCCCTTGGGCCCCAGTGTTTATCACCAAAAAAAGCTCAGCCCCGCTCCTGCTTAGGAGTTAGGCAGGACAACTGCAAAGAGAGAGAAATGTTTTAAAATACAGTCCGGTGGTGCTACTCATCTAAAAAGTGACCACAGGGATATCTCATTTTATTTAAAGTGAGTTTAATAAGGCTAGACCTGGTGGTCAGGTTTGGATAGTGTGAGAGATTCACAAGAGAAGGAAAATACGGTATGTGGTCTAATCTCTCCTTTCAAAAAGACTTGGAATCCTACTCAAACAAGAGCTCAAATGGAGTCAAACAGGCAGAATTCTCTCATAAGTCAAAGAGCACTGCAGTAACACATATAACGTATTTTTGCATTGTGATTTGCAGAAAGCCTTAAATCTCCCAACTTCATAAGGATACAGTTCAGAAGAGCCAAGAAGTGATATCACTTCTTTTACGGATACCTTTTTTAGGGTAGACGTTATCTGTCAGAATGGATAGGTCACAAATATTTATGCTAAACAATATCATGGTGAGAGGAAAACTGGAAACAACAACGTTAGAAAGAAACAAAAAATGAAGAGACTGTAGCAAGGCAAAACGGAACTTCAGTGCAAGTATGCCACAAGAGGGAGACCAAGGGCCACAGAACTGTAGTCTGATGTGTTCAGCTGGCTAACTGTTATAGCAGTTAAGTATCAAGTGGTCCAGTGGTTGAAAATACTTGGCCAGGAACGATGGGGTTAGAATTAAAACAAACCCTCTTTTAGATAAAAAAATCTTAACAACAATTCTGATTTAGTAAAAATCAAAAATGTTCTTTATTTTTAATAAGGAACAATCCCAAGAAATAGTTGTTCTTTGGTTTTACGTTTCATTCAGGACTGCAGAAACAAAAAGTTTGATGAGAGGCAGCCTTCATTCAGCACTGTTCAATTGTAAAGCTCCACTCAACAGACGATTAGAGCCTGGAACGAGCTGTCTGTGTGCTTTGGTGCTGACACAGGGTAACTGCAGTGCGTGGTTCTGTGCCTCACCATACCTTCAACCAGACAAATGTTGGAAATGGGGAGACAATGGAGGTGGACCTATTTTTAGATCGTCTATGTCCAAGTTATTTAACATCTGAAAAATAGGCGGAGATTAAACTGCGCTCCTGCTTAAGGCCAAGGAGAAGATGTCATCTGGGCTTATCCACAACTGCAGGGAACCCTGTTCTCTGGGGATGGAAGCAGTGGATCAGTGGAAGAGGCTCAGCTGGGTCCTGGATGTGTCTCTGCACTGTTTCTGGAATCCAGCTGACCTTTTGAATCTTGTATGTTTTCTGTTTTGATTCATAGGGAAATAAAGGTTTTATCAAAGGACCTTTCCTTGGGATTTGACCCTCACAGCACTGTAGAGCAGGTACCAAAATTGCTCAGAGACGTCCTAAGGGGCTTTTCAACTGTGGTTTCATTAAGCAGGATGCCAAGGTTCTGCATGGTCGGTTCCTGAGGCAAGGAAAGTAATGCACCAGTAGGGAGGGTTACAAATGTGGGTGGTAAAACCAAATCTCTTTAGCTGTTTCATATCCTTCAGCCCCTCAGCTGCCTCCCTACTGCTCACTTCATGTCACATTTGGCTAAAAGCGCAATGTGTCCAGGATGGACAGGACTTCAGCAGAGAGGTTAAATGCATACTGGAGGGTGGGGTGGTTTCATAAATGGGTTGTATCTGTTAGCTAGAAGGAAGCAAAAGGAAAAGCCATTAAGATCAGTAGACTATCACCACACTGGTGGAGTGTAGGAAAACACAAAAATACTTCTGTTGCCTACAGCAAATGTAAAATTGTCTGTTTTATTTCGGAAGCCAGGAGGTAAGTCTGCAGTGACTTCTAAAAGAGGTCAGACACCAAGCAGTTTATCTATCTGTCGCCAGTACTGACTGAGGTTTCCCTTCCCTCAGGCCAACGCAGGAATGGTCCCAAGCCACGGCTTCAGTCCCAGATCTTACTTCTTTGACAACCCTCGCAGATACGACAGTGATGACGATCTAGCATGGAATATTGCACCACAGGGGGCACAGGGCAGGTGAGATACAAGAACAGAAACTGGAGGAGGAAGAACTCTCACATGCTGCAGAAGGCTAATCTATATGGTCTAGCTCCAACTGTTGCACAAATTCCAGGGGGTGAGAGGAAACAAAGGGGGAAGCAGAAGTGGAAGGGCAGCACCGAGTGCCTGTAGGGATCCAAGGGCCCCATAGAGACTACAAGAACACAAGAATGAAAACGGTTACGTAATTTAAGAATTGTAACAGCATGCCTCTCGCTGAAAAACTCAGGTCAGATCTTTGGGTTGTACATTTCACCACTCTGTTTCTTTCAAGAGTGGACTAAGAAGTGCCATTTACTAGTTTAAGTGTGTGAGCAAGGCAACCTCGAGAAACAGCTGTCTCCCTGTCTTCAGGGAGAGCAGGGAAAAGCTCAGCAGTGCAGGCAGCAGCCTGCAATGCTGGTAGTGAGAAGCCTCTCAGCTTCAGTTGCCCCACATGGGCTAAATCTCTTGGGGCTTACCTGAAATGAAGGGGGCATTTGCTGACAGCTTATGTGAATCCACCTAACTGCTGGAATCCCACACAACCCAGAAAAGGTGCAAAAAGCCTGTTTTCTCTCTGTTGTGAGCTTTAGGTAGGGATTCCTTTCCAGGAAGGAGCAGTTCACAGCAGGAATGATAGCAGCCAATGCAGAGAAGGAAAGGCACTGCCAGGACACTATCCTGCCCTGAAAAGGGGCTCAGTTGTGTTAGTCATTTGCTGCTCCTGTACCTGCGCTACACTAGTAGTAGATTAGTGCACTCAGTCATCTTACAATGAAGGCTAACTAACTTGCTAACTGTAGCTAACATACCCAGATCTAGTTCTTGTCAGTCATTTAGCTAAGATCATGTAGCCACTGTCTCTGAGCCCAGACCAAGATTCAGAAAAGTTGGATATTCACTATTTACAGTTGCCAATCACCCTACCCATGTTAGTTTTTCACCAAGTAACCAAACCCACGGAGGAGGTGTGTGCCAGGCTGGTATCCAGCCTCGAGCTAGAGGCACTCTCCCTTCTGCACAGAGGCATGAAGGAACCAGCCATGGGCGTTGAGTCATGCCGCTCATGGGAGCAGAGGCAGCGTGCCAGAGCTGCTAACCAAGTACCGGTCCCTTGTATGTGGGCACAGGAGGTTTGGGTCCGTCACTGACAGGCCCTTGCAGTGCTAAGGCTTGGCATGGCTTAGCAGCACCGCTTCGAGTTCTTTCAAACATCTTCCGGATTAGGAAAGCAGAAAGGGGAGAGGCCTTAGTGAACTAGAAGAATCAGGCAACAGTGAGTTGAGAACACTTGGGACAAAATAATTGACAGATCAGAAAAATAAATAGCAGCCTGAACCCCTGGTTGGGATTTCTTTCATTTTTGCACTTCAGCATGAGAACTGCATCTATGTGATCGCACTTTGTGCACATTCACTAATGTATCTACAGAACCAAGCTGCCAGTCACTAACTCTTCGGTGTTATTTTAAGTTTCTCTCCAGAGTACTACGAGTGGGGCCATCAGAACAACAGCTTCATGGCTTACATAGGATCCCTCCAACAAGATCCAGCACTCGACACAGACCGGCCAAGCCCTATATAACTTCACTCAACTACAGCGTTCTAGGACATTCCAATATTAAACAAATGTTCTCAAAAACAAAGCTTAGCAATTTTTCTTCACCTTTTGGTTTGTAGAAGTGTTCCTATGCACAGATAAATGAAGAACTTGTCTTTGTCACGAGCTTTTCATAGTTCAAGGAGAAGTATAAGCTAATAATTTAAACTTTGAAGACTGTTGTAATTAATACCTTGTTCTAAGCCATGGTATTTCTGGCTTTGAATAGAGTTGTTAGAGGGTATAATTTAATCATTTTATGCTCATTTTAAAAGAGCAAATTTCATGAAGTGAAATGGCATCATTATTTTCTAAGTATTTTTATTTTTACACTGCATATTAAGTTAGAAATACATTATTATGATGAATACACTGTAAAAACATGAATGGGTTCTTCAAATGCATGACAGCAGCGATTCTTACATGCACATAAAAGCCTGTAAGGGAAAAATATCAACCCGATTAAATACTGTCTTTTCAAGTTACTGCTACCATCTCAGAGCACAATTTACTCTTTGGATCATCACTGCTTACTCAATGTGGCAAGATGGTTGGAGGCTAAAAGTCACCTATACTGTAGTTATGATCTCAAAACATGCTGCATTCTTCTAAGAAAGCAAGAAATCCTATTTTCTCAGCAGCTATAGGGACAGTCCCAGAATGGTAGTGAGGAGCATCTGCTGGGGCTGGAGCATTGTGAACTGCAAAACAGGCTGAAAATTTGTGTTTGAAAAAAAACATTATGCAATCATGTCTATCAATCAAGTTCTAGGTATATTATGTAGAAGAGGAAGTCAAATACCTAGCCAGGGAGACGGACACATGTAGCAGTATGTACTTACTGATTAAAAACCTAGGAAGTGCAGTCTGGGAATAGAACAAGAGCCAGGAACACATAAAGCAGAACAACCTCAAGTGGACCTAGACGATAATTCTGCATAACTAGCAGAAGGTCAGCAAAGCTGTGCTTCAGCCTTGTATGTTCAGGGATAAATTTGGTGCTTTGTGGTGGAAATAGTGGATAAATACCATTCTACTATGTGACATATGCACATAGCAAGCCTAAAGATAATTAATACCAATCTAAGGTGAGCAGGAACCCTAACTCTACTTTGGGTCTTTTTATTGTGCCCCATACTGACTGGTATGCTGTACTGTGAAGAACTCTGCACCCCCAGTGTCTCTTTCTCCTGCCAGTCTGAAACAAATACTGTAATTCAATCCACATTTCTCCAGGAGAAAAACGTATTTCTTACAGTAATCTTTACTTCTACAGAAGTAGTTCATTTGAGGTATATTACAGCATTCCAAAATGGTGGACAGGCTTGATGTTTTCCTCATATTCCACTTCAGGAAGAAGTACAGAATTCTTGCATCCATTTCACAGAGGATATACAGGAAAAAAAAGAAGGGATGAGGAGTAGATCTGACCAGGTCTGCTTGGAAGCTGACAGCACGATTGTGCTACACACATATGCCAAGTCTTCCACAGGGTCTTTAGTTTCTGGGGCCTTTGTAGCAAAAGCAAAGCACAAGCCCTGCCTCTGGCAGCAGCATAACCCACCCTGCAAACTCTTTGCCCTCCAAAGCTTCCATTAGTTTCTTCCCAAGTGTTCGTTGAAGGAAAAGAGCCCATTAAACTATCAGCCAGAGATCAAAAAAAAACCGGTGCCACGGGGCTGAGAGAAGAACAAATTTTATTAAACCCTTTGGAGTACAAAACTGCTTGAAGACCTATTGCAAGAAAAGTCTGCAGGAATTACATTTTCTTCACAGTGGATATAGCTGCACAGCAAAAATTTAGTTATGAGAATTCTGCGCTTAAAACAAGCTTAATCCCTATGCCACAGTATCCATGCAAAAAAACAGAGTGACAAGCCAGTATAACCAACCATAGTGATGAGTTTTAAATACTCTCAAACATGGGAGATTTAAACAACAATGGGAAAGGTAAGATCTTAAAATTAATCACTATAATTATCATCACCTGTGTAACAGGTACTCACCCACCTAAACTGGGGATGAAATAGGTGTATCAAATTTTTAGCAAGATAATTTGTTAAAAATATATACACAGAATCAAACAGCTGCGGAAATCCTTTAAGGGAAATAATTTCACATGGAGAGCCCCACTGGGTGAACCAACCAGAAAAAAATACTTGCAAAATTATTTTATAAGCTAGTCTGAGAAAGGCACAGAATGGACCAAACTTCATTTCAAAATAAGCCTTTTTGCCTCTTAAAACAATTGGACTTAAACAGTGGCTGAATTTGGCCATATTCATCCAGAAACATATTGTGATTCTGCCAGATGAATTTCTGATGTGCTGACACACTACAATGCACTGTAAGCGGCAACAGATGCACAGGTTACATTAATCTTTTGAACAGAATTAAAGTGAGAATGAAAGCCTGCTCATCATCATAAGCTTAAATTACTGACATGTAAATAATTTAAGTTATATATAATTTCTACCAAGTGTAGTTGAAAGGTAAATGAAAAGTAAAAAAAATTTCAAATGAAAACCCAAAAATTATGTTCAGAAAAAGTTGTAGCAGAAAATACTTTAATTCGCATTTTATAGATTCAAACATAGCAAAGATTCCAAAGTGTTTAGATCTCAGTAAGCAGTTCCAACATTGATTTTGATTTTAATAAATATTACACTTTAATAGGCTAGCTACATGGAAGAATTGTAAAGTGATGAATTGCTGATTGCTACTTTATAAACATAAGCATCTAGATATTTACAACATATTACAGGTTGTAAATTCCCAGAAAAGCACAAAGCAGGGTCAGATAAAGGCAACCCAACCATCAAAACACAACTCAGGGAAGTGTGGCACAGTGTATTTCATGCACATACAATGACATACAGCACAAATCACCAGCTGAAAACACTTTTGTTATTCCAGTTTACACGAGTCTCTACATTTTACTCTTTTAAATCTGTATTCGCACCTTCCTCCTCAGGCGCTGAAGAGCAAGTTGTTCAGCAACAGCGCCCTACATTTTACCTATGCAATTTGCACCAAGTCTTAGTTCACAGAAGTCCTCATGATTTGCGAAAAATGAAACATTTTTGTCTTTGTCCTCTCACTACCTCTGCAATTACAATCATTGTGTCATTTGTACAGGAGATGGTTCAGGTTGGAAGGGACCTTTAAAGCTCACCTAGTCCAGCCCCCCTGCAGTGAGCAGGGACAGCTTCAACTAGACCAGGTTGCTCAGAGCCCCGTCCAACCTGATCTGGACTATTGCCAGGGATGGGGCATCTCTGGGCAACTTCTACTCTGAAATGAATGGCAGACAATGTTGACAAGCTGATCTCCAACAGGGAGCTGGAATTTAAAATAGTTCACAGGTCATGGACAGTGTAACTAACCTTATTCTTTAGTATAAAAACAGATTTGTGAATTTCTAAAATTTAATTTAACATATAAAGAATTAAGCTATCCAACTCACATGGCAAAACTTCATAGGCAGCATAGTCACAGAATGTACCTCAAATACAGTAAAAAAAGATGGTGACAGGAAAATTTTTTTCAACTAGATTTGTAACCAGAAAAATCTTACGTCCTATTTCTACAGTAACAGTGAAGTGAAATGCCTTCCATATTTGATCGCCAAGCGAGATGTACCTTCAAATGCAACAGAACTTCCCTGTATGCAGAATTTGCTGTTCAGTTGCATTCCTGTGTTTTCATGACAGAAAGGAAAAGAAGGAAAGCTTCCCATCTCTGCGTGTCCTTACCCAACGGTATTAACCTTGCCTGCATTCTGCCAGAGGGTTGAAAGGAGCAGGTGTCCAGGATCTGCATGCCTGAATCCCTCACCCATCCCCTGGAGCAAGTGCATGATGCTAGCGTGTGATGCTGCTTCTGCGTCTGCAGATTTTAGCCAGGCACAGGTGGAAAAAAAGAAAAATAGCAAGTTGCATCCCCAGAAGGAGGTTGGAAGCAATTCACTTTCCCCACAAAGCAAGGGGAAAAGGAAGCAACAATTCAGAGACTTGGGTCCTTCCTGGGGGCAGCACACACAACACAATTTTTTTTCAACTAGAAAATCCTGCCTAAAGCTTTAGGCACTATAATACGTAACAATACAGATAAATCCCAGCTATACAGCATTCTTAACACAAGTAAGCCTACAGGTTCTAGCCCTTGCAGGTCAGTCCAAAAGGCAAGGAATTAATGGCCAACTGAAAACCACACTCTTTCAATATATAGTTACTCAGAAGAGTTAGCTACTTGGGGTGTAACTCATTTACCAAACACAGCTGTTCACATCTGAGCTAGTTACCCAGATTCTCCAATTTAATGGAGAAAAATAAACTCCAGGGTGCAAATACAGAGCTCAGAATAGGCCAGACGAAGCCCCCTAGGAACCACCTGCTCTTTTCCATTAACTAGAAAAAGGAAGCCTGTGGTATCTTGCTCGGACACAGGTGCCTGCAGGCCAGAGAGGCTACTAGGTAAGAACATAACATCCCCAGGCTGGCATCCACTTTCTCTAACACGTTAGATTATCTGCTGGCTTAAACAGGAACCTCCCACTGGATACGAGTTCATTGCCATTTTGTGCAACTATCACCAGAACTTTGTGGTGATGTCTTGGTTTTTTTCTTTTTTTTTCCCTTTCATTTAGCTTAACCCAGTTTGACTCAAGAGGGTTTACTTTCTTGAAAAACAGTGGTTTTTATAATAGCAAGTCAGCAGGATAGTCTATCTCATGTCCAGTCAGGTAGAAATTTGAGGCTAGTCTGGAAACAAAGGACATCGAGCATATTCCAGCTTTCAGAAAGTCTCATCTGTAAAGGACCACATTATATGGAAGCCAATACAGTTACAATCAATTATATAAGCAGGTCACTAAATATCTGGTAGGGTGAGAAATGTTTAAGAGCACTTTATTTTGTGAAGACTTATTTTTAAAAACAAGAGATGTATCTACACTGTACGAGCACTTCCTACGTTCATCACTCCTAACTTCACTTTGAAACATGCTGGTTTAAAAGATATTACTTCATTTTCAATTTAAACCAATATTTGGTTGCTACTAATCAGTAGTACTGTTTCTGAATTCTGTTTTGGACAATGGTAAGTTATAATTGACATTTGTGGACAATGATACATAATTTCTTATTTTATGAAAGTTATGTTATTAATATACCCGTTTTTTTACGCTGAATATCCTTTTAAAGAAGATACAGTTAAGGATTGCATAGATAGAGATGTGGTATTAAATGTCAGTGTGATGATGAATTTTAAAAAGCATCTTTTAAAAAAAGTGACTAGAAAAACAAGTTCTTACTTTTTGCACTGACATTTTAACCTACCACTAAAACATAATGCAAAGAGCAAATCTATTCCCATGGCTCAAAGATTGAAGTGTGCTATTTTAACATTTTAGACACTAAAAAGACAATTTCTGGAAACTGAACTTGCAATTACAATCTAGAAGATAAAATGGGGTAGGTGCAAATTTGATCAACCGAGGCTTTTTAGCTAGCAGCACTCCACTAATCGTCTCCCCCTGCCCTGACCCCTACCCCCAAGCAAATGCAGGTAGCCCAGGGGCTGCAAAAAAGTCACTTCCCAACTGTGCTGCTTCAGAGACAAGGTAGTTATCTTAAATAAAAAGGGAAATTCTGAAAAGCAGCATATAAGGAAAAAAATGTTGATATCAGCATGATGCAAAGGAGCTTGGTATGAAATAAAATTTTCTGCTCCGTAAATTTCCTATTTTTAAGTAAGTTTCATTATTACAGTAAGAAGTCAGAACTCAACAAGAGCCTTATTTCCTTTTCTGTGGGGTTGTTTTCTTTTCTTTTTTTTTTTTTTTTCTTTTAGACAGCCAGAATCAGCATACCCAATCCTCAGAATATACTGAGCTCAGTACTGGGGAGAGGCAAGAGGTAAACCACCTCTCTCAGGACAGGCCAAGTCAGGGTGGAGGTACATATGTTTTCATATAAAACAAACGTCTCAGAAAGACAAGGAAATAAAGAAAATTTATGAAGTTTCAGTACAACAGAACTGTGAGCAGAGAACTTAAAAAATAAAACCGATCAGCATAATTTACACATTTAAAAACCATATATTTCATTCATAAATATCTTTTCTAATTAATATCCATTCCTCGTTCAAACATAAATATTCAAGTTGGTATTTGATTTTACTTTTTATCAGTTCATATGAGTCCTCTAAGGATCAGTTCCTTTTGCTCAATGCAGTCACGTAAATGTTCTTCACTAATGGCTTGTGCAAAGGCCTTCATTACCTAGTTTGTTGTAATAAAACTTTAAAATTCTGCAACTCTCTTATACTTGTGGAAAGCCTGTAAAACAAAAACCCCTTAAGTGTTAGTAAGTCAACTGCAAAAGAGAAGTGCAAATCCCACAGGGGCTTTTTGTTTGGGTTTTTTCCAAACACAATTCTGTTCCAGATGAACACACTTAAGATACTAGTTTCCCTCAAAAGAACTACTATCTGACTCTGTTATATTTACATAATAAATTGCAGGGATTAAAGTTTTTATACACACACACACATATATGTATGTATGTATGTTTAATTGTCCCAACTTCATTAAACATCTAAAAATCTTTAGCCAGAGGTAATAATGTTTATTACTTTCTTTTAAGCAGGAACAGATTGTTAGATTCAAGAGCTGAAGAACTAGCATGATGAACAAAGCAAGTTCTACACATCTTTTAAAGCTGCTAAAATGTTTTATTTCATCACTTCAATGGAGTCAATTTTCAAAAAAATAATCAAAACTGAAGTTTTAACAAAAATAATCACATCATACACAAAAATCCAAAAGCCTAGGTGCTAAATGACACTGTTAAAAAGATCTCCAAGTATTTTTCTTCCTTTTCGCTACTTTTTACATACACACATTTAAAACAGAAATAGAAAATGTAGAACAGCTGTAGTCAGTGTTCAAAAAGAAGGAGACATACTCAACGTCTAATGCTTATGACTGGTTAAGAGACTTAAATCCAGCTTTCACAAGATGGAATTTATGAGTTTTGAGATAAACACAGAATGATGACCAAGGCTAGTAATCAACACTCCATGTACTCAGTTTGATGGCATTAAGTTTATCAATGTCACTAATAGTAATTCAGCCTTTACAAAGCTACAGCTACATGTACAACACCATCTTTCCACAGACCTCGAGTGTTGACACTGAAGTTTTAAGTTTTTTCTACTAAACAAATGATAAAAACTTACCTTCCAAAGGCATTTACAAGAGCAACTATTTCTTGACGTGTGAGTTGAAAACCTTTTGACGGGCTATTCTCAGGAAGGCTCTGTATTTCTTTCTCAGAAAACAAGATCTTCAGAGCAGTTCCTAAGCCTTGAGTCTACAAAAAATGGCCAATGTGTTAACATCAATAAAGATCACTCCTTTGAACACTCAGAAAACCATAAAAAAAGCTAAAAAATTACTAATCTAGGCCAACTGTAGTACCAAGTCTTATATATTGACACTCCCTCAACCCAAATAACCACACACAAACCAGGACACTAATGCATGTGCATGCCATCAGTTGCGTACCAGCTTCAGTCACATGTTTAAGAACGTTAGTTTCCTCAGGTGTACTTGCTCTTCATCCTCGTGTTTTTAATCTCTTCCTTTCCCATCTCTTTTTTTCCTCAGCCACAGCAGATGCATATGCAAATATGCCTGTTACAACGCTTCCAGCTCCCTCCCGCCCCTTACCTTAGAGATATGCTGCCAGAGCTATTGGACCAAATCTTCCCTTTTCCTCTCCCGTCCCACCTCAAAGTCAAACTAGGTTTTATTATGAGGTATCACAACACTTCTGCTTTTTCCACCCCAGTACCAGTAGCAGACATTGCAGTTTCAACCCCAATTTTCTATACAGAAATAGAACAGAAAAAGCTATTCTTATTTCCCCTTTTAATAGGGCTGCAAAAACAACCACTGGGTTTTTGTCAAAAGTGGTTGAGGCTGGCTGCAAGAGCATTTTACAGGTCAGGAAATGTGGCCCTATTTCATTTTGTGTAAGAAGGAAAAAACAATAATAGATCAGAAGCATTAACTAGGACAGGGTAGGCAGAATTCCAGAAATCCAGCTGAGACCACCAAATTTTTGATGTTATAAATTTCTTTGAAAACTGAACTCTGATGAGCCTAATGCTATACAGCAGTATAGTACAGTAGGCACCCCAAAGTAACAACTATTCTCAGCCTGAACTTAACATTAATCTTGAGGTTTAAAATCTTGTTCTCAAATAAAAATAATGTGTCCAGAAACTGAAATTGTTTTTCAACTTGCAGCTTTACTGTGCACCTTTGCATTCATTTGCTGCCTTCTGCATAAATGGTTAAAATCTGAATTACTTCTTTTTCTTATGCCTCACTTTGTGGAGTTAAACCTCACACTGGATT
This sequence comes from Phaethon aethereus, assembly GCF_964289735.1. Classification (NCBI taxonomy): domain Eukaryota; kingdom Metazoa; phylum Chordata; class Aves; order Phaethontiformes; family Phaethontidae; genus Phaethon; species Phaethon aethereus. Next base: position 85,688,248 of record NC_138576.1, read on the forward strand.
TTCTAACAACTAAGCAAGTGCTGTATTTCCAGGAAGGCTTCCCACAGGTGATTCTACAAGGCTGACCTGATCATTGAATACAGATAAAATACTGACTGCCAATAAGACTTTGCTGTGAAGCATCTGCTTTAAATAAATTTTTTTCAGAGAATACAGACTACACCTTTTAGTAAACTAAACAGCTGCTGACTAAACAAAATGTATGTTTTTTTAAACAATATTAAAAAAAAAATTTAACAGTGAATTAAACACATCTATTTTTAATATATAGTTAAGGATAGCAAAGACCAACCTTGTGCAGAAACTCTGAATACTAAGGTAAGAGGCATCTTGCCAAACTTAAATAGATGCTTATGCTCTAACCTCCCCCCCTGCCACGCACACAGACATAAAATAAACTGTACCTGCAGTTTGCCCCACAGCCTGCATTTGTCACATCCAACACAATCCATTATGCGGGATATGTTCTTGAAATGCAATCTGAATTCTTCCTATCAGTTAAAAACAAAATAAAAACTGTTAACTTAGAGTACTTCTTAGCTTTACAAAAACAGAAGGTTAACTAATCTAATACCACTAGAGTATCAATTCTTTATTACTAAAACTGAACAAAGCCACTACCTTATATGGTCAAGCCATAACAAGTCCACAAAAACCCAGAAGCTTGTTTGCAAGCCACTGCTAACAGTTAATTCCTCGGGAAAAAAAAACCAAAATCCAGGACATGCAGGGTAACGCTTTGATTCTGTACACTGAGTTTCTACCAACTCTCTCAAAATTTTCTGAGCTATAAGTACCATATCTGTGTCCCTGCCCAATTTTTCTTCCATTATTCAAATCCCTTTTGAACCAACCTACCTTTTTGAGAAACAGGCAAACAAGTTACAAGTCACAAAAGACATTACCTGTCCAAAGCTGTGGGTAGATTGTTGCTTTGCAGCTTCAGTCAGAGTGGAAGCAAGCACAGCACAGAACTAATTAAGATGATCTCAAATATTCAAGGTCAGAAAAACACTAGCTGGGCTGATAAACTACTGGCACCTTTCTAATACCATTCTTTCTAACGCAGATGAAATTCCATACTACTACTGAAATAAGCATTAAAAGTGTTAAAAACTATTAAAACAGACCTTTATTACTGAGCCACACTCCAAGTGTGGAATTTAGTGCATACCAATTTCAACACCAGCATGTTAACACTGGAAGTAACAGCAGTCACATTAGGTTCCCATGTCTAGGAACTATGCTTTTTCTAAAGTATTAGATTATATTTTAAGCAAACATCACTGATTTCCCTGCCCCCCCCGATATTTACGTGAAACAGATACTCTATTTAAAAAACACCATTGCATCTACTGGCAATACCAGTTCAGCTCATTCGCCTCACCACAGTCCTGATGGCAGACTCAAGGCACTAAACCAGATATTTCAATCTGCTTGGCTCAGGACAACACCTTGTATTCATTTACTATAAAGTAGATTAAGAGGCCTCAGAGACAATTCTGTAAGTCTTTACCCCTGCCTTTTCTACTCTCAGCAGTATGCTTGTGGTAGGCAGAGAGGTTTTCTAAAATAATGCAACTTAATTTCAAAATGGGTATGTTGGATGTCATTCAGAAAATTAGCTTTACCTTTAATGACTTAGCTCCTTTTTTATCTCCAGCAAACATGGACTTTTCATCAAAGTGCATATGGAAGGACCTAGTAAAAGACAAAATGCAAAAAACCCAAATGCTGGCATAAACTACAGTGTGCCATCAAGCTTGGTGAGCAGCTGATGCCATCAGTGCAAAATACTTTTCAGAATTCCTAGTCTTTGCAAAATAGCTCTTAAATTTGCTGAATGTTATCAGTTTTACTATTTGATCACTGTAACTTGAAATCTGTTATTTACAGTTTTGTTGGGAATTTTCTTCAAAAAAAGATTTCTTTCTAATATATACTGAAATTGTCTTAATGTTTGCCTTTCAGTTGATTGTTGTCTGACCACTTCTCAAATACGTAGCAAGATTACGATTAGAGATAGCAATGAAGCCACACAGCATGTTACCAATCACAAAAATTAGCAAGAAGGTAAGCAAAGGAACTGGACTAAAGAACCTTACACAGTAAACAGAAGGAAGGAGGAATGGCTAAAACCCCAGAGATTAAATCTATGATAAAAGCTGGATTACTCACTAGATCCTTAAAAGACTACATGTACTATTATCCTTTCCAAAATAAATCACATGCATCTTATACTGAAGAATCAGAAAAAGCAATAAATAGGGAGTAGCCCAGGGTGTTGGGAGGTGTGTGTATTTTTTGGTGGTTTTTTTGTTTGTTTCTTTGTAGTTTTTTGTTTTTTAAAGACAGGTATATTCAAACCTCAAAAATATTCATCTTGTCCCGTCAAACATACAAATTCCTCTTGTGCTCTCCCATGACTTAATTTTATTTCTGCATTCCACTCTCCTTGTCCTGTCCTATCAAGAAGTCATTCATTCTCACTTGTGAATGTAACTCAGAATTTCAAACTCTTGATTAAAAAAAAAAAAAAAAAAAAAGACCTACGCCTTACTTTGTATCCCTGAAGATATCTAGCAAGAGAGCTTTAGATTCAGCATCTTCATGGCCATTTCCAGTGTAAAGGTCAACAACTGAACGTTCAAAGTACGGTGCCACCTTTGACAAAGCACGCAGCTCTATCAAATATAAGAAATACAGATTTTTGAGCCTCCTCGGTCCTTCTCCTTTTGTTTCAATAGGGTCAAAGCGGCGAGTGAACTCTTTCACATTTGGTCCCCAGCGAGGCTTCCCCCAGGTTTCTACACAGAGGAAGAAAAAGGGCAGTGGGAGTAAAACACATATATTTAGAAAAAGAGAGCAACTCAGTATACATCAAAAATTTTCAGAAAAAACCAAATACATGTTACAGATACTGTAGAGTTCTATTCAACAGTTTTATCTAGACAAATTACCTTCAAGAAGATAATTTGCACACAGATGCAAGTTGATGCTAGCATGAAGACCAGAAATCAGTTTATAAAACACTCTTTTCTCAAGGCAAAGACCTGTCCAGGAAAAAAGACAAACAGACCCCAAACTAAGTAGTGGAAATAATGTATTAAAATTAATACACCGTGACATTTCAGTGATGCAAGTCTGTATTGTTTAACTTTCACGAGTTACAATTACAGTACTTTCGCATTGTTAATAAGACCTTATATCCATCATAGGAAAAGTTTACCTCTTCGTTTTTATATAAAGTAGTACTAAGAATGAAGTTTGACATTTCTTATTTGGTATTTTAATGTTCTAATAAGTACAGTCAAATAAGAATCTGGTCAATTAGTACAGATAAATTGCCACAAAAGAATAAGATGTTTACATTGTTTGAGTAATAAATTTGAAATAGTCTTGAATTTTGCCAGCCTGGAAGCCAGAACTACATTGTGACCCATCCTCATTAGAATTAAAGGTACCACCGAATTAGAGTAGTGATCTTACAGAAAAATATAAAAAACCCCAGAAAAGCTTATGGCATTGGAAAATAGCAAATATGTTTCTTCCCAGCTCTACTGTAAATTCACTGAAGATTTAAATGCATAGAGAAAAACCTTCAAAAATATGACTTTGATGGATACAGACTTCTACAGTGTAAACAGAAATGCAATGGCATTGCGTGGCAAAAATATAATTTAAATGCAGAAATTACTTATAATATCACTTAGACCCAGAGATAGAGACTACACTGAGAATTTAGACGTTTGTTCCTTTCTCAAAGATATGTTTGGGTGACTTCCCTGCCACTCCAGTCTCCACAAACGGAAGCAGGAAAAGTTGATGGTGAAGCCTATCTGTAAGGCTGAGATATGGCTTCATTTACAAACATCACATATTAAAAAGCATGTAAATTTGTATGCTTTCCTACAACAGCACCACTTAGAGATTTCCAACTAGACAAGTAAAGGCTTATGAAGGGCAAAATGAACTAAGTTTAAAATTAAGTACATTTAACTCATTTACTTTTCTGCACACCTCCAAAATGTGATTTTGATTGCTACCACTGTAATAATAATTTCCATTTAAATATGAATAAAGAGCAAATTGCTTTGCCTTCTGAACACAAATTATACTTACGTTAGTTTATATAGTGGGAACAGAACCATCAAAAACTTTAGTTTTTTAAAAACTGTTTTCAAACAAAACCACTTAGCAACGTTACTAATAATAATGTCCCTGCTTAAGTGCCTAAAATGAGCTGAAAATTCAAAGTAACTGGTATTGAAGTGAACTCCACCTTTATAAAAGACGAAACACTGAAGGGTTTAAGGAGTATACCATCTAAGTGAATAAGAAGATTTCCAAAGTCCCTCAAGAAAAAATATCCATTGAATGACACTCAGAAGTTCTGCACACTTTATTAAAAAGCCTGCACTATGGAAAACATTTGTGGAGTTTAAAAAAAAAAAACCTCAAAACCTACAGTGTTTCTTCTAGTGAATTTAACCTTATATTAACCCATCCAAGAGCCTTTACCTTCTAGCCATGTGTAGAAAGATTCTCCTGTAAATACAAAGTATATAGTTAAATGAAGACTATTCATTTTCAACATTACAGTATCTTTATATTACTATGCATATTAGCATTAGCCACCATCTGGACATAAAGCTAAATAAAATAGCTATTAAAGTAAGAATAGGCACAGAAGGGACTGAACTTCGAGGTTATTTTAAATCTGCCAGGGTCAGAACAGGAGAAATACAAGAATAAGCATGACTAAGCTACTGGTCAGGGCATTCAGAAGTGTATGGAAGCACAAGCCTGATTATATGTCCTAGCGACAGAAGAGTGTTAATTATATCTAATTGCCTTTACCTTGACTGCTACTGTCTGAGGGTTTCCTGTAGGCTTAGATCTTTTGCCTGAGAGCTTTCAGTTGACTGAAAAAATCTTAAAGTCTGTCTCACTGTAGACAGACCAAATGCTTTTTCTCCTCACTCTCTCGCCGCCTTCCCAAAATCAAGGACACTCAAGAAAGTACACAAAAAAACTTTCCCTCTTCTTTTAAGGGATCTGACATCAGTATCAATTGGGCACTGGAGGAGACCCAAGAATCCTTTAATCTATGCATCTCCAGTTATCTCACTAATAACATTATCACAACACATTATCTGTTACAAGGATAAGAACCAACAACAGAATTGTATTTTGCTCTTATCCAGTCCTTCCCTCTACTCCAAGTGAAAAAATCACCCCAATAAAAACATTTTCTGATCAGCCATCTGCATAAAAACATAACTTTCCTGCCCTCTAATGCAATAGCAATGAAGTGAATAAATCAGATGTCCAAAATTTGTTAATGCTTACTTCATTTCTGCAAGTCAAGCAAAGTAAGATGACTTACCATCATCTCCTCCTTGGGGGGGGGGGGGGGGGGGAGGGGGGAAAAATCCATAAGCATTAAAAAGGTAATTTCCACAGCAAAGTAGTAATGAAACACAGGCTTTACTACAAACACTGAAAATGTGCAAGCAATCTTATTTAATCTACAAAAAAATAGGCTACTTTCCATCCTCTTCCTCCGCCTCCAGATTACCTGAGACTAAACACGTTATACTAATGAAAGTCACTAAGAATTTGAAATCTTAGTAGCAGCTGATTTCCATATTCTTGAAAGCTGTGTATTTGCTTCAGAAAGATGGTTTGGAAGTCTTCATCTTCAGTTCACATTATTCAACAATCTGACCAGTGTTCCTTTCTGAAATTCTGATCCCTGAGTTAAACTGCTCTTACAATTCTTTCATTTGTGAATACTAGCAATATATTATGTCAATATTTATAATTACTAAGAGCTATTTTGATCTTCTAATGTGTAGTGATGTTTTCTGACTCAATCTATTGGCTAATAGTTAATTTTTAAGGAAAATGAGACACACTAACAGGGGAAAGCTGATTCATTTGGAACACCAGGTTATAGTTTTCAATTTAAATTTGAAAGCCTAACCGTCAAATCATTGGCATACCTTTTTTTTTTTTTTTTTTAAACATTCTTGCAGAGCCTTCCCAGGTATCCACTCTTCAAATAATGTAATTATTTGTACATTTGTAATACACTAAACATTATGGATGGAAAATGTACAGCTACATTACACTAGGATGACTATGAGATAAAGTGATTAAACTAAATGCTTTAGGAACAAAAACCCAAGGGAAGAGTACAAGTGACGAAATTTTTGTTGAACTTTAACTCCTTCCCATGCACATTGGAAAATTACTGTGACACTTTCTAAATGGTTTGAGACTTACCTTAATTTTCACGTTAGCTCCCTGACATTAATAAGCCTATTTATTATGCAGAAGATTAAGCATGTGTGTAATCAAGTATCACAAACCTTAGTCTAAACATTGAAAATGGACAACTACTTCTACAGAGGAAATTAAAAAAGCAGAAAGTACACCTACAGCCTGAAGACTACTGTTTGTATCACTTGTGCTGAAACAGTCACTATGTTAAAAGAACTGCATTAGAAAATAAAACAGGCACAACCCACCCCTACTAGGCGCCAGTGGATTTAAAGGACGATAGACAGATCGAGGCCTAGAAAATAAGTTAGAAAGCATAAAAATCAGTTTTAAGCCAAATTGAAGCACAAATATAAGCAATAGGCTTCCTCCCCCTCCCAATTACTTGAAGCAGTTTTCTTCGTAGATGCTGTTCCACACTCTCCAAGCAGAAGGCCCCTTGTATCCAGTGTAACGTTCTGGATTCAGCAGCAAATCCACATACTGTGCATCTGGAGATCTCTCATCTAAATAGGAAACATTTTGTTACATATTTTAACTGACCAGTTAAAAAAGACTTACTTTAAAAAAAACAGTCACACAGAATTAAATAAGAGGTCTCATATAATACTCCGCTGTCTTCCAGTTGGATTATAAATGCTTTGTACATAAAAATATAGCAATATACACACTAAATAGAAATATTGTTAAGTATATAATTTATTCCCAAGTCTTTTGTGTGGCCACAATTTCTACAATGTCTGAACACCTATGTGGCTTCTTCAACACCACCATAAACACCTGTCATGCAATGTGTTCTCTCACCCTATGCTAAGATATAACTAGAGTTTTGTTTTAAATGGGCTTCAAATTCAGGGTTGATTTGTTTGGCAGTATTTAGTTGGAGGGGTTGCTTTTTTGAAATGGGTATACTGCTAGAGGGTCGTCTTAATAAAGACAAGGTCAAAGAAGTGCATGTTGTACCTTGTACATATTTTATATTTATTAGCTAAATCCCTTTTTCCCAGGTACCCTTGTATAGGCAGAAAGTCTGGATCACATTGCTTAATTGAACAAACTTTCAGCATATTGCAGAACGCTCTGTTGGTATGGCAAGAAACATGTTATTTAAGCAGCATTTCAATAAGTTATACCCTCATCTCTAAAGTTCACTACAAATTCAAGCAACATATATCCAAAAAAAATTGTGAAACTGTACTCTCTCTGCTTAAAAACTCTGTACAAATAGGAACTTAAGCTAAGAGCTTTACAATCAGTAAAAAGCAGGAATAATTCCCTCCTCTGACATTCTAGGTCAAGAGCAACTAATGCCTAAAAAAAGCCACATACAAGACAAGACAGTAGTCCAGAGACTTATTCATAAGAATAGGCCAAGCAATGCCACTATTTCCTCAGATGTTGAAAAAAGCCAAAGAAACAGAGAGTGAAAGCTGCTCTAGAAAGAAGAGATGATTCTGCAAGAGCCGTTAAGCATCGCTTCAGCAGTAGTAGCAAAAACAAGTAAGAGAGACAGACAAAAGATGCACAACAACACAGTAAGTGCCAGATGAGACAAAGTCAAATTACAGCTTTATTTCTTTGACAGCATGGCTAACCTAAGCAGTTCCTACACTTCCCGGTCACTTCAGGTCTCCACTTTTTCTTCTCGTTACCCACATATGACTGAGTCTGTGGGGCAGTGCAACAGAAAGATGAAAGCTGACCTGGGTTATGAAGTTTTTTTCAGCTAGATCAATTCCCTTATCTAGTTTATCATTAGGCCCAACAAAAAGCTAGTAAAAAGTAAAACTGATGATATGGTTTTGTGCTACAGTTCAGTGAATTAAGAGCTCTCTCACCACCAGGAAGAGAAGAGAGGAGAGGAAGAGAACAAGTTTCCGCCTCCTCACAGTCAGTCACAGTAGTTACTCTCTCTCACCTCTTTCTGCTCCAGCTCACGAACTCACCTGATAAGCCAGTTCATCACAACAATCTGGGAGATGGGAGGGAGATGTCAACTTACTTTCCTGCTATTCAAGTAAGCTGAATCAGCTTACCATGCAGAAAAATGCATGCCAGAGACAGTGGAGAAAAAAAAAAAAGCACTGGAAGAACACAGCTGGTGGCAATACATCCTCCTTCAGCAGAGTATGATGTAAGGAGAGATGGAGGTAGGATCAGGAACTGCTTAAGTTAGTATTACTTCTAAAAGAAATGTTCCTAAACTATACCTTTCCCAAATGAGTCCTCTTAAAAATGTAAGCAGGCAGCTTGAAGATAGTAGAGACAACAACAGCTTATTGCATGTAACAGTTCAGATCTACAGTAAAGCTCACAGACTATTTATTACAGACACAACTGGTATAGAAAATTTTCACAGATAAGATGCAGCAGAAGTGCTGAAAGAAAACCGCAGTTGGTAAGTCCACTACAGCTGCTACTTTCTCAGGTGACACCAAGCATTAGCCTAAAGGTAGATTAAAACATCTTGTATTACACCCTAAGTCTTCCTAGCATAGAAAGGCATGGGTATTTATTATTCTAAGGTATTTATTAAAAAGGCCTTTAGCAGTCATTCCAGAACTTGGCAATTACCATGTTTATCTGAAAAACATTCCTTTGAGCTTTGAATGTTACAAGCAAATAAAAAGACTCGCATATGTGGAGCAGAGGGAAGACACAATCTAGTATCCTAATGTTTTAACAATAAGAAAGTCCTTACGAATAAGGTTGAATTTAGTGCAGGGATCATTTGGAAACATAGCAAGGCTGGAAGAGGAACAAACTCAGTCGAAGCATAGGCAACAGAACAGCAACAAGAATAATGTACTAGTAAGAAAACTGAATCAACTGCAAGTAATTTGTCTTATATTCGTGCTAGATGCAACCCTCTGTGAGAAGCAGCTTTTTAAAAAAACCACATGCTAACCCCTCCTATTACCTTCTTTTTTATTTCCATAAAAAGTTTTCTGTTCACTATTCTAACAGGAGGTAACAGTGAATGTGCACTGCACAGATTACCAAATGCTCCTTGTAAAAAATTGCATTCATTGCATGTAAGATGATATGAACTATCACATCTCCATTTAGCACAAAATTAAAACTTTTTTTAAATCGTTATTTGCAGAGAAACTATAATCTTTTGTGTTTTTTAAGAGACAGCAAATAAAACAAACACTCTGAAGAAGCTTAAATGTTTTACCATCAAGTTCACAAAAATGATCCTGTGAATCATCGTATCTTGCCCAGTCAATGAAAGCCTCCTTACTTTGGTTACTGAAGGGAAAAAAATACATTTGATTTTAAACTTCTAAATAAACAACATCATAAGAGCTACCAAAATAAACACAATCCACACAGTTAACTTGGAACTGAATTATTATATCTGAAGCTCGAGAATATATAGCTACCACTTGTTAGCTACACAGAGATTCCAGCAGGCATCAACTGCAATACTTTAAAAAGTCATCTTAATGTTAGACAGCAAGAAAGATTTCACCATCTTCATTTGAACAAACGGTGCAGTGGCACTGACTTCTCCTTCAGTAACAGCTTGGTAAAATACTTTCACAGCATACATTTTTAAGACTTTTCAAAGTACTACTTTCGCAGCTGTCACTTCGGGGGTGGAGGGCTAGAGGGAGGAATCTTATCTTGGTAACCTGTACTTTCAATGAGATCTACAATATTTACCCTTGTTTTTTAGTTGGAAACTGGATGTCTAAATGCCCCTACCAAGCTAAATTACTCTATGAATATGATTTGTCTTAAGCCTGTTAAACAATAATGGTATTCCACTCAGCCTAGCATTTTCAAAGCTGTACTGTACCAGAAAGACAAGTACTTTGAAGTTCCCACACTATGAAACAAAAACAGTGCCAAAAGCTGAACGCTTTCTTTTATGCATATGTACAGCACAGAACTAGTGATGCCACACTACTGACAGCAAAATGTAAGCAAAGTTAAGATTGGTAACTCTGCTCCAGGGTGCCGTGAAGCACCTTGAAATAATGAGAAGAAGCTATCCCGTTTGATCAAATTAGTACTAGCTCAATTCTACAAACAGAGGCAATTCTGTAACAAGATACATTTCTAACCTTCTGCCAAATCATAATAGGAGACTTTATATTCGGCATTAGGTGAGGAACTTCTCCAGTAATTACCAGCAGGCAAGATTTGATAATCACAAGAATACAGTTGATAAAGTATTTTATATTAAAGTACCCGAAGTTGATAAAATATTAAAGTATTTGAAGGAAAGCATTTGAAGAATTAAAGATTAAATTCCACTATTCTACAATAATATGGTTATATCAGCAGGGAATTTTAGTCTGTCAGCTTAAAGCTTAAACTATAAAATTTTGAAGTACCGAAACCCATGAGGATGACGCACTGCTAGGTAGAGAACATGGAGGTTTGCCTACAAAGCCCAAACTTTTTCTGCACTTGCAGGATCCATTACCTGCCTTCTCCCAACTTTAATTGTCTATCCTATTCTCACAAAAGGCGTTCTCTTTAGCTCTCCATATGTATACTCAATCTCATATTCTTTTGCCCTACAGGAGTGGAAGAGAGTTAATTTATTTCCCCTAAAAAAAACTTGGATAAGGGCACTACCCAGCTTGATTTAAAACACTGCACACCAGGCAGCAGCAGTCTCTTTTTCATGGCAGTTCCATTTTGTTAGATGACAGGAAAGAGTTTCAACACCTCTATAAGGTAGAACTGCTGAAATCTGTGGCCAAAGACACCACACCTCTCCATCAACAATGAAGAATTGATTTGTCTATTTCTACTTTTTAAAGGTGGGTAATCTAGTAGAATGCAAGTTTTCCTAAGTGCTGTTCCACATAGTTTCCTATTCCGGTGCAATATCATCCTGCAAAATTCCTCCCACCCAACCTTGACTGTGCCATACAATAAGCAAGACCAGGGAATTGATCCAAGCTAAAAATAACTTTGCCAACAACAGTAACTCACAAGCTCCCTGATCTGGTTCACTGAAAGATCACAAACAGGCACATCAGAGGGACAGAGCACAACAGAATCCCTAAATCCAGCACAGTCAGCAGGAACACAGACCGATACTGGTAAAAAGTAGAAAAAAGGGTGGATTTGCAAGTTTCCTGCAACTCTTGATGCTGTAAGATACCTCTTTCACATAATTGCAAAGTGTACTTTTAAAAAAAAAAAAGTCTACTTATCACTTAACAGCTTTACCTTCAGATGTTCTTGCATCATTTCACATTTACTTTCTAATGGGCTATGAAAAGAATGAACAACAAAAACCAACACATTGCAAAGCCAAGACAGACAAAATGAAATGCTCCTTTGTTACTATTTTTGTACTATTATTGTAAATCACAGCATACCTTAAGGTACTGTTAACCGCTCCCAGTTTGTTAGCTTGCTCACAGTCTTCCAATTCTTTGGAATTATTTGCCACTTTTGAATACTGTAAGAAAGTTCATATTTAATACACAAATTAATTAGCTAAAATTCTCTGAGGAAGGTGCTGTGAAGTGTATTTCTAGGTTTAGCAGTGAATTGGTTAGTATTGGGGAAAATCCCCAGGTTCTAGCAGCAGTAATTCTGGAACATTTCTTATTTCTGTTTTTCTTCACTTAATTTCATCAGGCCAATTTAGCTCTGTAGATTTAACTACCACAGAAAATTCAGCTAAATATGTTAAAATTTTGTTTGTTTTGGGGTTTTTTTGTGTTCAAATTAAATGGAGTTCTGAAGTGTTTCAGATACTTATGTTCTTATAAAAGGACCTTGGAAGACAAGCAGTGCCATACCTGTAAACATACCTTGTATTTTGCACGCATAATGGTACCCCAAGTTTCATTGGTCATTTCAGCAGGAAAATGTATCAGTTTTGGCCATTTCCCCCTCACATTTTATTCAATCCTATTCACTGGCATGCTTTAGATGTGCACAGGTCTGGAAGAGAGGCTTTTCAAGCTGAACTAAAATTTTGATTATTTTAAAGCCAGAATTGAAGTATTTAAGCTGAACTCTGATTCTACAACATTTTTAAAAAAGTAATCCACTAAAACAGACTTACTATTGGAATACTTCTAAGGAAAACATTTGAAGAATTAAAGATTGAATTCCACTAGTCTACAATAATATGGTTATGTCAGCAGGGAATTTTAGTCTGTCAGCTTAAAGCTCAAAAAGTCCTTCTAACAGTTTTGGAACATAATAGTATCGGTGCTCTCTTAAAAGATAAACAAACCAAATTTCCTCTTTTTTTTTGGTTTTGGAGTTGTGTTTTGTGTGTGTGTGTTTTCTTTTGCAGACTGAGCCTTAGGTTTACACAGATTTCTACCTTATCGCAGTCCCTAAGAAATACAGAAAATGATTTAATGTTAAGTAACTGATAGCTTATATAAATCTAAACTGCTGGCTTCCCTTCACTTCAGGGCCCATACATACCAACATGAAGGATTACTATCTAAAACCAGCTCAAAATAAAAACGTAAGCTAAAGGCTTTAGTCAACCCTTCAGAAATAGCAAACAACAATAATAATTTGATAGATTTAAAAAGAAAGAGAATAGTTCATTTCTGAGGACAGACTTGTGGTCAAGATGCCAGAGGCAAAGTACCACCACAATACATATCACAACACTTCTGAAAAAAAAAAAGGATTGAATTAAAACTGTTCAGATGAGTAAGCAAGACAACTTGCTTTAAAAATGCATTTGCCAGAACCAATACAAGGAAAAATAGTGGAACCTACTGAAGACTCAAGTGAAGGAGATTAAAAAACCCAAATAATTTAAACCTTGTTAGGGGCTTTGCCCATAACAAATATTTACTCTAGAAGGAACTTCTCACTCAATTTTCTTGGATTTGCCTAGTGTAGGAGCTCATTCTTTACCATCGTATGAATGTTAAATGGAAAAATCTGAACAAGGAATGGATCTGACCTAGAATTAAACAGATACTGCTGATGAAATAACATACTGAGATGCTGAAGTAAACATTCTGCGTGTCTAGAGCTGCAAACCAAACCCTACCCTGAAGTGAAAAAATTACTGCCAAGAATATAATCCTAAATTTAAGGTTTCAAACAGAATGAACATTCAAGTCTCAAAACACGTTTCCAGGCCTCACTATTCTCCAGTGTTTAACAGAAACAGCTATCAGATCAGTGCTCTGTGACCACTGACTACATCAGGACAAAATATCTTCTCCTGCCAATGCAGGATCTCCTAAGAACAGGTTCTGGAAGAAAACAGGAAAGAGGTGGACAGGAAGCAAAATACTAAGTTAAATGTTGTAACCTTGAGTTACTGCATCCTGTCCCTTGCTTCAAAGATTAATACAGCAGTTCTTTAATGTCTAGCCCCTGAAAATGTGTTCATCACTCAAATGAAACAAGACTACAGAAAGGGAAACTACTTTGTGCCTCTCCAGCACCGTTTCAAAAAGCTTATGTTGGTGCCAAGAATTAAAAAGAGATCCTCTATTACTAACTGCACTTCTGTGGGGAAGCTGTGCAAGTGTAACCCTGGTCTTTGTGGACAGATGAGCTTTCAAAAGAAGAACAGTTCTCTCTATGGTTCAGCAAACAAACAAGAAAAATCCCCCACGAAAGCCTAAATAAAGCTAGAAGTTTACAAGCTCATCTACATTAGGAGAAAAGGGCAAGAGGAAACTGCACAGAAGTGAAGCACTTAGACCACAGAAAACTTCTCCACAGGATTCTTCCAAATATATCTACTTCTTCTCCCAAATATATCTACTCAAGAGATTATAGCTCTCATTAATAAAGATGTCTGTCTTTGTTTTCACCTTTCCAAGGCAGACACTATCAGGATGAAAGAGAGAAACTGGACATGTATGTCCCCAGAGGAAAAACACCTTTTTTTAAACCAATACTTTAAGGATAATCCACAAGATGCAGGACTTTCCCAAATGGACCAACCACAGGCTAATAGCACAGTACTTGCATAGACCTTGAAATAAAACATTCACACTAAGGTGAGTTTGATGTTTCCTTAAAAGGGATATTAAATGAGATTGTCAGAAAAATAAATATTTCTGCAGGAAAATTGCCATCAGGACTGACATAAATCTTACCTACACCATTTTCTTACTTCTTATGATTCAGTTAAAGATCTTTCTTGGAGCCAATTAAAAATTGACAGACAAGCAGCAGATATTAGTGTCTTTGTTCTACTACAGATTGAAGGTGCAGAATTGCCCAACTTTCAGTACTGTAGCTAGTTACAACAACCTACAAGGCAATTCAAAGGAAACAACTGTAGCAAATATACCAGCAAATGACAACTTCCCAAAGAAGCTATCCCAGTTTCTTTATTGTGGTGAAAGCAAAAGGTGGCTGATTTTTCACATTGGAAATCCAATTCAATACGCTCATGTGAAGTATCTTAAGAACAGCATACTCTTTGGCTACAAATTAACATCTTATTGCTCTCACGATTCATCAGTCAGGAAGCTCGGATGCCTACTAGAAGAATCCTGTCTAAAACAGTCTTTGAAGTCTTAAAATGCTCCTTTAGGAGGCATCACAGTATTCCAGGAGTCAGTTTCTCTACAATCAAGCTTGGAAGAGAACAGAGACAATGAAACAGAGAACTGGCAACAGATTATCCAGCTAAAACTCAAGTTATTCTGCCCAGAGTTAGCGCCAGTGTTTTCCCAGAACAACTACTGCTGCTTGTGCTGAAACAGTGAATGACTGACATTTTAAGTCATGTCAGTGAGAAAGATGTTTCTTCTCTGATCACCAGAAACCTTTAAATGAAGGGGCACACTTTACTTCAGAGTGAGCTTAGCAATGTATGTATAAACAGGAGACAAGACTTTCTCTTGAGCTAAAGCTTGGGCAGACTTGCCTGCACTGTTCATGATGGCAGGACACAGAGTCATCAATTCACAACGAAGTATTCCTCTCAGCTATCTTTGGCAATCTTTCTTTGCAGAAGGTCTAAACTGAATGCCAATGGTCATTTATGATATGGCGAACTACACTCAGGTGAGGCAAGTAGCAGCTATGGCTGCCCAGTGAGGTGGAAAGTACTGGGGAGGAGAAGATGGAGATATAATAGTTAAGCAAGAGTAAGTATGAGTCTACAACACAGCCAAGGCACTCAACAGGAAGAAATATAATTTGAGCACCATTATCCCATCAACTGCTAAAATCCTTATTGCTAGGCACTGTGTTTGGGATTTGCGGGTGGGGGAGGATTGTTTGTCTTTCTGCTATGACTTCTTTCCTAGGCATATATACCCTCTTTACTTCTTTGGCTTTGCTAAGATGACTTGAAGATCTAAGAAGGATGGCCTGTAGAGAAGCAAGCAAAAGCCAACAGCACAGACTGACTACTTAAGCTTGCACTGACCACTTCAGCCTACGTTGTCTTTAGGCTAATGACCTGCTAAATATTAGACGTGGCAAAACTATATGTAATCATTCGGATTCTTTTAATATTAGAGGTTTTGGTTATGTATGATTCTTACAAAGGACTGCACTGCTACTGCATCTGTGCATCTTAGCCTATGGATTTATAGAAGATGGCCAGTACTCAGAAATGAACGGAGAATTTTGCATCAGGCATTATGTGGCCATGTGCCGCTGTCCCTGGTCACTCACGGATTCAGTCTGCACCAGGTCTCAAGTTATGACAGACTCAGAATGACATGACAGAACCAGCTATGTCAGAAACACTATTATACATAAAAGCAAAAATGTAAAGCCACATACAGGAGGTGCTCAGTTATGTTAACAATTTCATCACTATGCCAAGACTGAAGGTTTGTAATAAAAAGTCACACAGCTACTGTAATGTTAAGATTTAAAAAAAAAAAAAAAAAGCAGAAAGAACTTAGAACATAAATGACTACTCACTTTATTAGAGCTCCCAGCCTTAATTCCAACAGGTATTTTGCTCTAAAAACAAAAAATGAATCACAGTTTTTACACTGTTCACAGAAATAATTATGCATGATTAAAATCTACAAATTAAATATCATTCCTACAGAAGTCAAAGCAAACATGTTTTTAAATAATTAACTTGCTCTTTACCTTCCCAACATGTCATATCTAAAACAGTGCTAGAGCTTAGAAGAGACTTTAAGAATAAGTCACTTGTTTTATTGATAAAATGACCAAGACCTTAAAATACGTCGGTTGTATTTCTGCTTTTGAAATTGAAAATAATTTTACCATCACTCTTACTTAAATTTAAGTTCTCCTTAGTAAATATTGTTAGTATAGTACTAATCACTGCAAATTAGCAAGCTTTTTAACCAAATAACTTTTTTCTATTTTATATTATTTGATCCATACCTCAGGACAAGGCTCTACATGACAATCTTTGATAGAACAATGGCCATCATCAGCCCAAAATGGGCATGGTCTCTTCAGGTTGACCTAAACATACAAAAACAAAAGCTTACAATCAACATTTATGTAAGGCAACTTGAAAAGAAAGAGTTCTTAGTATCAGGAAATCGTTTCAAATTCAAGGAGAGGATACAAGGAAAAAGGGTTAAATGTAGTACTTTAAGTCTGGAGGTTGTGGGAGTTCGGCTGGTTGACTGGTTGGTTGGTTTCTTTTAACTACTCTGCCTCCGAGTATGGAAGCTGAAGCTTGCTGCGGTAGAATTGTTAGTGATAATGGTCTCCAGTGGACACAAACACATAGCATATTAAAGCACAAATTAAATCTCTCACCACTAATATAACTTCAAATCAGTAAATAAACTACTAAAAAGAAGGCAAATCAGATGTATGTAGCTCTAAAATGGTTGTACTTACAATCAGTTGAACTTGTACTATACTGATCAAGAAAATACATTTGATGGAAGGCAGTCTAGTGCACAAGTTTACTAATCCAAGTAAGTGTTTGGATGATTTCAGAATTCAAGCAATAAAACCAGGCAATCATTACTACACATCATAGCTAGTCAAGGAAGAACGAGTATCACAATGCCCTCAAATTAGAGAGCTGATATTGGCGGGAAACCTCATGAAATTTCACAAGGACAAGTGTAGAGTTCTGTACCTGGGGAGGAACAAGCCCATGCACCAATACAGGTTAGAGGTTGACCTGCTGGAAAGCAGCTCCATGGAGGACCTCGGAGTCTTGGTAGACAATAAGTTATCCATGCACAGCAATGTGCCCTGGTGGCCAAAATGGCCAATGGTATCCTGGGGTGCATTAAGAAGAGTGTGACCAGCAGGTCGAGAGATGTTATCCCCCCCCTCTACTCTGTGCTGGTGAGGCCTCATCTGGAGTATTGTCTCCAGTTCTGGGCTCCCCAGTTCAAGAGAGACAGGGAACTTTTCAAGAGAGTCCAATGGAGGGCTACGAGGATGATCAAGGGACTGGAACACCTCTCGTATGACGAAAGGCTGAGAGACCTGGGGCTGTTTAGTCTGGAGTAGAAAAGGCTGAGAGGGGACCTTACCAATGTCTATAAGTATCTGAAGGGTGGCTGTCAGGAGGATGGAGCCAATCTCTTTTCAGTAGTGCCCAGCGATAGGATGAGGGGCAATGGGCACAAACTGCAGCCCACGAAGTTCCACCTCACCATGAGGAAAAACTTCCTTACTGTGAGAGTGACGGAGCACTGGAACAGGCTGCCCAGAGAGGTTGTGGAGTCTCCTCTGGAGACCTTCAAAACCCGACTGGATGCGTTCCTGTGCAACCTGTCCTTGGTGATCCTGCCTTGGCAGGGGCTTGGACCAGATGATCTTCAGAGGTCCCTTCCAACCCCTACCATTCTGTGACATAGCACAAATATAAATAAAGATGAGAAACCACTTCAGAAACATTAGCAGCAAATCCTATGATGATTAGTGCTCCTATCTGTCATCAAATGGCACAACAAAGGCAGGGAGTACCACATGTATTAGCATATACCACATGGCAAGAGATTCAAACACTTTACTACACTTCACTTGGATTGTCAATGTGAAAGTCAGTAAAGAAAAAAAAATAAAAATCCCAGCCTTCCCTTACGTTAACCTTATACATACTAACAAACATTAGTGATAAAAACCACTTCGTCCTCATCACTCCTAGACTGAAAACTATAGACTAAAGGTTTTCCTGCATGATCAACCAGAAACAATGCAGAAGTACACTATCTTTGAAATCTAACATTACAAATAAAATACAAACCATTTATCCTCAGTAGCAACCACTATTTTCCAGATAAAAAGTGAGTTTTAAAACCTTGAAAGTAAAAAAACCAAAAACCACGCAAATCAAAAATTACTTCTATTCTTTTACTTTTTCTTTAGCACAGCTTGTACTGTTTTTCTTCAGTTGATAAATACTATTCATGAAGATATTCAAACTGAAGTCACTACTTATATCCAACAAACTACATCTTGAATGATTTGATGTATCACTTATGTGAAACTCTTGCAGATATTGAATTGGATTCTGTAGTCAGACATAGCAAGAGTTCTATAAAATGCACTGCAAAATTAAGCCTAATACCCCAAGGATGGCATCAGGTCCTACAGTAGTTTCAGCACAAAAATTTAAGAATTAAAAATGTGCTTATAAAATTTATATATAAATCTTAAGTCAGAAAACTAATCCTTATGCTAGCTTATGAAAAAAATACATACCAGCTGTACGGTAAATTAATAGTCACACACCATATAGAAGAGTATTCTTGCTATACTTAATAGGTTAAAAGATTGAGATTAAACACTTCATCAACTTCGTCTTCAGCAAAACATGTCTTCCCCTTGTATGTAGGAACATTGTTCTAATTAATGTAATTTATATCCTAT
This sequence comes from Phaethon aethereus, assembly GCF_964289735.1. Classification (NCBI taxonomy): domain Eukaryota; kingdom Metazoa; phylum Chordata; class Aves; order Phaethontiformes; family Phaethontidae; genus Phaethon; species Phaethon aethereus. Next base: position 85,707,310 of record NC_138576.1, read on the forward strand.
ACTTTCACTTTACATAAGCAGAAACATAGACAGGAAACAAAGCTTAAACATCTAGTACAGTAGTGCCAGAGCAGCCCCTGAGGCAAAGAATTGGCAAGTGAACTCTAAATCCCATGCTCTGATGAACTTGGGAGTCCACTGCATGTAGTACCTGAAGGGTTCCTGCTATGATAAAAGAAACACACTACTCAATATTTTAATTTGGAGAGAAACTGAAATCACTGAACTGTCTTGAACAATTACTCCATTTAAAAAAACCTTTATGCTTTGAACACATTTAACTGACAGAATACATTCATACTGGATCAGTACTTTGCTTTAAGTGGCCTGTTTTTGGAGGAATACAGTAATAGAAGCCCAATGACTACGTTCAACTGAATTGTCAAACCAGAGCCTCAGCAATTAAAAAAAATTATCTAACTCAATTTTTTTCCCCAGCATTATACACAATAGACTAAGCATAAGGAAAACTAGATCAATATGCCTCTGATACAAAGCAGGCAGAATATGAAGAATTTGAGATGAATTACAGCCAGATTTTATTCTCCCTTCTGTCTATTATCTTAATTTTGCTGGCTAAGAAAAATCAAAACTACGTACCAGAAATAAACAACTTTTAACGCTTGAAGGATAAACTGTTCTGTGGCCCTACGTACCCAAATTAAAGCAAAACAAAAAGAATTCGCTCTTCAAATGTTGTCAATACCACAAAAGATCCCCAAAAAGCAAAACTTAATGCTTGACTTGCTCAACTACCCTTTATTATACTGATTTCCTCTACCAAACCTTTCATCAAGTAAGTTCTTTCTGTATTTTCAAAACATGCGTACCAAGTTAACTGCTATCTAACATCTGAAGGAAAGACTGTTTTCCAGGTTTCCATTCTGATGTACTTATTCAGCATGACTGGGAATTACAAATTCAACTTTAAAATGTTAAAGAGATTCCCCAGTCAAAAAAAAACCCTAACAAGACATTGAGCAGATGGTATGACTTCTTAGGAGTGTTGACAACTATCTTTTAATTACAGTTCAAGTCATGCTAGCACAGATACATTAAAAGCAGAGATTTTACGTGTGTCCCCCCCCAATTTCCTCTATTCAATCCACAAACACCATCTCTAGGGGAAAAAAAATGTAACTCAAGTCTGAGTTCTTTTATGGCTGTTGAACTAGTAACACAATGGGAATACTATGACTGTAGTTACAAAAGTTCATGATCCAAATTCCTATTACAAATTAAATTACTTCAGAGTAGGAGTGTTTTCACTCCCAGAAGACATATACTCCCCCTATGCTTATTCAGCATTTAGCTACACTGTGATTGACCTAGATGATCACCGCCCACCCTCTCAACTTCCACATCCATCTATGTGCTTAATAGCACTTCCATGATTCTGTGCAGGGACATAAAAAAAACCACCTCTGTTGCTTATTCAGTGGGGAAAGCATGAAAAGCATCCTGACTTACTTATCCAGTTTGCTTGTTCAACAAAAAGTCTTCCCTGTCACAACTGGAAGTACCAAATAATGCACAGTGATGGCTGGGCTGCACATTGGCCCTTGTAATTGCCCATCTATTAGGAAGATCAGTACGAAAGATGAGGTAGGACTGCAACACACCATTAAAGTGAGATCTGCAGAACTGCTGTTGAAATGAAGATTAGCTCTAAATTTGCAGGATAAAATTACTCTTGTATAAAACCTTGTACACCTGTTGCTCCTGTTCTTCAAATACTTTGTTTTGTATCTTTCTGTTGCCTCTGGAGACTCTAATCACCACTACTATGTGATGTATTATCACTGAAGTTGCACATATCTTGTTTCTCCTGAAAAGTGACGTTAGCACTGTATCATGTAGCAGGAGGAGATTCAGGGTGAAGTTACACGTTACTGCTTGTGCAGACTAGAAAGGGAAGATTCTAGCACTTTTGTCTCTCCTTCCTCACATTCATAACCGCATCTTGCATGAGTTTTATACTTGTCTGATTCCAGATCACCTACATAACTTGCTACATCCTGGAAAAAGCCCAACACAAAACTAACAACCAAACCCAAACATCCAAACTAAAAATATACCAGGTTAAAGAAATGCATTGGCCTAATGCAGTCAGACAAGACCAAGAGCTAAAAGTATGGAAGGAGGAGCAGGACAGTCTGCCCTAAAGGAGTGTAACCTCCTTTTTCCAGTAGCAGGCAACCATCTGATCAGCTCAGTCAAACTGCAACCTCATTTTCAAGCTAAGCATATCTGAAAACACAAGTATCAGGCTTCAAAGTCTTATTTTGCTCATAAGATTCTAACACAGAGAACAAAAAATGTTTAAAGTCATAAAAACTTACATACTTACATACATACTACTTGAAAATTGAATATTTTAACCTATTTTTAAAAGGAGTAACAGTTGTCTAGATAGCAAACACTAAAATCAGAACTAAGACAGCAACTTAAAAGACAACATTGTACTATTTCCATTTCAACTTATGCACATTTCTTACAAGTATTGCACGCTGTCAGAAAGTTGCTAATATACAGTCCTTTTCTAGATGCAGCAGTACAAAGATACTACCTTTAAAATTACCACTTAACAGTTGAATGAAAGCAGTCATGATTTATTGTCACCGACTCCAGAATTAACACAGTAAACATGACTTATTACCAACATAACTGTCAGGAACTGAAAACCTGCCACAACCAAATTAAAGAACTGTGGCTTCTAAAAGACAACTTAATACAGACAAGTTGATTTGATATGTAATCCTCCCTATATTTTCTGGATTTTATTTAAATTATTCTGGAAAACACCATTCTAATTGTACCTTGTAATATCTGAAGTAATCACGTTCTTGCAGTTTCTGTATTTTGGGGAAGATCTTGAAAGTATTGAAGTCATCGATGCTTTCTATGTCACACAAACAATCATCTAGGACTCCTGTGAGCTATTAAAAAAATACATAAAAATTTATTTGTAATCAAGAAATGCGATATTAACTACAGAAAAATCTTCTAAAGAGAAAAAGATGTCAGTCAAAAGAAATACAAATGAAATGCAATTCCATCGCAAATAATTTCTCATCATTAAACTTGTCTACAACATCCCTTACATACTCAGAATTAGAAAATAACGGACCTTCGGACTTCTTTTTTTGTAGCTTAAGTCCACCTCCAAACGCAACACTGAATCAATGTTAGCCAGATAAAGACTTTCAGCTCTGAGATTTGTTGACAGATTCAGCTATAAAACTTTCTGCAAAATGAGCAGCAAGATTTTCCAAACTATGAACACATGGTATGTTATTAGCATATCAGAGCTGCATACGAAGTGTTCTCCTACCAAACATTCATTAGCTGAATTGCCTAAAAAAACCTCACAATCATGCACTGTCATCTTATTTTTATAATTCTTCTCAAAGTGTAAGAACACTCCAGCTAGTTTCTTTAGAGGCATGGGAGAAAGGGGGATAGATACTTTTGTGCCCAAGTTAGTAACTTCACAGTTAAATTCTACAAATACTAGGAAAACCAGGTGCAGGCACCTATACTGTAAGGCTGCAAATCTATTGAGAAACTAAGTCTGGACTGTCCAGGCCCTATTCTTCTGCTGGTTCAAGGTACTGCACTAGCCTAAGACCACCTCTACGAAAAGAAGTGCACACAAGTGCAGAAGCACTATTGCCAGCACAGGAGAGGAAGGCAGGACTGTGCAAGCAGCAGAGAGGACAGGCCCAACTAACTTTGTAGACTAAGCTAGGGCAATGCTTTTGCTGCGACCCTGACGGTGTCTTAGGGAAAGGCAGAAACACTGAAAGTATGATTCTATGAACATTTGTATGATAAATTTCATTACATTTAACTACTCCCAAGCCTAGCTAGCTTCTTAAACAACTACAAACATGTTTGAAAGGCCTTCCAGATGTAAGCTTGAAGGCTTTAGACCACATCTAAGGGAATGGAGCCCAACACTGCTGTCAACTACTACTGTTCTTCAGACAGACAGGAAATTCGTTGACATACACAATGGCCTAGAAAGCATATAAAATAGGAAAGACCACATATCTTGTATCTTGCATGGGCTTAGAAGAGTTTCTAACTATTAAAAGGTTATGCGCAAAAGGAGAAAAATATTTTGTGGGGGTTTTTTTTCCTCCACAGATTTCACATAGATGAGATTATGAAATTATCTAATCTGTTTTATGCATGATAAATCACTCCACTACTTTACAGAACAGATACCCTTATATAACCCAGCCTGATGTAAGACAGCCACTAGAAGCTGAGTGGTAGGCTTCTCCTTTTTTATGAAGCATAAAGAAGGTCTGGAAAATGGATTTTCCCCAACCCCCTGTGAGAATAAAGATGTGAGGGTATGGCAATAAAGCATTTAAGTAGAAAATTCACCTATGTAGATCCTGCTTTTACTGAGGCACTAAGGCCAGAGTAGATACGACAATGAAGTAAAACTCATTTAAGGGAAGTTACATTACACAAAGTCTTCCATGCTGTTATGCTTGCCATGTTAATGTTATCTAACTTCAAACCTGGGTAATCAGCTATGAAAGAGTCTATGTGCAATTACAATTTTTTCACAAAGCCAAGAAAGCTTACAGCCCAACTTTGAAGTCAGAAGGCAAAACTTGTTACTATTGTTACTTACAGAAATAAAAACCCCATGCATTTTAATCTATAATGATTTAATTACAGATTTCAAATTTTCTTATCCGTCACACATAGGCAGAAATTAATTTTGCAGTCTTTACAGCTAACATCATACCACAAAACAGCAGTACATTTCATTATAATATAAGCAGGTAAAAAGAGAACTCTGAACATTTTGCTCAAATATTATTGAACTGTATAAACGGTATAAACCTTACGTGAAGAGCAATAATTTATTAAGCTGAAAGCAGCAGGAAAGCTCCAAGAAATTTTCTTTGGACTCAGTAGATAAAGAGTAGGAAATTATTTTGATGACGACCTCATGAAGCCATCCACTGCTTACAAAAATATTTTTACCATCTATGCAAAACTGAAACCGCTTTTTCAGGGGAAAAGGTTCCAAATAAACATGCAGTAGTTACACTCTGTGTCAAATCCCCATGAAAAAACAGAAAGCTGCAACTAAGAGGGCAAACTAATGAAGGTCACACCTTTGCCAGATGTCTCTGATAAAATCTCAATTCTGAGAACACCTTTCGAAATGCAGCACAGTTTACTTAGAACATTATGAAGTTTCAGAAATACCCCCCCCCGCCCAAAAATAGAACTGGTCTAAGACATTAAGAGAAAAATTAATTTAGAGTAACAAGAGCAAGCAAACAAAACTCTCCATTTCTTTCTCACAACTTTTAAAAAACTGGAACAGTTAGCTCCCTGTATATGTAAAATACCAAAATTAATGTTTCCTTGGAAGGCATGCTCTAAAATTAAACTATGCCATATCTGTACCAAACCAAAATTTATAAAATGGTTTGACAGCACGTATGAAACACCAATACTGTACATCAGTGGAGTCAGTTCATAGCACGCTAATGCAACAGCAACAGAGGCTTCAAGTACCCCTGTTAGAGGTTTTTTTATTAGTCCAGGTATAGTCTTCAGTGCTCTCACTTGCATAATGATGGAACACTCTAAGAACACGCAGAAAATTGTTTCTTTTTTTGTTGACACCTGGATCTTCTTTTTCAAACTGGAGACATCAAAATAAGAACAGTGTATTACACAGTTAAAATTATGTATTGCAAGACCTACTTTGCTACTCACACAATTGGTATTTTGCATTTTTGTAATTGAGCTATACTAGTTACCTTAGTCCACAAATATAGAGCCAAACTGTACTGTAAATTATCTCAACTTTTATTACAATTGCCAAGTATCAAGCTTTCTTTTCACCTGTTAATTACTTTGAACTCTATGATAAACTCTAAAAGCATTAGCCTACTATAATTCAGGAGTTCAAGAAGTCATTTGATATTTAATAGTTGGTATTTCTTCTATATTTCCAATATGCTTATCAAAGTATTTCCATGTATTGTCAAACCTAGCTTAGTTCTTGTACAGATATCAGAGCCATACTGGAGATGTTGAACTTCTAACTTATCTTCTCCAAGGTAAATCAATCTTCCAAAAGAAAAGGTCAATGTCCAACCTGCATCAATTACTCCTTATGAAATCTGGAAAGGGAAATGTATTCAGCTCTTCAACATTAAGAAAAAGCTGAATAAATGCATATACTAACAAGCAGAATATTTATACAAACAACCTTATTAGTGTTATCAGGTTGTTATACTTTAATTGCTTCAACAATTAGAAGACCGCCTGGGACGCCTTGTTTTGCTCCTTAATGTTTTACTTTGCCATAGCTGCAGAATGAGAGAAAAGCTATAGGTAATATGACTCCAAGAACTAATGGGTAGCTTATCTTTTCCCTGTGCCAGTCAAAATCTAGGTACAATATGCTAACAATTTTATGAAACGGCAACAACCAATCTCTCCGCCAAGCCCCATAAGAAAGCCACGACAGTTTGTTAATGGCTTCTTTAAGAATTCCAATTCAATTAGCATTTAGTTATGCTAAAATAGCTACTAAAATAAGGGATTTTAAAACCTGAGAAATTTTCAACTTACAACAAAAAAAACCACTGCAATAAAAGCTATATATGATAGACTAGTCACTGCGTTGGATGGTCACTTACAATATAGCATGTTATACAAAGCAGAAAGTTAGAAAATATAATAAAAATAATAATCAGATACAGAAGACAAAAGCTTTGCTCCACGTAGACACCGTTATTTCCATATAAACTCACTCTAATGTCTTTGGTCCAGATGAAATCCTTCCCTACCTGACACCAGCTATTATTTCAGTCACAGTCATACTGCGGATGAATAGCAAACTCCTAACTACAGACACTTGTCCTCCTGAAGCTGTTCGGGCAGTTTACAGAAAGAAGGAGCATTCTCATGCTTCTCTGTAATGTGGGAAAACGGACGAGACCTAAACACATGCCAAGCCCGGGAACTGATGTTACCATTCGAACATATGGCTGCTCATCGACTTCATAAGGACACCGAAGTTTCTGCCTAAAGCCAAGGGTATGATCCAACCCAGAGCTTCCCAACACAACACCCCACAGACAGCAAGCACTGTTACTTGGATTAAATAACTCCTCTGTGTGGCTGGACCGTTATATAAGGGTACTGCCAGTGGTTCCCACGTCAACCAACTTCTCCCCTCAGCGTAGCAGCGGGGCCTCACAGCCCGGAGGCACCCAACCGCCCGGCCCCGGGCCGTGTTCCGGCAAGTAGCAACCGCGGAGTATCGGGTAGGAAGGACGTGGGCTACAGGCTTCAGCGAGGGATCCCCTGACTTCGCCGCCGGTGAGGATGCACAAGACACGTCCTGGAGCTGCCCTCTCCCCCACCGCCCTCCGAAGCGCGCTCACCACCTCCTCCAATCCGCTCTCCTTCCCCTCAGGCAGGGGTCCGCTCCCCTACTCAAAGGCGGTGGGGCATCTCTGCCTGGCCACGCTCCCTCTCCACGCCTCCCCCCCCGCCCGCCATGAGGGGACCCTGCCGCATCGTCCCATCCGCCGCTGGTTCCTACTTGGGCCTCCGCTGTCAGGACGCAGCTGAGCACCGCCAGCAGCCGCGCTGCCAGCTGCGCCCTCGCCGCTCTGCTCCGGACGGCACCGCCGCCACTCATGCTGCTGCTGCTGCTGCTGCTGCTGCTGCCGCCGCCGCTCCGCCCGCCGCGGCTGACGGGGGAGGGCGGCCGTCGTCCAGCCGCGCAGCGGCCGCCGCCGCCGCCACAGGAAGGAGACGGGACGAACTGAGGGTCGGCGGCGGTGGCAGCGTCTCTTCCCGGCGCGGCCACTCCTGCCTGCGGCGGGAGCCGTCGGGCGGGGGCGCCGCGCTCACCTCAACCTGCCCGCGCGCTGCCGCTACAGCCACAGCACCGACGCGCGCGCACCGTCCTCTCGCGCAGCCATCACCACAACGGCGGCCCACCCGCTACTCCGGCAGCCGCGCGGCATCTCGGGAACTGTAGTTCGCGCGCGCGCGCAACCGCTGCCGGCAAGCAGGGCTGGGGCGGGGCACGGCGCGGCACCCAATCGGAGAGGACCACGCGCGCCTCCAAAACAAGCGGCGAGTGAGGGACTGCTTGGCGCCTGCGCCTGGCGGGGGAAGCTGTACCCGCGTGCCGGTGCGTGAGGGGAGGCACGCGTGGGCGATGGCGGCGGATGGCGCCGTTCCGTGTGGGTGTTATTCGCTAGCCCTGCGCTACGTGGTTGCGTTAGGCGATGGCGCCCGCCGCCAGGTTCCGCCGTTGGGCGGGAGGGGGCCGCCGCTGGGAAGCTGAAGTGTCCGCTGTGTTTATCGCCGCCCAGGTCCAGCCTTCGGCCGGGTGTCTCACAGGGACAAAACGTAGAGACTTCTTGTCTTCCTGCTGCTGGGAAGTGCCCTAGAGGTGAATTGTGTTGAGTGTTTGGAAGCGGTTTTTTTTCTTTCACGTTAAACCGCCCTTTTCTCTCGGAACAGCTTCTTTTATTTATATGAAGATGACTACAGACTTTTTTTTTAACAGCAAGGGGCTGTACAGGGGGATAGGAAATACGGCTTTGCCTTGTCTAATTCTCTTACCTGTTCCTTTGAGAGTAAGGCTGAAAGCCGGTGGAAAGGTAATAGACTGTCCATCCACTGGCTTTTTTTTTAATTCGTTATTTTTAGTGGTAACCTCCCCTTGGCCCCGTATTTTTTTCCGTGGAGACACAGGCTACTGTGTGGCAAATTGAAGCCTACAAGACTGGAAGAAGGTCTTTTCAGATGTGGTTTCACGTTACAGATAAGATAATGAAATACTGAGTTGTGTGGAAAGAGTCAGTCCTATTTCAGGTTCCCCACCCCCTGTATCCGGGCTAGCAGTCCTCAAGTTGCATGTTAAATCAATTCATCTACTTGAGCGATATTTTTTTTTTTTTTACTAGGGATAATTTGCTGCCAAGAGCAGCCAGCTGGGCTGACTTGCTGTATGTCTGCTTCACCGCTCAACCTGATCGAGTGGAAGAGGCAAGAGTACGTACCTGGTAGGGAGAGGGTAGGACCATCCCTTAAAGTGGCTGCTTGCTGTTAGATTGGTTTAGCTACACCTAATTTTATGTTATTATTTATTAATTTTTTACTTCCCTCCCCCCTTAGGGAGAGTGGTTGGCACTTGAGAGGTTGAAAGTTATGGTATGACATTAATTGAATTTGTCTAGCTGTGCTTTGCCAATAGCTATTGGAACTGGTCTAAGACTTACTGCTGCTGCTTCTCAGTTCCTTTCAAAATCTTAAACCAAACCAACAATCCATCCAAAACCACAAGAGCTCAGAAACAATCTTTTGATTGCAACAGTGAAATGTATATATGTAATTCACTTCCAGAATTGTCAAAAATTCATATTCCTGTGGGAAAATGTGAGTGTTGCACTGATTTCATGTACAGGGATGCCGGAATTATGATTTTATTTTCAGTCCATCTGCGATCTCACATTCTTCTTATACCTTTTCAGTTAGAGGAGAATACTCCTTTACTGGAGTATGGAGACAAGCTTTAAGGTCAAGAAAACTTAAGAGAGCTTAAAAGTTTTTAGATTAGCCATTTTTATTTACTTAAAATCAAATTAGTTTTCCATCATATTTGTCTGTAAGTGCCAGTACATCACAAATTTTGCATTGCTGATGATGGCTTGAAAAGATGAAGGATTGCTAGCTATGAATTACAGAGACTAAGAAATGGAGTAGGAGGTAGTTTTATAGTTTGGTCCCAGAGAGATGATGTAATTGCTCCTTCCTTTCCTCTCTGGAGTACAAACAGTAGACCCACCATTTGCGAAGGATTAAGTGAGAATCTATTCCTACTTCCAGCATCAGTGGACCAACAAATTTGCTAGATAGTTGAGAAGAAATGGCAGAACAGCTAATGTTTACATTGCCATGGCTTGCGCTCACTATCAGCACTCCATACTTTATCACAAGTGATTTGTACTTCTCACAAAGGAACTGCTTCTGTTTAGGAGATTCAGGTGAATTCATTGTGTTTGTTTGCACTTCATAGCTTTGATTCTGATGCAAATTTTTTGTCATGAGTATTAAAAAAAGCCCCAAAACCTTGGAAGAATCAAGTGCTTGCACTGTCACATTCTTGCACTGCGTAAAGGACTATGCAAATTACATGTAAACTATCATATTTTCTAAGTTGTCAGTTTAGATAATGTGATGTTAGTTACAGAAAGTACTTTATTTCTTCGCCTCTGACAGTCTTATCCTGCTTGCAATTTAGTTTTTGACTGCTGCATTAGAAGCATAAGGAATTGGCTGTAGAAATGTATAATGGATAATTTTAAGAGGGGGAACAAAAATTAATTCCTTATATACATAAGTGTTATGTGCTATACCAGAGCTGAATTTAGCTTAACACGGTTTTCTCAACTCTGGGGTATTTTCAGTCTTATTTTATGTTTTAGTGTTGATTTCAACCTATGAATGCTACTTTGGTAGTGGTATAAAAATGTTTTTAAAAAATGTAAAAATGCTAAAATAGGATTTTTCTGTGAAATCAATTTCAGGAAACAGCTGCAGAAGAAACAGCCTTAAAATTGCAAATGAAACCTAACAGCATGTTACAAACCTGTGAGTACCTACTAAGCCTGTTTCTTTTAAAGAAATTATGATGTTATAATATTTAGAAAGGGCTGAGGACAAGCCTTTACTGGGGAGAGAGATAATCATAGTTTACAGCTTCCTGGGCTCATGAAAAGAGTCTGGCATATATTTATAATTTTTCAATGTACATGTACATTCTAAGATGTACGTGCTTGGCATATGAACAAATATGTCATTTCATGATATGCCTGGCTATTAAAAATGTTGACAGTTTTATTTGCAAGCTCTAACATTTTCTTTCTATGTGCAAGCAAAAAAGCCTTGAAAACAGGAACTAAAAACGTTATTCTGTATTAGTAAGTAAGAGTTAAATAATGCACATCATAGTCACCTCTTCCCCATCACAACGTTATTCTCTAGCGTGGACAGACATCTGGGTGTACCAGAGAGTGCCAGGCAGTCTTTTAGTTCATATAACAAACCTACGATTATCAAACTTGCTTCTGGCTTGCAGCTGGAAACTGATAAAAGTCCTGCAACACTTCTTGTATTAGCTGCATGGGTGCTTTTTAGTTAGCTCTGTGTGCCAGGATTGATCTTATGCGCTCTGGTTGTACACAGAAATCATGATCTGTGGTCATCAACCATGTAAAAATGTTATCTTAGAAATTATTATGGACCAATTTAAGTGAACGGAAAGTCAAAACAGGGTGGCTTCACATTTCACATTAGGAGAACCTTGTAAATCCTAGCTGCTTTGCCAAGTTCATGAACTAGATTTCAGTAATCTGAAACGTGGATTTCTGGAAAATTTTTGCCCTTGAAACTTTTGCCTTTATTTATTTTTCCAAATTAACATTTGAATGAGTCCTTTCTAAACTTAGGAGAGTAAACCAGGGGAATCAATACGTCACAAACTTCTGTTTAAGTCTGGCAAACAGAAGTGGTGGGAGTGCAGTGCCTGTTGAGCAATGGAACATCTTGTGGTAGCCTAGTTATGAAGATTTAATGATACAGCAAGGCAAAGCTGTGGGTAAGAACTTTTAGTAAATCACCTGATGCAAGTACAAAAAGCAGACAAGTAGTGGAGCACCTGAGTTGGGTGGTCTATCAGGCCTGTTACAACTGAAGTACTTGTGTGCCCACACCCTGTTTTATCCAGCTGTTGTTAGGCCTGATGCAAGTTGTTATGTTTCCTTGCAAGTCATGCTTCACTGACATCCTGTTCTCGCCTACTGATAGCTGCCTTAAAACCACAATCTGGTTAAGTCTGAGGCAACTTGTTCCAAATAGCTTTTGAAAAGTACCCATGGATGTCTAGACAAACAAGAGAAATGGCAGGACTATGGCTTGTAAATGGCAAAACAATAGGTCAAATTCAGTATAGTGGAAAAAAAGGAAAATTTTTAATATGAAAATTGCATACACCAGTATCTTCATAATGAGTATAAGGAAAAAGAAGAAAAAGAAAGATAGAATACAGTAAAAAATAAAAAATATCGAAGTACAAGGAGGGAGTACATTTTTTTTTTTTTAAGTTTTTGTAGGTGGTAAAAAATTAACTACAAATCTTAGCTATACACCTGTATCCTCATTCCTGTGTTTCTCATGTGTGTGTTATAGTTGAATGTTAACAAACTGCATTGTGTAGTGTATGACAGCATGGTTTGAATCAAGAGTATAGAAGTAATCTCTGGAATGTTACTGTCATTCCTGTAGTACCTATAATTTTTGAATTGCAATAATTACTAACTGTCAAACTTCTGAATATAGCAGGTGCAGATGAACACAAGTAATTTTGTTTAAAAAAAAAGCCCCACAAGATTTATGCATTTGCATTTTGTATGCATGTGCTTATCTGTCAACAAATTGGACCGTGAGGTAGAGATCTCAACTAAATTATACATTTATGGAAAAAAGCAGCCAAGCAGGGGCACCCTGGTAATGCCCCTGCAGAGGGATAAGCTGCAGCCTGAAACCAATCGTATTAGGCTCAGTTTCAATATGTCGATATAGAGAAAGCAAGGTTTCACTGTTTTTGTGGCGTGTGTTTGACTTGGACACATCACAGCTCCCGGAGTGGTGGGAACATTTCCATATCATGCCTCCTATAAGGCAAACAAATTATCCACAGGCTTATGTAAGATGGTCTAGGTGTGTGTAATTTCGTATATTTTCTCCACATAATGCTGTTTCTGTCAAATAAATGTCAAAATTGTGACATTCCTGTACAACTGTAAAAGAACAGACCAATATCATTATTGGCAAAGAAAGCAGATTTAACTTTTTAGCTGCTGGTTAATTATTCCTACTCCAAAACAGTCTCAGAATTTTCGAGAACTGACTGGTCTAGCAATACACTGAAGCTGACCACAGTCGAAAGCTATCTATTGGATACCTGGCAAAGAAAATGCAGGGAGGTGTTTCCCAACTCTACTGAAATGCATTAGAAGTGAAGAGCTTATGTTGAAACAGAAGTATTTTACTTAATACAAACTTCCTTAAATGAAGATGTTTGAAATGTATAAAGCAAACTAATGAGGAAGAATAAACAAGGTTGCCATATGATACTGGCAAGCCCACAGTTACCGTGACTGTTAGCAGCCCTTGTCAGGGAGGATTACTGTTACACTGTGTTAGTGGCATTTGTGATCTGGAACAGAAGTTCTGTATTTCCATGGAGAAAAGTTGTAAAGGATCAGTTAGAAAAAGCTTTTATATCTTTTTTTTTTTTTGGGGGGGGGGGGGTGGGGGGTAGGTGGGATGGGTAGCAATAATATTTTGCTGCACAGAAATATATTGTCCATGGGAGAAAAAAGGTTTTGTCTGCAGCCTTGTGCTCAGAAGATGGGAAACCCCTTGAGACTGTGGGTTAATTGCTATTTCAAACAATAAGCTAACTGGCTATGTATTACCAGATAGTTTATAGATCTTTGGGAAAAGTCTTTGTCCTCATCAAAGATGGATGGTTTTTTGATGGGGCCAGGAAAGGGATGAGAAGAGGCATGTGTAGACATGATTTGTAAAAACTATTTGAAAATATTAATCCTGTATTTGAGAGGAAATTTACAAAATCCTGAACTCTTCACATTATCATTAATTACACTAAATTTAGCAGCTTGCATGGTTACAGCAAGATAAGATACAGATTGTACTTAAGTATAGAAATTTTATGAGAAAGGTCATCCACTGTTTCAGAGAATGCCGTTGCTTAAAGTTATCTTATTCTGGATTTAGTTTTTGTGATACAGTTATATTTAGTTTTGCCAAAATGATTGCTGGCTTTCTGGACTGGTCAGTTAGTTAAGTAACAAACAAAAGATTTCTGTGTCACTTATTCAAGAATGATACCAGAACAGGCATGCCACAGCCAGATTAATCTGTACTGTTGACAGTGCTGTAGAGATGTGTATATGTAATTGCAGGATCCTCCTTCAGTACTAGGAAAAAATTGTTAAATTATGATGACTAACCTATGTTTTGAGGCAGTAATTTTATCTAGACTATTGGCTTCTATTATTAAATTCCATTATCTTAAAGAGTTCTTTATGAATAATTTGTTTAAAAAATTCTGTTTCAAATTGAAAAGCCAATGTAATTTACAGATACGCTTTTAAAAATATGGGATTTTTAACAACATGAACCAGTTTTGGCTGCTGGTACAAGTGTTGTTCCACTAAAATTATTTTGTTACTGTTTACTAAAATAATTTTTTAATCCTAATGTAGGAAGATTACAGGTTGTAAGTTATCAGAAGAGTAAATGCCACATTGATGGTCAGACCTAGCTTAGCTCCTAGCACCAGTGCTTTGTATGTTTCTGCAGTTTACAGCCACCTATGTAACAATAGTACCCTAGGGATATTTTGAAGGATGTTAATAGGTACATTTTTATATAGATTATACATATATTTATCCAAATTTTTTTTTAGTCACTGAGTATATCTACTTCTAGGGTTAAAACCAGTAGTCTTCAAATAGCATACAGGCAATGTATACATACATGCAGGTCCTTGGAGCAGATATGGCATCTGATTTATTGAGGCATAAATTTGGCAGGTGTAAAACCCAGAAAATTCTTAGCTTGACTGTGGCTTTGTCATTCCTTACAGTTATAGGAGTGGCTCCAATTATTAATCTAGTATTTGTACAGTTCTGTGTTGGTAAGAATACACCTTCTCCACCCTCTAATTCTCAGGCTGATGATCCATCACCAAAAACATTGTGCCTCTAAGGAAATTTAGGGAAACATACAGGATCAGAAATTTTATTTCTAATTAGACTTGGTGTTATCCTTTTGAACTAAGAAGTGCATCTGTTTTTGAGAATGAGTTTCAATATTAATGTTGAAGCAATCAAAGTCAATCCATACCTTGAATAGCCAGCCTCCAATGATATGCCTAAAAGAATACTACTTTGGTTTTTACACATCATGAATTACAGAAGTGTTACTTCTACCTTGGAGATTAATATATATAGATATATATTTGTGTGTGTGTATAACCCAATGGCAAAACCTCCATTTATCTCTCAGGTGAAGTAAGGGTGATGCTCTGAATCTTCTAAATACTATGTCAGTACTCTCACTGGTAGGATGATTTAGGTGTACGCTGTAAGAGCTCTCCCACAAAGACTTGCTCTTCTACAAGAATTCACAAATTCAATAACATAATAATTGAAAAAAAAATTTATATTAACGAACAGCCAAATAGCAGGATGAGCCACTGTCTTCAATTTAAATTCTGAAAATAAGAGCAATTTCATCTTTATCACATTTTTTAGATTTGTAACCTGCATGAGAGATGGAAAAGCACTCAAATTTTAATGCTTTATGGACCAAAGGCTGCATTTAGTTACTCCAGTGTAAGCCAGTTGACTGAACTGGAGCTCTCCGAATGTAACAGCAGAATTTGGCCATAAAGTAACCTTTTTAATAAATGAGTAGAGGCTAACACACAAATGTGGTCTTTATAATGGCAAATTCAGTTATGCTGGTTTCTTTTGTTGGTATTGTACAATAAATAGCAATATATGATATTTCTTATTTAGACAATGATTTCATGCGTGGACCCCATTTAAGAAATATGTGTTAATTTAAGTGTATTGAAACCCTAAGTGAGAGAATTTGCCAGAGATGGCAATGAGGACCCAAAGCAAAGATTTGTATTTAGTGTCATGGTATCGGAAGTGCCTGTAGCATAAGAGGAAGAATTTTAAATATTCGTGAAAAACTGGCGCAGTTTATGTTTGTTGCTCTGCAATACTTGTGTTCTTAAACTCCGTTCGTGCACTGCGAGCCATCTGCCGAGGTACCTTAAACCCTAATGGAAACCACCCCTCTCTGTCCGAAGGCAATTATTTAAGCGCGTTAGTACCTGTAGGAGCAGGAGAGCGAGCACTTGATTTTTATATGGCTGAAGTAACCTACTTTAGTTCCAGACTAGCGCTACTCAAGGAGCCGTCATACGCCTCCTATGTCTTTGTTGGTAACGAAAGGCGGAGCTTCCACGCAGCGGCGCACCCCCGCCCGGAGGAGCTAACCCGGCATACCCGCGGGAGAGCGGTACGTCCCATGGGGAACGGCGGGCTCCCGGCGGCCGCCGCGCTTCGCTGCGGCGGACACGTTTTCTACCCGGGCTGGAGTCGCGGCCGGGAGCGGGAGCGCCCTCCCCGCGGAAGGCGAGGCGCGGCCCCGCGCCCGGCCCTACCTGCAGCGGGGCTCCGGGCGGGGCGGCGGCAGGAAGGGGGCGGCGCGGCGGCGGCGGCGGTTCCGGGCACGTCGGCCGGCGCCGATCGTTCCTCGCGCTGGGACCCCGCCGCCGCCCGCCCCATGGCTGCTCCGCAGGACCCGCAGCCCCCAGGTGAGGACGCCGCCGCGGGGAGCGGGGCGGGCGGGCTGGCTGGTGGGGTGGGCGGCGGCGGCGGCTGCTCCCAGGCCCCCCGGCGGGTCCGGAGGAGGCGCGGCGCCGGGTGCGGCCCGCAGCGCCCAGCCGCCCCGCCTCCCTCCCCGGGCAGGGCTGACCCGCGGCTGTGGCTTCTGGGAGCCAGGTGAGGAGCCTAGCCCGGCCGAGATTGAAAGGGTTTGTTAGTTGCTCCCTTCCCCTTCCGCACACGCTAATTAAGCATGGTAATAATTTATCATGTGCTCTGCTGATGTGATTTAGTGCAACTTGTCCTGTCAAGCCTGCTCCAGTGTTTGGTGTATAAGTTAGCTTGTGCTTGCTAACAGCACATTAAAAAGCCATTTTCTTAAAATCCCAGACTCCAGGTGGTAAGGAAGCCCATGCTCTTTAACGTACATGGCTAATGGTGGAAATGACTTTTGAGTACCTCATCTCAGGTGTGCCAGCATCACAGTTTTTTCCCTACCTATCTGCTCAGACAGTGACAAAGTTTTGAGTAGTTAACAATAAACAAAAATGGACAAGTGTTGGTGGACTTAGATTTTTCAGAGAACCTAATATTCTAATATAATTTGCTGTATTTTCTCCTGTTACTCAAATTTGAAATTCATGTGCCTCTGGTCAAAGCACCATTGTTGATTTGGGCTTAATCAAAGGGTTCATCTCTATGAGCAACATTAGTATTAGGGTGGTCACTTTGTTTCAGTTGAATTAAGTTGTACTATTAATGTGTGTGCCCTGCCTTGGCGTGAAAGAGGTCTTGCATGTGTATGGTTGAATTACGTAACTACCGTAGGCCTTCCATGCTTCACCCACTACTGGTGGTGTCAAGGCTATGTTGCAGGGAAAATACGGTAACAGAGGGGAATACCGTCTCTGTTATATGGTGCTTTGTGAACCCCTTCCTGCTTAAAGGTCAAAATGCTGAGGTCTCCAAAACTGACCTTCAGACTTCCTTCCAATGCAAGGACAAAGAGCAAGAAAGGGTCACAGGGCATGTGATAGGACAAGGGGTAATGGCTTTAAACTGAAGGAGAGTAAATTTAGATTAGGTCTAAGGAAGAAATTTTTCACTATGAGAATGGCGAGGCACTGGAACAGGTTGCCCAGAGAACTTGTGGATGCCACATCCCTAGAAGTGTTCAAGGCCAGGCTGGATGGGTCTTTGAGCAACTTGGTCTAGTGGAAGGTGTTCCTGCCCATGGCAGGGGTGTTGGAACTAGATGATCTTGAAGGTCTCTTCCAATCCAAATCATTCTGTGATTCTGTATGCAGGATTAGAAGCTTCAATATGTGTGTGTATACATATGTATACGCATATATACACCTGTGTGTATATATAAAGTTGGCAGGCTGTTCGCAGTGTTAAGTGCACCTCTGTTAGAATAGCAGTATTGAACAGAGGGAAATGGTACAAGTCTGCTGCTTCTGTTGCAGACTGGTTATACTGGACAGGCTCAGGCAGAAGAGCCACTGTAGCCACTGAGCAGTCAGTGTGCAGGTGCTGGGTGGCAGAAAGGAACCTTGGGAGCAACCATCAAACCTGACTTAAGTCTGTCCAAGTCAGCTTGCATGTGCTGATTTATGTACATCTGAGTCAACTCACGTGTGGTTCCTGGCAGATGTGTGGGGGAAATAAATGTAGGCCGGTGGCTGTATGCTGTCAGTGGGGAGTATGGTGGTAGTGATTTTTTTGAGGGATCCCAGGTAATGTTGTTATCAAGCTGTCTGTCAAAGTAACTATGAAATCAGATGGTCCGCAGATGGTACCTGTATTTCCTGTCAGCCTTTCAACATGCAAAGCTGTGGATGTTTTACATTTGAGATAGAGAACTTTCCTCCCTGCTGTTTTGTGCACCTGTGTCCAGCTGTATGACATGAGCTGCAGAATGCTGTGGGAGGTACATGTGGGAAGGAGAGAGGGGACATGGCATTTTAATTGTCTTATTCACAACTCAAGTCTTTGGTTTTCAAATTGCCAACTATCAGTGATCAACAAGACCATGCTGAATCATCCACAGCCAGTATTTGGAGCATTTATTCTTAGGTCCAAATATTTGTACACATATATGCCACTTATAGAAGATGTTGGGACTTGGTAGTGCTCCACAACCTAAACCACGTGGAAGTTGCTGTTCTTCATAAAGAACTAGAAAAACAAAGGGGAAGAAATTGGGGTATAGGGAAAGAAATACAGTTTTAAACATTTTTCATGAGGGATACTAAGCAGGAAAGATGCAGTCACAGATCCATGGTGACTGTGTTTCTCTGTGAGACCTAGAAAGCAGGAGTCAGTTAAAGGTGCCACCCTACACCCCATCACCTCTTGTAGGGTCACCCTGGGGTCTGTCAAATCCTTATTTTAAACGCCTGTATTCTTGAAGCTTCTCCATTTTTTTCAGTGCTTCCTTCTGGATTGTGGAAAGTAAATAATTACCAGTGTTGCAATGTACCTTGGCCATATCTTGGAGATGTGACAGAAGATAGGGGATGAAGTCCTTATGCCATAGCTACAGTAGCCACCAAGGTTCACCAGCGCATGGACCTTTTGTGGGGCCTGCTTTCATCTACCTTAAGGCTGCTCTTGCATTACAAGGACAAAAGAAAGATTTTATTTTAATTTTTTTTTTAACTCAGCCAAGAATCTGTAAGGAGGAGCTGTAAGGCCTCCAGAATAAACTGATGATGTTGCATGCTTTGCCACTGGGTTTGTTGGGTCTTTGCTAACAGTGGAGAAACAGCAAGACTAGGGATGCCTGGGCTGGCCTTCTTCCCTGGAGCCTTTCTCTGGCTCCCAGTACCTCCTCCTTTTCCATCTTTCCTTTACAGGATGGTCTTCTGTATTTGCCCTAGCTCCCTTTCCATTTCTTTTGCAGCTCTCCACTACAGTTCCCACATGGATCCTCCATTTTTGGACCTACTCTCATGCAACATCTTACACCAGCTTATTGTATTTTCTCATATCCCAGTCTGACTCCCGCCCTCTGTGCATTGGAGTTGGGAAGCTTATGGGGGTTTGTGCTGACCCTTGCCATCAGGGCAGGCTTTATCCAGAATGTTCTGTTAATACCATGTTGCTGGAGCAGTGATTTAATATTTGCCAAAAAATGGCACATATGACAAGAATACGGGGTTTTGATTTGGGTTTTTTTCTTCTTCTGCATATGTATTCCTAAACTTCACACTGCAGTGTGAACATGCTCAGCTGAAATTTCAATGACCTCTGCTTTTGTAAAATGTTGAGTGTGTCTATCTGCAAAGGCTGTGCTCAATCCTTGTAGATCTGACTGCTCTGATCGTGTGCCACTTGCTTGGAGAATGTGCGTGGTCTTCCTGTGAGCACTAGCACTGAGCAAGGCTCTTCCTGGCATTGCAGAGAGGGGCTGGGCACTGCACCGGACACGCAGGAACTGCTGCTGATGGGGCTGCCTCATGGATGCAGGAGGGAGAACAGTTCTGTCCTGGAGCCCTGGGGCTGTATCTGTCTGGATGCTGTCACCTTTTTTTGTTTTCAGGCCTGTTTATTATACTGTCTTTGTGTTGTCTTATGCTTTAGCTTGTTGTTCTGTTGTATTGAGTAGATTTGTAGAAGCGGGACACAAAATAAGCAATTATGCTAGATTTGAGTTGGTTAGAATAGTGTCTATGTAACTTAAGTACTTTTGGGGGGTTAAGTGTTTATACTGGGCATTTTGTAATTAATATCTGGGGCTAAGTTGTGTTCTAAAATGCACTGATTTCTATATTTGAGAGAAGGTAGTCACCAAATATTGATTCCAACCACCTCTTTCTGCTTGCGGATGAAACCATTTAATGTGTTCTTGTAGTAAGTATAAGGACTTTTAGAATGCGAGTAATAAGAATGGAGTGAAAATCCTACTACATAATTTAAAACGCTTTTAAATTTTTGAAAACATGATACTTATCAACAGAAGAGATTCCTCAAGGAAATGGCATGATGATGTTAAATTACAGGAGTGGTGGTGTGAGTCCTGACTTCTGTATGAGATTTGTTTCAGATTCTCTGTGCACTTTTGGTCAGTACCCCACTACTATTTGTCAGTTTAGCCATCAGTGCAGCGGGGTTGGCATTTAATGATTCACCTGCAAGTGCTTTGAAGATTTATTTTTGTATCCTTTTGATGCTAATATAATTGAAGTTTATGATTCTTTTGTATGCAAATAATTAATGTTTACCTCAAGTATATTTTTTATTAGGTTTTGTACTGCAGTCTCCTGTTTATTATAGTATTTTTGTTGCAGTGGGTATGTTTACTGTCTGAAATACTGCTCTAAGGAAAGAACAGTGCTGCCACTCAGAGAACAAAATGTAGCTTTTAGCAGATTTACTGGATTTTATTCTTTATTGCTGAATTGTTTTGTGATTTTTTTTTTTAACTAAAAATAATTTAGAATTTTCATTTAAGTCTATCTTTTGTTAGTTTAAAGTTGTGTTTCCTTGTTGGATGTAGTTTCTCATCCATGTGCTAGTAGCTCTGACAATTTCTAGTTTGTCATCGTTTCTTGTGGAAATGTAATTTGACATAATGCATGTAATGGCTGCGTAGTTGTGCTTTACCTTGGTCAGACAAAGAAGCAAAATATGAATTGCCAGACATAAATATTTTAAGGATTATGCAGTGATAAAGCTTTCTGTTTTCCAGCAGATCATGCAGCAAAAGAGCCAGTGGAGGATACGGATCCAAGCACTCTTTCCTTAACAATGGTATGTGTTTCTGGTCTGATGCAGTTCAAATCATTATAGCTCTCTACAGTTACATAATGCAAAAGTGAGGTAAAACATACAAGGATGTTAACTCAAACTGTAAGTGTAGTTTTGCTTATCTGTATGATTGTATAAACAAATTTTAATTTACTAACCTTGTGCAATTAAAGTGTAAGTAAAAATACCAATAGGTACATAAGCTGAATTTGATGGTATCAGCTGAGCTTTCCATGGCATAGCCTCTAGAGGTTATGACAGTCCCATTTTTTAAATTTAAAAACTCTGGCAAAGGAGAAAGATTGGTGCTGACATTCTTCTGTCTATATGGGTTGGAGCGATAAGAAACCCCGCCTAAAGCTTAAAATTTCTTCCTGTACCTATTTTGTCTGATCAAAGTCATGGAAAGGTAAGACCAAACAGCAGTGCCTTACAGCAGGCGTGGGTGAACCTAGGGAGAGGCCAAACAGCGCACTCTAGTGCTTGCTGGCAGAGTAACACCGTTTATGACAAGTTTCAGTGTCTTAGGATATTAAAGATGCCAGTCTTATGCTGAGACAGGAGTATATCAGGTAAAAGTACTATGAAATTCTGTGAAGTCTTTTAAGATATTTTTCTTTTTAAGATTGCTATGGATTGCTTACTCTGTGGGAAAGTTACAGTGCCATGTAGACCAGAGAAGACTGTTGTCTAATGTAGTTATGTAAACAGATTGAAATGCATTGGTTTGTTTTATGGATGGCAAGTGAGCAAGCTTTTGCTTTGCCTTGATGTTTTCTTTCCATTTTGAAGCTTTGCCACAGGGAGTCAGCAGGAAGCTCTGAAAATTTCACTAGTACTTTAAATGCTGATCCTTCACTGGGATCCATTATTGCAGTCTGTGTAGATACAGAATCAAAAAGATACAGACTTTGTGATTGTTTTTGTGGACTGACTAAATTAGATGCTGTGTTTTGCTAAGGGGAGTTTTTAAAAGGTGGGGAAAAGTTGCTATATCTGAGACAAATGAAAGTTTGTTTATGCCCCCCACTTCCTTGAATTAAGATGTCTTTAATCTGTTTGCTTGGTTACCAGCTTCTGTAAAAGCCACAACTACTTTCACATAAAGGTACGGGCCATAGGGAAGGAGGTGGATTTCAGGTATAATGTACATTATAACATGGCTGGAAATCAGCAGCTATCCCCTTAAACTCAGTAATAATAGATTTCTATTAATCAACTTTTTAATTTTTAGAGCAGAAGGGAAAAATGTTTTTTTTTCTTTCAGTACAGTAACATTTTAATAAAAGCTTGTATCTGCTAAAAGAGCTTTTGAAGTCATCTTCATTCCTCCTGGTCTGCATTACCTTTTCTAGATTATCTTGCTACTTAAATGCAAAATCTATTTCCCAACTCCTGCTTTTTCGCTAAGAAGTAATACTTTTAAAAATACTGCAGCAAAGCAGCAATGTCTATTACTTTGGCATGTGCTCATTGGTAGTGTTCATAGCATCTCAATTCCCGCATAAGAGGGGTGTTGCTGTGTCTGATTGTAGACAGATCAACTAATAGCAATTTAAAAGATGTAACTATAATTACGCAGTTTTATATACTGTTTCTCCATCACAATTACACTCAAAATAACAAACATTTGTGTCTCTTGCCTTTTTGTGACAGACTGAAAAATACCCTGTCCAAGACACAGGAGTACCTAAAGGTAAGTATTGTGAATTCTGTCTATTTAGGTGTCATAGATCTGTGGTGTTAGGTGCAATAACACCATTGGTGTTATCCAACAGATTGAAATACTCTTACTTTTTCCGAGATGTTTATGTTTTCAATGTAGTTTTGTCTTCTGTATTTTTGAGGTCAGTTTGGTGTGTATATACAACTTTTGAAATTTCATTCCAAAGTTTAGTTTTGATCTAAAAGTCAGCCTGAAACTATCACCAGAAGATCTTAGTTCTCAATCTGTAAAGAAAATGCAGTGGTGCCATCAAAAAACGGTGTTCAGAGAACAGATAGTAGAGACATGATAATGTTAGAAGGTGTCTTTGAAGATATTACCAGTGCCTTCAGCTTATCAGAAATATAATCCAGAAATACCTCCCAGGTCCCTTGCCTCTGATTGCGTTCTCAGCCCTATAACCAATTAACTCTTCATGACATCTTTTACCTTTAGCAGGTATTAATACCATCTACTTGGGAACCTAATATAGCTCCACTCTGCACAAGTTCCTGTCTCTGCACTGAAAATGGAGTGAGGGAGTGCAGGTTCTGTACTGCACTGAAATAAAATAGTTGGATTACACAGTGCGAATATCCCCTTTATGGTTTCCTTGACATGTGGGGTGGGTTTTTTGTCATCCCAGGCTTCACTGTTGGCTTTTGTCCAGGAAATGCACTGGGCAGGGGCTCAGTTGAGGAGCACTATGCAGGTAGTGTGTTCACTATCCTGTGTTGCACAGGCAGCGGGAACAGACACAGGAAACTATGCAGAAGTTAGTCACAATGGAATCTTTTGCCAAGGAGTGTTAGCAATATACCACTGGGGTTAAAGGAAGGTGAGAGACTATTTGAGACTATATGAGCATCTTCTCGTAAGTGCTGCTCAGTGGGGAAGGAGAACATGGGATGAAAACTAATTTGAAATCATAAACTACTTCTGTTTATTTGCAGCCAGGTGTTTTGTTCCTTCAAAATTGTTTATTAACACTAAAGCAATTTATCTGGAACATTCTTTTCCATATCCTGTTTTTTATTTCACCTGTGACATCAGGTTCCCCTCAAAAGTAATTAGATAAAATCCTAAATTTCAAATTTGTCAAAGCTGTTTGAAATCTGACATTCCATGCTTTAAATGCATGTAATTTAAAAGGGAAAGCTGAGAGGAAGTAGAAATTTCAGCAATTTCTGTAGAAAGGAAGTGAACTTGGTTTATTTTTAATTTTAGTTTCTGCTTCCTTTTGCTAAGTGTAAAAAGATGTAAGTACTAATACAGCTTGACATTTCCCGTTTGGAGCTGAAAGTGATACAAATACCTCTTAATAGTCTGTTCATTTCCATGATTTAAATTTTTTTCTGAGAACAACTTATTGTAACTTTCTATAAAAACACAGACTTAGAAATATGAATCTGTGATCTAAAGTGTGTTACAGATGTGCAGGTCTGATTCTATGTAACACAATTATGTTTGCTTCAGACATAATGTTTGAATAGACAGTATATTGGTCGGGGGTGTGGTGGGGGCTGTTTTGTTGTTTTCATAGGTCAATTAATTGATGAACCATTTTGGGGCCATAACTTAAAAGTGCTTGGCACCCTCTACCAATTATGAATTGAAGGTGAGTTGAGGGAACTTTTCATGTTGCAGGACTAGGCTTAATGTTTACATCATGTTTTGATTATAATTCTACCTCCATTCAGATATAGAACAAATTTCACATACAGGGTTTCCACACAAATTAAGTGGAATTTTGATGCCCATGCTCTGCCTTTTCAGCCAGACTTTATTGGATTTATTAAGATGATCCTTATTAAACATTTACCCTGCTGGGGGTGAAATAGTTGGCTTTAAGTTTCAACAGTCTTATAAAACCAGAAAAAGAGGAAAATCCTGATTTTGGGTTTGTTTGGGGGTTTTTTGTTTGGGGTTTTTTTTTGAAAGTATAAGGATGAATTATTTGATTCAGATCAGTTTCTTGAGTGAGTTAAGGAAATACGTCGTCTTTCTGTTATCTGACGATTCATAAAGATAATATCTGTTCTTTAATGAGATCTTACCACTAAACAAACAGCAAATGGAAATGTACCAGCACTACAAATATAGTCACTACCATGGAGAGTTCTTGTGTGTAAAAATGTGCAGAATGTAGCCTCTTTTAAGCTCATGTTAATGGTTGGTCACTACCTGACCCAGGGGAATTAGGCAAATGGTTTGATGATGAGGACCTTATTCATCATGCAGAGTGAAATTTGTCTGTTTGCACAAGGTTCACAAAGGGCTTATGCATCCCTTGTACCCTATTTTGAGGGCTGAAGCGAAGCCTGAAAGGTAAATAGAGTTTGTGCTGTATTGGAGAATGTTGTGCTTTTCAGTGGACTCCTAGGGCAGTTGATAAACACACTTTGAAACCTATTATTTCAGTGCTTCAGCAAACTCCTGTGTAGTAGGGATAAGTAGAATGAGCCTAATTAACAAAGGGGCAGAATAAAAGGTAAATATTTGTGTAGTACATATATCAACAATTATCATTGTAAGTGTGATGAGAAAAACAAAGCAAAAAGGGATTATACTAACTTGAGACAGTCATCTTCAGCCTACTTTGATGGTTTGGTTAATATTCTCTGGTCAGCTTTCTGAAAGAACATGACTCTTGCTTCAAAAATAGTGCGGTGGTTGTTTAAAATACAGTTGCTACATTAATATCTGATCTCTGCAAGGGTTATGTTTCTTTGCACAGTCATGCTTAGCATGATTGTTGCAGTCTCTGCCAATTTAATATTTTGTGCTTTTAATATAGCATTTGCCAGTGACTGATCATGATCTGGAGTTAAATTTTGTATGCTAGACACCTGTAAGTCTTAGTATTTAAATTTGTATTTGGGTGGAAGACGAGTGTTTCACAGTCTTTGTCTTAGATGAGGAATACCTGACAGATCAAGTTACATTGGAAATTGCATCTGTGAACATCAAGACCCTTACGTCAGATTCTGGCCTAATCCAACAGGTAAGAAAAATGATGCCTGAATGTGAACTAAGCTAATGCCATTTATTAAATAATGTTCACAAATAAATATAGTTTCAGACTGTATCTGGAGAGCATGGAATTACTCAGTAAAACAGACCAGAAATAGGCTCTCTTTTCAAGAGTTCAATGAAATGAGCTTTTGTGGAGAAGAGCAAAAGAAAGGTTATTTAATCATTAATGTGTATTTTGTAGTTTAAATAGGTTTTGATTAGTGTGTAGATGCTCTGAAGAAGAGCTGACAAAAAGTTAAGGCTTTGTCATTGCATGCTCTCCCTCTTTTCTGCTGAAATTAGAGCCAGGGCAGAGAAGTAGTGAAGTACGGAATCCTAGTAAGGAAAACCACCTAATCGTGGTCATTTGACTGTTCTGCTTTGACGTTGGGACACTGCTATTCTGGTAGCAGAAATGCTCTCCACTGTTTGTGAAATCTTGCATTGCCACAGGTTGGGCAATGCTGAGTGACCCTCATGCTCCATGGTTGCCATCTTTCAAGTGAATGTTATTTGCTGAATTTCAAATTGATTCTCTTTGGGTTGAGCAGAAAGCTTGGAGAAGAGAAATGAATGAGCATTTTCCAGTGAGATGCAGAAGTAAAAGGAGTTCCTTATGCGAGCTGAATTTCATCAGAAACAAACATGGGTTTGGTATGCATTTCACAGGTGATGGAGGTAACTGTCTCATTCCCATCATCAAGAAGAGAGCATTTATTGCCAGCTTAGAATCACTAAAAATATATTTCAGTGTATTAGGGTGTTAATGGTTCTACAGAGCTGAAAAACTTTCTGCTTATCTTCAGACTGTGCATAGGTTTATGGCTTTGATTAGACCTGTAGAGATTGATTGGATTTTAGTTGTGGACAGAAAATATTCTTGCTTAATACCTTAATTTCATGGGCAGTAGCACTACATTCCAATTACATTACAATGAAATGATCTTGAATAAACCTGAGTGCATCTGACTTCATAAAAAAGTACATAATAACTGATCTGTAAAAATACGAATTTTGAGAACAGATGTACGGCACAGGTAAGTATCCCTGGTTTTCTTTGTACTTTTTGCCGTACTAGCTGCTCTTGTTGTTTTTTATCAGATGTGAGTATAAGGACATCTTTTAAAGGCATTTAGGTATTAGCTTTTGCAATACGGTTTGAACTTTCATAAATTCATGAAGTCTGGGAAATATTACTGAAGCTCAGGACAGCAACACACCTATTGCAAAGTAAGTGAACAGCGTCCACTTTTATTTGCTGTTTGTTTCTTTTGAAACAGATCTCTGGGGAGGCTGACCTGTGATGGGCAGCTCCTCATTCTCCCAGTGAGTTACCCTTCTGGGGATTTGTTCTTCAGGGCTCAGTAATAATGTTCTACCTTTTTTAAACAATTTGTGGGAATGGAGACAATGACTATAGTCAGGATCTCCAGATTTATTTTTTCTTAAACTTTGGGTGCTCACATGTTGCCATGATGGCCAAGTTGATGTTTAAAAAGCTTCATCCACATAAAGCTTACATGGTGCCAGTGGAAAAGTAAACTATTAGAAAATAATGGCAAGCATTATTCTGTTGCAAGTGGCATGTGCAGTGTTAAAATGCTTTTGAGCAGAGAGCAGATGTTTTGTGGGATGAACTGATGTTGCGTGTGTGATCTTGCAGTTTTGAGGGAATAAAGAAATGCTGAAAACAGCATGCAAATTTTTCCTTTCCTAACAAAGTCTTTAAGTATTTTGGAGATAGTTTACCTTCTTTATAATTGGGCTGTGAATGTATGCATGTTCACCACATCAACTGAAACTGCGTATATTCTATTTTTAGTGGATTTCTTAGTGAAGGTGTAGCAGGTAGCAATAGAGTATCTTATTACACTATATTGTTACTCAGTTGACTTGTGTTTGCATGCACAGCCTGTAAAATGTTAAGAAGCCTGCTGTGATAGTTTTGGAAGAATGATGTAATACAAAAAATCAACAATACTTTATTGCAGCTATCTAAGGGGGAAATCCCCTTCTGCTTTCATCTTTAAATCCTCAACAGAAGAAAGCTATTTCACCTGGCTCCACACCCGTGTAGTTAAAGTAAGGGCAGCTGCAGTTTCCTGCAGTTCTAGGATGAAGGTGCTGTCCTTCCCGTTTTTAGGTGTTGCTCTCCAAATAGTAGAATTGAAATGTTACAAAGTGTGTTGCAGTCTTAAGCTGCTAAGTAATTTGATTATGTTTAATTAGCAGGCAAAAAGCCACAGAGGGAATGTTTGCTTCAACCAGGAGGAGGGTTAGACATGAACCAGTAGAAATGTTCAAGTCCACCTGTTGTCTAGGAAAGCTTCCTATGTATGTAAATAAATCTGTAAAAAAAAGCTCCTCCACTTTTCCTAGATCAATGAAACAATCTCTTACTGCTGCATGTGACAGGCAAAATTATCTTTTTTTTATTACAAAGCATTTTTAAAATCTTTTCAATCAAGCCATATGAATTGTTGAACAGCTGTTGAGGGATTAAGAACAAAGTGGTCAAAAGATGTAAGCCCATAACATATCGTTAATAAAGATGACATTGTTCAGTGCATACAATCAACAGGGCAGTTTTGTGAGCGAAAGCGTGAAAAAGCTGCCTGAAAAGACTGCAGATTGTCAGTAATTCCTCAAAACCAGATATATTCCCTGTCTGACATTACAGGTAGATCAGGATTCTGCTAAGTAATCTCTTGCCACCTGTGAATTAGCCAAATAGTTATTCTGGTGTTCAGATACATTGTTTTGATTTATATTTGTTTCCTGTTTTGTAGCCAGAAGACAAAGACATGCAAAACCATGGTGACGAGTCACTTTCAGGTAGTATGTCAACTTTACTGTTCTACATATTTTATTCCTAGACTTTCTTTGAAAGCACTTTATTAAAAACTGCTATTTGTCTTAACCAAGAACTGCCTGGGTAGTCAATGGTTGTGGAGCTCATTACATTACCAGTTTCATTTACAGCTTCCTTTTTGTTCTAAAGTGGATGGTGATCAACAATGCAGACCATACAAAATGTGTAAGTTGGGCTTTTCAGATACATCTAATACATCCACCTTGGGAATAAATCTGTAAACAGCTACCTGGAGAGAGCAGAAGCTGGCAATGGGCTGTGGGGGCTTATTCCATAATTGCATGAGCTCAGCTGGGGATGGGGTGTGTGTGGATGATATACAGCCCTGTTAATCTAACTGAACACCTGAGAATTTCCTGTTAGTAAGCTTGTCCTATCATGTACCATTACAGTCATGCAATTAGGTGGGTAGGTCTTCATTTTCATGTCAGTATCTAACACAGAGC
The DNA here is from genome assembly GCF_964289735.1 of Phaethon aethereus. Classification (NCBI taxonomy): domain Eukaryota; kingdom Metazoa; phylum Chordata; class Aves; order Phaethontiformes; family Phaethontidae; genus Phaethon; species Phaethon aethereus. The sequence goes on from NC_138576.1 coordinate 85,736,617, forward strand.
ATGTTAGAAAAGCAGGATTCTGCATAATGCTTTTGATGACCTTTAAAGGTCTCTTCCAACCCAAAATATTCTATGATTCTGTAGTCTGCACACGGTATAGCAAAAGAAGCAGGTTGGTTTAGTTTTGTTTACCTGTAACTGTGCCCTGTGTTTTCTTTACCCCTTCTTCCCTGCTTCTGTTGGAGGATAAAACTTACTCTGGCATCCTTGCAAAGCAAAATAAGATGAAATTCAGATAGGGTGCTTTCCTGCCCTTCGAGCTCAGCCAGAACTTTGATCATATTCCATTCATTTTGCCTTGTTTGTATAACTAAATCTTGGTATGAATGAAGCAAGCAAATTTTGTCTCACTTCAGCAAGAGTTTAGGGTGCACAAGAAGAGCAGAATAGTTCATGTATGTATTTCTGCACAGAGCAGCTGCAAGGCCTGTGGAATACCTGTGAGCAAAGATGTGACCAGAACGTGTTTCCCTGTAACAGGGAGTCTAAGCATTTGTATGAAGTTATGTGTCTGCAGCAGTGTTGTTGCTGCATGCCATAACTTGTTGAAAACTTCAGAAGTTGTCTTTGGCCTGCTAAAAAAGCAAGGTGATGAGCAACATTACGAAAGTTCTTCTCTTAAAAACAAAAACCAAAGTGCATGCAGAAGCTACATTCAGCTGAGTTGTTTATCAGCACTAACAGTCAGAATAAAAAAATCGTGATTTGACGGTCTTTCTGGAATTTTCATACAATCTGATAATAGTTACTGCAAATGAAAAAAAAAAAAGAAACTCCAAGCAAAAAAATCTAACAGATGCTGTTGTCTGTATGAGTAGGTGGCACTGAGTACCAGATTTGCCCTTTGCCAGAGTTACAGTTCAGGTCTCTTAGACCAGCACTGATCCAGCACTTGTAAATTGTGTGTCACTGTTTTCTGTTGTTGTTTTTAATCACTCTTTCGATTAATATCAGTTTTCTTATTGTAGCATCCCTTTCTCAAAGAGTTTTATCCCAAATAGTTACTTCCCTATTTCAAAGTATACAATGAGGCTGGAGGGCAGAAGCTTTAGAAAGTGCTTCTAGGCTGCATCCATTACTAGTTTTCAGACATACCAAATTCTCCCTGCCTTCATATCTGCAGCCAAAATGCTTAAACAATGCCCTACACCACTGCAATGTTAAAGGTCTTAGTGTTAGTATTTAACTAGAAGTATGACTAGAACTGGTTTCTACATGCTTTTACGGGTTATTAATACGTAATATAGTCTGATAGCACCACATTGTTCACAGAGCTGGGGAGATACTGACAGTTGTGTGTGGGAAACTGCAATTTTCAGTATTTGATGCAGATTTTAGAACATATCACCACCTACTTCCAGCAACTTGGTATTTTTATGTTTCTCACACATGGAGGAATATGCTCTTTATTCCTTTCAATAATGTACATTTAAAATAGGCTTGCTTGGTAGAACAGGGACAGCTTTTATTGTAAGAGCCCTTATAAAGCAAAGGAACATTTCCACTTTTTCATTGTGTTAAAGTATTAGATGTTGTCTTTGCACCAGTCAGCAGAGGTTGTCCTGGTGCAAATATTTGATGTTGTTATGAAGGCAGCAGTTCAGAAGTGCAAAACCTTTTTCTTCGTCCTACAACATATGTATACAATATGTACATAATGCTCACATAATCCTGTTGGTGATGTAAGCAGGGGTTATGGCAGATTCAAGGAAGCAACGTAGTTCCCAAAAACAAAAAAGGGGACTATCCCAGCTCATGCACTGGATTGAATAGCAGGCCTTTTCTATAAAAGTATAAATATAGTAATTCCAAAATTACTGTCCTTTTGATTATAGCCACTGAGAGTAGCGAAGAGAGAAGTCTTAAAAAGTTAATTTCATGAGTGCTTTGTAAGGAAGGGCATTAAATGTCACTATTCTGACTTTTTCAGAAGTGATTCAGAGGAACATAGTACTGTTCAACCCTTTGTGTTTTTAACTTGTTGTTCCCAGCAAAACCACAGCAAGAGATTCTAACTTCTCCCCATGTAATGGTTTTCACTGTAGATCTCAAGAAGACCTGCAAGGAAAATGGCACCTGCTCCTTATGCTTATTCCGTGCACCGACCATCAGTGACATGCTCAATGATGAGGACTTGTTGTACACAGTGAGGCTAAAGCTGGATCCCTGCCACCCAACAGTGAAAAACTGGAGAAATTTAGCAAGCAAGTGGGGGATGACCTATGATGAATTGTGTTTCCTTGAACAGAAGCCCCAAAGTCCCACCTTGGAGTTCTTGCTACGGAATAGTGACAGGACTGTGGAGCAGCTGATTGATCTCTGTAAATTTTATAAGAGAATTGATGTTGTGAAAGTGCTGCTGAAATGGGTGGAGGAGGAATGGCCCAAGAGAGGGAACAGAACTTACCAGAGTGACTTCTAGGTCAAAGAAAGTTGTTAGTCCGTACGTGTTAAATGCTGGGACTAGCTGCCACTAGTACATGGAAAGTTCCCCTCACAAGAGAGAGAGCCTGTACTGACGGTTTGTATATGGTGTAAGCTTTACGTACTGTATACACATATATATGTTCTGTGCCCTTATGGTTGCAAAGATAACCTTCCAAAAATGGATGGAATAATTCAGGTTGTGTTCTTGAGTCTACAGATGCCTTCAGTTTCTTTGCTGCTGTTTGTAGGCTTTGTAAGCAGAAGAGGAATGAAAAAACCAGACCACTGGTTTTACTGCAGCAGCTGTGAATCATGTCCGTTCTGTGCTGTTGCTATTGGGAAAGCCACAATTAGAAGGCAAGTCTCTTGCCCTTTCTGGCAGCCCTTCCACAATTTTATATGTTCTACCTAGTAGAAGATGAGGGGTTATTTTTTTTTTCTTCCTTTTTAAAATTTTTTTCTTTGTTTTTGGCACAGGAACGCCTCAGTGTTCCAAGCAGCAGTTTGGATTTGCATGTTATAATTAATTCAGTGTTTCAGCATCACATTCAGGCAAATTAAGCTTTACATCTCTTTTATAAACAAGAATCACATTCAGGCGAATTAAGCTTTACATCGCTTTTATAAACAAGAATAGATGTTAAATAAAATACTTGCATACTTCTACATCATAGGGCATATATTTGCTGTAGAAGAAATCATGCAATTCAGAGAGACTTTCCAGCCCATAACCACTAGCAACCAAAAAACCCCCAAACAATTAAAATGCTTTATACTTAAAATTACTTTCCAAAGTTTTGAAGACAATATACACTCGGAGTGCACTTATCTGTTTATCTCAAATGCATTTTGCTTTGCAGAGTGAGGTGACGGCTAATGCCTCACCCACAGTATATCCTTAGTCTTTAGTGTAACTTCCCTTTTCACAGGCTGTGGTTTTCTTTACAGTCCTGTGAGTTGACCTACTTTCTGTCCCACACCAAAGTAGTTGCACGCCTGCGTGAAAACACAAATTTATGTATTGATTAAAGCCACTCTAATGGGAAATTAAGAGGTATATTCATCTGCAATCCAGGTGGATGGTTAGTAAAGCACTTATGGTGGTTTAGACCAATGTTTCTCAAAGAATTTTGAAACTCTGTATTACACTGTTTACATTTTAAATGTTTTGGGAATTGGTCTTTTTCCCTACCATTCTTCTGTGTTCTAATGTTTTTAAAAAAAACTCCTGAAAAATCAGTTATACAATATTATGTATAAAGTAGTTGTAGCTATAATGCCACACACAAAAATGTTGTGACTTAAAAATACTTCTAGTTGTTACCCTTACTAAGAGCATCTCAGACAATACTTAATATGTACATAGGTGTATATATCAAAGCACTGGTGAACAGTATGTCAAGATGTGGCGCAAAACTAGAATGGGGCAGAGGTTGCTGCACTGTTTACTTTTCTTGAGTAGAAATTGCTAAGAATTAGTAGCAAAGCTGAGGGAAGTCTAATGCTGTATACTGAGTTTTTTACTGTAAGAGAATGAAAAGAGACTTCTAGTAATACTATACTATAGATACTAAGCGATATGGTTAGAGGAGCTAGAAGTGAAGACTAACATTTTCAATGTCAGGCACTAGTTCTGGGGTGACATAAATTAGCTTTATTTTAGTGACTTCAAGAAGCTGAAAATCTAGTTTCAAGGTGAAAAGACTGACCTAAATTTGAGGTTTGCATTTTTTTCTTTTTTTAAAAGCTTGTGGAAGACTGGCATTTTTAATAACTTTTTTTAACCATTCCTCAAAAAAACTGCTATTCTTTAGAACAGTAAGTTTTCTAGCCATATTTTAAAGAGGAAGTTGTACCGCTGTATCTTGTTGGGGCTGCAGTTCCAGTGTTTCATGTTCTTCTAGGAACAGGGGTTTCCCAATAGGTGTCTGTCAACTCTAACTTTTGCAAATAATCTTCTGTCTTTTGTTAGGAGCTTTAGAATCAACTTTGAGGGCTACTGCTGTGGCTGGGCTGCCTGCTATTTTCAATTCCTACAGAGGCATCCACTGTGTACGTGCACATAGCTCATAACGCAGCTTGTCCAACATAATCCCCGTACCTTGGGCCTACTATGTGCATGATTTAGGACTATGTATCTGTGTTAAGTTGTTCTGAGTGATGAGTGCTGGCATGTATGCCAACAGCTTTTCTCTCCTATAATATACCACAGCTATATGTGTGTGGTATTATAGTATGCAATGCTTTGGTAGATCCAGTCCAGCAAGGAGCTGGAGCCCTCACCTAAGATGCACAATGGGAACATGACATGATGCAGAAGCATTTCTGAATCAAGATGTTCAACTGAAATCTACCCCTTTTCCTGTTTTCTGGCTAAAACTTCTAAAATTTTGAAGAAACACTGTTGTCTTATGGAAATGAGTTCTGATCCCTTGATGCTCTTAAAGTCAATGTCAGCTGCAAGGATTCATGTTTGATGGCAATAAAGCTGCTTCTGAGATATGTGAATTCTGTATAAATTCAACACTGAAGGTTGAAAATGTTAGCCTTAAACTTCATCACACACTGGATTACTCAATAGTATACTTGAAATATTTCTTTCCTCTTTGTATGACATGAATTGAGATGTACACTTTTTAGTTTTATATCTGTTTACAAGATGTTGGGTCTGAGTGTTCAGTTTATTCTTCTGTTCTGATGTATACTATTTTTAGAAGAAATATAGTTTGTCAGTGTTTGACTTTATTGTATTTGTTTTTATTACAGCTAGGAAAACATCTGTTTTCCTTCTCCCCAGTCACCTTGGAACAACTGAACTATCAACTAGTGTACTGTGTAAAACAAACAAACAAAAAAAACCACCAACACCCCCTCCCCCCAAAAAACCCCACACAAGATTCATGGTGTCTTAAAGCACCTATGTTTGCAACAGGTACTGCTATTCAAGAAAAGAAGATGCACCTTTTTTTTTAATCTTTTCCATATGAAAAGAGAGTTAATTTTGATAAGATGATGAACAAAGATGTTATCTAGAAACCTGCAGCGGAGTTACTAACTGTAGAGAGGTATGAAACCTACACTGGGTGAACTCTTCTTGAATTAATAACCAATCTGATAATGAAGGTTAGAGAATCACATAGGCACTGAAAAGGCTCTACTAGACTATCAGTTTTGTTCCGTTATATCTTTTTCCTATTCCTATATGAGACCTGCTTTCACTTCAGGGATTTCCAGTTCTTTAGCTGCTATCTGTGTGCTTGCAGGATAATCAGTGGCCCTCCTACTCACTTTAGCCTCTATGAAGATGTCCAAACCACTATATTCTTTCATTCCTGCAGCTCTGTCTAAGATACGGTGAGCCTAATAACTGTTCTTCAACAGCAAAGGTACAGTCCTTTGCTCCTGGAGCCCCTAGTTTTCCTGTGATGTCAACTATGGAGCATCCCCAACAAAATGGTGATAGTATCCAGTTGCCTTACTTGCTGCATGCAGTTCCCTTTGATCTGTGGAGGGGAATGCAAAATGGATTTGGGGCTGTCCTTTGGAAGCCTACCATAAAGGACAGGGTAGTCAGCATGTCCCTAGGTGCTTGCTTAGAAGTTGTACAGAAACCATAAACCATACTTCTTCCTGAATCACTACTGAATAAGGGAGAGCTGCAGCTCAGTCTGGGCAACGCTTTGTGCAAGAGACTGCGTATTTTTCACTGTCTCAAACTGACTGCCACCCACAGTTCCAAGTCAAGCTGTTAGCAAGTGGAAAAAAATGTAAATTCTGCCTTATGGTGGCTTAAGTTAGGGTAAGTGTTGACTTGTGGCCAGATATACTTGGAAATTATTTGTCAGCAGAATTGTTTAAGCAAGGTCAAAGAAAGTGCATGGCATTTATAATAATTTAAAGAGCAGCCTACTTCTGTAATTTTTACAGCATATCGTGTGCTCTGTCCATGAAGGAAAAGCAATTAGTTATTCATAACTAATTTCAATATATCTTGTAAGTTGTCAGTTTTGGGTAGTAGGGCAGAGTGCCATTAAATGAGGTCTTGGACCTGTTGCCCATTTTGGCAGAAAAGTGCTTTTCCTTGCCCCTGAGCTCAGCTAGTCCTGATTGTATGGCTGTGGTCAGTTGTTAGCCTTAGCTAGGTAGGGAAGGTATGGATCTTCTGCTCAGACAGGCTAAATTATGAGGAGCATTGAGAATTTATTTGGAAAGGTGGGAGTCTGTAGTATTTGTAAACCTGTGCCTTGGCCAAGGACTGGGACTGACTCCATCTTACAAGAAACTGATGGCAAAGGGGAGTTGACAGACCTGGGAAAGGCTTGCCTGTACCTTCCGTTGGGGCAGGGGCAATTAAACAGCCAGGCAGACTCATCAGTTGGTTAGATCTCTGTATTTTACCTTTGTAAAATGGTGATTCTTGATTTCAAAGGTAGGTCATTGGGGTAAATGTATATTTGTTGCTGTGGTAAAGAGAGTCGCATGAGAAAGATAAAGCAGCGCAAGTCTTGTTAGGATGGGATCAGCAAGGTTGACTTTGGCCTTTTTGAACTCCGACTTTCATGAAAGAGTATTGTTGTGTTGGGTTTGGTCAGGCTTTGCTTACTGGCCTTCACAGTGCTATGAAGATGAGGATTAAAATTGGAGAACAGATTAGAAAGAAGCAGCTTCTGTCAGAAATAATTAGTGAGAAGTAACGTCTATGGTGTTAACTCTCTTTCCTCTGATGTATGTATAGAAATAGTTCCCTTAACTGAAAATCTTAGTTATTTACAGCTGCCTCTCTCAACTTGTTTTGAGAAATTCCAGAATGTGTTCTGTGTATCTGTGTACAGCATGACATAGATATGCAACTTTATGTATCTGCATAAAGGTGCTTTTTTTTATTATGAGTTTGCTTCAAAATAACCCAGTATTTAGTTTGGGAATGCCTTTTGCCTCCAAAAATAAACAAAGTTTCATGTTGTTGACGACATAAAACTTTTACACAACTAAAAAGTTTCTTAACAGGAAGAGCCAGGATAAGAATAAGAAAAGGGCACCCAAATCCTTACACTAGCAATAATATCTTGAGTCTAAGCTGAGTTGTTTTTTTCATGTTTGTGTTCCATATATGTGAGCTTCCTCCACTCCTCTCAAGTTTTAGTTCATTCACGATCTCATAAATAGTTTATTAGACTTTTTTTGTTCTAATTTAATTTTGTCTCTACTTTCTCTGAAGCTGAAGAGTTCACCAACTCAAAAGTCTATTAAAAGCCTGTGCTCCTCTAACCATCAGAAAACACCTACCGTCTCGTGGTGAGAGGTTGATACTACAGCCCTCTCATTTCTCACCTGAAAATGCAGCAATGCTGAGGGCGAGTGAGCCCATCTGTAACTGCAGAGACCCAACAGGGAGATCCAAAGGCAAGTGTAATGAGAATGATGGTGTAGCCTTAAGGATCTTGGGTGTGGTCACAGTCTCTAGTTTGGAGAACATCAGGCAGTTTTTTGTTTTGCACAGATACGTGGAGTTATCTCCCTAGGTAGGTAGGGACTACCTAGGCGCGTAGACTGCAGCACGATCATCTGGGGTGGGGGCGGGACAGACGGGGCAGACATAGGCACAGGTTTGCTCTGGTATCTGTTACAATGCAAATGAAGTGATCCTGACTACTTTCAAAATCCTAAAGCACTGTGTCACTGATTTGAAAAAGAAGGGGCGAGTATTTTTTAAGGGTTATATGGCCTATAATTGGTTTTAAAAAAGACCAATGACTTCTCTGTAATTTGTTTGTCCTTTGGCCCTCATACCTAATCTGTATCTTGTTTGTTGTTATGCTTCTCTTCAATCTTTTGCTTTAAAAAGCAGGCATTGCAACAAAAAACCAGACTGCTTAGTAGTTTCTGAAGTAGTAGCATTTTAAGCTTTTGAATGCGTAAGTTCATTAAAAAGAAAGACTTTTTATTTTGTTCCCTGTCATTTGTAAGATTTGTGCATTTAGGCTTTAAACTGAAAACTTGGAAGATCTGAGTGATCACTGGAGCTAAGTATTGATATATCAAGGTAGGAAGTTATGGAAGGCCACTGATTAACTCGTAAGTAAATAACACCTGAACCAGCTGGGCTGTCAACTGAAATTTTGATGTTGGTGTACCAAGAAGTGGTGACTCGTGTCCACTTCAGATCTAAAGCCTTTCAAAGAAGCTAGGGGAATAATTTCCATCAGAAAATGCTATAATGCACAAATAGCTCCACTAAAGCTATGGAAGACAAAACAATGGCAGTCTTTTGAGATCGTACATACTCCTTACACATACAATTTCTGCTAAAGAGTACAGTGTGCTAGAGGCTTTACCCCTGTGGCCTGTAGTACTGTATTAACTAGGGAAAGAAATTACAGTTATTCTGGTACCACATAACAATATAAAAAAGATTAGCTAAGATTAACTTCAACTGGGCACATTTCTTAATGAGGACTAGTAGCCTACTTTGATTGCCTTGTTGCAAAGCTAGGTAATGTGTATTCATCAGCTTTGGGTGAGGACAAACAAATTTGTCATAACCATATTTTTGATCTGTTACCAGCCTGTTGAGGACTCTTGATGAGACCTGCAGAAAGCCATTGAGGTGATTAATGTTGAATGGTCTTAGTGGTGCATTACCGTATAAGCAGTATGTACAGTGGAGAGAAGCTTCTGATTCTGGACAGGAGTTTTCTTGCAGGGTATTTAGAGAGTGATTCATTAAAAAACACTACATGGATCATGTTGTGGAGGCCCAAAAGTGGTGGTGTTGGCCTTAAAATTAATTGGGCAAATTCGTGGTCTGCTTATTCAGTAAGATTGTGCAATCGTAACCTCTGGCTCAGAAAGTCCTAACAGCTGATGATCAGAAGCTGGGTGTGTTGCACTGTGTGCTTGCCTTGGTTCTCACTCTGCTCCTCTAGGCAGCTCGTGATGGCCACTATCTGTAATGGTTGTGGGTACTTGACCCTTTGACTTGATGTGGTACACCCAGTTTTGTCTCTACCAGACCATTAGATGTCTTGCACCAACCCCATAAGAACAGCAGTACTTAGGAAGCTTTTATGGTACTGTATGCATCAGAAAAAGGACAAATGTAGCCAGCGGGGCAGACAACCCCACCCCTAGACTAAAGTCAGCATAACTTTGGGCTTTGGTACATAGGCTAGGAATAAAGGAAATAAGCATATCTGAACACTGAGAAAATGCAAGTAACCTATTACAGAAAGTGCTGGGTTGGTCTAAAAAGGAAAAGCAGCCTCTTACCTAAAGGAAAGAATGGTGTTTTGAATTGTGGAGAGGAGGAGAGTTGAACAAAAAAGGACCCGTGAGAGGTTTTGAAATGTGCGTGTTTGTGTCAAGTCTAGGGACTTATCTTTTTTAAGTAGCTCACCATTAATTGGTAGAAATTTTATAATTGGAACTGCGTATAAAATATTGGGCCAAGTGAGTATGACTACGTATGTTGTTACCCTAACTTCGGGCAATGACTTGCTGCCCTGAGAGGTACAAGTTATACAGGCTAGGAAGCAAGGACAAGGGGTCTGCTTAAGAAATGTCCTTGGAGGAAGTAGGACAGCATATAATCATGTACTTTGTGGCACTCTGCTGAAAAGTGGGAGGAACTGGAGAGCAGGAGCAGATAGCCAAATGGCAGCAGATAGCTAAGGCAGAGGACTCACGGAGGACACAGCAGCTTGTAATGCTGCTGGGTCTGCTATGGTTTGGGCACAGCCCTGCTGCCCAGCAGGGAAGGCACCAGCCTCTGCTTTAGAGAAGTGCAGGTGTAAGGTGAGGTGTTTACTGCAGGAAGAAAGGAACAAACATAGCAACTCCTTTACCAAGGAATTACAGGAGGGCTTAAAATAGTCTGTGGTTGTACTCTTTTTTTCTCTCCAATAAAGTGGTGTTTGTTAAACCACCTGACTGAATATGTGAGAAGGGCTTAAAAGAAAGTGCCTGGTCATCAGTTTAGTTCAATTTTCCCGTAACTGTTGCTAGCATGGCCTGTGTTGCTGTCAGAAACGTATGCTGAAGCATGCTACAATTATACAAGTCATTGTAACAAACTGTGTCAAATCCAGTTTTGCTGACCACAGCACAATGTTTATTTAAACTAAAAATTTTTTGTCGCTATTAGACTCAGTCACATAGATCCAAAAGCTCTGTGTAAAATGGTGCTAGACACCATAAGTCTGTCCTAAGTAGTGGGTTGTGGTCTAACACTGCTGCTCAAGTGTTAAGTCTGTCTCTTCTCCAAAGTGGAAAGGGAAAACAGAATGGAAAGCTAAATCTGTAAAAGATCACGTTTCAGTTTTTAATGAGGTGAATCAAAGCAGTTCTCGGTACCCAAGAGGGAATATGTAAGATTTGGAGATCACCTAATTATCACTGAAAATAAGCAGAAGGTTCATAAAGGCTGTACTCAGTAGTGCTGGTTGGGTATGGTAACATGCAGTAGCAGCTCCTGTCTTGTGATTATATTCCTCCCCCAGTTCCTGTAGTTAAGGCAGGAAAGGCAGGTAAAATTTCTTAGGGCTAATAGGGTCCTTCCTGAAATGCTACCTTTTGACCAAGAATAGCTGCTAAATTTGCTTCAGCTGAAATTGTCTTCCTCTGTCTTGACAAAGGACTTCTGTTTCTGCAGCAAGCAAAATTCTGCTGGAACATGGGAATTCAGACTATGCTGACAGGAGAACACACAGTCCCAGCAATGGTTGTGTGCACATTGAATTGTAGCTTTAAAAGCAAAAGCCTCAATTAGGACTTGGACTGTGGAAATAAGGGAAGACTTTGTTATTTGCTGTCATGGCTGCCATTAGTAAATGGTGCTAAAAATAGCAGTCACAAGAAATCAGCAGGAAAATGACAGTCTCTGAACAAAACAACTGCAGCGTAGTGCAAGGCTACTCAAGCTGTAACCCAGCTGACTCATTGTCAATGGTGCAATAGGTTGGGAACTGAAATAGGGATTTTCCTGCAAATTTCATAAAACTGCCTATGACTCAGCCTTCAAAGAGGTGATCAGCATGTTAAACAGCTGTTCTGCTTCAGTAAAGAACTGGTGCATGCTTTAAATCACTGTGTGTGCTTTGGATCATTTCTTGCCAAAAGTAGAAGAGCTCTGAGCCAAAAGTAGTAATAAAGCAGTAAAACTTTATTTCCTGTGGTTCTTCTAGAAACACTTCCACTTATTGCTCCTCCCTTCAGCATCTCTACTTTTTTATTCCAGCGCTTCAGCATCTTTTCTGTCCCTGTTGTTTGACCTGAACTTTCAAATGTGCTTTGAGCTTGCTTTCTAATACTCAGAAGTGAAGGGTATTTTCATGTACTTTCATGTCAGTCTGGTTTTATCAAAACTTTCTACTCTCTAAACTAGAATGCCTGGAACAGTAGCTTCAAAGGAAGACTAAGTGGTAGTTCAGGCTGTAGGACCTTTTCTTTATTCTCTCTTTGAAAAGTGCTGTGGAATTTTGTAGAACAATTGAATAGCAGGCTTTTTGCTATCACCTGACAACAGACAATAGTTCTCGGTCCTGTCTCAAAACCATGCATGATTCTAAGGTATCTTTTTGCAATCAACCTGCTTTGCTGCTCTAATCTGAATAGCTCATTTCTGCATTTCTCCTCAAAAGAAATGTTATCATACCTTTCTGTGAATGAATCCTTCAAATCTGATATAGCTAAGCTGATGTAGAGCCTTTAAAGCAGGAATTCTACAACTATTAGCAGAACTCTAGCAAGTAGATATGATTTGTCTTTTTTTTTTTTTTTTTTGTACTGCTTAATTGTAGAATAGAAGGCTGGATATTATCTAGTTAGTATATTGAAATGGTCTTTGTGACAAGAGCGGCTGAGTACCATTCCAATTTTGCTATAGCCACGTGCACTGCTTCCTGCAAGGCAAAGAGATACTGAATGCCCATAATTGATTAGGATATGGCGATTTAATTTTGTGGGCCTTTTCTATTGCAAGCTTTATTTTTGTGCTCATCTTTTCCCCCATCCAGCATATGAACAGGGGGAGCTTTAAGTAGTGCTTCTCTGAGCACCTTGTTGCTACGCATCCCAAGCTGTAGAGCTACGAGGGCCTTCGTTGATCTCTCTGCTTACTGGACCAAAACAGCCAAACCCACAGTTAGCGAAGCTTGTGAGAGAAGGGGAGGATAAAAGCACAGCCGTGCGGCTGTGGGTGGGTGTAAGATTTCTGGGCTTGACAAACTCCCCCGGTCCTGGGGCAACACATGACCCAGGCAGCTTCGAAAACTGTGTTCGGGCCTGCTCCCACGAGATGGGGTTAGGCTGCAACAGGGGACCTACAAGGGCAGCACGGAGGAAGTGAAGGGTTTGCAGGGGAGGCTTGCGGTAGCCTTGAGGAGCTGAATTAACTTCGCGGCCAAGTTGTTACTTCAGCACCTGTCACTCGAAGCCCGCAAGGGCACGTGCCGGGGCAGCGAGCCGGGAATCCGCGGCACGGCTTGGCCGGGGCCCAGCAGCGCTCTCCGACGGGCCCTGGACACGGCTCGGCAGCCGGCGCAGGCCGAGAAACGGTGCGGTCCCCGCGCAGCCTTCCTCCCCGGGTCACCTCCAGCACACCCGCGGTGCCAGGCGCCCTGCCGGGGCAGCTGAGCACCCCCGGGGGAAGCCGCCCGCCTTCGGCCAGAGCTGCTGCGGGGCCGCCGGGACAGCCGCGGGCCCCGGTTACGCGTGCTGAGCTCGCCGTACGCCCTGACGTTGGCGGCGGCCGGAAGCCGTTGGGAGGGGCCGGACCGGGGGTGGTGCAGGGGCAGCTGGCGGGGGCGATGGCAGCGCCGGCCGGCCTCAGCCCGCGGGTCTCCAGGCGCTGCTAGTCACGGAGGTACGTTGCGCAGGTAAAGGAGGAGCTGCCTGTTGAGGGGGACCGGAGGGTACAAGTAGCAATATCCCCCCTGTCCCTTGTGGGGCTGCCTGTGGAGGAGAGGGGCCGCTCGCTGGCGAGGCCGAGCGGGCCCGGGTGAAGGAGCCGCTGTGTGGAGCCGGGTCTTCCTCGGGGCGCATTAGGGCTGAAGTGGCCGAGGTTGCTCGGTGAAACTAGTCGTGTCCTCCTAGTGTGTTGTAGGTTTGGGCTTGTAGCCGGCGGCGGGGGGACGCCACTGCTGTTTTGTGCTTTACTTTCTGGATATTGGCAAGCATCTTGCTTATTCTCTTTGCAGAAGTCTTGTTTGCCGTGGTGTAAAATCTGGCTTTGCTTATAAATTCTAACCTGGGTTACCCTCGTGAAAGGTATTTTCTGCATGTCATAGAGGAACAGCATAATAGCTGGTTGTTGGCCTTTCTGTTTTCCTTTTTTTTCTTTGACTGAAGAGGTTATTCAATACACAATTTGCAGTGTGTGAGATAAGAGGAAACCATATATATTTTTTTCAGTTCTAGAAGTATAGGCAGGAAACCTTAATTTGTAGCGTTGCAGACTTAAGATTTGGTGTAACATGTACTGACAGTGTGTTTCTCTGATAGAAGGTTGCAGGAGAACCTGGCAGTTGCATGCCCATCTCCTGTTTTGCCAAACAGAGCCTGAATTGCAGCTTGTTTTTATGAACTTTTCAATTTAAAAAAACCTAATAACCAAACAACCCCCCCCTCAACCCATTATTTTACCATAGTGCCACCTGGTCTGTCAAGACTGATGGTCAGTTCTGTTCCAGGATCCTCTTTCAGCAGGGTCTAGATTGCTCTTGCACACCCAGGGAAGTTCAGTTAGCAGGCTGCTGGACACGGGGTTGTAGGTGTGGGTTTCATTTTTTTGCGTCTGCTATTGGACTTTCCAATGCTAAAGTCAGAATTATTGTTTCCTTTGGTCCTGATTTCCTCCTTTTAAAAATTAAAATAATGAAATTTGTCTGACTTTGCACATTCCTGTTGTGAATTGATGGTGGTATCCCATGGGAAGATCAAAGGGGCAAAACAGTTATGCAGCGTAGGCACCTGATGTTCTCTGAATTGCATTCTGGACACTGGTCTTAAGTAGGAGAATTAATACCCTTCTGGCCCAAATCTCCCACAAGATAAGCCAGATGTTGCAATGGGCCACTGTATTGTTGAATCATTGCAGATGATTAACCCCAGGGCCTTGTGGAACAGGTCACAGATGTTGAGTTTTTGGTTTGGTGGTGTTGCTTTTTTTCTTTTTCATTTAAAATTTTTTTTTCTTTTAATGTTGCTAGCAGTTGTCACACACTAGAATGCTCACCTTTGACTTTTTTCCTGTCTGCCTGTCTGCATGCTACCTTAAGTTATTTCTCCAGAATGTGCAAGAAATAATTACTTAGTAGTTTCAGTTGAGCCCTGAATTTTGGTCACTTTGTTAGAAGATTTGCTAAAGAAATCACAGCGTAGCTAGATATATACTCACAAGGTGCTGTTTCATTTCTTGTTAATGCTGTGCGTTTAATGCAAGTTTTACAAAGTCCTGCAGTTATTTGTGGAGTTCAGGGATTGTATGTGTTGGAGGAAGAAACATAAAACACGCTTTGCTTCCCTTCCATGTCTTTGCCTAGTATCTCTCAACTTTATGTAAGATAAAACTGGAAAAAGCAAATTCAGCCCCTAAGGCTTGTCTGCCTTGGGAAACCTGGGGGTGGCACAGCCAGTGTTAAAGGAAACAGAAATGGTTGTTTGTCTTAGAAAAACTGCTTTTGTACTGTGTGCATCTTTTCCCTGTCTGCAGGCAGGGATCAGCTGCGAATGGAGAGCTATTAGGGCCCAGCTGAGGGGCAATGAGTTACCGGTGTTCCCCTGTACAATGGTGATTTTTGCGTGGGATTCTGTCTCAGTATGCATAATCTCAGGAAGTTGCTGACATTATGTTACCTGTGTGCTCTGTCCCTTGTTAGGACAAGGGCTTGCTTATTTCTTTAAGCAAGCCTTTAATTTTCATATTTCAAAACTCCAGCAAATTTATTGGAAGGGAAAGATGTTCGCATCATTTCTTGTGTTGTTTAAAGTTATACCTTGGAGGATTTCACTTTGTGTAGTGTCACTTTGTTTCCTTCTAATTAAAAGTTTTGGTTTTTTTGAAGGGATCCCTCCTTTGTTGCTGCCTGACCAGGGAGTCCTTTGCAGACACTCCAGCAGTGGTCACACAACCAGAACTGACAAACTTAAACTGAGGAGGGAAGATGATGTCCTTGGATGGACCGCAGAAGACAATCAGTAACCCGGTAAATTCCTTGTCTTGTCAACAACTTCTCCTTTGGGAAATGGGACTTTGCTGTTTTCTGTCAGTAGTTAGTATTCGTACTGTTTTGCACAGTGTGGGGTGTTACTGAGAACTCTCTGCATTGCTCAGGTATTTGAGGAGGAATGTCACAGGTGCCACTAGGAGCTGATGGTGTTTAGAAATTGTGCTAGAAGCAGGTGGACACTTAATGCACAGGACTTCTGAAACAGGAAGGAAGTTCTGTCGGCCTTGGAGGGTAAGAGTGCCTTTTTCATGCACAGCTTACTGGATGTCTGGCATTTTTGCAGAATGTGCTGGAAAGGTGAAAATATGATAAGTGGTGTTTTCACTCCTAATTCGTTGTAAAAATGGATAGTGCCTGGCAGCCCTCATGAAATGTTGTGGGTTTTTTTTTTGATGTGGTGCTTATAACTCTTGTAACTTTAGTCTGAACAATTAAACTTGGAATCGTTTTTGATAGTTGATATCTTATGTTACAATACATCCTGTTTTGTAAGGAAGACTTGAGCTAATGCGATTCAGCCATTGCGGAGAGTGGATTTGACAGAATGTTGTTTTGCCTAGTTTAGAGTCTGGAGATTTTCTCTGAAAAGCTCTAGTATTCTCATGATCTGGGACAGTGGTCTGACACTGTCATGTGGCTAAAGGGATGGGCTGGAGCTGTGCTTTTCATTGTACCTTTAAAAAGGTAGTTCCTCTGAGCCTGCAGGAAATCGTATTTTTAACACTCTGGGCTAGGATTCTTAAAAATTAATATTGAAGTCTGTAGAGTATCTGTGTGGAGCGTACAGTAGCACAGATCTGCACAGGACTTCCTTATCTATTGCAGCTTTGCACTGACACACCTGTGCCGTCAGTGAATCTGATTGTTCAGTCTCACTATATGTTCACTGCTTGCGAAGTGGATAGAGTTAGGGATGACAGGGCAATAGCTTCAACCCTCTTCAAAGAACCCAGCTGGGAAAGGAAGGAAAGCTGTGTGGAGATTAACAAGAAGGTGGGAGGACTGAACTGCAAAAGGAAATGGGAGGATGAAAGTTGGTACATGGGGATTTTGGTGGAGACGAGGTGTGAAGAGGAGGGTTAGGAGGAGTTTAGGACTGTGTAAGGGAGAGTGTAACAGTTCAGCAAAATTGGATGGCTGTAAGGGGACTGATGAGTGTGATGGGTGACAAGGCTGGACAATATAAAGGTGTAAACTAGGGCTTAGGGGTCAAGAGTCTGAGGTGGGGATAAGAGTATTTGAGATTGGAGTATGGAGGCAGAGTTGGGAAAGATTGTGCTGATGACTTTAGGACAGCCTCCAGGCAAGACCATGTGCCACCTGCTCTGTCTGACCTTGCTTTGAGCAAGGCATTGACACCAGAGGTATCTTCCAACCTCAGCTCTTCTGTGATTCTGTCACCTATGTGATACCACAAGGTGAACTTAGTAGGGATGGAGGAGGGCAGGCTATGAAGATTTTGGTGTTGCAGTGAATTGCTCCTTGAGCAGCAAAACTCAAGGGCTTTATTACAGGTTTGAGTCCAAGACTTACTTCTTCACTACTGTACTGTTCTGAATCATCCAGAAAATCCTGCTTTCCTCTTTATGTCCCTTACTCCACCCATCTGGCAAGAAATGTTGTCATTCCCCATCTGATGGGGCAGCTGTCCACTACCCAGCAAGCTGGATGAAAGCTGTGTTAACACAGTCCTTTCCTCTGTGAGACCATAACCTGTCCTGTTATTTATGAAAACTGGCAGATATTAGAAAGAACTTGATCTTCGACACCTCTCAAACTAAGTTGACATTGACCATTTGGCTTCAGAGGTAATTTCTGGAGGTCTGGAATAGAGCTGGGATGCTTGTAGATCATATGATGTCACAAGCATTACTCTTAATAAGTGAGGACAAATTAATAGAACAATGGCTTGAGATGTGAGGAAATTATAGGCACAGCAATAATTCCGTGGTGACAAAGCCTCATTAAGTCTGTGGTATTGCACCCAGGAAATGCTCTATTATGGCCTTGCAGATTGCATATTAAGCTTCTGAAGATTCACGGGCCAACCTTCTTTTAAATAAATGCATCCTTTTCAATGTGAAGAAGTTTTTTTTTGCCACAGCTTCTCTTCCAGGGGTAAATAACTTTGATCCACTAGACTGATTAAGTTCCAGCATCCCTGGCCTGTGTCTGTATGTTTCACTGGTTCATCTTTGGAGATTGAACCAGTAATTTATTACTTTACTGCATTACTCAGAATACTAGCCCTCAGGAGCAGTGTGTTTAAAACTAAGAAAAAACATATCTTGATTATTTTATTTATTATTTTTGTTCTTATTCTCTGAATAAGCATGAATGAGCCTCTTGTGCACAGTTTGTATATTAAGGAACCAAGCTACTACCAGTAAGTGAAATGATTTCAGCCCATTTATTCTTTCACTTTTAACAGTTAATTTCACATTTTGGTCCTCCTCTACTGCATCTGCTTAAGCCAATAAAAATACATGAGACTTAAAACAACTTTCCCATTTGTGAGCTTATGCTTGAGACGCAAACTCTTTAGGTCTGTTTTGCCAGATGTAGAAGACAACTGCAGATTAGGTTTTGTGCAATATGTGGGTAGCTGAGAAGGGACGTGGAGAGAGGGCGGAGAAGTGTGTGTATCTACTGGCAGAAATCATCAACACTCTGGATTTAGATGACTTTTGCTGTCATTCTCCCTTCTCAGAAATTCACAAGAATAGGTGTCAGCAAACACATCCCCTTTTCATATCTTCCTGTTTTGCATTATGAGATATATATATGTATTTAAAAAATAAAAATCTCAACTTGTCCTTTTGTGGTCCAATATTCCATTCAAGAGTAGTATTTCCAGTCTGTTCATTTTTTGTTGTTAAATTACTGGAACTTTTGTTTGCAATTGATGTTTCATTTCAAAGATGTCCTAAAATCTTATACACTGCTCCATAGATCAGGGATTGGGGAGGTGGTGGTGGGGGGAACAACAACAACAACAAACCACCTTGGCAGAAATTTTTGTCTGTTAACCAGAACAAGCGCAACATTTGCTACCATTTACTTCCTTTTTCAGTCTAAAGCATGTGATGAGATGCAGACTTACAGCTTTGCTTTCAGATCAGTCTCCTGTGAACTTCCACAGTTTTCTATTAAGGTGCTTCCCTTCCCTCCCTGAAATTTTGAGTGCACCAGCTGGTGGTCAGTGTAGGGCTTCTGTGAGCATGTTTCAGCCTTTGCTAGAGAGCTGTGCTGGGGTGTTTGGGGCTTTTATTTTAACTGACATGTCCCTTCATATGGCTTAACAACTCCTACCATGTTGCCATTTCAGCTTTGCATAATGTGCATGTGTTACCTTCTCCAGCTATTGATGCAGAAGAAAAAATAGGCAGGCTTTGAGCTAGACTGCATACCATAGATATCATAAAGACTGAGACCCCTGAACAAGGCTATTTCAAGTGCACCTTGCAGTTCTTAGCTCACTAGGATAAGGTATTTTGTTGTTTTTGTTGTGTAGTTTTTATCACGATGACACTCTGTGATGTTGTCTCTTCTTTTCCCATCACCATTTTCCAAAATGGAGCAAGAACAAGCAAAAAGGCAGCTGCTGGTGTCTGGGGTTAGAAGGGTTGTGGAAGGTGCCTCCTGCTACCAGCAAAGGGCTGATAATAGTCATCCCTTGACAATGACCTAATTTTGAAGTGAATCCTCTTTATACTCTATTAAAAGTGAGGCGATAAAATATTGCCATTCTTCATTTTAGAGCTAGGAATGGGGGCTGGGAATTTTAGTTTTAATTTTTTCTGAGAAGCTTGGTTTTTGTAGATGAAAATCTGCTGGGTTTTTCCTTCCCATTGTGGTGGGTATTTAGTGCTTTTTTTACTGTTTCTTTTAATGTGCTAGAATACCACATAATTATTAGAATATTATTTTTAAAAATATGGCGGTTGTTTTTTCCTCCATCACAAAATGTTGTTTGAATCTCTTTTTCTTCTTTCCTCCCCTCCCTCTCCCCCCCTCCCCCCAGATCATTCCATATGTTGGGACGATACTTGGTGGCCTTGTTCCTGGAGAGCTGATTGTGATACATGGGACTGTTCCTGATGACGCAGACAGGTAATGGCCACAGTGTCACTTGTTGCAGTGTCACCATGTGAACAAGAATGTAATGGATCAGATATTTCCAGGGGTCCTACTTATGGTGGCACACAAAGGCTTGATCTAAATCCTTGTGATAGCATCGAGTGAATCCAGGCTTACATGGTTAATGAAAACTTTGAGAAGTAGAGGATGAACTGATTTTTTGCTTTGTGCTGATCCTCTCTTCCCTCTTTTTGCTTTGCCTGCTTTGGCAGTGTTTTCCCTGTCATAGCATATGTCTGCTTCCCTGAAGAGGTTATCTGAAACTAACACCACCGATAACCGAATGTGTTGCATGAAGTAATTAACTTAAACTGGAGTAAGGAGGTATGAACTATTGTGTGTGCCCAGTATGGGGGTTCTGATCCCTGGCTTTGCCCAAAGTTCATTTGGTAATAATATGTAATAAAGATGATGGGAAGGAAGGTGGTGAACACAGTAAGTGAGGAGCTTACATGATATGAATGATGACCATTAAATAAATACTTTAAATATTTTAATTGTCTTTGAGATTATTGGCTTTGAGATGATTGTCTCTCCCATATGTCATGGGCGAACTTTTCACAAATGTGTAGGGGTTGGACAAATATATGTTTGGTTTTTTTTCCTTATCGAACAACAGTCATTGTGTCTGCCTGTTTTGAGGCTTCACAGTAAAACACGAGTGTATTGAACTTTTAGGTGATTTCGTGACTGACTGAGCTGAATGTGGTTTGTCTTATTTTTATGATTAGGTTCCAGGTGGATTTACAGTGTGGCAGTAGCATAAAGCCTCGAGCTGATGTAGCATTTCATTTCAACCCCCGCTTCAAAAGGTCTGGCTGTATTGTTTGCAACACACTGGAGAGGGAAAAATGGGGCTGGGAGGAGATCACTTACGAGATGCCCTTTCAAAAAGGGAAGTCATTTGAGATTGTCATCATGATTTTAAAGGATAAATTCCAGGTGAGTTCGAGTCGATTCTTTGTCCATAGCCAGTTGTCAGGCCAATGAAGGAGAGGTATTTTGTATACTTACAATAAATAGTTAGAAGCCTTGGTTTCTCTGTTACCTAGGTATAGTTTAACTACAGAAAAGTTTAGAAGCTTGTCTTTAAAGAGGCGCTAAATAAATCAGGCCTTTAATTTTGTATTGCTTCCCTCTAAGTTAGATGAGTAGGCAAGTAACTTCCTCCTGTGGCTACTCCACCCTTCCCTTCTTACGTGCAAAGGGCTGACCTTAGGGTAAACCTGTTTTGTGACTGGTGTAGGACAGTCCTCTTGGAGGAAACATGTGAGAGATATTTGTCTTGCTCTGTTAGACTGCAATAATAGATTCTATTAGGTTGACAGTACCACACTGGTAAATAATCAGGTGCTAGAAACAAAAGGTGTGAAATGCAAATTTTAGCGTAGTCAAATAAATCTCCCTCATAATAATGGAGAGAGACTGAATCATGGATGAGCAGAACTTAGTTGCTCTGAAATTTCTAGGACATTCCCTGCTTCTGTACCAAACCAATGTAAAAGAGAGATACATGCATATAATTTGATACTTGGCTGGTGTGATGTATGTTTAATACAGTTTTCCAATTTTGTTTCCTGTCTCTAGGTGACTGTAAACAAGAAGCACTTGCTGCTCTACTACCACAGAATTAGCCTTGAAAGAATAGATACTCTTGGAATATATGGCAAAGTGCAGATCAAAACTATAGATTTTGTTTCTAATGTAAGTTATATAGACATCTGACTTGTTAGATTCCTTTTCTCTGTCTTGCTAAACTAGAGAGTAGTATTTATGGGGCTAAGGAAGTAAAGAAAAGTAGCTACACAGTCTAACGTCAGTAACAAGACTTATTTTTTTCCCCACAGCTCAACATGCGAGTAGCATGTGAGGATGTCTGTCTTCCCTTTTTAGTGTTGAGGCTAGGAGCAAAAGGGTGACAAAATTTACAGCTTACAAAGTTAACAGGACAGATATTGAATCTGGGAGTGGATTAAACTTTTCAAATATTGCAGGAGCTCCAAAATGAACTCTCAGTATTCAGTGCTTCTCAGTGACAAGTTCGGTTACATGGCTGTAACTTGTTGCTTGGCTTCCAAATATCAAGTTCATCCATGTCTGGAACTTCTTGTACACATAGCCCTGTTCTTCCTGACAAAATGACCAAATTGTTGAATGAAATGATAAGTGGGAGTGTATGTTTATTTCTGGGGGTTGAGAAGAGATGTCCTTTCTTGAAGACAACCTTGTGGCTTGACTTGCACTTGCACCAAACTGCAGTGAATATAAAGTGCAGGCAGTGCTGTGCTTCCTTTCAGCTATCAGCTCTGCTAGAGGAAGTAAACCAACACGGAGGAATTGAACAATTGTTGCCTATGCAGAAGGAAAGATCCTTCTGCTCTGGAAGGGTGAGACTTTTAGAGCAGAAACAGAAAGTGATAAATTCCAGGGAGATACAGAAGGTATCTTTTCCCTTTCTTTCTGCCACTCACTAAGGCAGCCTCCCTACTCCTGTGTAATATTTTTGGGTCTCTTCAGCCCCATCCTCACTACATTGTGCGTAAAGCTTGGGTCTCTTGCTGCCAAATATCAGGTCTAACTCACGTCAGCAGACTAATAACTGTATTGATGGAAGGTGGAGATTTGGGCCTGAACAAAACGGGGTCTAAACTTTAAAGATATTTCTACTCGCTGATGATTTGCAAAGCCTCTGCACAGACTTTTATGGGCCCCATCACTTGACCATGTTGCAAGAATACTGTTTCAAAGCTGTCTGAGTACTGGTTTTGGAGGACTGACTCTGAGAAGAGCTTAGAGGCAAGCAGGTGCTGTAGGTTGGTTTCTGTCCCAAGCACAAAACAAAGCAGAGTTACTTTAGTCTGTGTTGCTGATAGTGTATCCTTTGGTGAAAAAAGGAATGGAGAAGGGTCATTGTTTCCTTTTTGTCTTTGCTTCTAATATGCTTTTATGAGGAGGAAGAGGGAGGCATGTATTGAAATAAAGAAGCTGAAGACACGATCTGCCAGGGCTAGACTGGAACTGTACCTCTGCGTGGACCTGCCCGGCTGGTATTTCTACCTCAGTAGGGAAAGCTCAGTGGGTACCCTTAGATGCTAAGGAGTTAACAGTGCTCTGACTGTTAAATAAGGACTCAAACTGTAATGAGGTGGTCTTTGGAAGTCTTGATTTGGCTTCACCAATTGATCTTCAGGACTTTTCCGTGGTTTGTAAGGGTTTGGCTATCTTTTTCTTTACCATAGCCCTAGATTTTCATGTTAACGGTTCACCTTTCAAAGCAGCACAGATACTTACATGGTTCTAAACCAACTTTATGTTTTATGATGTTAGCAGTGACATACATATCTCTCTCTCTGCAGTCTTTACAAGGCTCTCAGCCATCATCTCTAGGAGTAACAAAGATAAACACAGAAAATGTACGTATGTTTGTAAAAGGTTGAATGAATCTTCCTGTTGTCTGATAAGCTAGTTAATGCTGTTTGTTTTCTCTTGTAGGGGGAAATGCCAGATGGTTCACAATTTGTAAGTGTCTTGTGTAGACTTGTGTGAAGAGTAAAAAAAGAAAAATCAAAAAAAACCATCTCAGTGGTTTAATGGAAATAAAACCACGAAAAAAGCATGCACAGAACAAGGGAATCAAGAATCTATTGGGAGATGATCATCAGTGAGGTTGATAGTAAGAGTTCTGCTGATAGTAAGAGTGAGGCTATTTGTTAAATCCTACAGAAAACGCAAAAGATAAATGCAGCATCCACAGCCATAAATAGAGAAATAAAAAGTGAGGTACCTGAAGTTTTAAAGGACCAAGTCACATTTAAAAACTTTTTTCATTTAAGCATACTTAGTTTTCTCTGCCTTGGGGAACACCTGCAAAAAAAAAGTATTCTGCAGTTATGTCATGCCACATGGCCTTATGTTAATGTGCATGTCTCAGAACCTGTAAGGCTACATCTTCCTCTTGCTGACAGGTCCGTGCTTACCTGTATACACTTCAGGTGGCTGGATGCAAGCATCATGCCTTAGGGTTGGAACTCGCACCCAGCTAGCATGGAGCATAGACAGAGTGAGTGCTCATCTTTTTGCAAAAAGCTGTACACGTGGAGGGTATCCAGACTGGAGTAAGGACCACGCTCAAACTGAAAAGGAGTTGGAAGCCAGGAATATATACAAACAGAATTTGTGGAGAAGGTGAAGTTGCAGTGAGTGCCAAGATTTTGGTTGCCGTGTCACTTGACAGTCTGCCTTTTTCAGTTTTCTTTTCAAAACCAAATAATATGCAATGTTGTCATTTGCAAGTGTGGACTTCAACAAAAAAGTAAAAGCAAAGTACTTCTCTATTCACTCATTTTCCCTGATCACAATAACTTCTAACACAACAACAACAACAAAAAAAGGCAAATAAAATACTTGCACTATCTATCATTATGAACTGGTGCCAGCAGGACAGAATACTCAGTGACCCTACTTCTAGTGCTTATGCAACTGTGGGTCTAAACACCTAGCATGAGTCTTAATCTTTGAAGCATAACTGAAGCTTTTGGAGACGAGAGGTCAGGATGTTTGTATCTGAATAATTACATGATACAAATTTAAATTAGTGCAGGGAGTTTTGTGCTTACTTTTTTTTCTCCCCTCCTTCCATCATTGGTGGTGGCAGAAATAGTTGTAAATAATGTTCTTTTTGAACCCAAGATGGTAGTCTAAAGAAAAAAACCAACACATTGATATGTTTATCTCAGTGTAACTTTTCCTTTATAATATTAATATTCCAGAACATGTTGGTAGGGATAAATTTAGCTTTAAGTGTGGATTCACAATCGTAGGCCAAATTTCTTCCTGCCATAGTAAAGCTCAGCTTGTATATTGAAAAAAGTAAGTGACAGTCAAAACTTTTACTGGTGGTGTATTTGCAGGAACTTCCTTACATTGGGAAACTTGATACTGCACTTCGTCCAGGATGCACAGTTGCCATTAAAGGAGAAGTGAACAAAAACCCAAAGAGGTAAGTGTAACTGAATATTTCTGCTATTTAACTGAGCTGCTCTTGAGAATGAGTAGGCTTTTCCATTGCCTCAGTATATCCTTACTCACTTGCAACTTTGCATCTGGAATCATCTGAAACTACAGTGCAGTTTTCTCAGGAACCTGCAGGATACCGCTTTAGAGAGGACTTAAAGAGCAGCTCTGTTGTGAAAAATGAAGGTAAAACCTGAGTGTCTTATCTACTAAATCTGCATCGTTAACAAGATTGTGTGTCTGTTCAGGGCTTCCATTATGCAAGGCATGTGAGCACACATATCGTACAAAGACAGCTTTTATTCTGAAGAGATCCAAGCATTGGGGAACTGGCAGAAGTAGATGGAAGATGAGTGAGTTAAATGAGTTGCTGG
The DNA here is from genome assembly GCF_964289735.1 of Phaethon aethereus. Taxonomy (NCBI): domain Eukaryota; kingdom Metazoa; phylum Chordata; class Aves; order Phaethontiformes; family Phaethontidae; genus Phaethon; species Phaethon aethereus. The sequence continues at coordinate 85,761,797 of NC_138576.1, forward strand.
TGTGCTCAAATGCTGCATGTTACAAGGTTTCTCTGAACACTTCTTGGATAGCCTCCTCAGGGACTGTGGAATTATGAAGGTGCCTAACTGACAACACGAGAGTGATGAAAGCTGGTAGGGGAGTATGACCTATAATTTTGATAGCAAATTAGGAACAATGGGTTGCAAAGATGACACGTTTCCATAAAGAGGGGAAAAAGAGGAGTGCAACACGGTCAAAATGGAGCCGAGGAAATGTCTGTGCTTCAGCATGCCCTTTGCTTGAAGGGTGGTTTTGGCTCTGCAGAAACATGCCTAAAAATGAAGCAATTAGTGCAAATGATGAGAAGCATGCTTTTTACACTGTGTGTATGCATTGCACTTCTTGTTGGTATATTTTGTATCTGGATTAAGCAATTCTAGGCTTCTCAAAGGAGGTAAATAACCTGACAGCTGGAGCTAATTTGGGGGGAGGAATATTTCATCTTCAAATGCAGTGAGGACTTTGCCACAGGTTGAAGCATTCATCTCAATTTGGATGACTCTTCCCTCTGATCAGTCTTCTCTGGAGCTGCCCCTTAGGAACCCTGTGCTGTGAATGTGTCCGAGATTGCAGAGTATTCATTCAGCCTGGGCAGAGCTACGCTGCCTGTAAAGTAACACTTTGTATGCATGGTGTCTCACCATCTTAAGTGTACAGAGAGAATCCTTAAACTTAAGAGTCTAACCAGCTTGTTGGCAGAAAGAATATAATGTCTTTAGGTAAAACAAAGCGTCCCACTCTCCACTGCCCAAGTGAAGGGAAAGAGATGGTGGAGCAAGTAGCACTGTATGTTTCTGTGAGAATGCTGCTTCTTAGTGCTGTAGGGGAGCAGCACTTTGCCCACTTGGCTCAATACCACCTTTCTGAGACACGAACAGAAAGCTGTGAGCGAGGAAGCAGATCTAGCAGGGTCACAGCCTAAATTTTCTGCCTCCAGCAAAGGTTTCTGTGTGAAGGAGGCAAGTGTATGCTAACTGCCTGCTTGGTTCTTCACATGAATCACAGCCCTGGCTCTAGAACAGTTCTAAGTGTTGGCTAAGGCCTTGGTAAATAGCATGGACTACTGCATCATGTTTATAAACACTTGTTATAGTAAACTTTTAAAAAAATATCTTCCAGTTTTGCAATAAATCTGAAATCAAGTGACTCAAAGGACATTGCATTACATCTGAATCCCCGAATGAAAAATAAAGTTTTTGTGAGAAACTCATACCTTCATGACAGCTGGGGAGAAGAAGAAAAGGAAGTTGCCAGTTTCCCTTTCAGTCCAGGGATGTACTTTGAGGTAAGATTAACTGAAACATAGCATCAAACTTGTAATTCTGCCAAAAGGATTAGCAGTGGTGCTTCAATGTCATGTCACTAATACACATCTAAATAAAACTGCCATTTCAATGTCTTGAGAATATTTAGGATTAAATGGGACCATAAGGAGTGGAGATTTGACTTGGTTTTAATGACAGTTTTCTTTTTAAATAGTTGCAAGAATTCATCCTGTGCTCAGAACGAATTTTAATTCAATTGAGTTGGACTCTATGATCCTTATGGATCCCTTCCAACTTGAGATACTCTATGATTCTATGAATTTCATTGAAGTTTCACTTTTCTTAATGTTGCATTTGTATGAAACATTCTTTGTAACAGAAGCAGGGCTTGCCCAAGTCTAGGCTAGATCATCAGGTTGTTTTTCAGGTCGTACCTGAGTTCAAAATGTAACTTTCTTTTCTTGCTTTCCAGCTGATCATTTTCTGTGATGCCCACCTGTTCAAAGTTGCTGTTAATGGTGTTCACACTCTGGAGTACAAGCATCGTTTTAAACAACTTGAAAAGATCAACATAGTGGAAATCACGGGAGATGTTCAGTTGTTAGATGTGAGGAGCTGGTAGTTCTCTTCAATCAGTACTAAAGAATTGAACCTCTTCTAATGACAGTGCCTCCTTGTCAAGTACAAACAGGTGCTGACTCATGCTGAGCCTGCCTTTATCTATCTAGGCTTCTGTGTGTGCTTCTCTGAGTTATGTGAGTACCAGAACTGCTAATTGTGAGATTAAATCCTCTTCTAGTTTACAGTATCCTGGCAAGCTAAATAAGTGTTTTCTCAGATAGATTTCCTGTATTACTGAACCTCACGGTATGAAAATGCTGCATCGTACTGTTGTCTGACAGTTGCACTTGGTGTCTTCAAAACTACTGCTCAGCCTTCCTTGATAGCACATTCAATAGTGAGAAGTAGAAACAAGACTGAAATAGGATCTAAAGATATGGTTATCCACCCCAAAAAGGACACTGATAGTTCATTTAAAATAGAATTATGAAATATGCTCTTCTACTACTTAGTTTATATTAGCAATGAGAACCTTTTCACTGAGGCTGGATTAAGCAAACAGTTGACACATCAGTTCTAGCAAAAGGCAAGGAGGAATTTGGTCTTGCTTCTTAGCCTGCTGTGGCAGTAGTACCTTCTCTGACACTCATGGTTATCTCACCTCCTGCTTATAAGTGGCTTAAATCAAACATGCAGCAGCACTTCTAGCTTTTAGTTTTCCAAAGTGACACAAATGAAAATGATGTAGCTAGTTCTAGTTGCACAAACTTTTGAAAGCTTGTTTGATCTGAAATGGCTCCTGAGTTGAGATTGCTCAGGGAGTGAAGTAGAGGTTTGTGGTTTTCACTTTTTAAAAATGTGTGAACCCAGGTACTCCAGGCAGGGTTTCAGCCAAGATGAGACTTGGATACTCATCAGTGGAATCAAGAATAAATCCTTTTTCAGTCTTGTATTAAAATACCTTCTACCTATCTGAAACAAGCTGTTCCAATTTAATCAATTTTCCATACAAATGTCAGTCTTAATTTTTATACTCTTTTTAAAAATAAGTTGCTACTGGCTGTCAATACATGCCTGAGGGATGTTCCTATTTATCTTAACAGCTGCTAAAAGAATAAAGCAATTTCAAGAAGATGTACACTAAAAGACTGTTTAAGATAAATTACCAGATTTAATGTATAAAAAGCATAAATAAAAACATTTGTGAATTCTGTTTTTCTCCAAGTGTAGTTAAGTAGCTGTGATCCCTTTTTGGTCTGTATTTTGTCTTGTTTGGCTTATTATCTTACCAGTATCTCCAAGGTGGCATAGTGATTCTGACTACTGGAGGACCATTTCCACATCAAGGAGTTAGCGATCCACAGAGCAGTTAACCTGAGCAGGCCTCGGCCTCGGCCGTGCTGGTGTGGCCTTCAGACAGTATCATGCCATCATACAGCTGCAGGATAAACTTAGCTGGCCAATTGTAACAGAGGAGCTCAGAAGTAGAAACAGAAATGGAAGGCTAGGCAGCTCCCACTCGGTAATGGCAATTACACCACTTGTGTGTCCTTACCTTCATCTGCGAGTTCAGCAGGAAGTTCTCATGTGAACATCCTTTTTGTTTGACAGTAGACATGATTAATGGTTGTTTTCTTTTAAGAAAATCCTGTAAGAGCATGAGTGACCATGATGGGGTAACCTTTCCACAGACGGGATCCGCACGGCATACTGCACCCTGAACAGAGGCCCATTCCCAGCACCTGATGAGATGTAAGATTACTCTCTTTATAGTGTTAGTTCTAATCAGTTGTATTTTAAACCATACTTTGCAGAGCCTCAGTGCCTCTCTTACTACCAGTGTAATGAACCAGCACCTTCTGGTGCAAAACAGGTGGTGAGTGTTTTGGTACTTTGGTAATTACAATTTATTCTTGATCTTCAGGTGACTAAGAAGCTAATCAGTAGCAGTATTAGGTATTATTATTACTATATTATTTCGGTTACTTTTTACTTCCCTAAAAATGACAGAAAAGCAGATTGTCAGGATTGCAGTTCATGGGTCTAGTGAGTACAGGGACAGTAACTGCACAGCCCAAGCACAGCGGAATTCAGCAAGTCTCACATGTTGTCACTCTCTCTGTGCCCTGCTATCAGAATGGGCTTATAGCTTGCTCCAGTTTCCTACTGTTAAGAAAAGAGCAGTTAAGGGAAAGGCATATGAAAAGTCCCCAGAGCATCCAAAAATGATAAAGCCAGATTCTTACAATATTTTATTAAAAAGTTAAGATCTTAGCTCTGACAAAAATTAGTATGACAGTTTGCCTGTAACACCTGCATGTGTGAAGCTAACACCATTCAGACAAAATTTGAAAACAAAGGGGAGAGACTTAGAAGTAGCTTTGGAGGGGTTCTCCCAAAATGACTTCCAGTTGTTGAATTGTCTTCTGACACTGCTGTTCAACTTCTTCACATTCATCTAGAAAAAGAAAGAAAGCAGGAATTAAGTAGAACAGCGATTACAAAGCTACCCTAGGAAGGCTTCATCACTTGTCAAGGCTAGAACTGTCTTCAAACATGCAGCCAGGTATGAAATAGTTACTCAAAAATAGTTTGGCACTGACTTAGGCAAAGTATTTCTACTGTAACACTGATCTAAAACATGCAACTGGGGAGATGTGCACAGGCTATAACACTGAAGAAACTGCTGTAATTCAACTTAACTCTAGGAGTATGTTGAATACAATCCATTTCAGTTTGCATCCTGTACAGTTTAAGCTACTGTATACTAATTCATAAGGTTTATAGCAATTATAGCAATCATCCTGTCTGAATCTTAGGACAGTTGTCTGCCTTCACTAATAGAACTTTAGAACATTACCTTCCATGAGCTCAGCTAAGAATGGAATAGACTCTGGTAGCAGGACCAGGTAGTTCTCCTTCAGTTTTTGTGCAACTTCCACCAAAGCAAGCAGAGCAGCAAATCGGACCTAAAAGAAAACAATAATCTCTAAGGAAACAAACATTATAGTTCCCTGTTTCTGCCCTCCCCTCACCTTCTTTCCATATAAATTTGTAAACTAGAGCTTTCCACGCTGAAGGGAACTAGTTTTAAGCTAATTTAAATCTCAACCGTTGGGTTGAGAAATAAACCTGTTGAAAAACAGGTTGCAAGAAGCAGGTATGTTGCTGGAAGTTATTTGATGTAACAGTCTTTTAACTTCCTGTTACAATGCCACTCTGTTCCACTGTATCAGAATGACTTTGCTCGGTGCAATGAAAAACCAAGTACTCCCCCTAAATACATATAACCTGTCAAATAGGAGTGTCTTTACAAAACTCTATTATATAGAGAGATCTGAAGGTTGATTAATAATTCCAGTTCCTCCTCTAAAGTGCCCCTTCATACACAAAAAGGTTAGCTCTTATTCCAACAGCTACCAAATCTTTAAAAAAAAACTAAGCCACACAGTATGGATGACAGCCACATTTGGAATATTGAATGCTTACAGTAAGAGCAGAAGGCCATCTTTAGAAGTTGGGAGTAGCATAGTACAATATCAGTATTTTAATTTAGGCTACTATTTTAGCAATGACTTGGCTAATCTACTTATGGTTTTTGGGTACTGTTCCCATTTTCTAATACAACAAAGAAAACCAGTTCAAATTCTGATAGCTCCCAACCTTAGGAGAGGTGTGCCTCATTTTCAGAAGGATGTGGTAATTCAGTGGTTTCCAAAGAGAATCATCTGCCATTGCCACTGAAAACTGAGCTATGCAGGGTATCAGGTGTGCTGTCACTCTGTTCTGGTACTTCTCATCTCCTCCAAGCATATTTTCTAGCTGTGGAAGTAAAAAGCTTGTCAAACAGATCCAGGCTCAGATAAACCCAGCCAAAAGCACTACTTCTAGCTTTGGCTTTCAGGTACTCAAGAGTTAATGTCAAAAAGTATCAGTGGGAGGGTACTAGTCTGCAAGAGCTCAACATGCATGAACCTTACGGAGTGGAGATGTTTAGAAAGAGGATAAAAAAATTAGTAATTCAGAGCCTTAGGCAAAGCAGTTAGTTAATACTGCCTGTAGCCCAAAGACAATGAATTAATTCCTCCCTTTTTGTTAAGGGAGAAAATTGATGCGGGGGGGGGGAAAAAAAGTCAGCTATGAATTGGTTTTTTGTGTTTGTCAATACCTGATCGACCAGAGGTATCATCAAGGTTTCTGCTCTTTCCTTACTGAGGAACTTCTGGGTGTCAAACAGGAAGAGCTTGTGTAGACAGTCCATGGTGAACTGCAACAGTAGACAGCTCTTTTCTGTGCTATTCTCAGAGTCAAAGAAAGCTTCATCTACATCAAGGAGAAGAATAAAAAATAATTAAAAAAACCCAGAAAACTTCCCCATGAGATCGAAACGTTAGTTTGTGAATATAGCTAACGGATGTACTACATATCAATTACGTACTCATCACTCAGAACAATGAAGTGGATGCAATATGTTATCTGGCGTTTAGCTAATGCCCTAGCAGGTCCACCACTGCCGTTCACAGTCAGCTGGGGATAAGAGAGAATAAGCCACAGGCTATAGGAAGAGTGCTTGGCCATACCTGTGGATATGGAGAATTTCTTCAGGTCACTACAACTGGGATGGGCAAATAGTTTCCTAATACAAAAAAGTAACACCTGTTTTTGCCAAAAAGGCAGAGGCATCTGAATACACCAGGTAACATATTAGAGAAAGAAAAAAAACCCAAACAGAAACAAGTCGCCCTCTTTCTACACAATCTCATTCTCATGGAACTCACTAGGACTGACACTGAAAATTTTCATGTGGTCTCAACTTTGTTCTGGCAGCCCCAAGCCCATGGATGAAAAATATCCTTTTGTTCCACCAGAATAAGAAAGATGCCTTATTTATGAGAGAAAGAAGAAAGAGAGAAATGAAAGGTATGTACTGTGAAGTAAATCCTGTAAGACTAAACTTTGAGCAATTATAATTAACCTCTTTCAGCAATTAAGAGTTAGCCTGCCCATGCCTCTCTGTAGTTAGTAACTGAAGGCTTACCAGTTTTAGAAATGTTGACCTGGTTCAGTGTCTCAGCAAATGGCTTCACTAAATGACCAGCAAAGAGGGTGAAGAGACCCTTGAGCTTGTCTGCAATGCAGTCAGCTATTCGGTGGAATGTCAGCAGTCTGTCTTTTAGGGTAGACTCTGTTTTGGACCAATCAAAGAGCTGAAAGTGAAAGGCAGATTAGCTCTTTCCTGTGTCTGTGCACTGGAAAATACAAATATCCTGATGCAGATGAAGTACATTTAAACTTCTTACCTTGAAGAAAAGGGGTCTGAAAGAAGCCTCGGAAAGTTTCATAACCATACTTATTAGACAATCAATAATGTAAGCCTCTGTCTTACCAACTTCCTCTAAATCATCCTAGAAAAATTAGAAAACATAATTCCAAGTTTGAAATGTAAGAATTTGAGCTTTCAAAGAACATTTTAATTTCATCTGTTTCAAACTAAATACCCAACCGTAATGTCTTCTACCCCAAGAACAATTCCAGAACAGAATATTTGATACCCAGAATTTTAGAGCACATATGCAATGGAAACTACTGATTTTTTTTAAACAAGATAAAATTAGCATGTAGAGGTTGAGCTGCTGCTCTTCATCCCCTTAAACAAGCCACCTGGGCGTGCTCTGCTCGGAAGTCCAGGGCTTTCATGAAAAACGCTGTCAGCTCATTCTGATGGGAGATGAGGTGCTCCTTCTCCATACCGACAATGTGTTCCTTCAAAATGTTCATAAGGGGACCCAGGCAGTTCTGCCAAAACAAAAGCAAAGCAATGCAGTAACAGAGAAACATGACAAAGGAATTGGATTTTTGAACTTTACACATTTACTCATTAAAACACTCTCGATAAAATAAATTTTTTCCTGTACTTTTTGGGGACTGCAGTTAGTAGGATTCCCAAAAAGAGTTTTGTCTCCCCTCTCCAATACTGGAGATACCAGTTAAGTCTGAAAGGTTTGCCCCTATGAGACAGGAGCAAAGCCCTGAAAATTATGACTCAACTCATGTTCCTAGCAGAGAAGTCAAGGCCTTTATGAATGGGGTGATCTCTTACACGTTCATCACCTAACATTCAAAGGACATTCAACTGACACATTTCTTCCAGGTCTAACTTTCCTGAGTTGCCACTGCCGTCCAAAAAAACCCAGAGATAACATAAAGACTGTGCTAGGTTTGGCTGGGATGGAGTTGGTTTTCTTCACAGCAGCTCACACATTTGTGACCCCAGTGAATAGGCTGGTGGTGGGCAAGAGGTTGGGAGGGGACACAGCTGGGACAGTTGAACCAAATTTTGCACAGCTTGTTTCTTTTTTTTCTTTCTTTGTAATCACAATTCAAAAGAATTAAAAAAATCCTTACCTTCCGGGTGTTTGCCACTTGACTGTAACACTTTGTAACTGCAGGCAAAAGTATTCGGGGAGCAAGTCTTGTAGCTAGGATAGTTTTCAATGATGTTACACGTAAGCTTATCTGAGAAGAAGGTCCAAACTTGACCACAATCTTTTCCAAGCGGACAACCTATCAGGAAATCCAACAAAAGTTACGCATACGTAAAACAACTCAAGGACTTTTTTACAATAGTCGTCTGCTGCAAGTGTTGGACAGGAATTTTGCTGTGTGCACCACCTGGAGCACCTTACATTAAGGTGTCTGCGTACAGAGCTTCGCTGTCTTCAGAAGACAAATGCTGAAAAAATGCGCATGTCAGCGGCAGGGGGTCAGAATTACCCTAACTAGAGTTGCTAGATACACATTTGATGAGCTCATGGATATTACAGTACGATCCTTCAAGATTCCTCTCCCTTTCCAAAGAGAGAAACTACAACCTATCAAGAGGGAGGAGTAGGAGACACTCTTATGTTCTGTGTCTTAGTTATCTGCGTAAGAAATACATTATGACCTTCCACATAGTTGGCACACACTCCTAGTTCAGATTCAGAGAGAAAAAAGTAATCTCTCTAGCTTCTTCTAGGAACTGGGCAGATCCTGTCCCCCTTTACCTATCTGTAGGAGTCAGGTGGCTCACCTGCAGCAAGCAATCCAAAAGGTAAGGACTAAGGAAGTGTGGTAATGTTTCTGCAACCTTCAGCAGAGCAGTGACAGCACTCAGCAAGTAAATCTCATTGGAGATCAGCTCCTTCTTATTTTTTAAAGTCTTCAACAGTGCTGGCATCAGCCTGTGAATAACCAAGCATAGAGAAAGGTGAAACCACTGACCATTTGGAGGTACACTTCCAATGACATAAATCCATCTGTTATGCCTGCGGGGACAATTTTCACATGAATTTTTGCATATGTATTTGAGAAAACTCAGTATTCTGGGCTCTTCTCCTGTATTTCATTTTTTTTCAAAGCTAATGATCACCGAGTAATAAAATGGTTTGGGTCAGAAGGGACCTTTAAAGATTGTGTAGTCCAACCTCCCTGCCATAGGCAGGGACACCTTCCACTAGATCAGGTTGCTCAAAGCCCCATCATATAGTTTAAGGATTTAACAACAGTAAGAAACTTGTATTTGTAATGAGATAAAACAGTCTTAAAAGCAAGAAGTTAGATGCTTGAATTCTTCTTGAATAGGGAAAATAAAATAATGTAACATGCAGGGTGTCCAACTGTACTGGTTCTCATGTTTTTAAATGCTATCTGTTCTACAGTAAAAATACAAAATATGGTCGACTTTTCTAAAGCCATAAAGATTGCCTCTCTGTTCACAGTAGTAGACTCCATAAGGAACTCTATTGATTATAAAACTCTTACAGTTTCTCCACTAGCTTCTTAGTTCTGTGACCACGAAGCACCTTCAAGCACTATGAATACCTTTATTCTTATCTACACAAAATACACATGGGGCAAACTGGCACTTGGCTTTCATCAGTGTTCCTTCAGTAATGCATTTTAGTATAACTAATTCCTGCTGCAGTTGGTTCTGTTAAAAAGAACCCAACAGTACCTTGGAAGCTGAGGTATTGCTTGGGCTTTCAGTGTACAGGTGACCTCGGCTATACAGAGCAAAGCACTCCCCATCACATTCTTTTCCTCCTTCTCTGAAGAAATTAGATCAATGGCAGTTTTCAGAACAGGTAGAAATGGCGCTGGATTTTCTGTGCCAAAACTTTTGCAGAGTAGCTTGAGGCTGAACAAAGCAGTTTGCCTGTTGATGGCTTGCTCCTCCTCTTCCTCTTTTCTTTTACACTGCATAATAGCAATGAGCTCAGGAACTAGCTCTAAGAGCTGCAGGATCTAAGAGGACAAGAGAACACACACATACTAGGCATATGATTAGAAAGTCAGAACCTGCAAGGTAACTGTGTGCGGGTAGCCTACATCCACTACTCAAGAGCTGCCTGCCAGACTTGGCACCGGTACTTGATGCCTTTACATAGAGCAAACAACTTCTACATCAATCTCTCCCTGGGTACTTCTGCTAAAGGAACAGAGTTTGAGCACTTTGCCTCACCTGGCTCTTCTGCCACCTTGTGCGCTGCTGCACTTTATTGTTCAAAAGGTCCATTGCCTTACGCCTCACAGATGGGAGCTGATTCATCATTAGTCCCCTAATTATAGGGATAAAGGTTTCTGTTGGCAACAAGGCGTTCACCTACAAGAAAGCACAAACAAAACAATACCATAAATTCTCTGCCATGCACTGTGACATAGTAGCCCCCAAATAAGACAGGCAAACTCTTCTTCAACTTTCCAACGTGAGTTTCAGGATCAAAGAATAGAGGATGGTTTAGCAATACAGTATCTGAGGCAAGGAAAAGAACAAAGCAGGAAAAGAACATACAGTACTTACTGTGTGTTCACTGGCTATTAACCAGCCAGTATCCACTAGCTATGAGATCTCAGCAATTGCTTACCCTAAAATACTTCTGGTAGCGCCCTGTGCATGTACGTCATAAGAACTGGAATATGCCTCACAGGCAACGAAAAAAAAATTCAAGCTGTGAAAAAGACATATGCCACACAGCATGCAACAAGACAGACAGTCCAATTCTACCAATATGCTTCTGATCAGAAAAAGATTAGAAAGAAAAGCATAAGGATTTTTTTCTCCATTTAAATTCCATGTAGAAATATACAACAGTTCCATTAGCACTAGTTAAATCATTTCATGAGTTAACAGTGAGAAATGCTGCCAAAAGCCACTCTTCTCCACTAGACAGATAGCTTCCAACCAGTAGAATACTAACTAGAGGAAATAAGCATTCATGATTTTTTTCCTGGTTGTTCTGTCTAAGCTGTTAGCTGTAGTTATTAAAGTTGTTAGATAAATTTAAACAATGATGCACCAGGTTGCAGACCATCCGATAAAGATTAGTACTAATCCAGCAGGAAGTCCTACAAAGGTTAATAAGCAAAAGCAGAAATGTTCCACTGCTAACATGAGGGCTAACGAGACATACTTTATCCAGCATATCATAGGACTTGTTAAGCAGAACCCTCCAAAATTTGGCTGTTGGCTTGTCCGCGTTTCCTTCCACTGAAGATGCCACAGTGTTTATATAGCGAAGAACTTCTTCTAATAGCCTAGATGGAAAGGAAGCATCTTTTAGTAAGTAAAAAGGACACTAAAGAAGTTGACTTTATTACTGGAGAGGATAAATTTCACAAAACAGCAACAATAAAGGAAAGTTAAACACCTAATGAGAGACTAGTAGACCACATCTACATATTAACAACAAGCTATGGCAATAAGGAAAATCATGTGCATATTAAATAAGTCTACCTAGAACCCTCAAATTAGCTTCTACATACAACAGTAGCTCTACTTAAGAACTCTAAACCAAAAACAATCTGGGAAGATACAGATGTTTAAAAATGAGCATTTAAGGAACAGCATTTAAGATAAATCCTACACCCTTTTCCACTTAGAACAGACTAATATTAAAGTTAAGCCTCTGCAAAAGAAACCCTCAATTTTGCATCATTGGCTATTACAGCCCAAAGACTACAACTGTGATCTGTGATTACTGGTAATTTTCTTACTCCAATATAGGGGCACCCATGAATAATGATTTTTTTTCCCCCCTATGAATGAAGCAGTATGTTTTGCCAAAAATCTGGAATTTTTTTAGAAACTCCATCATTAATAGCATAGTAGTTATGTCCGAGTATGTAAGTAAGCACTATCAGAAACAGAACAATGGATATTGGGTAGAGCAATCCTTCAGAAATAAAACACTCCACGTCATGTTAAAAAAAAAAAACAGAACAAAACAAAACGCAAATAACTTGCATATAATCAATACTGCTTGTTGCCAAGGTCAACATCAAAAGTATCCTCAAGGAAAAAAATATTCTAAAGGGACTTAAACTTATTCCCTGGTTGCAGCAAAAGCTAGAAATAGGAGGAGTGGAACAGATTTAAAGCGTACCTCTGTTCCAACTTCTGCAGCTCTTCTGTTTCTTCACATTCAACTATCTGGTTTAAAAAGGAAGAATGAAAACGCTAAGTGTGAAACTTACATCCCCTCATGAAGTTAACATGTCAGTATATGCAAATTAGTTTGTTCTGAATGAAATGTCCACTAACATGGTAATTATGAGTTCCCCACATTTGCACTTAAGCCATCATTCTAGAAGAAATTCTGCGATTCTTAGGCAACACAGACACAGCAGCAAATACATTTCATGCTGGTGTATGATGTTCAGTGGAAACACTGGGAACTACTTCCAGCTACAGCCACAGCCTAGAATTCGTAACATTTATTTTGTCTTTTCAGAGTTAATGGTACGAATCCCACACCAAACCTGGATTTATACAGACTGCGAGTGAAATCCCAGACTCCATAAAGCCAGTGGGAATCCACTGGGACCAGAATTTCACTTGTGTTATCAATCACACAAACTGAGGCTGTCTGGAAAAGCCTTATTAAAAAATAATTAACATCACTGAGAGGTTTCACAACTGTGTCAATAGAGGTGTAGAGGTGTCAGCAAGACACACTGGCAGTGTATTCTTTCATCCCCTTTGGATATAAAGCCATACTACAAAGCAAATTAAACCCCATCTATTACGGTATGGCACAGTTACTTAACGTGATCAGTTTAAAAGCAATCTGCCATTATTACCTTTTTCACAAAACTCTGAGAGGATAAAAGTTGTGACATGAAGGAGACTGACAAGAATTTGAAATGCCGAAGTTGTTTGCCTGAGTGAGACTCCACACTGAAGAGCTGCCCATCCTGATTTTTTAGCTTTGTCTTGCATGTTCTTGACTTTTTTGTCCTAGGATCATCTGTTGAAAACATTCACAAAACAAATTCGCAGCCAACAGAAAAAGCCATTTGATTTCTGATTACAGAAACAAAGTAAAATTACAGTCAGACGTCTATCAAGGATAGTCATTCTGTCATATCCAAAATCACATCAAAGTTCCAAAAAAGATGCTCTGAAATACCACAGATGGTAATTTTTCCATTTCAACAGCCTCAAAAGAAGCAGTGCCATTTCACTACCAAGCCATCTGATCATTTTTACATGAAGAATCTTCTTTTTTCTTGGTGCTAGAGCTGTGGCACACTGGCTACAAACACGAGAGACTCTTGAGGCAGGATCACATACACTGGAAGTGTTCAAAAAATGTGTGGATGTGGCACTTCAAGACATGGTTTAGGGAACATGGTGGCGCTGGATTAATAGTTGGACTTGATGATCTTGAAGGTCCTTTCCAACCCAGTGATTCTGTGATTCTGTGTGTCATGCATTTGGGAAAGCTACTTTCAGTGTCATTATCTGCTCCTTGCTGTCTGAGAAAATGTATTCAAACAACAAATAATGGCAAGTCCTTCCTTAAAAAGAAACAAACAACCCTCACGCACCTTCCCCAATGCTCTTTGAAATAACAGACTGGAAAAATATTAAAACATACTGTTTAATTATTGCTCCACTATATGGTAGTAGAAGGAAATGAAACCTTAAAAAGACCCAGAAATGACTGGCAGTCCCTGTGATCTTGTCTGCTATGAATAATAGCTTTTTATTTTAACTAAATGATTTACTGTACCTTCTAAATGACTACTATTTGATTCTAAGTGCTTGAATTAATCTGTAATTAAAAGGATTAAAAAAAAAAGGTAATAGCATAGCTTAGCCATGTAATATCTAAAAAAATATTTAAAAAAACAGAAGTTGTTAGAGTAATTCTGTATCCCTTAGTCTTCTGTCTAGAAGAGCAACAGGAAGGTTTATATGCATTTGCTGGCTCTGTTTTGTGGTTACCTTCTTTGTTCTCTGGCAGCTCTGTCAAGTACTGGATTATTTTCATCATGCTCTGGAACTGAGAACGTACGTTAAATTCGCAACAGATGGAAATCCAAAATTCAGTATCTGCTTCCAGAACAGCATCCTGTTTATGATTTAGAAAAAACCACAATTTCAATAATTAAAAAAATATTACTAATAATGATAAAAAGACGCAAAAATTAGTTTGTGGAAATGCCATGGTGAGCTGGATACTGCCAGGATTAACACCAAGAGTAATAGCAGCAAACTCTTGGAGAGAACATAGTTGTAGAGGGCGTAGGAAAACATTAAACTACTACAGCAAAGACTGTCTCTTCTCACCAATGTTCCTTTAATAATTCTTTCATAATAATAGCATAAATAGCATGATAGCATAAACTATGCTTTCACCTAATCTGAGGGCCTGCCTACACAAAAACATAATAGGGATTATTTTGGTCTGTACAGGAAGAAAGGAAAAAAAAACTTTAAAAATATTGAAGCACTGCGTAATTAGATTATCAGCCCTTCAAGCCAAGGACTGCCGTACGACATGATCTGATTTATTGTTCAGGCTCCAGGACACAAAAATTTGTATCTGCAGTACAAATAGTAGCCAACATCACCATCAGTCTCTGCTATAGCACCAGCTCAGAGCTGACTACTTATTTTAGCATTACCTAGGGGTTTATCTTGCCCCTTCTTAAAGGCACAGTGAACAGAAAGGAGATCAGGAAAAAGTTGACCCCACTAGCCTTCTAACCTTGTCTGTGCTGCTTGGCGCAGTCACAGTTTTGGTCACATATTGCTCAAAGAGCAGCACCAGGAGAACCCAGAGGAACTTGTCTCCTCCCACCGTACTGATCAGCTGGGCCAGGATTGGCAGGCGTCGGTGCTCCGGCACATGGGGCAAGGCATCCACGAACACACGAATGATCTTTATCACCACCTCTTCCACACTTCCCGAGGATTCTGACAAATCACTGTCTTCAGCCTACGTACAAACAGGTACAGCAGTTCAAACAGATTATTTCAGACTGGTACAAGTTCTTTCTTGTAAATTCAGAAAACTAGAGAAAGCACTATGTGCCTGATAACAGCATTACCAAAAGCGTAATCTCAAGGAAAATATAAGGGCTCCAAAATAAACAGTTTTCAATCACAAAGTTCCTTTTCAGTGTTTAAGGAAGATGCTTCAAATAAAATTAAAAAAAAAAAAAAAAAAAAAGTTATTTTGCATCAGCTGAAACAAGCAGGATGTTTTCAAGAGAAAGCAATGCCACATCCTTCTGAAAACTTTGCCTGTAAGCCTGCTAGTTAGGGTCTTGGATTCAAGGGCCTAGCAAGAATAATACAAGTAGGCTACAAGATCTCACGTAAGTAACATTAGGCTCTTCCCACATGTAATAATTGTGTGTGCCATAAACAGTTTGTCACGGAAACTTGCGATGGCTGCTATGAAAGGTTTTAAATAAAAAATAAATTAAAAAAAAATTTAAGAAGAGACAGCAACTTGATTTTTCTAACAGAGATCTGCAAGAGAATGCAAAATGTATCACACGTATCATCAAAAGAACACCGGGAAATGCCCAGCCCATTGTTAGAATAAATGTTTTTTTCCCCCAATTCATGGGGGGATGCCATGTATATGGCATTTTTAATGTTTAAATCTATGAATGATGCCAGAATTAAGATTTACTAGGTGCAAGTGAAATCTGAGTGAAGAAAAAATGTCCCTTTTGAAAAACAATGATGTATTTTTGTTTTGGTTTATAACAATTTATTTAAGATGTCCAGACAAAACCAAGAAAACTCACACAAACACCAGCTGGAGAACTAAAAGCATCTGTCAAATATTCTACTTTTCCACTTCCTTCAGACCATGACTTCTACTGATATGACCATGACATATTACTATAGGACTAATAACCTTCTTATTTCCAATGGTTCCTCTGCTGAACTTGCCTGCTATATTTATGATGAAAAACTTGAACTTAAAGTATGTTTCAGGTCCTCTTTAGGTACAGTTGTAATATTGTTTTGGATAAACCATTTATAAGGTGCAGGAGCTCATAAGGTCAAGAATCATCAGTAGTGTGATGAACTCAGAGTTGTCAGACGAGTAGTCTGTTAATATAGTTATTATATATAATTTAATATCTATCTAAAAATAACCCTAGAATAGGCTACAACTCAGTCTACCACTGATATTTTAAAACATTTACTCAATTAATAATTTTATTGTTCACTTTTTTCTTACTCCTTTCCATTAAGTAGACAAATTTACCTGTATAAGAGCAGGAATAACCATCTGCACTGTCTTATTAATTACTTGGAACGTGTAAGTATCATCCAGACGCAAGACATTTGCTCCCATGAATGTAAAAATGGGCATAATGTTGTGGAGAACTTTATCCTGGAAAAGAAGACAGATGAGATTAGTTTGCTTTTTGAACTGTGTTCCTCTTGCTCTATTATACCTTAAGGCATTTCTCCTTCCCACAAATGCCTCTAGATTTCTATAGAAGAAAATGAGAATCATTAGTATCTTCCAAAATCTGCACTCACTAATTTTTAAATGTATAAGTGTCCCTTAAAGCTACTTACTATGTGATTGTTAGAGGAACCAGGATAAACTTCTAAGCAGCTAATTAAGAGTGGAAATTGAGAGTTTAGTCTGATGAAATATGTTGTACTCTTCAACTCAGTGGCATGGTAGTATGACAAGCAAAATCAGCTATGGGGAGACTTGCAGAAGCACAAATACGAGTGTGGCACATAGATCCCAGGGATTATCAGTACGTTTCCCACGCACCTGTTTTATATTTGTAAAACATCTGCAACATCTACAGTCATACAAACATGGAAAATCATGGAAAGCAATCATGCTCACTTTAATTTCGGGCTTTTTTTGGGGGGGTGAGAGCATAATCACAGTAATTAATTTTAAGAGGGCTGGTTTAGAGGTGTCACTTAGCTCAAGAGTTAGTTTCCTAATTTTGCCAGAAATTAGAAGAAGTTATGCATACGTTTATCATTCAGTTTTAGTGAACTGAAGGAGTGTTTTAGATTTAAAAACAGAGATGAGACTCATACAAAGTATTTTCTTGTATTCTGACCTTGAAAATCTTGTAAGAGCCACTATTAATGACAGAAGCTCAGTAGAATAAAAACTCAGTTCTATAGCAGGTGATGGCAGTAAGATGGTGACAAAGAAAAATAACCCCAACAATAAAAAAGCCAAACCCTCCACAAGTTTGTCAAAAACTTTCCAGTTTTGCCTTTTGGGAAAAACGTTATCTTTCCAAATGTGTGGAAAAAGTAAAGATAAAGCTGCAAACAGTGTTTGATACATCTGGATATATTTTCTTGCTTTTACGGTTTCAAAGTAAAAGAATCATACTTAGAAGAGTGAGTGTACAGTCAAATTTCAATCCATAGAAGAAAAGACCTGTTTCTCAGTCAGTTAAAATCAGACCAACCTGTTTTCATCCTTAACTACAACTACATTTCTCAGTGTTGTACAAGATAGGCACTTGTAAGAATACATGTGCTATTGGACTAGATATTTTTCCTTGTATATAATTTTTTATATACCCCTGCTTTTTTTTTTTACCCCTGCTTTTGCAGGGGAAAGAAGAAACAATGCACCAGAACTTTGACCACAGCAGAGCTGTTGTCAGAAAGATTCTTCTATTTCTAATGGGCTTCATTGCGAGTCCTAAACGACTAGTGACCAAAGCATCAAGGCAGAGGTTTGTTTTCAAGAAAAATGGAATAGAAAGCCCTAAGAGCAGGGAACCTCTAAACTTTGCCTCTTGCTCCTTTTGGAAAGTTTCTCCCCATAGAACAGCTCTATATGTTCTTCACTCTTCCCAACATTTGGAACCTGAAGACAAGGGCTGACACATAAATTTCAGGTACTACTTACAGGAAACATGCCAGCAACAGCACCAAGGAGAAGTAGTGCATGGTGGTGTGTCTGGGGCATTTTAGATACCCTGATGCACTGAACTATCACTTCCACATTGAATTTTTCTTTGTCAAGGATATCTGCAAGTAAAAAACATTTGCTGATTAACACGTCAATGGTCAACAATGTAATAATAAAAACAGTACACTCAAGCGTTGGTTTCAATTTGCAGACCATACCTAAGGGATCTATAAAAAATTACTAAGAAAGCAAATTTGTATACCCTATAAAGGAGTCTATGTCTCCTCAGCAATACAGCATAGACTCAGAGAAGAAAAACGTTAAAGGCCATTGTTTTAATGCTGTACTGGTGAGAGAAATACCAAGAAATGGGTCTGGCAATTTCTACCTGCTGGGATCTTGCTACCGTCTGAAGACAATTTCTGACAGATGCTTAGCAGGCAGCTGAGGATTAGCTGCTTTGTATATTCCATATTTTCTTCTTCTGATGCCATCGGTTCCAGACAGCTATATATTCAGAAAAAAATTTAGGAATTGAAAAAGGAGACAGAAAAATAAGTGACCAAACTGCTTATTAAGATACAAATAAGAAACTGCAATCTTCATTCTACAGAAGTTCTAAACTGAGGCTCCTAAAAAGTTTTTGGCAAAAAGTGTCTCATCTTTTTTGTTTTAAAATACATCAGCTGGTCTAATAAAAAGCATTTATCAAAGCACTGTCAAGAGTATAAGATGATTACCTGAAATATGACTGCCAGTCTCTGTAAAGGCAAGTCATAAGAAAAAAGATAAATACCTCATCTATATTTAACCTTTCCTAAGTGCCTGTAGATAGGGCTAGCATGAAAAGCAGTAGTTTTCTTAGGCTGCACTGTTCCACAATGTTTTGGGAGGAATTTTAAAGCTTAGAGTATTATTATAATAGCTCTGCAAAAGAGATAAGCCCTGTCAATTGTGCCAGTTTTAGCACAGCTGTCATCCTTCTTTGCAATCCAAAGCCCTCCACATGAAAAACAAAGTCTTCACATAAGAAGCTATGCATCAGGCAACCATCTTAAAAACCCCATCACAGTGTTTACAGGGCAAAACACTCCTAAAAACTTCCCATTCCCTTCATCAGATTTGCCTAAAAGAAAATCAAGTAAAAAAGGCAAGCTACAAAACATGGCAACAAAGCAGAGAGAAAGTAGCCCATATTTTAATGCTTTACAGTGTTTGCTGCAGAAGAGAAAGCTCAAGGACTCATGTGTTACGAAGGCACGATTACCGGCTCAGCAGGTTAAAAAGCGCAGGTACCAATGCCTGCGGACGTCTAAGTTTCTTCTTGTGCTGCAGTAATTCCAGAATAAGCATAACCCTCTGCCAGCTGAAGTGGCTTGTTTCCGGTGACAATTCTGCATCTTGAGGCTTTCTAAAAAGATAAGACAAGCAATCAGGATATACATCTGCAAAGAAAATAGTACAGTGTACAGGAAACAAATACACACATAAGTCTTTTTTTAAGACAAACTTTCTTTCCCATAGTAGTACCCTTTACTGCTTCTCCTGTATGGGCTTTTGATTGAAGCAGCAACACATTTTAAACTATCAACAGAAAATCCAGACCAAACTCGACAAAACAAACAAGTATGGCATGCCTTCTCTGTATACAAAAAGTCTACACAATGAAGCAGACTTCTGTGGAAAAAAAAATAAGATCTATTATGAAATAATTATCTGAATTATTATCCTGGCCTGCCACCCAGGAAACTTGCATTTTTGGAACTACTAGTTGTCTAACTGCTGACTATGCAGGCAGCCAGTGTGTGCGCAAGCGTCGCTATTTATAAACTCGGACAGACACAGTTTACAGACGGATCAATCTAATGGGTAACGATTGTTAAAAAAGGTCAAGTGAAGGAAAACAAAAACATAAGAACATCTGTTCTACCTCAAACAAAGAAAACCAACTCAATATCCTGTTTCAATAGCGGCTGACAGCCAATTCTTAAAGAAGAGTACGTACAGTGGACAAAGCAAAAATGACAATGGAGTGAAGAAACAAGACGAAAAAATCTAAAATTATTAAAGTTTTAACTGAAAGAAAATACTGTCTTTCAGTCAACTAACAGGAACATTGTGATGAGCGCCTTTAGGTTTCAGCCACGTGTACGTAATTTGTCCACACACCATCTTTACCAACCAAGTTTAATAGCTACAAAAATGAATCTTGTTCAACTGTGTCGTCAGATTCTGCAAGAGCAAATGCCAACATTAAACCTACTGGGAAATAATTATTTTTTACAATTTTGACTATAGTTCCATTGGTTCTCAAACAGCAACATGGGTTGGTTTTCTCCTGCCAAAAGTAGCTCAGAGTTACTTAACTGTGTGGGGGAAAGGATACTTAGTCTTACTGTATTATTCAATACAAACTTCGAAATGTAGTAAAACAGGTGGCATTTTCAAACTGTACAGATAATTTTTTTTTTTATTTCTAGTTATTTTACCTATTTTACCTCTGTTTATGCCTTCTAGTTTGCTGAACAGTGGCCAGACTTTTGGTTTTCTCAGGAGGCTCCAGTTCTCTGACGATCTGCTCAGCATACACTGAAATCTGAAACAAAGAACAATAATGCAGGTACCAACAAACAACGTGTCCTGTCACGCATCTATGGCCCCTCCTATTTTTTTAAACACGCCTCTCTCATGCACATATGGGTATATAATCCACATATTCAAGTCATATCATCACAGCCTCTGAATGCCTGTCCTACTAAAAGGAGGAAGTGATTTCAAATCCACGTAATATAATAAATTGCTATATGAAAGCTCGATGAGGGTATTTTGGGAAAGTAACAGTACAAAAGCAGTTTTTACCCAGAAAATGAAAATCAGTGCAGCAGAAAGAAGTGACTTCTGCTGAATTAATTTCTGTAGTATAATAAATGACTGATGCGTGGCTTTTAATGAAATAGATTCTAAAAGCAGACATTTAACAAACTTTTCATGCCCTTAACACAATTCTATTATGTGACAAATAGCTTCTGATTCCTTTCATGCTATGAATGATATAAACAATGAGTGTTACTTAATGTAGCAACACAGAATCACTGCAACACGTTTGAACATATTTCTATATTCTGGAGTTTGCCACTTACCCCTTTAAACACACTGCTAATAGTCTGGGCACAAAGCGGGTTCTTACAGTTTAACAGTAAGTCAAACAATACTTTTAATAGCTTCTGTTGCACCATCCCATCTGACACAGCTGCAAAGAATGGTTTAGTAATCTACAAAAGGAAAAAAGAAAGGATGCAGAGAGGTTTACTGTAATAGGGTAACAAAATCACAAGCTGTGGAACTTAGGTTTGTTAGTTTATGTATGACACACTCAATCACACAAGCATGTTAGTATGAACATATATCATAAAAATTTGCATATTAACTATGTATGTATTTGTATATACCCAGGAATCCTTAGATGCAAAGCACAGATGCCTGGTGGGGGGAACAAACTTGCTGCTGCCAGCCTTTGGTAAGTATATGCTAATACCTGGCTAATACAAGGCCTGAATTTGTAGCCTCCTTCAAATAAGACTATTTCTCACCTATTGTATTTTCTTGACAATTTTTCCTCAGAAGAAAAACAAGAAGTAAAGCTCCTGCCTGACTGACAAAAAGTAAGGACAGTGGAACAATAGGATCTGCAGGCAATGATAGAGGTATTCGTCTGCATGCAAATACAATGATATTTCTATACTGTACTTGTCAAAATGCAAAAATTGAAGCAAGCAGCAATTTCTCCTTCTGGTAAGTTTAAGAGAGAAAGTTTTGCGGCCTGTTTAGATGTTTCAAAGACACTACGGAGACCTTGAAAAATTGTACTAAAAGAAAGGCAGGTCAAAAGCTACGGACTCAGCACAGAAAGAGTCCTTGTAAATCCTAAACACTGCTGTTTGCTTTAAACATAAAAATAAAGATCTTTCATAAAGCCATACCTGCCCAAGTGCTGTGATCTGAAATGCTGGAATTTCTTCGTAGATTTTCTTGGCAGCGTGCAGACTTTTGATAAATAAATCCAGACTCTGCTGATTCTTGCACAAGAGAGGTGCTGAATATTCATTAAACTTTCCAAGGATGAGATGCAGGAGAACAACTTCATCTTTCAACACTGCCTCAGGTTTCTTAAAGACCTTGTCTAGCAACCGGTCTAGTGCAGGCAAGAGGTGAGAAAGAATCATCTGCAAACAGAGGAAATTCATAACAGAAGTTTTTATCCATTCTCATTTTAACAAACTTCCAATAGCACAGCTTCATTTTACTGTAACATCCCCTCTCTGGTAACACACTGCATACAGTATTTTATGCAACAGCTATTCAAGAGGAAAAATACAAAACTTATTGTGATATTACCACAAGTACATGCTCATCTGCTACTTTTCTATTCTCATTTGCAGACTAATATTTCTTATTTTTAAAGTACAGAAACAAGGCAATTTTCTTCACTGAATTATGACTGCTGTCTCCTGCAAAACCCAAACGTGAGGCAAGAATGTTCATGCTCTATGCAGTTTACAATCCTTTCAAATCACATACAACTGAACAGAGCATAAAAATTCATAATTTAATTCATCTTTTAGCATTGAATTCATATATTTTCCAGCACTTCGAGAATTCTGAATATACGAGACAAGTGGATGTTAATACATACAAATAAAATTGATAGTACTACCTAATGCATTACGATTCTGTACAGAAAACTCTATATTCACTGATATCTAACAAAGGCAATAAATTTCTTCTAGAAGAATCTCCTTCTGAAACAGTCTTTTTCAGTAGCATCAAGGGATTTTCCTTCACAACTCCAGCGCAAAATTCTGCAGCCCTTATGTTCCTGAGTGGAGTATGCAAATATTTTGCACCACTACTGCATATTATTAGAGGTGTCAACTTAATGCCTAATAGTCTAATACATTATGAAGCTAACAGCATTATTACTAAACGAAATTTGATTTCAGCATTTCAGTCAAGTGCAGAACCCATAAAACAACTAGAAAGGTAGCACTTACCTCACCATGGACTTCATGAAGAATTTTCATTAAGTTTCTTGCAATATATGATGGGAAGATAGGGTTCTGTACACAATCAAGTATGCTTTCCAAAGCTTCCAACAATTTTTTCTTCTGGGATTTCTGTTTTGATTGTGTCTCAAGCGCCTCAAATAGAGTTTCCATAATCTAGTTCATTAACAAAGTGAAAATTAAGTTCTTTCCCTGAAAAAAACCCCTCAAAACAATATTTATTCAATGCTTTTGTGATAATGCACTCTAGATGCAAACAGAATTCTTCATCTGTAAATAAACCACAAGTTAATACCTCTTATTTGACTGATATTCTTAATTCTCTGTATGTAACAAATCACTTGAATGGTTTTATAATCCTTTAAAAAATATTAAAAAAAAAAAAAATCACTCTACTATAGTATACAAAGACAATTAACTTTCCCAGTTAACTTGATTTCTTTCAGAAAAGATGGGAGCTCACAGCAGAGAAAACTTGTATTAATACACACCTTAATAATAAAAATACCTGTGTTATGTACGTAGGGTCAGATATGATCTCTTCTGTCTTTTGCTCCAAATGCTGAAGAACAGGATGAAATAGAGACTCCTTTATCCCTCTCAAGGAACGGAGGCAGTTGAGAGCAGCCCTTCGAACTTCACTCACAGGACTACTCAAGTTAATTAGCAAAGATATCACCACTGCAAAGAGTGAGGGAAGAAAGGAGGAAAAGACAACAGAATAGAGTGGTCAGAGGCATCAACAGTACTGTGGAAATAAAAAGTCATCTCTTTTCACTATAAACTCCTAAACTACACAAAACCAACAAGAATCTCACAGGTCCATGGCTCTGAACTTCTTCATCACAGTCCTTATATTTGTGTTTAAGCTCAGAGAGTTCATCTATTGCTACTGACTGCCACAGCCTTATATGGTACAGAAAGTAAAGGGCTGTAACTGACTTCTTCAGCATAGGAGAGTGTTTCTTTAACACTTTTAAGATTAAAAAAAAAAGTGGTTACACCTACTTCCAAGCTTGGGCTAGTTACTGCAGCAGTGAATCAGCAAGAAAGGGCTGCCTCAGTCTGATGCAGTTGAACATAAACAACTAAAGATATCCTTCATGGTATAAAATGTAGTAAAATTGAAAAAAATTAAAAAATACTGTGATTAAGTCTTAAGATGAGAGATAGATACTGTTATACTTTACCTGGACACGATGGCAATAGCAGCTGTTTCTTTTTTTGGTATGTCTGTGATTCAAGTAGTGCATAGCCAATATATAAAGCTTGAGTTTGTAGCATTGCATTGACTTCATAGTTCAGATTATTTGAAAGGTTATAACTGTAGGTCCATAAAACTGAAAGGAAGTTGAAGAGAATCTCTGAATCTTTTAGATGTACCTTAAATTTAACAAAAAACAAAAAAAAAAAAAAGAGAAAAGCACTTCTTTAATGACTTTATTTGGCAAACTACTACTCACAACTGTTAAACGACCCAAATCAAAGGAGTACACAGAAAGAGAACTAAAGAGTCAGAAACAGTGTCTTTTGGGAAGAAAAAGTTATGGAGTAGATGCTTTTGGATAAACAGTACTTGCATGTGTATAGAAGTCCACATGTTGCTTAACAGGTGGCTGTCTTAGTTTAACAGATAACTGTAGCCTAACAGACTAAACGCACATCCATATGAACATTTGTATAGGATGTCAGCTGCTCAAGAAAATTGTTATATGCAAAAAAAAAGAAATAACTTCTATTTCCTGTTTTGTGCAGCAGTAATCTTAGTATTAAAAGTGCTCTGCGTAATCCCTGACTTTTTCATCAGTCATACAAAGTGATTTTCAGAAGTCTATAAACTAGCATCTCAGAAGAGCTGGGCATCCAATCTCCTTGTGTACACAGCTTTCTGTGCTGAATATTCACACTAAACTTTGTTCTTAGAATTTGTCCTGGATTGGCTGTATAGGCTTTACAATAATAGAGCATGGACCAAAATTAACAGTTGAATCATATGTGTATCACTGGCCATTGCAGACACAGGGCAGACTTCCCCCCACACCTGCAATAGTAATAGCTGGTCTAAGAAGATTCAATTCAGTTTTTCACACACCTACATCCAATTACCTCAACTTTCCTTAGGACCCTTCTGTCAAAATTTAATGAGGACAGCTTCTGGTTTTGAAGCAGTTACATTGTCTCCTAACAGGATCCCAAATCAATTTAAAGTTCTTGCTTACTACATGGTCTGGCAATAGCTAGCATGCTCTCTGTCTGCAAGATGCTCTGGAATCCTAAGAGCTCATCCTTACTCAAACAGGAGTGCCCACTCAACATCCTACAGACTGAACACAGCTTGCCAGAACAACTGATACAGCTTCTGACATACTCTTGCCTATTTTCTTTTCCACAAGTTCACCAAGATCTAGATTCAAGTTATATTAACTGTTCTAGAGTGGGCAAAAATAACTGTCTTGTCCCTTTCAAATTAAAACACCCTCAAAATCGGAGACCAGCAGTACTCCACAAGTGAAAACAGCAAATTATTAACTGCAGCTGTTGCTTTCGCTAGGTCCTAGGACATTACTAACCCTATTCCACAAACTTACTGTACTCCCTCCTCCAACCTTCTTATCTTCTCAGCAGTATGACCCAGCTCGCACCAAAATAACATCTTTCCTTTCCTGCTGAAAGCTTTTAACTAGCCAGGCACTGAATCAATCTCTCTAACAGCTCAGTGTCAATACAATTTCACTAGATCTTGGAGTGACTGATAATTAGACAAAGTTATATACAAGAATTAGTATCCGAAAGAAGTTTTCTTATGAAATCTTTGCTATTCTTTCCTTCCTCTGTGTTTGTCATGTGCTGCTCTTGATGAAACAGCATCAAATTCCACTAACAGCGGCTTTTTGTCAATTACTTGCTTCTCTTTTCCTCAGAATGTACTGTTATTACTCCCTGTCATCTAAAATCCAGACTGCCAAAATCCCTTACTCTAGTCACAAAAATTTATCACTAGATGCAGGTGAGAAAACATGAGATGATGTTATGAGGAAACATGCAATGTCTTCTAAAAGTTTTCCTTTCAATTACATTTATCTAAAAACTAACAAATTTTACAGAACAACTGTTTGCTTTGCTCCCAGATAGGACCAAAACTTTTAGCTCAAACTTCAAGCTCTTGACCATGTCCTGCAAATCAGTGCTGTTTTCACCTTTCCCTCAACTGGTCCATTCATTGTTTTTTTGTTAGTTTTCTACCATTACATTTAATTAGGGTTAACTAACCAGCTGAAGCTTAGACTTTCATCTGCTCACAGTACTAGCATGCCACAAGTAGTGTTGCATGATCAGTTCTCCATTTTTCTCAGTTTTCCTCAAAATTATGTAACTGCCTAATAGTTGATTACTAATAATCCAGAGCAACAAATGCAAAACTAATACCTTGAGTAAGAGATTCATCAATGCTCTGTATTGAACAGCACCACTTCCCTCACTAGCTCCACAAACAAGTAGGTCAAATAGCCCCAAAAGGAGGTGCAGGTAGTCTTGGCTATCTTGATTCAGAGATTCGGGATTCCACCAAGTTTCCTCTAAAAAATACAGGTTATAAATAAGAAACAGTGGATGCATATGAACACCTTCAGAAACCAAGAGAAAACAGATCTCTAGTTAAAGGAAGACAATACATTTGGCTGATTTCATGTTCACAAGTAAGTAATCTTTACAGATCTCAGTAACAACAAAGGAAGAAGGTTAGGGAAGCAAGGCTTGCTTGTTTCCATCAACTTCTGAAGACAAAAAAAATTAACCCTCCTTCTTCACTTCACTGATATAGAAGACAGTCAAAACCTTAACACGTACCTTTTGAAAAGGACAGAGGAGGTTTTAGGCCATTAATGAAGTTTTTCAGTAAGAGCAGGAACATAGCTGATTCCTCTGCATGAGCAGTCTGATCACTATTGAGCTTTTCTATATATGCAGTTAACAAGTCCTTAGGCACCAAAGTTTCCTCTATTCTTTCAACAGACCAATTTAGGGGATTTTCCTGTGAATGAAAATTAATTTTAATGTATACTGTCCAATTTCATGCAACAGAAGACAGTAATTTAGCACTAAAATTAGCAATATTTAATTTCCAACCTCAAAAGAGGCGTGCTTGTGAAGTGAATTACATTTCTGATTTTACATTTAAATTTTCATCTGCAGTTTTAAAACCTATCCCAGCTCTTACTACCATAATTTACAATGTACATACGTGAGGTAACAAAAGAGCAAAATACTAATCTCTCAAGAATAGTTACAGCATCTATGATTTTGTGGACATTTAGTTTAATCCTTTAATCTAGCTCTGTTCAAGCAACATAATCCATATCTTTCAGGTATTAGTATATATAAAAACTCTTAAATGGAATCATCTGAGGTCAGAATAGTTAATTACCATGTATGTGGTATGTGTGTGTGTGAGGGGATGAGCACACAGAAACACAGCCTGCTCAAGTGGGCTTCTTACACATGAAAAAAGGAACAAACTGTGTCAACAACATAAATCAAGAAAACCCCAATGGGAATTATACACAAAAATAAAGCAAAAAAGGGTAGCAGTAAGATGCAGAAATAGTCTTTCTGAACATTGTTCCTGCCCTTCTGATGGCTCCTCCTTCCACCTCCATGTTACCCCCCCCCCAGTGTGTAACTGCTTAAGGAGCTGCACAATAAACCAAAACCCAAAAAGGGCTGCAAGGACTTGCTTGAGGATGCAATTCATAGAACCACAGAATCACAGAATGGAAGAGCACTTAAAGATCATCAAGTTCCAGCCCCCCTGCTGTGGGCAGGGACAGCTTCCACTAGACCAGGTTGCTCAAAGACCTATCCAGCCTGGCCTTGAACACTTCCAGGGACGAGGCATCCACAACTTCTCTGAGCCACTGTTCCAGTGCTTCACCACCCTCCTAGTGAAGAATTTCTTCCTTATATCCAAGCTAAACCTACCCTCTTCTAGTCTAAAACCATTGGCCCTTGTCCTATCACTACAGGCCCTGGTAAAAAGTCTCTCTCTGTCTTTCTTATACCCACCCCGCAAAGTACTGGAAGGCTGCAGTAAGGTCTCCACAAAGCCTTCTCTTCTCCAGGCTGAACAACCCCAGCTCTCTCAGCCTGTCCTCACAGGAGACGTGTCCCATCCCTCTGGTTGTTTCGTGGCCCTCCTCTGGAACCGCTCTTTGCATAAGCTCTTTTTCATACTCAACTGCATTTCATTCTTTCCCTACTGAACAAGCCAGCAAAACATTTACTCAATGACTAAAATCCCTGATATTCCAAAGCCAAACAATGACACTACATGATGCCACAGTGTAGCTGGCAGGAATGCCCCAAACTTTGCGCCAAGCCCACAGTACTGAAACATTGAATCAGTTGGTGGGGTGCTAGGCTAAAGCTCTGGAGCTCTTAATATTTTTTAATGCAGACTCACTAGAGTGGTAAAGGGTAAGAGTAATTTTTAATGGCAGCCTCTAGTACTGCCACCAAGTATGTGTTTTTGCTTTGAAAAGAAATGAAGGCGAGATTTTCAGTCCTCCTCGAGGTTTCTGAACTTCTTGTTCTACAATAAAAAAGATGTCTCCATTACAAAGAAAATGTCCTCTCCAAACTGTTTAACATCTTACCTCTGCAGGATCACAAGCTCTGAGATTTTTTATTTTTTTATCCAAGAAACAGAAGACTCTAATAGCCACTGAAAAGTAACTTTCCTTCATCTGTGAATTGCAGCAGCACTGAACAAGCACTGAACCAATTACATAAGCAGTTACTTTCTGTCTCACGCTGTCAGATTCTGTTGCAGCAACGAGTATCAGATCCTCAACCTTGGAAAAGGGAGTGGAGAAAAAAAACAACAAATAGTCTGTGAGACAGTGGGACTTCACTATGACTTTGCACGGTGTTTCAATTGCATGTCTGATTAAATCCTTGTTACTTTCTATCACCAGTAACAAGTTAGTCTGCTCTGATGGTAGTCTTTGGAACCTGGGAATGCACAAACATCTGTTCCTATGATCTACCCACAGGTACACTTGTTTATTCTCCAGAATTTTTTTTCAGGAAACTAACGACTTCTGGAATTTAGTTACACTAATAATTTGTCCAAATAGGTAATAGCTTTGCTTCTTCTTTTCCTTATATTAAGGTAGAAATCTGGTTTACCTAGATTGTATTGGGGTTTGTTATTATATATTTGCTTAGCAGCTTGATGATGGCACACTAATGCTAAGAACTGCACATGCAAAGTTCTTATATACCACATTTGACCACCTGGGAAGTAAGATCTCTTAAGGTTAGGTACACATACCATTTGCAATAGAAAGGAAGCGTCCCCTGAAGTCATGTTTTTAGAAAACAGCAGAATCATTTTCTTGTTGGCCACTCCAATCAATTCTGCAGACTTGCTAGATTTAACTGCCTCTTCAAGCGCTATTCCAAGGAAAAAAATAATAATTAGACAATCTAGGTATACAAATCACCTATTAAAACATGAGTGGCTCAGTAATATTTAGAAAGTCAGAAACATACTGGACAATTTCTTCATCTTTTCAAAGAGCTTTTTAAAGTTCTCTACTCACACTCATAGCATGATAGCTTCTCAGTGACAGCCAGTCTCCTTCAGTAAGTGCTTAGGTTCAGTAAGCTTAACATCCTAAATTGTCACAATTTTTCTTTCACTGACGTAGTTACAACTAATGCTTTACCTTCTGGCCAACTTTTCAGTAAAGGGTGTAAGGAGCAGAGATCAGATTCTGACAGACAAACCGCCATTTTCCAATCTGAAGATTTTGAATTCACATTAGTGATTACCATAAAAGGTAACAACTGCATTACTGCTTCATCTAGTAGTTCTTTTTTCTCTTTCAAAATCTCCTCTTTGACTAAAATTTTTATTGCTCGCTCCAGAACCTTGTACCTAAAAGAGAACAAGTGATGTTGAAAACCCGTTGCTCAATCATACTAGCAACATTTCCTTCATTTTTCTGCATTTTCCATGGTGATTTTCTGAATCCAAATAGCAGTGAGAACAAATAAGGACTTAATGGGAAATGGTATGCAAACAATTGGAACGTTTCTCTTGTAATTCAGCATAGATGTAGCACAATAAAAAGTATTTGAAGTAAAAAAGTTTTTAACGTATGCTTTAGAGTTTTTTTTTTTAAATTCAATTTATACAGAAAGAATGCAGACTGAAAAAAGGCACAAACATACCACTTTCCATCCTTTGAAAGATCAGCTCTCTGGAAGATGTTCAAAAGACTTGATATTACTGCTTCTGGATTGACTTGTTTCCTGAAAATCTGAAAAGTAATTAAGAAATGCAAGTATAATAAAATACAAAATAAATTACCATATCATAACAGAAAATGCATCTGCTATACCAAGCGGAAACATGGATCAAACATCACTAATTGCATTCCTATTGATGATCATGTAATAAAAATGTTCTCAGGGTAAACAGAAGTTATAAGGCTGCCCAGTATGCCCTCCCGATATGCTAAAGTAGTAAGTTATTGAATGCAGAAATGTTTGGTAAAATTGATAAACGCTTCATAAGTAAGAATTGCTTTTACTTTACATAGCATCTGTATGACAAAAATATAAGGCACATTAACAAAAGGTACTAAAGTTTAAAAGATAATCACTCATGTGCTTCTATTCCTATTTTTCCGTGATTGAGAATGGATGAACACAAGATCAATTATACTAATGCTAATAATATTCTCCACTCCTATGAGCAGAAGCAATAAAGAAAGACTGTTACTGTAGCTGGAAACAATCAGTACAATGCGTACCAGAGTCCTGTCCAGTAAACCTGAGCTGGAGTTTAGGACTTTGCCACTATCAACTGATCAAATGACTCTCATATGGAAAAACTCAGCTGAGCACTTCTCACTAGTGTAATGGCTTGTGACTGCACCATTTTCCATCCGAAAGGCAGATGACATGGCTTGCGTTTTTATAGAAAAATGTACAGGACAAGCAGGAAGCACACTTCAAATAATAATCAAAGATTAAAATATGCTTTAGTAGCTACATAAAAAAATAATAAATTCAGGTTAACTACAAACACTCTGGGAAAGATCAGGAAACAGAAATTTTGAGGGGAATTCTGAGGAGGGAAACAACACAAGCCTCCTCAATTTGTGCTGCTTCATCCTGTTAAAGAACAAAAGCCATACACTAAGGACATGAGTGGCAGAAGGGCAATTACAAAGAATACATTCCAGATAAACATTCATCTAAAATCTCACCTGATGTATCAAAAGATACACACTTACCTCCAAAGAACTGAGAGCAGACATTACAACATCTCTGTTGTCATCCTTGAGCCGACCAAAAATTGCTTCTTCTATGAAAGACTGATCAAAGCCTTCCTGAAAAAATAAAGGAGAAAAAGAGGCACAAGAAAAAGAATCATTAGTTGGTAGCATAATTTACAGGTTTTTAATGAAGTATCTGAATCCTAGTACAAGAAAAGCAGTAACATCATCTAAATTAAACCTCAAGTAACAGCCAGACTAACTTTCAACAGCAAAAGAAAGAAAACAGAAGTATCCCTGAGCTTAGACTTTATCTTAGACCACAAGCAGTTTAATAAACAAGAACTCCAGCATAGGGAGAAATGTTGACAGAAGCCTACTGGAAACACCATGAAAAACAGTGAGCATGACCATCTTCAACTGTTATGTCTGGTAAATAACATAATAATGTCTTTGAAAAGTTAAGTGAGAGATTCAAGACACAAACCTTTGATGTTTCAATAACATCTTTCAAATGCTGAAGAGCCAGGATGCGCACAGCTGGCTGAGGATGATTCAAACTAAGCAGAAGGGAGGTATCAGAATCTTCCAGAAACTGAAATACAGATTTCAGTGACTCACTGCATGTTAAAAATACTTTAAGCTTATATAAGGATAAACAGGAGAAATTCTTTGAGCAATTTTTTGTACCAGAAGAAAACCTGTATAATTCAGAGCCCAAAAGTGTCAATTACAGAACGATGATGATGTGTAACTGTTTCAAATTTGGTTGTCTTCACTTTGGCAGACAGTTTTTGAAATATAGCTTGAAAAGTACAGTAAACCAGACACCTTTTTGTCCTAGAAAAGCACTACTGTCCTAGAAAAGCACTCCTTATCTAAGGATTCTGAGAAAGCTCTAGCGACAATGTCAGTGTGACAGAGCACAGATACAAACTGTTAAAAAGGCATCCCTGCCAGTCCAATTGTGTGCACTTATCTCAGGAACCTTAAAGACTAGAAGAGTCTCATATGCCTTTGTTCTGCATGCCTTGTTTTTCTGTTAATCCACTTGTTATTAAGTCACAGAATCTGTGCCTTCATTAAACCAGTACAAAAATACACGAAGCACTTCTTTATGTGGTTTATCACCTTTTCTTAAGTGCTTTCAGTCTTTCAATCATTGCAAACACAGCCATAATACTAACAATCTCTTAATAATAAATTCCTTGGACAGATCTGTTGCACTCATGGTTATTCTGTTAGGCTGAGTTTCAATTGCTTTTCAGAAATGACACAGGAAGAACTCTGTAGTCACTCTATTCTTCCATGTTACTGACTGTAAACGTTCATAAAATCAATGCAACAAAAAGGACGGAGCCGTAAAGTTCTTTGTCAGCTTTCCCAAAACAGACACTTCTGACACTGACAAAAATCTTTAAGTAAGGTGAGGCTTTGCTGGGCACCACCATGTTGTCACTACCGACCACTACAGTATATGTAGTGGTCATGTTCCTAAGGAAAAAAATTGATAGCAACTGGGGCAGGTGGAAATGTATCAATTTTAACCATGAAAAAAAGCTCATTCTCACAATTGCTCATCATAAACATGAACTTAAAAAGACCTGATAGTTTTTGATTTTACCACAGTTTTGATCAAGCCTCCCCCCAAAATCACATTTAAGTGGTTAGTTTTGTTTTGGGTTTTTTTGGTGGGAATGGTAGAGATTTTGTTTAGAAAGAGGAAGAGAGAGCAGAACTTTGCCAAAATATCAGCCTTCTGATAGTATAACCAGATAAGAGCTAGCATCACAAACTGAGCTTCTACCTACCTTGTATTTGCCACAGCTTAATGAAAGAGAAATAAACTGGTGAAAAAGGTTTTGGTCAGCCTCATCTGTGCAATCTTCCAGATGCTTCTCCAACACAGAGTCTAAGGCTTTAGGATACCTGCCAACAGACCAAACCCCCAGCATTTTCTACAGCACATTACAGAAGAATATGCATTTACTAGAGAAATACAGGGAAATACAAGGAAGCTGAATGCACACACACTCATCTGAACGAGCTATTTTAAGTAGCTTGGCAAAGGCAATCAATCATTATGTCTTAACACAGATGAACGATACGCAGATCACTAGGATAAATAATGAGCAGAAAAGGTTGTGCACACAGCAAACAGCTGTACAAAGCCACTAGGTCTGTGTCCGTGTATTACATTGATAACAAAATATAGAAGTACAGACCAGTAAAATAAAATTTGGACAACAATTAGGGGTCAGTTATTTTTACTGTATTTATTTGGGCAAGAATATTGTGCTTACTACACCCAGCTACACATAGCTGACATCACCACTCTATAGATTGTGGGTCTGGAACCCAGACTTACTGGAAACTTATGGAACTTACTTTGTCTCAAGAAGTCTGATAAGAGGAAGC
Organism: Phaethon aethereus; assembly: GCF_964289735.1. Classification (NCBI taxonomy): domain Eukaryota; kingdom Metazoa; phylum Chordata; class Aves; order Phaethontiformes; family Phaethontidae; genus Phaethon; species Phaethon aethereus. Next base: position 85,795,622 of record NC_138576.1, read on the forward strand.
ATCTTTTGGTTGAGTGCAGCCATTTTGGTGGGATTAGATTCAATCTCTGTACCGTAGGAGATAAACTCTTCAAGAAACTTGCTAAAATTGTAAACAAAAGAAAAAAGACACCATTTTTGGATAGTACAGTTTTCATTAATGTTATAAAGCACACTGCTAAACAAGTTAGGATTAATATGCATTACTTATTCCAAGTACAGATTTGCTCCTCGCCTGAAGTTTCACTCTGTCCCACAAGTACTCCCACAAGGGCTAAAAGTATGGCGCTTCTGGATTACTGAATGAGTAAGGTTTGGAGTCAAGTTATGAACCCAGAAAAACACGCTCATATAATGCTAATGCCATCGTCAGGAATTAGTTGTTATTAAACCAGAAATTACTGTCGTACTGCAATATTGAAGAAAAATAATCAAAGTTAACTCACGAAGCCAGCAACTGATCTAAATCCTTTTCCAGTGGTATACTCTGAAGAATAGCTTCAAGATGTCTGACGTAAATCTGATTCTCTGTCTCCTCAGATTCTTCTTGTTCCTCTAAGGACAATCCGTAATCATAAAAGATGAACAATAGTTTGAGAATACCCCCTCATAGGGATTAAAGCTAATAGCTTGTGCAGGCATTATCATCAGGTGAACCATGCACACAACTTGAAGACCACAATGCTCATTGATTATTAGCACTAAGTCTCCTTGCTGCTAGCAATGCTTTATACCAATGTCATTAAAATGCCAAAGGCTGTAATTGCTACCAGTAAATTCAAGTATGCTTTGGAATGTTCCAGATCTCCTAACACAACCTGTGCCAGCAACTCCCTACAGCATTCCCTGGCATGAATCTGGCCCTTTTCAACAAAAGAGCCTTCCCAGCCATGACTAAGCGGTTACAAGTCCACAGTGTGAATAGACGTACTAGTGCAGACACAGGCTACTACTCCATGCCAGTCAGCCTGGCTGTCTTGGACTGTTCCCAGGAACATTTAATTCACCAGGTAAACACAGATCTCCACTACTTAAACTACGTATGGAGTACATGTAATCTACCTAACAATCATTTTGCAGTACTACAATGCATCTCTAAGAGTCAGAAATTTCATACATCAAAATTAAGTTACTGCTGAAATACTGCAAATCAACATCTAAATCAAAGCGATACAGATAAAACAATGCCTATAATAGCCTCCTCTATAGGGCCTGCAAAACCAGAAAGCAACACACACACAAAAGCTCAATCAGGTCTTCACATGTACTGGCATAGTTTTAATGGCAGAAGCAACTAAAATCACACAACTACGACAGTGATCACAGCTATCTGCCCATAAGACTCGACAAAATTTAAAAAATGTATGCTAACTTACCCATATCACTTTTCATGACAGTGCGAACAAGGTGAGGCAACAGGTAACGCAGAAGAGGAGAAATATCATAGCTTGCTGAAAGGCCTTGCAAAAGTGTTACCAGTTCTCGGGTTTTGCACAGATAATTAAATGGCCTGCACAATGGAACAGGGAAATAAAAAAAAGAAGTTATGTATGCTTATCTGGGTTACCAACACTTTCAAACCATGCAGACTTCCTACGGATTCAATTTTCAGCATCAGGTAATAGACTCATTGTAAACAAATGCTGAAAAGATTTAAAGGGTTCCACTGCCTTATTGCCAGAGGTTTACTGTCGCATTTAATACCCAAGAAGAAAACAGGGTACTGCCACTTATGCTGAGCACAGCTGCTGCAATGGCACAGTGAACATACTGATCTCTTTGCAAAATTGGTGGTACAAGAAAAAATACTTATCTGGATTGCATGAAGAGGTATCCTCACATTGCAAGAAGCCTATCTATTACCCAGTGGCAGCAAAAGAAAGGGAAGAGAAATAATAGCTCCATGACAGGAGATCCTCAAAGAGAGTAGAAGCATCTTCCCTTCCTGCTAATAAAAAGTTTCACTCATCTTGTCTCCTTTTATACCCACCTGACTGGATGCTGCATAATGCATCAAGCATGCCTCTCCTCAGTTCCCCATACCTTAGGTTTTAACCCGTTTTCCTCTTCTATGACTGTGTTCAACTATCTGGAAGGTACTTATCTGTACTTATCCTAGCAAAGACTTATTCTACTGTAATACCCATGCTAACCTCTCTGCCAGCAAGCAAACTCCCTGCAGCGTGTGGGACTTCCATCATCGTGTTCAACTGCACGTTAACGGCACTAGCTAACTGTATCAGGGCAGGGCAGATGGGAATGAAATACTCTATGTACTTGCAGAAGAACACCTGACTTGTGAGACCAAAGAAGTCTGGTATAGAAGCACTTACACTTCAGGTGTAACTCAAAGCCCTTCCACTGAAGGGACAGAACTTCTTTTTCCAAGCTATTCAAATAACCTCAAATTTGCACTACCATTACTTTGCTGGTTTCTCTTCCAGGATTCCCACTTTCAAGAAAACCTCCTACTGGCAGGGTTCAGTTGTGCACACTGACAGCAATCCTTTACTGAGGGAGGTGGCAGGAGAGGAACTTACAGATGACAGACTCACACCACTGAGACTCCTTAGCTGTAGCGAGCATACAAATTTTCAAAGTAAGCCAAAGACATTTCCAAGCCCTTTGAAATATCAATTACAAAAATTTCTGATAGGAAAGTATCCCTTTAATAAGGAGGATAAAAAAATTCCAATTATGAAAGTGCAGTCTGAGCTTTTAAAAAGTGGGAAAACTCTATTCATGTAGACTTACTTTTTCCCAAGTTTGTCTCCTTTCTGAGTTTGTAAAAGTAGGTTCAGGCATGCTATGCCATCCCTGACTAATGAGGGCACTTTAGATAATGTCTTGCTTATCTGTAACATCAAAGAATGCACCAAGGAAGTCTCCACTGTCACTTTTACTGTCATCTGGCAGATTATCATGTATGTTGCAGCTCTGTAATCCTGTATAGAGGATTTCAAGCCCTAGGAAAAGAGATAAAGGTGGATTTTTAACACACACAAGTTAAAAGAAATACATTAACATAAAAATAATTTTCATTCTGACATCCATGGAATCACCCTACCTTCTTCTCTGTATGTTAACTTTTAAGGGATCTACAAACTCAACTTTCAAGAAGAAAAAGTTGCCATGCAGGGTGCACACATACAGAAAACACGTTCATTAACAGCTACTCTGTTCATTAGCAGAGCAACAATCCTGGAGGAAAGAGGATATTAAAGCAGGCTGTCTGCCCTGACTCCCTTTCCTTATTATTTAGCACGGTAAGTCTCTAAGGCAGAGAGGTTCATTCAAACTGTGTATCCATTTCACACAGCTCCATTCCTCATGCAGAGTAGGAAATATAAGTGCTCATCTGAGGTGTGCAAAGACACTATTATTCATGGATCTCTACCTACCTGATGTTTCAAAGCAGGCTACGAGTGCTATGATACATTTCACATAGAATAACCTTCTTAAATGTTATCTGCAGACATGTGTCTGCAGAACACAGTGCACTTCATCACACAGGAAGGAAAACAAAGCTTCATGTACCTTTTGGATGTAAGGGAGCAGCATAGATACTATAGCGTTTGTTATCTTCTCTGCGGCTCCAAGAGCTGATACAATGGTGGAGGCATAGAACACAAGAAGAACTCTCAATTGAGCTGAGTTGCCAGGAGACTCTGAAAAGACCTGGACCACAGAAAAATCAGTTGTTCAGGCATCAGGAAAAGTGGAAATGTGCATATAGCTTCCCCCCAAACCAGCAAAATCTCAGAACTCCAGCATGTAAGTTCTACCAGCTTTGCTGGCACAACTGAAGTCATCACCTCCTCCTAGCAGTAACCCTCACCAGAGGTTACTGCTCCCCCTTGCAGACAAGTAGAAGAAAATGGGTGCTATTCCTCAGCTACTGTAGTCAATCATAACAAGGTAACCTAAATCACTTGTGATTTTGGTGTAATGCTCAAGATTGAGAACTGGAAAGCCAAGAAGTGACTGGTGTATGTTTAACACCCACCTCTACATCTGTGAACAAACCCTGTTATTGCATGTGCTTTGCTTAGTTTGACAGTACATGCATTCTAGTTCTCGAAATAATTGGATAAAACCAGTTCTCTATTTGACACTAACTGAAAAAAAACCAAATAAATCCACGCACCTTCTAACATTCTCAATTTTAAGTTATCATTAATATTTGAAGACGTACATTTAAAACATGTCATGGCTTATTGGTTCTCAGACACTTTCTTACAAGAATTGCTGATAGACTGTCATCTATACAAACCATAAGAAAAGAAATTTTCATATTGTTTACTAATAAATGACTCCTTTTATGATTTGATATGTAATTAAAAATATTAGTAAATAGCATAATACTATACAAAAACAAAGATGGGGAAACCCAAATGACAACAAAAAAATAATGTTCTAGAATAAATGAACAACCTTCACAGATTTTGCCACCAGTCTGCAGATGAAATCCATGAAATCCAGATCTTTGTAGCAGTGTGTAATGACAGTACCCCTTGCCAGTGGGACTCCAGGTTTCTTTACATGGTGAAAAAAGTAAAATTAGAACACTCAAGGGTAAAGTGAAGCACTCGAAGTAAAAATTAATATAACCTCTAAATTAATCTTACCGATCAGTTAACACCATTTAAATTGAAATAAGTAATGGAAACCCACACATCTCTCTGGAATTTTTTGTATCTACACTAAGACAGATGATGAAGAGCATTACATATAATCTATATTCAAATAAACATATATTTTAGAAAATTGACATGTCTTCCTAACAGTAGCAAATACTTGCACCTTAAAAGCATAACTGAACTTTGCCAAAACAAAAAGGAATTACAATCAAAGCTTTTTATAATTAACTTTATATTTAAAGAAAGATAGCAGAAGCAGGTAGGCATCCAGGTTCCATCCCTGCAATGAAATCTTTCAGTACATTTCTACAACTAACCACATGAACAGGTGGACCATATTCATAAACCTAGTAACAGAGTCAGAATATTATTAATAAAGTTCCTCATGTTTCTCCTAACTCGCATCTGTTAAATACTTTACCCTTATTGGATCCATCCAATGCCATTTATGAGTTGGGCTCTTTATATTTAAAAGTTGAATAACTCTCACAAATAGTTTAGTCTCATGATAAGGCAGAACACAACCAATCAAACTATCTTGATTGTAGAGGTGGATGTGAAATCTATGGAAAAAAACATACATATAGAGTTAAAAATTATCTGGGCGTGCAAAAAAAGACCCAGCCACATTCTTCTCAGAACACCTGGTTTACTTGCTTTTTAAGCAAGACGAGAGATGACTATCATACTGACTCAGACATATGGTCCACCTACAGTCCAAAATCCCAAGGTAGCCACTAGCCTGTATGTGCTAGAGGAAAGAAACAGTGCTAGCAATTTTATTCCTCACTCTCAATAATTTTAGGTCCCTATAGGAATTAAGATGACCTTAGTTTCTTCTGCATAGATTTCAATACTAAAACCAGACATCTATGAATGAAGTATGAATTTCAGTATAATACATATATTAAAAAAATTGTGATTCAAAGGTTTTATCAACAAATCGCCCATGCTTTTATGGCATGAAATATTACACTTTCTGCATGTGGACTGGTTAATTTATATAAATAAATACAACATCACAAAATACTTGGTTTGTTTCTTCTTCACACCTTCCGACATAACCTTGAAATAAGAATACTTAGCTCATGTTATAATACAAGGGCATGCCATTCATGGTTCACAGTTAATATTGAAAAATCAGCTATTTTACACAGCCCATTTCTAAAAGCATATCACATAAATGCCTCTCTAAGTCCTTTGTAAGATGGCTAGAGCTGGGCAAATTTGGTGAAAGCCAGGTAAAGAAATAATTGCTTTTACATAGAACATCATGATACATCAAAATTTCCAGAAATTTATCAAAAGGCAAAAATCTACTTGGCAAAGAACAACATCTGGCCCCATAAAGACTAAGCCCAAATGAGTACTTTTAACATTTTAACCTGTATCTTCAGAAAACTAAAGTAAAATTATCCAAAATATATCTCATTGGGGAAAAAAAGTCTGACATTTCTAGTAGCCTCATCTATTGATATATTGGATATTCAGCAGATTACCTGTGAATCAGCCATTCAAGGCACTTCTGGGCTGGCTTAAGCATAAAGTAAGGGGACAGGTGAATCAGGAACAACGAAATATTCTTATTCAGCTGCTGATTTACTGCTTTAGTCTGAACACTGCGTTCCAGGCCTTTGGACGTAGAACTAAACAAACTGGACTGGAACACTTCAAAGGAAGGATCAATCCCCATCAGCTCTTCTAAGCCAGTGCATCCTGTGAAAAAAAATATGGAAGAATGCTTTAAACGCAAGTTTTATTCACCAGTCCTACCCACCTACCTTCTCACCGGCATATCCAACTTCTTTGCTATACTGGTATATGTCATCCTCACTAAGCAAACCAAACCAAATAGTAAACAGGTCTAAGATCAAAACTTTTGCTACACTTAAAAGTATCTCTTTACTGATGAAAAAAAAAAGACCATTAACAAGTATCAGCAGTGCACTCTTACAGCAATGAAGGCCAGGAGCATCCCGGGCTGTATTCGTGAGAGTGGAGCCAGCAGGCTGAGGGAAGTGAACTGTACCCTCCATTTGTGAGATTGCATCTGGAGTACTGAGTAAAATTTTGAGCTCATCTGTAGAAGAAAAACACTGCCATATGGGTGTAAGTCCAGCAGAGGAACACTAAGATGGTCAGGGGACTGGAAAATAACATACAAGGAAAAGGAGGAACTAAGTGTGTTCAGCCTGGAGAAGAGAGAGTCAAAAGGAAATCTTCCTGCTGTCTGCAACTACTTAATGGGATATACTGTAGGTTATCAAGAAGATGGAGCCAGACTCTTCTCAGAGATGCACAATGCAAGGATGGGAGGCAACAGATGCAAGTTGGAACACAGAAAATTCCAAGTCAATGTAGGAATTGATCTTTTTTTTCTTTAAACGATGGGGTGGTCAAACATCATATCAGAGGCCCAATATTGGATCAGAGACCATAAAACCTCCATCCTAAAACTCAGCCAATCACAGGCCTGAGCAGCCTGCGCTAACTAGCCCTCTGCTCAGTTGGGCTAGTACCAAATGACCTTCAGAAGTCCCTTCCAGCCAAAATTAATCTATGGTTTTATACGGATGAAGCAAGCAAAGGTACCTCTTTGAATAAATTAAAATACAATATTCCATGTACACCACTGGAGAACCATTGGAATTATTCCTTTATTTTACACAAGCTTGTAAATACTAAGCACAAAGCAGACAACTCCAGCCGAAATAAAGAAACCAGGCAGCTGGCTGAAATATATACAAGAAATAAATGATTATATACAGCAGTTCTACAGGAACTATTTAAGAAAGTAAAAAAATATTCTATGTTGCATCAAAGACATATGTATCAACAATCTTGTTACTTAAAATGGATATATGATATCAATCATCCTGGTTTTAAAAAACAGCTTTCTTATTCAAGAAGTGTTACATTCCTGAGTAAAGTTCTGTACAAAAATGGAAAGAGATCAGCACAAAGGATCTGAAGTCCGCAAACAAAGAAGTGCCTTCTGCCATGTTACATTATTCATGGCCAAAGAGCAAGGCATCAGCATGTTTTCATGAAATCACAGAATTCAGGTTGGAAGGGACCTTAGGAGATCTCTAGTCCAAGGCCCTGCTCAAAGCAGAGTTAGCCCCGAAATCAGACCAGGTTGCTCAGGGCACTATCCAGTCAGAGTTTTCAAAAGGATGGAGAACACAACCTCCCTGGACAACCTGTTCAACTGCTTGACTGTCCTCACGGTGAAAAAGCTTTTTCTTATATTCAGTTTGAACCTCTGTTGTTTCAACTTAAGCCCACTGCCTCCTGTCCTCCAGCCACGCATTCCTCTGGACAGCCTGGCCCATCTTCTTGAAACCTCCTCATAGGTATTGGCAGGCTGCTGTTAGATGCCTCAAAGCCTTCCCTTCTCCAGACCAAATGAGACCAGATGTTCCTCCCACCAGCCAACTTTACAGGGCAAATTCTCCAGCCCCTGACCACCCTGGGGGCCCTTACTCTTCCCAATCACCTTACCCTTCACGTGCTCAGAAATCTGCTCCAAGAGGACCTGCTCCATGGTTTTCCCATGGACTGGAGTGCTCCTGACTAGCCTGCGGTTTTTTGAATTACCCTTTTGGCCTTTTTTGAAGATGGGTTTGCCTTTCCCATTATCTTCCTCCAGTGGTGTTTTGGATAGATGATTTTTAAAATCACTGGCCTCTAAACAGCCAAACTCACCGATTGCGAAAAACGTGTCCCTGTCAATACCAGCAGCCTCCTTGCAAGTGAAGAGCAGTGATGCGACTTCGCTGCGGTTTAGGAGGCTGGGATCGCTCTGGGGCAGCGCCAGCCGCTTCAGCTGCTCCGCCAGGGACGTCATCGCTTCCTGTTTCGAAGAAAGGCGCCTCCAAAGAACCCTAATGAAAGAACATCCAAGCAGGCCCGCGGATAAAGCAGTTGCACGGAAACATGCCGCCTCTCCGCGCGCTCCCCGTGCAGGCCCCGCTGCCGGCTGCCCGCCGGGGGTGCACACACGTGGGGATGGGCCGGACCCAGCCAAGCCGGGGAAGAAGAGGCACTGCGGCAGGCGGCGACACGGCCCGCGGTGACACGTCCCCCGCGCCCAGTCCCGGACACCGACCTGCTTGCGCGCCGCTACCGTTCCGGGTCCCACGTGGGCTGCGCGCGCCTCTAACCCGGAAGCAGCGGCTCCAGCGGAACGGGAAGTTCCCGCCCCCCCCCGGAACCGCGGGCAGACCGTTCCATTGAGCATGCGCCACCTGCGGGCGCGGAGGTGCTGGCGCGTGGTTGGTCTCCGCGAGGGATGTGGCCGTTGAGGCCGTTTCCCGCCCATTTCCTGTATCCGGGCGGGTGCCTCGGAGCTCAGCGTCCGTGTCGGGGTTTCGTGCAGGTGTGGGGTGGGGCCAGCCTGCCTGTTTTGGGGAAGCAGCTGGCCCAAGCGACCACTCGAGGTGTGAAGGGCCGCAGCGCCGGCGGACAGACAGAGAAGCCGCAGTGAGGTGTCTGCAGCAAGGCGTGCTGCTGGCTTTGTGCTGAGCCCAGCAAGGCCACAGCCTGGGCTGTGGGTGGGGGTCTGCTGAACGGGGTCAGCATGTCTCAATAGTAAGGATGTGCCCAACTGGAGTTGTTCCATCTCAGTTTTTTCCATACCTGGAGTGATGCTGAGGGAAGTGCAGGGCTCCCATGAGCAAAAGGTTTGGAAAGCTACTTCAGGGCGTGTGGGCTAGATCCCAGTTGCAGAACCACATAACTATGTAGGTTGCAAGAGTCCTCTAAAAGTCGTCTCTTCCAGCACCAGAGCAGGGCCAGCTTAGGGCGTGTTGCTCAGAGCTTTGCCCAATTGCGTTTGGAGCATCTCCAAGGATGGAAATTCCACAGCTTCACTGAGCCTCTCATCCAAGGCTTGGTTACCCTCAGATTAAAAAAAAATTCCTAATATTAAAAACTGATGTCTCCCACCAGTTTGCATTTGGGGCTGCAGGGTTCTGCATCTGGAAATTAGTACACAAAGCCAGAAAGGGAACATGACTTGTGACAAACCAGGAGAAGCCTGGAAAAAAAAAGCAGAAATAAAACTGATTTCAGTTGATGTCAGTGGATGGACAAAATGATGCCAAATGTAACAATTCCAGCACCAGATCTGTAAAATTATTTCCATATGTTGTTGAAAAGCTCTGTGTTTTTGGAAGACAACAAATTTGTTCACCTAGTAAAGCTGCCTTATTTGGCAATCGTTTAGCATGCACTAGAAATAAGAAAAGCTGATAAAATTTAGGGTTGCAGAGAGTTGTTTAAATGTTTAATTTTATCCATTAGGAGTACTCACTGATCTCAGTAGGACTCCTTGCTTGGTTTGCAGGAGTGGGAGCAGAGAGAGGAAATGAAGGTGGATGTCTGACTTTGTGCCTGATTATATTTGCTGGTGCCTTGTCAGAGAGCATGTATTAACTATATATCGTGTTGCTTCTGACATGATATTATCTGGCTGTAATGACAGCAATTGCTGAGCTGTTAGGGGTTGCTACCCCTGCAGTTACAATAGGGCTAAGGTGTTTGGAGAATGTTACTGATTTAAATGGGATTGCTGTTATTTTTCTCGTTCTAACGCTAAGATTCTGATCATTCTAGCAAATGACCTGGCTAGGGGTAATGCAAACCAAGAAGCCAATTGCACTTTTTCACATTTCCTGTGGCTTCTGTGCATCTTTTTCCTTTATGAAGCCTTCATCTGACCTTATTTTCAGCATCATTTAAACCTGCATAAATATGCATGTTTCCATGTCTAAAAATACAAAACATTAAAATATGTAGACTTTGCAAAGGACAGAAAGCTGTTTGCTAAAAGATTGCTGGTTTCCTTTTTTCAGATGTGGTTCATTATTTGAATACTCCAACCAGAAAGGTAAACTAGAATTTGTCAATGCTGAAATGTGTTCATGTTTCCCAGTACTCCTATCCCACTCTATTCTTTCCTGTGGAGAGCTGCAAGACAGATGTTTCATACATGCTTTCTGTTCCATCCTTGTTTGGTTTCAGAGTAGAGCTGGGATTCCCTTTGGAGGTCAATTGAAGGAACAGAGACACCTTTTGCAGAGGGAAAAATATTTGTTCTTGACTTAATTCTAAAAAGTTTCCTGGGAAAAATATAAATCCAGAAAGTCTATTAGCAAATATGCTTAGTTGGCTTTGTAATTCCCCAGTGATGAAGCTGAATATCAGAGATTTGCTCCATGCCGGACTACAGAGAGATGCTTTTTGGAACTTAAATCTAAGCCTGTTTCAACCTGTCCCTTTAGCTTCTCAGTGCCTGCATCATCACATAGCTAGTCTCTGTGGGTGGAATTCTCGTAGCCATACTATAGCTGAGATCACCTCTGCTGATGGCTCCTATTAAACTGCTTGACACGTTAGATTGTCTGCTAAAAAATTTTGACGTCTTAGAATATAAATTGTCATATGCTAATTTTTGTTTGGAAAAAAGTGATCTGTTTCAAGCATTTTCTCTAATCCTATTCACTCATAAGCATTGGTGTATTTGAAAAGATTTGATTGAGAAATGCAAACACTGTTAAACTTTTAATGTTCTTTAAGACTAGGTAAGTTTGTGCTACCACTGGAACAAATATAATTTATATCTTTATATAGATAAAGAGCTAGTCTTTATGTTCCTTTCCTTCCAACTCACCTCACCAGCTGTGCATAGATAGAGCTGTATCTACTTTGGTAAGTAACGCAACCCAGTAGGAGGAAATTTGTAGAAGGAAGTCATGCTGAGGAACCCTTGTCACGCTCTGTGCATTTCAGAGGTTTTATGCAGACTAGAGCTTGTTCTGCCCTGTAGACCAAATTCCCATTAGGTGTGCTCCCAGAATGCATCTTCTGGTTTGGTTTCATGTGTAGGCAACAGATGGGAGGAATTTCATTTAAAGAGGAAAAGAGAATCACTTCTGATACAAGAGTGTTCAGTAGCATTCAATTATAATATATCAAAATGAAGGTAAGGAATTGAGTACTGCCTGTACAATTTACTGTTTACATACAAAGTTAGAGAGTGTTTGTATTAAGGACTCTTAAGCTTATTAATTCATTTGCTAAGATGATGTTTCTTTTTCCTTCTTGCACCAGCTCCTTAATCTAATGAGCCACCATGATTTTGGATTGCTAAAACAGTTCTGAAGATGTGAGAGAGCCACCTTCCGTGTGCTTCACCATTGCTTGATAATAATCTTGGTATGTTCCCTGACATTTCCCCATGCCATTTCTAATAGGGAATGTGACAGTGCCTGACATCTAAAATATGATCTGATTGCAGCGTAATGAAGTAATATTAAAACCTTTCTAGGATATGCAAAGGAGACTTAACTTCCTTAGAGTGTATCAAGTTCTCTTTTTAAGCAAAAGTAGGTGTTAACAGATATGTGTGTTTAATGTGGGAATATGTGTGCTAACTGACCTGTAAACTGATCTGTGTTCTAGAGCCATGGCTTGAACATCTTGTAAACCAAGATAATCTTATTGTCAAGGGATATATTTTGGTTTTGTGTTAGTTGTAGGAGGCATGCCAAAGTTTTGTAGTTTTGGAGGCTGTGCAGTTGAATCTGCTACTCTGAGCTAATCTGTGTCCCTTGTTGTTAATTCGTGTACAGATCTGCTCCCTGTTGGAAGTTTATAATTTGTAAGAATACATCTGTGGTCTCTGAATTTATAGAGTTACTGTAATTATCAGGAAGAACAGTGCTTTATTGTGTACTTTAAGGCTGCAGTAATGTGTTTTTCTCCGTTTTCACTTCTTTCTGCTCTCTGTGGCAATGCAGCAGTCACCCTTCACCTCTGGACATTGTGAAATGATGAGACAGTACCCTTCTGCAGCATATACATTGATAAGGCCTTGAGACCGTTATTCCCTTGGCTAAGCTTTTGTTAGAAGCAAAGAGATTGGAGCCATTGTATCATGTAGCAATGCAAATATGTAAAACGAGAGACTTAAGATTTGTTTTCCTTATCTACCCTTGCTCCCCTAAGGGCCTGATCTTTTTATCCTTACATTAGTGAAACTCAGGAGTAATTCTGACGAGGTCAGTGAAGTTGTATGAGTGGGCAGCTGGTGTGACTGGAGGCAGAAACAATCAAGCATAATTTGATGGTGGTTGATGTTACAGAGAATTGCAGTTCTCATGGCTGGAACAGGACTGAAAGGAGAATAATTCTTCAGCTGAACTGAAGAGCTGGAAGAAGCTTCCTTGCTAGGCAGTGTATCAAGCACATCATTGCCTTACTGACCACTGTGGCAGGCAGTGTCATGTTTCCCTGGCTTTTCTTGGAAGATCTATTGCAGCTTCCCCCAGCCATAAATTCTTAAGTGTAGCTGCATTCCAGATCTAATAATAAATAGAAACCCTCTGGATGGGATGGTGGGAAGCTATTTTGCAGATTTTACTGTATTAAAGGCTTTCTGATATGGTAATATAAACTGAGGGCTTTTGAATCAGAAGTGTTGTAAATGAAGCTTTTAAATGTAGGAGAAATAATCCTCAGATAAACAAACTAGCTTCAGCTGGGCACATGCAGGGAAAGCATTGGCTTGAAAAGGGTAGGCAATAGTCATCTTTGTAACTCCATTTGTATCCACTTGACATAGGTCTAGTTTGTCCCAAAAGCATCAGGGAGAGTAAAGGAGACAAATGGAGATGGTGAAAAATGGAAGAAAAAAGCAGTCCTTTCAGTGCCAAGCTACTTGATAAATTGTGATTTTTTTGTTTATTGTGTAAAAAGTCAACAAGAAATTTGGATTTTAATGACTGCACAATTGCTGTGATGAAAAATAGGAAAATGTCTTTCGTGATTGTTGTGATTGTGATAGACTTTTGTCATTATTTGATATTTGTTACACTGGGAAATATGATACTGTGTGTCTATGTTAGCTGTTTATTATTATGAAAAGATACCTGTGCCAGACAATGTACTGAGAGAGTAGGTGTGATAGATCCACTGTGTGGTAGTTGTGAGTCACACTGTTTAATGCATGGGGAGAACTTGGTAATCAGAGTGTACCAACATGGCCATTAGGGACTTGGATGTAATAAGCAACAAGGGGAGTGTTGTATACTAGACGTGTCTCACCTTTCATAGCAGGGCTGTAAACAATAAAAGAGATGATAAACCGAAGGATGGGGAGAAAAAAAAAGTGATCAATAAGGAATATGTTTAACACAGCATACTTTTCTTACTGCGGTATGCTGTCTTGCTGTCGCCTCCCTCAATTGCCTGTTATTAAAGCAACTGACCAGGCGTTGCAGTAGATCTCATATGGTGCAACTACCCATTCCTGAACTGCAGCTGTTCAAACCCCTCTTTGTTTGTCAGCCAGCCATTTGCTTGGGTTTTTTTTTTTAAATGCCAAGATGAATCACAGCTCTTTCCCTGAAGATTCACATGCGAGTGTCATTCCTGTCCAGATGCACTAGATACAAATTTCATCCTTTGCCCAAGCTGGCCATTGAAGCCAGCACTGCTTTCATTTCTTCATTTGCCCCAGTCACTGCTAGTCCATGGGCCTTTTCCATACCTGGTGAATATGTGGTCTGAACTAGAATGAGCTCACAACTTTATATGATAATGCCTGAGAACAATATGATCCACATTCAGTAGCAGAGAGGAGAATATATATCTGCCGGTTTTGCTGTTCAATTATATTCCATTACATATTTATATTTATCCATTTTCTAAAGGTTATTTATTTTACACATTTTTGTGTAGGAATGAGTTATGTGTTCATGCAATGCCTAGCACAATGGCACTGTGAGCACTGGGAATAACTGAACATCTCTAAACGTATGTATATATGCATATATATATGAGAGATAGTAATACTGTAATATTTTAAAAGTATTAGGAAGTCAGAGAGTGCATTTCTGTGATACTGAATTATACAAAGTATCTGCAATCACAAAAATCCCCTAAACTTTTCCTTGCATTTCAATGCCATTTTAAAAAATGTTTGGCTTTTGTATTTGCTTTCATTGTACATTGGAAACCGCCATGTTGTTATATGTCTTGGGACTTCTTCAAGGAAAAAACCCCTGTTATTAGAAGAAATAGTGTCTTTGATTTAGATGGTGAGGGCATGCAACCGAGTTTTACTGATAAGCCTAGATCTCCAGATTCGCTGATTTACTAGAGTTGCCATGTTTTCAGAGTTGGAAGTAGTGGCCCTGCTGCCTCAAGATGATGTAAAGACTCTGTGCTACCTTTTATAAAATAGTCATGACAACTGGAAATGTTATTGATAACAGCTAATAACTCTTACTGACAAAAGCATATGTCAACGTTTTTTTCCAATGCATTTCTTACTCTCTGTCATTCTGCATGTATTCTGTATGCCAGGGACTTGAGAGAGTTCTCTGAAGAGAAATTACCTGAGAAAGACTTAGAGGACCAGTGACATCAGAGGCAACTCCCTCAACACACTGAGAGGAGGGTGCTATTTCTGCAGAAGGCTTAACAGGCACTTAGTATAGTGGGCAGGAGGGCAGCGAGGTTGGTCTTGAACACACAGAGAAGGGGAGTGTGTGGCGGTAAGAATCAGGTGATTCTGCCACGGATGCTGATACACCTCTTTTAAATAAGCCTGGTGGCCCAAGACAAAGCAGTTCCTGCTGCGATGCTCTCAAATACTGCACAGGAGATGTTACACTTCAAAATCTTTCTTGCTTTACTTGTGGTAGAATCCCTTTGGTTTGTAATACCTGCTGATTCTTAACAATATGGTGATGCGTGTGCCTTGTTTTAGTCTGTAGAGGGGAAACAACACATTTTAAACAATTTATGACTCATTTAATCTTTGAAATGTGCCTAGTTGGTCTGTGTCAGTGTAACACATTTGAAGACTCTTTTGTGTGAGCTGCAACAGACAGACCTGAGATTCAAAACATGTTCTTTCTTGAGCAGAAGCTCTAGTGGTTATGTAACTGTTAGACTGCTGTGGAAACCTTTAGTGCTTTCCTTAACTTTTTGTATGAACTGTCTTCCAATTCAGAACTCATTTATAATTAGTTGTAGAGCAGATATCTTACAAGAACTTCAAGGTCACAAGTCAATTAATGGTGGGCTATGCCAGAGTTAAGTTTTCCAAACAATCTTAATTCAGCTGCTTTGTGTGTATCACAATGCGGACTTTAATTGGATAGTCACAAACTGCTTTTTCTGTAGAGATCCTACTTTGTTCAGTGTATTGCATAAGCAGTGCTCTACAGTATTTTGATTACCCATTTTTATTCAATGAAGGTCTGTTGCACTCAGTTGAAGCATGTTCCCAAATACATAGTTTATGATTTTCAGCTCTGATCATCACAGTATTTGTACTTGTCTTCAGGTATTCCAAATCTATTGGGTATTTGATTTTCACATACTTCTTATACTTCACAGTGTTGGTATTATTCCTGGTCTACAGAAAGAAGACTGAGGTACGTGATCCAAACTGTCCATAGTTCCATTTCCCCATCCAGTGGATAGTTTTAGGATAATGAAACAGGTACTATGGAATTTGTCATTTCCCTAAAGTGCTTTACAGAACGCAATTACATACTGTCTTTTTGCCCACTGAGTAGGCCTAGTGGTTTGAACTTTTAGGCCCAGCAGAATCCTATATTTGTCTGGTATTTCCATTATGCAATGTTTTAAACATAGTCTCCTGCAATTGAAAGTGTGGTCTATAACCCTCCTGACTTCCACCACTGGTAATTTAACAGTAAAAAATCAGGCCCTACAAATTTAGGACCTGATCAGTCTAATTTTCCATAGATCATCTGTGTGCCAGGGTTACCTATGAAGGAGTTATGAGGGGGATTGCTGAGCTGTGGGGAACAAATGAAAAAGTGTTTTGATGTTCTAGAAACGCATTCGTAACTGACTGGTCTCCCGTAGAGGAGTCCAAGGTATATTTGAATCCATCCATTTGAACTACAAAATAAGCTTTCTGATGGATGCTTTTATCATGGGGAAAGAGGCCAGGGGAAGATATGTTCAGACTATCTCAACTAAAAATTGAATTCCAGAGTTTGCTATAAATACATGTGGAGCCTTACAGCCTATAAGGGTGAGTTCACCTTTGCCCTAGTTACTGAGTCTGCCTCCAGTAACTTGTTGTCAATATGAACTGGAAAAATACCTGGAACAGCATCTGGCTTAAAAAAAACCCCAACCCTCTTGAATTTTGTTCAGTTATGCAATTCTGGAAGATTACAGCTATTACAGATTTAGCTATGGGACACAACAGAGATCTAGACTGCACATTAGCACAGTTCCACAGCATTTATGCTGTAGACAAACTGGTTTCAAAGTGAAGAAACACGAAAATACTCTCTCTCCTCCTTTGCTTATGCTAAACTGGACTTAAGAAGGAAGAAAGGTGAGCCAAGAAAGAAAGTCCTTTTTAAGAAACGAAAGACTTGTCTACATTCAGAGGGATTGAGAATATACAAGAGCCTTCACCATGAGTAGATTATTGCTGGTAGATCTCAAGAGCAACCAGTCTCATACCGGAAAGTATGTCATGCAAAACTGATACCCATTGCTCCTGAGATGAGAATACAGCTGAAGTTAGTGAGAGAGATCATAGTTGGACAGGGAACAATTGTCTTCAGAACAGGAATTGGAAAATTTCAGGCCTTCCTGCTTTCATGTCAGGCATGGCAGGAACACTGCTCAGTTTCTCAGTGCTGATTCTTAATACAGCTGAGTGTCAGAGTAAAGCTTTGTTGGAGAGGATGTAAGGACGACAGTTCTCGAAAAGGAAAACTTGTGCTATACATGTTGCAAAAAGAACATGTTATCCCTGTTTGGCAGTAATTCAGTTTGCACCTCATGTTGCCTTATACAGGGATGAATTTGCCCCTTTTATTAATGTTTGTATCGCTCCTGTGGAATGAATAAGTAGCTAGTATTAATTTTTACAGATTGGCAATTTGTTCATCCAGGTTGCCTTCTTGAGTGTGTAACTTTAATTTCATTGATGTTGGTGAAATTACGTTGGTGTAGCTGGAAAAAGAAATGAGGGCATTGAGACTGCAACTTGTCTGAGGTCATTCAGTCAATCTGTACAAATGCTGAGTTTAGAACACAGCAGTGTCTGATATCCACTGCCCATATCCTGTGCCCATAATCTCTACCTCATACCTCAGTGATTTAAAACCTGCCAGGTCTCTTCTGTGCCCCTTAGATTATTATTGTCTGGAAACTATGAGGTAGTTGACGATGTTTGTTTCTAGACAAACAAAGGCATGTTATCTATGCATTCCTTATCTCACACACATCTTTCTTTTCGCAGTGTGACCAAAACTATGGCTGAATAATGTTGTGCCCTTTTAGCCGAATAGTCTCAGGTAAATCAGGTCACGGGCTGGCTCACTAAGAGTTTTTTTTTAACTGCTTGTATTCATGAAGTACAAATTGTGTAGTCAGTTGCAGGCTTTGGCATTGCCCTTGTCACACAGTTTCTTCCTTGCTTAGTATCTTTGCGTGATAAGGCTAAGCCAACATAAAACAGAAACACAGCCAGGATTCTGGGAACACATGATGGTGTGAAAGCTTCTTCAGAAGGTTTGTAATAGGCCATGCTATACCCCTAGTTGTGCCCCTTGCATTCTCTTCACAGAACCATTTTTAAAATCCTGGATCTGTCTCACCATTTTTTCCGATCTTATGCCAGCACTATTTGTAGTTTCCCCACCTGTTACTGTGTGTATTACATTGTAACTGTCTGCATATTGCTCTGCAACTTCAGTGTGCTAACAGGCTGACTGTAGTGTTGTATGTAAATTACCATATGCATTTCCCAGTTTTGCCTTTGATGTTACATTTCTAACCTGTGCAAAGCATCTATCGAAGCTTCTGATACTACTTAATTCATGATCTCATCTTGTCTTTGTGAGTTGCATCTACCCAAACAAGAACCATTAAACAAAAACACACCCTCAAGCGGCTCAAGGGGATAAAGGAGTTCAGGTATCATGGTTTCTTCAAAAATATTTAATAGAAATATGTCAGCATGTGAGCTCTGAGGGCTCTTCTCATTCATGAAAGGTATGATCTTGTGTAGTGCTGCCTGGCAGTCGCCATCACTGGAGGGTTTGCCCTCTGCTACATTTCATCTTTCAGCACTCACGCTGCAGTTTGTCATTGTTATTATGTATCGCCGTACTGCCTAGTGATACTGTGGCAGAGGCCAGATGTTGAATGCTTCCTACTAGTATCTGCCTTGAAGCCCCACTAAGAACCAGGACCTTCTGCTGTGCAGGCTGCAAGTGTAGCCCTACCAACAGTAGGGACATTCCCTCCAGAGTATAAGGGACCCTGAATGCCTGGGCGAGCCTGACATACTAGAATAATACTAGGCATTTTTGGGTGCAGGCTACGCTCAGACCTGAGAGACAAACATGGAGGTGAAGGGTGTACGTAGGTAAAGCATGTTGTAATCGTAATTGTTCTGTAGGCTCCTCAGGGGTTTTAGGTGGAAAAAGCCTCTGCTCTGGAGAATTTGTGTTCTAGGTGGACATTAAGAACCAAAGTAAGCTTTGCTGACACTATTTCGGGGATGGGAGAGTGCAGCACAACAAGCTTGTTTCTCTTTCTCTCAGTGAGAGTAGTCTAATGGGCCAACACTTAGCTTTTTGGGAAAATTTTATCTGAATTGACTTGCTCAAGGTCACATAGGGCATCTTAAGCTGGTATGGATCACCCCATGTCTCAGCCCCGTGATTTTCCTTCCGCACAAAGGGTTGGCAAAAGGCAGTGATCTGAGTGCAGCCAGCATATTCTCCATACTCTTGAAGCGCAAGCTGTGCTTTGGTAGTATTTGTCTGTCCTATAAATGTTTCTTGCTACAGTTCATCCATGGCTGAATTTCACGGACAGAGTAAGTCGTCTCTATATATAGCTGATGAAGCACTTCAGGATCTTCTGACAATGTCAGTTGTTACTATGAAGCCAGCAATGCATTTTTGCAGCTCTTTCTCCATTTTTATTTCCAAACCTGTCATTTGAAATAGTATGCTTAAAAAAAAATTATAATATATACTTAGCTCCTAGTTAATATCACCATGCATATGAGTAGCATGGGGATTTTTCAGAGTCAAAGTTTGTGCCTCTTGGTGCTAGATGTGGGAGGGCTGATATGCTCAGTGCCCACAGTGCTTTTCCTTAGCTCAGACAAAATCAGAATTTTGGTTCCCAGATGTACACTTCTCTGCTCCCTTTCTGCCTTCCTTCTGTATGTGTTCATTTGGGGAATACGAAGCAAGTTTAACATTTATTCATATTATCTTTGCATATTGAATTTAATTCCTTGGGTTTTTTTATGAACTTACAAAATAGTGTGTTTCTTACATTGAAGAAGGTGGGTTGTGTTTATTGTATTGGGGAAAAAAAGGGTTTATTTCTCAAATAAAAAATAAATACATTTTATAACAACCCCCACCTTTCTGCTTAGCTTTGTTCAGGAAATTTATGCATAGTTTTTAACAGAATCCAACATTTTGGCCCAATCTAAATTATCAATGTCTTCTTTAAATAATTCAAGTTTTTGTTGGTTAGGCTTTAAACTAGTGGGTATTTGCTACAAGCAAAAAATACATTTTAAGCGACTGTTATGACATGCTTTGAAAATAAAAGGGCTTTTTGATCCCTCCCTTAACAGTTTACACAAGAGATCAATCATTTTGAATTTATTTTCTTTGATCTTTCATTGACTTCTTTCTTGAGAAACCACCCTACTGTTCTTTTTCACAAAGAACAGGCTGTGCCTGGGGAAAGACGATTGCTTAAAGACTCACTATGGAGCTCTCATAAGGTTCTTTATCTTCCTGTGGCCTTTCTGAGACAGTTTGGGCAGATGTGCACTGTTTTGTTCCTACACAGAAGTCTTACAGCTGAAAACTAATGATAATCATTTTCACACGAGTTGATTGTTTCCCAGGCAATTATTTATGTAGAGAAATCTAGCTAATTTCTTATTCTAAATCTCACTAAGTTCAAATAGAGGAATGATCTGAGGAAACAGTGTTACAGTATTTTTGAAGTTTTATGAAAAAGTTGGGGTTTTATTCTTATTCTAAGAATTTATAAAAGGCAAGAATAAGAAGAGGGTTGAAGGAATTGAAAGTCAGATAAACAGTGAAAATATGGAGGAGTGAGTTCTTGAGAGAATGATAAAATGGCTTTTGGGGAGCAAATGGATGTTAAATATAAACTGTGAAAATTTCCATTTCATTAAAAAAATTATAAAGGTTCACACAGAAGGTGAAAACTGTGCCTCCTTAGTTAGAAAAGCCCTGCAATTCTCAAGTAGGGAGAATTAATGCAAAGTGTGCCAGGAGGCTTTCGTTTAGGTGGTATTAGATTCAAAGACCCTTCATAAGTTGGAACTGTGATAAGAAATACTGAGTGAATTCACCCAGAGCCCTGCTGCTCCTGTTAGGAAAGTTCTGGCCTTCTTGGTGCTCCTTGTGCACCGGAAATGATAACTTGTTGCCACAGTGTTCTCCTGGGGTAAAGGCATTCTCCTGGCTAGGCCTTTACTAGCATTTATGTTACCATGAACTACAACTGCACACCTTTTGCCAAGTAAAAGATAAAAATAATTGACAATTCAGCTCTGGCATCTCCATTTCAGATATCCCTGTGCCACCTTATTTCTTCTAATCTATTTGGCAATCATGAGTATTCTTTTTGTCTTAGCACATTGAAAGCAATCTGTGTCATGTCTACCTCCAATATACCTGCTGGTTCTTGGATATCTTGCCACATCAGCTTAAAATTCCATATCTATATGATTCACTGTGTTTCTTCCTCTTTTGCTGCTCAGCTTGCTTATTCCTGCTCTGATTTGATTTTCTTTCTCCTTAGGCACACATAGTTTGTATCTGTGCAACTCTGCTAGCCTTAGTGGGGATAGTCCTAACCTACATATGATGTGGGAATAAGCTGATTGAATCACACTGCTTTATTCACACCACTCTGCTAGGCACAGCTTTCCTTTTCTCTAGGTGAGCTGGAAGAGGCAGCTCCCTTTCCACTTCAAGTTTGGCGTCAGAGTTCCATTTTGGCTCTCTTTCCACTACGGACCTCCATTCATATGCTTCTTGTTACCATCCCCACAGTTCGTTTATAAAACTAAATTAAAGTAGTAAACAAAATACCAGATACTCCTCCTAAAGCTCCATCTATAAATATCTCCCCTGCCTACTCATGCTGTCTGATTAAGGGGCAGTAAGCAGTTATTTAGAGAACCTAAACCAGGTCAGATTCCATCAAGATAGGTGGTTTAAAAAAATATAATAAGATAATAATATATACATATTATATATTATAATAATAAATTGAAAATATAGTAATATCATAAAACAGGATATTCCGTTTAGCTTCCTGTTTCATAGGTGAAAAGCCCAACTCTCTCAAAATGCACACTGACAAAGTTGAAGCCCCCTATTTTGACATTCTTAGAATTAAAAAATTAGATGTTTAATTCTGAAATATTTTTTTCATTCAAAATGAACTAATATAACCTACCCAAAGTGGATTTTGAAATACATGCCCCTTAATAGAAAAATGTGGGTTTATTTCTATTTGGAATTAACTTGAATTTTTTTTGATCTCTCAGAATAGCTGAGAGATACTATGGTTCTAGCTGTTGATTCCTTAGAACAACGATGACATTTTTGTTTTAGTTGTTTTGTTATGAAAGTACTAAGTTTACCTATGTACTAAGTAAACATGAAAAAATGAACTGTACCTTTGCATCAGTGGCTAGCTATGTTTTGACAAAACCCAGTTGTTTTATGAAAAATCTTAACCTTCTTTCAGAATTCTAGAAAATCTGGGTAGATTTGCCTTTGATTTCCAGAAATCTAGGCATGGATCAGACTCCAGTCCTAATCCACAGTGTGATTGGATACTCTTTGTCATCATAATGCCTCAGTTTTTCTTTCATGACACAGGCACTCTGGCCCGTGTTATAGGATGAGGGTCAACAAATAAAATGTGGCTTGTAACTAGTACCTCCCTGTACGAAGCTTTCAGTACCCGTAAGGCTCACCTATATGGCGCAGTGGGGAGTGGGTGCACTACCGTCTGATTTCATCCACGTAGATCCCCAGACAAGGCAGTGCTGAGGAAAGGCTTGAAGCTGGTTGCAATGGCTCACCTCTAATGACGTAGTGCATGAAAGGTCCCAGGTCTTGTCAGTGCAGGAGAGCTCTTTGCACAGGAGGCGGCCCTGGTTCAGAGCATTACAGCTCTACCTGTATACTTTTGAGACTTTTCTGAATTCCTCCTGCTTTTCCTCTAGAAACTTCTCTTGTGCTGTGTATACCGAATAAGAAAAAATGTTTTTACTGACTTCAAAGGTTTAAATAGTCATCTAGGCAGTTGAAATTGAATATGTATCACAAATCACAGATGACTACCCATCTGTAGAAATAAACAACGCAAATTAGGCCAGTGTACACATAATGCGTGCATACATGAAATATTTTGTTTTGTAATTGCTATTCATTATTGTCTGAGGGTATTCTAAGAGAAAGCTCATCTGCACTTGAACAAAAAATTCTAGGCATAGCATTCATCAACATTTACTTCATTATATAGATGGAAATGTTGTAGCAACCTTGAGAATATTTGCAGTGAGCAGGTGAGAAGCATGTGGTTCTGACATTGCTGCTTGGGTTTGGAATTTTATTTTTAGACTGTTTATCTTACAGTATGTACATCAATTTTAGGAAGTTCAGCTTGCATGATACATTCATATTGCAATCCTCTTCTGAATTCGAATTTGCAACCTTAGTGCTGCATCTATGAAGTGGTTTTGAGCCGATGGATAGGTATTAGCTGTGCGTGTTTGTATGTTCTTCTAAATTGCATAGACCTACGGGATAGAAGGTGACTTGGCAGAAAGCAGAGCTTTAGTTCGCAATACGAAGCGGAGGACATGTGCTGTCTAGCTGTTAATTATTCTGGTTATTCATTCACATTGGCTTAGAGACCTATGGTTGCCTTTACTGAACACAGCTCTCCCTTATACCTGACTTTGTCTTTTATGGCTTCAAAAAGCTCAGCTTTAGTGAGCATTTTCTTTTTGTAAGTGAAGTTCGAATTGTATCCAGTGTGGACACTGCTAGAGAGGATGACCTTGGCTGCTGATAGGTGCAGGCATTAATGACGGGCTACATGAAGAACATAGTAAACTTGCCAATTCCCAGAAGAAACATTGTCGCCAGGACAACTGAAATGATATGACACAGGAGATACCGGACATGCTTGCCAGGATGCTTGATCTCAGAGGTATCTTTTCAGATTTTACCCCGTGGAAAGCATGGGTAAATGGTTCCTGTTACACGTTTATAAAGTTACTGGTTCCACAGGCCTTTGCATGTGCTTCTTGGTGCCTGCTTTTGGGATGGTACTGAGCATGTTTCCTGGATGAAAAAGATATATGTTGGTTTTCCAAGTTGGGCTTCCAGACCTTCTGGTTTAACTCCAGAACTGATCTCCTCTGCAAATCTCTCAGGCGTCCTTGTCTGTGCTGGTGCTTGTGATTCTTAATCTGAAAAGGAAAGTGGGATGTTACTCAAGGGTCCAAACAGACTGCAGGGTACTGATAAACAATGTCATACTACATCAGCAAATCATAGACGGGTCTTGAGAAGTAAAAATGCCTGTCAATAGGAAAACAAAAAAAACCCAAAAGGCGGCAGGTATTTTATCGAGTTGGAAGGACAGACAGACAAACGGGTAGGCAGCAATTTTTGGCCAGAGCGCTTACGGGAGGCGAGTTCCGCCGGTCAGCCGTCCCCTCTTGCAGGCAGCCTCGCCGTCCGGTACAGAACGAGCGCAGCGGTGGGTGCTCCTGCCCCGCCCGCGGGGCTGGCGGCCCCGGCCCGACCCGCGGCTGGAGCCACCGCCGCGCCACGTGACAGCGCGGCGGGGATAATAAGCCGCAGCAATGAGCCGCGCTGGGCTTCTCCGGAGGGTCAGCCGCAGGGACCTGCAGCAGCAGAAGCAGCAGCAGCAGCAGAAGAGAGAGAGGGGGGAAAGGGAAGGAGGGCAGGAGAGAGAGGGAAAGATCATCACAGGTCAGCACCCACCCACCTGGCAGTTTCAGCCTCTGCTCTCAGCAAGACTCGTCAATATTCACTCCCTGTCAAAGAGAAAAAAGAAAGAAACAAGACACTGCTACCTACAACCCATCAGCAAATAAACTAATCTTAAAAATATACATATATTTAAAAGTACTAGAAGCCACAGTAGCTGAAGCTGATCCCTGGGTAGCATGAATAGCATGAACCAGATAGAAACAAATATGCAGTACACCTACAACTATGAAGAAGATGAGTACATGACTCAAGAAGAAGAATGGGACAGGGACCTGCTCCTGGACCCAGCATGGGAGAAACAGCAAAGGAAGGTCTGGAAATAAAGTCATGTGTGTTTGTATATGTGCTTCTGTGTGGAATGATGTCTTCTCTTATTGCCGTGCTGCATCTGGATTTGCTAGGGCTGTGCTATGAGTGCTTCTAGTTTTGTGAGGGAATATCTTTTTATCATATAAAGCATATGTATTAGATATATTAGCTATGCCATATTTTGAGGATAAAGCATTCACTTTTTGGATCTATGTAAGATGAAACTAATTTATGAGAGTCAGGAGTTTCTTTTTATATTGCACTGGAAATACACTGTCAGTATCTCTATATATTAATTGTTGATAGAGATTTCAGTAATTTTTAACTTCACTTCCTGGATCTTCCTTTTGGAAAGCAGACTGAACTGATGTGTGTGCCTGATTGCTTTTCAAAATCAGTAAATTGCAATTATAAACAGGGAGATGAATGAGATGGTTCAAAATTGGTGTGCAAAAAAAATTTGCAATATTTCTGAGAGCAAACTCTGAAATTTTGATCCTGCAAGTCAACTCTTATTAGAATTTACTCTTAATTCTTACTGAATGATCTGACAAGGAAAATATTGCCTGGAAATATATCCAGGCTAGGTTTGGAAAACTGCATTTCATTATTAGGTTCCCACATGCCAATTTACTGTCTGGGAAAAAACAAGTCTGTAAACTCCTTGGAATACACCATTGTAGAGGAAATGCTGCTTGCCTCTCAGGTGTAAGAAAACTATTATGCTGGCAAGTACTGCCCGTGCAGTTTCTGAACATAGGCAGAGATTATAATCCTATCAGCAGTCTTGTCAATGGTTTGGTACTTTAGTAATATTTGCAATATATAATTCCAGAACACTGAGTTTTAAGCAGCACATGGAAAAGAGAGACTTGAAATGTTGTAAAGGATTTGTTACTTCCTAATGTAAAAGGTGATGTTGAAGTCACAGCTGAGATCTGGGATTAAAAGGTTATCTGCTGGTTACAAGAATGAAAAAAAAAAAAAGGGTGGGGAGAGGGAGAGAGAGAAACAGCACTCTAGACAATAAGGTTGAATATGCTTTTTGCTATAGGTGAGCAGCTCACTTCAAGTAGAAGTTGCCAACTTATATCTGATGACAGAGTCTGGCCCACTGTTACAGTCACAGCTTCTATAAAAGCTATACTATAAACATATAGCTATAAAAGTAAGAGCTGTTAGAATTGTTGGGGCCAATGGGTTTGCTTTTCCATCAAAATCGGTTGAGCCAATGTTCTCCTCTCAGCTTTTACTTATAACCTTCCTCCTTCTTTGAGTTGTTTTTATTAATTTTCCTACATTCAAACCTGTTCAGATCCTGCTGTATGAGTATAGTGGGGGAAGTTCTGGGCTAGGTGAAAGTTCACTTTTCTTGATCTACCAGCTGCTGCAACTCCTAACCAATTATTAGACTGTACTCATCATTTGTTTTAATTTGACACACTTTAGATGGTGAACAGTTCTTTTATGTTTTATAATGAGAATGGGAATTATCTTAGTGCTTAAGTGCTTTAATGATTTGAAACTGCTCAGCCATAACAGGTCGTGGTTACATCTGATTGAGATTCAATTGTCCAGCATTTCAGCCAATGTTTTTTTCAAAATAAAGAAATAATGGACAGGTTACCGAATGGTCAGCACTCTAATGCAATTTTCCTACAATGCAGGTAAATTATAAAAAAGAAAGAGAATTTGGATTCTGTAGGCTTTCTTACATTTGCAGTAAATCTGTTGACTATTACAGAAGAATAGGGAGTAGTTAGTATAAGACCCTATAGCAAATTTTTTGTTTCCATTCCTCCAAACAGACAGCACTTCTGCAGAAAGTCAGGTTTCCACATTGAAAAATTAAAGCAGACTCTGCTTTACTTCCATAGAGTAGAGAGATTGTGGCTTTGCTACTTTATGTTGCCAATTCCCAGGGCTTATTTTTAATATTAATGTGATACCACATTTAAATAAAATTTGGGAGAGGGGATCCTCATTCTTTGTCTTGGAAAGGAGTCTGAATTTATTATTACTTGAAAAATAAGTCCTCTCATGATAAAGGGCCTGACAAACTTCATAAAATTTCAAGGCTTCTTATCTTTTTCTAATTGGTGCTAAGACAGTTGCACAAAGTGCTGTCTTTATTTTCTTATTTATTAGGAGAAGATTGCAGATACATGGGCACAGATCTTTGTTCAAACTAGTAATATAATATTGAAAAGTGATCTCAGTGGAGCCCTGACAGTTGGCAGCATATATTTTCTATTAGACAGTCTTGGAACAAACCAAAAATAAATGCCATTGTTTCTATTGTGGGCTGCCCTCTCCAGACTTGCCATTTCAGTGATATGCCTGGTATGAGATCTGTCAACAGATGCTGGTAACACATGATGACGTCCACAGGATTACAATGGATGTGACGCCTAATTATAACCATGGTTCATAGAGTATTATGGTCTGCTGTAGTCCAGGTTCCTTGGTGGTTGCAGATGTCAGAATACATATGAAGTACACTATAGGAAAGAAGGCTGACTTTCTCTGAGCTCAGCTCTGTCTCTCTGAATGTGAACATCAAATTTAAATGCTTTGGTTAGGGTCACATTTAGCCTGTGTCAAATCAAGAAATCAAGAAAATATATCAGTTTGACCATTTGCTGCATTAGACACTATTGGTAAAAACTTAAACAGGATCATATGGTTGGAAATTTTAGGCAGTGACTTTAAAGAAAGACTAAATAACAAAAAAAATTTGTTTTTTGGATGGACAGGTGGTCATCAGCAGGAACTAGAGAACTACAGGCCTTGGTGTCTTTTGAACAGGTAGATGGGAGCCATGAGATTGGAAACTTTTGAAATCTGGAGCTTGACCCAGCACACTTCCACTGGCCATGTGTACTTAAACAGCAGTTGAAAGACCTATGAAAGTGGCCCCTTGTTTCTTCAGTGCTACACAGAAATCAAAAAGTATTGGCAATCAAAAAGTCTGGCCAGGGGGGTGGGATTCTCTTGTACACTCTGTTCTGTAACCTTCGGCAAGATCAGCTCACCTCAGATCTTGGGTTTCCCACTGGTAAAAAGAGGACAGCAGTGATATTTGTAACAGCTGATAGAAGTGGTTGGTTCTATGGTATGTCAGACCAGTAATTAGCTGTCTTTCAGTCCCTTCCTTGCTGGACTGGAGTGGAAGTAAAAATCATACTAGCTCATAGCGGAGGACTTCAAAACCTGGTATCTCTTCTCTCAGTGATAAATTTATTTCTTAAGTTTCCAAAAAAAGTTCAACAAACTCCACAAACCTTTTAGTTTTCACTAGCCTGTATCTCAACATAACTAAAAGGAACATAAGGAAATGCAGTGTCCCATACCTTAGGAAACCAACAACAACAATGCTACTCAAAATGCAAACATATTGTATTGTTTGCAGCATGTTTGAACTGCCAACACTACTTACTGAGCTGTATATTAAACAGTGTTTTTTCTTATTTGTGACTTTTGCTATAAGTACTTTATTCTAGGATTGTGCTTTTTTAAACTTTGACATGAAATGTGGTTTATTAGCTTTCCAAGGAAGTGTTAAACCTTCAGGATAGAGAGAAGATCTGAAGATTGTGAAGCACGTGTGATCCCTTTTTCAGGACAGTTATATTGTACTGTGAAGCACTAAACTGGCTCCACATATTTCATACATGTCTTCTCTCCAGTCATTCAGATGTGTCTCTGATGCTGCTGCACTAGCATGTGCATGTAAGGAAAGAACTGGACAGGTACTCCTTGCCTTACTGATATTATTATAAATAAATGATCTTCTTCTAGTTTGCTGTATGGCCCTGATGCCATCACTTTGTTAATGCGGAAGGGTTTTTTTAATGTAGGTGTCAATGCAATCTCTGACTTTTTTTTTTTTTTTTTACACTGGTATAGAATAAACAAGAAGACTCAGAATATTTATTTACGTTGATATTGCACTCTGTGAATGCAAATCTTCTTGATCACAGTCACTGAATGTTGTGCATGAGTGAGGACTTTGGAAAATGTTCTATAGGAGAGAAGCTGTGTCTTTCCAGTCTTCAGCAGTACATATCAGATTACGTTTCAGTGTGACCTATAAGGATTTATCTGCATTACCTCCTTTGGCTAGTAATACTAGTCCTGTTGTCCTTGCAAATAAAAAAAATGCATTTGGAAGCCACATGTATGGCAAATTATTTGGAAGAAGCTACCAGGACTATGAATTACGGACAATATCCTTCTTTTTCTAGTGTTGTTGCAACTTCTTTAAGTCCAGCAGATCTCAGAGGTTCATTGCAACCTGGACAAGAAAGTGACCTTGTGTTCAGTCTGACTTCAGTGTCTATAAATAGAGTTACAGTCAGTGTCCCAGATTCCCTCTGAAGTTTGTGTGGTCTTCTATGGATGGAATCTAAATTGATTTCTTATCAGAAACCTCTTCCTGGAAGAAGTCTACTGGTGAGTTAGAAGACAGATGAAGTCATGGAAGGAAGCAGCTTCATTCTTCAGCCAGGAAAAGGAGCAAAATAACCAAACCTGAATGAATGAAAAAGAAATGCAAGGCAGAAGAATGTTGGCCGGAGAGGCTGGATGCCACCAGCACAATTCAGTACTTTAGAACCACTCCTCTGGAGTTGAAAGCAGAGTGACAGTCACTGGAAAAATAATGTGCTATACTGAGTCCTACACTGCAGTTCTCTGCCTCCCTTACCTTTTATGCACAGAACTAGGATGACATAGGTGTCTTGGGAATTCTTATCTTGAAAGGTTGAAAAGCAGGATTTTCTATTACTACTAATAGTTAGAAAAGCAAACAATTTCACCTTTTTAGTCTTCTTTTTTTCTAGTATTCAGCCAGTACTGTGACTGTCTTCTGTAGAAGAACAATGTCTTGCCACATGATATATGCCACTATAGATGGAGAGCATGCTTTATGGTGACATGAAGTTTCAGCACTCCAGGGCCAAATGCTTCTCCTCCATCAAGAATTTTCTTTTCAAACAGTATATGCCAAAACCTCTGGTGTTAAGAACACACACATAAACCATCTCTTGCTTCCTTTTAAATCCTGGGTGCTCTTTAAGTGACCTTCTCAGTGGTAAACGGTCCCATACAGGGTCTGGCTCAGAACTTGGTAGTCAATGGATGGACTTCATTTTTTTTCTGCCACAGCACGACTTGATTTTTCAGCATATACTATAACTGTCCTAAATATTATACACTGATTCAACAGAAGGACATGGAGTTGCAGTTTCTCTAGTCCTATGAAGAGTTGGCATGATGGTAGAGGGACTCTATAGAAATATGGGATGTGTTTATGGCTTTTCTGTACGATTGGCCTCTTGGAGATTAGTGCTTGTTAAAATAGTAACATGTTAAATTCCTCTTGCTGATGTTACTTGCATGGAATGATGCTTGAGAGGAGCATGCTGAAAGGATAGTGGAACGATCATATTTTGTCAGTGTGCTTCATATTCTGTCTTGGAAGCCGTCAATAAGGTGTGCAGCTAAAGAGGGCCCTGAATACTGTGGTGACAGTATATGAAGGAAAACTCAAAGAAAGCTATTATGAAATTCACCTAATTAGAAATGTTTATGGAGGTAGTTTTTTCAAATGGGAAGGTTTTCTTTATCAATATTAAGTGCGAGAAATCAATATGTTACTCAATTCTATATTTTCTATTTCAACTCAAATGGCCCTCTCAATGTTGAGCCTTTACAGGTTCTGTATGCTTTTGTTAGTGTTGTAAAATGGGTAATTCTTACAGTCCCAATTCAGTTGTTAATTGCCATTCACCCCCAAATATCTGCCAGCAACAGAACTGTATGGTTATGAAAAGAAATTTTAAGAACCATTTCATAATGGGAAGGAAATGCTACCTTCCACCTGCACTCACAGATACACACCACAGCCTCCCCTGAAATTTGTGTAGTAAAATGTCTGCAGATACACTGATCCAATTAGTAAGACAATAAGGATTGGAAGAAAGTATGGATCTAAGTGGGTTTCTGTAAGCTGCAACCAAGGTGCTTAAGAGCTAGAGGAAAGCTGTGTGTTAAGCGGTGGACTTTGCTGTAATCTCTTGTGGGTGGGAGGTCTGCCACTGGAGGTCTCTCATTGGAGAGCTGGAGAGAGGCATGGGAAGTCTTTGCTTGGAAGAGCACTGAGGGTCTTCAGCCCTGAGACTGCAGTAAATAGGGAATCCACGCTCATACAGTTTGTAAACCTGTGCAAGCAAAAGCAGGGCTCAGGTATATTCTGTAAACTAATGAATCCTAGTAAGGAAATATCATGATGATGTCACCAATTTCCAAATCAAACTAACACAACTCTGCAAGCTGAACTTTGACTGCTTTTTGCCTATGGGGTAACGCAATTCAAAATCTTCCACAAAGCTCTTCCATCATCTTATAAGTAAGACAGAAGGGGTTTCATCATTATGATGGAAAAATCGGATGCCAAATGCCTAACATAAATTTAATCATTGTTGCATAAATTCTGATACATTTAATGATGTTTAGTTTAGGTAGTAATTTCTGTATTGCACTGTAGAGTTCTAATGAATTAATTTCATTAGAACATGCCAGAAGGAGAACGTATTCACATTGAGCATTCCATTTCCTCCTAAATTAGATTTCATTCCTATTAGTTTGAGGTGATTTTCAAGTCTTCAGTGTTTGAAGAACATCATTTCATGAAATGCTGTGAAAAGGGTGTGTGACATTTGTTGTTATAATATCACTGGATTTGGTGGTTTTAAGTATGCCTTATGGTGAGAGACTTGATGCATAAAGCTGACCATAACTACACAGGTGCTATAGAGTGCTCTTTTTCTACCTGATAAAATTTGGCATGTATTTAAAGATAGAAGTTACCTCTTTCCACATCATTTAACCAGCAAACACAATGTTATGATCACCGTCTGTGACTGTTTCTGTACATATTCTGTAGTAGCTTTTCCTGCTGGCAGTATAAGTAACTCTTCAATGCAGATCAAGATAACATGGTCGTAGTAAACCTCAAACTATTGGCGTGAAAGGATTACAGGGCGAGTGTTACTGCTCTGCAGGAACAGAGCATTTGCAGAGACAGAGGTAGAAGACTTTGAAATGCAGTGTTCTCTTTTTAGGAAGGTGTCCCACTTGAAATGGTAGCTTGTAGAAATACGCTTAATTCTTTAAAAGGCCTGTCCAGATGGAAGCAGAAGCTGAGAGTTGTCTGGCTAAGTTTAGATAGTTTCTATAGTTGGACCTTAAATTTCCATGTGTGCACACAGATGAGAAAATTAGTCCTGCATTTATGTCCTAAGTCCAAGAATGGGCACTGCTGCTCCTATGTCTGGTCCCAGTTTTCCCTGCTTTTGAGTTATAAGGACTTATCACTTTGTCCATGCCTTCAGCTCCAAAACAGTGGTTGTAATACCTATGTGCTGGCTTTACAGGTGAAAGTGCTAAGTGTTTACTGTACTTGTTATGAGTCAGATTTTTCCATTTACTTCAAATGCTCCCTCCCAACTGCTCTTAACTGCCAGAATCCCTTCAACTTGAAATCTGATGCTTGTTCTTTTTCTTCAAAAACCTGAGCGAAATTAGCCCAGCCATCCATTACTTTGATAACTAGCAGAACCTGATTTAGAGTACATGGCTTCTACTCTGAACTGTCCCCTAGAAAAGCCTTGCTCACCCCCACTACCATAGCAGGAGTCTGCAGAAAGCGACTACCCTAGTATAAAATTAGCATCTGTGATTATTCCTTAAGCATCTAAGGAAACTATCATATTTTTTATAGGTGTTGAACACCCGGGCATTTCCACTGACATCAGGAGGAACTTCTCTCTGTTTTGTACCTCTGAAAATCAGCCTGCTATTTTGGCACTCAAAGAAAGACTCAACCATCTAGCATGAAGTGATTTTTTTTTTTTTCCTACTCCATTTTATGTATAATCTTGGCACCAGTGTAGGTTTTCACTACTGCAAGACTTAGGACATTGCACTCTTTAGTATCAAGAAAAACTGGTACCCAGCTGCACTAAATAAAAATTTAAAAAATACATAAATGATTGTGTAGCTCTGGGGTATTATTTACTCTAGAGGAGTTTCTTCAGGCTATGGAAAACCTCTGTGGTCTGAGTTTGTCTCCAGCTGTAGCCTGGTATGTAGTTCTACTATGCATTTTCTTCGGCAGAGCAGCTGACCACCTTTGACTCTACTCCTATCCATAGTCTTCCAGTCCCCTTCATTTGCTGGTACAATGATGTTCTGCTATATACCAGATCATTGAAATGATTTGAAGCAACCCTTCCTGTTCTTACCATTTTTTAATCCTAAATCATTTCAGTAATGTAGTTCGCAGTGCAGCCCTACAGGCAGCTATATCTGTGCATGTATATATTTTGTATAATGCACTTATCTATCTGGCATTAATATTAAAAGACAAACAAAACACCATACATGAGGCTGAAGTTTTCTTGCTTTCCTTTTGTTTATGGCCTTCATTTCCATGACCAAGCACAGGTCCCAACATGGCTTCTGTTAAGAATAGATATGCTATAAACAAAGAACTGTGTGTTTGATAGAGCAGTTTGCTTATCACAAACTGTACTGTCTATAAATGCAGATGTTTATGCTTTCAGCAGTTGCAGCCATCATTGTTTATTGTTTACCCATCTATTCTTAGCTAAGTGCAGGTTACTTAGTTAAATTTCATATTCATATATAATCAAGCCATCTAAAGATCCTGAGTAATGTTTTGCTTTATATTCTGTTTTTAAAAAAAGCTCAGTAATTTAGGAAACTGAGTCTCACCAAAAATTATTTAGGAACTCTGGAATTTTTCTGAAAGTCTGCTGGCTTACAGGATATTTTAAATGTTTTAGAAAATGTTGATCTATAGATAATGCCTCATAAAAAAAATTAGAGCTTAAAAAAATCAATCCAACATGCTTAAGTAGTCTCTTTAATAGCAGAAATTACCGAGTTCTTAAAACACCAGATTCTTAAAACAAGCACGAGATAAGAATTTCATTTTCTTTTTAATCATTAGTTACAGTAGTAAAGAAATGAACATGCACGGATTATATGCTTTGCATACTGAGAAATACTGCATTGAGTAACCTGGCATATATACTACAGAGGAGCTTTTTGTTGCATAATTGGGAATTAATGCGTGAGGTTTACCTTTCTTTATAATAATCTCAACTGAAACCTTAGTTTAGATTACAAGTGAAACTAGATTTGGTGATCTTCAAATGTACTACACAACAGAGTACAAAGACAACATTTACTGTATAAATATCTTGGGGTCTGACTATTGACATACTTTTCGCACCATTTATTGGTGTCAGGGACTTAAAGATGTGTGTGTTGGTGCGTGTGGAATCAAAAAAGTTTTCAAAATCTCTTTCAGCTTTATCAATCAGAAGACATGCTTTTCTCATTATGGAAGTGTGTTAAAGAATGTTGATAAATTGGATAGGAACATACTTTTATCGCACTCTGATTGACTGTATTGACCAATTTATAATGGATTTCCATACTCATCTGGCAATGTAGTATATAATTAGGGGATAAAGAGAGCATGGTGAAGAAAATCAACAGAGAAAGCAAGGGAAAGACATTTGGAAATCCAGTCAACTAAATCCTGGATTAGCCTACTTTAATTAATCCTTCTATTTCCAGAGGGTATACCTTTAGTTCCTTTCATACTATAATGTGTGAATGTTTCTTTCATCTTGCCCTAAATAGTATTTGACCATTTAAATATGTATCTGCTGAAACAAAAATGTTAGCCAGCACTATCTGTGATAGTTCAGGAGTTCTTGGGAAACCAGGTGGTGGAAGAAGGATCCAAGACTGGAAAGGAGAATAGGAGATACGATCTCATGATAAGTAGGTTCTTTTGGCACTAACAGGGTAGTGGTAATGCATGTTTGTTGCTTAATATACTTGAGAGAAAGCCGCAGGCAGTATAAAGGACATAAACTTCACCTTTAAAGCACACCTGCAGATTTGTCCCTTGCAGATCCGCCACAGTATTCGAGATCCTTTCTGGATTACCTAAACTTTGTTTTTCACTCTCCACAGGGAGAGGCAAATATAACAGAGATTATGCTTTTGTTCTGTAATAGCGAAGAAGTGGCCAGTTGGAAAAGAATACAGAGGGAGAGAAAAACCAGAAAGTGTCTGGTTTCAAACCTTTTATCGCTGCTGAAACAGTTCCCTTCAAACCTGTTGGCATTTTTACTGTGAATCCTTTTCTGAAGGTGCCTTCTAGTTTATTGATACTCTTGTGAAGTAGAAATGCTAAGCATGGAAGCTGGTGCTCCAGAATTAACTCCTCCTGAGCCATGTAGAAATGAGTGAATTTCTTTTGACCCTATAACAGTTCAATTTTTCATTGGATATTTTGGCCCCATGACATGCTAAATACCTTTTTCTATCCTTGTGTTTCTTAGTTTTTTGGTAGTTAGATCCAAAAAGTGTGCCTTAGATACTGCTCTTTGTCTAAGTAGTGCTTACAGTGAGACCTCCCAAATATCACTTTGCTTAAAAGTGATCCAGAAAGTACCAGAATGCAAATAGCTCACTATTCCATTAATTGAGTATGCCTTCAAAAGTACCAGGAGTTGTCTTGATTTTGTTCACCCAAGATGTGCATCTAAAAACTTGTAGAGAGCAAGAGAGGGTGCATGAGAGAGAGCATGCATCAGTACATTGGAGTTTCTAACAGAACTTACACACTTCATGCTCTGCAAGCTCTCTGCTTAGGTCCCTAATGTCCTACCTGATTGGTTGGAGAGAAGGATCTTTTGGACAGCACTTGGTGAGTTATGAATATATATTCTTATATAAATGCCACAATGCAGTCTTTATTACATGGGTGCTAGAGTCCATTAAAGCTTTTATAAAAATGTGTACAACATTTCTTTGCTACACTCAACTTTGTGCAGTATAGTGGCAAATCTATTTTAATGCTCTGACGACTGGGCGTGAACTGATTTATATGTAGATATGGGCTTTAAAGTTTTGTGGTGTAAAGTGATCAGGAATGCTCTATAAGATATTAGTTACTGTAGCCATACTACTTCAGGTTGCAGTGTTGGAATTACTTGTTTTATTAGTGTAAATTCAAGCTCTGCAAAGTGCAGTATATTGCAACAGAGAATATTTGGTTAGTATGCTCTAAAGTTAGGTTACCCTATTAGAGGAAAACACTGTTGTGCCATGCAAATAGTTGGCAGTCCTCAGAGGTTCAGTCTGGATGCTGTAGACTCCCAGTCATGCTGTGTGGCAGTACTCTGTCTCTATCAAAAAGGCACAGGTCCTGTGGGTGATGCTTCTCTATTTCTGCAGATTTCAGTAGGAGACATTTTACAGGGCAAAATTTGGCAGTGTTGCACGTAAAAAAATAAATCTATGATGCTCTGTTAATTGTTAAATTTTTAAATGCCAGAAACAATATGGCCTTTTGAAAGAAATCAACACGTCCATAAACTTTTCCATCAAGGGAAATACAAAATCAACATCTGAAAATAAAATGAAACAAAAGCCATTGACTAAAAATAGATTATTCAAAACATTGCATTTGTATTGTTCCATTAGTCCATTTTTTGTTCATTTGTTGTTTTGTTTTTAAAGCTTTACTCCCATTTAAGAACTGTGTTCTGAATATGCTTGACTCACAGATACTTTTTTCACCAATACTTGTTTTTTGAGGCTTGTGAAAGTAAAAGTTCTTTCACTTGCTACAGCATTTTAAATTTGCAAAACGTACATGAGGCTGTAAAATACTGCACAATCACTCAATTTTAAAGCAGAACAGAGCTCTTCTAATTCCACATTTAGAACTCTCAGTCCGTGGGGCATATTTACTTTTCACCTCTATTGTGCGGTAAAGATTTTGGACAGATGTGTAAAGAGGTTTGACTACTTGATAGAAGTTGTATGAAAATCTGTGGAAGAGGACTCCAATGTTGAGTCTTTACTGTCTGGCTTTCCACTCTCACTAGAGAAAGCAATTTTATATGGGGGCTATTATAACTTAGAAATTTGTTAGTGATTGAGAACTTTACTTCACAGATTATACCATTTGTTTACCATTCTGTAGTGCTAATCTTGTACCTTGAGTATTTTAATGCATTGAATAATGGTATGTAATAAAAAAAATTCAGAGGTATGAATTCTGTTATAACAGGTATTAACATACCTGTTGTTTTACATAAAAGGCAAAAAGAGTGGAGTTATCAGAAGTGTAACTGTAAATTATATCATGCATATTGTTATTGAACTAGGAGGGAAGATGGAGAGGTAAGATCATTGCAAACAGCAAGGGATTGCTCCCCATTACTCCATCTAGCTAGAATGAATTATACAGGGCTGCCGGACAGCTGTCCAGAATTATACCAGACATTGCCATTTGGACAAAGGGTTCTCAAAGAGTATTGCCTGGATGCTGCTTGTGACCATCTGTTTTCAAGGATTTGTGCATATAATGTGAATGAACCGACTGCAAAAATGGTCATTCACATCCAAGAGAAAGCTGACTTGCAAAACCCTAACCTTTGTCACTGCTTAGCAAGGTGGTGACAATATTAATTACAAGTCTTAGTATTGCAAAGCCATCCGAGTGGAATATTCTAACAGTTCCTACACCCCAACTCATGATGAAAGATAACCTTGTACTGAAGATGGACTTTTAATTTATTGGTTGGGAATGTGTGGCTGGGGGGAACCTTTCACTTTTAGGTCAGTGTTTTGAACC
Organism: Phaethon aethereus; assembly: GCF_964289735.1. Classification (NCBI taxonomy): domain Eukaryota; kingdom Metazoa; phylum Chordata; class Aves; order Phaethontiformes; family Phaethontidae; genus Phaethon; species Phaethon aethereus. The sequence continues at coordinate 85,833,441 of NC_138576.1, forward strand.
CAAGCCAGGTGAATAAGTGACAAGGTTGCTAACACATGCAGGCTGTTTGGTAATGTCTATGAGGTGAGTTGTACTCTCAGTTTAGCTCTCGGGGGGACAGGTGTCCCCATCACTTAAACCAACAGAAATGGCAGCTTCATTGGAGGTGCCCAAAACTGACCTTATTAGTGAGAGGTTGGAGCAGTGACTTTTCATCCTAGAGGTGAAAGCTAAAGCAATTTCTGTATGTGAAAATGTTTTCTCAGATTGCATCTGTGGGGTTATTCACAGTCATTGCTATTCTTAACAGTTCCCTGAGGGACTTCTTTCTCCATACCTAAGTGGCTGGCACATTTCATAGTCCACTAAGAGTTTAAGGAGGAAAGGATAACTAGCATGCAACTAGATTTACAGTAGTAGGTAACTGGTTTATGGTAAACAGCTAGCTTCAATTTTTTTAAATGTAGAATTGACTTTGGATGACTGAGAACAGGTGCTCAAGATGTTGGTAATTGTTATCTGTTGTTTTCTATGTGTTCACAGTAGGTTCTGGTTTTGATTAATTTTACAGTTCTTTATTTACAAGATATTTAGTTTTGTCAACTTTCTAATCTTTCTTGCTACTATTTCTTATTGGGCTTTTTTTAGGGTAGTGTTTGAGCACCTCAAAAGCTTGGTGAATGGTGAATGGTGAATCTTCCCCCACAGTAGTGCTGTGGGATATGGAGGGTTTATTTTTCTCATTATCCTTGAATACAGAAGTGGGACACTTTACAGCACTCAGCTATGGCTAACATCTGCTCCTATTGCTGTTAAAAGGCTTATAGTCCCACATGAGGAACCATGGATCATAAAATTCTCAGCATTTAGGACAATGAAAACATTTTTTAAATTCCTGTCTTAAATGACTTAAGGGTTGTCACAGAGTTGGGGAGAAAACACAAGTGTCAGGATTTCTTATACAGGATCATAGTACAGACATTGGGAAATGTATGTACCCATAGAACAGATCACTGCATCCACTTTCATTTTAATTTGGTTTATGTTTAACTTTACATGAATGCTCTTCTGACTATTGACTTTGAATCTTCTTTCCCTCTATCCTGTTACATCTCTTCAGCTTTGTTTCTTTATTATTCTCTGTCCTCACACTTCTACTTTATTTTTCTCCAATATCCCTGACAAATCTCCAATATTATATATCTCTTTGCTAAGGAAGATTAGAGGGTCATATGAAAGTAGCAGAGGGCAATGAGGATCACCACAGAAAGAACACCCTGACGGAAACAAAATTAATAATTGTCTGTTGCATGACAAGTGCTTGGATTCCTAAAGAAGTTGTCTTCTGCTGAATTACTTCTTATTTTGTAGTCTTTGGATAACATATATACTTAAGTTTTAGGGCTTCTCTACCACAGAATCTGGAAGGAAAGAGTCATCTTGTCTGTTCTCCCTTTTTCAAGGTTGTAGTGTAGATGTCAATTAGGATGGGAATCTTCCATGAACATCTCGGAGAATCTTTGAAAGCATTTAGTCCATTCCCCTACTTTTGGGCAGAAGTAAACATGATTGTGCTCTTCTAGACACATTTGTCCAGCTTGTTCTTGATGATCTCCAAGGATTCCACATTTACCCAGCCAATTTCTTCCAGTGCTTCACTGCTTCTGGTGTTAAAAATTAATCTAAACCTTTCTCATTGTTTAAGCTCATGACTATCTATTTTAAGCTCTCTCTTCAGTGAACACAGAGAAGTGATTTATTCTCTTCTCTGTTGTGACTTCTTAAATGGTTGATACAAGTATCAGTCTCTTTTCAAACTTCTCATGGTTAAACTAGCCCAATAGTTCTATATTTTTCATAGATGAAATTTTCTAGATTTTTACTATTTTCATGGCTTTTTCATGGTCCATATTCTTATTGAATTTTGTGCCCAAAAGAGGGACAGTATTACAGCTAATCCCTTTCCAGCACTGAGGAGATTGGAAGAAATACTTCAGATATTGCTACACCATTCTTCTGCTTAGACATTCCAATATTGTATTTGCCTTTTATAACAGCACGACATTTTTGAATCAGGTTAGGTCGTGATCCATTTTTATCCCCGGATCCTGTGCTTCAGTGCTAGTGCCCTGCCAGTAGTTCTCTATCCTGTGTTTTTGCAGTTATTTATTACTGGCGGAGGACAGTACTTCAGACTTCTTGCTAATCTGCATCCAGCTTTCTTCAAGTCATTTCACTGATTTGTCAAGATTAGTTTGAATTGTAGCTTGTTCATGAAACATGCCTACAGACCCATCATTTTGCTGTCATATTCAAATGTTACAAGCATACACTCTATCTTAACATCTAAATGGGTAAGTAAAGTGTAGTATAGGAAATGGTTCAGGGCAGATTGCTACAGAAGTACACTTAATAATTTCTTCTGCTTAATAGTGAGCCTTTTCTCACCATTGGTAGGACTAAACTCTATGACTGCGGAAGTTGATGCTAATTGCCTAGTGAAGTTTCCCACTTCTATGTAAATAAAATATGCCAAACCTTTTATCACCTGTAAGACTGTGTTTATCCCTTTAGTATTAAGTTTACCACATGTGGTTGCTCTGGTCTGGTTAGTGATAGAAGTGTGTTTAAAAATATTCAGAATTAAAAGAACACACCAGAAGTAGACAGTAGGGTTTTTTTCCTGACAGTTCCTTTGTCTTTCTAATTCCTTCACCTTGATAAATTGAGTAGGTTGCAGTTATATTGTAAAGATAAGAATGGGAAAAGATATCTTGCAGTTTTTATAATGCAAGATAAAACCAAGCCCATGCTTTTACTAAAGATTTTGACTGGATTCTTGCCTCTTTTATTTCTGCGTTATTTTTCTGAGCAGGGTTCTCTTATTTAAGTGATTCTTGAAATTCCACAAATGAAAAGTAGATTTAGACCAGAATTGACCTACAGATCCTGAACACTTTTTAGTTTCAAATGGGATTTTAAACATTGCTTGTGCTCCTAAAATATCAACGTCTCAGATTGAAAATACATTTAAAATAGGCAGAATTATTTTAAACTGATAAATATATACAAGCAGGTACCCTATGTCACTGTATGTATTTTGAGAAGTTACACATTTGGATCATATAGATGCTTGCTGCTGTAAAACTTTCATAAATGAGAAGTGTCATCAACAGTAATGAAAAAGGAAGGACCTTCCTTCAGGGAATAGAGCTGTTGTAGCATCATACTGATGGTCCATCAATGTCCTGAGTTGTCTGAAGACTTACCTAGAATTTCATGCTTAAGACTGATGCTTCTCTCACATGTAAAGATGGGCTTATGTGCCTGAAAACTTCTCTGTCTTTTCCAGCTATCTCAGGTGATCCAATAAAGATATTATCTGCCTGTTCCTAATAAACCTTGCAATATTTTAACTATTTTACCCCCTCCAAAGACCTTGTGCAACCTCTTAACTTCCTTGCTTTCCTTCCTGTTCTTCCCTTAAGAAAAAATGGCTGAGGTGAGGACAGTGCATACAGTGACCCATACTGAATTTCCTGTACATCTTGCTGCCTCCTGAGCTTTCTTTCATTTTAGACCAATGGGACAACATAAACTTTCTCTGTTGTCTCCTCTGAAAGAAACAACTAATGCCACTCGCTTTGTAACAACAGGCTCAGTGATCTTCTTGACATTTCTTGGGGTTCAGCCTTGCCAAATTATTCATGAAGGGATATTTACATGCTCTGGGATTTTTTTGTTAATAGTGAGCACTGTAAAACAGACGTGCAATCATTCAGTGCTGGAAGGGGGTTGCATGTTTTACAGAAACCCTAGACTCACACAGGATTAGACCACCTGCTTTGTAAGGACTGAGTTCTCCCCAAGCTCTTCCATGCAAGCAAAATGCAGACTGGTAGCAAGACATGTGCAATGTCCTGTGTGATGAACGCACCCCTTTGATGGCGTCTCCTGTGAAGGATAAAATTAAGGAACTGGGGTGAAGTTCCCTTAGTTACTAGAGCAGATCTGTTGACAGTACAGAGTATGCTAGTGTATCATCTCTGGCACCATCTGTTCAGCTATATAGATGGATGTGCTGGAGCAGGGAGGGCTTTCCCCAACTTTGGATTTGGGGACCTTGTGATGGAGCTTCTAATAACTTCCTTTGTGAGACGGTTCTATGCTATCCTTTCCGTCATTTCCAGGAATTTGGCTTTGACGTACCGCCTGTGATTTGAGGGTTTCCTTTTAATGACCTTTTGGAACACGCTAAACATTTCCCTTACCTTAGCCTTCAAGGTGTCCTTCACTGCGCTTTCACTGTGCTTCATCTGAGTTGTTGCTGTGCTCTGGTGTGTTTAGTGTTAAAATCCCACTTAGCCTACCAAGTGTTCTAGCATTATAGAGCTGTACTGGTGAACCACCTCTCTTGTTAGTTACTCTAGTTATTTTAGTAACATGTACCAATGCATTTAGACTTCCACCGCAAGGGGAAGTAAGAGCAGGGAAACAGTTAATAATAATTCAAATCAAAAAGTAGGATGTAAGGTTTTATTTATTTTCAATGCACAAAAATATACTCATGCACCTAATATACTAAAAGTATAGCTGATCCAGATGTTCTACGAACATCTATAAGATGCCATGTGTAGTCATTCGTTCACATCAAGCTAGTTTAAAAAGGCTATGCAATTTTCTGCTGTTTTGCACCTTCATGCCCCTTCTTTTGGGAGCAGAATTAAATAGTTAAGAGAATGAGGGCCAGTGCAGACTATATCCCAAGCCCAGAGAAAAGCCCTGATCCTGCAGTCATTAGAACAGTGTGTGGACACAGGAGCTAGGAGATCATGTTTCAGGTTCACAACTTGTATTTTAAAACACGGATAACAGACAGATGGGCAATTCTTCAAGGGGAAACCTCAGTCTGGCCTAATGGGAATGTTCTGGCAGAGCTCTTTCTGTAACACCCTCGCCATGTGCTCAGAGCCCAGTAATGTTCCGTATAACTACAGAGTGAATCACTGCATCCCATTTAGCCTAGAAGTAATGAAGATCCTCAGCTAGCACAAGCAGAGAGGAAAAACACTTTAGAGGAAGGGCTGTAAAGCAGAGTTTTAAGAAGGAACCCTATCAGACTGAGATAATTAGGGATAACACATGTGTATATAAACAAATGTTTTCAATGTTAATATTTGAAGTTAATTTTCTTCAAGTGTGTTCTGCTCTGGGTATTAGAATTTAAGATCCACTTAAAATGAATTGTGCTTCTGCTTTACTTAACAGACACAGAAAGTATTAAGTTTCCTATTAATGCAATGGTTTTCATAACTTTCATAGGTTAAAATTGGATTTTGTCTATATTTTCTTCTGTAAATGTTATAGAATGGCTGGCAACACAAAAAACAAATGGCTCATGGGTCAGTAGCCTTTCTGGTAGGGGGACAGACAAGCAGACACATGCCTGTTAAAAACAATATTAGTTTTTAAAACTTGTAAATATTATAGCAGACAGAAATTTATTTGAATTGGAGAGAGTGAAAGGCAGTGGAAACTTTTGTTATGAGATATATGTACTAAATAGGACATGGGTCTCCAATTCTTTATTGGGCTGGATCTACTTCTCAGTTTCAATTATGAGTGCGAGTGAATAAATCTTCCTGAACTTGTGGACTGCATCCCCTGTACATGTGCCCATGCAAGCTACACTGCTGTTTGATTTTTATATCAAATGATTTTTGTACATTTTTGATTCACTGTCAGTACCAAACTAGAAATTTACCCTGTATCTTCAGCAGGTGCAGTAAGTTGATTTGTGACCCACTGATGGGTAACAGTATCGGAGAGGTTGGTAACTGGTGCTTTCTAAATTCTCTTTATCCTTATTATCATATTCACATATGAAACTTGCTATTATTGCTTCTTGTTTTCTGGCTTTGAAGCACTATCAAAAGTAAATTATCATTGTGCCCACATAAAAAGCACGTGTGGGCTTTCTCAGGAGTGTAGGACAATTCAGCTCTCAGAGATACCACTTTTTCCATCAAAGCATGTCCTTCATTGTGCATGTGTAAAAATATTTGCACCACAGAGCAAGCATACCCTATTACTTTTTGGCATTAGCTGCAATTGATTGATAGTTAATTAGAGATATCTCCTTCTTCTACCCCTTGATTGCAATTCTACTTGTCCAGGGCTTGTAAAATTAAGTGGCCTGTGTAAATTACCAGGTAAGGGTTTTTTTTCCTCAGGTGCACACTTTGCTATCACAGATCTATGAATCCAAATTATGGAGGATATGGTATTGGCAGTCTTCACAGTGAGGCTAAGTGGGCATAGAACATAAACTGTCCTCCCCTTTTCTATAGTTAGCTTTTCCAAAATAGACCTGTGACAGCAGTATATAATTAATAGTGCATTAAGAGAACATTTACCTGCAGGACTGCAAATTGTTTGGCTTCCTGCCCTGCATCCCCTCTTCTGTGGTCTCTCATCTAAGAATATCAGCAAAGTTTCTTTTGTAGTAATAACTTTGGAATGGAGAATTTTTCTTTTTTTTTTTTTTTTTAATTTGCAGAGCCACCTATGGTAAATAAATTCTAAAAAGAAATGTCTAGCTTTCTAGGCACTTATTTGTATCCCTCCTGGTATTCAGCTTGGTGCCTTCAGTCCTGCCTTGTTTCTCTGGGCAATCTGATACTCTGAAATGTGCTGTACAGCTCAGCAGAAAAAGGAATTTGCTTTGTCTAAGTCATTTAATACCTTTTAAACCCCAGTGGATTACAAATTTGCAGGGTACTATATGCTGTCTGTATCTTGATCTCCAAGACTTAAACATGCTTTGAATTGTTTCTTAATAACTATGAATAGAACTGTTAGTTAAAGACAAAGCAGTGAGAACGAGTGGTATCACAGTAAGAATAGAAGGACAGGGGTTAAATAAAATGTGGATTGTGGAAAGTGATAGAATTTACAAGTGAAGTTTTGCAGTAGCTTTAATACAGTCACTTATGAGTTGCATCACTGAAACATAGTAAACACTTCCTTAAGTAGCATTCCTATAACAATGTTTAGTCCTAGGAAAATAAGCTAATTTGGAAGTCACCAAGCTGTGAAGCCACATGCTGAGAGTCTGCTGTAACGTCTACTGCAGAGACACTTTTCTTGAGGCACAGGGCAACGATCGTAAGGGGGATAGCACCATTTCATAACCTGGTGCACTAGTAAAACAGAAAGCTCTGAGAAGCTGTAGTCTAGATGAAAGATCTAAATCTCTTATTCTAGACATAGAAGCTAATCTAAACTATCTAGATACAGATAGTCCAAATAAAGAATCCACTCACAGTAGAGTGTTTTAGCAACACTTAATTTATCCCATGAATGGAGGCTTTGTAGGTAACTCCCAAGTTTATCCCTCAGAATGCTACAATGTCAAAGACAAACCCGAATACTGCTGGAAAGAATCTTAAATAATCTACAGATGTAAAAAGGCAGCCCATAAAACAAGTGACTGTCATAAGACTAGTTATTGAAAACAGCTTGACTCAGCCATAGTAACATCTTTTCTTTTTTATATCATGGCAAGATCAGCTGCTTAGTATCTTTATAAAATGAACAAGATGGAGAAGGAGTGAAAGTGTGCAGATCAGGAGGGAAGACATGTTATCTAGTGATTAGAGGACAACACTGAGAGTTGGAACACGCAGTACATGTTTTTAATTTTTCTGACAAGATTCAGTGATCTGCCCCTCAGTTTGTCTCTCAGCAAATTCAGTGCTGTAAAAATGTCCCTTTTCAAGAGAAACTATTTAAATTATTTGAAAACTTTGGGATCTTCGGATAAAATTTGCTTTGTGTCTATCAGTGCAGCATCCAGTAAGTTGAATTAGCTGTTGTAGAGGCGAAGTAGAGGAGCACAGTGAGATCAGAGGTGCACAAGTTTCTAATTTGCTTTTATATATATTTTTATATATGCATATATGAGCTTAGAAGTGCCAGGTTCCATTTCTTCTGAAGAAACTAAGTGGGAAGTAGCTTTCTTCACAGGAGGAATCAGGTTTGTATTTTAAGACTGCTCAACTGGTGGGGTCGTTGCTGTTAAACACTTAATTGAATGAAAAAATGGGGAGCTCTCATTGGTGAACTCAGAATGTTCACCATAAATGACTAAAAAAAGAGATGGAAATGGCTGTTTTTTCTCCAAATTCCTCTTTGAGTTTAGCATGGTGTGCTTGGAACAATTCTACAAACTGCAATAGCATCTGCAGAAAAGCACATGTCCATCACTTAATTCATGAAAGGCTTAATCATTTACTGATTCAGCTTTCTAATATTTATTGCCAAATTGCCATGCAAGGTTCATGTGCACTTACCCTTGAGTGCTTTCAGCTGTTTTTTCTATTACCATAACATTGTTTCTTCCAAGAATGTGTTATAATTTTTAGTATTTGCAAATGACTTAATGTGGTGTTAAGCCTCTTTAGATACTAATCACTAGAACACGGTACTGCTTGAGGCAGATAAATTAGTGTTGTAAACTAAATCCTAACTCTATAATGATCCAAACCAAATACCATTTTAAGACTCCATTACGTTGAGTCCTGAGGGTAGTGGTGCCTAGTAACTCTGTTGTGATGCTTGACACACTCTGGTTTCACTCTCCCATGAACTCAGTAAAGCTAGTTACCTTAAAATGAGGCATGTTTTACCTTCTTGAATGACTGCTTTTCAAGCTAACATCTTTTTGTTAAAATAGATCTATTTGCAGAGATGCTTCAGCTGCATCCACGCTTATTTCCATCTGCATGCAGATTGACTTTCTTATGCCTCTACCTGCAACTTATCCTCTGCAAGTCAACAGGACTCCTGCACAGAACCACTTCCAATACTGTCTTGTCCCTCCTCCTTTGTCTGGGTATCTAAAATTAGGGATTTCACTGCACAGCTCCCCATAGTGCTTCTTGCTTCTTTCTTTCAATTGGAAAGGAGACGTTGATAAAACTGAAGATTAGCAAGCTACTCCTTGTCACTGTGGGAGCCCTGAGAAAAGAGCGCAGCAAGCTTCACATAAGTTCTTCACATAAATCGAGTCAAACCCAACAACAATAAAAATGTTATTCTTTAACAGAAAGTTGCATTTTTAAGAATAGACCATTTTTGAAAATTCAGTCCATATCTTCTTAAAGTATGAAATCTGTCTAGAATTTACAAGATTCCGTTCCAGGGAAAGTTTTTGCCTTCATGTACTGGCCTTTCTTATCCTGCTTCTGAGAGATCATATATTAAATAGCCTAAAAAAACAAGCAAGGAAAAAGAAGGCCAAAGGAAATTTCATATTGACAATGGAGATTTAGGATACATTTTATTTTTAAACTGTTTACATTAAATGTTTTTAAAACTATGGTAATTTGAAATAGCAAAAGAAAGGGAATTCCAAATATCTGACAATTTTAAATAGCTGAAGTCTAACTTACCAAAATATATGGCCTTGTTATATACCTAGACTTAAATACCTGGTGCAATACCTAGTAAATACAAACTTGCTTTATATACCTTAACAGATACTGAAAAGTAAGGAGAATTTGTCAGAAGGCTGAGAAGTAATGGATATTTGAAAACAGACTAATTTTAACTACTCAGTTTTATAGTATCTCATGTTTTGATTTCTTTCATACAAAAGGTAATGTGTATATGACCTATGTAGATCGATGGTGTTCTTTTCATCTGTGCAAGTAAAAGCAGACTTAGTTATTCTCCATGGAGAGAGAAATGCTCATGGTTGCTTTGTGACCATTTTTACACTGCAGACTTAAGTATCTGCATTTGTGTGTTTCATGAAGTTGTGATAGTTTTCTGAAAATTATATAATACAGTTTAAAAATAAAACCCTTGGTAAGGCAGACCATGTATATGCAGAGTCTGAATGTGAAACTTCTGCAAAAGTTTGTAAAATTTCAAAATCCATTCTAATTGTCCATGTTTTCAAAAGGTATTCGGTTTCTCACTGTAGTTACAAGTAGGAGCAGATGCAATTTTGCTGGTATTCTTGCTGTGTAGTCTCTCTTCAGTTACTTAATCCTGAAGAGTGTTCTCACAACTTCCTGCCTGTGAGAAATGCATGTTACTTGTCCCTGGCATGGATAATCTGTATAAGAACTGTTTATCATGGCATAAATTTAGGTAGTAGAAGTTTTTACTTCTGTGCTTGCTATTGCCTACATTTTACTATCACACAGCTTCCTTTATACCATATCAATCTTACTTTTCAGGAATAATGTGTAACAGATAAGTCCCAACATGAAATTACATGCTCTTAAAATGTTGAATGTAGTAATAACTATTAGACAAATTTAGCTTTTATGTGTAGATCTTTTTTGGGGATGCATTTACAAGCATAATCTAGCACAATATTGCTTCTAATCAAGCAATTCTTTGCATCTTCATGAATATCTGGGATAAGAATTTTGAACTCAGCGCCATGTATAAAATGAATGGGAGTTGGACATCCAAATTTCTAAGGCAGTAGTGAAAATCTCAGGTGCAGTGTTTACTCAGAAGGCTTAGCAGCTGTTTTGGAAAATGCCTTGTTGATAAGTATTATTATTTTTTTAATTACTATTACAGACGTTTACAGCCTGGTGCAATTCCCACCTCAGGAAAGCAGGCACGCAGATTGAGAACATTGAGGAGGACTTCAGAAACGGCCTCAAACTGATGCTTCTCTTGGAAGTTATCTCAGGTTAGTTAAAATCAAATTTACTATGTATTTACAGCATGCTAGCTGGAACACTCTTAAAAGAACAAAAATTGTAAACAATTCAGAACAGTGAATACAAACTGTAGGCTGAAAAGTGAGAGATGAAAAACTGTATAACAAAGGGAGGAAAAAAAAGCTCTGCTTTTGCCTTATCTCCAAAATTTTCTGGTTTGTGCTCGTGTTCCAGGATATCGCAGTGTATCAGGGTATCACTGACATCACAGTGTTGTTGGACAAACCACAAACATTGAGGACCTTGTCTTAACCCCTAACAATTAAAAAGCCTTTACACTTAGGTTACAAATTCATTTTATTCCACTTCTAATATAAAAGTTTTGCTTTGCTTCTAATGACTTTTTTGGATGGACCAATGCTTTCAAAAGTGAATGCCTGAAGTAAAAGTAGATCAATATTTAGTTGCAAGTAAATTGTGGTCTCATTTTTCAGAAGGGTGGAACATCCAAGAACTCCTTTTGACTAACTGATGTAAACTCACTATGTCACCCGTTTTATATGTTCTTCTGAGGGGCACTCCTCAAGGTACACTCAGAATGCCCCTGAATAGGAAGGGAATAGCTCAAGTTGCAGACACGATAAAGGTGAAAAAAGGCAAGGAGATTTTTAAGATGTCTTTATGGAAAAGACTGTTTACATTTCAGTGGGGAAAGGTCTTAATGAAATGGAGAGTCATATTTTCAGGAATTATTAGTCTTCGTGATCATTTGAAAAGATAAGTTTATTCAACACATCAGCCTATGCTCTGAAATTAGCTCTGTTGTACTAGATGAGGTTGTAAAAAGCCATTTTTCTTGGTCAGATGTGGAAGGATGCTATGGCTAATCTGCTGGATAGAGTCCAGCCTCTCTTTACAATCAGGCAGGTAGGAGTGATGAGCTGTGAGAACATCCTTCCTTCTTAATATTCAGCTACTCTAATGCAGACAGTAGCAAGGAACCAGAAGCCAAGTAGCAGGAAGCACTCACATATCTTCCAGATGGTTAGGGCAAACATAAAAATTTTACTCTGGTGTTTCTGCTATAATCAGAAAGATCTCAGTCAGATGTTTCAACATTTGAATTTTCTTTCCAGGGTTTTGTTCAGACCCATTTGACATTCTTTCAGAAAAATGCCTGTTAAAATAATTGCTAACTTTTAGACAGGGTTCAGGGCACACTCATTCGAGTTCTAATCACTTGGGTGTCTGTAGCCAGGTGTATGTAAGAATAAACACATTAATTTTGTTATTCTGCAGGGGAAAGACTACCGAAACCAGACAGAGGGAAGATGCGCTTCCATAAAATTGCTAATGTCAACAAAGCTCTGGATTATATCGCCAGCAAAGGAGTGAAACTTGTGTCAATTGGTGCAGAAGGTATGTGACAGAACTTGGCAATGCACCTTACTTAGGTCCTAGGCATTCACGTTGCAAAGAAGTCTGACAGAGACCCTTGGCCAAATTGTACGAGCTGTTCTCTATATATGGGTGCCTCAAAAATCCCTTAATATTGATTCCTGACCTATTTTGTGAAAGGACAAGGGATGGAAATTTGTGGACATCTGGAGAGGGATCGGGGTATAAATGGGCTCTAAGATTAGTTTATCTCCAAGGTTAAATGGAAATGTCTGTGTTTCAGTGGGTGTTCAGATAATGATTTCTTCTTTCAGAGCATTATGTTTTTCCTATACATTATTAAAAATAAGGAACTCCTTTAGAAATGAGGTTGGGTTCTAGGGCATGCTTTATCCAATCTGGGATTTTTTTTATCTTTAGGAGATATTATTCAGGCAAGACAAATGCTGGCATCACTATCAGGTGGCTGGGACCTACTCTCATTTTATTATGAGACTGCCTGCATGGCAGCTGTGTTTCTAAAATTCAGATGTAGAGTTAAGAGAGTGATCAAAAGGAATTATGGTAGCTGAGGAGAAACTGAACATATAAAGTGAGGGTGGGATGTTATTTACTAAAGTTATTACTTTGTTATTGTTCTGTTCTTTGGGTAGTTAAATAAAAACATGCAGTTGGCTAGCTAAATGCTGCCAGATGTAAACTCTGAGCAAAAGAAGGCAGGCTCTCATTGCAAATGAACCTATGCCTCCTATGAGATTCAAATGATTGTTAAAAAGGACAAAGGTCTATCTAGAACTAGCAACTCCATGGATATATCTGCATAATGCTTTGCATAGCCATTACCATATGAAGGAGTGATGTGGCTAGCATGATATCCGACTGCTTTTGGTTCCATAGCCTCAATGATGCGCTGTCCATTCCGGGGGCAGCTTGTAACATGTCCTTAAAGCAAAACTCTGGCTGTAACCTCAGTATCACAGTGAGAAGCACTAGCTGTATTCTGTTCACATTGCTAGGCCCTTTTAGATTGATTTATGAGTCTTTTTTTCCTGTCTTCTGATTTCTCCAGGCTTATATATGTCCTTATTCTGGCTTCCAAACCTTGATCTCAGGGAGCTCACTGTAACTGTGGCTGGAGCAAGAGGATTCATTAAGTGGGATAGGGGCATCTGTAGAAATAATGGAGAAATCTGTCAGCATTTGGTGATTCCACAACTGTTTGACCTAGCCCATATGGTTCCTCAAGTATCATTCACCAAATGTGTTCTGTTCCTAGATCTAGAACTCCCAAATCCCAAGAAATGTTCTCTGGGCAGAGCATTTGTTTGAACTCACCCTTTATTCCTTTGAGACTGAACTGGGTGGGCCATCTGAGTCCAAATCCATACCATCTATCTTTAGGCACATAACAGAGACCTTTTTTGGGGAGTGTATCATCAGCAGGGCAAGACAGGCAGTTCCCAAAGGCACTTTCTCAGAAGAGCTCTGCCGCATTTCAGAGGTGCCTGGCTCTCTCTGTCAGTTACACAGGCAGTCAGGGGTGGCTGGTCCCTTTGCTTGGTTAAATGAAATGAGATGGAAAAATACACCACTACCCTAAACCACTGCAGTTAAGGTTGAGCGGTAAGGCATTGAACAGACAGCAGAGGGTACTGAAGAGACAATTTGTGTGTGGAAATGAAATTTAAGAATACAGAAGCTTGTTTGATAGCTGGTGCAAAAATACCGAGAATACAGAGTATAGAGCAAATGAACGGTAGTTTCTGTCATGTCATGCTGGGACTCCGAGGCTTCCTGATGGAAATCAAGAGTGTAGCAAAAGGAATATCTTGTGGGACAGAGTGGTCATTCTCTCTGATCACAGTTTGTACAATGTACTAATGTTTTCACAGCTAGGTTCTTCAAGCAAGACTGGAGCATTTAAACTGAGATACATCAGCTCGTGTCTGCTCCTGAAAGCAGCAGGCCAGGCTTCTGCACTCCCTTCTCTCTCATTTTGCCCTTCTTGTTGCTGCTTATTACTGCCAGGGTGCTCAGACTAAGGAGCAGTGCTTGAACACTTTCTGTATCACCCAAAGGCAGAGCGTCTGGGATACCTCAGATCAGCCATTAAAACCATTTAAACTAACCCTGCTGTTCTCCTTGGCAGCAACTGGCATGAGCTTAGACACAGTGATAATATGTAATTCCCTCTGTGAGGGAGGCAGGAGCAAGAGGCAACTCTTCCAGGTTCTCAGCCAGTTGCTGCAAGGTGATGTCTGTCCATGCACTCAATATTTCTTCCTGCATGTAACAGCAAGCCATAGTTAGTAAGCCAGGAGACTAAGCTGATGCTCTTGGCTGAGCTGCAGGCTTTTATTGTCTGTTTCTGGAATTCTTGATCTGTAAAATGGAGGGATTAGCTGCAAAAATTCATTCATTAGCATTTAAAAAAAAGTTTTTAATTCTTGGATGGAAGCACAGGAGAAAAATCTACTGGTACTGTCGTAGCTTATATGCAGGGAGGAACCTGTCATTGTAAGACATTGTGCTATGTCAGGTATGGCTACTAACACACGTCAGATTACATCCATGTAGGAAGGAGCAGATAGATTTGCGTGCCTTCCACTCCTACTCTAAACAGGCTGAACACAAAGCCGTCTCTGGCCCAGATGTACTTACTGCTCTGTTAAGTTTACCGCATCCCCTCTATTAAATTTGTTATCTAAGGCACAGTGCCGTGCTGATGCAGCAATGCAGTATCACAGTTTCACAGTGTAGGATCTCTGGCACCAGTACGTGTTTAAAGAATCCCTGTGCCCCCTTGTCTTGCATACTTGCTCCCACACTGCACAGCCCTACCCTATCACTTGGGCTGACAACTGTTTCTGTAGCGATGCTGGAGACTGGATCAACAATCTGATCACCATTCACCTCATTTTTTGTTTTGTTGCATATTTTAGCATCGTTGACTGAGCAGTCATTATAGTATGAAAATGGAATGAGTGCCAGCAAGGAGGCATAGCGCAGGCTCTTTACACTTGTATTGTTATCAAAATAATAAACCCTTAACTTACTTGCCCCTGTGTGTGAGCGTGGGGCATATGCGCTTCTCTGCACCCATCTGTTTTGGCATTCTCTGAGTTGCATGGATGCTTGGAACACTTTTTAATTTCCAAAGCATGAAAGTTTTCCATCTAAATCTGCTGAGGATCACATTTTATTATCTGACATATTGAGTGGTGAAGAGCATGTAGGCCGAAAGGGACCAACTGGCATTTAATACGGGGCCTCAAAACAAAGATTAAACTGCGATTCCTGTGGGACATCAGTACAAAGTTCAATTTAGTTTTTTTAAGGCGCCAGGTATATTCTTTAAAGCCATCATTACTGTTCTGAGGCTGACTTCCTTGGACTGTCTGTGGAATGGATAGAGAGAGGTGATCACCTTTAACTGTGATGCTGAGCAGAAGCCCAATTTAGGTACTGTGATCTGTCTTTCCACTGGTGATGAAATGAGACTGGCGAGTCAAGAAGCTAAAGCAAAAGCTGTGAAAGCAGTCCGTATGAGCCATTCACAGTCCAGGAGTTAGAAGTCTTCCGTTAAGTTTTAAAAAAGTGCAATAACTCCATTTGTAAGGTAATTGCATCCTGAATGAAATGAAGTGAGATATGGAGAGCCACAAAAGATAAGTATCCTGCTAATAGGAAACACTTCTGTATTGCTTTTCTGGCAAGCGGGAGAAATATTAAAGACCAAATGATTTGTGAATCCGCTGCAAGAAGGGCAAAATAAATTAAAAAAAAGCCAAAGCAGGAAAAAAAAAACCCCTAAAACCTTTGGGAACTTGCCACACTGCTTTGTTTAGCTTTTTCCCTTGGCAGTGTGGCAAGTTCCCAAAGGTTTTAATTTCCTCTTCCCTTTCCATTCTCTCCTTTCTTGTCTTCATAGGTCAGCAAGACCTTCTTCCCCAGAAAGCTGTAGCTTGCATGTGTGAGGTGTAGGAACAATATCCCTCCCAGAGCAAACAGGCAGTATGAAGAAATATGAAAAAGTCTGCTATTGGCCTGTAGAGGAAAATTATAGGAATGAATCAGTATTTTTTCGTCACTGATACTTTTCAACATTTAGCAACTTGTTTTCCTTCTGTTTAAATATTTTTCCTTGTCTTTTATACATGTCTTTTTTGTATTTTATCTTAGCAGTAGATAATCAGAAACCAAAGCTGGCAAATTACTTGAAAATTCTCCTGAGGCACAACATAGAAAATTCCCTCTCTTGCTCTTTCATTCTGTCTGCGTGTACATACAGATATGTAAATTAAAATGATGCTGTAGTGATTATGCAAATCCATTAATTGATTGCCTGACAATCAGCAATGCCTCTTGAGTATTTAAATTCATTTATTTTACATTTTTAAAAATTCATCTATACTATGTATACATATCAGATATGTGATGAAAATACAATGAAATACGTGACTGAGGAGGGGGGAGGAGTGAGAAGTAGCTGCATGCCTTAATTGCCATTTGGTCTTTTTTGGCTGAAAGTGTTTACTTTTGAGATTTGAAGAGACTTGAGGTTTTTCAGGGCCAGTAAGATAGTAATAAGACATGGAAGGCAGGCAAAGCGAGGTAAGAATTCTGGAAAATTAGTGTAGAACCCAAAAGGGAAAGCAGAAAAATAGCCATTCATATATAAACATGGATTATCACACCAGCAAAGTAAGTATAGACTAACGATGGGTGATGTATCTCCTACCACATTTATTAATTCCATAGGTCCAAATGACAGCTTGTGTCACATACTACTGCATTATAACATGTATCTCAAGTCTCAGAGCTAGCAGCTGCTTTGTTCTGCAAAAGTTGCCCCTGGATTCAGGTAAGTTTTAAGTAGCAGAGTGACTGCATTTTCTGCTGGCACCTCTATTGGCATTTGATGCTAAATTGAGGAAATTCCTCCTGCTGCAGGTTCCTCCTGCTACTTACCCAGAACACCAGTGGGCCTCCAGGCAGCCACAGCTGCTTCACTTTTGAGGAAAGCTGGAGGTGACTTTCAAGGAGGGGAGCAGCTGGTGCCTTCCCCACTCCCCTGTTCTTTTGGTGTGAGGTGACTGGAAAGGCAGTTTGCAGTTCCCTTCTCTCATTGTCCCACCTCTTCCCCTTCCAGTGCTGGACTCTCCTTATAGTCTCATTATGTTCATCTAAGTGTCTCACCATACTTTTCAAATTGATTTGACATTGTCACCACACTTAAGTGGTCTGGCAGTACATCTTCTGGTGTTGAGAAATTTAAGCCGTATCACTGTTCATATTACAATGTAGGAGCACTGGATTATGACTTGGCTTGTGAGAAGGGACTCCCATGTATATGTGAGAAGGGTTGGAGAACGCACCTTTCTAGTGCCCTGTGTTGTAGGTAGACTTAACCGGTCTTGAAACAAATTGAAGCCCCAGAAGAAAAAATCCCAGTTTATATGCACACGTAAATGTGCATAGGCATCAGAGTTGTAAGATGTTACAGCCTCGTGGCCATGTTTCCAAAATGCTTGGCAGGAAGCTATGTAGCTTAGTCTCAGGAGGTGCTGTTTCTCTTGAGCTGTTCTTCATATCTAGTCTGTGTTGGCACTATAGGTAAAATTCTCAAAAAGGTCTAAATAGTATAGGGGGATTTCTGAGTACCGTTTTCTTAAAAAATGATACTGTTAATGTCCTGTAGTATCTTAAAATTTGTGGTAAGACCATTTTTTTTTTTTTCAGTTCCTTTGTATTTGAAAACAGTAAGGCTGATATTGTTCAAACTTTATATAAGTATTTCCCCTCAGGCTCTCTTTAAAAGAGTCAGCCTAAAGGGTAAAGATTTGAGACAGTTACAAGTACCTGGAGAGAAGCCTTTTAGGAAGGAAGGGCTGAAGTGACTGTAACCTCAGTAATCTTCAGTCCTACTGTCAGGGTAGCACAAGCATGAGTTTGTTGAAAAATGAACCCAGATGAACTCTGTGTAGATAAAGAATTATGGTAGATATATAATGAATATATTAGATACAATATATTATTTATAGAAATATATGTTTAAAATAAGAGAAACCAGAAAACATTCTAAACACTATCTTTTTTCACCTTAGAAATTGTTGATGGCAATGTGAAAATGACGCTGGGTATGATCTGGACTATCATCCTTCGCTTTGCTATTCAGGATATTTCAGTGGAAGGTAATAGTAATGCAACTATGTTAAATAATTAGGAAATTTGTTTGAAGATATTTTAATATGAATTATGCATAAGTGAGATGAGTGTTTTAAAAATGAATTATTTTTTCACAGAAAATGATGCTGCAAGTTCCCTACCTGGTGACAAAAATAAATCTCTGGAGGGACAAAGTAATTACTCTCCTTATCCTGAGAGACTTTGAGCCAGGTTTCTAAATGCAGAAGTTCTGGACATGTCTCAGTTATAGAGACAGAAACATGTCTGTGTTTCTGACCTTCAGTGCCCTGAAACTATAGTGTCTACCCTGTATGGTGGTCCTATTTCCAACATACTTTTTTAGTTCTGTCCATTTCTCACATTCTTTGCAAATATTATCTGATTATATCCCTCTTATTTCTATCACTTTTTTTCCCCCCAGTGCTTCAGAATTTTTTTTCTTAACTTTCACTTGGTAACTGGCTCCAAAAAGTGTGTTGTCGTTACAATACTCTTTAAATCAAGTCTATGCTGTGAAAATCTAGAATTCTAGAAACTAATCTCAATTTTCAACAAAAGTAGTGTCAATTCCAGCTCTGCATGCTGTTCTGCCCATAATTTGTGGGACATTAAATGTGGACCTAATGGTCTATTTGATCCTTTCCATCCTTTACTTATGCATTCAGAAGCCCATAGGGTTCAGATAATGAAGGTATTTCTTCAGTACTTATAGCTCCCCATAAGCAAATGGACTAAGACTACAAGCATATTTCATGTAGGCACCAACACAATCTTTTATTTCTAGTTCTATTATATTTGTATTGGGTATTTTTTTCCAAATATACATTCTGCTGTCCAACCACTGTAATTTATTAAGCTTCTAATACCCCAGAAATACTGTGCAGGCTGGGACTCTAGTCTGGGATGTTCCAGTTGAGCTGATGTCTGTGTCCTAATGGAGCCCCATTAATCCATTTGTATGAGTATCTTTTAGGGTTAAATGTTGGCTTATGCCAGCCAGTTTCAGGTGGCTGACCACATTTAAGATGACAAGAAATTCATTACTTGAGCACTTTTCACATTTTTCCTTTTTTTACTCCCTGGTGTCTTTTACAGAGACCTCTGCCAAAGAAGGGCTGCTGCTGTGGTGTCAAAGAAAAACTGCTCCTTACAGAAATGTGAACATTCAGAACTTTCATCTTAGGTAAACTTCCATTATTTCAAGGGGGTAGAAGCAGACTAAAATATTCTAGGTCAAATTTTTCCTGCAGTTGTGCAGATATATATTTGACAGGAGAGTTTTACTCTTCACTGTTAACTAGATTTTTTTCAAATTCTTATGCTCTATCTTCAGAGTCTTTGTCATTATTTACAATGGCTTCCAGAGTTATTATTTAAAAGAAAAAAATCCCTACATACGGAATGACACTTCAAATTACATTATTAGAGGTCCTTGGTATATGGGAATAGCCAAGTACTGCAGCATACTGACTTGGCAAATGACTGCTCTCAAATGAGAGCCACTGTAGGTATAGTTTTGGCAAAAATACCAGTGTGTTGAGCATGCAACTATCTCGTTATGATGAACGAGTCTTTACCTTTTTGTAATGTAGCTATAAATAAGGAGCCAAAAATGCACTCAGTACACAACAGCAGCACTTTAAACATGTTTGTTTTCAGAATCAGGATCATTACATAAGTTGGAAAATTTAGTGAAGCTCCAGCCTTGTGGTTCTGTGTTGCTGTGGTAAGCGCTTGAAGGGGAATTCCAGGCCATGTGCAGGCTGCTTGGTCTTGGGATTTCACTGGGCTGGTTCCTGTAGCTCTGCTGGTGACCCACCTCATTAAACTACATGACTTGCCATTTGCACTGTTTAACCATGTGATCTTGCCTTCCCTGAAACCTTTATTGTACTTACAACAAGAGTTCTGTAATACGGTGTTTTGGTGTTTTGAATTCATTCTTAATGTGCAACACATATAGTGATAGAGAAGATACGGCTCACACATGCATCCACAGATAAAAGGAATTTGTTTGATTTATGGTCCCTGTATTGCCTTTAAGAGATCTGAAATTTGTTATGTGTTACTTTCCTTGAATGTATAGAAGTATATTTCAGTAGAGCTTTATATGGATGCAGCTTTAGATGGAATCTGATACTGTAAGTTACAGTATCAGAATCTTAGTGTTTCTACATGTATATGCTGGTCTGATACATGGTATGGGGAAAACATCTTCAATGGAACTACCTTGATTAATGTTTGGGTTGATTGGCTCTTAATGGGCTATCCAGACCATTTTAGTCTATATATTTTGGAAAAAAAGCTTTTTGTTATTTTGGTGCTTATTTTGGTTCAGTTTTACCTTCTGGATGATTTTATATTTTACAATGTGCGTATATTCTGCTTAATTGTA
The DNA here is from genome assembly GCF_964289735.1 of Phaethon aethereus. NCBI lineage: Eukaryota > Metazoa > Chordata > Aves > Phaethontiformes > Phaethontidae > Phaethon > Phaethon aethereus. The sequence goes on from NC_138576.1 coordinate 85,854,093, forward strand.
GTACATTTTTATTGGAGGTGATTCTGTTATTTGAAAGATCTATCCAGACATCTCAGTGACAGGGATTCTAACAGTCTTAACATGTTTAGTATCACACAATTACAGCACAGGAGAAGACCTCAAACCCACAGTCCCAGTGATTCCATAAAGTGTTTACATAAAGTATCTTTCAGAATAACTTCAGCTTCTGGCTGAAAGGAACCTCTCATAATCTTTCCAAATAGATGTTATTTGTAGCTTCGTTCATTACCTATTCTTGCATGGAAAGGTAGTGAGCCTGAAGTCACACTGAAGTATCAGAGCTCTAATCAAAGCTGTCATGTGTGTGAAGTGTTTTAAATAAACTAAGCTGATTTATGACTTCATACTTCTATGAGCCCAACATGGCTGTACCATTAAAATTGGCTGAAACAACTGATACAGAAAAAGCCAATTGCTTCTGCAAATTCAAGTAACTGCAGGTTTACTCTCCTTTTATTTTTTTGCAAACGTGCTCTAAGTTTAATAGGAGATTAGGCACTGTCATTGATGAATGCATACTCTGAGCTATCCTAGAACACTGCACAAATTAAGCAATTGAAATCAGGGACTGTTGCACATAGTGCAAGAAACACTAGTGCAACACTGCTAGAAAGTGTTACGGAGTCCTTAAGTGTGTATGGACCGTAGAGTAAGATATATACTACCGGAAAAACAATACAGTAACAGAAAAGCTCAGAGGGATGAGAGTTGACAGAACATAAGTGTCAGGATTTGACAGGAGAGTTCCTGCTTGATTTTAAGCCTTGAGCAAGGGTCAAACTGTAAAATACCATGACTATTAACTATTTTTTCCCATTCTATTTTTTGTTGTAAAGCTGGAAAGATGGCCTTGGATTATGTGCACTTATCCACAGACACCGACCTGATCTTATTGACTACTCCAAGCTAAATAAGGTCATCAATTTGGGTGATACAGCATGCTGTCCTGCAGTGATTTGGCTCACTTCTGGTTTGCTTAGCATGTTTTTTCTAAAAGACAAACTGAGTGCATACTAATTCTGACTGGCTTTCTAAGCTCCCTTCAAAAAAATGAGTGACATGGAGGAAAGGACCCCATGACTGTCCTGTGTCCTTCTTTCCTTCCCATGGACTTCAGCATTTAATTGCAAATAATCCGGTCCTCAGCTGACACACAGTTGATGAAGTCTTTTACACTGCCCAATATGAATGTTAAATCGAATACATTGGAATTCTCCATTCACCACTCATAGTATTGTACAGCCCATCCTGTTTTGTATCTGGTGTAAATGACTGTAGATTGCAGAGCAGTAAACAATGAGATGATGATTAATCCTAAATTTCCTTAGAATAAACACTACCCTTGGTAGTCAGGAGTACAGAATAAGTTACTAGTCTTACAGAGAAAATATTCACCAATTCTTAGATTATACTTATACCTATACTTCCAGACAAGTGGAAACAAAACCGATATCCTAACTTCCTTAGGTAGTACTTCACGGGGTTTACAAAACTACATTATTACTACTACTTAACTATTACTACAATTACATGTGCTACTCGTGTCAAAATGCACCTTTTCTAAAACATACCAGCCACTTTGGTTTGAGCAAGTAATAATGTCAGAATTTCTGGATATCATTACTGAAGAATAAAACCTAGAAAGAAAGTGGAATGTTGTTGTTTCACCTTAGCTCTCAATACATACATACCATTTTCTACTCTCTGGAATTAATGCATCTTGAGGTCTCATGTAAGCAACAGTAAACCAGAAAACTTAATCATGGTTTTAATTTGCTGGGTGCAACTTTTCATTGATGAGAGAGACTGGTAAATCATAGACAATATTTTCCATTGTGCAGTGAAGAAAATTAAATGAATTTATTCCTAAACACATAAGATTTTAATTTAGGCAATTAAGACAACTGCAGATCTGAACAAAAGGGCAAAATATTAGCTGTCAACACCAGCTTGTTCTCTAATTCTATATACAACCGTTCCTATGGATGAACAGATTCATGGAATGACTGTCTCTGTGTACATGTGCTTAAGCTTGGCATGAACAGAAGTTAGTCTGATTGAGTTTGTGCTTTTGTTTGGTATACAGCACTAAAGAACTTCACAGTATATCCAACCGGTATGAGTGCAGAGAAAAGGGAATAGAACATAGGCAGATCTGCTTCAGCATTACTATTTCCCTCTTAGAGTTTGCCAAAATAAGAACAGGTCAGGTTTCAAACTGAGGCTGAGTTGTGGCATGTAAAGCACATGCAGAAAAATCCTAAAATAGATCTTGCTTTTCTGACCTGGCTGTGTTTGATTGACTGCTCATTTTGGTTACATTAACAGCTGTTTTGGTTTATCTCCTGCATGCTGTCTTTTCCTTTTCTCAACAATGTGTTTTGTGTGAACTCGTAGCTGGAAGGATGGCCTTGCTTTCAACGCGCTTATCCATAGACACAGGCCTGATCTTCTTGACTATGACAAGTTAGATGAGGTATTTCTTTAGCTGTAGCAGAGATTTTAGTTACTGTGACTTGTAGTTTTGTTTGAAAGGATGGGTGATGGATATCTCCAATTATTCAGAAGTTGCTGGGACTTTAAACAAATCCTTTACCAGTGGAGCACTATTTACTCATGGACTTAGTACCAAGCACACAAGTAGGAGGTGCTCATCACTCATCCATAAGCAAAGTGTTTTAACCTAGTCAATAGGTCTCACTTAGATTTAGTGTATTTTTGTCCCATTTAATTTCAGTAGGGGTTTTTGTATGTGCATTCAGTAAAATGTTGTATTACACACGGTGTCTTCTGTAATAGCAAAAATAAGTTCATGGGTTTTAAATATTGTCCACATTTTAAGTTTCTCTTGATGTCAGTGATGCACAAAACTGCTAAATGATGATAGAGTGAGAATTTATGATTAAAAACCTTGTATTCTTTTATACCGAATTGCGAGGTTTCAAAATGTAAACTGTTCTTCATAACACATTTTGTTGAACATGCAGCTTTTAAAGGAAAGGCTGTCTAGTACGATATGTTTATAGAAAGACATGTCATGGGCATTACTACTTACGATACCTGCCATATGTATGTGCATGAGGAACAGACTTCTGTGAAACTTAAATAATTGCTGTGGTTCCATAGTAAGTAATCTTTCTAAGTTCATTTCACAGTAACAGAAGCAGCATGCTTGAGACTAGATCCCTTTATAGGAAGTGTTTGTATTCAAATCGAAGCCCTGGAAATTCCCTACAGAAAACCTGTTAACATTTTTTCAGTGCCCTCCAGCATCTCTGACTTTGCTCTTCTGTGTCCTATTTTCTCTGCAGACATTGGCATTGCTCAGGGTGGCTATGATCATTTAGCAGTTTGTGAATATGTGAAAATAATACTAGCATTAATGGCATGAACTGCCACTTCACGTAGGGCGTTTCCTCTGCAAGCTGATACAGGAAGGCTGCCCTTAAGAGCAGCCCGATCTGACACACTCTTCCGTAGACAGCAATAGCCGTCTGTAGTGTAAGACATGAAAAGTGTGCTGTTTATCTGAACTGTGCTCAATGCTTCCTTTCTCTTTCCTTCAAAAACCAAAATCAAAATCTCAAAACTAGAGGAAGTTCTTGAATTTCCACGGCTCTAAAATTCAGCTTATAGAGGCGTTACAGATTTGTCTGTCCAAGCCAAAACTGGGAAGTTTTGCTCCTTCTGGAGAACTGTTCGTCTGTCTGTGCTTGCTCCTTCTCATTCATGCACCTGACCAACAGAGAACTCAGTAGCATTCATATCACTGTAATATAATGTATAGTAGGTGTAAAACATGTGGGACTAACTTTGTGATGAATGGTCTACACTAAGTTTTAGTGTACCTACTCTAGTCTTGCTTCAAGGCAAAATTTCTGTTTTTGACTAGTTGTATTTTCTTCTTTAATGCAGGATGACCCAATAGGAAATATCAACCTTGCCATGGAAATTGCTGAAAAGCATTTGGATATCCCTAAGATGCTGGATGCAGAAGGTGAGGATTATATCTTACTGAAGTTTGTGTTACTCACAAGCAGGAGACAGTAAAACATCTTTTGTTTTGTATCTAGTAAATTTTCAACATTCCTTCCACATGAATCACAATGGGGCAACCTGCTTTGTTTTCAAACAATGTTTTCCTTCATGTTCCCCCATGTATTGGATAATTTCACTCACTATCTGCTTCGTTCCTTATTGTTTATTATTGTTTGTATTTATTATAATATTTTGGACCCTGACCTCAGCACATGGCCCCAGTGTGATAATTGAGGTAAAATGCAGAATCAAAAGATAATCCTTGCCTTTAAGAAATTAAAATCTAAGTCTAATAAAGGGAAATGCAACTGTTAGCAGCTTAAAGCCTACTCACTTTCTGAAATGTTTAAGTGAGAGGGCCAGAAATAGAAACAGAAGTAGAGAACTTTCAAAATATACTAACAACATGCCTCCTACAAAAGAGAGCTAGGTTGAGGGAAGCTTTTGTTTTGTTTATTTTAATTGTAAACCTTTTGCAGTGATAGTTTTAACAAATTGTTTCATGTTTGGTTTCTCCAATAATCTTTAGAGTTTTTGACAAAGAACAAGGAAATACTTATTAAAGTTTCCTGAATTTCTTCAGGATAACAAAACTTTTGTATTCCAGGCAAAAAATGGTGCTAAAATACTGGAATTTGCCTACACTAGTTCAAAGCATTCTTCTCCAAGTATGCGACTCTGCTCTGCTCTGCTGGCTTGTCAGTAGAGCAGTGATAACACGCGAATTATCCAGAGGACTCAAACTGACTGTGTCTGTTTCTCTTGAAGTGTTTGGTAGGAAAGTTAGGCCAATACAGGATAACTTGGAAAATCCTAGTTGTAACCACTTCATTGAAGAGTTTTCTTGGTTTCATTCTTCAAAACTAATTGTTTTTGTCTTTTGAACTGCAATTCGCTTTTCAAGCACCACTTAATTATTTTACTCTAAAATACTGTGGAGGGAATAAACTAAAGTGCTACCTCCTTACCATTGAACAGCTCATAGAATCATAGAATAGTTTGGGTTGGAAGGGACTTTTAAAGGTCATCTAGTGCAACCCCCTGCAGTGAGCAGGGACTAGATCAGGGTGCTCAGAGTCCCGTCACACCTGACCTTGAATGTTTCCAGGGGTGGGGCAACTCCTATTATCATTCTTCTTTCCTCATTGTTTTCTCTTCACATGCAATGTAAGAAACCTTTTTTTTTTTTCCCCCTCACCAGATTTTCTGCACATTCTAGCCCTTATCTTACTATTCTCCTTCTGGGCAGGGGAGGAGGAAATGAAATCATGGTTCTTCTAACACCCATTTTGCAAAGTTTAGTTCATAACTATGTGGAAGCAGATGCAAAATCAGTAAATACATTGGTCCTGAATTTAGAAATCTCACTGTTAATATTAGAAATTGTCACTTCATGCCTGGGTCTTTTCACACCGGTATCTTCCCACTCCTTACATGGGCAAGAATCCTTATAGCTTGTGCTAGCATCATTCATCACTCGGCCACAATTGGTGTAATACCACCTTTTTCTGCCTTTGTTAAGTATTGAAAAGGTCCATTTCTACCAATGTGCCCATAACTTGACTGCACTCACTCTGTACTTTTTCCTGCTGTAATAGGGACAAAGCTATCGACCAGCCAAGCCAAACTCTCCTGTGATTTATGCTGTTAACTAAAAAGACAGACCGGTGCAGGGATTGCAAAACTATTACCACCCAAACTTTTCTTAGCACGAAATTAGTATTTCTGGACTATGCGAGTTCTACAGGTTTCCAATATATGTCAATACCCTGTCAGTCATGGGGACTCTGTGCATACACTGCATGCACTCCTATTTTGTGACTGTCAGCGGCTGTGTGTAACTCTGGAATAACTGTAGTGATTTACATGAAGTTGCTTTTGGAGCGACAGTGAAGCTGAACCCAATAGATCTGCCAGCCATGCCATCTGCTTGGAATTTTCCACAAACAAGAAGGTAACAATACCCTTCTGTACAGTCTCAGCTTTCAGAAGTTTTACCATTTCAGGGAGAGATATCTTCTCCATCAACTGGTGCCTAAAGCTTAGGTAGCTTTGCACTGATATCAGTAAACAGATGCAACCTGAATAATGATGTATTTATTTTGAATCCTTACAGCACTGAGGCATCATCAGCATAATCTGATGGAAGTACCTTGTGAGAATTTCTGAGCAGTTAACCCTCTTCTCTCTACACAGATATAGTAAACACTGCCAGACCTGATGAAAGAGCCATTATGACTTATGTTTCCTGTTACTACCATGCATTTGCTGGTGCTCAGAAGGTGAGACTGTAGGTGGATCAGATCTCATCCTTCACCTTCTGTCTTGTTTCTTTCAGCAGTTTTTCCTCTTCTGATCTTTTCCTCAGTAGTTAGTAGGACAGCGTCTTAGAGCTGAGCTCATTTCCCGTTGCCTCATTTTCTCTGCAAGCCATTATCTCAGTAGGGCCAGTAGTGATCTATCCATAGAAACAAACCTTCCTGTCTCATCTTTCTGTATATTTACTAATAATATCCAGTAGGTTTTTGAGAGCTGGTTACTGAATGGGATAGAGGACATTATTCTCTTTAATTGAACTTGTGTACGTTCATTTGAAGCACCTTTAAAAACGCAAGATGAAAATAAGCTCAGAGTGAAAAAACAATTTCAATAGCAGAATGCCCTCTTTTTTCTCCCTGCTGGATATTATTCCTGCTACAGATGTCAAAATCATCATAACAGATTCCCAGAAAATAAACCCTTCTCTTACCCTTGCAGGATTGTTTTTAAAATGTTAAATGCTTAATGGTAAGTACAAAAGGCATCATAAAACGTTGCTACTATGCAAAATAGACACAGAAACATATAGAGACATCTCAGAAGAGCTTCTAGAATCATGTCCTAATGAAAAAAACCAAAAATTTTAAAAAGCAAGGCAGTTCAGAGTTGGACATACTTCAGGTATTAGTAATATAAAGAATACTGATGTATAATGCTAAGTTTATAACTAATCCACGTGCAACTTCCAAAGAACATCTCCCCAGATCAAAATGTAGTCTGTCTTTCCTGTGTCTTAGTCAAAAAAACCCCCCACATTCTAAGTCACCAGACATATGTGTGCCAGTTCTTAAGCAGATAGTCCTGGTAAAATTAAGGTCACTCCCCCGTGACAATACTGAAGGACCAAGCTTATTAAAAAAAATACACCTCTTTCTAAGAGCCTGTGTTGAATTTCTAGCGCATGTTGTATTCTGTCAGTACCCATCAACCCAACACTAAATTTATTACAGCTTTGTAGATTTTCTAGAGTACAGAGCTATGGACAAGAAGCCAATCAGAATGACACTATGTTGTGCTTTTATTTATTCATCCTGTTTTCTACTCCTCGGTTCTTTTTTTTGTTTGTTTGTTTTGTTTTCATTTCTCCCCACCTCTTGTAGATATTGTGAACACTCCCAAACCCGATGAGAGAGCTATCATGACATATGTGTCCTGCTTCTACCATGCTTTTGCTGGAGCAGAGCAGGTATTAATCAACTGTCCCTTCAGGTTGCTGTGTTTTTGATTGGTCGTTTCACATTTCCACTAGTTTACTAAAAAAACTCCTAATTTAGTACTTTGTGATTTTAATTAACAATTGCAAGTATTACTTGAGCACTAATACTTGTTTTTAACCAACACTTGAACCTGTTTTAGTTGGATGTTGTGTAGCAAGTTGAACTTCTTTAATTCCACTGGACATTCCTCTTTCTAATTCTGGAGTTTTATTTGGTGATTATAAAGACTATTTCAGAAAAACTGTATTTGAAGATACTGTGAAATGGAGTTGTTGTTTGTTGCTACATCAACATCTTATGTGTTTGCTGTATAAAAGAATATTTGACTTTTGGAGATTGAGACAATTCTAGACTTTACTCTTGCTGAGTAGTAATTTAGGGATAGATTTTCAAAGATGCCTAAAGATGCAGAAAGGCACAGAAGACATCCAACACAGTATTTGTGCCTGGTCCCACTGAAGCCAACGGAATTATTTGTGGATCAAAGTACCAGTATAAAAGGCAAGAACATCAGCAGCAGATCTATCATACAAGATGGGATTCCCACTTACAAAGGTGGCATTTCCCACTGTTCTGCTTCATACATTTTTAGCCTACAAATGGATATAATCCAACTTATGTGAAAAAAGAACCTTTAATGTAGTTGATATTTTTCCTTCATCCTCAGGATTTAATATCCCTTCCTGTCTGCGGGGCCCCCTACACTAGCACAGCTATGCTGTTGTGCCCTCTTGCTTCTGGGTACGGAGGGTTTGCTGTTCTTGCAAAAGGGAGATTCAACATTCTCTGTAACACAGGAGTCTACACAGATATTTATTTGATTAGATATACTCCAGACTCACAGTTGTATGAAAGTATAGATCTGTTATGTCAAACTATTAATGTAAATTTTAAATATGGCAGAGCTGCACAGTGCCTTCACAAATAAATTTGGCAGGAAGCATGAAAAGACTTTCTGTCAGTGGTTGAGCTGCCTATATTCTCAAGGGTATATATACATGTGATCTGCAGATACAGAGTGGTCTGGGACTCCTGAATCACATGGGATGTCTTTTCAGTGTGGCTTACAAATCAAATACTTTTTTGTTGAGATTTTAAAAAATTAACCTAATAGGATAACTTTAAGAATGGCCTAAGTCATCTTTGAAAATAGAAGATTTATTAAACAACTATAATGGCAGTGTGTCATTTCCCCTGTATATATGCCTTCACTGTACAGTAAGGTGACTTCTGTGCTGATCTGTGCCTTACTCAGGCCATTGGAATCTGTGACTACAGAAGGGTAAATATATATCTAAGTAACGTAGGAGCACAAATCAACAACTATAAAACGATGTGATTTTTATTTGCAGCAGCCACATTCTCTATTTTTCTCCAAGCCTGTACCTTTCTCAGAATGTGTTTATGAATACGTCTTGTTTATTTGCTGTGTTTTACAGGCTGAGACTGCAGCTAACCGAATCTGTAAGGTGCTTGCTGTGAATCAGGAAAATGAGAGGTTGATGGAAGAGTATGAGAGACTAGCAAGTGAGGTAAAGACAGCTGTATTTGTAGTGTGGTGTTAATTACGTTCATGAAATACTGAAAGCTGAAAGATTCATGCACTGTCTGCAAGATAGCAAAGTGAAGATACTATAAGGGTAAATCTCACAGTGGTAGGGTACAAAGCTCAGTTGCCGAAAACATCAAGGTTCAGGTGACTCTTTTGCCACAGTGACCTCCAATAAGTCACTCAGTCACATTAATGTGCCAAAAAGGGTGTTTTGAGGACTGTCATCTGTCTGCCCCAAGACCAGGCTTGCTGTCTCAGTAATCTCCAAAGATAGCCATCCACGTGTGGAACACGCAGGATCCTGTCACTCCAAGCAAGCTCATTGTCTTTGTGTACTGCAAAGCACACCTGGACAGGGTCTCTCAGGGTATTCACAATGCACCTGTGAACACAGGCAGCAAATGAATGAAGAAGGGAGCACATTGTCCTTTCTTGGTAAATGGCAAATTTGCTGAGTCAGGACTACAGATGTGTAGTGCACAAGTGAGGCTCCCTTGTCTTTAATACATAACCTGCAAAAACATACTGGGATCATAGACACAAAGACAGTAGTGCTACATTGGCACTAACGGACTTTTGAATGAAGATTTTTATATGACCTGAGTCACTTGACTGGTGTCAGTTCTGATATCATAAGTATGACTCCTTGAAACATCAAGACCAATGCTTCTGAAAGTAGCAAGTGATTTTCGGTACCTCAGGTTTTGAGTAATTAGCTAGAGACACCTTACATGTATGTTCATCTTTCTGAAAATCAGGGTATTTCTAGAAATGTCTAGAATATTTGGGAAAAGTAGTAAAAAAAGTATTGTTCAGCTTTGAAAATCTTGTGCCTTCCATTAAGGCACTGATATCAAGTGAAGTCAATAATATTAAAATGAAGCAAATGCGATTAGGATTTGTGCATTCAATATGATCTTTTTTGGTTGCTTTTCCATTGCCTTTATTTCAATTGTTTGTGTTGGCTTGAAAGCTTTTAGAATGGATTCGCCGGACAATTCCTTGGCTGGAAAACAGGACCCCAGAAAAAACAATGCAGGCTATGCAGAAGAAATTAGAGGACTTCCGGGATTACCGCCGCAAACACAAACCTCCCAAAGTCCAAGAGAAATGTCAACTGGAGATCAATTTCAACACCCTGCAGACAAAACTGAGAATCAGCAATCGGCCAGCTTTCATGCCATCAGAGGGAAAAATGGTTTCAGTAAGTAAAGGAGGCATCAATGTTCTGTCCTCTGTTTTATCAACACTCTCACAAAAATTTCAATGTGAAGAATTGAAATGCCATTTTAAATAGTCCTCAGAAACTTCAGTTTGTTGCACTTTGTCAATATCAAACCACTCTTTTTACATGCTCCCTTTCGTTCTAGAATCTTGCTTTCTCTTAAGCATGCTCCTGCCTCTTTGAAGGCTTTCTGCAAGGGCAAATTGTCTTGAGACGTGAGACAATACAGAGCTTGCTTTGGGAGCGTTATCAGTCCTTCTTTATCAGTGAAGACAAATATTGTTTATTTAAGCAAAACTCACCGTGGTTTCACTGACATTTTGGTCATCAGACTTACAGAAACAGACATTGCTCAATATATATTTATTCTTTTTTCTACTTCTTAAAATAAAATTTTGTTTTTTCTTATGTCTGTGAAGATAAGAATAGTCAGTACCAAGAATTCTCATCTACTGATAAGTCTTGTGAGTTGACTGTGGATCAAAATATTTCCTGTGGAATATAGCAAACCTGTTTCTTTACTTTGTTCTATCATTTTGTTTTGGTTGCTCAGATCTGCTACACAGATGATTGCACTATCTGAAAACGGCCATTGTCCACTCCCCATACGCAGAAAATAAGGGGCCTGTCACTTCAGTTTCCTACTCATGCCTTTGAGTTTCCGAGGAAGCTCACAAAACTTTGTGCACCACAGAAAGTGAAATGAGTCTGTATTCCAGATAAAATACACACTAAGGACTTTATACACTAATAATTTTGCTATTGTCAACTTCCAAGAACAAAGCACTTTTAGTAAGATAGGTATGTCCTAACAGAACATGCACATTGTAAAATGGAAGGTAAAAGCAATATATTGTGAAGACACTGAGTGTATAGCTATGCTTGGAAGCCATTTGTATAGGGGTTCCTTTCATGAACCCACCTGAATAGGGCACGCTATTAGGAGCAGATGACTGGACTACAAGACTTCCTGAGCTGACTGACAACATTTTCTATGATTCTGTGATTTTACAAAAACTGGACATAAAAACTTCTCTTTTTGGAGCAAAATTGTGAATGAATTGGAAATCTGCGAATTTTGATAAAAGATTATAGCTTCATCCCCCTTTCCCATGTATTGTCTTCATAGGATATTGCCGGCGCTTGGCAGAGACTTGAACAAGCTGAGAAAGGCTATGAAGAGTGGCTGCTGAATGAAATACGAAGACTGGAAAGACTTGAACACTTGGCTGAGAAATTCAGGCAGAAGGCTTCCACTCATGAACAGTGGGCATATGGTGAGCAGAGATGGCTTTTAACATTTTTAACATTTCCAGCTAGAATCTTTTCACACTGTGAAAGTAAACCAGAGTCCATCCCATAACACAGTTGCTGGAAGCATACAAGGCTGTAAATGGCTGCCAAGCAGACACTAGAAGGGAAACTACAGTGTTTATCAGCCCTGAGAGCCTATTTTTTGAGCATAAACTACTCATGGTGACATGTTATGGCTGTTATGCAGGGAAAACTTCACATAAGCTGGTACATAGCAAATGAAACAATAGCCCCTTCTGGCTCTAGAATTCAGGGAGCTGTGTAATGCCATGTGTCATGCTGCAGTTGTAGGGACTGTCTGTATAGATTCAGTTGTCCAACACAGGAGCTACTGAAGAGTAATATTTCAGTTTCTGATGTCCTCTTTGCATCTCTAGCCTTTTGTAAATAACATTTTCTACTTAAAATTCAGTGTTTGATACAAAAGGAAGCCACACATCTCAATTTTTTTTTTTTTGGAAGTGCTGAAATGAATAATGAATTGAAGGCAGAATATGAAAAAGAATAACAGCTCATTAGTAAGAGTGAAGCTGCGCATAGCAGTGTGATTTCTGCTTTGCTATGTCTGCTCTACAAAAGACTTATCACAATAGTTTAGAGACCCAGTTTTTGCCAATATACAATTTTAATGCCAGTTTCTCGAACAATTTAATACTTCCTATTTTAGACCAGTATAAACAGCCTATGCAAAAGTCAAAGAATTAGTGAAACATCTTTAAAAGTATATATTTCTAATTAACACTGTTGTGCGACAATTTGCTACTGATTTCAGTGGTGGTGGGACTTCACCTCATTTTCACCATGCCTCAGTTTAAAAAGTTGACTAAATTCACAATTGTTCTAGCCAATAAATAAAAAATTACTAATAATTTAATTTCCTCTTTCAGGCAAAGAGCAGATCTTACTTCAGAAGGATTATGAATCTGCTTCTCTGACAGAAGTCCGCGCCATGTTAAGGAAACATGAAGCTTTTGAGAGCGATTTGGCTGCTCACCAGGACAGGGTGGAACAGATCGCTGCCATTGCCCAGGAGCTGAAGTATGTTCCATTTAAAGACTTGCAGCTGCTGACATTTAACTTTGCGATAAACTCTTTCCAATGAACTTGATAGTGTCATAGGTACCAACGTAAGAATTCCAGAGATAGCTTCATAAGTACATTATCTGAGCTGGTCACTGAGACCTTTCCCTCATCACCCCCTTACCCTCAACCAAATATAGATATTCAACTGGCCAAAATTATTTGAAAACAAATATTTTAAAATTGACTTAACAGTAATCTTTTGACTCTCCTGATGAATCCATTGTGTTTTGGTGGGAATCCTGGATGTGTTTATTTCTCAGTTCATATGGTCTGCTGAGAGGTACTGACTATGAGTTGTTTAACTTAGAAAATAGTTTCACTTACACAAATTACACATCAAGCATCTTCACTTTAAAATATTTTCCCACAAGTATATTGGTCCTTTCAAAAGGCTTCACATTCCTAAATTATGTCTATAGTAGTGGGTAATACACTGACTTTTCTGAAGATTTAATTGTCTCTAGTATACTTATTTTCACAATCTCTTCGTGTTATATTTGGAAGTGCCATTGTCTCCATTTTACAGAATGGGCAGTGGGGCATACAGAAACTAAACAACTTGCTCAAGGTCACACAAGCAATCAAGCACACAAGCTCTCCTGTAGGAGAGCAGTAGTTTTCACTCACAGTTCCTTCAACTTAGCCACAGGAACACTTGCTCACTCAGTATACTATGCCCAGAGAAAACCCAACCAAAGCTGAGAACAATTCTACAACGCATTTTGGCTACATCTGTATTGTTGACATAAGCTACATAGGTCAGGGATGTGAAAAGTCAAGGCCCCTGACTGACACCCTTGTGGCAGCAGAAGTCCTGAGTGTTGATACAGTTATGTTGGAAACTCTGTCTTTATTGGTGGAGCTTGCTTTTGTTTGTGGGAAGGTTGTTAATTCACTTGTGTGAAGCACAGTTTTGTCAGCAAAGCTCTGCCCACATTGACAGGACTGTAGTGTTACATACTGAAGTCCCTATTCTGGTAAAGTCATCTTGGTGTGTACACCAAACTAAGCACATTTGATTTTATAATCTTATGCAGCTAATTGCAGAGGTTTTGTACTGTAAATCAGTGGCGCTACTCCCGATCTTAGCAATTTGGCACATAAATTCATTGCTCACCCGCAGTATAAGTCTGTAAAGCCAACAGGAATAAATGTGCGGTAGTGGTCAAAACAGGAGCCAAGATGAAAATTCTCAGATCCTGCCCTCGGCTTCAGCTCTCCAAGTTTCAGTTTCTTACCTTCTTGAATAGGCAAAACAGTTACTACTCAATAATCAAGTGTTAAAAACATGCCCTCTTTTTTATTTGTGAAGGACTGTGACTCATAAACAGCTCCACATTCATTAACAATTTAAAAATCAGAGAGTTGTCTAAAAATGTAGTTCACACCTGACAGCAGCAGCACTTAGAGTAACTGTATAATTCAAATGGATTTAGAAGAAAAATCCTATTTTTCAAGATTGTTTAAAGGAGGAAAAGTAAAGCACGGTGGGCAAAGTAAGTATTGGTTTTTAGTTAGTGTGAAAGTAGTCTGAAAAACACAGAGAATGGAGATTTCACTGAGTATGTGAGCTTATGAAAGACCTTTTGGCATACCTTGGTCTCTGTTGTGGAGTTATTTGTTCCTCTTCATACTGAAGCAAGTTTCAGAAACACCTAATCATTGTTAATTCAGCTTCAGCTTTACAAGTGATGAGAAACTTTGGGAATGTAGTATACATAGCACAGCATCTACTTACCAGCGTTTTGAACCCTGTGTCCTTTACCTCTGGTGAGGCCAAGTGAACGTTGTATCCTGTCTATTTTAGGATTGTCTCTTCTCAGTTGTTTCAGTAATTTGCTGTGTGAAGTTAAACAAGTTATTTGTGGCCTGGAGTGCAAAGGTGCTGAAAACCTATTGCTTTTAGAGATGCTCTACTTTGACTTCTCTGCTTCTCCATACAATGGGGCTATCAGTGCCTGATTTTTCACTGAGATCCAGTAGCTCAGTTAGGCTTAATGCCCTTGGAGAATACTGAATGAAAGATCATAATGGTCAAGATTTATTATTAGCTGCAAGCAAATGGGCAGCTTGTATTTAAATATTGTGTTTAATTATTTATACATAATTCCTCACACAACGAAATTATGGAGGAAAATGCTAATTTCTTTCTCCATTCATATTTATAAAGAAGGATTGACTGGTGTCTGAATGCTAAGAAATGTGCATTGGCACCAGATACAAAGCCTATTGAAGTCAATGTGAGTATTTTTCTTGGGTTTTTTTGGTCACTGGATCAGGCCCTTACAGGAATCATCATCATCATCTGTGTCTAAATTCCAAGTCAGTACACCTCCATGTTTTGTTTTGGTCAGTCTCTTGGCTGCCTAACATTGCTGTTTCAAAGGAGAGCAATTGCTGTGTGACCTTGAACTCTACCAGTTACAGTTTCCTATCTGTTCCGGTATTTTCTGCTGCAGCAGCTCAGTCCACTCTGTGCTTAAGGTTAAAGTTGCTACAAGCTTGTTGGTTGGGGCTGTTCGTGTGGATTCGTGTGTGTATGTAAGCAGGTGATTCCAGCCACGATGCTTCTATAAGATTGTTGTGTTCCAGCCTCAACAGACTTAGATATTCCTTGGCAATGAGGCATGACAAGGCTTGGATAGAACTGTATACAAAGCTGGAAAAAGTCAGGCATTTCTAAAAAGGGATTTGCCAGTTATGACATAGCAAATGCTAAATAGAACTTGAGTGAGCTGTACTATGAAATACTATATTCATTTATGATCTAGTACGGTCATTTCAATGTTTTCAATCAAGATAAAATTTTTGGAATATAGTTTCTTGTATATCCATCACTTCTAGTATAGCAACTTATTTTCAGCCACGAAGAGCACTATTTGTAACACTGATTTGGAGAGTCTTTTTGCTTCTGGGAACCTGGGCTCAAATTGTGCTTACGTGCATGATTAACATGAGCCAGGTTCTGAAGCGGTGCTAAAGCATGTTGCTCAGCAGTTTATTTTTGTGACACTATCACTGTTCCTAAAGTGAGCTCATACTTAAGTGCTTCCCTGGATCAGGACAAAATTTGAATGAATTTTTAATTCTTTACAGATAAAATTGAATTACTTGTAAGATCAATAGGAATAGCTTAATGATTTTTTTAAATTCCAAAGGCTATAGATTTCAAATAACCGAATGAGTAGAAATGACTGTTCTCTTAGAAGCTCTGTAACACATGTGCAGCAGTACTTTTTGTATGCATGATAAGCAAAACTTCTTTTTACAAAATGTGAAATCTAGTCTCTTCACAGCTTCAGTGTTGAGAGAGAGACAAAAATTAATAGGATGAGGAATGTAAACCTGTGTTTTATTTCCAAGTAAACAATCTCCTATGAGTTGTTATTTCTTCCTTGGCTCCTGCTTTGAGCAGAAAAATGTTCTTTGACACATATAATACACTTATTTGAAGTAAACTGCAGCAGGCCCAGAAAGGCAGTGGAGGTACACTGCTTAATGCTGCTTGGTAACCTAACTTATGATTTTTGACCCATGGATGCCCTTTTTAAAAGCTGTTTTGATAATATTATTCTCCTACCTATTTGTCCACAGCACATATCCCTGGAAGAAATAGCATAGCAGAGAACTTCATGGGGAGTGACTGAACCTCCCTGGCAGAGCTGGTAGAGGAACGTTGCACGTTACCTTCCAGGACTTTGACCAGAGCTGGTTACAATCAGTCCCTCACTTTCACAGAAGGACACCTGCCCTTATACTAATCAACAAAAGGAGATAAGTGATCCATTGAAGCAAAAATAAAATTTGCAGTGCTCTCAGGGATGTGACCTGGAGTATCTGGCAAAATACCCTGTCCATATTCTGATATATTAGATTTGGTATGTGAAAAGAGACCAGAATACAAATCTTCACATCCCTTCCACTTAGTGACCTCATAGCTCACACAGAAACATCATCGAATAATCTCAATATGTTATAATGAAAAAACCCAACTTCCAGCCAAAAACTCACAGCAGCAAAATATATCTCAGCCTGTTTCATCCAAAACTCCATGCTTCTGGCCTAGAATTTCTTAACAGATAGATGGCTTTTGCTGCGTCCCTTGAAGGCTAAGAAAAAGGCTTGCTCCAACGGAGGAAGCAAGTTTTCGAGTTAAGGAGCACTTGTATAGTATGACTTGCTGGCATCTTTCTTCTTATATGTAAGAGTTCTACTTCCACAATTTTGAGTTGGTTTTGTTATTTTTTAAAATTTCTATGCCATTTTATTTTTACTTGTTTCACCAATCTTCACTTTCAACAGTCAACTGATTGCAGCACATCTGAAGCCTCTTTTAAACAGAATGGTTCACATACTTCTCAACTTTGCCCTGAACCAGATTGCTCTGACTGAACTTAGAGGAGAAAGCATGAACATTGCCCCTGGCCAACTGTGTAGCTTCACAGAGGAAAACTACCTCTGTTCTCATTTTGTCCTCTGGGATTCTTGAAGTTACTGGCAGAGTGATCTGTACATTCCTCTTGCCAGTTGCCTAGAGAAGAATGCTCAAAAGAAGGGAACAAATTCTATCTGTATTTAATGTCTTGTTCTAGCCTTAAAGTAAATCTTAGCTTCATATTACCATGCTGTCACATAATCACAGTCTCTGCAACGTACTGGGCAAAGTGTCCTCAAGGAGCAGCCAAGAGCTAAATTCAGTGGATGATGATACACCAATGAAAGTGAGCTTCCAAAGTGCCAAACATATGTATTTTATTATGGTCATGATGGCTGCAGCAGAACCAAAGGGATTATCTGCCACTGAGATCAAAAATTCAATTTGAGGCAAACTCAGTGCAGAATCTCAGGACAGAGCCTTAAAAAGTTATTCCAGTCTTAGGCAGAATAGGAAATTGCTTTTGTCAGGATAATCTAAGCCTATGAAGCAGGTGAAAAAGCAATGCTAACTGCTGCATCCTTTGCGAGTGCACTGATTGATGCTGGTGACATACGTGGGTCTGGAGATCCCTGTTTGCTGAACCAGCCAGTTCTAGGGTGTAGCTCTATGAGGAGTTCCTGGAGAGGAAGATGAAATTTTTTCTTTGTACCCTAGATCTGGGCAGGCCCTGTTAGTATGGTCAGGCCTGTGAGAGAGAGAGATTATGCTTTAAATGCAGCCTGAGGTTTGTTTCTCAGTTAAATAATTTCAGAGCATATGAGGCTGGAAAGGATCATTGGATTATTTAAAATAAAACATGTATTTCAGGCCAATTAATTTAAAACTGTACCAATCTTCAGAAACTTGATAAAGCCCCAGACTGAAGCATTCTGGTCTTCAGGAGATCAAATTGCGTGTGCCACAGGAGTAGCCGAGACAAAAATGGTTAGATCCCTTAATTGTCTTTAATACCCGGAGGTCACAGATGGATACTTGTTTTTCTCACAACAGAGGAGGTTGATCCTGTTCCTGTGCTGTGCTGCTGCTTCTTGAAATGCTGAATGTCTAGATCACACATATCTATACTGCAACACTTGCTTACCTGGAGGAGAAATATTGCAAAAAAGAGGGGAAGAATTACTGAGGGCCAGTGGAAGAGTGTGGACAATGCAACTGCGTCTGTCTTTCAGAAAGTCACACACATTTTTGTCTTCTCTCTTTCTTAGTGAACTGGACTACCATGATGCTGCAAGTGTCAATGATAGATGCCAAAAGATATGTGACCAATGGGACAGCCTGGGAACACTTACTCAGAAAAGGAGAGAGGCACTGGAGGTAACAGTGATCAGCAGCTTAGCTGAGGCAGGGAGCAGGGAATGAACCATTTGTTTCAGATCTGGAAACAGTGCAATTGAGCATCCACTTTGACATCCAAGCAGCAGTAAACCCTTTCCTCACTTTTCCATTTCATTTTGGTGTGGTTTCATTTGTAAACAGATTGAATTTCTCAGAGCAGACTTGACAGTACTTAGCTGCCAAGGACAGTTCTAAAGCAGCAACAAATGGCATGCGATTTATAGCACTGCTCTGGGAATTTGATGTCCAGCAAGGAAAACAAAAGCCATTAGGCGCTTACCTTTTCATACCTGTCTAAGCATAATCGGGTGAGGTACAGGATAATGAGCAGCACGAGGTTAATTTTTTGGTAGTGAGTATTCCAAAGCACTGAGATACTTTCCAAACCTCTGTTCTTTAAGAAAAGAGGAAGTCACACGCATGTATGCCAAGGTGGAAAACAGATGTCTAACTCCTCCTTTTTACACTTACAAGAAATTACTAAAGCAATATTAGCAGATTTTAATTGATTTGCAGGTAGATCACAATAAGAAAAAGACTTACTTTTTCACTACTGATATTTTAATTTCACCAGTTGTCCTTCTAAGGCGTACACCCCTTTTAACATGTTGGGTATGAGAGTATCTTTTCTGCAATTAGTCCTGTTGCCTTAAGTGAGAATACTTAAAGCAGGTTGTGAAATCAGTCAACAATACAATCAATTGCTTCTGAAAAGATGAGGCATGACTTTGTGCATGGGGGTATGTGTGTGGAGTTAGGTCTTGCCCTAGTAACAGAGGAATGTACCTTTTCCAACCTGTACAGAGAACAGAGAAATTGCTCGAAACAATTGATCAGCTTCACCTGGAGTTTGCCAAAAGAGCTGCTCCTTTCAACAACTGGATGGAAGGTGCTATGGAAGACCTACAGGACATGTTTATTGTTCATAGCATAGAGGAAATTCAGGTAAACGATTGTCTGTTTTTTGGCTTATAGTCATAGGGAAAACAAGAAAGGAAGCTTTTTCTTCTTGGAGAGTAGAACACGTGTAAAGAAAAAAAACATGTATCTGTCTGGACATTTTCTTTGTGATAGCCAATGCCTGCTCTATTATAAATAGGGTTCTTCACTGGTATGAAAGCATATTCCAGAGATCACGGAAGAAGCGATGATCCTGATAAAGTCAATGAGGGCTGTTTCATGAATGTATCTACATGTATTATTTCCTGTATCTACAGATATATGTAGACAGGGTGTTTGAGATGCTGAGAGAGGAGCTGTGCTTATTTACAGCAAGTCTTCCAGATGTTGGAAGAAACGTTAAAGTTTTCATGCTTTCTCTCTCTGTTTCTGATTTTAGAGTTTAATCTCTGCACATGATCAATTTAAAGCTACTTTGCCAGAGGCAGATGGTGAAAGACAGGCCATACTGTCAATCCAGAATGAAGTTGAAAAAGTTATTCAGAGTTACAGCATGAGAATAAGCGCAAGCAATCCTTACAGCACTGTTACTGTGGAAGAGATTCGTAGCAAGTGGGAAAAGGTAACGTATGCTAAATACATCAAGGACATTGTAACATAGTATTCTAGTTTAGGAATACTGTGAATATTCATAGAACTTTACAATAAATCTGTAAATTATTCTAGATCATCAGATGCCAGAATGAACTTTCTGCAGTATCTTATGCTCTCCGTTATGTTTGCTAGGCTCGCTTCGCAATATTCCTTGCTCCCATCACTCAATATTGCCTATGTGCTTTTTGGTGGGGCAAGAGAAGATGTGTTGGGGCTAGTGCAGAGCTGGTGGCTGGCCAGCAGATGGGCCAGGGGGTGCCATCAAGAGAACAGAAAAAGACTGTATTCTTTCTCTCGGTATAAACAGTAGTTCATGTGCCTTTTCTGCCCAGATGTTGCTTTTCACAAGTGTTGTAAAAAATTAGCATCTTTGGCATTAAATGTTCTGTCCAATTAGATTGAAATTGGCAGTTACTGGGGAGGGATTAAAGAGAGGTTCCTAGAGCAATCACACAAACTTTATTTCGTTAGCAACCAAGACAGATAATATGCTGAAGGTAAATGATTGTGTAGAATGTATGAATTTACCAAATACATGAACTTAGACAAGAACACACCCTCAATGGGTTATAAAAACCAAGCAAGAAGGCCTAAATCCCGCAGGGCGAACCGGAAGGTTAAGCCAAAAAAAAGCATTTGCAGTGTATTAGAGACCTTCAGACATACATGATGGACAGAATGTACCTCATGTTATCCTATCATAGTGGCTGTACTCAAATAAAATGTGTTGCACCAACTATACTTAGAACAGTTACTTAGAGATTGAAAAATCACCTTGTTTCAAAAGAAAAACAAAGTAACTGCTCTAACAGCAGTTGAAGTTAAGTAATTGTCTTGAACTTGAATCCAGCCAGAAGTGAAAATTTCTTCTCCGTATCAGTGTCTCTGATCAGGCTGCCCAAGACCATGTTAACAATTTCTTATGTTAGCAACAGAATTGGTAAATAAAATAGTGATCATATTTCTGTCTTGTCCTTCTTATACAGCCTTCAGACCAGTAATAAAAATTAGTAACTGTAAACTTACTTGTTTCATCTGTTTTTAAACTATTCAATTGTACCTACTCCCACTTAGTGCTTTCCCACTGTAACAGGTGAAGCAGCTGGTGCCCCAGAGGGATCAATCCTTGCAGGAGGAACTAGCCCGCCAGCATGCCAATGAGCGCCTGCGTCGCCAGTTTGCTGCTCAGGCCAATGTCATTGGGCCATGGATCCAGACCAAGATGGAGGTGAGTGTCAGACCCTCATGCAGAAGCTGACAAAGTGGTTTATAATTTTTAATCTCTGCTTTATATACACAACAATGTCAATCTCCATGATAGTTCACCAGCGGTTTGATCCTGAAGTATTTAGTTAAGGTGATTTTTAAAACTGTGGAAGCTTGTACAAGTGGTATCTTGATGGTGACCAGGAGATGTAGCTTTGAAAAATCAGTCACTAAAAAATTACTATTTAGCTTCTGCTTTCTGTAAAGGAAAGACACCAGGATCACTGGGATCTCAATACTAATTCCAGAAATAAATGTGCCACATTTCTTTTGAAATATGTTTTCTACAGTAAAATTTCTGTCCCCCCTGTATGAAGGTTTTATTGCTGTTGCTTCTTGGTATGAAAATACTACGTATTTATGTGAACACTGGTCAAATTAGCAAATCCGAGGCTTAAATTTTGTGGGGTGTGGGGTGTGTCTTTTTTTCTTTTGTCAGGAAATTGCCCGCAGCTCTATTGAAATGACAGGGCCTTTGGAGGACCAGATGAATCAGCTGAAGCAATATGAGCACAATATCATTAATTATAAACACAACATTGACAAACTGGAAGGAGATCATCAGCTTATACAAGAAGCCCTGGTGTTTGACAACAAGCACACCAACTATACTATGGAGGTAACCATTTACTCCTTGTTGTACCTGTTAGTTTGTTCTGCCCTCTTCTGCCATATAAGTACCTTCCCTGATCTGAAGACACTGCAACAGAGGAGGGAATTTGGTAGACTTTCTGATAATCTCATAAGACTTGTTTTATTTTCACTTATTTTTACTTGTAATGCAGTACCCATTTAGAAACCAGTTCCATATTTTTCTGGAGCCCGTTTTATTTTTAGTGATCCTTGGTCGTGATATAGTGTTAGTGGAATGAAAAAGGTATCACATAAATATTTAGAGCTGATTTTTTGCTTACTGTACTTTTTATACTCTTAGAAGAGTATAATTGATTCTTCAATAAATCAGTATTTTCTCTCTCATAGCACATCCGTGTTGGGTGGGAGCTCCTACTTACCACCATTGCTCGAACTATCAATGAGGTTGAGACTCAGATCCTCACAAGAGATGCCAAGGGTATCACCCAGGAACAAATGAATGACTTCAGAGCATCATTCAATCATTTTGACAGGGTACAGTACTCCTGCTTTTTCTCAACTAGCAATATTTATTGTTGCCAAAAGCAAGTGTCTTTTCATTCCAAATGTAAGCCTTTTAAAAAACTGCAAATACAGTAGCAATGGGCTTTTTTTAAAACAGCAAAAAAGATACATTAAAAAGAATTTACAGCCTTATGAAATCATAGCATTGTACAGATGCATTAAAGATTAATTTTTACTCTTTGAATGTAATGCAAAATTATAGTCCTGCTAATATGTTTCAGTATTTGTTCAAAAACAGGCAGAACTGGATAAACCTGTGTGTTTTGGAAAATAACGTGCCCGTTTGTTTTAAGGCAGTGCAGCGTGTTCTACGTACTTGCCAGTGGCTTCCATCTCATTAAATTTAGCTGTAATATGGATTACAGGGGTTTTTTTTCTTTGAATTACAACTTATCCCCCTAGAAATAGATTTGTAGGGAATATAGTTGGGGCACTGATAGCTGTCAAAGAAAATACTTTATTTTTCTGGCTGTATGTGGGAAATAAGAGGCTGTTTTTTTCAGTTATTTAATCATGGATGAATGAAAAAGTAGGAATGAAAACACTACTGTGAAGAAACTTAACTCGCTCCTTCTGTGAGTTATGCAGTGTTCATGGATAGAGGGTTAAAAAGATAGCTATTAACAGACAGGGATGTGACATTCGCAGTTGGAGCACAATCTGTACTCGAGTTAGCTCTGATGGCTCTGTGCTCCCATGGACCCACCTTCAAAACCAAGTTCACATTTCAAATACTGAAAAAATATTACCATAATGCAGCACCAGGCTGTTGTCTTTTTCCCAGTACAGATTCCTGTAGTTAGCAGGCAGTACTTAACCCCTGACTTACACTCTCTTACCATGTGAGTCGGCTCCTTCAAATCATTTCAGGCTATAGCAAAATGCCAGTTTCTTTTCACTGACATCCTGTTTGTCCAGCTATACTCAAAATGGTTACCCATACCTGGACTTATACTTGATATGCACTGGATGGTGGTGGTCATATTTGTTAAATATTCTTTAGAATATACTTAACTGGCTAGAAAGAAAAGCAAAATTGCCAAACCTCCACTTTCTGAAGAAACACACAAGCATAGGAAAGGTTAGCTACACAGGAACCAGTAACAAATTTTATGGAAAATCTTAATGTGGTTCTAGTGCAGCATAATTCCTTTTTACATCTTCTAAGGAAGCAGAAGATAACATCACAGAAGCAGAGATAAATTTCCTGGAAATTTATGGTGGAAGGAGAAGCATACTAAATGGCTTTCCCAATGCACTGGAGCAGATAACTGAGCAATTAGAGCTATTAAAAGCAGGCAGAGTACCAGGCCTGGATAAATTACACGCCAGTATTTGAGAGATCCTTTTGAGGGAAACCAGGGACTTTGCACAAAGATTTGACAGCTCCCTAAAGATAAGGAAGCAAGGTGACTGAATCCTAGCATAGCTTACACTAGATGGCCATTTCTAGCCTCCCTGTGTCTTTGTAGTTAGTAGATGAGTTCTCTGCCACACTCGTGGCAAGGCTGGTTCAGTGGCTGAGGAGGTATTAAGGGCATCTCTTGGTGCCTCAGGTCTTGAAGGGAGAAGCTAAATCCTACACCAACCAGCCCTGTTGTTATGGATCTTTAGGCTTTGCAGATACTGTAAGACAGTGAGATGCCAAAGGATACAACAGAGCAAGGGCTTAGGAAAGGTTGTGTGGCCTGGAAGAGGGCACTTGCGTCACACAGCTGCAGGCAGGTTGGAGATGGGCTATGACAATAATGTGCGCAACAGAACTGCTTCCCAGCTCCTAGATCCTTGCCTATCCCTGGCTGTCTCCTTTCTTCAGGCTATAAAGAGTCATGGCTTCAGGCGGTGTCCCTTCTGCGCTTGCTTCTGTTGCAGGAAGCCTGAGCAGCTGGGTCAGAAGCATGACTTTCTATGGCCTCAACAACCTGGGCCTGGACTGCAAGTTTAGCTGCAGACCTTCCTTTCCCCCATGACAGATATAATCCAAAGGCCTTAAAAAAGAGCCCTGGAAGGATCACATTAAGGGAAGGACCATTTTGCATATGCCCCCTTTAGTATACTCCTTCCCTTAGCATCAGCCATGGGAAATTGGTCTAGGAGGACTTTTGCACTGACACAGTGCAACCATTCTGTTCTTAGTAGCATAATGCAAGTTAAAGAAAGGAAGAAGGTAAGATCTACAACCACTCAGCCATCAAGCCAGGCTTTCTGCAAGGGGACAAATAGTAGAAACACTGATAAAAGAGAAGCTTATCCCGATTGAATTACATGGTAATTTAATGGGCAAATGCAACTCAATTTACACAGGCTAGAAGGAGACATTGAACAAACATGTTTGAGAGAGGCAGGCTTGTTTTTCATTTTTATATCCTTCCTATGTCCTTGCACACTCAAATATTTAGTGTTAGTGAATAAAGGAAACCCAGGGTGCTTCACAGCTACTTCAGGGTATACAAAATAATGAAGACTCTAAACTTGGAATTTAGATAGAGAAGGCAGTAATGGATTCTTTTATGGTCTTGATTATCTTAAATAGAAATGAAGATGAAACTGGATCATCCAAACGTAAGCACTAACATGAAAAATACTGGCTTCTCCATGTTAGGCAGAATTAGCAGCATATGTAATAATTTTGTTGTGCTTAGCATCATTTCTGAATGCCTGACATAGTTTAAAAAATACACTGAAAGAATTGCACTGCTATTCACAGTGATGAATAGCCAGAAAAATCCCCAAAATTAATACTGTCCCTGACGAGTAGGCTTTAAATACGTAGGGACAACTGAATCATTTATGCATGCTATAGCTCTGACTTCTGTGGCATTTCTCCAGTTTAAGACATATCTTAATATTTGTCTCTTAGTGTGTGTTGAGGATGTCAGCAGAGTACTAACATGCAGAGTAGCACCCTTCCCCATTTTAAAGAATGTACTTTGGTACACATAAACCTAACAACTTTTTATAAAGCACTTCTAGAAACAACTTCCTTAGCTTATAAATCTGAGAAAGGAACCCCTATCTTCCTCCCCAGGAAGAATATATATAAAATAAAAATCTTACAGTTCATAACCCATTATGGGGCTTAATTCTGCAGTTGTTAGTCCTTTGAAAAAGAGCTAAATTATTGGGTGAATTGTTTTAAATGGCTTCTACATCTTGAATATTCAAAAGAAAACTATCCTGTATTTTACAAGGGGTATTTCTCTGTATGTGTGTACATGCCCCTGATTCTCAAACTGCACTGTGGGCACCGTGCATATAAAAATTACAAGGGCAGGAAGAGTTGTGTTTCCTTCAGTGCACCCACCAGCAGAGGTGTGCTAGCACAGAAAGCGTTACGAGTCATCCTTGTTAAAGGCAAGTGATAAATAGGCTGTCTCCCCTGGGGCAAGGTGGCAGCCCCCCAGGCATGTACACACGCTGGTACCCCAGAGAAGTTCCAGAAGATGCTGCTACTTACCCACTACTCCTTTCTGGAGGCTGTGCCTGAAGGCCCAGTCTAGTTGTAGGTATAAATATAAATCTTTAGCAACAATGGAATGTGTCCTTCCTTAATGTGACTGCATAGAGGAAGAAAAGAGAAAGCGGGACACAATGTCTGAATCACAGAAGCAGTTTAGAAGCGTTTGAAATGGTGCATAGCTGAATTATGGTATGCAGACAAATCGGGACGCCAACACAGATATGTTGTCAGTCACTGGTTTTGAAGTCTTTTTATGCACGGATTCCTTTTTCAGATTCAGTATATTTAGTAAATTCTAAATAAGAGTGCGAAGTATGTGATAAAATATCTGCAGCTGCTCTGCATGTAATATCCTAATGGCTGTTAACATATTCTACTATTGATTTTTGTGCAAACTACAGATTTTAAGTAGGAGCTCTGCACGCAGAACAATAGCATCATGCCACCCTATATTTTACTAACATAAAAAGAACAGCTCCCTATTAAAGGAACCACATGATCAGGCTTATGCAGGTCAATTAGCATTCAGGAAACTGAAGGACATATTTAAGAATGGATTACTTTGTCTCAGAAGCTCACTTGTTTTATAAAGCCATATATAAATCACAAAGGGGAAGAAAAAGATTTCTGGGGACTAATAACGAAACATGGAGGGGGCTTTCAGTGTTTTACTTTGTACTGGCAGGAAAAGATGAACAAGGCAAAGTTATTTATATGCTTTAAAAAACTAATTTCAATGCTTAACATTGGTCTGCAAACAATAAAAATAAACACAAAGAACCATTTCTCAATGAGAAAGCCCTTGTATGGGTTTGAGCTATACATTAATTGCAAATTAGCATTGTATGCCATGAAACTCTGATACACTGCAACGGCAAAGATGCCTTTATAGGCCATATATGATGCAGATTAAAAAAAATCACTATGAGAATGTGAGAACCTGCTGTAGCCTGTGAAACAACTACTTGGGCCCTCACTGGGGCGTCCCACTTAACCAGATGACGGTTGTGAGCTCCAGCACAACCATTGCGCTCCACTCCTAAAGAAAATGGTTTCTTGGTAGATGTGCTGGCCTCTCTCATTCCCATCTGCCCTCTACTACCTGTTGTACAACTACTGCTGCCATGCGTGCCTGGTTAGGGAGCTCAGGCACATACTGACCACCCACCTCTCTGGTGTAGTCAAGTAGTGAAGGACACGTGGTAGAGGAGGACAAGGGACAGGATTTGGCTCTTAGCTCCCATTTTTATATAATTTTATTTGCAGTCACACAGTCATATCTTTGGCTTTAGAAATACGGTAAAATGAGCTGACTTCACTCCTGGTGTAACCTGCCATAGCCTGTCTCCAGGATGGCTTTTAAGAGATTCAAGCCAGCCTAGATTATCATTTTGGAGTGATAAAATAAAACATTTTGAATGCTTTATAGCAAGAATTATCTTATAAAATGGAAATAGTAAAGGAAAAAAACTTCCTTGTGATTATGGCTTTTAACTAAATGCTGCTCCAGATATACAGCTTTGCTTTATGTCTCGTCAATGACTTGCCACTGTTATTTTTCTCATCTTCCCTTTATGGAGCTGGTGGAGGTTAATGCAGAGGCAGTCAATATAATAACGGCATGATACGTCAAAAATTCATGGCATTATGAACTTAGCAAAACACCACTTTATCCCATTAGTTTATTAAATAAACCCAGTGCATTTGTTAAAACTCCTATAATTTTAGTTATGCATAACTATATAGAGGTTTTAAAAAACAAATTATTCATCTAGCAGGCAAATATGTAATATTCAGAAAACCCTGAATCTTCTCCAAACTGTCAGTCTGTAAAATCAATAAAGGTAATAATTTTTTATCTTATAACATCTCTGTAATTGTATTCATGTTAACTCAATCTGAAGTACAACTCTGATAGGACACATTTTGTATGAACAGAAAGAAAAAGACGAGCCAATCTGATTTTAAGAAGATAGTGTGAAATTCTTGACATCCAAAAGGGAAGAAGTACTGGTTCAAAACAATGATCCAGTTTGATGTGGTGTTATTAGGAGCCATTTAATCTGGAATTCAATGGGGCTTTTTTAAAGTCAGTTTTCAAAGCAAAAGCTCACCGTATAGGTTATTAAAGATGACAGATAACTGAAAATCAGTTATGTCAGCTATAAATTTATTTTGGATCTAGACAAGAAATAATTTTTTTGTACTTCTACTCTCTTTTAAGATATGCATATCCAGTTGTTAAGTAATGTTATCAGATCAAGAGTGAAGCAACAGCAATTGAGTGGGGAAAAAATGCTTTGCCCAGGTCCAGTCATCATTTTACTGCATCTCACATACACTGTATGACAACAGAAAATGAAGGAAGCAAATGGCAATTCAGTGGAATAAAAACTGCCTCATCAGCAAAAATGTTAAAAAAGCACCTGTAGAGGAAGCACAGTTTTAACTCTGTATTTGAAGTAAGGACCCTCTTCCACTAAGAAAAAACCTACAACATGAAACCACAAAAATTGTAGACTTTTTAGGTAACTCATTGCAATATGTTGACATTATGTTTCCATGAACTTCTGTAAAAACACAGTTATTAATACAAGAGCAGAGCGTTCTTTACTAACCCACTAACCTGATTGTGATTTTTCTTTCTTTCCCTTTACCTTCCCAAATGCATGGCCTGTGATGGGATGCTAGGATGAATCTGACAATCTACACTCTGATGAATTTAAAGCCTGCCTCATCAGTCTAGGACAGGTTGGAAATGACCTGCAGGTAGAGGAAACTGATATTGTTCTGTTTGCAGACAGGCCAATATAATAATAGCCAAAGAGATTGTGGGTTTAAATGCCAATGTATTGGTAATAATGCTTTGAAAAGATCTTGCCTCTGGGAGTGCAGCTGGATTAGATGGACTGTCAGCATCACTTGGAGCCATATTTTTCTAGGTATTTTCCAGATATTTTTCGGGTTGTTTCTTTTACTTGGTTTGAGAGGTTTTATTTGGACTCTGCTAGATAGCTATGGGGAGCTCCTATGCTTCTTGCACTCAGTCTTTTGCCAATTTTCCTTTCCTCAGACTCAATACAAGCTCTTTACTGCTTTCTCCTGATTTAGGATGACACAATGTCCAAACTGCTACATTATATCACAACACAGAGGAAACAGTTACCTTCTTACTATCATGCCATTTAATGTTTACTCAGCTTTGAGTCAGTAATGCCACAGATAATGTTATTGCCTGGAACATGAGCAACCTCCTTTTATATAAGGTCTTCCACTGACCTCCTTCTAAGTCTTGCAAGTCTCATCCTTTAAGCCTGTATGTGCATCGCTCTGCTGTAGGCCAGGTCTTGATAGCCGGCATTCAGGGGAGAATCCCTGTACTTATTTCCCATATGTCAGCAGACAGCTCTCATGGTGTACCTACCTTAGCCATGGAGTGGAGTATTTGAAATAGTCGGACTGTTTTTAACTATACTTTTTGTCACTACAGCACCCCATGCAGAACCTTTCAGAGACATTTCATATAAGGGAGGCAGCTTGAGCATCCCTGAGTTTGACTAGTTTAGTAACAAACTTTTCTCCTTACCCTTCTCTTTGTCTTCTCTGGTTGTGTTCTGTTTTCTTGTCTCATTCACCTCCTTTTCTCCCTTATCTCTCCCCTGACCTTTCCTGATGTTACTTTTTGTGGTGAAAATATCTGTTTCCTATGTGTAATATGTTAGTTACTTCTTCCTTTAAAACTGATGATGATTCTGGTGACCTGCTTGGGCAATATCAATGAATGCTGTTCATACACTGGATCCAATATGCCAATGTTCTAAACTCATCATCTCTCTGGAAATTACCTTGGATTCTTCAAACCTTCCCTTCTGTATTCCTTGTGTTGTTTGGGTCAATAGAGGAAGAATGGATTGATGGACCACGATGATTTCAGAGCTTGCTTAATTTCAATGGGTTATGATTTGGTATGAATTTTAAGAAACAATGGCAACTGATTCTGCTTAAAGCTTGTAACATTAACCACAGCAACGCTAAAGCTTACTTAAATTGACAGAATGCTAATAATATAATTTACACTAGAGATACTAGTTTCTTGTTTCTTTGCTTTTTCTCTGTTTTCAAATGGATAAAGAGGAAGTTAAAAGTAAAACTAGACACTTGAAAACCATATTCTATGGTCTGCTGGATTGCTCTTTGTATCAAGGAAACTTTAAAAGTTGTAATTAACAGTTATAAAATGAATTAATTTTTCTTTCTTCTTTTTTATCTGCATGAGGAAGAATGAGTTTGATGCTGTTTAATTCTCATAAACTGGCTTTGGGGGTTGCATTTGCTTTCCTTCACTTATTTATTCTAAAACTTTCCCTCCAAATTCACCCTTCTTAGTGGAAAAAAGAATTACCCTTAGTTGAACTGTCCTGTATTTGGCATGAAATTTTCGGAATTGTTTCCCTTACTTCTTAGTTCAATGGGTCTGCAAGTGCACTGCTGCTTGGGCTATTGTTTCACCTCCCTGTGTGGTACCTAAACTGCAGTCATTTTAGGATGGAGTGGAAAATGAAGTGTTAAGACAAGTTAAACAGGCACTGAGGGAGTGTGGGAGGGGGGAGAAGTTGCAGAAAGTTAATCGAAAGGTACATACTATGTATTTAGGACAAAGAATACATTTTTCAAAACCACCGAGTCCTTTTTACAAAAGAGGGATGGGCTGTTGGTGATTGATATTACGGTGACCATTTTTTTGTTTTGGATTCTGTGAAAGGGTGAAGCTGAGTTTGCCCGAATCATGTCTCTGGTTGACCCCAATGGGCAAGGAACTGTCACTTTCCAGTCATTCATTGACTTCATGACCAGAGAAACGGCAGACACAGACACGGCTGAGCAAGTGATAGCTTCCTTCAGAATCCTGGCTTCAGATAAGGTCAGTCATAGTGCTTGCTGGCTGCAAGTGTTCAATAGCGCTCCTATTTAGTCCTTCTTTGCTGAAGGTCTTATACAAGCCTTTTAGCAATAGTGAAGCTTTGTTTTCAGTTTGTCAGACTTTGGAGAAAGCACTTGCCTTTTCTTCTTGTTTGGAACCAAGACTCTTAGCTGAAATGGGTGCAGAATTCAAGGCTTGGTTTGTATACCCTCATATCATAAAGACCCAACATAAAATTAGACATCTTGGAGAAAACTTAGACAGTTTGTCTGTATAATGGATGTATTGTGCATCAGCTTATTTCCACACAACAGCCCTGATTAGAGTGGAACTCATTCTGCCTTTCATGCTGTTGTCTGGATGTTTCGATGCAGAGTTTGGCTCTCTGGAACACAGCCTGGGTCAATTGCACAAGACTGTACCTAATTGTGACCCATGTTGTAACATGACAGCTTATTCAACAGGGCGATGCAATGTGGTGTACTGCTATCCTAGGAGGAGGACTCTTCCTCTAGTTACTGGGTACGTGGAGGGAGCTCCTGAATTTGGCACACTTTCCTCCTCACAGCCAGATCCACTGGTGAGTGAGTGGTGTATGAAGATGAAAGGGAGGATAATGGCAACACAAGAGCTTCTGGAGGAGTTAGGGCCATAAACAGTGCTGTCAGGAAACCAATCCTGTGCTATGGAGAAAGGAGAGATCACGGCAGTACAGGTCTATTTGCCCAAGCTCGCACTATTGATTTTCTGATTCTGGCTGTTTGTATTGATTTTGTGATCTCAGTTACTCTGGACCACATTTTGAATTCCAGACATGTTTTCAGTAGGTATTCATGTGGAAGGTGAAAGCCAAGGTCTCGGGAAAAAATAGTTTTCATTACATTGCTATTTTAAATAATGTCAAGTCTGTTAACAGAGGGTATCCTTCTTATCATAAATGCAAAGCATTAAAAGCAATAATGCGTCTCTCATTATAGATATATTAGGACCCTGAAACTAACAGGATCTAACTGCAAATGTGTCTTCCCTGTCACTTTGGAAGGGGCAGTAGTGCACTTCAGAGATACGGACTGCCTGTCCATGGATGAGTTGCATCAATAGCAGTCTACCCATGGCTGCACAGTGCTCAGTAGCAAACATAACAGAGTCACATATCCTGAGACTAGATTTTGACCTAATCCGTTTGTCGGTAGGACTGTCCCCCTCAAATCATCATTAGGGATGGAATTTACCGAGGGAAATATTTGGTCTTGGGAAAATAGGCAGGATGTCTGAGTTTATTAGTCACAGCTACAGAAAATAAACATATTTTGTGTCTTTGAAGAATATATACTGAATTTGTCAATCCTTTTTCCCCTCCCAGCCTTATATCCTGGCAGATGAGTTACGTCGAGAGTTGCCTCCTGAGCAGGCTCAATACTGCATCAAGAGGATGCCTCCGTACACCGGCCCAGGTTCTGTTCCTGGGGCTCTGGATTACACCTCTTTCTCATCAGCACTGTATGGAGAGAGCGACCTCTGATTCTTTAATTGGCCGTACTTATGGTAGACACTAAAAATACCCACCTTATTGCCCAGATTGCTTCTCAAAAGCTTTGACAAGCTGATTTAAAAACGAGTTTTACAAATACAGTAGGTACCGTCAGTGTAAAGTGCTAGTAACTAAAGTAACTAGTGTATATTAAAGTGTGCAGCGCGCTAGATTTCTGCATTGTTGGTTTTAGGTTGTCTGTCCTATACAGTGCTAGAAAAAATATTTTAAAAAACTGCAAGATATTAACTTTGGAAATATCCATTCAGAAAATAGAATGTAAGACCTGAGAAGGTTGAAACTCACAAAATATTTCTCCATTTTCAAAAGGTTTCAATGCCATATGTGCTTCTTTTATGATGTTCATAAAACTATGTTAGAAGTCATGTTTTTTTCTTTCGTAGAGCAATATTATTTTCCTCCAATGATTTCTGATTTTGTATGCTTCTACTGGTGGAATTAAAATAAAGTATTAAAATGCACTTTTTCAGGGAAGAAATATATCAACGAAGTAAACTGCTTAATTACAAAAATAATCCAGAATGTTTTTGTCTCTTAACGATGGTTTTCTTTTATCACGAAGAGTTGTAATATAGGGGGAAAAGCAGGTTTAGAGTTCTGTAAGCAGTACTTTTCTTTTAAGCCTTTAACTTTTACAGCTGAGGGAGTACAACTTTTATAATCAGAAATAACAAAGGAAGCGAATTTCATGTGAGCTGTTTTGAGACCCTCATTCTTGTCTGTGTTGGACAGTCTTTGTTTCTCAGTATAAGAAAGCCGGTCCCTTGTTGTATTAGTGGGCAACGTTCATCTTTATCCTGCAAGATCCCATCTGAGCAAATGTAGTGTGGTCGTCTTGCAGCTTTAACTGTTCAGTGCTCAAATTAGAGTTTGTCTTGGCTTCTACTGGATCACAGGCAGTTATCTCTGTATTTATGCTCCTGTGCGTTAGTTGTTGTACTGTTGGTATTTTTTTCCATCTTGAGAAATGATAGAGAAGTAAAAGCAGTAACTTTTTTTACTTGAATCCTACTGACACTGAGGAAATGCAATGTAATCAAACAAAATCATTTACAAATGGTGAAATGAGCTGTGCAGCCCAGTGCTATTAAAGCAATGATGTGCCTATTAAATAAAGTCTGCTTTTCAAAACTTTATGAGACTCTGTCATTGGCAGTCATCAGTGGTTTGCTCTAAGAACTGGAAATATTTCTGAACATTACAGGAGGTTTCAGTCTACTAAAAGTAAAAATTCAAAAAGTATGTCATGCATTTCTGTACACTGTGTTTTCATAAACAAGAGTCGCTACGTGCAGGAGGTGTGGCCTCATGAAGTGAGATGGAACTCAGAATGAGTGGGACAGGGTTTCCTTTTAAGTGACCTGAGCACAGGTGTCCATAGCTTGTTAGACTCCTAGCTGAGATTGATTTCAGTGAGCCTTAGGCACTAATGCTTTTGAAGATGTTGGCCTTAACTTTTCTGTATCTCTTTTTTTCCTCATGCGCAGATGTTAAGTATGTAATGATGTTTTCACTGGCCTTTGCTTGGAAATCTGTGAGTGATTCAAATTCAATTCTAAAGCAGGCACCCTGCAAGTAAGGTGCATGGGGTGGGAGCAATTTCAAAACAATCCCAGAGGAGACAGGCAATGACCAAACACCTCTTCCTTCTCCACCCTGCGTACAAAGGCTGGCAGAGGACTTAGAGATGTATTAGGGCTGTACTGGGGCTAGAATCACATCTCCTACAGTGCGTGTGCGGCCTCGCACGCAGCCAAAAGCTGCTAATGCCACTGCTGATACTGACATGGTGCAGTGCCATCTCTTTGTGACGGCCGTGCCCCTGCAAACTTGGTTGGGAAGCTCTGCCTTAAAGCAATGGCATTTCCAGCTAAATGACTGCTGGGCAGGCTGAATCCTATTCAAAAATAAATCTGTATAACTCTCATTGTCACAGTTTAATGCAACTAGAAGAATAAAATGTTGCGCTTCCAAATATGGCACAAAAGCAAAATTCCAGTGCTACAGGCCGGATTATGCTAAAAATTGGCACAGAGACAGTTTATATCTGACACACTTCTATTGCGTGTCAGTTGTGTTCTCTACCTGCTCCTTTTTATATTGTGATATTCTTCCTATTTTTGATAGTATGGAAGGGACTTCTAAACTCCGCCTTTAGCTAAATGTTCTGTTGATTAAAGCACATGAGACATGATGTTATCAGCAGCAAAAGACTTTTGCAAAGTAATTTTTTCACTCCCATATCAGGTTTCTAATTTCTGAAGTAGAGCTAACACAACCAGTGGCAGAGCGCTGCGAGGATTAATTACCCATCCGTATTTGCCTAAAAATGTTATACCGAATTTATTACTTTCATATGTCTTTCGTATGAAAAAAGATGTATCATGAAGTTATTTCTCCCAGCATCATTTTTAGGGTAACTAGATTAAATAAGTAACCTGTGTTATTTTAACCTGAAGTGGTTAAAATTCAAAGTTTTTTAAAATATTCTGTGGTCAAGTCCCAGGGCAATGGTTTTAATAGAGAGATTTCATGTTCCTCTAAGGCTCCATTTTCACTAGGTGGCATTTGTATTTTTCTGTAGCATCACTCTGTTCACTGTGGCTTCAGCGGCATTTTCTGTCTACGCAATTCTGGCAGCAAACTAGCTTTACTATAAAAAAAGCACAGTTAGCTGAGCCTAAGGTCATGAATGTACTGATCGCAGGGGCCAAATCAAGGTTCAACAGGTGAAACTACAGCATTATTTTGATGATCATGTGAATGAAGCTTATAGAAAAATTCAAAATAGTCAGTAAGGTTTTAAGTTGCTTTAATGACTGTAAGACAGATGTCTTCTGTGACTTTACATGGCTACAGCAATTCACTCAGAAACTTCCTGCCAAGATAATCTTGTCTTTGCAGTAATCATTTTCAGTCACTGATCTCCAGAAAGGTCCTGATGCAGGTAGAAAACAGTGTTGTCAGCTCTGTGCTACCTTCATACCTCCTTTCTTCATGTATAGAGTCTCCAGCACTTCTTTTCTTACCTACTGGCCCCAAAAGGCTTGGACCAGAGCCACTCCTAGCGGCTTGAATTTTCGTCAGAACACCCTGTTGTTCAGTTTGCTCACATCTTGGAGAAGACCAGGCTCTTACGTTCAGGTAGTTCCTGGTGTCTGTAGAGGTTATCCCAAACACAAGTGGTCTCAATGATGGAGGAAAATAGTTCCTGTTAGCAGCTGGATTTGGACAGTTAGCAGTTTTCATTTTTGGTTTAAATGGCTTGTGGTTAAGAGTAATTCTGTAAGGAAGTAATTGTTTGATCATTGCTAATATATGAAGAGGCGCTTAGGAGCATGCCTCCAGCATTGGTAATGGTGTCAGTATTTTTTGGTGTGCTTCTACAGGCAGTTCCAGTAATACTTAGATGAGAAAATACTTAGATAAGAGGTGACCCTTCCAAGTCCTTGGTCCTCAACTGTTTCAGTGGGACTGTGCCTCTTGGAACTCCATAGTTCCAGACTTTTAAAAGAGGAACAAGCCTGAGGTCATTCTCAAAACAAATAAGGAACAAAGTCAGTCAAAGTCTGACATAAACAAAGCAAGCAGGGAATAATCTGTGTGAAAATTACTTATAAAGAAGGATCAGCTCAGTCAAGCAAGAAGCATCCACATCATTTCCATATTTTGAGCACAAAGTGAAAATTATTCAAGCTGGCTCTCTGCTTGTGTTATACTAGAAAATGACATTAAAGCAGCTGTAAATTTAGCACTGTGAAAGTTTAGCACAATATGCCTCTGCTTTGGGTTCCTGACTAACTTATTTCTTACCAGGGGAAAATGCTTAGCAGTCTTTGAATTATTGTATTACGTCAGGATGTATGTCTGAAAAACCTTCTGTGCATCTGAAGACAGAGCACTAGAGGAGGTGATGCTGTGGTGGCGGGAACATTGCAGTGCACTGCACAAAAAGCACCTCAAAGGTTCTTCAGAATCAGAAATGCATCCCAACATCCCCCGAGATGCAAAAAATACTCAAATATAAAATACGCAATACCTACTATAATTATACAGTATGGCCATCGCTAGTGTTACTTCAACCTTCCTGGTCACTACGGCTTTTCTCTCTTGGTAAATATTAACAATGTTTCAGAATAACTGAAATACCTGTTCATTCCCCATGTCGCTCTTCCCCAAGCTTTATGTGCGCTTCCTTGCTTGTGCATCAGCCTACCTTCTGGTTGTGTTCAGAGGGCACTTTATCTAAGGAGCAGCTTCACCAGGGTAAAGCCTGCACTACAGATAGCTGTTCCTGCATTCTGGTGAGATTCTAGTTGTTTCACACTAAATATTTTATATAGGAAAACTGACTGTTCTAAACGGGATTTGATTTGATTTGATTTTAGTCTCCTTTTAAAATCTGTGATTTCTTTCTAATTTTAAGCCAAGGTGTGGGCTGCCACCGTAATGGACAACTCTATCTCCACTTTTTCCATTATCCCATTTATTTATAAGTAGAACAGTTCCCTGGTCTGGTTGCCATGCTGGCTGGGAATACATATCCAGGGGGCTGAGAACAGTAGATTATCCCTTCCAACAGCAGCATGTATTTACCTTACCTTAAAGCGGTTGTGTAACTGTGGCATTAAGGGACCGAATCATGCACTTTCACTAAAGAACGTTTAGGTGTAGACAACAAACCTTGAGCCAGTACTAGGAATACCACTCATTTCCCTCAAAGTACGAGCGCAACATTAAACGACAAGCCGTCTTTTCCATATGTGAGCTTGACTAGGATTTCATATTCTAAGCTTCCAAAGAAATTCCTCTGCCAATTTGCTAGGTTTTGGGAAATTTCATTAGCATTTGTAATACTTCTTTGCACAAATTTGATTATCAGCATATTGCTTTAATTACTTGGAAATCAAATAGATTGGATGACTGTCCTGAGGGGATAAATGTCCTGAGGCTATTTTAACACCCATCCATCCCTCATCTACTTGCTCCTGGATGTTCTGTTTCAAAACCTGGATGGTTTATTTGGCCACAATTCATGGAAACTTTCTTCCCTTCAAGATACTTGTTAATGCTTTAAGTGAAAAATGCCCTTGAGAGCTGTCCTCAGGAGGGGTTGGTTATCATATATGCTGGCCTCAGCTGGACCCTTCCAGCTGCGCAATGGCTACTTGCGCAAGAAGCCCGGGTATCGAAGAGCTCTAGCAGGAGACCACAAGCAGGGAGTGCCTGTCCTGTTTCAGGCTTAGCTACTCTGCTGTCAAGAGTGAAGGAAACTAAATGTTTGCATAAGTTGCCAGCAAGTCATGCCTTGTTTGGGACTGAACTGTCAATATAGGCACATCAAATTAATTAAAAAAACCTGAAAACCAAACCACCACAGAAAAACGTAGAATGGCTGTATGGAACATCTTGTTCAGACTTGTAACCTGGCTCTGACAGTTACCAATAGCAGGCACAGTGCAAAAGCGAGGCAGCCTGTGGCCAGGTGAGTCTCTGAGCCACCAGCAATTGGTGGGTCAAGAACTTATGGAACACTGTGCACCGGTGCCAAAAATTTAGTCTGTTTTTCTGCTAAAGCAGTATCTTCTCTGAGAGTTCTTTTTCTATTCACCTCAGTAGAACCTACTGCTCCTATAAATTCTCCAGCAGGCTATTGGATATGCTTGGAAAAAAGGTCTGCTGTTTGGTCTTCTATCTTTTGCAAACTGTTCCTCAAAATCTTTTTGGTTTCCCTTATTATCTGTTTACACTGACCCTGCCAGAATTTATAATCCTATTTTCCCCATATCGACATGATGCCAGCTTTCTGAAGGATGCTTGCAAAATGCAGGCAATCCAAGAGAGAGGAAATCCTACCTCCCATGAGATAAAAACCCAAAAAACCCAGTCATGGTCTTAACAAACTCTTTAGCCAAGCTGATTATTTAAATGAAAATCAGACGCCCAGTAATGTTTGGTGGATGCCCGGGTGAGCGTGATGAATGTGTATGGCAGACACAATGCTGTCGGACAGTACATCTCTGAGGTCCTGTCTACTGACGTTGTGATTAAACCAAGGACACAGAATTTAATATTGCGTAGCATGTTCAGTAACAGCCTTGCTGTTATCTGTGCATCGTCTAGGGCCAACATGCCGTGACAGTTCTAACTTTTAGCTTTGTTATTTGCTAAGGGAAGAAGATAAAGCCTGATTTGCCACGGCAAGCTGGCAAGCAACCGTACTGTCCAGCAAACGCTCCTACGACTCAGAAATAATAACTGTCATTATCTAAAGTGATTTGTGGAAGAATGAGCTGAAATGTTAATATTTTGATATGTAAATAAAAATGTACAAGTATCATTACGTTATTTAGCCATTGTATTGAATTTCTTTTTTTCCCATTTTTCATTTGAATATAGTTGCATATGCACATGTAAGAAGCTGAAATGATGCTTGTCGCAAAACCACAAATGTAAATGTTATTAAAAAAAAAGACAACACATTTTTTAAAGCTTTTCATTCTTCTCCTTAACAATCAATACATTTCTCTCAGCCATCTAAACTTAAGACTGGCCTAATAGCACTCCAAATTAAATATTTTTATTATGTTTGAGGAAAACCCTTCTTTTCATCAAAAATTAATAACTGGCTTTTTCATTTTACTCCAGCAAGGCAAACTGAAAACATTCATTCATGACTGAGCCCAGCTGACCGCCCTGCCACTTCCCCTCTTCTGGGAGCTTGGGCAGATTTTTCGTAAGACTCATTTTCCTTCGAGCCAGACCAAGAACCCGGCTGGCCCAGTTGCAGAGAACAACTGGAATAGCTATAGTGGAACAAATATCCTGCCAAAGCCCTTTTGGAATAGCTCCTTATGTCAACACCTAGCGCAGAGTCACTACCTCTTTTTATAATGGCGGCATTTAATGGAAGTGTTGCTCTGCAGACAGGATTGCCTTTAGCAGAGGCCACTCATTTGCCTCGTCTGAGGAGGCATCTCTCTTCCTGCGAGCGTTATTGTCTCTTCTCAGATGACTTTCCCTTCTAACCCTGTCACTAGCCTCTTTCCGTGACTGCCCGTTTCCCGCTTCTAACAGCTGGCCTTTAGAGTTTAAATGTTCCTGACTGGAGATGTTAACGTAAACCTAGTTTAATGACCTCAACGCTCCCTTGAATCGGATTTTGAAGGGAGGCGCTTTATTTCTACTTCATCAGAATGCTGTGATTCTCGATTTGTACTAAGGCAATAAATAAAGTATTATTCCCTTTAGTTTTATTTAATTTTTTATTTAATATCTCTAGCTTTACCTGCTACTCCTGGAGCACACTCTAAATTAGACCCTTCAATAGACAGGTGGCCTCTCCAGCCACCACCTGTATATAAAAAGACATTTGTGGAAAATGAAGATTTTAACCACAGATTATTCCACCAGCTCTTTCTGGCATCAAAATCCAGGTGCCTGCAGTGAGTTTAGCTCAACACAGCAAAGAGGGGAGAGGAGAGTTAAGCCTGATGAACCTAGCCCCCAGCTTGTACCCTCTTCATACTCTCCTGGTAGCCTTGCCAGCTCCCAACGTGCCTGCCCTGCATGATGTAGAAGTGCAAATAGGAGAGAAGAAAAGCGGATGTTAATACAGAGTATTTTCATATGCCACAACATACAGGGAGACTGTGGGCATTCTCAGATCCACTTTCTCTTGCAGCACACTGATGGTACCCAGGAGCTCAAGTCTTTGACAGATGCTCTATTAGATGAGGGGCTCTACAGTATATAAAGACTGCTCCTAATCTAGGGAACAGTTGGAAAATGGACTCGGAAAATGGACTCAGAAAATGCTAGATGGGATGTAGTAATGCTAACAGAGACTTCTGAGAGCTTGTCAGCAGATCTTAGACTGCTTAACACATTTTAGGTTTTACAAGTGTTAAGGCCCAAAAGTCTTCTAGTTTGACAAGACAAAAAGATGTCAAGACAAAAAACAAATCAAAGGGAATTATTGTAGGCTATGTGCAAAAGAAGAAACTTTTCATTTCCATGTTGAAAACTAGCCAAAGAATAAGACCTGACTGGTGTAAGTAACCACAGGGTGGAAACACTAGGCCTTTAGGGTGACAAAGTACACTCTGGGCATGTTTGTTTTAATGTAAATTTACACTACTGATAGCAAAAGAAGGGCTCAGCCCTAGAGCAGCGTTCCCTGTCAGTGTCTCTTGTTCATGCTGTGGTTACTGCTTGCAGATGCAAGAGGCTGCTTCTTCCTCCCAGTTTGATTTCTGAAGCTTGGGTGAGATTTAGAACCAACACTACCTGTGAGTATTTCTTCAAATCTTAAAATCTAGAAGACTTTCAGCATTAAGGTTCTTTTCTTTCTGGTAACTTTATAATATTATACTACTGAGATATTTATGTAATTTAATAATTTGATGTGAAAACAATTTTCTTTATTCACAGTTAATATTTCCAGCAAAAGCAGCTCTCTCAAAGGGTTCTTATTTCTGGAACTGGTTTCTTAAACTTGTTTTCTAGCTCATGTCTGGGACTCGAATCCTTGCCCCGTCTCCTTGCTCCTGACCTCATCAGCTTCCTGCTCCCCTCTCTTTCTGCACTCCTACCTAGAATGAATTGAGCACATGGGAGGGGATAGCATTGCTCAGACCAGTTTGGAGAGGAGATTGTAACTGCCCATAGAAAGGGTAGAGAAAATGTCACTGCTATGTCTGTGATCATAAGCAGTTTTCACAAAGGGCTGAAACCTAGCGGCTTGGACTTTAAAACAAATTGAACGAACCTTGCAGTTTCAAAGTCCTTTAAAGGAAAGAGCATTGCCCATAAACCATGCTTTTCTCATAGACAGTTGATAACATGCAGGATTGCTTGTATGTGTCAGTCAGAGAAAGCCAAGTAGGATGCTGGTCTTTCAAGGTATTTTACACAGGATTCCCTCTGCCCTTGCAGAAAATCTTAAAAGGTTTGATGTTCAACGAAAGATAGCTATATCAATGTGGCTATGCACTCCCTGGAACGGAGTCATGACTGACAGCCAGGAGCACTGCTTGAAGCTCTCTGATGCCACTCACATGTTGTATGACCTGCGCACGTCGCTCTTCTCTGCCCCGTTGTGCTACATCTGCACTACCAGGATGCAGATGGCTGCCTTACTTGGCTATGTCTGTACTTCTCACGTTGTTCACCTTTCCAACTTGTCCGAACCTTTCTAGAGTGCTCCTTATTAAACCGATTTTCATAGCCCTCAAGCTGTGTTGAACACAAACTGATGTGCTTGCCAGGTTGAGTGTGATCCCATTTATAGGGCACAGGCAGCAAAACTATGCCCACGGCCTGTGCTCTGATAGTCCCCCTCAACTTCTGGTGTCTGTATCTCCAAGCTAGTCTACCTACTGGTAAGGCCCTAATCTGCATATGTTTAATAGGCTATTTTGGCATTTTGGAGTGTGCCAAATCTTGATCTTGAAGCAATCAGCTTTCTTTTTGTTTCTGGTTATATTTTAATCCTGGAATAGAAATGTTAACACCATAATTTGACTTAAATGGAACAAATAATTTGTATTTGGGTAACAAAACATCACCCTCCAAGTTGTGGGGCTAGAAGATTAATTATTAAATTGAAATTGTAATTCTTAAGCACAGGGGAAATTCTGAAAATAAAAAACAAGTAGTGTAACTTAGTCATCCGAAACAGGGCAAGAATGTTTTGGATTCGAGCTGCAGCAAAATAGGACACGTGGTAAGTAACCTTACAGAACAGAGTGCCAAGAGCTGTGCTCTGAAATCAGATTAATCTGTTTTCTCTTTCAGATTTCTGCATGGTGCTGTGAATGCTTCGCTTGAATATAATCCTCTGAAATACGACTGTTCTTTAGTAACATGAATAATGCCATTGTTCTTGTTTAAATAGGGATTACTTATGTGAATAGTCCATTGGGAACTGCATCCTCAGGAACAAAGGCAGATAATATGGGAATGAAAGGCACATTTTTGTAATGAATATTATGGAGGTATCTAAAACACATACCCAGAAGCTAAAAGAGCATGCCGAAAACTTGCGTTTGATCTTATACATGCATAAGGTGAATATACCATTTGAATACATGGGTGTGCAAGTAGAGTAATAATCAATCAGGTCAATCAGATCCTTGGCACTGGAAAAAAAAAGAAAATACAAAGATGGTTTGCTTTGCTTCAAACACTACCTGGTTTTAAAAGATCTGTGAGAGTTTAGCTCTGTGTTGGAGGAAATGTGGAAAACGATAATTTGAAAATATCTTCAAATGTACTTGAAATACCAGAACTTGATCTGACTTACAGATTTTTTTTTTCCACTAAATATATTGATTTGGATGTATGGTTTAATCCTGTTGCAATTAGGAGGACGTTAACTTCACTGAAGCATCAGTTATAACCACCTTCAGAAACCAGGATTCTCAGCATGTTGATAGATGTTTGCATGAATGAGACTATATCTGCAACAGGTGTTTAAGTAGGACTCATTCCCAACAGTGTTCAGGTCAGGTTTCTCAGATGTGGGAATGACATCACCTTTGTGTTCTCCCTTCCTTTACTCCATCGCTTCAGCAACTCTAAGCCGCTCCTGGTGTTATTCTGAACATATGAAAGGGAACAGCATTTTGACAGCCCAATTTGGCAAAATAAGAACAACACTCCATAAGACAAAGCACTTTTCAAGCTTAAGAGCATGTTCACTGCAAATCCTTGAAGGTTTCCTGCAAACACACCGTGTATTACTGCTTCTCAAAGAAATAGTTCAAAAATCTTGGTAACTGCAGGTGTGTGGCAGCCTCAGGATAGGGACACGCATCGGGACTTTTAGCACTGTGTAGTACTGTCATTGAAACTAAACCAAGAAGAGGGTCCTAAGATCCTCTAACATTGCAAAACATATTAAGGACAAAGTTCTGTGTTGCTACTCCTTTGTTGGATGATCTGCTTTGATATTCGCTATCCTTAACCACCCAGTTCTCTTCCCTTCACCCTCTGGAGTGTATCTTGCCTTGGTTGTGCTCATTCAGTTGCCTGTACAACTCCAGTTTCTCAAGCAGATTAAGCACAGTCTGAGGCTGGGCAGCTGCTGCCGTCTCTTCCTGCTGCAGCTCCTACATCAGCTCTGGAGACCTTTCAGCAGCAGCCAAACTGCATCAGAGATCTGTTCTCACTAAAAACTGACCTTTAAGGAAGAATTGTGTTCGAGGGATAGCACCCACACAAGAAAAAGCGTGGAAATACGAGCATGGTACAGGGTGGAATTTGTGACTGACTTTTCATGGCACCGCACAGTCAAACTGGCTCAAACTGGTTGTGAAACTGCAGAGTAAATGGGAAATGTGAAATAATCCTTTTCAAAAGCACGGTCAAATTTTCAAGCTTCCCCCCCCACTGACCTACTTTGCAGCACTGTTACACAAACAACTGCATCAGTGCACGCAAGGACGTGCTGAGCTGTGGTACAAAGAACTGTCGCCACAAAGCAAGGCACAAAGACAGTGAGCCTTTTAACCTGAATTGCTGCCAGAGAAAATTTTCGTTGTGTTGCGTGGCATGACAGAAAAGTTGGAGGTTGTAGAAAGTCAAGCAAGGAAATACAGACCTGAAAATCCCTTTGAAAGGTTTCAAAGTGTTGTCCTTTATAATATATGTAAATTCTGCGTAAAAGTGATAAAATTAACCAGTGTCTAGGAGTACCTGACTTCTGCTTCTGTTTAGCATATTATACTTCTGTTGTTAGGCTTTTAAAGTTTATGGGTTTCCAGACCATCGCATCTTACACTAGAATTTTGGGACACATTTTTGCAGCAGGAGCTTGGGCTGACCCCTGCAATGGTTTTCTAAGAGGCAAGGTCCGCTCTCCAGCGATGTCTCCTGGCACACAACACTGGAGCATGGCCTCTACAACTGAAGTTGGGCTGCTATGTAGTTGATTTGTAAACCGCCTGTATTTCTTCTGAAGCTGAATTAGACATATATATTATTTAAACATAAAGCTACATTTTTTAAATGTACCTGAATCACCATTGACGAAAGCGACAGTTGATTATAAAAGTTTCTAGATCGCATTGGACTCAAAGGGTTTGTAACCAACTGTTTTTGTGTCTCAAAAGAAAATTCAACAGTAAACTTTTAGCCTGCAGGAATCATCTCCACTAATGGCTTTTAACTCATTTTGAATCTCCTAAAAACCTTCCCAGAAAAATCCATAAGCCATTATTAAGTACGGTACATGTA
Source organism: Phaethon aethereus (assembly GCF_964289735.1). Lineage (NCBI taxonomy): Eukaryota > Metazoa > Chordata > Aves > Phaethontiformes > Phaethontidae > Phaethon > Phaethon aethereus. Next base: position 85,898,786 of record NC_138576.1, read on the forward strand.
GCAACACATACTCGTAGCTGACAAAAGGCTTTACCGTTGCCACACAGAGCCGAGGCCCTGGCACCTGAAGGAGGGGAGCAAACTCAGCTCATTCCTGTTAACACAGAACCAGTGGCCTCTGCATCGTCACCTGCAGTATTTGCTTTGCTTGCTGAAGTTATTGAACCAGCGAAGGAAAGGCCGGTCAATAATCCATTTTACAGACTTCCTTTTTATTTTCATATTTTGAGCACTGAACTAGTTTAAATGACAATGCTGTTCGTGTTTATTACTGGCGTTTGAATGAATTACACTTTAAATGAGTGCAGACCTTACTCCCCTGAGCTATTCTGACTCTTGGCAAGCAAGCATTCGCTGCAGCATAATCCTTGTGAGGCTGCTCTGCAGCTGCAAAAGGCAGGTATTTCTTTCTTTCAAAATGTAAGTCCTTAGGTAAAAAGTTGAAAGGACGTATCACCATGGACTATGGAAAAGAAGTCAAACTCTTACGTCAAAGAAAGACACATTTTACCTGTTTTGTTCGACTGTCAAGCAACCTATGCCTTAATCTGCTTGATTCCTTTAGTATAAACTTGTTTCCAGGTTTACATGCCAGTAACATACATCCGTAAAGTCTGATTTCCAGTTTAGGTATGGCGTATTTGCACTTGTTTCCTCTCAACACTAAGTTAGCCTTTAATTGCAACACAAGCTCCGTTGGCATTTGAAAGACTAACCTCCCTTCCGCCCCCCCCAATTTTCCCACAATGAGGGGACAAGTGATTCTGTTTACCCCTGGCTGGCGGCAAAAGTACTGCCCTGTAACCACAGCAGCACCTACAGCTGTCAGCATTTAACGTCAGCTCAGTGAGAAGACCAGGCTTTGCGTTCACCATCTAGTCCTGAGTTTAAGAGCTGCCATCCTCAGGCCGTAAAAGGAAAGCAAACCAGCTCCCCGGGACAGTTTTCATCCCGCTGCTGCGGCTGCCGACCTGCTTCCAACAGCTTCAGCGGGTACGGCCGCGGTCCAGCCGCGCCGAGCCCGGGGCAGCGGGCTCCCAGGCAGCGGCCAGCCCGGCCGACAACGGGCCTAAACGCGCGCTGCCCGCCGCTGAGAGGCAGCTCCCGCAGCCTCCATCTGAGGCAGCGCGTCTGTGCGCCTGAGAGGCGGGGGAGACACCCCCCGCCCCGGCGTCCGTCCCCGAGCCAACGGCAGCAACGGCCGCCCCAGGCAGGGGCAGCCCGCGCTGCTTGCCCGCGCTCTGGGCGGAGCTCGGGCGTCAGGGAGTGACGCGGCAGCTCTGCCGCCCGTGCTCGCCCTACGGCTTGCGCGCGGGCCACCTGGCCGCTTGCCCCGCGGCGCGCAGCGGCGGTGGCGCCCGGGCAGCATGGCGCCCACGGGGCCGGCGGGCGCCGACCCGCTGGGTAACGGGCGCGAGCGCTTGGGGTGGTGGGGGTGGGGTACGCGCGCACCGGCTGTGGAGGGGGGGAGAGGCGGAGGCAGCGGGCCGGGGCCCGCCACGTGCCGCTGTTGTGGCAGCAGGCCGGGGCCCGCCACGTGCCGCTGTTGTGGCACCGGGCCGGGGCGGGGCCTTCCCGCCCACGGGCGGGGGGACATGGGGAGCTGCTTCCCCCCTCCCCCACCTCCCGGGAGCAGCGGGGCTGTGGGGGGTGGCGGGCGCTGCGGTCCCCTCCGCTTCTGGTCTTCGTCCGCGGCTCGACACGGGCGCATCCGCCCCCCGGGGCGGTGCTGGCGGGGGGAGTCAGTTATTGGCAGCGTTTAACTTTCGTAAAAGGCGCGTTTGGCGGCGCGGCGTGCGCGTCGGCGGCGAGCCGAAAGCGCGGTGTTGATGGCGGTGGTGAATCGGGGCGCTTGTCGTAGGAGCCCTCGGCCGCTCCCGTGCGGAGCGGGTCCCCGGCAGCAGGCTGCGCCCTACCTGGATAGGGTCCGGAGGGTGCTGGGACATCCGCTCCGCCCCGTCGGATACAGTTAAAAGCCAGGAAAAATTTAGAAAAAAACAAACTACAATTGCGTAAGAGGCTGCAGCTTGATGGTGGGGACTGGGTGGGCTCCAGCTGTTCTGGGGCCATTTTGCCGGATAAACAGAAGTTGTTGGAAGGCGAGGGAAGTAAAATCAGCTGTTAATGGACAGCGTATTTTTAAATGGGCATTTCTGTCGGTGGCTGCTTTCAGTAGTGCTGCTACTTGCAGAGGTCCCAAGCGCTTCCCTTTTCAGTATTCTTGAGGGAATGCCTGCTGCTGAGCCTGTACTTCAGCCCGGGCTTGCGTCCCTCGGCTTGTTAGACAGTCCTCCTCGCTGCAGAGCTGTGTGCAGTGCCGACTCCATCATTGGCTTTTGTGGTCTGAGGTTTTTCCAGGTACGTTGACCGGCCCAGCCCTTTCTCCCATGCCATTTGGGGTCAGGCCATCGCTAGCGACTGCAGAACCAAATGGGTTTGGCTGAAATGGGAGGCATGGGAGGGTGTCTCAGCAGCAGCTTGAGAAGTGGTGGCAGATGAAGAAAAGTTTTTATTAGATGGAAGCAAAAGTTGTGTGCCGAGGGTGTTTGTGGAGCCCTGCTGAACAGGCAGAAGGCAGTAGATGATGGTGTGTACGTCTGGCAGTGGTGTGAAGGACCTGTATTGGGGAGCAGGCCACTGGGGAGCTGAGAGAAGTGCTCCTCACTAGCCTTTCAGCAGCAGGGCACACCACAAGGCGAGACCGTGCCGGTCTGGAGACCGGTTTGTTTCCCTGTGGTTCCTGCATGTAGTGAATAGCTAATAGTCTGTTGTGAACAGTTTATTGTTGCAAGATGGACTGTTGTGGTTATAACAGAGGAAGCTTTCTGAGCCTGGGATTTGTTGTTTATAGCTAGAGATGGTGGACACAGCTAACAGGCCTCCTCTGTTACTCTGGGACTTCAGTGACTTCTGTGGTGGTCACTTGCCTTTCAAGCTAACTCTGGAAATGCATTGGCTACACAAGTGTCTGTCTGTCTATTATGGAAGCACTGAATGGTTAAGACAAGTGCCTACATGGCAAATGTCAGCAAGATGCACATAGGTACCCAAGGTGAAGTGGTAGGATCGAGCACTTCTCCCTTTGGATAGGCAGGGTAGCAAGTAACTTAGCAGTAGGGTGCTGTGTCTGTGGCAGGCTGATAGCAAAAGCATCCTTTCTAGCTGCTATTGTTGCAATTTCTCCGTGCTGCACAACAATTTTTTGAATGATGGAGAATCTTGTGCTTGAAGCTGGTGCAGGGCAGTGCTGGTTTGCTGAATTAGGATGTGCAAATGTGGAGTGGCCATGTTGCCTGTTAGGACAGGACTTTGTCAGCCTAGGAAATAGGGGGCACTGTAAATGCTTATAGCTCCTTGTGGTTCTTCAGTTTGTGTTCTTTCACATTGACGTGACCAAAATACTATAATACTGTCACAGCTGGGTTGATCCTTTATTAAAAGCTTTGGAAGCAACTTGTAATCCTTTATTCTTTTCTAAGTATGCCAGACTTTTTTTATACTAAGAAAAAATTTTTAATAGAAGTGCATAAATAATAAAAAAACACCCTTTGAGAATCATTGCAGGCATCAGAAAAATGTGTTTTTAAGCAAATTGTAAGCTTTGAAGTCCTATTTCTTCTGGAGAAAGTGCATTTATCCCTTCAATTCTGCATATATGGCCACTGTGTGGGTTGGATAAGGAGGTGAAGAATATCTTGCCTTATCCCCTGAATTTTTTAGTTGCTGCATTATGAAAATGTTGTGTTACAGTTGGGCAAAGCTTGTAATTGTCAGTGGTAGAATGACTGTAGGGGTGAACAGCTGTAACCAGAGGGACACCTTGTGTGTTATGCAGACTTACTTGGAAACATCTACAAGGTGTAAAAGTTGTTGTAGGTGACTTCATTTCTCCTTTCCAGAGTAGTAATTCCCTTGTTCAAGTGGTCTCAAGCCAGAGTGTTTACTTTGGGGAGGTGAGGTAGGATATTAGGATTTTTTTATTCTGTGTTCTGTATCCTATTGGCTTTTAGGACAATGCTGTTGGGTCGCTTCTGTTCTGTCTTGGTATGGTCCGCTACACTAGTTCCACCCCTAGAACAGTCTGTGGTAATGCGCTTCATATTTTACGTTTCAGTAGAGTGTAAAATCAAGGTAATTGGTCCTCAGTTCCTGTTACCACTGCTGTTTTACTACTATTTCTGTTATAGCTATAGGGACAGTTTTCTTGACACTTCTGAATGGAAGAGGGAGTCTGTTTCCCAAAACTCACGAGTGATCTTTATAGAAGAAATTTTTTATCAATTTCTGGCTGAGCAGAGGTAGGAGCAGAGTTTGTAACCAAAATAAAAAAAAAAAAAAAGGAAATAGTCTGACCTGAGTTTTTCCTGCTTAGGAATTTCTCCAGAATTTTTTTCATTTGTTCTGTAACAAACTCCAGTCTGTGCTGGAGAGGGGAATTACATGAGTTGCATGCTGAGTTAATATGATGGTACTTGTTTAGCAGAGCTGACTCCCAGCCTCCTCCCTGCTTCTCTCCCAAGCGCAGAGTTCAGCACTTTCTAGCATGGCTTTATGAATTCATCCTCTCTAATTTCTGGGGTCTTTTTGGACCTGTCTGCAGACTTTGTTTCCAACTTGAAAATTGCATCGTCAGTGTGCCAGAGCTTCAGGTAGTGCAGGCTCCTAATGGAAGACAAATCAAGTGTTAACCATAGCAAGGACAGGTAAACTGGGTTTTGGTGGGCTTGGAACTATGCCATCCATTTGTAAAACATGGAGTCTGTGTACCTCTGGCATTGATGGCCACCTTCCTGATTCCCACTATATTTCCTTGCAGCTTTTTGACATGCTGCTGAAGAAGCACAGATTTGGAAAGCTTCTTCAGAATAAGGCTCTCACAGAGCTGGGAGCAGAGATGAGGCAGAAATCTGTGCTCCTGTGAGCAGAAAACCATACTCTTGAAGTGGCATCTGTTCAGCAAGGCAAGCTGTAGAAAAAACAAAACAGACTATGTGAGGTGCAGGATTTAAAACGAAACAGATGGCTGTAAGTCTGTCTTTGCTCCCCAGCGTGTATAAGAAGATAGGTGGGAAGCATGTAGGTAAAATGGACAGAAGCCTAGAGTAAAGGAGGACTAGTTCTGGGAGGGCTCTGATGGCCTGGCTCAGCTGTCTGGGCTGCAGCTCTCGGCATCAAAGAGTTGGCTTAGAGGCTACATTAAAGCAAAAGCAAGCTGTAATGTGGATGTCTCATTGGGTTGTAGCTCTTGCAAAACACATGAGTTACACTTCATAGGGGTCTACGCTGCAGTCATACTTTCAGATGTAATTTTTGGGGTCTTGCTTCTGAAAGCCTTTAGCTCAAGGACTGATTTTATTTTTGTGAATAATTTGATGGTTTTAATGTGAGTAAGTTTAAGTCTTTTGTATAAGAACCTGCTGAGCTTGCCTGTCTGGTGTTAAAACTTTCAACTTAAAATGAGGGTGGCTTGCTTTTTTATGTTTTAATCTCCCTTCAAGTCCTTCATACTTGTTATAGAGCAATTTTTATTTGGCTTCTCTTCTTGCTGGGACTACATCTGATTTACAGATGTTTTTCCAGTGTGTTGGCATAAATGTAACCTTGTAATACTTTACTCTTGGCCTCATTTTCTCTCCAGCATATTCCTTTTTAACAGTACTGATGCCAAAACAGAAGCTGCATTGCAAGACTGCAGAAGGAAAAAAGTCAAATCAGTTAGCAGTTACCAGTGATTTTTAAGTACTACTGTGTGTAACTTGTAGTGAGGTGTGAGGATGTTTTTTGTGCTTCAGAAATCATTCTCTTTTACAAGTGTTTTGATGATCATGCAAAATGCAAAACAGGTGTTTACTCAAAGTGAGTAAGCCCAAGATGAATGAAGGGGAGAGATGAAGAATAACACATTAGTCTACATGCTTGTGAGAGTTAAGTGGGCTCTCACTCTTATAAATTAGGTTTTTGGTAGAGGCTGTGTATTTTGCTCTATGCATGTAAGTGGGTCTTCATTCTGAAACGATTCTGTGTACATTCTAAAGAGGAAAAGTAAGATTATTGTTGTTGTGGTTTTGTGTGTTTTTGTTGTGTGTTTTTGTTTTTTTTAAAGTCTCAGACTATAGTTTTGGCTTTTTGTTTAATGTTTGGGATGGGCTTTGTTTGGGATTTTAAAGCATTGCAATACTGCATCTTTCATTCCTAACAATAGCTCTGAAATGTCTAGTTTTCTGTTTGTCATTATTAGACTTACTCTGTCCAATATCTTATAATTAGCACGTGATTTCCCTGATTTGTTTTCTTCTGGCATTGTTGTGGATGTTGTTGAGCAGAAGATCTTGCAGTGTTTGTGCAAAAGAAAATAAAACCTGGCTCTTGCCTGTCAGTGTGTTCTTGGTGTTTGCTCACTAACAGAAGTATAAAATTGTTATTTACTATTCTAATCCTAGAAAAAGGTGAATTTGGGACTCAGAATTGTCTTTGCTTCCTCAATTTATTTCTCCTTCTCTATCATTACAATAATTAACGTAGAAGTTTTTTTTTTAAATTTACTAGTTTCTGGTTTGCACTTTGTATACTGCTTACAGTACCGTGTCTGGTACCAAGAGGCAGCTCTGCATTGCTGTTCAAATGTTGCTGTAGTGGAAATTATCACACTTGTCAGTGTTGGAGTCTAGTTTATATAGACAGCTTGGTATATGCCCTTGTGAACTTTTGATACTCTTGTTTCTGCAGCTGACTGTGTCCAAGTGACTGCACTTAGGTGGAGGACCAGTTGAGTCTAATTCTGTTTAGATAGATGCAGCTGTTATCTGACATCATGTGATTGGAGCTGTAGGTGAAGTGAACCAATTACCATTTGATTTCAGTAGAGGATTAGTTATTTTATTCTGTTTCTTAAATGGGATGACCTCAGGTTGCACAAGTGTATAGATAGGGAATTTCAAAGCTGCGTAAACATTCGATTTGTTTTGTTACAGCAGATCCCCAGAAAAGCATGGAAGATGAAATTGAATTGGTTCTGAAGGAGCGGATAATGGTTTTAGATGGAGGCATGGGTACCATGATCCAGCAACGTGCCCTGTCAGAAGAGGATTTCCGGGGGCATGAATTTAAAGATCATTCCAGGCCTTTGAAAGGCAATAATGACCTTCTCAGTATAACTCAACCTGATATAATCTGTGACATACACAAGGTAGGTGGTTCTGCTTCCTGTCTCTTGACAGGAGAAGGAAGGAGAATTTGATGTCTGCACTCCCCTTTTCCATGCCACAGGCTACAGGTTCTCCTGTGTCTTTTGGGGATAGGGAAGATAGCGCTAGGTAACCATGTGAAAAAGAATGAGCAGATTTGACTGTTCTGGTTGTGTGAGCACAGCATTCATGTCTTGGTTCCTGATGTCACTCTGGCAGTGTTGTTTTCAAATTCCTTTTTGACTTCTATCCCTGATGCATTTCTATTAATTGTAGATTCTGATTTATTTTGGTTTTCTTTTCTTTTCTCCTCCTCAACTAGCACTTGAAATGCATTTAAGTAGGACACATCTGAATTCTAGATGCTCGTTTCTATAATTGTGTGTTAAAGTGCTGTTAAATGTGGCAGCCTGAAGCAGGCCCCTCCATAGTTAATGAGTATATGGGCTTCCTAATGAGTATATGTGCTTCCATAGTCTCGTTTTTTTTTCCCCTGGAATATTAATGTGTGTCCCAGAGAATAAACCAGTCTAGGGTTGATTATTAGGAATTTGCAAACAGATTTTATTGTTTTCCTATCTTCAGTTAGACTTTAAAAAACAACTTCCTAAGTCTTGTATTTCTTGAGTTGCAGGTATTTGTAGGTCTTACTGTAATAAATGGAACGTTCGACTAGCATTGCAACTAGCTGATATTCAGTTGAAGCCTCACATCTGTTCTGGGTTTTTCCGATAATTTATTAAAAAGATAGGTATTTCATGGATTAGAATCATAATTGGCTTAGGCTTGTTAAACTTGGTATGTAATCTGTATTTTTATATTTACATTCTAGCTGTCATTCTCTGATTCTTTTCAACTCATCGTTCTTAAAATCCAGAGTCCTTGACCTATAAAAATTTCAGGAGGAAATATTTGTAGACTGAGTTCAGTCCCTAGACTGTTAACTGAGCTGTAGTGGATATGAACCTTAGAATTTGTAATAGCTTGTGGTTTTAATCAGGTGAGCTGGTTTAACAGTTGAATTTTGCAGGTTTAGCAAAACAATAGTGTTGTGACTTGAGAATGAATGTATTGAGTCAAACCAATGGTAGCCTGCTATTGTCCCTCCACTGGCCAGTTGTAGGTGCCTTAGGAAGAGTCTAAGAAAAGAACAAGTCAGTGGTGGTCGCCATGCCTGCAGCAACTTTTGGGTCAGGTGCTTTCTGAGCCATGGGTGGTGACTTCTTATTTTATAGCTGCCAGTGGTTATTTCTTCTGAGAATTGGACAGAACTTGAAATAATTGATTAAAATATTTCTACAAAGTAACTATAATTCCACTATATGTACGGTTGTTGTGGGGGGGGGGTTTAGTGGCCAAATGAGTCAGATCTCACAGGTATCAGTAACTTGAAAAGCAAATGTTAGCTGTACCTTGTCTGTCAAAGTAAGATTCAGTGGTGAAGAGAGGTTGTCTATTTTTGAAGGCAAAAATGATCTTCCCGCTTTGAGCGTATTATTTACTTCTGTGATCCTAGACAGTAAAGTTGAAGGGATTTTGCTAAAATGGCAGATCTGAACTAAACAAAAGCTAGTACAAAGCTGTACGCATTTAACATCTTTCTTTGGTCTGGATGACTCCCAGAAACTTCATTACTTGGTTATTAGTGTACATGTAAGAACTTGTATGTTTTCATACAGCTACTTATAGGTATTTCCATATGTGTCCAGGAGGACTTGAGAGAAAACATATTAGTTTGGAGGAAAACATGTTTTAAAGCAAATTTAATTAATTTCTGCTGTTGTTTGGATCAAGACTTTGCCCTGTTGAAGCCACTGAACTCATCTGCTTCTTATAGGAAAATCTGAGTTGTTTATGTTTAATGGCCACATTTTTGACTTACTAGCACTTGGAATGTCTTAATTTCCTTGAATACACAGGAGACACCTAAGTGTTAATCTGATCAAAAAGAGGAGTTAGGGAGGCAGGAGGGCAACTGATAGAGGCTATCAAAACACAGACTAGAATCTGCAAAAATATTTCAGTTTGCATTGCTTTGAGTTTACTTCTGTAGGAATTAGACAACCAAACTGGAGCAGAAGGCATAATTGTTTTGTGCATCTGGGCCATTAGTTAAACTTCAAATGTGATCTGCATGAAGCATAATTCTCCTAAGCTTGTATTCTGTCCCAGTATGCTCTTGTGCTGTACAGCTCCCTTCAGAATGTTTAAATTTTCTAATTCTCTGTTGTTGTTTGGTGCATTTTGTGAGTCTGCCCACAGCAGCCCTCGCTTCCTGATGGCAATTGGACTATGTCCCACAACGTTGCCGTGCAAAAATCTAGAATGTGCTGCAGGTGCTGGATTCAGTGGCAGAGGTGACTATAAATGTCACCTGTTAATGGAAAGTATGGCTGACACTAAAATGCTGAAAATTGGTTACATGGAACACTTCTATTGCTTTGGCCCTGTGCCTCTGAGTAAGGCCTTCAGAGTTTGATCTACTTTGAATAAGAGATGATTTATGACTATTTGTCAACTGAATGAGGCAAAATAGTTGGGTTGCATTCATTCCAGATCTCAGTTCTGGACATCTTGGAGATTTTTTCTTTTGTGTCTTACAGGAATACTTACTGTCAGGCGCTGACATAATTGAAACTAACACTTTCAGCAGCACCCGAGTTGCACAAGCTGACTATGGCCTTGAGCATTTGGTAAGAATGCTAAACTATTTATGTATTAAAATGTTAATCAAGATTTCTGTCATAGCAGCCAAGATTAGCTTAGTCCCACAGTCCATTGGTATTGCGTTTATCGACTGCATGCTGTCTCTAGAGCCATGTGATGGGCTTGTAGCTCATTTCCACTGCTGCAGACGATTGTACTTGCTGTGTGTGACAGTCAGTGTGCCTCCTGTTGACGAAGGCACAAGCAATAATAATTTTTCCTAGATTTTGTTTGACCGTTACCAGAATGTGTCAGTTCTGCAAACAGGGATGTTTTGCTTCAGTCCTTCCAACTTACCAAATGCCACAATGGAACTGCTTTTTTCCTGGATATTATTTGTGTATTGTTTGCACTGGTGTATGTAGAAGTCCCTTATTCTGTGTTAAGTGTTTTTTGAGAATTTGAGAAATAAGTGAAAGAAAATACTTGGAAATAAGGTACTTGAATAAAAAAATACGTGAATTTTAAAGTAGGTTAATTTTGTCCTCAAAGTCCTGTTCTTCAGCTTCTATTGACTGCAGTAGGATTTAATTAGTACCTTACAGAATGGAATTTTATGATTAGCAGCTGTACGCTGGGCCGTACGTGGGATGACACCTGACATGTAACTCTGTTGCTGAGATGTATAGAACTGTTAATTTTGAAGTTTTGTAATAGTGCTTATGTGTATTTGTATGGCTTAGGGAGCCTTCAGAGTGTACTGCAAGCTACTGCATGGAAGTGTTGTGTTTCTATGGGGATGAGCTATGCTGTACTAAAGTAAAGGCTACTCTTTAATTTTCTGTAATTGTTCTAGGCATATCGGTTAAACAGAGCTTCTGCACAGGTGGCCAGAAAAGCAGCAGATGATGTAACTGCTCAGACAGGTAAGCAATATTTATTTTAATTTGTTATTAATTTGTAGTTTTGATTGTCTTGCTACAATCTTTGAAATGTTGCTAACTAGAGGATAGCTTGATGGTTTACATCACAGGGACATAACTTGCATACGTGCACACTTCATTTTAAGCACCGCAGCAATTTCGCATCTCTACTCTTACTACACTAATTTCAGCATGTTTGCAGGATCTGATCCTTAGTGTGTTTTGCAGGATGCCTGCCTGTTTTAGACTGCAGGTGATGAACATCTTCCAGATGTGTTTTAGAGAAAACAAATTCGGTTGGGACTTTTATTTAGGTTTGTACGGCACAAGTCTTTATATTACAGAATTAAGATAGCTGATTGTAGGTAAATGTGGATTACCAGTTACTCCTAGTGTAAGTCTTGTGCTTTGACTTTACTCAGCAACTACTGGAATGTGCCTAGTTATTTGACCATCATCTGTAAATGTGCAGTCTTTTACCTTCCGGGCTTTATGTGGCAGAGTTATAGCTCATTTCCACTGCTGTAGACAATGATGTCTTTCAAAGACAAGTAATTTCCGCTTGTATTCTGGTATCAACCTGTATTTCAAGCTAACAGTGCTCCTGCTGCTGTCCAGATAACACCTTACTGATGTGATTCATAGTATGCAATAAAAATGAAAGATTTGAAATATACTTTAAAAAAAGAGTAGGGTTTTTAATGAACACATGCCAGAATATTCAAATCATGTTATCTAGTGAAAAATTCCAGGACAGTTCTATGCTGTGCATTTAAAGTAATTGAATGAAGCTTCTTGTGTCAGAGACAAATGATACTTAATTAATTGGGCCAATTGCCTTTTTGTAGATGTTCTGTCTTGTATGTATACACTGAACATGTTGTTGTATAGGATTAAAACAAAAAAGTCAGCTGTGCTGGGTAATCTTGTGCTGATCAAACTCTTGATTTCAGACAGGAGTTTCCTGTTTTATAGTTCTTCATCCCTGAATGACATGCATGTCTTGGTGTCCTTGGAGGTTTTTTACATTTACATGTCTGTCACTGTAAAACCAGAGGTAACCTGTTTTGTGGGGTTTTTTTGTTGTGCCCCCCCTTGTCTTGGTTTAGGAACTAGTAGATATGTTGCTGGAGCCATGGGTCCAACAAACAGGACACTCTCTGTGTCACCATCTGTGGAGAGACCGGATTACAGGAACATAAGTAAGTATTTATAAACATCAAGTTATTTAACTTAGGTGATGGTCTTGAAAGAGATACCTGCAGATGAAATTTACATCATTCCTGTTTTACAGCTTTTGATGAACTGGTTGAAGCCTATAAGGAGCAAGCCAAAGGACTTTTGGATGGAGGAGTTGATATCTTGTTAGTGGAAACCATATTTGACACAGCCAATGCCAAGGTGAGACTCCTGGTTAAAAAACAAACAAACAAACAAAACCCCCAAAAAACTCAGTAGTATAAGTATTTGCTGTACTACCTAAGGCAATTCAGCATGGTACTTGTAAGATCTATCAGCAACTGCTCACTAAATAAATGAAAAGACTCTTCAGTCGATAGCAAACAGGTAGAATGTAAGGAGATGATTTTTAATGATAAAACAGGCTTTTCTAGTTTTCCCTTTGCCTTTTAGTATGTGCTGTTAGTATCTTTCTGTCTGTCTGTGCCAGCTGTCCTGTTATTCTCAGAAGCTCTGCTGTATTGCAAAACATCTCCAAATGCATCTGAAGTTTGTATTTTTCAGCGTAAGCATGTCTGTCCAAAGGATGGTTGTGATGCACACTGGAGAGGGAATGTCCAGTGTATCTGATTGCAGGCATGGGAAGGTTTGTGAGACAGCCCTGTTAAAATGTGGTTTTTTTACGAATTCTGACACTCTGCCATCAGCTTTAAAAAAGAAAAATTGGGAGTAGAGGATCAGAAGGGTAAAATAGGAGGAATAAAATGTTGAAATATGACACAGTTCATGTGATTTTTGACAACTTCTTTATCGAATAATTTCTTAGTGCAGGTGGTGGAGTTGTTAGGGTGCTTAAAACTGTCTTGCAATTTTACGTGGAAGTGTCTGGCTGGATGTGCACACAGCATTTCTTTAGGCTTTTGCTAGGGACTGGTTAACATGTGTATAGTGGCATGACTTGTCCTTTGGAGGTTTGACCAGTCACCATGGAGGTTTGACTAGGATCCTATAGGCTTAACATAGTGCTGAGCTCATGTTCACATGCAACTTTCACAGAATCATTAAGGTTGGAAAAGACGTTTAAGATCATCGAGTCCAACCATCAACCCAACACCACAATGCCCACAAAACCATGTCCTGAAGTGCCATGTCTACACGTTTTTTGAACACTTCCAGTGAGGATGACTCCACCACCCTGCTGGGCACTTTCTTACCCTAAGGAGACAGGAATTTTCAAGACCTTCCAAGGGGTTGCTGCAGTCTTTACTGTTAAAATTTGTGGCAGTTAGAATCCTTTCCAAACTGCACGTCTAAACAGATTCAAGGGTACTGAATGTGTACTGAGAATAGTACATACGATATGTTTGGGGTGGGGGTTGTGCTGCAGACATGAGGGAGAAGTACATGTCGATGTGATTTGCATTTCAAAATAGTCTTGGTCTTATTTGGTTACTCCATGGCATTTTCTTTCTACTTGTTACCAAAATGTGTTATTGAACACCTGGAAGATGTTAGAGATAAGGGTAAAAGTGCTTGAGTGTAGTAAGTTCTCACAGGCAATACGAGGTAGCAAGTTGCATAAACAGCCATAAAAAAAAAAAATTTAAAAAGGGGAAAACCCAACACAAACAAAAAAACAACAAACAGAACAACTTCCGAAACATCCATTAATATTTTGCAACTTATTCTTCTATAGGCAGCTCTTTTTGCACTCCAGATGTTGTTTGAGGAAGAGTATGCTCCCCGACCCATATTTGTAAGTATATATTATTTATTTAATATTTTACATATACTTAAGCTTGATTTGTGAACTAGCTTGAAATGGCAGTTGGTTAAAGCGTTTTGAAATGAAGGAGATAAATGTCTTGGAAATGTACTTTTTTCCACATGATTGTGAAAGGAAAAACTCTGTGAAGAGCTTTATGAAATCAGCCGTGGGTAGCTCTGTCCAACTTGTCAACCTGAAGTCTAAGGAATGTCTTCATTCCAGTGTGCATTCATTTTGTGTATTTCCACAGGAAAAGGTCTGATTTTATTGATTTTTATTTCAGGCTTGCTGTCTTAAGGGTAATAATTTCATCCTTGAAGCACTGGTTCTTAAGTACATTCTGCCATATTTTCAAATAGAATATGAGTGGCCATTTGAAGTCAGAAAAGATCTAACTCCATATTCTTGCTCACATGTCTCTTTCAACAGCAAGCAGTCATGAATGCGTAGGCACAAATATGCAAAAAGAGTAAGCTTGCTTGGAAAGTTCTTATGTATTCTTGCAGTTTTCTGCAGTTTCCATCTGTTCATACCCTTTTTTTTGAATGTGTTTTACTCATTCCTTGAACCTATGTTCAAACCACTGTAGGACCCAGCCTTATGCAAAATAGTCTGTCAATAACTTTCACAGCTTGTGAATGCACTGGTTTGAAAGTTTGCTTACTTTTGGACATTCCACCTGGTAACTTCTTTTGTGTCTTGCCATTTGTCTCTGGAAAGTGGCAGTGAGCAGCTGTTCCACATTCCCTTTGCTGCATAGTCATGGCATTTATAGTCCTCCGAGAGCCTCCTTTAGTCATCTTTTTTTCATCCTGAAGAGTCTTTGTCTATTTAGCTGTTCCATACCATTCATTGATTATTCTTGTCACCTTTTTGTTTTCCACTTTCTTGACTCAGAGGGGAATTAGAATAGCATACAGCAGTCCAAAGTACAGAGATCAGGGATTTGTATCATAGCCTGGTGATTTTCTCTGCCTTGTCCGTTTTTCTCTTTGTCATTTCTGAAGTTTTACTTTACTGCTAGTGAGCTTTGAACTTGCATTCATAATACTTTCTTTTGTTTAGTAAGCTTAGTTTCTCAAGCAGCAAAGACTAATTTGGAAGTGTCATTATGTAGAATATTTTCCTGTGTTCACAACTTTGGAAACTCATTGCTGAGAAAATACACTTTTATCATTCAAGTCATTCAAGTTAGCGCTGAGAATTCTCTGATTACGTAGAGTTGACTTTTTGTCTTCATTGTCCTGAACAGAGTGGTCAGTGGACTTGGTTGCCTCATTCTCTGCTCCATTTTCCAGTTTAGTTATGTTGAGAAGTACAGCCCTTAGCACAGCTCTCTCTAGGAATCCACTGGTCACCTCCCTTGACTGACTAGTTTGAAGGAAAGTAGCATAAATACGAAAACATGTTTTGGAGTAAATAAGGGATTTACCTTTGCAGGGAATCTTCTAAAGTCATCCCATCTTCTGGAAGAAAGATTTGTAGGCTTGGAAAGGCTTTCCTGTTCAAATGTCTCCTGAATTCTCAACTTTAGTTGTTAGTTGGGGTCAAGACATTTTTTCTTATTTGCACATCTCTCTGTATAGTACTTAAGAGGTATGATTATACAGTTTAAGACTTCTATCTTCACTATGAAGTTGCAACATCTGATGTTCCCTTGTAGCAAAAGTAGTAACTTGTATTTAAGACCAGCCCACATTCTCCTACCCTCTCTACCAAACAACAACCACCAAACAACCTAATAGCAGTCCTGAGACCTGAAATAACATAAAGGGGGTGGTAGGGAGGATGAAGAGGATAGGAGAGGAGCTGTGACTGCTGATAGCTGCCTAAACAGGTAACCATTGCAGATTGGTTTAGAGGCCATGATCAGAATGATACTGTGGTACTAACGCTACCTTGCTGCTGAGTGGTTCATGGTAGTTTTTGCTCTTTTTTTCTTTTATTTTTTTTTATTCCCTCAGAGTACAGGGGGAGAGAGAAAGAAGATGGTCAAAGGTTTGTTTTTCCCCTGGCTAAAATATTTAAACATTTATAGGGAGGAAAGGGTTTAATTTTTCTGTTTGGATTGTGCCTCATCACTTTGAGTGGAGCACAGATTCCCCTGCTTTGACTTCTAGCAGGTCAGCCATTTAAATTCTTGTTTTTGTTGTTAATGTAATTCTTTGCCTTTCTCTGTGTTCAAACTGATATTTAGGTTTCTGGAACCATTGTGGATAAGAGTGGGCGTACCCTCTCAGGCCAGACAGGAGAGGCATTTGTCATTAGTGTTTCCCACAGTAAGCCACTTTGGTAAGGAAATGTATCTTTCTCTTAGAATCACAATCTACAGATAACTTACTTTTCTATTTTAAGCCCTTGCTTGCAGCTAAATGGAAGCTATACTAGCTGTGATCATATTTAATTACATGTATTGCTAACCTTTTCTGCTATTGTTCCCTCAGAAATTATGTTTCCAAAAAACGCTGAATTTTTAAAACACTGCTCGAAATAATCTGGGGTTTTGTGTTTGCAACAGCCACTGAAATCATAATTAGGTCAAAGCATTAAAAAAAAAAATCTGAAACTGTAGTTTGCCATCTTCTACTGTCTCAGGTTATGCAAGATTTGGCACCAATTTCTGGTATGGGCAGGGCTTACATCTCTTACAGGGAGGCAGTACCAACTCAGAATGTTTCAGGGTGGCTTGAAAGAGCAAAACTTATATAAGATTTCATTCCAGTATTCTTTTTACTGAACTCTTACCTGACTGTGTTCCTTAAGTATGTGCACTGTTGTTTTGAGAGCTCCTGATGCATTTACTTGCATTCTTTTCTGTTCAGGCAGACAAGTTGAAATAAGTATGAGATTAAGATCTGTGAAAATGCATAATATAGCAGATTTTGGTCATTGTGCAAGGTTTTGCATGTTAATTTGAATACTATTCTGTGTTTCTATGCCCTATTCTACCTCCTCCTTGCTGCCTCTTCCCTCTTTACCATTTCTTCTCTCAGGTTGGTTCTTCACACAAAAACTGACACCAGAAATAAATGTATACAACTAGGACACAAACTGTGCAAAAATACTCCTCTTTCAGTATTGGAACCACACAGTTCAGCAGTGCTCAAGAATGCTGTGCTACAATTCTCAACAAAGACTGAAAAATAACGCTATCCCCTTGAAGGGGAAGGAATGTACTTACATATCTTAACATGGAGACACAATACTAAATTTAACACAGTGCCTTACAACAAATGCTCGTTGCTAGTTCTCTGAAAGATGGTGCTTCTGTCTGAATAGGGCTGTCTGTCATGGCATAGCTTCCATCCTTGCTGAATAAGGAAATTACCCTTTACATGCTACACTTTCTGTGTTTTTTGGACTTTATCAGGTATTAAACAAACTTAAAACACTTTCTGACAGCAGCAGAGGTCAGAGCACTGAGACTGATCTAAGCACTTATGTTGTGATGCCTTAATCTACTTACTTTGCTCCTTTCCCTTTTTGCTCTTACCTTTCAATATTGCTGCTGTGCATTGATCCTTGACTTTGTCTTTCAGTAAGTAAAAGTTTCTTTAGTTGTTGTTTCAGTGCAGTCCTTTCCCTAAGGAACTGAAGAAAAAGGATTCCGTGGAGGTGTTTTGCTCCATTTCATAATATCACAACACATTACCAGTTTCCTCTCTTTCTCCACTTATTGAAGGGTATAGTAAGACTATTTAGACTGATTTTTTTTTTGTTTTTTTTTTTTTTTAAATCATAAGGTAGAGGCCAAACTGTTGTGCAGTTACCCACCTGTTTTCCAAATGCAGACTGATTTCTCACCATGCTGGCTATCTCAAGCTAGAATAAGGAAATGATTTCAAATTAAAAAAGAAAAAAATCATAGCTGCTTTTATATAATGGCTATAGGATAAAACAACAACAAAAAATCCAAGACAAAACAGGTTTCCTCTAGGCTATTTGCATTCTTCGCACTTCTGTTAGCATAAGCAATGCATTAGCAATCTGTTTTTAAAAAGATATAAAGCTTTATCTAAGAAATCTCCACCAGGTCAAGGCAGTCACTTCAAATTTCTATGGTAGCACACTTTTGGAGAGAGAGGCAGGAGATAACCTAGAATTGCTTTCACTCAAACTAAACTGTCCACACAGGAAAAGATGAAGCAAACAAATTGCCTACATGAAATAAGCCGCCCTGTCTCTCTGAGCTGATACGAAACTAGGTGTCACCAATATACTACCCGAGCTGCTATCTTTAGCATGTGGAGTTAGCTGCAGTTACTACCTTAGTCACTGTACCACCCCAACAGACAGATCTTTCACAAGAATAGTGGCCAGTAGTAGTTACTCAGACCGTAATTATGACACGGGGGAAAACATTACTTTCACTATATCTAATTTCCAATCTCAGTTATGGCTACATTTCAGTAGGACACTAAGTTTTTTTCCTAGAATATTCTAACCTAAAACATTTAATTCAGTGTTAGCAGTGCATGCCATGCACATTGTGATGAGCCATTGTTTGTTTTTACCACAAAATTCTATCTAAAACGCACAATCTGTCATCTCGGTGATATAAAAGCAGACAACTGCGTTCACAGTTTTCCTGACTGCCCTTGAGCCTCCACTTTCCCAGACCAGACGGTGCTTCAGAAATAACATATGGAGCTGCTTGGAACAGGGTGGTAGCTGACTCCTTCCCTAGCATCACAACCTAGTGATCCATATTTGGCATGAGTCTGTCTCAAATAATCTTGCTCCTATCTGTCTTGCCTCTGAAGAGGAGAGGAGGGCACCGGAGCAGAAATCAAAAGTTTATTAAACCACATTTCAAAAAAGCTATCTTACGGGTCTGAATGCTTAGGGCTTGTTTCCCATTTATGTGAAGGCACTGTACAGCACTGTGGCAGAAGGGTTTTAGTTGTGGGAGCAGATTGCATTTAATGTTGTTTCTATTGCCAGATAGGTACAGAGTTTCTTTAGGGTTGTTGTGAAAAAGCTGATTAGTAGTAGCATCTTAGCGATCATGTTATACAGGATCATGTTCATATGTTTCCATTTGGGTTTTGTATGCCCTCTTTAGGGTGATGTGTTGTCCTTAGGTCAGTTTGGTTTGGAGACCCCCTAAAAAGTGTGTGCCTTGTGTCTGGTTGATATAGATGGCAGCTGAGAAACATGTGAACTGTGCTTGCTAAGTACTGAAAGGTGTGTGGCAAGCTGCTTGCTGTGAAAGGTGCTCAGACATGGCATGAGTTCCCTTCGTGTTTTATTGGCTCCTGTAATTGTTTCTACTGTGGTACCATCAAGAGGACATACGCTGAGTTTAGGGCCCTGATGTGGTCTTTGCTCTGGTCCCAAGGGCACTCTGCAGCCTTAGCTTTCACAGGAGCTGATGTGTGACTGCTGTGAAGAAATGAGCAAGGGAGGGAGGTGATGTTTAAGATGAGGGTGTGATGGTTATTACACTAGAGTAGCAGTGGTTCAAGGCTTTCTTATTCAAGTCTGCTGGCTTTTAAGGCATGGTTAACGGTTTGCTTTTCTCAAATGTTTTCTTTCATGATGCTGTTGAGTACCGTGGGGAGGTGATACTGGCCACAGAAGCTACTTTTTGTTTCTGAATGAATGTGCATGTCTGCTTAGTTTGACTTTGCAGTTTCGAAACAGGTAACACTTGGATGGTGTCGTGCTCATAGATGTATTTGTCAGCAACCCCTGTAGTGGGTAATCATTCAGGCAGTCTGGAGGGCCAGTACTCAGTAAGTCAAGTGAGAACATCAAGAAGTGCTTGTTGAGTGAGTATGCTGGCTGCTTTTACTGCTTTTACTCACTGCAAGGTGAGTTTGTTCTTGGAACCATAAACAGATAGATACTACGTGTAGAAGGGAGAGATGAAGCTGCCTAGTACAGGAGAGAACTTAAGTAGGGGGACTAGGGAACTTGAGCTGGAAGCTTTTAAGTTGAATGACTTAACAGTAGTAAATACCTTGCATTCATCTGCATTTGATAAGGACAGTTTTGTTAATAGCTCTTACCTTGCTTTGCTTTGAAAATCCTGATAAGCCTACGCTTGGAAATAAATTCCAGAACCTCATTGCTTTAATTGCGCATTTGTATCCAGGGGATCTGTGTAAAGGATTTAAATGTTTAAATTCATTGTAAACACTGAATGGGGAAATGAGAATAAAAGGGTTTTTAAAGTTTTCCTGTTTAAATAGAATGCCCCTATGAGATGCATTAGAAAAAGTACATCAAAGGTAGAGCTGGCTGTTTGAAAAAACAAATATATTCCCCCGTTCCCCAGAAAAACAAAAACAAGCCCCCCAAAAAACACAAACCCTAAGCTACTGGAAGAAGGGGTTTATATATTGTTTCGTCTGAGTATGTGACTGTGTGATCTTCAAGACCCTGGTTTTGGATATTGCTGTGAGCCCCTCAGTTCTCAAGGATTTGTCATTCTGTCCAACAAATGAATCAGGCTGCAAGCATTTACTGCTACTACCTGTGCAGTTACCAAGCGCCTAACTACTCCTTGGAAACAAGAGAAAAGTCAAAAACTGTTTTGTGCTCCCAGCCTTGTGTAGGGCTTTTATTGCTTTTGATCTCTGGGAAGAAACTAAGCGAGCATACATGCACTTTATTAACTTGGCTACCTCCGAGGCAGCCTCTGTGACTCAGTTAGTTGGGAGATGTGGCTGTTATCTATTCCTGTTTCAGTGGGTTAGTGTGCATCCTTTCTGAGACCGTTATTCCAGAAAAGGAGAAAGCTTTTTCACATCTTCCTCTTAGAGCAGCACTGTGAGCACCTTTCGAGTTTTGCAGTGCTCCATAAGGTGGCTTCTAGAATGGTGCAGAGATCAGGAAACTTATGTAAAAGATCTCTTTTATACTTTCTGAAAGATAAATTTCCATTTTTAATATCAATGTAGACATTTTGAGTGCAAGTCACATTTATGTATCTGTCACTGAATGAAAGAAAATATGATTGTACCTCATATACTGGTAAAATTGTCCGAGAAGCTTATTCATGCCAAAATACTTCTACTGTAGTGCTGCCTAGGTTACTAAGATGTAGCAGATTAAGTTGCCCAAGCTTGGTGCTGCCATGAGGCATCTTAGGGGAGGCACTTCGTTTCTTCCAAGGTTGGCATAATTTCTGTATAATTTTAAAAGAAAATGATGAGTTAGCAGCTTGAAGTAGGTCTTACTCTTTCAACCTTTTTTCATACTTCTTATAGCACAAGGCTCCTTTCCAGTCTGTCATTCTCATTCCACTTTTCTCTCTCTCACCTAGACAATACAGAGCTGTTGTGATGCTGCAGTTGCTGTCAAAATGCTGCCACTTTCCTCCTGGATTTTGAAATGAGATCTTGATTTACTCTCCCCAGTTCAATTCAGTCCAGCCCCCCCTCCCCTTTGTGCTTTTTCTCCACCTGAGGGTTCTCCTTTTGCACAGTCTTGCTGTATGGATGATGATGATTAAAGAAATTGGAGATCAGGTTGGTTTTGTTGTAGATGATTGTGGGAGTTAGCAGTTGCCAGCACTAACATTCGTCTGTGTTGTGTATAAAAGGTGTTTTTACCTCAAAATAATTTTTCAAAATTTATTTTCCAGTATTGGTTTAAATTGTGCTTTAGGGGCGGTTGAAATGCGACCATTCATTGAAACAATTGGAAACTGTACAACAGCCTACATCATCTGTTACCCCAATGCAGGTGTGTTGGTGCATATGTTCCTATGCTTACAGGCAGACAAAATATAGTTGAATTAGCTTGAAAAGATGATTGTTTTTACTATTAAGAAGTGATTAAGATTATTTTAAACTGCTGAAAGTAAATGTTGTTCTGTGACAGTGAACCCAGAATGCTCTCTTGCATAATTAATTACCTGTTGAGTAACGATTGCAAGGGTGATGAGGCATTTTAGTCCTCATACAAGTGTAACTACTTTAACTATGTCTTTTATGGAATTTAATTCTGTTCTTGTGCACTTTAAACAAATTGTAATACTAGAAAAATTATGTTTCAAGGTCTTCCCAATACTTTTGGTGGTTACGATGAGACTCCAGAAGTGACTGCCCAGCACATAAAGGTATGAAATATTTCTTGTGAATGTGTCATAGCTGAAATACTAGTCAACAATAATTCCTTGCTTGCATTTTACATGTATTTGTTACAGTACTGTGGTGTGGGTTTTTTTCCTCAGATGGCTCTGTATGTCATTTGGATTGTTTATAGACAATTTGCTGAATGATAGTGCGTTTGAGATACAAGGTTTGGAAATACTACTTAGGAAACTGAAAAATGTTAATTACTTTCCTGTCCTACCCTAAGTAGTTTTCCTGCAGCTTGATCTGTGGATATTACTCATTTGCACTCTTGCTTTTACATTTGGGAATTGTTGAAAAAGCTGAGTAGTTTTCATGAATTGGCAGAGTTTTTCCACAGATGTGTATATAGAAATGACTGATGGTGGTGGTGTTGCAGTGCAGGGTGTCCGTCCATGTGCCACTTGATCTGTGCAAGGTAGAACTGTGTGGCTGGAGCTGCAGTGTGTCAGCAAGAACACAGTATCTACTGCATGTTAATTCCCTCTTACAATACAGTACGACTAGCCTTTGACACTGATCCAAGCTTTCATCTGGGGCTTCAGTATAAAATAGGCCAGTTTCAAATGTAATTTCCTAAAATTAGGTGTTTGAAATTACTGGTTAGTCTTGGGAATCCACATCTCAAAACAAATCCTAAAGAGAATTAAATAGTACTGAAATTTTTTAATTTAACTTTTTTTCTTGTGATCCCCCTGAATTGCTTAACATATGGAGAAAAAAACAGTATATAAATATATATCTTAAAAAAAAAAAAAAACAAAAACCCACAAAAAACCCAAACCACCTTTAATAACTTGAAACAAAATTCTCTTTCCCTCCCTTTTACAGAATTTGGCTTTGGATGGTTTGGTCAACATAGTTGGAGGTTGCTGTGGTACTACACCAGCACATATCAGGTACCCCATGAGCTACAACTTTAGGTGCACTGGGACATAAATTAAATGCTGCTTCTGTGGAGCAATATTCCGTGTTCTTTCTTGGAGTTTCCTGAAAAGATGGATCACTTGAATGCCTATAGCAGCAAATACAGAGTAGAAATAACCTGGCTTTCATAGCCATGTGTGTCATGAAGAATGAGTAGAGGCATGGTTCGAAGAAGGATAATACCTCTGCTGTTTTTCCATCTAAAATGGTTTTGGATTTACTCCTTCCTCTTTAGCGTTGGATAGAAGAGACTTCCCATCTCTGCTCCCTGATGTTGTATGTTCTTTCTCTTTGTGGCCTTCTTAGCCACAAAGTGAAACTTAAGGTTTCCTTTGATGGTAGAAGGAAGCAAACTGTGTGGGTGCGGGGAGAGAAATGTCTGAACAGGAGATCTGGGAATGTTGTACAGCTGGTGCTAGTCCTGGCCAGTCAGAAGGAGCATTTTGTATCTTTCTCACTGGAAGCAGGTCAGTGGGAAAACCTCCCTTTTTCACCTGGGCCTGAAAGAGAAGGGGCCCTTGTGATTCATTTTTACCCAGATACAAACTGGGAAGAGGTGTTATGTGAACATGTAGATGACACTGTGTGTCCCTTCTGACTGGAGTGAAGAGAAAGAGAATGTGGAGACTGTGAGTCATTCTGGCAACTGAGAAACATCTCAGCACAGAACAGTGTTCACAGAGTCACAGAATGGTTTGGGTTGGAAGGCACCTTTTAAGGTCATCTTGTTCAACCCTGCTGCAGTGAGCAGGGACATCTTCAACTAGACCATGTTGCTCAGAGCCCCATCCAACCTGACCTGGAATGTTTCCAGGGATGGGGCATCTACCACCTCTCCAGGCAACCTGCACCAGTGTTTCACCACGCTTTGTGCAAAATTTCTTCCTTATATCTAGTCGAAATCTGCCCTCTTCTAGTTTAAAACTGTTAACCCTTGTCCCCTTGCTACAGGCCCTGCTAAAAAGTCTGTCCCCATCTTTCTTACAAGCCTCCTTTAAGTACTGGAAGGCTGCCATAAGGACTCCCTGGAGCCTTCTCTTCTTCAGGCTGAACAACCCCAACTCGCTCAGCCTTTCCTCATAGGAGAGATGTTTGTCCCTTGTTAGTTTTTTTTTTTTCTACAATCAGCAATTGCTCAGCTCAGCAAATCATGAATATGGTAAGTGGTCGAGGACTGGTTCTGATATCCATCAAGTCTCCCATTGGTGAAGTAGCTCACATGCTGTATTTGATAAATCTTAGCTTTGTACATTCCCTGCAAATAGCTATGATAGGATCTTCTGGGAGTATGTTTTTGCCTGGATCTTCTGGGAGTATGTCTTTGCCTTTGGCCACACAAAGTGAAACAAACTAATTAGGCTTGTCTGCTACAGGGCTAAATTGGAGATGTAGATATATGTCTAGTATGTTCTGACTGAGTTTTGTCTGGAGTGGTTTAATTTTAATCAAACTTTCCTCTTTACTTTCCTCTTTCTGTAACTCAGGAAAATTGCTGAAGCTGTGAAATTCTGTAAGCCTCGTGTTCCACCTTCTCTCTTTCAAGGGTACATGCTGCTATCAGGTAAAATGGAGTGTAACAGTTTGAGCTTTGTAACTCATGCAGCCTTCCTTTATAAATTTATTTGCTGTTTTCTGCTGATCAGAATGGCACTATGAGTTTCTGGTTCTACCTGAATCCAGCAAGCTTATGGATGTGCAGGCAGATCTAAATCTTACTGCTTTGGCCAAAGGATTAATGGAACATCTTATTACAATCTTCTATAATATAACCAAACCCAGCATATTTTACTCTGCAAGTCTCAGAAACTTTGTAATGGTGAGTATATTTATCCTCACTTTGCAACAGGACAGGGTTAAGCACAGAGAGATCAGGTAATTTGACTGCAGTTGATGGCAGAGCTGGGGCAAGATCCTTGTTCACCTGCTGTGAGACAGCTGCCCTCTTGCCTCGGATGTCGATCCAGTCATACCGGGACGGTGTTCCAGCAGTACATTCAGGTCTAGAATGTCTTCTGTTTTAGCAAAGTCTAGATCTGTATGTTCCTCAGCCAGGCCTTCTTTTAAGCCTTTGGGACATGTATCCAAGTAATATCCTTCTTTTTGGGCTGGTATTTTAATCTCAAAGTCAAATCAGTGTAGCATAAATAAGTCATGGTTGGCCTGTAGTTTCATGCATTAGCTTACTCTATTCTGCTGTATGGTTTGTTTGCCTCAGAGTTGCCTGCTACCCAAGGGCCCCACTTGGCTCATTTCTCTGAACTTGGGTCCATGGTTAAGAGCTGTCCTTGTTTGTCAGTCAATTCAGCAGGCTCCTTCTCTCATGGTGGTCATGAGATAACAGTTGGAATTTGAGAGAAGGTGAGTTTGTGCATACACATAGATGCCCAAAGAATTGTAGCTTCATGTCATTTTATATTGGACAAACTGGCTGTTATTTTTTGTGGGTCGGGTAAATTATTGACTGTCATTGAGGGAGGATAGAAACCTTTGGCATATGTGTTGGAAGTTGTTTCATTGCATGTCTTTGCTAGTTACTCATTAGGTTTGTGCACATCCTGATGTGCTGAGAAATCACTATTCTTAGAGAGAGACACCCCTATTTCACAGTTTAGAAAAGGGCTTTTGTCTTTCTTACATAGTTTCTTCTTTTCTGTTTTTACAAATATGTTCAAAAACATCTTTTTAAGGTCTGGAGCCATTCAGGATTGGGCCATATACCAACTTCGTTAATATTGGCGAACGCTGCAACGTTGCAGGATCACGGAAGTTTGCTAAACTCATCATGGCAGGCAACTATGAAGTATACATTTTAACAATAATCTTTATAGCTAATGCTCTGATTTTTCATTGCACTGTTTTTAGTTGTTTGTTCTGCTGACACAAAGCACTATTCTACACCAGTTACAAGAGTAAGAAAATAAGGAGAATTTACTTTCTCACTGTCCTTTGTTTCTGTGCTTACTAGCTCCTAATAAATTTGTGAGAAGGGTTTTACAAGGGCTTTTTTTTTTTGATAGGTGTTACAGGAAACATGATTTTCCACTTTGAATTAAGTTACACAGCTGATAGTGGTTTGAAAAATGTCCTAGTTGGTGCTTTGTCTAGGGATGGATTTACAGAGGAGGGAGGAAGGAAAGTGGGTGTAATCCCCCCTTCCAACATGTGGGGTACATCTGACTTGGAATAGATTGTGCTACTGTGCAACCCTCACTCTCTTTCCCTCCCTTCTCCAATCCTGGTCAGCGTTATGGTTGCCTCTAATCTTTATATACTTTGATCACTGGCTCCAGGATGCTCATGAGAATTGCTACAGAAAAAGTTGCTTAGAAGTTAATTGCATTCTTGAAACAGCTACAGGGCAGAAATTAAAAGGCTGGAGTGCTTGTACTTTACTGGTGTAAATTGTTACTGTAATGTTCAAACAAATAGTAAAGTGACGTTTCTTGATAGCTGAGACTCTGCCCCAGAGTATGCTCTGTTGTTCTAGTTGATACAATCAAAACTAAAGCCTTAGTTTGTTTTTTAGGAAGTTTGACTCTTTAAGCTCTTAGTTATGATGCAGGTTAGACCTATTAAATAAAGAGAGCTTTAAACACAGGTTGTTAGAGACTGTGAGCAACTAAAAACCTTTTTCTTTTTTGTCTCCTCAGTCTGCAGAGTGACAAAAAAGAGACAGTGAACAGGCACAGGTTTTCAGATAATTATGTGGACTGGAGGGAAAGCTTTAGTATTTCCTTCTTAGCATTTGGTGATTATTCTGTAGCTGGAAAAAAATGCTGAACAACTTCCAAAAATTAAATACTCTGTTATAAACAGCAGAGCTTGTGAGCTTATTTCATACCATCACAGAGACTGTTTTCCTGTAATCTTATATAGTCAGAAGTCCTTGTTACCATGCAAAGCTTAAATCATTCAATTAAGCGTATGGCTAACTGTCTAAAATCAATGGCACTACCAGAACATTAGGCCTCTGGTGTCATGCTTTTGTGAATGAATTAGTTATCAGCTGTGCCATACTAACAACTTTCGTCTGTTGTTGTACATCACAGACCATTTCCTTACTCTCTTATGGAATGTCTTATAAATTTTTACATTTTTGGCTGCGTGTTTTATTTTGGAGAAGTGAAATGTTATCCTGAGAATGACTAGGCTTTTTTCTACTGACTGTTTTGGCTTTTAACTTTCTTCTTTAGGAAGCCCTGAGTGTAGCCAAATTGCAAGTTGAGATGGGGGCCCAGGTTCTTGACATCAATATGGATGATGGGATGCTGGATGGCCCTGCTGCAATGACCAGATTTTGTAACTTGATTTCTTCAGAACCTGATATTGCAAAGGTTGTAACTGAGTCACTCCAAAGCACAATAAAGAACATTTTATTGAGTTGGAAATTACCTTTCAGAAAATTTTTATATTGATTTATTTAGTAACCAGTTTAGGTGCTTAATAAGAGATGTAGGTGTCCCCCAAGAGGGAAGGGTACTGTAATAGTACCTTTGGGGGAAACAGAGGTTTTAACATTCTCTATCTAATTTCAGCTAAATATATGCCTGTCCTTTTCATTGGTTAGAAAAGCTGAATGCAGGTTCCTTTTGCAGCAGTTATGAGCCACAATCTATATATTGGCAGTGCATAACAGTATTGATTTCCACAAAACTTAAAATTGCTGTGGATATAAGATAGTTTTAAAAGATAATTCTGCAAAGTGTATTCTCTAAAAATGAATATCTAATTCAGAAACACAGGACAACACAGGGAAAAGTAGAGGTCTCTATATGATATGTGATGGAGTTGCTGTAGAAGCTCTTGACTTAAATTTGCTCTGAGTTTTGTATTTAAAGCAAAGTGAATTTACAAATACCATCTGGTAAATTTTTATTCATAAATGCTGATTAATGTTGTGTGCATTTTTATGTCCAAATGGGCTAACAGCATGTGGAACTTGTAATTCATAACTTGTATGTATTCCCGTGGCTTACTTCTCTGTTATTTACAGGTGCCATTATGCATTGACTCATCAAATTTTTCAGTGATTGAAGCAGGTTTGAAATGTTGCCAAGGGAAATGCATTGTAAACAGCATCAGTCTGAAGGAAGGTGAGGAAGACTTTCTGGAGAAGGCAAGGAAAATTAAGTTGTATGGAGCAGCTGTGGTTGTCATGGCTTTTGATGAAGTGGGGCAGGTGAGTGTTGCTTTAAAGGAGATATTTTTCTTCTGGAGTGCAAGGCTTTCTTACTCCTGTGCAAGACCAAGTTGTTTTGTTTCATTGGAACAGGTGATTTAAAGAGGTCTACATAGTCTTAGCAATAGTTTTGACCCTGATATGTAAGCATTTCTTATGCTGCTCACATGTTTGAGGAATCCAAGTATTGCTCCAAGTATATTTCTGCTAGCACAAGAGTGTGTCTCTTACTATTCAGCCATGCTGAACTCCTTTTTCATAGGTTTTTTTTTTCAGTTCAGAAACTGAGTTTTGCATGAGAGTGGAATCTTTGAATCCATTTAGTAATGTCAGAAAACACATACTAAACTTTGCATAAGATGGTGAAAAGTTGGGGAACAAAATTGTTTTTAAGTAGCTGAATCAAAACTCCACGTACAGATGTGGTGATGTTTTTAATATGAAATTCTTATCTATAATGCTTTTCTAATACAATTTTCAGATTCTCATTCTTGAGTCAGTAGAACTGTAAATGATTTCTGGGGGATTTATTTTTTGGGCTATCTGTAAGCTTCATATCAGAATTCTTTTTCTCCACTAGGCAACAGAAACAGAAACCAAGATAGCAATCTGTTCCAGAGCTTATCACCTCCTTGTGGAAAAAGTGGACTTCAATCCAAATGATATAATATTTGACCCTAATATTTTGACCATAGGAACCGGAATGGAAGAACATAACCTGTATGCCATGAATTTTATCAATGCTACTAAAACCATAAAAGTGAGTTGTAAACCTATTTTAATTTGAAGTATTTTACTGAGATTACTTAAAAACCCAAACCACCACAAAACAGAAAAGTACCCCCCACTCCCAAGCAACAACAACAAAACACTGCTGCAAAATAATAGGCATTTGAAATTAGCAAGGGGGACTGTTCTTCTGGAGTGCAGCCATTCCCCAGTATTGCAGTAGAACTTGAAAATACATTTCAATCCAATATTTCTACTGTAAATATACTATATTAATTAAATGAAGTAACTATCTATTCATATTCTAGCTAAAAGAACCTCTCTGAAGGTATGTGAAAGCTGTCCTTTTAAATTAGTTTCCGTTACTGTGGAGGGATTTGTGCACTAACCTGACTTTTTATTTAGCAAAAATGTGTGTAAGGAGGTATGGCAATGAAGAGTATCACCTGAATACAGCCAAGGAAGCCGTATTGTTGCATTTCACAAGGCAACTTGAATGGTCTGGAGATGCTCTGTCAGTCAAAGTCTGAGGCTTTAACACCCCACAGGCTATTTTGTCACCACAGGGCTTCTGGAAGGGAGAGTGCACCCTTGAGTTTAGCTGCTCAGCTACAGCCTGCTCCTGAGACATGCAAGCAGGCAGGTTGGCTGCTCCCTGTTTCCAGAGGGGTGGGGGATGAAAGAGCCATAAGTACTTCTGCAGGGGGAAAATCTGGAATGCTTCTGTAGGAGGACTGATTTTAGAGTTTAGAACAGCACCTATGACTGTGGAAACAGTGGTAGTTACTTACACATCTTTCCTTTTACTTGTATCGTTTTCTACAGGTTTGAATTGTTTTATGAATTTGAGTAACTAGAAGGATCTAGAACAGGGAGGACAGAAATGGTACACAGCCAGTGTACCACAGCTCAGGGGCCAGCTGTTTTATGGGCTGAATGGTTTGCTTAGGTTTCCCTTTTGGAAAGCACTTTTCTAAAAATTTATGTGCAATTCCTCTAGGAAACACTGCCAGGAGCCAGGATAAGTGGAGGTCTTTCCAATCTGTCTTTCTCCTTTAGAGGAATGGATGCCATTCGAGAAGCAATGCATGGAGTGTTCCTTTACCATGCGATTAAGGTATGATGTGCTTTTGACTGCCATATGTTTGAGCTTGGCAGATATGCAGTGCTATGTCTGACAGCCCTGGTTGGGGGATTTTGTATGGCTTTTTTCTTCAGTGTGGCATGGACATGGGAATTGTGAACGCTGGGAATCTGCCAGTGTATGATGATATCCACAAGGAATTGCTACAGCTGTGTGAGAATCTAATCTGGAACAAAGATCCTGATGCGACAGAGAAACTTTTACATTATGCTCAGGTAACTTCCAATTTTAAGTTTTGAATAGTGGTTAGGTTAGTATCTGGGCTTTAACACCTCCCTGCTGATGACAGACAGAACAGCCTATACACTGTACTTGTCAAATCTAACAGTGGATCTTAGAAGTTACTAATGATACTACAAATGGTTCAGTTATTAATGTGAACTCTGTAATAGATTGAGCCTGTCCAATTTTGTAGATGCCTTGAAATATCCTCCACCAGAGTTCAGATGCTTCAGGAGACCAAGCTGCATAGGTGTTCTTTTTTTTTTTTAAAAAAAAAAACAACAAAACCCAAAACCAACAATAAGCAAAAAAATCCAACGAAACCCACTAAAACAAACTGCCAGACCAAAAAAACCCCCAAACCCTCACAAACAAACAAAAAATGGAAAAAGCCAACCTACAGCCAAAGCAAATCTTGGTGTTGGAGCAAAATTGACAAGTGCGCTGTGGGAGGCAAAGAGTAAACCTGTGTCTCTGGTGGTGGTGGTTTGCTTGGAGTTATATATAAAAGGTGAAGTAGTTGCTTACAGTTCCTGGATGTGCCATAGACTTCCAGTTCATGTAACTCATGTCAGAGTGGGGATCAGCTATTTAGTGTTTTGGAGATGCTGTCATGACAGTGGTGATAAAGATTACACACCTGAAGGCTTCCAGATTATGAGCCATCAGGTGTCTGGTGAAATCCTGTTCTGAACAGAACATCCAGCAAAAATCTCTCTGGGTTAGGTGGCTCTTAAATCTAAGTG
This sequence comes from Phaethon aethereus, assembly GCF_964289735.1. Taxonomy (NCBI): domain Eukaryota; kingdom Metazoa; phylum Chordata; class Aves; order Phaethontiformes; family Phaethontidae; genus Phaethon; species Phaethon aethereus. Next base: position 85,929,520 of record NC_138576.1, read on the forward strand.
CATAAGAAGGTCGTGTGCCCGTTTTGTAGCTCCTGGAGGTATTTCCTGTGCACAGCTTCATTTGGTTTGTAGTTTGCCCTGTGGTGGTTCCTGCTTGTTTGGAACAATGGCAACATGTTGAAAACCAGTACAGGAAGACTCTCTCTATCCCTTGTGCTTGGGGTATTTTATATGGTACTCTTAAATGTCTAAGCAATTCACCTGGGAGTAAGATCACTTACTGTATAAGCAGAATTTTACCATTAGAGTGTTCAAGGCTGTATAAAGAAGAAGTAAAAAAAAAAAGGTATTAGAAAGGCATTGCTTAAGCAGTGTTTCTGCAGAAGGCAGAATGTGAACCTAAATGGAGCATGAAAAGTAGGAATAGAAGTGGACGACTACTTCTAGGTCTAGAAGCTTGGGAAGCTATTGTTGATATTCCAAATATTGGAATCTCTGCTCTTATTCATGAAACTTTTATTATGGGGCTGAACCAGCTCTTGTTTGTAAACAAGACATTGATCCAAAACATCTAGCTCTATTAGAAGGTAATATTTTATATTTTTCGCTGGATGTAAGCTTTCTGATTTGGGTTTCATCTTGGCACTGGAGAAATGCAAGAGGCATTTCTTAAAGCCAATGAAGGGGATTATTATGTCAGGTTTTGGAGTTTGAGGCACATTTCAAAATACTTATTCAGACCTTCCTCTGATATTGTGGAATTGAATGGCTTTAAGTTCTTTTGTCTAAAGGTTTTGTGGTTGGTTTTTTTTAGCACAGAAGTGTATTAGTCAGTAAGTTGTTTTTATTTCCGATTACTGCAGTTTATTCTGCACAAAGAACATAGAATATACAGTCCCATTTCAAGTACCTCTAATAGAGCACCAGTGAACTTTCCACCTAGTTCCTTCAGGTAATAGTAATGTACCTTGCCAGTTGCTTGAATGTTCAACCCTTGGGGCAAAATGAGGAAATGAATCCTTGCAGATTTTGTAGATAAGTCTTCATTTGAAGTTTGAGATTAGAAAAGCTTTACTCTTCCATAAAGTGCATAGCTACAGACTTTCTCAAACTGAAACTTTGTCCCATTTATGTCAGTGGGAGTTGTTCTTCCAAAGGCAGGTATTTTCATCCTCAGCATGCAGTATAATCATCCTGTTTTTAAAGATCTGCATGTAGTGCTTGCCACTGTGGTCCTTGCGTGCTCACCCTACGGCTTCATGGATTGTTTTTGGGTTGGAATTGTTCACTTGCTAAAGTGTCTGACCAGAGATTGAGGAGCACTTGGTACCTTTTCATTGAATCACAGAAGGCTGAGGTGGCAAGGGACCTCTGGAGATAGTCTAGTCCAACCCCCATGCTCAGAGCAGGGTCAGCAAGAGCAGGTTGCTCAGGGCCATGGTCAGACAGGTTTTTAATAGAACCAAGAACAGACTCTACAACCTCTCTGGGCAACATGTTCCTCCTCCTTTCATTCCCTTTTAACAAACTAGACCTGTGAGGGGAATGAGGTTTGGCAACGAGAACCTGTGATGTTAGCTAACTTTCGTGTAAACATTAATGAGGACTTGTTCTGGTTTCTGTTCCTATGAATGAGATCTTGCCATGACTTTTCCCATGGCCCATCTTTGAGAAGTTGCTGATGAGCACTTGAAAGTGTAGGAGGTTTGTAAGATCTGAAAGACATCAGATTATGTGCAGTAACCAAGGGAGGAAAAGAAATTACTTGTCTCAAGTGTGGTGGTTGAAGTAATGGATAGGGTGCTCTTCCATGAGCCTTCCTGGGCTCAGTGCTTACAAGCTTTTTTGTATTGTGAAGCTCTTTTGGCCTTTGTGTTCCTAGCAAAGGGGAGTGGGAGCATGAGGCAAAGAGAGTATGAGAGGGTTTGGGTTGTTCTGTGTGTATCAGAAACAGTAGTTCTGTAGGCCTCCTGATTGAAAACACATCTGTGATATGGAATAACATAACCGATTCCAGCAGAAACTGAATTAGAGCCAAATTAATTAGAATTTTAAAATGAAGTGTAGTGTGTGGGCCAGGAATCAATTTAAATTACGTTCCCAGAAGTAAAACCCTGAGGATTAGTCATTTCATCATTTTTAAGAGCAAGAAAATTACTAGAAATTCTTTTTTTTTTTTTATTTTATTTTCCTTCTTTTTTTCTTTCTTTGCTTTGTTTCCATCTGCATTGAGGTATATTCTCTTTGGGATGTAGAGGCCCTAAGTGTCTGCAGTACATCACAGGTGTTTGCAGTACAATTTGCATTTGTATAAAATTTTTTTGAATAATCTAAAATTATTTTGTCGGCCAGTACTTAAAATTATCCTCGCTTTCTAAAAGTAAAGTCTGTAGTTGTACTTATGCTTGCAACCTCCTATGGATGCCTTTCATTTTTAGAATCATGCCCAAGGAGGAAGAAAAGTTCTACAGACCGATGAGTGGCGGAAGAGCTCTGTGGAGGAAAGGCTGGAATACGCTCTCATAAAGGTGAATCTGAAAATTGTCCTACCCATAAGCTCTGAGACACGATCTCAGCTCAGACTTTAAGGACACCTTTGTCTTTAGAAATTCTTCAAAAGCCATTCTTTTAAAAGCTATTAATTAATAATGAATAATATATTGAATTAATATATTTAATTAACTTTAACAGAGAAGATTGTGGTGATTTGTCTTTAAACATCACAAGGTGAAGTCTTTGACTCTAAATATTTTATTCCACTAGTGTTGGTAGAAACATACTGCTTTTACATTTGGGGTGGGGGGTGTTGGTTCTTTAACAGTACTGCACTGAGTGGCACTTGTACTCTGGAAACAGTCTTTGAGTGTTTGGGTTTTCTTATGACATGGTGTGGTAGGTTGACCTTGGCTGGAAACAACAAACCAACATGTTAATACTGGGGACTCTTGCTTTGAATAAATTTATCTGCCTGAGAACTGCAGTCTTTTGTTTCCTAAGAAACCTATTTTAAATACACATCTAGAAGACTAGCAGTATCTAAAGTACCTGTTTGTATTTTCATTGTAATTTGGGGGGAGGCAACTAAATAAAAGCTGTATTTCTAGCAAGATAAAACTTTTCAATTGTTTTCCCAGGGCATTGAGAAGTATGTCACTGCAGATACAGAAGAAGCAAGGTTAAATCAGGAAAAGTATCCTAGACCTCTAAATGTAATTGAAGGGCCCTTGATGAATGGCATGAAAATCGTTGGTGATCTTTTTGGTGCTGGAAAGATGTTTCTGCCTCAGGTGAAAAGAAAATGTTTTCATGTATATACTTATTTTGCAAAAACTAGCATTGTAAAATGTAGCCAAAACATCCTATGCTGGCTTTTTTTTTCAGATACAGCACATGAATTGTGAAAATCCAGGTGCTGCGAAGAAGCAGCCCTATTTCTTCTTTAGTTTGGAACTTAACTTTATGTAGTTTTACATGTTTCTGTTCTTCCTGAGTGTTCTTGCTTTATTTGAAATGTGGCTTTAAGTCTGGGACAATGAAAAAAAGCAAGACAAAAAAGATCCAAATAAATATTGCTTTGTTTAGCACCTTCCAAGTCTGGATGTGTTTGTAGCTTCCAATTCTGTTGTGAGTGGTCTGAGAGGCTGCACTGTGGAAGCAAGTGTCGTGTGTAGACCTGTAGTCCAGTAGGGCCAGCAGCCTGCTACCACTGAATGCTCTGCAAAGCTGGAATATGGGTTTGCAAATGAAGTTTTGTTTATTGCTTGAATGGGTATAAAAGAAAGCTGTGAGAAATCTGAGGCTATTCCTATACCTGATCTTTATTGTTTATTTTCTGCCCTCCTTCTCTGTTTATCTATGCAGGTGATAAAGTCTGCTCGAGTTATGAAGAAAGCGGTTGGCCACCTTATTCCCTATATGGAAAAAGAAAGAGAGGAAAGGAGAGCTGAACGGGGCAGCGTAGAGGAAGAGGCAAGACACTCTGTGCTGTAACTCTTTCATAGCATGCCATGACAAAAATGGATATTATTTTTTGCTAATGACATTTATTCAGCTTTCATGCTGGAGAATTGATGCAGTCATATGGAAACTGATAACCTTGGCACAAGTTGAAGTAGTTCTGAAATTCATAAAGTGCAGATTTTGTGGAACTCTGCGTGGTGTGTGCCTGAGTTGTTGTCACAAGCTTCCTGAAGGATGCCGTAAGCCTTTGTAGGCCCTTTCAACCAGTGTATATATGTCATACCATACTTATTTCTTGTGTTTTTGTAGGTATTTAATTCTAGTGTTATTTATGGTCCTTCTAGCTTTATGGCAAATTTTGCCATTTGCTTCTACTACTTCTGCCCTCAGTGAACTATGGAACTCCCTTTAGCATGTTCAAAGCCTGTTACCATGTTTATCTTTATTCAGCTCTTCCCTTCCCTCTACCCCTGACCATTCTCCCAGCTAAACAAACCAAATTCTTCCATCCTTTTTCTTCACGGATCGTGACTTCAAGACCTCTTGTAATGATAGGATAGTATAGCCATGACCAAGTTGTAGGGGACAAATGTTCATGAAAACAGGACCTGAATATAGTCATCTTTTCATATGTGTGTTTTTCCACTAGTTTCTGAAGACTAATTTTTATACTATATATATAATTGAAAACACCCAGTGATTTTCAGATTCTCGTGGGCCTTTCTTTTATAGCATTTCCTGTTTCACAGCCAACAGTTGGTGATGCCTGAGAGTAGTTTTATCAAGTACTTGTGCATTCTTCCAAATTTGGTTAATTGAATATGTGGTAGGAGCATTGGAATATGAAGATACAGGATGTCCCTTGTTCTCCATACTGACAAGATTATACTCGGTAGGGAAGAGAGTTCAGGTGAATTGGACAAAATCCCCTCTTAAATACTCGTGTCTGCTGTTTTCTACTATATTTATAATGTGGTAGGTGCTTACAGTTTTGGTGGTTAAATATTTTTCTTCTTCTCTTGTCTTTGACTATCAAATTTAAGTTTTATGCACACTTACTTCTCTTTAGTCCTGTGGAACCTTACCTTGTCTTCATGAGTTCTCAGAGACAATAGCTGTTATCAGAGTCTGGCATTTAACACAAATAAATAGGAAGAATATCAGAATTTCTCTAAACTGTGATATTTGTATATGTCGTGGTTTGGCCCCAGCCAGCAACTAAGCACCATGCAGCCACTCGGCGAGAGAATTGGAAGAGTGAAAGTGAGGAAACTCATGGTTTGAGATAAAGACAGTTTAATAGGTAAAGCAAAAGCCGCGCACGCAAGCAAAGCAAAACAAGGAATCCACTCGCCACTCCCCATGGGCGAGTACTTTGCCCATGGGGAGTGGCGAGTTTCCTGGTGTTCAGCCATCCCCAGGAAAGCAGGGCTCCATCACGTGTAACGGTTACTTGGGAAGACAGATGCCATCACTGCGAACGTCCCCCCACTTCCTTCTTCCCCCACCTTTATATACTGAGCATGACGTCATATGGTGTGGAATATCCCTTTGGCCATTTTGGGTCAGCTGTCCCAGCTGTGTCCCCTCCCAGCTTCCCGTGCACCCTCGGGAAGGGTGCAGGCCAGCACAAGAAGCTGGACTGTCCTTGACTACTTAGCAACAACTCAACATCAGCACATAATCAACATTTTCTCATCCCAAATCCAAAACACAGCCTCACAGTAGCTTCTGTGAAGAAAATTAACTCTATCCTGGCTGAAACCTGGACAGTATATTACCTTCAGTTTCCCTCCTGTGGATTTTTGAATGGTTCCTAATTCTTCCTTTGAAATCTTCTTATAGTGTGTCTTTCCATTTGCTGTGGATCTGTTGCGTGATTGTCCAGCATAAGCATAATGAATACAGCAAATATTTTACAATGAAAAATGACCTGATAATAAAACCTGACTAATCTTAATGGAAGAAGGAGATTGCCTAGCCTCTTCTCCCATGTTCTTTCTGCATGTGAAGAAGGTGTCTTCTCTGTAGTATTTCAAATGTACCTGTTCTCTGGCTGTCATGAGCCACCTTTCTATGTGTCATCTCTCTCCTGCTCATGCTGTTCTTTTTTATTTTAATTCAGATGACAATGCTGGTATTTGGCACCTTCTGTTTTGTTCTGATGCTATTTGAAATCGGTGAAAATTATTACCCCATTCCTTCCATGGATGTTGGATTAGGATGCACTTTGAACCCTCTGGCACTTAATTGTCTGGCTAAAAAGAAGTGAAGTGGAATTTGAGAGGTTCTTAAAAATATAGCAAGCACTCTGAAGAGATTGTGAGATATTCTGTGTGGGTGAGGAGAGCAGGAGGGAAAAAGTAGGGCTTCTGTCCTCTTGCTTTTGCTATCTTCTGCTGGGCAAGGGTGGTAGTGCCTTCCTCTTCAAAAAAATATTGCCACTGTTTAGAGGATTGGTAAGAGAGAAAAACACAGCTTTATCTCCAAAGTTACTTGTTGACTTGAAGGAAAATGATTTGCAGACTCCAGTAGCTGACCTGTCTGATGTTACCCAGGCTACTGTAACCTCCAGGACAGTTTTAGTCACAGGCTGCCAGGAAATGCAAAGCATTGATAGTTACATTTGAGGATAAATAGCTGTGGCTGACCTCTAACAAGATGGAAAAAAAGGAGCCCATTGGATGTGTGCCCAGAACTTGAGGACCTCCTTGCTTGAGACAACTGAAATCACAGCGTGCCCTAAATAGGGTTTATTTAAAATAGCGTGTGTTCAGGCCTATGTTGTTTGCTGCCCAGCACAGATTTTCCTTCTTCTCATGTGCAAATCCAATTTTTTTTCTTGGATATCAATCACTAGTTAAATCATCAGTAGTTATTAGGTGTGATACGTGTGGGCAGCCCAGTTCTTCCCCCAGTCCTTGATTAAGCTCTTTCCCCAGTTTTCTCTTATGTTCCAGCAGTATACTTTCAGCTGCAAATCTTTTTGTTGATGTACTGAGGTGGCTGACTTACCTCCACTTTCGCTTTCTCTGTTCCCCGATCTTCTGTAAAACAGGAGCACTGGGGAGATAGACTTCAGTAAACAGCAGCATTGGAGGGGATCCAGCAATTTTATTCAACAAATGTGTTAGGACCACAGGAAAAGCTAGTATCACTCTTGGTAATATATACAGTCTTTTCCCCCAGAAAATTGTAACGGCAGGAGGCAATGTAGGAACATGAAGTAGAGAGCTACCTGATACTGTCCAGAAATATAACCTGCTTCGTAGAAGAATCTAGTCCTCCAGTTCTGCCATCTGCAAACGAGATGAGATGCTGACTGGAAAAAGATTTTGTAGTTTCACATAGAATATGCTCAGGTTTCCACTTTATTTAAATTCTGTGTGATCTAAGTAGCCTGTTACTGGCACCAGCTGAAACAGAGCACTGTGATAGCCTGGAGCTGCTCCAAATGACAACAGTGATTATACAACTAAAAATGTATTGCAAAGACCTGTGTCCTGGTGCAGAATTGCTATAGGAAGTTCACTGTTGCCCTGCTGGTAGGCCCCCCTTGTCAAGGCTAAATGCCATCTAGCCTAGGACCAGTCTGTGACAGTTACAGCTACCCTTCTTCAAGGAGATCCTTTTTCCAGCCTGTTTGTTCAGCTTTGGTGGTCTGAAGTAGTCTGATCACTGCACTAAAATGTCTCCCTTGCTGTTTGTGTTGCATAAAAAATCTGGCTCTTCTGCTTTTGCTAATTCCTCTCCTTCTTCTCAGCATTCCATTGAAAGACTGTTCTTGGTACTGTTGTGATTTAACCCCAGATGGCAACCAAGCCCCACGCAGCCACTCAGTCACTCCCCCACAGTGGGATGGGGGAGAGAATCTTAAAAGTGAGAAAACTGATGGGTTGAGATAAAGACAGTTTAATAGGTAAAGCAAAAGCCGCGCACGCAAGCAAAGCAAAACAAGGAATCCACTCGCCACTCCCCATGGGCAGGCAGGTGCTCAGCCATCCCCAGGAAAGCAGGGCTCCATCACGTGTAACGGTTACTTGGGAAGACAGATGCCATCACTGCGAGCGTCCCCCCACTTCCTTCTTCCCCCACCTTTATATACTGAGCATGACGTCATATGGTGTGGAATATCCCTTTGGCCATTTTGGGTCAGCTGTCCCAGCTGTGTCCCCTCCCAGCTTCCCGTGCACCCTCAGCCTTCTCGCTGTCAGGCCAGCATGAGAAGTTGGACAGTCCTTGACTACTTAGCAACAACTCAAAACATCAGCACGTTATCAACATTATTTTAATTCCAAATCCAAAAGAGCGTTGTACGAGCTCTCAGGAAGAAAATTAACTCTATCCTGGCTGAAACCAGCACAATGCACAAACAGGTGTGTAATTATGAGTGTTCATACCTGTTTGTTCTAAATATTTAATCTATTTAAGCTCTTTATTGGTGAGGTTTATATTTGGAGCAGAGGTACCTTAGGAGTTCAGTTATTGCACTGCACAAAATGCTATCCAGATCTGGAATGTTTTATCTTCTATTTTGTTTTTTTAAACACAGATTTTTTTAATAACATGCATGGAAATTGCAACAATAGTTGTTGTGCAAGTTTTTATTACCTGGATCTTTTAAAATAGTTTTTAATATGAACTATATTACCTCTACTACACTTTGTAATTACTTGTACTATGGTAGGAGTCTCCATCGTAGGTTAGGGTTGCACTGTTGAAGGATCTGTGCAAACATACTGAGGCTTCTGAGTAATTTAACTCTTGTGTTATTTGTTTAACTTTCAGGATCCTTATCATGGTACAATAGTACTAGCAACTGTGAAAGGAGACGTACATGATATTGGCAAGAACATTGTGGGAGTCGTTCTGGGCTGCAACAACTTCAGGTAGAGAGACTAACATTAAGTAGCTGGGAACACAACTATATAAGGCTAGCTAATTAATATATTTAGGCTAGCTGCAGCTGTGGTGATGAGGTGGGCATTTCTTGTGAGCTGTCCTCCATTCTCCAAGTTGTAGTTGGGAACACAGATCGTACTAGCTATTACTAATGGAGAGGACAGAGGGAGCATAGCCTCCTCCTATAATACTTTTTTTCCTAATAAATTGTCATCTGAGCCGGATACAGTTTAACATCAATTGAAACACAGATGAGAAACAAATTTTAGAATTTGTTTTACATTAGTTGAATATAATAAGTGTAATGTCTTAAACATAGAAGTGTAATGTCTGAGGAAAACAGATACAATTGTAGTAGGCAAAACTGCATGTGGCTTGTGTGTTGGGAAAAAAGAAGTCTTATAACATTTGAATGAACCTTTCAGTATGTTTTTTGAGCTGTTTGCTAACTATGAGGTTTTAAAAACTCACTGGGGTATGTGTTGTTAAGTAAGAGATGACATTCTCATCCTGTTTCTGAGCTTCAAAAGATAAATCTTCAAGAAAAGTCTGTCGGAGTGGGAATGCGAATCCGGAGTAATGATGAGTCCCAATGTGGGTATGGTCATTCTCATTTATTGTAGCAAAATGCGCAGCTTTTATAGTTTAACATACTGTCCACGCGCCGGACATCGTTCCCCATTTGCCACAAGCAGCTGATCACGCACTTAAGGCTAATTGTTGATTGGTATTTGTCATTTTACATGTTGTCCCATAGACCACCCATTCCCGGATCTTGCAGTTTCTAGTTTCTTCTAAGTTGTTTATACAGTATGAAGCTCCTTATTGTTCATGTATCAAAGACAGTTCACTTGCTCAAGGTTCTTGCTCAGTCATCAGTTTCAGTAACAAAGCCAGGGTTGTTCAAGTCAATATAATCATGTCCGCGTTCTGACAGCCAGGCTTCCACAAAAGTCAGCTTTTTCAAGGCCTGTGTACATAGAGTCATAGAATCATTAAGGTTGGAAAAGACCTCTTAAAGATCATCAACTCCAATCGTCAACCCAACACCACCATGCCCACTAAACCATGTCCAGAAATGCCTCGTCTACATGTTTTTTGAACACCTCCAGTGATGATGACTCCACCATTTCCCTGGGCAGCCTGTTCCAATGCTTCACCCCTCTTTCAGTAAATGCAGCAGGGTTGGCAACAGTGTTGGAATGAATGGTAACGTTTCCATTAGAGCCCTTTGTCAAGGGCTGTCTGTCAAATGTTGTGCAAAGCTGATCTGGTTTGGAACTCTGTCTTACCATTCATTCCCTTAGTTTTGGTTTTGACTTGGGGCTGTAATTTGCTCTAAACAGAGCCAAAATTATCTCTTTATTTTAAAACACAAAGGGTTGAAGCCAGTAGCAGTGCTGTGTATATGCAGTATATTCCATTTCATTATCTCTTGAAAGTCTGTCGATTGGTTTCAGGCTTTCTTGAGCTTTATTTAGACTTACTGAACTGAAGCCACAGTGTTTTCTGTCACCATGAGTATGAGCGAGGCTGAATGAAGCCAGCAGGCTGGGATGGCTTACTTGAAAAACATAAAAAACGTTGGCAATGGCTAGGGTTAATAGGAATAAAATGCTAGCAAGGGAAGTATAGTGTCTCATTTAATAAAATGCATGCTTTAGTAAGACAAAAAGCCTTAATGAGAATCATTTTATATTCCTGACATAAGATATGATGTCCACAAAACCTTTCCACATTTGCCAAATAATTTCAGAAATACCGCTGCTGTTGGTTAACTCCTGTAGGCAGCTAAGCACCGTATAGCCATTCACTTACGTTCGCCCAGCCAACCTCCGTGGGATGAGGAAAGAAAGAATAAAAGCAAGAAAAATTATGGGTGGAGGTAAAAAATGTTGAAGTGAAGGAGAAGAGGAAGAGGAAAAAAAAGAAAAAAGTGATGCAAAGCAGTCACTTGCAACCTGCCATGAGTAGACGATGCCCAGCCAGTTCCTGAGCAAAAGGTGGCTAAACCCCGCTAAACCTCTTCTTCTCCCTTTTTATTGCTGAGCATGACATCATGTACCATGGATTATTTCTTTGGTTAGTTCGGGTCATCTGCCTGGTTGTGTCTACTCCCAACCTCCCGTGCAACCCCAGTCTATTCCCTGGGGTATTAGAGTGAGAAACAGAGAAGGCCTTGATGCTGGACAAACACTGTTCATCAATGGTTAAAACATTAGTGTGTTATCAGCATTGTTTCGGTCAGAGATCTAAAACAAAGCACCATATCAGCTGCTATGAAGAAAACTAACTCCATCTCAGTGAGGCTTAATACAAGAACAAGAAAATTATTAAAAAAAAGAGCCTCTTACACTTGAATTTTCTTATCTACTGTGTCATCTGGAATGCTGATGTATTGAAAATTTTGCCAGACCCAGAGGTGTTTCCTAAATTAAAATTCCCAACAGAGGTCTTATGAGAAACGAACAAACAAATCTCAATTTTTAACTTAAATTTTAGGTCAGTCGTTTACAGGAAGAGCAATGTATTTGCCCTTTATCAGAAATTTGACCGTTTTTTTTTTTTTAAGAATCTTGTGTCGTCTCATTTCTTTTCACAGAGTTATTGATCTAGGAGTCATGACGCCATGTGATAAGATATTGAGAGCTGCTGTTGAGAACAAAGCAGGTACAGAGAGATTTCCTTAGTACTCCTGAATTGTTTGATTTTAAACTTCACTCACTTTTTTTTTTTTATCGCTACTTGTTGCATTCCTATGCTGTCTATGACTTGGTCAGGCTACCTTCAGATAAATCAGAACTTTTGCATTAACAATAGTAATTCTTTAGTATTTGGCACTTTTGTGAAACTTAGCTCAAGGAACTAAAAACCTATATCGAAAGGACAACTCCAAGAGAGATGTTTTAGTATTTGTTTTACAGATGGAGAAATGGAGACTTGAAAAGGTTAAATAACTTTGTGTTGGGTCTTACATCAGTGAAAGACCTTGGCATTCAGCCTGCCAGATCATTGAGTGTGAAATCGGGAATGAATTGTTCCAATAAATTACAAACTTTCTGAAACAAGTTAAAGTTGATTTGAAACAGTCTATTGCTACTTGGAAAGGATGAATTGTGTGGAACATAGCTGTTGAAGTTTGAAAGCTTTTGCCATTTCTAAGAGCAGAGCTTGTAATTATTTGGTCTTATTTTCCTCCTTGGTGCTGAACTTCTGAAGTTTGAAGCTTGCTTATCAGAAATACTGATATTTATTGCTGAAACTAGAGTAGTAGGTGTTCAGCAGCTGTGAAGACTGTTTGAGAAATATCTTACACTGGGGATTTGGAATCACTTTCATTCTTGGAAAGCTTTCACTTCCTAATTAGGTCAAACCTTGCTTCTAGACTAGCGACTACCCTGCTTTTTATCTCACTGTTTTCTATCTGATGCATGAAGCTATCTGATGTATGAAAGAAATGTTTTCTGTAATAATTTCTGTGTCTCTCTAGAGTGGATTTGCTAAACCTTTTGTGTGTGTGTTTGTATATTTGCAATAGATATAATTGGCCTGTCTGGTCTCATCACCCCTTCTTTGGATGAAATGATTTTTGTCGCCAAGGAAATGGAGAGATTGGCAATAAAGATTCCTTTGCTGATTGGAGGAGCAACTACTTCCAAGTAAGACATCTCAGTTGGGAAGATGGGGAATGTGTATGAAAATGGTGTTAACGAGGGAAAAAGAAAATTTATAGCCATTTCTCTCTCCCTTTCCCTCATTTTCCTACAACACACATACTGGTATGTATCTACTTAAGAGTGCATGTTATTTCTTAACATCAGAGGTAAAATGTAATTGGGACCCAACAAACAATGGATGTCTCAAACATTTCTTTTTTGTGAGTGTTAGGTATTTTGCAAGTATATATTGTATGTGGATGTATGTATGTGTATATTTCCTATAAGCTCGCATATGCATATGAATACGGTTCTGTTCTTCTAAGAGGTTGAATGATCTATTTCGATTCACCAAAGCATTCTGAAAATGCAGGATTTGGGGACTAGAAATGGTCATGTCAACATAGGGGAGCTATTATCTTTAGGAAAGTTAATGTATTTTCCTGGATCACTGTTCAGCACTGTGCTGATAGGACTGAGCCTCCAGTCCTGGTTGAGCAGGCTGACGGGATAAATTCTAGCTGCTTGCTTTGAAGTTGTTACCACATTGCTTTTGATAGACTGAGCTTTTCTGTTGAGATCTGGTTCTCTCGGATCCATTCAAATGAAATAATACAGCTGCTATGATGTCCTGAAGACTGGTGCTGACAGCTTACTGACATCTAGGATTAACATTACCACAAAATGTGTTTTGGGCATGTGTTTTGGGTCACGCTTTGCTAACTGGTTTATGTACAATATGCTTGAGTAGGTGACAGCTCAGAAGACTGCAGAGGTCATTCTTTGTATACCTAGAAGCTGCTAGCCGTGTTTCTTTATCAGAGCTGCACATACTGTAGCAGAACCATGAGCTAAATGTATTCTGTATTTTTTGCCTTACCAAATTGTCCCATAATTTGACAGACAGTGAAGAGTAGGATCATGACCTTTCTTTATTGGTCCTGTGGTTATAATGCAAGGTTAAACCATGTCCTTTTTCTCCTCCGTAGGAGTCTCTTTTCCTGGGGCTTTGATACTGAGAACAAACAGGGAGAGTTTTTTCTTAAAATAAGAAAGGGGAGGGGGGAAAAGGCTTTATTCTTAAGTAGAGGTCTTAGGAGAGCCCGTTCTTCAGATCTTTTTGGTGTTTGTACACAGGGCATTGTGGCCTAGTGACTGATGTCAAATAACCAGCATAACACAATTTTGTGGAACTTATTCACAGAGATGAATGTAGCTAACAGCAAGGCAACACGAGTTTTATCCCTGAATATGGAAATTATTGAAGAATATATGTATAATTTTGTATACATAAACAATAATTTTATTCATGTGAACTGTATATAAATATATACTTACGCGTATGCCCAGACACATACTGTTTCTATAAAATATGTGTCAAGTAAAGGTATTCTTTATGAAAGAGTGGTAACTTTACTTCCACAGTCTTAAGTTTAACCTCATGTGTGCATTCTGAAAGGTTGTGTACATGTCAGAGGTTGCTAATAAAGAACCACCTGCACTTTTCTCTGTAATAAGTAGACATTGTTATTTGGAATATGGAGACCATAAGTACTTGGAAGGCCGGAAAGTGAGGTTAGTTTGAAAGAGAGAGAGGCTGGATTTTGCCTACAGAATCTACATAATAGAGTTTTGTCATAGCTTACAATAATGATGATGTTTGCATTCTTATTATATTGCTTTGGTAAATTCAGATGCTGACAGATAATGGTGACAGTTTTGTTGTGGTAATGTTTATTTTTAAAAAATATAAAAATTAGGATGTACTAGTTGATACAGTGCCATTGTAGGGCCATGCCATGTTTGTTCTCTTTGTCTGTTCCTATAAAAATAGAAGATACAATATCTTTTTTCTAAAACATAGAGCTGCAAGATCAAAAGTGCATCACCTAGAAAGCAAATTAAGATGATCCTGGACAGTTGGTTAAACAGCTGTATTCCACAGTCATCAGTAACCTGTATGTCCAAGTTTTGACAATATTTGACAGAACCTGAACAAAAAGGAGTTCTTACCTGTGGAAGATCACTTCCTGGGTTCTGATTTAAATTAATTTTAAAAATGGTGTTTGACCTTTTCATTCAAGAAAGCAAACTGAGGTTTGGCCCACAAGGTCTTTGTTCCTGCACTTGCTTGCAGAGTTTGCTAGGACACTGCTCAACAGGGGTTGCATTTCATGTGAAAGCTTAGGTCTCAGTTTAGGATTCCAAACTTTAATTTCATCAATGAAGTACTATAATGCAGAAGTGATTCTTCATTATATGCTGAAGTATTTCAGAGAGAACTGGAATATGAGTAAGTGCTAAATAATTGAATGAATTGGGAGGTTTTTTTATGTGAATGACTTGACTGACCAAGCAGGTGCAAGTTTGTAGTATTTATTGACCACTGACAGAAATTCTTCTTCAGGTGAGTAGAGGGCATGTGCCTCTGGTTTTGAAGTACAGCATTGTAGAAATGGAATAACTATCACTGAAATATGCTAATGCTAATCCAGAGATCCAGAAACTAGCATGTGGGAGGGAAAAATGTAAGATGCGCAAAAAAGATTAAGAAAAAATTGTTAGGTTTTGGTAGGCTTAGTTTGGAACATTCTCACTGAAATTTTCTGAGGTTCAAACTAAGGAGTTGCTGATTTTTCAGTCAGCTGGTAGGACAGTGAGGGAATGTGAGTTGGCACATTTTTTATGAAGTATTCTGATACTCTTTGAATAAAAGTGTTTATGTACCTATGATTAAAGTCTGTGTTTAATCATCCATGCGTAGCAGATGGATGAATTGCTTGCTTCTTTTGAAGTTCTGGCATACGCATTAAGACAGGATTTATTTTGCTGGGGGTTTTGTCTGGGTTTTTTGGTTTGGGTTGGGTTTTTTGTTTGTTTCAGTTATGAAACGCTCACTCTTTTTCTTTTTCATTTAAGAACACACACAGCTGTTAAAATTGCCCCACGATATAGCGCACCTGTAATTCATGTCCTGGATGCATCCAAGAGTGTTGTGGTTGTAAGTTCTAAATTATAGTTTCTCATCTGTGCAAAAATCTATGCCCTGTTTTTCTGTTGTGCCTCTCATACTTTCCTCTAAGGCTTAATGTTATGGTAGAAAATTGAAGAGGCATGACAGAGACCAGTTTCTAAACTACTGTTGCTTCAGTTATTTTTTGCTGCCACATGGTTATCTCATCTGACTTGCATCAATTATTGTCACAGGGTACCTTTATTTAAACGTCTGTTTCTCTAGCGATGGTGACATAATTTACTCTGAGTCCATGACTGTAGTTTTGAGATGTTTGATAGTGAAGAGCGATGGGGTGAGATGTGATCTGCTATTCTCTCTGTTTTTGGATGTATTGCTGAAGTTAGTGATACAGCGAAATTAGTACTATGAAATGGCTGACTGGAGTTTTCCGGGGTGGATGCTCGCTCTGTCATACAAATAGGTAGCCTTAGCCGGCAAATACCTGCTGCAAAGAAGTAGGCCAAGCTGTGTGTTGTTTCTACAACTATTCAGTCTCTAAAGTCTTGGAGTATTTTCCTCTCAGGCCTTTCCAGAGCCAGACTTGGCTCTGCTAATATTACCTGTGTAATAGGGCAGTACTCTCAGTAATAATCATATTCTTAAATATGTTTTGGACCTACCTTGCAAATTAGTGGTAAGGCTAAGTGTTTAGAGTTGCCAAGTGTAATTGGAAACAAGTCTGAAAGACAGATAGCGTAGTCTGAAGTTCATACTCTCTTTACTCTAGTTGTTATAGTACGTACTTAGCACTTTTTCTTTACTTTTTTCAGTGCTCCCAGCTCTTAGATGAAAGTGTAAAGGATGATTTCTTTGAAGAAATAGTAGAGGAATATGAAGAAATTAGACAAGAACACTATGAGTCTCTTAAGGTACAAATATAATTGTATTAGCTGCTTTTCTTGTTTGAAGTGGTTGGTCCCTGTCTCATTACTCTGTTTCAGCTCCTTTTGAAGACCTTCAGGTGTATTTGTGCTGATCTACAACATGCAGTAGAATTGATAGAAAACTTCCAGAAGTGCTTATCAAATCAAACTTTCTAACCTATAAGGGAAAATTCTGCATGAGTTTAACAAATGGTTGGCAAATTCTTGATTGTCCTCAATCGGCAATCAGTGGTGTCTAGGACATCTCTATGGAGCTGGCAGTGATGTCAACTTAAGCAACCTGCAAGAGACCAGTACTCTCCTGGAGCAGTAGATGGAAACAGGGAGTTGCCACTGTTACACTGGGGTAACTAAAATGGCACTGCTTGCTTTTGCTGGTACTAAGCCACAGTGTTGAGTATTTTACAACACTAGACTTTCCTGATGTGTTCATATGGTTTAGGTTCAAGATCTGAGCAGTCTCAAAGTAGGGAGCTGAGGCTGCCATTTTAGGAAAGTGAAGGGAAGGAAGCAGTGAAATGTGGAGATGGACTGTGCAAATTAACAATAGGAAACAAATAAGATACGACTTCTGTGAGGCTGTTTTTGTGATCATGGAAGCAAGCTGAAAAGTCACCTGGCTCTTACCTGGTCTCTTGATAAAGAAAGGTAAAGCTTGAGGTCTCCTGCTGAGAACATTTGGCTTAACAATTTAAGACTGTCTTTGCACAGGGAAGCAGTCCACTAAGCTGAGGGGTCCACTCACTCTCCTTTAAGCAGAGGTGAGCACTGAATTCATGGGCCTTACTGAAGTTGCTATAAATTTCCTGTGTCTTTCAGAAGAGCCAGTAGTTTGCCCAGAGGCATGCTGCAGTCACTGGTGGTGGTGTCACTGCAATCCTAAGCTTTTTGCAGGCAGTAGGAGAATATCTCGCTGCACCTGGATTTTCATGTAATTTGAAGTAGAGAGACTTCTGGTGTAGTTCAGAGGAACTAGAAATCTTGTAGGCCAGTTTCATTAGAAGTATAGAGGAAAAAAATAGTAGTATGGTTGTGATGTAATCTTAGTTTTACACCTGTGAACTGGAAGTTGTTGGAATTGAAATTGGCTGTTTGTCAAATTTGTCCCGAACGCCATTTTGAGTAAAACTCTACCACCAAGTCAACAGTTACAGTTTATCTGTCTGAAAGATGGCTGGCTTTGTGAAATTAACCTTTATGTCCATACAGGAAAGAAGATACTTGTCTCTACAGCAAGCTAGAAGAAAAGGTTTCCATAATGACTGGTTATTAGGCCATAAACCAGGTCAGTTTAAATGTTGTTGTTTGTTGTTGCTGTGCTTTTCCCTTTTCCTGCCCCTTTTCCTTCCCTAGTAGATTATGCTTCATGAAACTTCAGGATATAGTAGTGTAACAACTCGAGTAAACTGGTACCTGTCTGAGCAGAGATTTTTTTTTTTTTTCCATAAATTTGAGTGTACTGTTTCTGCTTTATATTTTTCACAGTATATTTAAAAAATAAATTAATAGTTAATAAAAAAATTGGCAAAACATCCTAAAACAATGAGTTACCCATAACACCATATAATCAAAGATAAGTCCTAATGCCAGTTTTGCAAAATAATGTCAGACTGGCTTACTATGTTGTGAAGCTTACTATACAATATTTATGGAACACACATGGTGACATGGCATTTGTATCAAATTCCTCCTCACACTTTTTTCCTACCCTTCCCCCATCAGTTTCTGTATCAGTTTTGTTTTATTATTTTTTAAATTTGAGACTAGAAGTATAAACAGCATTCCACAAGAAGTTGCATCCTGCAGTGACATTAACACATCACTGCTTTCTGTCCTTTCATTTACAAGACTCATCAATATGCTAATTTTCAGTAGCTCATCTTAATAAAGGGTGTATTATAAAGTACTGAACAGCACAAACAAAACAACTGCAAAGCTTGTGGCTACGTCATAACATAAATCCACCTCACTTTTTCACTTGCGCATGTGCATGTGAAGAACTGTGTGCTGGTTGCAAAGGTTCTTATAAATTACATATTAATTTACAGAACTATTCTACAGTACTGTAGCACATAATATGTCTGTGTATAGAAAGCGGGATTTGTAAATATGAAAAGTATATGCCCGTAAAATACGTTAGGTATTGATAAGTTGTGTGGGGTTTTTTGGTCTTCTGCTTTGGACAACAGTTTAGCCAATGAAAGAAGTTCAGAAGCCCAACAGTTAATAAGTGTTGATTTATGTGAAAGAACAAAAGGCCTTAAATTTTGTATTTCAGCTTTATATGCCTTTTATGCTTTTTTTTAAATCACATTGTAACTGTAGAGTATGCTATGACTTGGGAATGATATGACAGAATTCTAAGACAATTACTTTGGAAGAGGTCACTTACAGTGGTGGAGGCTGGTGAGCATCAGTTATGTTGCACATACAGGAGCAATATTAAATTATTTTCATCATGTCAGATTGTACTTCTGATTCCTACAGTTAAACCAAAATTCATTGGCACAAAAGTCTTTGAAGATTACGACCTGAAGAAGCTGGTAGAATACATTGACTGGAAGCCTTTCTTTGATGTCTGGCAACTTAGGGGAAAGTATCCCAACCGGGGCTTCCCTAAAGTCTTTAATGATAAAACTGTAGGTGAGTATTGAAATTTCATTTACTTCATGTAAATAATCCTAACAGTCCTGCCATGCTGCACGAAGATTCTGAATGTTTTGAAATACATAGGAATAGTGAAAATACGTGGAAACCTAGTGTCAGTGAAATAATTTGTTTAAAGCAACAACCAAATGTTGAAAGCAATGAACCAAATGTTGGCTTGTGAGGCTGAAAAAGAAATTTCATTGGGGAAAAATAAATGGGGAAAAATGCTCAGTTATCTTACTTAGAATTCACCTGCCAGAACACAGGGAGGTATTTTAATAGGCAGAAAATGGCAGCAAAGAACTTAATATATCTCTTGTCCCCATTGTGGGTGAAGATGGCAAGAGGGCTTAGTCTCCTTCTGAAACTGTTCAGTAGGCCTTGAAATATGTGATGAAACTGCAAGGGTGACACTGAAATCAATGTTCTGGGTCTGCTGCACTGTGGGCACACGTTCTCTGTTGCTCATTTATTCTTCCTCCTCTGCCTCTACTGGAATGGTGCTGGCTGAAACTTTTTTTTTGCGGATATATGTTGTTACAGCTGTATAGATGTAATCACACTGCTGTCTGTTTGCTGTGCTGACAGATTGTTGCAGTCATCAGAGAATTATGTGGAAAATGAACCAATCTTCAGCAGTTCTTAAACCCACTTAGCCAATTGTGAAAACATGCCTTTTTTAAAGGGTTTTCTTTTTTTAATAGGTGAAGAAGCAAAGAGAGTGTATAATGATGCTCAAAATTTACTGAAAACATTGATTAATCAAAAGAAACTACAAGCCAGAGGCGTGGTTGGGTTCTGGCCGGCTCAAAGTGTTCAAGATGATATCCATTTATATGCAGTAGAAGACGCAGTGGGATCTTCAGAACCAATAGCAAAATTTCATGGCTTGAGGCAACAGGTACAATGATAGAACATTTGTCAAATAAAGTGATTTTTTTTTTCTGAATTGCAAGAATGTAACAGAAGTGCACTATCAAAAAATGGTGGTTGTAATCTGTCTCAGCCATTGTCTTGCCATATCTTTCAGTAATAACAAGATCTTGTTAGTGATGATCCTGGTATTTGTATTGTAGTATTTGTAGTATTTCGCAGTATAGTAGTTGTACAAAATGCTTTATAGATTTTACATCTTCAGATGCATTTTCTGTCTTCATTTTAATATTGAAGATGTCCTAGAGCGCTGTGCTGTGTAAATTCATCACATGGATCCTGTGTGCTAAATTAGAACCTAATGAACCTTAATTCTCTAACATCTCTGGATTCTGCCTTAAATGAAAAATTCTGCTTGAATGTGTTAAAGGTTAAAAACACTTTTAATTAAAATACCTGGAAAATAAAGCTCAATGGATGTAAGTGTTTTTGATAGGCTTAATTTTTGTGTAAAACTCCCCATATGAAGAGGCAGTTTAGAATTAGTTAGTTGGTTGCTAATTCTGATTGATAGAATCATTATTATAAGTATTCATGCTTGAATCATACTTGCCTAGATTTGCATTTATTTTGATAGATTGAATATTTTCAAGATATTCTGCCTCTCCTTCTTCCCTACCTTCTGGCCTGGCTTCTTCATAGCTCACATATTCAGTGTCATCAAACACGGCACAAAAAAAAAAAAAAAAAAAAAATCTGGAGTACAGTATTCTATGAGGACAGTCCTGTGCCAGTGTTGCAGAACTGTGCTAAGAAATACATGACACTAAGTTTATCTGTTCCAGTTCCCTGGAACAGATTATCTGTTGCGTGGAGATGGATCTAGTGTATCTTGACAATCCACGGCAGATGTTTATATAAACTGTTCTCACAAACATTCAGGCAGGGCTGTTCCTAGTTAAACATTTTGATATCCCATGTAAATCAAATTTACTACAGTTTATTTTTCTGGCCTTTTCCTAGGGTTCTCCTAAGGAGAATATCTGATTTGATGTTCTTCTTGTAATGGTTTTTACTATTGGAATACCGTTATTTTCCTTATAAATTGCCAATTTCTTCAGGGTTTTCTTAAAGGTTAAGGCCATGAAACTCAGAGCTATTGTGGGTACTGTTCTTCCAGACTCTACGTATTTTAGCTGCATCTCTTTCAATCTGGGGTACGTAGTAATTCAGCAGAGGCTTCACCAGAGCGAAGTAGAAGAGAATAATTGCCTCCTGTTTCTTATATAAATTGTTCCTTTCAGTATGCAGAGTTCTCTCCATGACATTGGCACCATTAAGGATGTGATGTAAATCTAAAGATTAGAATTGCATTTAGTATTTTCCTTAACTCTAATCATTACAGAAGAACCTTAAAATTAACATAGACTTCACCTATGTGGGAAAAAGATATTTCTTCAGTTTTATGGTACTTTCTGTAACCTAGTAGGTTATAGAAACTAGGGAAAGAGTTGACCATTTTTCTCTGTTTTTTCAGGGGCGTTGGTGGTGTTTTATTTGGTTTTTAAATGGCAGTTGGGAGCGGGTGGAAAGCATTGTTAAAATATTGTCATAGAACAAGAAAACTTGGAGAGGAATCTTCAGCCAAGTGATAGCCATGAAGTAACTTTTATCTCTCTGCTGATGCGATCCGCAACTGTAAAACATCTTGTTATGTGCTATGGCCAGCATTTGGTCACCCCTCTCTCAGTTTTTTTTCCATTTTGGAAAAGGATCCAGTGAGCGGGATATTTACTGTTTGCCTAAAGCCTCTTGAACCTTGCTTGGGATTCAACTTTTCTGTAGTGACAGATGCATTTTGTTTGTATTTGCATGTGGCTAGTCTAAACCTACATCCTGGGGTGCTGTTTTGGCTGGATTACTGAGCATATGGATTGTAGCATAAGAAACTGGGAGTGTTTATAAACTCTCACAGCCATTTGAAAATGTGAGTTGCTGAAGAATTCTGCAGTTCGCATAACTGGGATGCGAACCATCAACCATCAGTTTTGCTAACAAAAGTGGAATCTGAGTGCTAGAGATGGAAAATTCCTCCTCTTACACAGTGGTTGGCACAAGTGTTCCTTCTTTTGTAATAACTTGTCTGCAGAATCAGCTATTAAATCTTACTAGCTGTAAATAAAAAGAAAACATCTATCCTCTTTGACATTTTGTCCTTCAGTGATCCAAAAACCCTGAGAGAGAGAGGTGTTTTTCTTTGAATTCAAGTACCAGAAAGCCATCATGGCTCAAGGGCTAGTTAGGTGTTTGTCAGAAATGCCTTAAGCCCTTTAGTCTTAATACTGGTCTTCAGATTAATAGTGCGCTAATACTTAAATCAGAACATTTAAAAAATAAATTATTGCATTGTTTTTTTTACTTTAGGCTGAGAAGGACCCTGCCTGCACAGATCCATATTACTGCCTCTCTGACTTTATTGCACCACTGGATTCTGGCATTTGTGACTACTTAGGCCTGTTTGCTGTGGCCCTCTTTGGTGTAGATGAGTTATGCAATGAATTTAGGAAACAGGATGATGAATACAACATCATCATGGTAAAGGCTCTTGGTGATCGGTTGGCAGAGGTATGAGGTTTTATCACGTGTTTCCTTGCAAATTTTCTGACTGTGTATTAGATTTGCCTGACAGGGTGCTGTTTCAAGTTTCAACATAAACTTAGACTGTTGCCTGTAATGTATGCTCTGCATTACATCTGAAAATGAGCTGGTTCTACTGAAGCTGTCTTGAGAATCCTCTTCTGAGCCAGAGGAGACTCTTGAGAATCCTCTTCTGAGCCAGAGGAGACTCTGCTGTCCACATCTTCCACCTGCAGAAGCATCTCTGAGCTTTTTATGAGGGTTTTGATGATGGATAGAATTTAGTAGATTTAAAGCAAGACTGTTTAAAAAGAACTATCTCTAAATCTTTTTTTTAATCTACCTGAGAGTGTGTTTGCACCCAAGTGTGACCCACTGATTATATTCTTGAATCGCTGACATGCCTTCTACTGTAATGGTGACCATGCAGATGTATGCAGGGTACAAGTCTTTTGACTTAACGTGTCTTAGGCTTAGACAGACATGCTCTTAAAGCTCTAACTGAAGTCCTTTAGAAAATGCTCTCCCTTCCTTGCTACCCCTCTATCCCATCTGTCTGCCATCATGCTTACAACATAAGTAACCTTGTTAAAACTTACAGCAACTTTGATGCAATGCAGATGGGGTTAGCTCTAGCTGTCCATTTCAAGCTATAACAGGGTTTCAGTGCCATCTAAAGATATTTACGGAAGTGGAAATTTCTCCTGAAGGCAACTGTTGCTGGCAAAATAGTGTAAGTTACAAGAGCAGTTAAGAAAAGTGGTTGCCCCGTTTCAGCTAGAGGAAAGATCCTCTGCTAAAAAGAGCAGTGGCACGCACTCACACCTGATACAAGCATGGATGCAAGAATGATGTGGCCCTCCATAGCTAGACTTGGGCAAGATACCCAGATAGTCAAGACCTAATGACTTCAGTGCTATAGTGATGAACTGTACATAGGCTAATGAACTTCGTCTTTTCTGGTTACTTGTCCACATCTTTACCTCTTCGAGTATGTAGGATTTTAAAGCAGGACAACCAGAAAACACTGTCTACCAACAAGAGAAAAAACTAAAGGAGTTTAATTAGCAAAATAAGTATTGTATGTTAATATGTTAATTTTAATGCTATTGAATTTCTCACCTATGATAAGAGCCTCCTTAAAAAATAAAATGGAATGGGGTGAAAGTCTCTACCATTGTTTGTTTTCACCAAATAGCTATAGGGTCAGTCTGCACAATTAAAAAAAAAAAAAAATTTGCATTCTATTCCAAGGCATTTGCTGAGGAGCTCCATGAAAGGGTTCGAAGGGAATTCTGGGCTTACTGTAGTACTGAGCAGCTAGATCTCTCTGACCTACGCAGAATTAAATACGAGGGAATTCGCCCTGCCCCTGGATATCCAAGCCAGCCTGACCATACAGAAAAACTCACAATGTGGAAACTTGCAAACATTGAGGAAACAACAGGTACTTCTGTCTGCTTTACTAAGATTCTTAAGCTATTTTTACACAAATGAAAGATTGAAATGCCAACAAAACAGCAAATTGGGTGGTGCAGAGCTACATTAAAAAATAAAACAAACTGAAGTGGTTCTGGGAATTGCTGTCTTCCCTTTTTTCAATTGCCATTTTTATTTTGCCTCATTCAAGGAAGAATTTGCAAAATACTGCCAGAGCTTTTGGTGAAGGAGTTATGTCCCTAATTAGCAGATTGCATGCAAACAGGGTTCTGCTGCACATAAAAAAAAAAAATTTAGCATCCTTACGGTTGCAAGAAGACATTCCAGATATAAACAGGAAAAAAGCCAATTCAGCAGTGTATTTCCTAGTCCACAGAAGCTTTGAGATGGTAACTTTTAAAAAAGGAATGAATTCCATTTGTTTTCCTCTGATATTTTATGTGTTAGACATTTCACTGCTACTTCCACAATTCCAAAAATACCTTCCTGTGTTTCAAAACCTCTGGTTAGCCGTTTCATTTGCCAAAATGTCTAAGTTGTTTTCCTTCAAGCTACACAGTTACTCTACAGTAATACTGTAATGAAAGTCTGCAATATATTTAAAGCTATGTGTATTTTTTTAATAGTTAACAAGTGGAAAATGGTTTTGGTTTTAGTTCATCTGAAAGCTTTTTGGGTTTTGAGTTTGCTTGAAGCTGCCCAACTACAAATGGTTCTGAATTTATGCTTATTAGCAATTCAGAGAATAAGAACATTCTCATTCTCTTTTTCAGGAATTGCTTTAACTGAATCACTAGCAATGCTACCTGCTTCTGCAGTTTCTGGCCTCTACTTTTCCAGTCCCAAATCCAAATATTTTGCTGTTGGCAAGATATGTAAAGATCAGGTAACATGCACAGTCCATTGTTACAGCATTCAAAAACACCTTGTGAGCAGCTGTTCCAAAAATTTTGTAAACAGTAAAAGCTGGAGTTTCCAAATCTTTATAATGTTTTGTGGTCCCTTTACAGGTTGAAGATTATGCACTGAGAAAAAATTTGTCTGTGGCAGAGGTGGAGAAATGGCTGGGACCCATTTTGGGATATGATACTGAATAACTGTGACACTTGTGGGCGAACATTTTCTTTTGCTGGTCCATACACCAGAAGGAACAAGAAAATCATTCCTGCTGAGAACAGCTTGCTTCCATCCATCCCAATAGCTTGTCTGATTGTTTTTAATTTTTGATCAAAGAACTTAATATTTCAAATCTGCTGTGTGCTCTTGGCTTGGGACCATGAATGTATTGCAGATCTCTTAGTCATAGCAATACACTTCTATTTATTTTTATTTCTTGCACAAGTACTCTAGTAGAGCGGCTAGTTGTAGGGTGAGATGTGGAAGCTGCAAAGCTCTCCCGTCCTTAGGAAGGCTTTGAAATCAGGGGCAAGGATTTCTGTCTCATTGGCTGTGGATACACATAGAACAGAATTTGACTTACATTATTTTAATGTGTTTTGGCGAGTCCAGTTACGTGGGCTTTTGCTGTAAAGTCAGCAAAGTTTTTATACTGAGTGATCAAGAAAAACTGAAGTCCAACAGACCCCTTTTTTAAAATCTGTTTGTTCCATGTTTAGGTCTTTTGATTGGGAACATGTGTTGTTCTCTCTGAATAATATCAGGATTTTAAATTACTTTGTGATTATGATTGTAGTTAGAACTATCAAAGCAATACAACATGCTGGAGTAGTATCAGAGATGCTGTTTTATGATGGAACATGAAATGGGATGACTAAGCCCATGGAGTTGTCCACCTTATGCTTCCTCTTCCTTTCAGCAAGCCACAATCTGTTTCTACTCTGTACAAAGGGTAATGGCACTTCCTACCTTACAGTTATGTTGTGAGGCTTAATTCATATTTAAACAATCTTTTGTATGTGACAAATATGAGGAAAGCATGATTGTTACTATAGACAGACAGAAAGCTTGGAGCAGACTTCAGTGTTTTACAAACTCTTTAAGGTTCCAGGTCCCTGGATTTTAAAAGTAAGAGTGGCAATACTATCATAAGTAACAGTTAATACCGTAGACTTGTTCTTCAGATTTAACTCTGTGTGAGCTAATTGTTCATAGCTTTTAATAGTCTCTGAAAAGTGCCTCAGGTATTATTTAAATGCTAATTTAGTAAAATATCATGACAGAACCCCCTCATTTTTCTGGTCTCTAATTGTAGATAAAAGACCAATATTATAAATAGAATGTTTTAAATAGTTTCTGTTATCTATTAATAGCTATAAATTTTTGTAATGTTTTCATCTGACTTTATGCTAAAAGAATCATCTTGCATCAACAGTTTAATAAAGGTTAAGCTGTCAATGGTGTTATCCTATTAGAATCCTTTAAATGGCAACAATAAAAATGTGTGCAATAGTCTGAACAGATAATGTCAAAATTAATATGCACATTGTACCATGAATCTGATATTATAAAGGCTGCTATGGGGCTTTTAAAGTGGTTGAGTAAGCGTGTTCTTAACTGAATGTTTTAGAATGTCTCATCCTTTAATGACTTACAAAAATAATTTCTAAATGGATCTTTCCCCCACCTCCATATCAAGGGACTCGAGACATGTCCTTGTTGATCAGATGATTCTTGTTGCTGGAACAGTTCCCCAGTAGAATGCTCTTTTAGATTGCCAAAGGTACAGTAAAAAAATTCTTAATATAAAGGAAAATTTGTTCCTGAAACATGTAGCCTGTAAAAATTGAAATCCTCTTTGCTTTCTCTTTGGTACTTGCACTTCTGCAAATCACTTTAATGCTTGGAATATCTCCTCTCCACCACTATTCTTATATTTGGAAGCAGAGTGCCTTATTAGTCTGAAATTTTGATCATGTGAATGACGCCAAACTTTGGCCTGTACAGCTTGGTTTGTTTATTCACTTATTTTCGTAAAACCAGTAGCACATAGTTCTGTGAGTACGGCTTTAGCAGAATCAGATTGGCAGAGCAGTAGGGGCACCGCTGTGTAACTGGTGGATACCTTGTGTACAAGCAAAGGGTTTCAAATGGTGCGCAATTACTTTATTTCTTCACACGTGGTGTCATACACTGAGAGAAATCTTCATCTCTACCTGCAAAACTTGCCATTGTGAGAACCTGTTTGGAAGATTTACTCATCGTTCTTATGCAAATGTTTTTACTAAGGACAGTTTCTTTAAAAGCTTGCTAACTTTATATTGTCAGTTGACACTTTGAATAAGACAAATCTTCATTCTTCTTTCCAAAACAAAGGTAAATTGTGAAGGAAAAGGGTCTCTCAGTTCTACCAGGTAAGACTATTTTACTTCCATGAAATTATATTGAAAAGCCATGGTAAGAATCTACCTCTTAGAAGTGGAGTGGATACTGCCCAGGAAGGACCGACAATTTTAGAATGCTTAAAAGACTTTTTACAGTGCTTTTATAAGTATTACTAAAAAAGGTACAAGATGTAAGAGATGAACGAAAAGTAAGAATGCGTTGTAAATAATTCTGTTTTAATTCTAGTGAATAACTTGCTCTGGATATTGTTTTGTTCTTTTTTTTTTTTTTTTTTTTTTTCCCTGCAAGTCAGGCCAGCAGCCTGGAGATTAAGTTTTGAGGCACATATCTTAATTTATGAGTGTCAGGAGGGAATACTATCCTAAACCTGCCCCTTCATTATGAAGTCTGTTTGTTACTCCTGGAAAGATTGTAGTGCAGTTTATTTTAGGGTGAGGGTAATACCATAGGTCAGGCCATTCGTCAAAAAAACCCTGAAACTCACATTTATTTTTTGTGCGAGTATTTGAGCGGTGTTTTTGAGAATCTTCTGCTTTCTTCTTCAACAACACGAACCTCAGTATACCTTTCAGTTAACTTCTGCTTCTTAAAACACAAGTGATGTCCACAAACTGAGAGGAATAGTGAGAGCCCTTTGAGGGCCTTGCTTTTTAGAAAGGGATTAGTTTACTAGTAACTGTGACTGGGTTTCATGAAACACTCTTTGAAATCTTTGGCTGATTAACCTGAGCATGCCATGAAAAGGTGGATTCAGTGTCTTAAGAGTTTGAAAAAAAAGAAGTAACTTCATT
Organism: Phaethon aethereus; assembly: GCF_964289735.1. Taxonomy (NCBI): domain Eukaryota; kingdom Metazoa; phylum Chordata; class Aves; order Phaethontiformes; family Phaethontidae; genus Phaethon; species Phaethon aethereus. The sequence goes on from NC_138576.1 coordinate 85,957,571, forward strand.
AATTAGTTCAGGAGGCCGGTTCCATACAGAAACAGCAGCACGTGTTCTCAGTCACGGGAGACATAACTCCTGTGCCCTCAATTATCATAGCCTTGTCATGGCAAAGCCTCTTCAGCCCCTCTACAAAGTCATTTCATCTGATTTGTCAGGCTTCTGCACGTGCCAGTTTTCAAATGAAGATACACTCTGAACAGAGTAGAAATATGTTTATCCTGCTTTCACACATCATTTGTATACTTTCCCGCTAAAGGCAGGACAGAAAAACCAACGCAGTGAGCCTCCATGTTTGCTTGTTCAATTAATACCACCGTGGCTGGGTATACTGAGATTTTTGACCATGCCACATGCCTGATACAAATAGCTGTGCAAGTAGAACTCGCTGAGATTACTAAACTTGGCATTTTGGATTTGTGATTCAACCTGAACCAGGATGGCAAAAGCGAGCTGGTAGTTATCCTTGCTGGCCTGAAGCTGCCATGGCGACTGAGACACGAAGGGCCCTGCGTTCTGCCCCGCTGCCAGAGCCGGTGTGGCTTGTGCCTAAAGCCCCTGACCGGGCTAACAGGGAGCATTCTCACGCCAGGGTGGTCTCTGCTGTTCCTTCGTACAGAAAGAGCATGAAATAAGTAGAGGGAGTGTGGAAAGTCAGGCTTACCCCATCTTAGTTCTTGGCTCATGGAGTTCTCTACCCCATCTCCCTGTTGAATCAGCCTCCTCTTCCTCCTCTTCCCTCCAGCAGTCCCCCTCAGCTGCATGTCAGTGTCCTCTGCAGATTCTGCCAAAATGGAATCGTGGAAGGCTTTAAGTCTCTTTTGGAAAGTCCAAACCAGTTGGCTCTTCCAGGAAGAGGGATTTCTGCCTGGCGGGCGTTGGTCAACATTAATAACAAAAGGCACTAATAGCTCCGCCTATAGGACCCCTATACTATGTATGTTAGTCATTTGTAACGGCTAAGGAGAAGGCCAGGAGAGGTGTTAAACAATTACCTACGTCTTAACTGCATCTTTATTTATGTGGTTGTTTTCTAGATAGCAAAACCAAAATGTGTATTAATTGCATCCTTTGTCACTGTTTTAAGCCCACAATTTAATATTAATAATCTAACAGCAATAATCTAATAAATAATAAAACTACATAAAAATGATGTCATTTTCAACTGCAGTATTTTAATGGTATGAATTGTTAAGATGAAGTAGAGAATTCACCTATGCCTTGCTGTTATAAACAAATGCTTTTAAAATTCTTTAGGTAGTTGAAGACTTAATTATTTTATGATGAAAGATTTATCTTGAGTACAAACTCAAGTTACGGACCACTAATCATTTGATTTAAAAGGCTTTCTCACTGCTGTCTAGAAGTAGCTGATAAAATGCTTCAGTTAGACTGGAAAGTTTGCTGCACTACCTGGAGAAATTTCTATGCATGTAGGATTACCTACACAGAACACAAGAAGCTAGAGTGGCGTGGGATTCACAGACGGTAACTTCATTTCAGAAGGACAGGCAGCTTTTTAGAGAGGAGCTGGAAGATTAAGTAAGAGTTATGGCAAACATATGTCTCTGGAAAAAAAACTGGTATTCTCAATATTAGTCTTGCAGTGAATGAAAATAAAGGCTGTAGCCTCTAACGTATACCATCAGAGTATAAGAAATGCCATTTGAGAACAATTTTTAAGGAATTTTTATTCGTCTAAGACATGCATGGGATTAATGAGTTATAGTTGCATGTTTATGAGTGAGAGGAGGAGGAGGAAATAATAATAAAGTTGTGAACTTGTTCTAGCGTTAAGTAACAAGCTGTTGAAAAAAGGGAAAAAACTCACTTCTTGGGAGTTGTTTGAATCATTACACAGATAAAAGTTTTGGACAGAGTTTTCAGCTGACACTGGCATTCCCTGGCTCTGGCAGAATATTGTGATACATGAAAATAAACCGTCCTGCTTTTTCCAGGACTTTCAAAGATGTTAAAACTCTGCATCAGCTCTGTATCTGCACAGAGATGTTAGTGTGATTTTTGACCTGAGAATTACTTAGATATAAGTAATTAATCCAGTAGGTAAAATAGCACTGGGTGTGTAGATGTAATGGATTTTCTTGGTTTTTTCCTTATTCAAGGTGTTAAAAAGATTTAATTTTTTTCTGTATGTGAGAATGCAACTTCCATTGGATGTTTTCTTCTTACTTCACTCTTTCATATAGTTGGTCTGTACTCTTTTCCCCTCTTCCTGCTCCACAATGCAGGTGTGGAGATGTAACTCAGGGTTCTCTAATGGCCTGTGAGTGCTGCATGGTGTTTGCTTGGTTTTTTAAATTAATAAAATAAATATTATTTTTGTTTTTTGATAAATTTCAGCAAGGTTCTTGCCAAACATTCTCTTCCCAGGAAGCGGACAACTTTATTCCTTTTAATCTGGCCATCAGTTGGAAATCTAGGTTGAGGCTCAGAAGGGGAGTGCAAATATGAGATCTAAAAAGGTGTCAGTTCTCTGTGGTTGGTGGGCTCCTTGTGATATGTACGTATCTTTTTGTAGATTATAGGAAGTAAGAGAGATAAAAAGCTGCACTGTATGGCCAAAAGACTGACTTAGCAAACTGTTCTTTAGAGATACATTAGTACAATGTGTGCTCTAGCTGCTGTTGTCCATCAGATGCATTTTCAACTGCTGTCTCAATCTTGTCTGTACTCAGCTGCTTTTATTTCAGGAAATGGCTACTCGTGAGATCTCAGGTTTTGCTAAGTACTGTACAAGGTCCTCCTTGCTTCATCAGGCATTTATAATGGATGACTTTGCAATAACTATCTGCTGTTCTGTTTTTGGCCTTCATAAACCTTTCCGTAACCAAAAAGGTGGCTTTCTTCGGAATACTGTTATAGAGCAAATAAATACATTGTTTTTCTAAGGCCCATAAGATCAGACTTTGTTATCAACACCAGATCTAAGAAGTTTACTCATGTGGTAGAGGGTTTGCAGACCAGTCTCGTTAGTTGAGAGGTTTGTTACTTACAAAAACATGACCATGTTTATGCGCTTTATTTAGGACATAGATGTAAGCACTTAATTTTTTTTTACTTTTACTTTCTCCTGAATATTGTTCTTTGCATCTCAGAGCAGCGAAAGGAATAAAAGTTTTGATTCAATTGTCATAATACCATCCTACATGTATAGTGAGAAGCACTAAAGCAAGAGATTCAAAACGTAATATGGTGTAGAAGTGTACAAGGTACTTACTGAATATCATCTTGTTTCTTCAGATAAACATTAGGTGAAGATGCTGTAAGACAGAAGTCAGCAGCCAGCTAAGGCTAAGTGAAGATTCTAGACTTTCAGATGTTGTATCAGCATAATTTCATGTAACTTTGGGCATTATACGGTATGCTTTGCCTCCTCCTTTTGTGTCAGTTTCCCAGACAAGTGAATCCTCCAGCTGCATCCAAATTTCTGGTTATTCCACAAGAAGTGTTTGACATGGATTTTGTTGAAGATTTTCATGTGCGTTTCCAGGATTACTTTTCCAAAAGAGTTTAAAGCACTGCACTGTAGATGAACATTTCAAGTTCCTGAACTGTAAAATACTTGGTTTTCCTCATAAAAGTCGCCAGGTACTGATGCTTTTTTTAATTTTTTTTTTTTTTAACCAGTCAGTGAACTGAATCAAATAGCCTGCATTTCCTCACAGCTCCAAGTATGTTGGAAGAGGGAGCGAAGAGTGAAAGGAGTTTTTTGGTGCGCTCTTATTCTCAGTTCTTTATTAGCATAGCTGCCTGCTCTCATATTCATTGCTTGGGAGCTGAAGTGAGCTACAACACCTCTTAGCAGGTGTTCTAGTGTCTGATCCAGCTGCTATTAAAGTCTATGGAAAAATTACTACTTACCTGAAACACAATTTTGATCAGTCCTAATGCAATAATCTGGGAAGAAAATCCAGCGTTAAAGTCCTGTCAAAAACACTTGAGGACTAACAGGATGTGCTGTTAAACCTCCTGCAGGGTCCCAGCTTCATTGAAATACATGGCTGGGACTATGAAAGTAATTTTTACTCTCATTCTGAAACACCTGACGAAAGTGATACCCTGTCAACCCAGGACCAGATGGACTTACTGGCTGTGGCTCCAGTGTGATCAGCTGCAACCATCCATCTCGGGGATGTCTGAGGCAGATTGCCGAACAGAACCAGCGGCACGGGTATTGATGCTGTTTTGCAGTCTGAATGATGGAAGGTGTAAGGGTGCCTTGATTCAGCAGACAAGGATTGGCAAATGCTCCAGAAACATTTTCATGACTTCAAGCCTCTCGTGATTTTAAAACAAATACCCTTTAATGAGATTTTGAGCTTTGTAGCCCTTCACAGTCATGTGAATATATATCATACTAACTTTCTGTGTACTGTTGGAGTTTCATTTGGCATTTTTAAAGAAGAGTTGCCTTTTAGTTAAATTTCTTCCTTCAGTGTATGTTTCATGTTATGTAATTCTACAAATATCAACTAAATCACAGTACTGTCACATCTTTCAGGCTGTTATATGCACTAAGTGGCAAGGCAGCTGCTGCAATATGGCTAATCAATCCAAATAAATCTGAGAGCTGTGTTATGGTTTCTCTCCAGAAATGTGAGCATGAAGTATAAAAAAAAAAAAATCTCTTGCTTTTGTAGCTCAACTGAGGTCTGTAATGATGTGACATTCTTGATGTTATGTAAAACACCTCATCATGTGATCTTTTGATCTGTCAGTAAAATATGCCTTGATTATAAGTGAACTGATAGTTTTTCTTTTCTATTTCCTCATGGTACTTTTAATGGCTGTATACTTACTTCTTGGGAACTGGCGGGTTCAATCATTTTTCACTGCTGCTTCCATTCTTGCCACTGTAGTTTTTATTTAGCTTCCAGACTGTTACAGTTCTCTTCCACTCATGCTTATTTGCCGAGTAGCTTGGAAGTCAGACTTACTATTTTGATATCTTCTGTTGGAAATGTCACCAGTTGTGAAGAGGCCATGCTTTGCACTCAGCTTTATTGTTGGTGGGGATCTTTCTAAGCCATCTGCCCACTATGCCTTGGCCTTTATTGGCAGATGTTTTTCTTCATCAAGGGTGAAGGTAAAGGATGGTAAAATGAATTCCTGTATCTGGGCTACAGTTTGGTTTCACAGGTCAAATGTGTAGATTTGGGAATCTACAAATAATAAGAAACAACAATGCATTCCTCCCCCCTGCCCCATCCCCGCGAACAACTGTAAGGCCGCCCTGGAACTTAACATTTGTCCCTGTAGCCTTTGGAGTGGTGGTAGGAAAAGCAGCAGCGCCCATGGAGCGGCTGGAAAAGTCACCTCTTGCACAGAGCTGGTATCCTCCCCTGGCTGAGGAGTTGAGGGCGCTGGGAGGTGAAGGAGACCAGGTGAGTGTGTGAAGGATGTAAATGTTTATCTCTATTCGGCTGGGTTACAGGGGTCTCTTTTTCCAAAAGCAGCCTTAATATTCCAAAGCTTGTAATGCTGCACTCGCTGATTGCTAAAAATGCACAGACTGTTTTTCTGCCCCTTTCCCAGGTAAGAATTACTTTATTTACTCCAAAGCTAATAATGATTACAGAATTGGAGGGCATCAAACATGAGACTGCTGCGAAATTGAAATGTAGCTCTTTGCATTAATAAGTCTGAAAAGCCAAAACAGCTTAAGGAGAAACACGTGTGTTTGTCTCTGAAATAAGTTTTCCATAGGATGGTTTGTGGGGGCAGCAGCATGGCTGTTTCCTCTGAAGCACTTCATATGTCTGCATCACAACCATGACAAACTGTTTAATATTTGGGATGGAGGATTTTTTTTTCCTTGCTGTAAAGTGTATGACTATTGCATTGATGGATATTGAGCAAAAGCCATTATTTAATGCTCACAGGGCATGTGCAGGATAACCAAGGGATCAGGACCAGCCAGCACAGGTTCATGAAAGGCAGGTCCTGCTTGACCAACCTGATCATCTTCTATGACCAGGTGACCCGCGAAGTGGATGAGGGAAAGGCTGTGGATGTTGTCTGCCTGGACTTTAGTAAAGCATTTGACAGCGTCTCCCACAGCATTCTCCTGGAGAAACTGATGGCTCGTGGCTTGGACGGGTTTAGCCTTCGCTGGGTGAGGAACTGGCTGGATGGCCGAGCCCAGAGAGTTGTGGTGAATGGCGTTAAGTCCGGCTGGTGGCCGGTCACAAGCGATGTTCCCCAGGGCTCGGTTCTGGGGCCAGTCTTGTTCAATATCTTTATAGATGATCTGGATGAGGGGATCGAGTGCTCCCTCTGTAAGTTTGCGGACGACACTAAGTTGGGTGGAAGTGTTGATCTGCTGGAGGGTAGGAGGGCTCTGCAGAGGGATCTGGACAGGCTGGATCGATGGGCAGAGGCCAACTGTATGAGGTTTAATAAGGCCAAGTGCTGGGTCCTGCACTTTGGCCACAACAACCCCATGCAATGCTACAGGCTTGGGGTGGAGTGGCTGGAGAGCTGCCAGGCGGAAAGGGACCTGGGGGTGCTGGTTGACAGCCGGCTGAACATGAGCCGGCAGTGTGCCCAGGTGGCCAAGAAGGCCAACAGCGTCCTGGCCTGTATCAGGAATAGTGTGGCCAGCAGGAGCAGGGAAGTGATTGTGCCCCTGTACTCGGCACTGGTGAGGCCGCACCTTGAACCCTGTTTTCAGTTTTGGGCCCCTCACTACAAGAAGGATGCTGAGGTGCTGGAGCATGTCCAGAGAAGGGCAACAAAGCTGGTGAGGGGTCTGGAGCACAAGTCTTATGAGGAGCGGCTGAGGGAACTGGGGGTGTTCAGTCTGGAGAAAAGGAGGCTGAGGGGAGACCTTATCGCTCCCTACAACTACCTGAAAGGGGGTTGTGGCGACGAGGGTGTTGGCCTCTTCTCCCAAGTAACCAGTGATAGGATGAGAGGAAATGGCCTCAAGTTGCGCCGGGGGAGGTTTAGATTGGATATTAGGAAAAATTTCTTCACTGAGAGGCTGGTCAGGCATTGGAACAGGCTGCCCAGGGAGGTGGTGGAGTCGCCATCCCTGGAAGTGTTCAAAAAACGTGTGGATGTGGCGCTTCAGGACATGGTTTAGGGGACATGGTAGCGCTGGATTGATGGTTGGACTTGATGATCCTGAAGGTCCTTTCCAACCTAGTGATTCTGTGATTCTGTAATGTTTCATACATCTATGTAAATACTACAGTTACAGCTGGTAGAGGAATGCTGCCTGCTCGTTGCGTTCAGCCTCCACTGCCTCCCCTTGGTGGCAAGCAGCATGCCTTTGCTGGAGCTCTGCTTGGAGGTCGGCATGAGCTGAGGGGAGAGAATTCTCACTAGCCCCCTTCCCCACCTTTGGTATAAGCAAAATGGAAAGGCGCATGCCTTGCCGTAGCCCCAGGCAGCACTGACGCTAACTCCTGCGGTTTGGGAAGAGGCGTGCGGCTTCTCAGGTATTGAGCTTTTAGGCACTTCATTCAAGTATGCTCATTTTGGTTATCTGCTAGCTCTCCCCAGTACAGCTGGCTGGTCCTCCAGTCATAATCTGCTTTGTCAGTCCCTGGAAACAGCCACGTGAGTATGGAAACCTTTCAAATTAAGGACAGATTAATCTGCCAGTGGATTTCCACAAACAATTACACTCTTTACCTGCAGCTATGTAATACACGTGAAACTGTAGCAGTTGTCTTTGCATGACAGTATTTTAAAGAAATTATTCTTAGCCTGCTACTGGTAAGGATGAGCCAGTATTTATATATATAAAGCACCTATCACCATATTGATAAACATGGTCAGAACAGAGGCCAGCCCATTAGTACCTCAGCACTTCTGTTTCCAAACAATTAAAAAAATCCCCAAGAACCACAAGACTTTGCCAGCCTGCTTGCCTGGTGTTTACTACTGCTACTCCATCAGGGCTGGAAGGAGACCCGTTGTGAACGGCAGCGGTTTGCACCGTGCCTTCTCCCCGCTGTGCTGCAGAACAGCGCGGGTGTCGCAGCAGGGCAGTGGGACATGAAGGCTCAGATGTGCTACCAGCCACGGTAACGGTGCTTAAAGCTGTCGTGGTTTAGCCCCAGCCAGCAACTAAGCCCCACGCAGCCGCTCGCTCACTCCCCCACGGTGGCACGGGGGAGAGAATTGGAAGAGTAAAAGTGAGGAAACTCATGGTTTGAGATAAAGACAGTTTAATAAGTAAAGCAAAAGCCACGCACGCAAGCAAAGCAAAACAAGGAATTTGTTCACCACTCCCCATGGGCAGGCAGGTGTTCAGCCATCTCCAGGGAAGCAGGGCTGCGTCACGCGTAATGGTTTCTTGGGAAGACAGACGCCATAACGCCGAACGTCCCTCCACCCCTTCCTTCTTCTTTGTCCCAGCTTTATATACCAAGCATGACGTTATATGGTATGGAATATCTCTTTGGCCAGCCTGGGTCAGCTGTCCCAGCTGTGTCCCCTCCCAGCTCCCCGAGCACCCCCAGCCTGCTCGTTGCAGGCCAGCATGAGAAGCTGGACTGTCCTTGAGTACTTAGCAACAACTCAAAACATCAGCACCTTATCAACATTTTCTCATCCCAAATCCAAAACATAGCCTCATGCTAGCTTCTATGAAGAAAATTAACTCTACCCTGGCTGAAACCAGGACAAAAGCGCACCCACACCCCAGCTGCAGACTGTGGCTGTTTCATAGTGTAGCCTTGGGTGCAGGTCGGGAGGTGGGTAAAAGCCTGTGGTACCTGCTGGGCGAGGGCCACGCTGCTGGCCGCAGCATGCGTGATGCCCGGGGGGCCATGCTGCAGAGCCAGCTGAAGCCCAGGCTGTCGTGACAGAATTGGAGGGTGTTTGCCATGCGATACCACTGCAATGGGAAACGGGCTGAATATCGGCTGCAGGATGCCCAGACTTTCTGGTCCCCTCGGCTTCAGCACGGCGGTACGCCCAAGCATGGGGAGGAGAGCCAAGTGCGCACTTGGAGCACGGTGTAGCCTTACCCTGTCTGATGGCTGGAGATCGGTGAAACCCAGTTCCCACAGGACCCCTCTTTTCATTTACTGTGAAGCTACCACGCAGAATTGTCAGCACAAAAAGCAGATTGCTTCCTTCTATGTCCTGGTTTCAGCCAGAGTAGAGTTAATTTTCTTCATAGAAGCTAACGTGAGGCTATGTTTTGGATTTGGGATGAGAAAATGTTGATAAGGTGCTGATGTTTTGAGTTGTTGCTAAGTACTCAAGGACAGTCCAGCTTCTCGTGCTGGCCTGCAGCGAGCAGGCTGGGGGTGCACAGGAAGCTGGGAGGGGACACAGCTGGGACAGCTGACCCAGGCTGGCCAAAGAGATATTCCATACCATATAACGTCATGCTCGGTATATAAAGCTGGGACAAAGAAGAAGGAAGGGGTGGAGGGACGTTCGGCGTTATGGCGTCTGTCTTCCCAAGAAACCATTACGCGTGACGCAGCCCTGCTTCCCTGGAGATGGCTGAACACCTGCCTGCCCGTGGGGAGTGGTGAACAAATTCCTTGTTTTGCTTTGCTTGCGTGCGTGGCTTTTGCTTTACTTATTAAACTGTCTTTATCTCAAACCATGAGTTTCCTCACTTTTACTCTTCCAATTCTCTCCCCCGTGCCACCGTGGGGGAGTGAGCGAGCGGCTGCGTGGGGCTTAGTTGCTGGCTGGGGCTAAACCACGACATTCTAATAGCTTGTGTGAATTTTATTCTTGATTTTGGGGATTCCTGACCAGCCGCTGCCACAGAGTAGCTGCAACAATCATGACAGTTCTGCCTGCAGAAGCAACTAGTGTAGCACAGTGGAGAGAGACAGCACTACTTGAAGGACTGGCGAACCAGCAGCTGGGTAACCATGCAACGGAGCACTTGAGATATGTCTTACCAGCCTGCAATTTCTGTTCCAATTTGAGCCCCCAAAAGGGCCTTTTAAAACCAATGAATATGTCTCATTAATTACATACTCATAGATAATGTAGTCTCTGTAATCTTTTGATCCTTTAATCAAAACTCAAACAGTGGCTGAACAATTTCTAATATAAACCTGATCCATCTTAGAATGCAATTGGTCTGGCTTTAAAGTATGTTCTGCTGGTAGAGAGTAACCATGCTGCCTTTCCACGGTAAAACGAAACAGTGCTTTACACTGGTACCCGGTGACTCTGCAGCAGCCAGATACGCTCTACTGTAGGTTGTGTTTTATTAGGCAGAGAAATTCTCACTGATCCCAAAATTTGACATCTGCTACATACTTTTTTCAGTTCTAGAATGCATGAACAATGGATGCTAGGAGAGTGGGATTGAGTGCACCCTCAGCAAGTTTACCAATGACACCAAGCTGTGTGATGCTGTTGACATGCTGGAAGGAAGGGATGTCATCCAGAGGGACCTTGACAGGCTTGAGAGGTGGGACAATGCAAGCCTCATGAAGTTCAGCAAGGCCAAGTGCAAGGTCCTGCACTTGGGTCGGGGCAATCCCAAGCACATGGGATGCCCAGGCTGGGCAGAGAATGAATCAAGAGCAGCCCTGAGGAGGACTTTGGGGTGTTGGTTGATAAGAAGCTCAACATGACCCTGCAATGTGCGCTCACAGCCTGGAAGGCCAACCGTATCCTGGGCCGCATCAAAAGCAGCGTGGCCAGCAGGTTGAGGAAGATGATTCTGCCCCTCTACTCTGGTGAGACCCCACCTGGAGCCCTGCATCCAGATCTGGAGCCCTCAGCACAGGAAAGACATGGACCTGTTGGAGCGGGTCCAGAGGAGGGCCCCAAAAATGATCAGAGGGAGGGAACACCTCTTCTGTGGAGAAAGTCTGAGGGAGTTGGGGTGGTTCAGCCTAGAGAAGAGGAGGCTCCGAGGAGACCTTATTGCAGCCTTCCAGTACCTGAAGGGGGCCTACAAGAAAGCTGGAGAGGGGCTTTTTACAAGGGCATGTGATAGGACAAGGGGTAATGGCTTTAAACTGTAAAAAGGTAGATTTAGATTCGATATAAAGAAGACATTTTTCACTAGGAGGGTGGTGAGGCACTGGAACAGGTGGCCCAGAAAAGCTGTGGATGCCCCTCCCTGGAAGTGTTCAAGGCCAGGCTGGATGGGGCTTTGAGCAACCTGGTCTAGTGGAAGGTGTCCCTGCCCATGGCAGGGGGGCTGGAACTAGATGATCTTTAAGGTCCCTTCCAACCCAAACCATTCTGTGATTACTAGACGCAAAGCAGAACCGAGCATGTTGTATTTCCAAAGGCATGATAATTTTAAGAAGTAACTTCCTGATGTAAAAAATTATGTATAAGCATAAAATATTTCCTGCTTTCAGAAAGATAACTGGACAGTATTTATGTGAGCAGATGAGGTAAGTACTGTGTATGCACAGATCAGGTTTTATTCCATAAATACGTATTTAGCAGGTGTGCTGTTCTACAAGCACAGCCTTATGCTCCATAAAGGAGGACTGGAGGAGCAGAGTGTAGTTAATCACCAATGCTTGTGTGGATCAGCATGAATATTCTTTAGAAAGAGTGATATTCAGCTTGAGAGTTTACAGCTTTTATACACTGTGCCTTTAGAGTATAGCTAAGCACAGTTTGTAAGTCTTCACATGCTTTGTGGGGGGTTGTATTCTTTGCTGCTTGTGAAATAGAGAATACCAGCCTCTCCTGCAACAGAAATGCTAATTAGGATGATTTGTTTTTCTGCTGGAGTGTGAACTTAGTCTCACCACACTAGATTATGTAAAGGATCCAAGTGCCATGAAAGGAATGGGTAATTAACAGGAGATGCCATTGATATGGGAAGAACAACCTAACTTTGCCCACCCTTTAATTATCAAGGTCTTTACTGAGGAATTCTTACCATCCATCAATCAAAGATTTGGTTTCCACGACATCAATCCTTGATGTTGCAATAAGTACTGCAAACTTATAAGACGGGCTATGTTGTCAGGTAGACATTTGAGAAACTGCTTATCATCAGCATCAGAGCGTAAGTAGACAAATCACGTACCATGCGTGTGGAAGTTGGATAAAGAGTTTGAATCTTTTTCTAGCTGACTAGAAATAAAGGTTTTGATATATCCATAGAAAAACTGTGAAGAGGCACCTTTTTAACATTCTTCCACAGATAACCTCTGAACAGCATTATCTGCACCCCTGTACCTTTAGATTATTTCAGTAGTTAATTCAGAAAAATGCAATTTGAGTTCCTTTGTTTCCAAACCTTCTCCTTTTGAGAATGCATATTTTAATTTCCATGTGTGTCATTATCATAATAGTTTAGTAGGTTCTTTGCATACTGTTTAAAATCACGTGTATTTTCTGTGTCTCTTAAAATTGGGCACATACATGTCTACTGCAACACTATGGCTTATAATGGAATTATGTGGAAGATTGCCCTGCTGTTTTATTGTTCAGTAATGAAGACAAACTCCTAGGAGTTTCAAGATGAATTGATTTACTTCTAACACTGAACACGGTACAGAGTTGGCTCAGATCATCTTTAGATTTATATTCTTTTCTGAGTACTTCTAATCCTACTTTTCTGATTTTCACCGCATTGTGGTAATCCTATTGAAAGCACTGGCATGTTGGCGTTAAGGTCTATCCACTGGAAGCACAACTCTTGAGCCTTCTCTGCACCGTTGCCTCCAGAATTTTGCTTTCCTCTATTGTTTCCTACTTGAAATGAGACGCATTTAGCACAGAATTGATGATGACATTAAGAAGGGAGATGCTCTTGTACGAGGTGATGTGAGGCTTGCCAAATGCCTATTTAGACTGCAGTACTGCACAGCAGGTTGTGCGAAGTGGAAGCCTGCCAGTGACCTACTGGTGGTGTTCGTGCCTGGAAGCTGGTGCTGTCATTGCCTGGCCCTGTCCCCAGCCCCAGCGCTCAGCCTTGCTGGCACCGGTGCTTGTGGCTGCCGGGAGGTGCCCAGCGAAGCAGCGTGGCTGCAGAACTAACCCTCTCCCCACCCTGCCTGGGAAGGCAAAGCAGCTGAAACGTAACCTCGGCTTGTTTTACTATCTAGCTGCTTACTGTAAACTAAGAATGTCCAAGAGACATGCAGAGAGAAAGGTGGGCAAGGGGAGAGGACTACTTTTATTTGGTAGGAGTGAGCGTCAGCTTAATTACATGGTAAAGCGTGGCTCAGGTAGTTTCCTAAATGGCAGTCGTGACTCCACAGGAGCTAAGGTTATGAATGTGGGAGACGGGGCAAACGCAGCAGTCACCTTTTAAACTGGAAGGTATAGTGCTACTGGTAGGACACCTAACTTACCCTGCAAATGTTCATGCTCCTGCTTTGCTGGTGATGTTTAAACTATTCAGAAAGGCTTGCTTGAAAGGTGTGGTAATGAGATCTGGCTGAAAACATACTGAGATGTACACTTTTCTTTGACTAAAAGGGTAATTGACTTAGATGGGTTCTGATTGCTTGAGTCTGTTTATTCAGTATTGAACCACTGACATCTAAGGATGGTGCTTCAAGTTATGGCATTGCAGTGAATTAAAAAGCATGGTAGAAATACCCGTGGGAGATGTAAAGTATAACAGCAAGAAGTACTGTGTAAACAAGTATTTTAGGCTCTGAAAGCTTTGTCGCATTCCGCTTATTCTAAGCACTGAAAATGAAAGGCTTCAGAATCGCTGAATTATTTGAAGGAGTAAATGCAGACAGAAAAGTCTTGACAGTTTTGCAAAAGCTTTTCTTGTGGGAAGAGAGACTTCTTGATAAGATCTAAAATCAAGTCCTGCTCAAGTGCGGTCGTGGAAGAGTACACGAGCATAGTGATTTTCACAAGAGCAGAAAAGTTAACAGCAGCCATATTTCAATGAGGGAAGCTACATCCTTCCCAAATTCAGCACGCTACTCCGTCGTCCTTGTCTTAAATAGCTGCATCATGTTTTCGTAAGCAATCGAACGCCTGCCGCCGCTCAGCTGCTTTACACAACAGGATAACACAGTTGCTCTGTACAGTACAGACAAGCTATGCCAAGACCAGTGCCGCCTTCCTGCTGCAACTGTGGCTGCCCTCAGGGGTTTGTCTCCCATAGCTGTGTCAAGGAGGCACCCACCTCCTGCTGCCCGTCTTGCAGAACTAGGCCTGCAGGAGCCTGTAGATCAAACGGGAAATGACAGACATACCTTTATTTTTTAGCAGTCAGGGTAACTACCTGATGAACAAATACCCAAGGGCTAAAATAGTAAAGATTTTCTAATATATAACTTGTTTACTGAAAGATACCAATCTTTTCATCTGCAATTACTGTGCAAGAATCACGTAGTGAAATCTCTGTTGTGCTATAGAGAAGTCAGATCATACGGTGAAAATCTGAACCTTGTAACTGGGATGGTGCATTGCGATGGCTCTGTCAACACCGCCTAATTTTAGGCAAGAACTCGTTCCCTTTTTTGCTTCTTTTATCTTAACAGTACTTAGCTTTGGCTAGGCTAAAGGGCTACTACCCCAAAATATATCTCTGCTCGCTTGCCATAAGTGAACCAAAAAAACCTTCCTACCGTGGAGACAAATCTCACGAGTTTAAGCTGCAGAACAACTTGCTAGAAACAATGAGAATGAGCATAGCACAAAGCCGGCCGTTTCACACAGCCTTCCCCCCCCTCTCCCCCAGCAGCAGGAGAAACAGGCACAAAGGGTAAAAAAAAAAAAAAAAAAAAAGTTGCAATAACCAAACCTCATGCAAGCATGCAAGTCCAGGTCACTGACATTTGATTTTGTTCATGCCTAAATGTTCCTCTGTTAGGGCCCTATCAGCATATGTCAGAAGGGGTCCATCAGTGTTACCTACAGTGCAGGAAGGAAATTCTTAGAGGGAAAGGGCGGAGGTTAAAAGGACGGGGAGGGCCAGCTCTAGTTTGAGCTTGCACTTGGACAGCGGAGGAAAGGTGGGGTGTTGCAAGGGGCCTCCGTCCCCAAGCCAGCACTTGCTGCCCTTCCTGAGGCTGTCGAGGGTTAGAAGGCTGGTTCTCATGGGTTTGTGTCCTTACTCCCTGCGTCCTGCGAGGAGCAAGGCCTCCTCCTCCTCCTCACACAGAGAGGCCACAGAGGGGCTGCTGCGGGGGTGAGCCTAAAGGTGGGCGCAGGGGAAGAGGGAGGTGACAGCGGGGCTGTACCCAGACTGATCACTGTGCCCGGCTCCCTGTCGTCCTACTCTTCTCCGAGCCTCGCGGGGCTGCTGGGGCATGGGGCATCCGCCTTCCTGCGGTTCCCTTGCCGCAGAAACGCACCGAAGGAGGACTGCGGGGCTGAAGCTGGAATATAGACAGGGCCTAGAGTAAAGCTCTACAGTTGCTCCCAGGTCTGCTGCCTAAACTACAGCCCCCTGGAGCCTCCTCCACCCCTTGTAAAACATCAGGCGTTGGCCCTCAATCCTGCTCCCCCCTTTCCTGTATTTTCACCTTCTCCATACCCCCGTCGGGTATGTCTGAGCTCTTTCTTCCCCCCACCTAAAGCTGCCCTGGCATGTCGTCGCGTGCCGCGGCAGAGCCGAGAGCTCGGGCGGCTCCTCCGGGAGAAGAGTGGTTCTACAGCACCGCAACGTGGCCCAGACGCTCCGGGTCCTGCAGGTGCCAGCACCTTCCTTGGGCGCTCCCCAAGCCCACTGCAGCACCTGGACATTGTACTGGCATGAGGGAGAGCGTGATTTTTTTTTTTTTTTTTTTTTTTTTTTTTTTTTGCCTCCCATGCTGGCCATGTAAGGCAACAGCCGTAGAGCCCTTTCTGGCCGATCCCTGCTGTTCACCCAGGTTTCAGCTGAAGGCAAAACGCTGCCACGGCGTGAGGCAAGCCTGCCCGGGAGAGCGCACGCCGCTACTGGCTTCCAATGGCAAAAAGGCTGCCTTGGTTCTGGGTCTAAGCGCGTGCTATTCTACGCACAACAGTCACGTTACGTAAGTCTGGGCACCTAGTTCAGGAATGTAGCTGTGCTGGGTTCCCTGTATGGGCTGCGGGAAGAGAAATCCTTCCTCAGAGAGAGCTTCGGGGCGGCAGCTGAACTGCTCTTCCACTCGGCGTAATAAAAATGATACAGGAAAAGCTCTAAGCAAGTAATTGTTATAAAAGGTCTATACAACATTAACTGGTCTGGTAAATGCCTATATTTGTTTTCTTATACACACAGCTGTAAGGCCTGTGTTCTTTTACAGCTTCTTCAGTCTGTTTTGAACCTTCTAGCAGACTGTTGTGTATGGAATGGAAAATTAAAACTTTTGATTTATGTGTTGCTGCTTTGCCACTTTTGGCCACAGTAGAATACTTACGAATGCGAGATGACAACAAATATTTAGTTGTACAAGTAACCGAGATGGTTATATCTGGGAGCAGAGGGAATGGATAATTCATCATTCTAATAGTTTCTGTGTTCTGGAAGAGACTCTGTGGTTTTGTAGCAGAGAAGTAAATAGAGAAGCACTCCCAGTCCCCCAAGCTGCAAAGACCAGATAAAAACTGAGCTGCTGCAAAACAAGTTTACATGAGCATTGCCAGCGTGATGGGACACACTAGGAGTTGGCAAAACAGCAAGTGCCATAAGAACAGACAAACCTGTGTGCATGAAAAATCTTAGTGACACATATCCCTTTCCCTACTTGTGTGGAGCCAGTTTTTCAACATTTTCTTTTTTCAAAAGTTTTAGCAAATGTTCTAAGTTTCGAAAATCAGTGCAGTATCTGTATTAGCTTGGGATATGTCCAAAAATGTCAAAAGGCACTGCAGTCTTGATGATCAACTTGGGGAAAAAAGCAGAGCAAGGCTTTCATGGTTTTTAAGCGCAGAAGACACTATTAAAATCATCACATACTCTAATGCCTTCTACAGGCTTTAGAACCTTATCAGTTAATTCTGCATAATACCTTTACCTGCTATTTAAATTACAACATCTTTCTTAGAAAACCGTGTAGGCTGCAGGATTAAAATCTCTGTCTTTAGTTGGTGCTTGATTTTGTTTCAGAAATACAGAGAGCTACAGAAAATATGATTTCTCTTACGTGCTTGCAGACAACCCCCCAGCTGAAAAGCTCCGGCTAAAATTTTCCCCTCCCTGGATCTTGCGATTCAGTGCTGCAATTTATTCTTTGTGAGTTGTGCTCTGATAGTAAGGTGGGACCAGGGAAATAAGCGGCATTTCTTGCTAGCTTTCTCCGTCATCAGAATCTGTTCTGGGTCATTCTGAAACCTCTGAATAATATTTATAGAGATATAAGAGGAGAAAAAGCAGTTATAAGGAGACTTCACTTCAATAAATTTACTGGAAGGGAAAACTTAATATGCTTAAGTTAACTTTGGAGAACTAAAGTAATCAGATCTTTCTTTAAGAATTTAGATTTGCAGGGGCTTTCCACTATGCAATTACTCATCAGTAGTTCGAAAGGCAAAGATACGGTATAAAATCCGAGCAAATCTAAAGCTCTGTCTTGGTGAGCGCATTGCCGTAATTGTGTTGTCTTCAGCAAATTTTGAAGGCTAGGCATCTTTAGTGTTCAAGCCTGTTTCTATAGTACTCTATATTTAAATTGTCTAACAGTAAATCAAACACAGAGCCCCCATTTTGGCCAGTTATTCACAAAAAAATAATCTTGTAAAAACCACTAGCTTGTTTCTGCCTGTGCTGTTAGAACAGAATAAAGTTGTAATATTCTGTCTGCAGCTTTATTGCCTTAAAATGTATTATTAATCTGTTTTATTTACTTATCTATAGTACAATAGGCCTTCTGGCTTCCTATGATGTTTCTGATTTCAGTGTTTTGTTGGTTTTTGGTTTTTTAATGCAGAAAATGAGAGGCTAGAAGTGCTGAGTATTCTGCCTGGGAGCCTTGTCATCCCTCTTCTCATATACCCCTTTGGAAAGCTTGTGCAGTACAATTTTGCAGTTGATCTAACTTCACTTTCTGTGGTATTCAAGTCGTTTAGGAAAATTACTCTGAAGGCTAACTAGAGGGGAATTAATATCAAAGCTGGATGTATAGCCAGCCACCTTCTCAATTTTAGAGAAACATGGTTGTTGACTCAGTATGTGATGAGTTATTATTTCTAATCAAAGTGATGTCTAGTCTGATTTTGAAATCAGTCACCAAAAATACCTGTTCAGCTAGAAGCAATTCTTACTATAAGCAAGGTATAACAATGGAATTTTCAGCATGTAGTAATACATATGTGTCCAGCTGACGATTCAGAAACAAAATTAAAGATGGTAAAAGCTAAAAATCAATAGGCTTTGCAGGTAGAATTTAAACTGGGATAATGAATAAGTATTTATATTGAGTGGAAGAACAAAACAGGCAAACTGAAACAGTAATCGGTATAAAAATACTAAAGATACGCAAGCAAAAATTTTATACAGGTATATGAAATTTCAGAGTGACATCCCCAGAAGGTACATTTTTGTAAGTGGAAAGGTACACTTCGATAGTCCTACTACCTACATAGAATCACAGACACATTATAGGGCTATTAAAAACTCCAAGAAGGAAAGAAACAGGACAGTCAAACATCTTAATCACAACAGTCACTTGAATAGGATCAGACTTTAATTCCCTTTACGCTGTTAATTGCATATCCACCTGATATCCAGTTCTGAAGTTAGGCCTTTGTGTTCTTGATAAACTGGTTATTTAAATACTGAAGATTATCACTGAAGGAACTAGGGCTGCTTTTCATCCAGAGGTTTCTTTTAACGGGATTAAATTTTCTTCCATTAAAGTGAAAGAAAAAGAGTCCTTTCCTATTCTTTCCTAGTTTTTCATTCTATAGATGAAAATTTTCTCTTTGTCAGTATTCATCCTTCCTCAGGCTAGAAACAAGACCAAAAAATGTTGTCATTCACCTCATTCTGGGGAGCTCTTACAAAGAAAGGATCTTTTTATCTCCTGCAGCATGTTCTCAAGGTGCTGCTCTACCCCGCTGGCTGCAGAGGTACCTCTGAGCCCTGCACTGGCGAGATGACAGGCACAGCCAGCGCTATGAGGGGCGGCGCAGAATTAAGGTTGGTTTTTTACATAGGTTGAATTTTATCACAAATTCAAGTGTTTCTGTAGGCATCGCTGTTACACAGAATGTGCCTATCTGGGTTCCAGCATCTTCATAAAGATTGCCAGAAGTCTAAACAGCGTTAATGTATCTATTGTCATTCTTTTAAACGTGTCTTTTTGTTGTTACAGGGTTGATATGAAATAAGATTTTTTTCTTTGAACAAAAGCTAGCAAATTGCATGTGAACAGAAGAAGAAGAATGCTATTTGAGACAAACACAGAAGCAGTCATGGACAAGGACATAATTTAGTGTATCGGTTTCCAAGTCTGGATTTCTTAAAAACATTTAAGAAACCTGTCATCTGTCATCTTCTCTACTGTGGATTCTGTTCTTTGATAAGTACCCAGGGACAATATTTGTATACTCAAAGATGTTTACTGCATTTTTTTGCTCGTGAAAGTTTTCATTTGAAAACATAGATGCAGCATGAGAGATTAATAGTTTCAGTATCTATATTGTTTAGAAAAATAGGGTCAAGTTACACTTGCTCATATCGCTGGCTGCCCTTAGCTTAACACCATTTCAAGATAGTGCTGAAATTTTTGGACTGAAAATATCCACTCTAGCTGACAACTAAATGGAATCAAACCTATAAGGTTGTTTTATGTAACACTGAAAGGGAAAGAAAAGCCAACAGACCCAGACCAAGAAGGAAACTTTCCATCAGTTAGCGTAGCAGACTTTTAGATTTCAGCTCTTGAGTTTTATGTTTACTGCTACCCCTAAATACACACATGAGTGTCTGGAGAATATTAGTGGTCAGGAAGCACACAAATATAAAGGCCTTCTGGTCACCTAAAGGAAATTTTATAGTTCTTTACCTAGACGGAGCGCTCTCTTGGGGAGGGCCAGAGCACAGCTCAGAGCTACATTTCAGCTGGAGTTTTTGGATCTGTGACTGGGCTATGGAAGCTCAAACATCTTAAAATTCATATTAAAGGAAAATGGGAAATTCATGGGGGTAGGAAAGAAACAGAATGTATTTGTTGAGCAGAAGCCAGCATGTACAGCGTAATGGTCTTTATTTTGAGACAAAAAAGTAGTAGCCATCTGTACAATGAGACTCTTTCTGCAAGCAAAATGTGTGTTCAGATCTAAGCTTCTGTGATTTCCTTGTCCTTTGATATTATCTAACCTTCTTTTATGCACTGTTATTTTTCCTGCTGCTTTGGTATCTCTCTAGCCCTGCTGTTCCCCACTGTTTTGCTATGTGGTGTAGGACTAAATCGTCAAACAAGACACAGTATCATGCTTTCCCATTGTCAAATGCCTTTTGCTTCAAGGACTACTCAAGCATCAAGTTCTAGTGTTGGTTCTTATGATGCAAACCCTAAGAACATAAGAGCTTGTTGGGGCAAGGATCTTCTTCCTGGCTTGGCTGTTAAGCATTACGTAATTTCATTGCCTATATAAACTGTTTTTTAAATTTGATCTTTGATCAAATAGAGCTACTACTTACCTAACTCATACAAATGTTTTGTTCTTTGCAGTGGTTTTCCCTAGAATATCACCTTAAGAGATTTGTGTTATTTTCAAATGCTTTGGTGTTCTGGGCTCACATCTGATCCTCTGAAATGAATTTTCCAGGAGGCAGGGGCTGATATAAAAGGAACAATTTCTCACTCCCAGTGCATGGCACACTCACTCCCTTAAATCAATGCTTATATTTAAAAAAAAGTCAAACCCATTCAGAGTAATCACATGTGCTATTCATCCTAAAGAGAGAGGAGGAGAGTTAATTCTCTCAAATGAACTGAATATGACAAATATTAGTCATATTAATTAGTTAGTTTACTGCTGACGTCACCACAGATGGAGGCACAGTCTCCCTGACAAATTTGCTTTGGATGTATTCCACTAAAGTAGCGAAAGCAAGCTTTTTCACGAGTAGGTAGCTTGTGTGATTCATACTCTGGTAAAAAAGATCGGGCTCATGTATTTATATATTTTTTTAAAGGAAAATAACTTGTCTATTCTAGACACATGCTCAGTGAGGCCACCCAGTTGCTGGGCCATGGTCTGTGCACATGAATTGATCCTCCTATATTTTGCCAGTTGCGTATGAGTCAAAAACTTGTCCACAAGTCTTCTGATTTGTCACATTACAAAAGTCCCACTTTTGCAGCCTTGTCATAACAAAGCCACTCAGAGGAATAACAGTTGTAGGAGCAGGCCCTTTGTATGAAAACAAAATTCTAATATGTATTCTGCAAAATCTTTATAATAGTATCCTGAATTGTGCATGCTTAAAAGGAAGTTTTTTAGCATACTAAGAAGAACTAATAGCAAGAAATTAATAAAGCAAAATAATTTCAGCTTGATAACCGGTTTTTAAAATTTGCAAGACACACAGTTTCTGTGTCATGAAGTAATAACCCAAAGGAAGCTGACAGATACAAATAAATCTCAGCAAAATGTTAAGCAAGTTGCAACTGGGGTGACTGGAAATCTTTATTAACTCTAGATCTAATACTTATTATGTCAAGATTCTGTGGGATCAAGAAAAAATCAAGAGTAAATTCAAACGGACTGAACTAGTGGCTTTTGTATGGTACTGGGCAAACATGATAATCTAAGAAAACAGAAAAATAAGCCTTTTGTACTTATGTAATTATGTACTTACGTACTTTTGTAAAAAATGCAGTTACTGACTGTTGCAAGGTTTAAGGAAATTATATGGTTATCTCTGCTCGTGCTGAAATCTTTCCTCTAGTACAATTCTACTGATCTTGCTTTTGCCATGTCTGAATAAGACTGACGTTTCTTTCTTTTTAATAATGAAGCAGAATATGTAAAATACTCCATTGTGTAAAACCAAATCGAAACGTGTGACTGACTGTTTGATCTTTTCTAAAATAATTAAAGGTGGTGAGTAAATCCACTGTCTTTCCCCCGTCATTGATTCTTTGGGCCTACAAATGTTGAAGGGAAAGCACAGACGAGGCTGACGGACAGTTATCACCTGTTCCTGACAGATGTCCTGTCCAAGCTCCACTGAGGAGAGACTGAAGGGTGTTATCATTCCCAGGTTAAGCTAAATCCATGACACCAAACGGAATATGTATAATGCACAACAGTTGGGTTTCACCATCACCTCCTATCTCGTGTCCATTTTCTTTCCTACTCTCCTCTTAGAGGTCTTTTTCTGACCTTCATGTGCATGTGTTTTCCTAGGAGGTGTGACTTAGCTGATTAAGGCTGTGGCTTGTCTTCATTCACCCATGACTAAAAGGGCAGCTAAAAGCAGCATTGTGATCATCAGACACTGCTAGGAGTTTGCCAGGTTTTGGAGTGGTTGATAAGACCATGTGCTGGGTCTGTCTTTTTTCAGGTGCAAGTGAGTTGAAAGTAAGAGACACCAGAATAGAAACTCCCCTTCTTTCTAATTTCTGTTCTTTTCTACCCTTTGCTGTGTGGCCTTGGTTTGCTTTAAAGAAATAGCACCGATTTCAACTAACTATAGCTTTTTGTCCCAAAGGGACACTTATTGACCTCTTTAACACAAAGTAGAAGAGGCTTTCCCTTATGAAAACTTTCTCTAAAGACTGTAGGCAAAGGCAATGGGAAAAGAAAATTGTTTACTATTTTGCTTTATGTGTTTTATTTTCCCCCCCTTTTTTCCTAGTTATTTAAGAAACGAGTCAGAGCATTTTAATGTTCACAGTGAAACCAAATGGGCATTTTAAAACTCTACATCCAAATGTTATACACTGTCATACTCAAATAAACACTTTTGACTCACTTCCTCTAAGAAAATTAGTGCACCTCCCTGGTCATTTGACAGAAAAAATTGTCTTAAGTGTTTGGGAATGACCCAACCACTTGGACCTCTGCCTGATTGGTGTCCTATCCCAAATTCTTCATAAAACTTACTTTGAAGAGCAGCCATTAACATTGTACCTCTGTCTAGCAAGAACGATTTTCTTGAATACCAGCAAATGTTACATAATCTCAAACAGAAGTCAGATGTGCACATAACAACTTCCTTCCAGCCCTAATCAGAGACCAAGATGTTCTCCATCTGCAGGAAGCTCCTCTAATATGCTTTTTAAATGGAACAGACGTAAAGCATAATCGAAAACTTTTCTCTCCACTATTTGAAGCATGGGCGTGCTACATAAATTTGAGGGATTCTGCTTTTAGTTTGGTAAAAATTAAAGCTGTGCATCATACCACATGTGATGAAACAAGTAAGGTCAGGTCTGTGGATAAAACTAGTTTTCTGTGCCACTTCAAGAGGACTATATAGCACTTTTCAGCTGCACTTGCACTTAACATGGGCAGAACTCAGAGGGGGTGGTTATGCAAGCACTGCAAGGGAAAATAAATGTATGGAAGTGTCACTACAAATAGCTACCTCCTTGAAATTCAGTATATATTTAGTTCCTAGGTTGGTTGTTTCTTTCACCTATAGGGAAGGATAATGAGCTTCAAGGCCTGTGGGAACCTGCAGTTGAAGCAGAACTGAGGTATCTTGCAAAAACAACATTAAAAGGACAATGAGGGATCACATTTGAGGGGAGGGGAAGTGCAGAACTACCAGTGTGACTACTTGAATGACAAAGCTTTATGTCAAGACTCATTAAATGCCCTCCTTCATGCTTCTTTTCCTTGACTAGGACTAATGTTTTATTTTGCCTGTGAACAATCATATTTATGAATTCTGAGAGCAGATCCCAAGTGCAGCGGCTACGGAATGCAGAAGTCACCGTTGTTTCCCCTGTAGCCAAATTACATTGAAATATAGCTGAAGATCCCAACAACCAACTGTTGCTCATACAAGCTGGAGCCGGGGGGAGGATAAACAACAGCAGTATCACTGCAGAGAATAGTTATTCTAGAGCCAGTATTACCTGATGTGGGGAAAAATTGCTAAACAGTTCACTCCTTTAGGGTCTTGCTTGGCTTTAACTAAAAATAAACCCAGCTGTCAGTAGAAAAGATCTGCTATGTGGCCTAAATGGGATCTTGTCTTCTTGACCAGTAATAAAAATCACATTTCTGCAACAGGAGAAGAGCAGTCTTAGTTCTGTCATTCTTAAAGTCTAATTCAGAGCAGATATTGCAGTTGGTGCTGCCATATTTGCACAGACAGTTCCATCCTCAATGCTAGCATATATATGTATAGTCTTATCTATGTATATACATACAGTCTCATTAGACCTATTCTGTGTGGTAAAACAGGTGAAGAACATTAACATTATGCTTTAGGATTACTAGGTAGGGACTGAAGTGGATCAGCAAATTACGTATTCTTGTTAGCAGGATAAGCAATGAATCACAAATAAATTGTTGCCTGCTGCTAAATCAGCACAAACCTGAATGTCCCACTGTTAATTGTTCATGAGCTCGTTTTGACAGTTTTCTGTAGCAGTCAGCTCAAAATCTACTAATACTGTTTCAAAATGTAAATTCCTTATTCCCTGCTACTTTGTAGTGATATACATCTGGGTAATGTGGGTGTAAAATGTTATCATTCTGTTGTGGAAGAGCTTTGCACCCACTTTTTGCGGGTGTCAATGATTTCACGTGCCAAGAGGCAAGCATGGAATCAAGCCTTTAAAATAAAGTTCATATAAGCAGATTAGGCAGAGTTGTCAGAGAAATCTGAGCTGCAGAGCTGCTGCTAATGCCAGAAATCATGATGTATTGTTCAAAAAGCAAATGTTAATTGGACAATTAAAATCCCCACTTACAATATGCAGAAAAGCCTGGAGGTTCTGCTTTAGTGTAATGCTGTTTCAACTGAAACTATGCCTGCCTTGAAATGAAAGGTGGAAACTTTACAAACCTCTGATTTCTAAGTGGGTGACACTGCAGTGCAGTTTCCCGTCCTTGCTTAGGAATATGTTGGCCTGTTAGAAAAGTTGAAGCTGGATGGTGCTTCAGTCTTCACGTGGTTTGAGGACAGTTGCTCTACTCAGACTGAAACATCCTGCCCTGAGCTGGCCTTTTCACACTGTGATTACGAGGTTAGCCCTGCTGAATTAGAGTAATAAAATCTCCAAAGCTGTTCCAATAACCTTGGTAACCTGAAAGAGAAGATGGTCTTCAGTAGAGTAGATGTGATTCTCTTGCTTTTAATGAAGTAAAACCATTTTGCTCAGGGTGACTCACTGACAAGACTTTTCAATAGTTACTTCATACGATATGGTTTTTATGTGATTATTTTACTGTATCATAAGGCATACAAGGCAGCGTCATATAAACAGGCTGCACAATGTTTATCCATTTGAAAAAAAAGCTGTGCCCTAAAAGGAGTGAAAAGAAAGATACTGCAATATTATGATTGATGTTAAAGTTTGAATAAAGAAAAGCAAAAATAAAGATGGGAAATACCTGATCTATTAACTGATACTCACTGTTTCAGTGACTACGAAATTAGCCTCTGCTGTCAGATGAGCCTGGAAAGCAGGAGCACCTCAGTTAAGAATCTTGGATGATGCAAAGAGAAAACACTTTGGCTTGTCTGCACTGATCACTCATTGAAATGCCCCTGCATATGAGAAGAATGGATCAGAATGTTAGAACTGTTTTTTAAAGTCCCATATTCTGGGAAATGCAAAGGAACTTTGCCTATGGAATCAGTCTGAGCTACATGAACTACAGCAGAATCCATGAAATGAACAGGAAGAATAAGGCCTCGAGAGAACTAGTACTCATGAAAATTATGTGAACAGTTGTACAAAATACTGAATCGACACATCTAAGTTCTTAGTGATGGTACAAAACAATCCAATTAAGAGGTTTTTGAAACAATGACTGATTAGAGTATTGTTGAACCTAACACGAGTCATTAGATTTTAAGCAAGATTAGAATAGAATTTTGTACATAACAGGAATGCCCATTGTTATTACAAATCAACTCTAATGAAGATTTTGAAACAGATATTCAACCAGGATCAAATATTTATGACTGGAAAGGAGAGGAGAACTAGATAGTTCCTGTTTGCATCAGTTCTTTGCTTGCCATAGAAGATGACCAGAAACTGGACTTCAGAGATTTTAGGTTCAGTTTAGCATAGCAAACTGTATGTGTCTTTAAAATAACAACAGAAAACCCCAAATCCTTCCTTTTCAGAATTCAGAGTATTATGCTCTATAGATTTTGGATCAGATACATTCCAGCATTTCTCCTTATTCAGTAAGCAGTCACAAAAGATGCAGTTTCCAGTTTCTAGAGGTGAAGTGTTTTATTAGTGCTATGGGACGAGATACTACGTGCCTAAACAAAATATTTATGTAATATAATTTCCTCATAGAGCTTCAGAAAACAGTTTTCTTTTTAATTATAGAAGTAACTGAACCATAGTAAATACAAATCTTGTGTTCAAGCAAGAATGTCTTAAGCACTGCTAATGTCTTGCTTTATTCTTAGTGTGTGATACAAGACTCCAATTAAGGAATTCTGCTACTCCTTTATATTAACTATTGTTTTTCAGTAAAAGAATCTATTTGTTTCTGTTTTCCAATTGTGTTAATGAATATTTGCTTAAGATCATATTAGTGAAATGAAAATTGAATGTTGGTTATTTACTATAGATCACTGTTCAGATACTGTAGCTACAACGGTTAAGTGCTTGTTGTGACTGGAATGTAACCTTAGTGGTTTTGGTTCTGTTACCTCCACGGAGCTTTCACTTCTTAATGGCTACAGAGACTAATCTTGAGTTAAGAGCCAAACATTTTCTCCTCTGCATTACTGCAGTGGTGTTTAGATTTGTGGCTTTTAATGTCAAATGGAAATTATAGCTCATGCATGCCTTTCCAGGCAGAGAAGCTCGTGTAGAAGACATTAGAATGACTTAGAGGAAGTCTGGAATCAACTCATCATAATTACAAAGAAACATAAATCCTTTACCCTGTGTAATTATCCTATACTTAAGAAATGAATAATTAACTGTGAAATCTGGGGGCCTGTGTTTTTGCTGGTCTGTGAAATAGTGGTGGGAAAAAGTAGCCTCATTACAGATTTTTCCTATGAGTATATAGGGAACATCTATTTTTTCCCCCCGTTATTTGCACTGGCATGTGCACAAGGTTATTTGTGCTTATGTACAGTATTTAAAGCTCATCCTTCTGACTTTGTCACCCAGTGAGGGAGCAGAAACAATACTCCATCACTTACGTGACACGACTGACGTCACAAAAGCTAGTGAGAAGTATTCTAAGGTAAAAGCCAAGTGTATGGCTCTCAAAACTATGGCCTGACATATTTTTAACAATTATGAATAACAAATATATTGGTACACCACTTTGCACACAACTTTTGATGCCAAAAAAGTAAAATTAATCATTTGTTCACAGTGAACGGTTTGATTACTAACAGTTGTAATGCTGTACTTGTGTTGTCATAGTCACAATTCAAATGAGATGTTTGCGTTGTGACTAGTTATGGATCCAAGTTCTAAGCTTCAGTTCCTGGTGGTGCTTTGCGTCTTATTTGAATATTCAAGTCTTGGACGTTATATTATTATATGCTTGAACAAGTGTACTAGAAATAGCAGATGAAAGGTAAAAACTAGGATATTAATCTAATGATACTGTAGTTCACAGGTTTAATATTTACAACCAAAAGACCTTGAAAGTTTCCTCCTTCCCTTCCTCCACTTCCTCCTTTTTCTTTCCTTTTATTCTGGCAGCTTCTTCAGGCTACTACATCATCATCTCACATAAGATCTATGCGAAAAATACATTTCAACTGCTGGCATAAAGGATAGTAAATTGGAGAAGGGTCAACCCAACTGAGTTTTGTGTTGATGACCAATTTCTTTTAGCACTAATTTATAACCATTTTAAGTAATGTAAATATTTCCCATGGAAGTAATATTCTCTGAAGACACAAGAATTACTGATTACTTCTCCAGAACTTGCCAACAACTTTCACCTTTGCTAGCTACTATCTGATTAATACCTGTAATGCAGAGAGTTCATTTTCTCCTTGCAGAACTTTCATGCTGTTCCCAGTATTTGTGCAGTCTACCCCTGTCCTTCTTCCTTCTGCATACAATTGGTTGTCTCAGCAGCCATGAAAAAACCTGTTCTTTATCTCCTCAGAAAAAAATGCAAGTCTGCGGTACCACTGAAATGTCATTTTTTGAAATGAAAGTGTGAAAAATCTGCCTTCTCAAAGAAGTTTCTTTTGAGATAGACAAATCTCATAACAATTATTTGCGTTCTTCAAGTATACAGAGTAGTACTATGGCTACTAACATTTCTCCCAGAAAACTGCCTGTTTCTTTAGAAACACAAACTAGAGTTGTTAAATATCATACAACTGGACTTCATAGCAAAGATATCATCTTAGGGACAAGGGATGAAGTTTTCCTGGTTTTATATGTTATGTAGGTCTTTACTGGAAAACTCTACAGTGGGTTGCTAAATATTAATAAGAATGAGGAGGGATTTCCCCTTCTTTGTTCCAGGGAGTTTTTTAGGTAATCAGATAATAACTCATTCAGAATAAATCAGGAACACTGAAGATCTAGATGCTTAACTGAAAAGATTTTGAAACACCCTGAACACCTGATTATCTCCAACTGTTTGTAGCTGCATTGATTTTTGAGACTGACATATGGTTAACAAATTAATAATAAAATTACAATTACCTTCCTATTGCTTCCTTATCATTGGCTAAACATAGATGGAATTTCAAGGATGCAAGCTGAAGAAAGCATCAACAATTCTCCATTTGTCAATAAAAGCAAGAGTTGGGTATACCCTTATATACATCAAAACCACATAGTACTAATAAATAGTTACATAATGACATAACCTGTTACAGGACCTAGGAAACCAGGAAATTCTGTTTTGAGGATGGTATTTCATGTGCTCTTTTAATTTATACCAACAATATTTAGAAACGTAATATATTAATGCCGCTAACCAGACCAAAGCAAAAAAAAAACAAAAGAGAGGAGAGGAAGAAGGAGAGGAAGAGGGATCCCTTCAAAAAACTCTTTCTTCTGGGTTTGTGGCTCTCAACGGCTTCCAGTGAATTTATCAGAAAGTGCATTAGAAAAAGATTAGAAGAGCAATAAAACTCCAAGGAGACAGGAACGTGAAAACCCAAGCAAACTATTATTCCCCAAAATGTAAAACACAAGAGCCATAGCTCCTCATTAATGTTAATAATCCCACACGCAATAATAAAAAGAGAAATGAAAAGCTTTGAGCTTTGCCAGGAAGGATGCGTCAGACGGCGACAGCTCCTTTGTCTAGGGTACGAAGTGTAGATTTCCAGACTTTGCCGCAGCCGTGTCCCAACTACACTTAGGGATAGGCTCACCAGCTGCAGCTGATAACAGAAGGCGAAGTAACAGAAAAGGCCTTAGAAAATGACTGTACATGTCCAAATGCAAAATGCAATTGTTTAAAAGACTTTTCCTCTAATTAAGCAAGATGCAATGGGCCTGCCTTTGCTTTTGCTTAAAACCAAAGTTCTCATAAAAGAGGAAAAGCTTCTCTGTCTGAATTTTATTTTAACACTGTATTCCCATGTAAATTCTTGCATACATGCTATATATAGACTACTATTTAATGACAGACATGCAATTAACATTTACACTATATTTTATGGGTTCAGGATAAGCACTAACTAAAGAAAATGCAGTATATTATTGAACTCTGGGGTGATCATGGTAAGCATGTAACTACGTGGTCTTAGATATAATTACGCTTCCTTAAACTCTGCTAATCTGCAATAAAATCTCATTATAAATTCAATGTGGAGTTGGGTCTACTAATTTCATTCTTGTTTCCAAGTCACATTTGGGACCTAAGCTGGTCCCACTGGCATAGATTTTACATAGCTTCCATTTCATTGATCACAGTGGTGTTGATTTATGACATATGATAGGAGATGCAATCTCTCTAGTTTTACACCATTTGGAATAACATGTTTTCCAGATTGATATTTGGCTGAAAAGTCTGACGTGCTGTAAGAAAGAACAGTGTGAGGAAGAAAGGATAATATCTGCACCATTTCATTCCTATGGGCATTATCTTATTCTGTGCTTCTAAGAAGAAAAAAAACAGTGAATGATGAAAAAAAGATGAAATAGATGAAAAAATAGATGAAAACAAAGACACATCTGGGAGTTCCCTTCATGTTACTGAATACTGAAAGTTCACAATACTTATTATTATTATAGACAGCGGAAACTGTTTGTTTTACACAGATTATTACTTTGAGTGTGTGCATATCAACATATCTATGCACCTTTTCCTAACATCATAATAAGTTTCCTAATTTAGGTGATTAAAATTTATGAAATTAAAGTGCTACAATTCTTGTAATAGTGTTGATTTACGTTCAGTTCAGAATCCTGCTGGGATACCTCAGAAGCACTGTTGCACTGGTGCTGCTGTACTGTTTCTGCATCGCACCAAGACACCTGTTTTTGGTGAAAATTGGTAAGGGCATATTACGGATCCTCACAGGACTGCTACCTTGATAAACAAGGGTTGCAGGAGCAAGAAGCCCTTGCTGTCCAAAGGCAAAATGCACTAAGGAAGGAAACTATCATAGTGACAATTACAAATATGCATGGAGATGGGCAGATTTCAAATGGGATTTTAAGAAGAGCATATTAAGAACAAGGCAACAAAAGGAAGAGTACATGGTAAGCAGCAGGTCACATAATGTGGGAGAAATTCTGGACTGAAAATTTGAAAAACTGCGTCTAGGTCAGAGGAAAACAGGAGCAGACACACTACATGCATGTCATAAGACAACTAGTTAGCTGACAAAACCTAAATTAGAGCTGCAAGGGCACAAACAATTTTCTTACTAAAATTTTTTGTTAATCTTCAGAGGCTGTGTTAAAATCTCTAACTTCCCAAATGAGTATGGGATTATTTTGGCAGAAATAGAAATGTTTTTTTTTTTTTCCTGCTTTTTTCTGTGGGAAGCACAGTTGTCAGTTGGTGATAAAAATCTTCAGACTTTTGGAAAACAGTGGGTGTAATCAGATGTAATGTAGCTTGAAAATGAACAGATAAGAGGGGGGAACACAAAGTTAACTGCCAGTTAATGGGAGTTGACCGTTACACACAACCCCAAAGTTAATGGGGTTGACTGGCATCTTTAACTTTGGGACTGGCAGTCCTCTTGCAAAGTGCCCTATTCTTCCACACCAACACAAAAAAATGCAATTCCACTAAATTCCACCTGCCAATACCAGCCATGGAGGATGTGTATTCTTTTAGTTTTCCCACGAGTTCATCTAAGCAACAATTCTGCGAGCTTTACCTTTACTTCCTGTTGTGATAGAAACTGCTATGTTATTTCCACTTAAAAACGATCAGTTGTTTTCGATTATGCAATATGATTAAGCATAGCTATGGATTAAAACCTGACATGAGCCAAAGTGCCTTCCTTTTAAAACGCACCACCGGTCCAAAATCCTGAACATTTGGAAAACATTCCTGAGCTTTCCACGTGGGTAGAGTAAGCCTGCGTGTTTTGAGTGGAAAGAGGAGAGGCACGTGCACTGTAGCTGATAGGTGTGGGCAGGTAATGTAGACGAAGACGAAGCTATGTCCATCAGGAATTTACTCAGCTTGTTCAGGCATTCTTGTGCATGCACAGACTTTATATTCTATGTATATTTTATAACTATATTTAAGGTGCATTTTGCACATGTGTGCATATAATAGTCTATCCGTATGGTGTATGCATATATGAATATTTGTCCTTGGTGAATAATTTAACAAGAAGCTGTGCTTCCAACTACATTTGATCTTTATCACCCTATTCAGAAAGTTTCCAGAAGAATCTTGTATCATTACTACTTTTAATGTTGTTTCTTAAGCAAGTTAAATTATGTAGCCAGGTGTATGGGGTGTGTGTGTCTCCATCTGTTACTGCATAATATCTTTTGAACTAATTGGGAAATTCCAACAATTTAACAGAGGGCTAATAGTATCATACATGCTCCTAGCCATTTCATGGATGCATGGGTAAAGAAGACGCCAAAGAATATTATCTGCTGTCTGAAAAAACTGCAGCATACATTTCACTCATATTAAACATCAACAAATCTGCATGTTAGAGAAATACTACTGAAACACTAGCATGGGGAAGCTCCAGCCAGAGTTTGCATCTTGCTAAACACCAAGGAGTCTAATTATGAGCTCCAAATATGTAAGAAACCAGGTATCATCAGTTCTACAGTTCTTGGAATGACTTTCATTATGTCATAATGTTGTACTGAAAACTGTACAAAATGTTTCAGCCACTGATGTTATAGTGGACTATTTATAGGGTTGTTTTCTTTCTTTTCTTTATAATGTCTTTGCCTTACATGCAGCAGATAAAGCAGGCATCTAATCTACTACTCACCTTCAAAGCATGATGGAAAGTATCCTGGGATGTTCTATGATCTAACCAAGACCTTGGACCTGTAAACCAATATGAACTGAGCTTTACATCCATATGAAATACATTCACAAATTGTTGTGTTGGAACTGACTTGTTCTGTAAGTGGGATGAAGTGCAATTGTATTTGTTCAGTGCACCTTCATGAAACCTGAATTTTTAAAGTTATCCGAACTCAGGACTTATCCTCATAATAGCGGTTTGTTTCAAGAAGTATCTCTCAATTTAAATAATTTGGAAGGAAGGATATTTAAAAGGCTTGACTATTGCAGCAATATGAAAAAATGTCTCACTATTTTATCATGCTTCAGAAAAAATTATTTTCAGTCAGGAGAAAGTTTGAAAGGTAAAAATCTCTTAAAGTCAGCAGTAACTGAAAACTGAAAAAAAAAAAGGAAATTATAAAGGAAATGCTTAAGTTGTCATAACTCTGGAGTTCATCTGTAGAACCTCTGTATTAAATATTCATACATTACTTGCTCCAGAGACCTTATGGGTCTTGGCTGCTCTTGCAATTTCCAATCTGTCAGAAGAACAAGTTTTCTACTGCTGGAAGTAATGATAAAATCTCAGAAGTGTTTAATATTTCTTTTCCATGACGTCCCTGAACAGTGTAAAGTTACAGACTATGAGTATGGCTTCTCAAGAAACACCATGTCTTCTGTTATGCTAGCCATACACTCTGTTTACCAAAATTATTGTGATTTCATTACGTTTACTTGTTTTGGTCCTTCAAAAGCCTTCTGCAGTCACACATCCCTCACACATTTTACTCTCTCAGTGACACAATGTTCATTTTACTATTTTTTTAGATATTCTACTGTCTTCATCTCATGACCATTGCATCACATTAGCAGAGCCTCTCTGCTCCGGAATAAATATATTTCTAATATATTCTAATATCTAATCCAGATATTTATATAAATATATTTATATAATATATATCTATGTTTATTCCAGATATATTAAAATATATTATTAAATATTTATAATGTGTTTATAAATACATTTATTCCAGAGTGCTGCTGATTTTAGAAGTCCTGCAGCTCTTGTGGGTTGCCAAACGCCTTTCTGCTGGAGGTCTGGCTTTCTCACTGCTAGAACTAACGTGTCCTTCCTAAGGTACGGGCTGCACGAATGCTCATGAAGGATGTGCTATTCCATGGCAACCCTCTGCTTTACCCCATGGTAAACACATGCTTGCTACCTTTCAAGTAAATTATATTTCAAAGCTTTTCATTCACCCTGGATTCAGCTCGGTCACGCGATGGTTAGAGGCCAACACCCGGTGAAGCCATGTTGTACCTTCCACCTCTTCTCCCCGACAGCTCCCGTCGGCTGGCAAAAAAACTCGGGCAAAGCCATTTAAATTCCCCCTCTCCCGAGGCAGCTCTCAACGCAGGGCACCGCGCGTAACTCCGGAGGGCCAGACCTGCCCAGGCAGGCGCGGCTCCGGCCTGCCCGGGAACTCCCGAAGGAGCTGAGGCAGTCCCAGGCCCGGAGCCATCTGAGGTAACGCCCGACACGGCCGCCCCGCCTCGGGCCGGGCAGCAGCCCCTGGAGGCGAGCCCCCCGAGGCGAGGCGAGCCCCCCGAGGCGACGGCGGGCGGGCCGTCAGCCGTCCCTCCGCGGAGCAGCCAGTAAGGGGCGCTGGGCGGCGGGCTTGGCGTGCGCAGGGAGCGGGCTGCGGATCACCTGCAGCGGGGGGGGGCCAGGGAGCTCCGCCTCCCCCTCCTCCCCCGGCTAATCGCATCCCCCTCCCGCCGTGGCAGGCGCTGGCGGTGAGGCAGAGCTGTCAGGCTGCTGCAGGCGCACCGGTACCCGCACCCGCTGGCGGCAAGGGCCGGGCTGGGGCTGCCGGCTCCGCCGCCTTCGCACTTGCCCCAGCCCGGCGCGCCGCGCCGTGAGCCTCCTGTCGCCGCCTCCCCGCGGGGAGCGACCGCCGCCGCCCGCCGGGGCATCGGGAGCAGCGCCCGGGAGAAGGAGAGAGAGGGGGAGCCATGGCCGAGGGGGGAGAAGGCGAGGACGAGATCCAGTTCCTGCGAACTGTAAGCAGCGGGCTTGCCTCCCCCACCTGCGCGCTGGCGTGGGGCAGGGGGCCGGGGCCGTGCGGGCGCAGGGCTGTGGGGGGCGACGCCCGGACCGTGCCCTGAGGAGAGCTGTGGGGCGGGGAGAGGGAGCCGGGAGGGTGCAGCGGCAGCCGGTGCCCTCCTGCCAGGGCGGGCTGGGGAGCCCCAGCCCCTTTCTCCCGCCCGGCAGCGTGTTACCCCCGCGGGCGCAGGGCCGACCCCTGACCGCTCGCGCTGCTGGCGGTGCCGCGGTAAGCGGGAGCGGGGGAGGCGGTGGCGCCTGCCCCGGCAGCGGGGCGGCGGGGGTGGGCCGCGGGCAGGGCGAGGTGCGGGCAGCCTGCCCACAGGTACCTCTCCGCGCTGCCGTCCCACCCGTCGATGTGTTCGCGTACTGCAGATACTAACCAGGCAGCCCTCCCCAGCTGAAAAGCTGCAATCACACTCCTTTTGCAAAAATAGAATTGGAAAAAAAAAAAAAAATCGCCTCTCCCACCCCCTCCCCTCCCCGCCAAGGTTCCCACTAACTTGCAGGCGTTCTCCTGGCTGAGCACGGACGAATATGGGTTTTTTGTTTTTTGGGGTTTTTTTTTTGGTGTGAGCGTCCTTTCTTTACTTCTCTTTCCTTCAGTCCAAAGCATGTGAGGGTGGCTAGAGCATTTCTTCCCTCAGTTTAATTAATACGTCAGGACTGCTGCATTTTATGCTTATCGGAATTATTTTTCTTCAAGCAATGCTTTCATTTACCTTCTGGGCTATCTATCTCCCAAGTGCTGTTTATATGCACAATCCTGGCAAGTTTTGCAGATGAGCATATTTGAATGGTGGTGTACACAAACCCTGCCACAGTTTGAGGAAAAATTGCTGAGACGTTTGATAAGTCGAGCTAAAACCACTGAGGCTGTAGGGTAAAGCTTAGCTTCCTTTTCATTTAGTACAGTCTGAGCTAGAAAATGTTCATGATCAATGTCTTGTAAGAAAAGACATTAAAAAAGGAGGGGAAACCAGGCACAGTGTTATGTGCAGCATATTCTGTTTGCAGCATCGTGAATCCTGGTTCTCAGTCATCTCATGTTTATTTAAATTTGAAACCGTAAAATAATAGATGTGCATCCTATTATTCTTTTTTGTTTGAGAATTCTTAGGAAATCTGGTTTTAGAGGGAATACAGCTGTTACGCAACGCTGGCATGAAGGTTGTCAACTTTTTTTCTTCTCAGCATTTTGTTACTTCTATTGTAGTGTTGTCTAACACCTAAAGACAAAACAGAAAAATAATTTAAAGGATAATTTGTGGTCTCAATTTATGAGAGTTTTATTATTAGTACTTCTCACTGGAAAACATTTTTGGAAGGCTTGTACAATGACAGCCTTACTGCAGGTTGGAATGTTAAGCTTAGCTCATGGAAGGGCTGTTATCTAAATGCTTAATAGGGAAACAGCAGCAGTGAGCATGCTAATACTGCTCAGCACATACACAGTAATGTTAAACTACAGCACCTGACAGCAGCAGCATGTTATGTAAAACAGCACTCCTGATAACGTGCGTCAGGCATAATACAGATTTGGCAAACCCAGCCTTAGACAATACTTTAAAAATGTTTAGAATGTTGTGCTCGTGGTAAAATGACCTTGAAAATGGTAAACCGGGACATGGAGGGGGCTCTTTGTGTAGTGAAATTAAAAAAAGCCTGAGAAATATCCTCTTCAAGTGAAGTTTTGAATCTCTAATCTGTAGTTCTATGTAAGTAGTGATTTTTACTCCTCTTTTCCTTCCACTTTGTCAAAGTTATGAACATGACTTGGAAAAGTCAGTTGCTTTAAGACGTATTCTCAATGTAGTCTTCCTTCTATCTGTTCTTGGAAAGCTTGGATTAGTATTTTCTAAAGCCATTATATTATATACGTAACTTTCTGAATGGCATTAATAGAAGGCACTGGAAATTGGGTATTACCTGGTAATTGCTGCAGTTTCTCTCTTTAGTTATTTTAAAACAGTAATTAGGGACAGACTGATTCATAAATTGTTTGGTAGATAGAATAGAACTTTTCAAAGAACACCTTAGGCAAGCAAAAAAGCTTTCTGTGCCTTAAATGCCTTAATGATGACATCCGTAGGCCTACTGCATGTAAACAGCGCTCTTCATATTTTCTTCTTTTGAAGTTTATCAGGTCCTAACCTGATAAACTTTCTAAAATTGTGGGTTCTCTTTCTGACGTTTCAAAATTGCTGTAGCATCTTTAGAGTTTACCCTGGAATGTAAACACAATATATTATTTTTAATGTTTTAATTATTTTTAATGAGACTTGATTCAATAAAAACATTCCTTTATTTGCATTAAGTTACTAAACTGAATTTGTATTTGCCATCTACATGTTGATTGGTATTTCTTTTTCCTTTCCTCTTCACACATTCCTATTAGCCTAATGATTCCTCTTCCTTGTTTGCTGCTTTTATTTTATTCTTATCAAAAAATAAGGTGGCGTCATGCATTTCCTCCTACAAATTTGCTGTTAGGGTGGATTTCTGGTTCTTTTAGGAACAATTTGAGTTTGATATGTCACTTCCGAGATGTGAATGTAACCTGTTAATGCCCTGCATTTCTGGAGGCATCAGTCCTTACCTTGTTTGAGGTAACTTCAGACAGAGTGGAATTCAGCTCTGTGACGTTCAGTTCTTCTCAAGGAAATCTTCTGTAGCCCTGTAAATTGGAGGGGACTCCTGTGTTACTTTGCTGGATACTCCAGGTGGAGATGACCTTGTATGATGTGCAGCTTTTTTTAGGCTTGGACGTACCTTCTCCTGACTTCTCCCACTGAATGCACAGAAGCTGTGCAAGAGGAGTGAAGATGAGCAGGTATCCTGCTCTTGCTTTTATTAGTTGTGTGTCTGGGGAGGATTTCTTCACTGCAGAGAATTTTTTTTTTTTTTGTTAATATTAGAAAGGAGAAGGATGTGTACAAAATAAACTTTCATTGTTTAGTCTTTACATTCAAGAATCAAAAATATTTATAGTTAATATGGAAATGACGTGTTTTTAGGGGGTTTGTTTGTTTCTTTGTTTTAGGATGTGTAATTTGACCAGAGTGAAAATAATTCAGAGTTCCAGGAGAGAACAGAAAATGTTTTTGCCTAAATGCATAGGGCTGTTTCTTGTGGTGCAAAACCCCTATTAGGGAAGCCCTTTTTGTGGAGTGGGGTGGTAAGCTGATGATAGGATTAAAACAATTGCAGTATATTAAAAAAAAAAAAAAAAGTACTTACGAGTATTCCTTATATTGGTTAAAGGTGTCCTGAATTTTGGGAGCAATATGTACCTAGGAGTGATGAGAAATGTGTAATTTAGCTATTTCATCTTGTGCTGTTCCTGATGCCAGTGCGTATGGTTTTCTGGAGTTGTAGAGTTTCTTAAATTAGAGGCAGGTCGTCTTTTAGATGTTTATGGTAGGAGACACCACCAGGACACACTAAAGTGAGGCTGACAGGGTTATGGTCTTTCTCACTGTCCTCTGAGACAGTGAAGACTACCATGCCTGTCAGAAATCAGAAGCATAATCAGTGTGAGCAGCACGTTTTCCCCAGGTCCGCTGGAGTCCTCGTCTCCTTTTCATCTCTTCCTTTTTTGAAAAGATTGGAATGCTGATCTTCTACTATGTGCTCTTTTCTAATGCTTTTTTCATTTGTTTAATTAGCAGCTTGCAGTAAAGTAGGATCTTTTGCTTGTATGAACATACTCTGTGCTGCCTTATTTTCTACATGGACTTAACTTTTCTGAGTATGACTGTCAGAGAAAAGTCTAAGGATACTTTCCCATGCTGGAAAAGTACTTTTAAATGAAGTTAAATGTTATTTGGGATTCATGCTTGACACGCAAAAGATTGTATTTGCTCGGTGCTGGGATTTAATACTTCAGATAATAAAGGAATGGAGTTGATGGCAGAGAGCTTTTCTTTGTTTTGAAATGAAGAAATTGAAATTGTGTAATGTGGTCACATTTCAAGGGCAGGGATTCTGTGATTCCAGAGTCACTTCTGTTCCAGATATACCTCATTTATGACAGCATTTAAACAATGAATGTCACTTTAAATTTGACTAAAAATCAGCTGCCATCCTGAATGAAGATTCTGTGGAATTAGAGGACACAAAAGGAACCTGGAAAAACAAGAAGATTACTGTAAAATAAGTAACTAAACATAAGAATTGTTATGTGAATCTCTCAGTGAAATAAAATAGCGATATTTTTTTTTTTAATCCCGTGATGCTTTTCATATGCTGTTTATCTTTAAAGGGGTTTATCAAAATATGTTAGATTCTGGTAGCTGCAGTCGTCAAACATACAAATACGGCTGCCAGAATGCACTGAAGAAAATGCTCAAAAGCAATCTTGGATATTAGGAGCAATTTTAGAAGGAAAGAAAAACACTTTGGCTAGCCTTGGTTTATTTTAAAAAATATTTCTTGTACCTGTCAGTGTGTGACTTCTGAAGAGTCACCAGGGACTGGCACAAGAGACCACTGTTTAACAGCTCATGTGAGGGCTGGCGTGGCTGAGATTGCAGCATTTGTACCTTCCTCTCTAAGGCACTGCACTGCAGTACAGATACTGAATATGATCTCAAATTCTATTTTGGAATTGAGCTGGACAGGCTGTTTGTAGTGAACTGGTTTTAGCTAGAACACGTAGTCCATTTCTAATTTGGGAATTACGTGTGAACATTTTATATAAAAGTTCAAAAGTTCTTTGATTCCAAAATTGTTTGACAAACATTTTATGACACCATTAAAATTATATTACTGGATAAAATCAGTTGTCTAGTCTGTTTACTATCTTGTCCAGCTTTCTGCATCTGGAAGTCGTCTTTATTGGACGTGTGAGAAGGAGGCTGAGGAAGCTTTGTAGCAAGTAGTTGGTCCCCCAGGGAAGTTTCTTGCTATCCCTGTGAGTTGATTGATAATGTTCTGAGACCAACAGCTGTTCTTCTTTTCAGTGTCTGAAGATGTTTGGATGCATGGTGCTCTTCAGCATCTTGAAGGCCAGAGGAAAATCTATTGCGGGAACTTATGCTGGGGACAGACTGTAAAGAGAGAATTCCAGCTAGTTTCTGACCGAAGATTTAGCATAGGCTCAAGGGCTATGTCCGCCTTTGACTTCTCTGTTTGAACGCTATATTATTGTGAAGGGGGTTTTCCTGCCACAGAGCCGTGTGGAAAGGGCACAGGATGATTCTAATTCAGGAAAGTACACCAGTCTTTCTTGTGCGGGGATAGGGATGTGTTGAAGCATTTCTCTGAATGGAGGTAAAAGATTGGAAGGTGACTGTGTGGGGAAATACTGACAGTGGGCTGCATCCAGGAAGTACATGAATTAAACTGAAAAGACAGAGCTTTTTCTTCTGATTTTTATACTTATGGGTGCTCCATGTTAAAACTCTGAGTGAGTTTTGGTTGTTTTCTGAGTTACACCTAGGCTTTTGTTTAAATTTCCTGAATTGACTGAAAAGGTAGGCTTGGCTTTGTGTGGATGACAAAAGAAAAGTCAGAAACTGTGTACGTATTCCTATACTTCCTAATAAAACCCAAGTGACATGAATTTGTTCTGTTTTGTGTCATGGTACTAGCACATCAATAACCTTTGAACTGTAAAACAAACACATTTTATCAAGGTGAATGAAAGAATTTTGACTTTCTCTTACTGTGATTGTTGTATTTTAATTGTGATTTGATGGAGGAAGTCAGCAATGTATTTTCTATGTTGTGGCCATCTAAATCCTTCTTTCTTAATTTGTGCGCAAAAGAAGTAATACTTGTCTACTTATTAGCAAATACTTGCAAATGCTGTACAGAAGTCTCATAGACCGGAACTCTGCTTAACTGTCATAAATTCTTACCACACATTTACTGCTGTATATTAAGCGTTGATAAGAATAGCTAAAATAAATACCTTAGTGAAATGAACAAAATATTTTTTATGGTACCGCTTTTAAAAACAATACTTGTCCTTTGCATATGTCAGTTTTAATGGGTCTCATGGTCACCGCTGTGAAGTGCTGTTCAAGGTCTCAGGAGTGAAACTCTGATCCCTGTGAAGGCAGAACTGTTGATTTCAGTGTAATCAGGATTTCATATCCAGACTTTGCAGGCAGAATGTGTACATTTCTAGCCATAACAGTTGTTCCTGCGTAAATGCAGGCTTGTTTCTGAAAACTACTACAAAACTCTATGGGAAGACTCAGTCTTCTGGTTGGAATTGCTCCTAGCTATGACACTGCTGGGAGATTTTCTTTATGGCTTATGTGATGAATCCCGTAGTGCATCATTGCTTCTGGGAAATTAAGCTCTGTGAATTTCTGGAGATGGCTGTCCCTTTCATGGTACTAATGTAGAAATAAAATCACAGCAATTTTGTGTTTGTATTTTATGTTGGTGGGGGGCTTGCGCTCTTATCCATCATCAAGAATTTTGCTACTGATTGCAAATGGACAGTTCCTTGAAAGAATAAATTCTCAAGTCAAGTAATTTCTAAGGTTGAATGGGCAATGTTTTCCTAGAAGATGAAGTCTAGAATGTTTCCGTTCTAGACTTCATCTCCGCACAAAAGCGGTCTCCCCTTGAGCACAGGGTAATAGAGGCTGTAGCTAAGGAAGTACGTAATCTGAGCACCCTAGTTTTCTTATAGTTTGTCCAAATTCATGCATGTGCATATACAGCATGCTATTCATTTGGTTTAACTTTTCCCTTGGTACCTACTTGCATTCATAACATGAATACTTGAAGTAATATTAATGTTACTCTGAAGTAGAAGGAAGAGGGTATAGTTTTCCTGAAGAACAAGAAGTAAAAAAAAAAACCAAAAAAACAAACCCCACAAAACAAACCAACCAGTAAAATGACTGGAGAAGTAAAAGCCAGGGCAGACTTTCAGTCCTAGTGTCTTACTAGTGCTTTCTCTTACTTAGATTAAAAAGCTTTAACAGACACTTCTATAAACTGTGGCAAATAAAATGATAAAAATTTAAGAGTAATGCATTTTCTTTTAATGAAAGCTGAAATGTGAATCCTATTACTTTGTCCTCCAGACAGCTTGAAAATGCCTATTTTAAACCTTAACTGTGGTCAGGTGAAAGTGAGAACAGAGCACTTTAATTATTGACACAATTGTACCCTGGAATTTCTCCCAACAGCAAAGCAAGAACAGCCTGGCATAATTTTCTGTGCGTAGCCTGTGTTCCGCTGAAGCGTTCTGCAAGTGCGAGACATTTACGCCGTGTCGGGCTGCGTTGTCTATGCCATTCGGGAACGGAAGGCCTCTTCAAGAGAGGCTGCCTGTTGCCCGATGCGTCTCGATACATAAGAAAAGGCATGAAGGAACTAGTTTAGGTAACAGTTGAAGCCTTTTGAAGGCAACCACAGCAATATGGAGCTAACGGCAATATTCTGTGCCCGTTAGAGGCACAGCAGTGGTGTTTCTTTGTTCTTCTTGTAACAAATACAGCAACTTAAGGGCAGCCGCGGCCTCCAACGTCATCACAGAAGAGGTCACCCCAGTTTCCTAACAAGGACTAGCAGCAACTCCCATGGACTTCTACTGCAGTGTAGTTTCATGCTGTGCTCCCTTGTTAATAAGCATGAGATGCATTAACTAGTTGTGTATTCACTTATGAAAGAGCTCTTGCTTTTCTTTGTCTTTTTTTTTTTTTTTACATAACAGTGCTGTAACTTGTCAGGTGAAGGGTTTAAACTCTTCAGATGTGTGGCTACTTCTAGAGCGCAGTGATATGCTACTCAGTTATAGATTTGCACAGATGTATGTTTGATGCATGTACGGTAATTTGGTAGAAGCTTTGCTTAGCTTTTTAAAACTGCGTAATAAAAACTAGTATCTGCGTGCCTACTGTTTGGAAAGTGAAAGATATGACAGGTAAGGTGTCATAACATGAGTTGTATTTATTTGGCAGTTGTGATTTCTGATTAAATGTAATGCTCTAAGGGTCAGTTTTACAGTAATATTAATGTGTTTATAGGAACACTCACACTAGCAGCTACATTAAATATTAAATAAAAATGTGGGTTCACTCTTTGTGTTGTGGCATACTTTAATGTTTATCATAGTCAGGAATGACTTCCTTATAATTACCATGTGCTTGAAGAAAATTGGAAATATAATAGGCTACCTAGTAATGCAGTAAACTTCCCAGAGGGACAAGTTGATGGGGTATCATTCTGTAAGATGTACAGATGAGTTAATTTTTAACATGCAAGACATTTTAGTGCAGGAATAACAAGATGACTACTTTTTGTGAGGCAGCTTCCCAGAGGATTTCAGAGTAATTAATGCTGTGTAACAACATATTTCTATTATCTGATTGTTTTTTGCTTGACTGGGGGAAAATAATATCTGATGGATATTAGCTGGCAGAACCAAATGCCTAACACTGGCATGTCCTGTCTCTCTACCTCTGTGAAAACTTCTCTGGAATCTTGCTATGAAGACTGAGTGCACTGAATTTGAAGAATGTCCCTGCTGAAATCCATATTTCAAAGGAATGATGGAAGGAAGCAACACAAAATTTGGATTGGCTGGCTGTGAGTTTTCCTGGAGATTGCCAGAAAGTGGAGTTGTATTAGTGGAATCAAGCCAGAAGTGCCTGTCTCTTACAGCTATATTCCTTCCAAACCAGGCAAAGCTGGAAAAAATGATTGCCTGAGCTTTGTGTGGGATGCATTCTTTGGTTGCATAAAAGGAAAAAGGGGAAAGAGGAAAGGATCTTCTTTTGCTGAATATGCCTGATAATTATTTCCCTTGCTGTATGAGCACCTTCCCATCCTGTGATGGCCATGTAGAATTCCTTATATAGGAATTTAGTTGGAGGAATGAAAAGAATTTGAAGAGTGTTCAAAGTAAGCCTAGGTAATTGGATAGCTGCTTAAGACTCAGTAAACTACTGCATAGATGGATTCATTCACTGATAACTGATCTTCATTGTACAGCAGGAACGTAGCCATGCTGGTAAACATTTGAAAATCACCTATGGTGTGTTTATTTTTTAGTTGCAAAGTAGAATAACGTCGTTAGAACTAGCAGAGGCATGCTAAGCACAAGCTAGATGATTAAACCTCTCTGCATGGACACATGACCTTCATCCTGAAGCAGTCTCTGATAAAGCATTTGGTTCCAATGGTGATAGCAGCCACCTAAATACCTATACAGATGGATAAGAATCCTTCAGCCCTACAACTGTTATGAGAATTCTGTGTGGTTCTCACACTGAGGGCGAGACTGAAAATAAGCATCAATCATGTGACGACTTTTTTTTTTTTTACTGTTTTCATTTGCTGCACATTTGTGAAGTAGATTTTGCAATGCTAATGCATAGACAGTTATGTGCATTTACACTGTCTTGTTCCGAGTACCCGGAAGATGGAACGAATATCCTCTTTTCCATGCAACAGAAAAGTAAAATAAATCACAATGTGTGGTGCGGGAGAAGGATGGACTTCACAACTCTGAGAGTTATACTCCGAAGCCATTTATTGTCTTATCTGACTCCAATATATATCATAATTTTTGTTTAGTCACCGCGCACACCCTCGTGATTGGTTACAGCTTGTTACACACATTATTGCAATTGGCTATATACAAAATATCACGCGCTGTCCATGCGCCCCTCACACAGTCAGAATTCGCTGCCTTGCAGGCGTCCACGCGCTCCTTTGCTTCCTCTTAGTTGTTTACCACAGCTCCTTCTCCTCAAGACTGAGCTGTACAGATATCCAGCTGTTTACCAGCTTCTCAATGCCACAGCTCCTTCTCCTTAAGGTCGAGCCCTTGCGGGATGATCCCAACAGTGTGGTGCAAGGGAAACAGTAAGAATCAAATGGGGATGGAGGAAACCTTTCTTCTGGTGTTACAGGTAATTTAATAGTCTCTCATTGCTAAAGAGTCAGATTTCTTTTAAAAGCTCGTATTAAATAAATGTGGATTTTGTTGTTGTTGTTATTGTTGTTGGGTTTTTTTTCTGCCCCAGTTGACACTTACAGAAAGCAAAGCCTTGTTGCGTGATTTGACTTGTACCAGCCGGTCCAGCAGACAGCTGAAGGAACTGCAGTATTGCATTCATGCAGACCTGAAATGATTCATTCATGAGAATTATCATAATAAGCGTAGCGTGAGAGATCAAGCTCTTCATATGAAGGAACAGATAGGGATCAAAGTCTCTGTAAGTAACACTGTATGAATTTTCAGGGCCAAAAATGTTAGGTGACTGATGAAGGTTGAT
This sequence comes from Phaethon aethereus, assembly GCF_964289735.1. Lineage (NCBI taxonomy): Eukaryota > Metazoa > Chordata > Aves > Phaethontiformes > Phaethontidae > Phaethon > Phaethon aethereus. Next base: position 86,002,349 of record NC_138576.1, read on the forward strand.
TGTTGAGGCAACGAATCCATGAAACGGTACCATCACAGATCTAAAACACGATACTGGAACAGTAAGGATAAATGGATGAGTTGTATTTATTGGTGCATACATAAGAAGTTTGCCTAATTTCTTGTAGTTCTAGAATTACATAGCAAGTCCTTTAGAAAAGCTTGTGAGCAAAAAAGCACTAGTCTAGTATTTAGTAATTGCAGGAGGGTGATGGTTACATGGGTAAATCCTGAAAACTTCTCAAATGCCATAGGTGTTCCATCACTGTTGACTGAATTTTTTAGGGTGAGCTTGTGAATTTAATGATTCACATGCTAAGCTGTTTTTGAATAGGTCTTAGCATGATAGTCGGACTTGGTCTGGTATGCCAACCATTATTTACTCTTTAATCACTCTTGATAAGTCTAATGTAGTGAATATGCATTTTAAAAGTTACTACTTTTGATATGGTATTTTGAGGGAAGAAGAATCTTAAAGCTTAGAAGAAGAAAGGATTGCAAAACAAGTAGTCAGTGAAGGCCTAATCTGCATTTTTAGCTGACCAGGGTTCTGGTAGAAACATCCTGTAAATTTTGTTTTGATGAACATAATTTGTCTAGAAAGGGAGAGGGATGGAATCTCATAGGTGAGCTTTTTCAGCCTCTTGAGAGGCATAGCTTGTTGCCTGGCTTTTCTGCAAAATAAAATAGATGCTTTTGCATAGAAAGAGTAATATAACTCTGAGTTTAGACACAAAAAGAAATACTTTCATTTTCCATGGAGTGGGAGGGGAAAAATGAGTAATTAGGTAGTAAGAATTAGATTTTCATGTTCCTAAAGGTGAGTGGAGGTATCTTTTTCTAGGTGAAATGTGTGGCTCATGTCAATAAAAACTGCATACCTGCATTTTTACATACTGAAATATTTACATCTATTTATTGACTATGGCCAACTGAGAATGTAGGTTTGTTATTTTTTCTGATTTAGGAATTTTTATACCTGATTTCATCTACTGGAAGTTATATGAATGTGGTTTAGAGATATATCAAACTGCAATGTTGATATAATTTATTGATTATGTTAGACATCACTTTTTTCTGATTATGTCAAAAGTAATGTAGTGCTCTTTTTTTATTTTGAGGTTTCTAGTTGCATTCTAGTGTATAATTTGTATGTCAGCTGCAGTTGCAGCTGAAGTCTCTGAATTTCTTCTTATACTGTACATCTGTTAGTGAAGCAGAATTATACACTTGCTGTTTTATCCCCATTTTTTATTTTGCTTTCTGTCCTACAGTTTATTTTTCACTTGACAGCTGCAAAGTTAAAAGCATCAGTGACAGCGTTCTTCCCTTCCAAATCAGTTTGTTTCGGGGGTCGCCCCTCAGGCTTGGTAAATCACTTCTCTGCAGAAGTCCTGTGCCCGTCTTAAGGAATCGTGTGCTCTGTCCCGCCGCACAGAGGGACGTTCTGCTGACACTGAGAAAACCTCTAGGTGAGAGTTACCGTATCAGGTTTCTGAAGCTGTAATCCTGTAGAGTAATCCAATTAACGTAGTCTGCGAAACGCTCAGCCTTCAGAACGTGGTGGGGGAGGCTGGTTTCCATGCGTGGCATTTGCATTCCTGCTTACATGGGAAGGCCTTGCTGCGCTTCTTGATTTACCAGCGGAATAAAGTAACGTGGGTCAGAACACACATTCAATCAAGGAACGGGTTTAATTGGGTAGTGAACTGTGTGGGAGCGTGAATGCTAACAAAATTACTTCTTTATGTGACCTCCTGCTGATGAGCGAGGGTTTTTTTTTTTAGTGATGATTTATGTCTGTTACAGAATTACAGTTTGACAGTTGGAGCCACATCTAGAGCTTGGGAAGCGCACTTTGTTGTAGTAAGTTCGTATTCCAAAGTTACCGGTTGCTATTAGTAGGTGAACCCTAGTAATTCGTTTTACTGGGAGGGGTGGAGAAATGAGTAGCTCTGTGAGTGAAGTGGGTTTTTAGCCTTATTGTATACCTTTAAACAGAGTAATCAACTGAAGAAAATCTTTATATTTCTTTCAAAATTTCTGGCTGGATCTCATTTTTCTTGTCTGAGGAATAAATCATTTAAATGAAATAAATACATGAACCAGGCAGGTTGGTATAACAGGTTGTTAAGGGTTATTTTATGAGCAAAAGGCTATAAGAAAATACTTAGGATACAAATACATTTTTTTTGGCCGGAAGCCTGAAAACAAATCCCATATTACAAAGGCTGCTTTCTTACCTATTGCTTAAATTGTATTGCAATCTGAATGTAAATTTATTGATTTTTAGTGTACTATCTAGCAGAATAACCTAATCTGCACCTGTTAAACATTTTATGAATCAATTTGCTGGTCCATGACTGCAAGGGTCTCTATATGGCTATGTATGTTTTTTTGTGAGTCTGGTGCTGTTCTTACTGACGTTAATGTCGAACCTCTCTTAGATTTTTAAGCAGAGCTGAACCCTACACTAATAGCGTTGTGTGCTGCTGTATATAACGGCCCAAACCTGTTGAATGCATATAATTTTCTGTGCTCTTTGTCTGCCGTTTTAAGCACAATTACTATTTATCTTGCTTATGCACCAGAAGTGTGTGACTTGGCTTTTACACAATTAGCTTAAAAGTGCGTATGCATTGCTAACTGTCCTTCAAAATATTTACACATAAGCACTGGTAAACTATTCCAGCTGTGCCACACGGACGTACCATCTTGCCCAATTCAGCAAAGGTAGTAATCTGTCATATGTCCGTCTCTTCTCAGAAGAAAGCTAGATTTTTCTTTTTCTACAAATCTATCTGAAGTCTTTGTTAAGAAGCTAAATGTTGTTCTTGCAGAGTAGCATTTGTAATTTGTGTTAACAGTGTGCTTTTGCTGTGTCCAGCATAAATTTGATTATGTCAACCATGGAACCCATAGCAAGCTCTGATTTGGATTTGAGATTACATACACTGTTTAATTTACTCAGGAAGTCATATATGCTGTGGGGGAGTACTGCTTTTTCGGTGCTTGATACATACAAAACACTTATTTTTCATATTTAATTCTTTTATAGTGTCATACTTTTCTTTATATCTTTTAAAATTAAAATCTTGGTCTGTATTACAAGATTGGAGAGCTGTCCTGTCTTGAAGCTTTTACTTTTAGATGTACAATTGCTTTTGTTTAGCTATTGAAGAAAGTTTCAATTATACTTCAAGATAAGAAACCATCTTGTCATGAAGTTTCTGAAACATCTTAAGATCTCCTGTGATTTTTATTTGGTGTCTGCAAGCGTAAAAAAGTCTATTTGAGGAATATCAGCACTTCACGGAACTGAGCTCTCACTGTGCAGTGTTGCTCTTTCAGACTCCCGTGCTAACTATGGCAATGGTGAAATACTGAAAATTATGCACACTTCCAGATTCATTGTAGAGAGCAGGTAAATAGTAAAATAGGTCTGCTAGTTTTCTGAGTTTATCAGAATAATTTACCTTGCACTTGGAATGCAGCAGAATGTATAATGAGAAAATATGTAGGCATAGGAATATTGGTGTCTTTTACCTTCTACTACCATTTTTCTACTCTGCCTAGTCTAGCACTTCAACTCCTGGTTTACAGTAAAACTGAAGGGCTTAAATGGAAAGATCTTCAACCGGTTTTTGGTTACACATGGTTTGCATGACAGTATCTCCTAACAGCTTATTTCCTGCTGGAGTAGTCTGCAAGTTTCTCTCCATGCATATTGAATTTTCCATACACAGAACCAAACCTTCTGTACACCCTTGCATATATTTTATTCTACAGTAGTTATTGTTTTCCAGCTCTTTTGTCCAGAGACTTCTCTATTATCTAAAACGAATTATTTCAAATGGTGGCATGGTCTCATGGCTATGTTTACTTCAACTGTTGTATAGAACTTGCTTTTTTTTTCTTTAAGCACAGAATTTCATTTGGATCAGAGTGAAGAAAGAAAATCGCAGATATTGATACTTGGTTGAAAATATACATTACTTGCTTTTCTCTCTGTTTTCCTTGTTGCTGATTCATGGTTGTTCTTGACCTTGTAGGGATTTATGTATGGGCTTTTTTGTGACTAAACTAACCCATGTCTGGAATTGAAATAAACTTTCAAACTTTAAATTCTTTCAAAAACACATCTCTCTCTTTATGAAGAGCTGGATGGGTGAGCCCTAAACGGTAGTCTTTTATCTTGAAGATGTTGAGAAAAATGAAAGAATAAACAACCTCTTGTTCTCTTTTAAAACTGACCTACTGGTATACATTGTTTTGTTCCCTTAGTCCAACCCTTGCTGAAGTCAAGGTTAATATAGTTCTTGATTTGGTTTTAGTATTCTTTTAAAATTGAATATATTTTCATATTAAATATTTTATACCCTAAAGACATAAGAGCATTGTAAAAATCTTAAACTCATTGTAATTTTATGACTTTAAAAAATATAGTTTATCACACTTTTTCTTTGACTACAGATAAATAATTATGTTGAAATATTTTAACACTAATTTAGTATAGGAGAGATGGAAACTGCTTTTATGTGTTACTTAATACTTCCTGTTTTCTAAGATTCTTACGACTTTTTGGTTTGTTTTTTTTCAGTCAACATTTGCTTTTTTTTTTGTTCAGGCAAGCAAGAGCCATACCTTTTCTTTGTCCTGTGAAATTCTGTTTGGTTTTCTTTTTTTTTCCTCAAGATGGAAAGCAAACTCTAGCCTGTAATTCGTGTTCCTCAATAAGGAGGTACAGTATGGTAAAAACGTAAATAAGTACATTTTTTAAGACTGGAAATGTGTTGTTGAAAGCTGTAGTAAGGTTTGGGTCAGAACAGAAAAGAATTTTGTTGGACTTGGATACCTTCCATCTGGAAGGTAGTGCAAAACACCTCTCTCTTTCTCTCCTTATGAGGCAAGGGAAACGATGTTACAGGAGAGATTTCCATCACTTCACTCAATCTTGCAAGATAGAAAATGGATCAGAATCGGGCTACCCAGGTTTTGTGCTGAATTCCAGGAGAACTTCATTCCCCGTTGGCTTTCCATTGTACTAGCTTCAAATTTCTCAGAAGCAAGAGAAAGCTGGTCTGGAATAGATTGTGTTTCTCCCATCAAACCCTCTGGCCTATGGAAGGCAGTTCTCTCGTACCTGACAATTTTTTAGCAGGTTCAGCTGGAAATGTGAACCTTTTACTTCAGTAAAAGCTAACAGAAGATTCTGAGTTCACACCTCCTGGTGGCCAAGGACTATCTCCTTCACTGGATGTGTAAGAGAATTCAAATACGAAAGGGTGGTCAGTCAACAACGTTGGAATTCACTAGGTTTTGGTTGCGTAACTTCTGCGTTTTAAATAGTGTTCTTTTAATATCCAGTCTAGAGATGATAGCTAGCTCTCTTAGCTGTTGTCTGCATGTTACATTTTCAGATTCAGGCATTTGTGCCAAGGATTGCATTTTTACAGGCTGTGTGTTCAGACTATTTAACAAGTAGTAGAGGTGACTAGAATACAAAACCCAGTGCATCCTAATTAGCCCCATGCTGCAGAACGTTAATAATTGCAGAGAGGAAGTCTTTGTATCTGAAATGTGCACGAAGTCCATCATGATCTTTTGAAATTCAGGGATGTGTCAATTGAAAGTATCACTGTAATCGATGCATCACAATGTGATGCTCATGAACTGACTCTGGAGGTTGAGAGAAGCTGCTGTTACAAGATTTGGAGGTGGTCCAGGGGACAAATGGAGTATTATTAAAGATCAGCTGTTAGAAGTATCATTCCCACCTGATTAGTCAACATGACACCTATGAAACTGTGGTACAGCTTGCAGTGTGGAACCCTCCCCTCCAGTATTGTTTTACATTGAAGACTTTTCTTACGGAGAAGGATTATTTTTAGGTTGTAGCTGGGTTTTGGGGGGGGGGGGTGTGTGTGTGGTTGATTTCTGTTTGGTTTGGTTTTTTTTTTTTTTTTAACAGCATGTTAGATTACTAAGGTTGCTTAAGGGAACTATCAAACCACTGAGCCTCTTGAAAGGTTTTCATGAACTCTTTTTTTTTTTTCTTTTCTTTTTTTCTGTTCTTCAGACTTTGGGCAGTAGGAATTCTGTTGCATTGTTCTGGTACACTTCAGTACATTAGCTGCACAGCTCAGCTGGCATGGTTTTGTTGGCAAACCAGGCTAAACAGAGGAGATGAACCATGCAATTTTTTAGTCTTGGAGTTTGCAAGGTCAAGAATGAAGAGTTTTGTTGTTGTTGGTTTGGTTTCTTTTTTCCCCCTGGAGAGAATTGTAAAACATGAGAAATGTAATGTTTTATGACTGCTCTTAACTATTTAACTATTTCACTTGGATGTGGATTGATTTTTAAACAACAAATATTCTGGTATTCATTTTTCTCTGCTTTAGCTTTTTCTTTTGATCAGGTCAAGGGAAATCTGGTGGGAGGGCTTGCAAGATAGTGGACTCCAGGCAACTGTGAAAAATCAAGTACCAGTTTGTTTAGCTACAGAGAGGTTGTAAAGATCAACCGTGGAACAAGTTTTATGGATTCAGGCTGCTTACTGCTTTTGGGATCTTTGAAACATTTCAATCAGTTTAATCTTTGATTAACTCTTGCCCCTCTATCCTGATCTTGAGTTAAGAATCTCTGTAGAAAGCACCCCCATAAGTATTGGTGTTTATGAGTGAAGATATGAGGGTTCTATTATAAAACATGTGTTTCTTACTAGGGGAGAGACTGTGGTCTAGTTGACAGCACACTGGCTAAGGAGATGCGGCTTCTGATTTCTGGAAGTTCATCCTCTGAAGAGGAAGCTTAAGTACAGTGTTGCTGGAAAATAAAATAACCCTCAGATCCCTCTTTAGGTATAAAAAACCCTCAGCTGAACTGAAGGAACATAATCACTGTATCTTCCACTTCTGCTGCTAAAACCAGATTTGTTATAATGTGAATCAGTGTGTGTATTCATACCCAGATTTCCATCTTTAATTTGAAGATGATGTTGCATTCCTCTCGCTGTGAATTGCCTGGAGACTGATTGATTGAAAATGTAAAGTCCAAATTAATTATAACCATCATGGTTTTCCTGCTGCTTTTGTCTGCTTCTGGGCCCTGAGCAGGTGTTTTAATTGAACCAGGGTTTTCTTAGTGATTAATGCAGTCGGAATAGTTAAAATTATTATTAGTGCAACACTTAGCACTACTTTGGATTTCTCACAGAATCACTGAGGTTGGAAGGGGCCTCTTGAGATCATCTAGTCCATCTAGCTTTTGAACATCTCCACACACGCAGAGTCCATGGCATCTCAGAGCAATTTATTCCCGTGTTTGTCCACCCACAAAGAAAAAAAAGAAGTGATTTCTTGAGTTCAGCCTGTCTCACCTCAGGGCTTGTCAATAATTTTAGCACCTGTATTGGTCCAGGCAAGACAGCATGAACTGTCTATGATAGCATGAACTGAACGATGTACCATGACTGCAGGATTTTGCCATAACGAATAAAATTACCCTTTTAGAACAACTGAATAAAGAAAAGTTGTTCATATTCAGCTTTAAAGTGGTCAGTGATTAGAGTGCCTTTGTGGGCTCTGAATTAAAATTCAGCCATTCAAAGTCTCCCTTATTCCAGCTCTGGACATTAGGCAGTGAATTACAAAACCTTTTGATGCATGATTTTTTTTATTTTCCAGAAACAACCTGAGAAAGAAACACAATAACTTATTTCTCATTAGGAAGCTACCTTCAGACCGCTTTGAGAACTTTATGTTAAAGGGTACTTTCTTCATTAATGTTTCTCTCTCTCTCTCCGCCCCCCCCTCCTTTTTTTTGTGTCACTCAGTCTGGTTGTGTTCATTATTTGTAGGGAATGTAAAGCTGTATTATGGTCTCTTAAATGTAAAGAAAATAATTGTTTAAGAGCAGTACCTAACTGCTATATAAATAACTTCAGAGGAGACTTCAGTGTGAGGGGAAAAATATAAGAAAGATCCTTTAGATTGTATGTAAAATATTTTATCACTATCAGAGAGAATACAAAGCACAATTAATTTGATCTTATTAACAAGATAAGAATTTCTGCAGATCTCTGTATATAAGAAAGTATAAAACTTGAAATGTTAAAGTCGTCTTTGATTTCAGAGAAATAAATGTTGAAGAGATTTTTGCAAAGAAATATTTGGAGTCTTTAGATAGTTGCACAGAAAGGTTGCATCATTTTGTATTTGCCAAGCTGAATTTTCCTGCACTATGTGAATGGTGTAAGTCCAGCTCATGAGATGTCACAATCTGACTTTTAACCTGCAGACAGGAAAGTTTTATAGTTTGTTCTCTAAACCAAAGTCAATGTCCCACTCGACTCTTCTATCAGTGTTTCCTGATTAAGGATGGGGTCCCTAAACTGTCAGACAAATTATAACAAATTAGCTATATTTGGTACTGTTTCAGTGCTAGATGTGGCACTAAGACATTAACGTCTTGATAAGATGTTTTAATGTTCCTTAAGTGGTGCTCCCTTGGTGACAGCAACCAAATGGTGCTGATGTGGTTGTGCTATTGTAGGTAACCTGCCTGTGGTTTAACCCAAATTTTACTTGGTTTTGCTCGAAGTGTTGTGTCTGTACTCACTTAAAATGGCACAAGTTGCCTGTGTTTTCTCCACCTTCACATCTCAGCACTGTGAGAAGCATCCATAATGGGAGCCCTTGAAAGGTCATGTTAGGGATGGTTACACAGTAAAGACTTGTATTTTCTGTCTAGCAATAGGTGCCGCAGTATTTAAGCGATTTGACACAAAGAAACTGTTGATGACTGATGCTGGCAGAAAACACAAATTTTGATTTAAGGTCTATCTCGTCAAAAGAGCTCTGGCTTTATTGGACTCTTGACTGCCTCTGTGTGTGTGTACGAGTATGGATGAAAGTACGTCATAGGTGTTTTTCTGAGCGTTTTCCTGTGTTTAATGTCAATAGAAATCTACTGAAATAATTTAAACCGTTGTCAGAGGCCCCAGACTATAGTGAAGGATCTGCCCTGTGCGCAGACTGGTACTTCTTGTCACCCTTTAGTTTGAGAAGTGATAATTTTCCACGTAACATTTGTATTTTGATTCTGAAACGCTTGTTGTATTTACTTCTTACTTCCCTTACTTTGAATTAGCGTAAGGAGCCTTAGATTAGTAGCGAAAGTATACCTGAAGGGAATGAGTTTTGGGATAGAATTTGAAGAAAGAGAACCAATTACTATGTCTGTCTTGAAGAACTGGGTAAGATAGCCTAGGTAGGCCTGAGGGGAAGAGTGGATGCCTTTGCTAGTGAGGCAAAACCTGAGGAGCAACCGTGTGTATTCATCTATCAGAGGAAAGATCACAGCTGTTGGACACAAGAGGAAAAAAGGGATAAAATTAATTATTATCGATTGTGTTACGTAGTGCCCAGAGGGCTCAGCTGAGGCGAGGGTGCCACAAAGCTTCTGTGCAAAAGCACAAGCGAGTCACAGTTTCTGCCTGAAAGAGCGGAGACTCCACGCAGGCAAGATGGAAAAAAACTGAGATGAGAGGAAGGGACAGGGAAATGAAGCAGTGTGCCCAGGGATGCCGAGGATGTCTTGGGGTTCGTTCTGGGCTCCTCTGGACTCATGATGACTTAGGATATAGAGACTTGGAGAGCTGTGCTGTTGAAGATGAGGACATACAATATGGACATTATGTGGGAGAATACTGGAAGTCAGTACATAGATTCAAGGCCTAATGGACAGAAGACGGGACAAAAAAAGGTAACTTTGTTTGCAACTTACTCAACGGTTGTTATCAGAAATATGTGAAAAAGTCTCTGTACAAAATGTGTAACTGCTAATAATAGCATATTGGGAAAAAAACCATTGCAGTTATTGAATTGAAAGTTCTAAATCATGGTTGCCTGGTTGATTTGCAATAGTGCCGAGTCTGTACTGGTGATACTTAATTTAGCGTATGTTATGGTTCCTGTGTTCATGGCATTCTAGAGCAAAAAAATCTGTGAAGAAGTTCTTTCTGAGAAGCCATTCTTAAAGGAGAAGATGGCAGGGGGGACACAACAATTATTCTGAGTAACTGCATAGCAGAGTGATAGCTGTAAAACATACATCCTGGAGACTTGAAAGTGTTGAGTCTTTTACTGAGTGGTGTGGGAGCGTACACATCCTCACATAAAATAATATTTGAGTAGAATATTTTGTTAAAAGTGAGCAGAAACAGCAACTGATTTGTCCACTGAATTGTCCCACGTTTCAAGTGTTAATGTATAAGCTGTAAGTCTGCTCCAGCCACATATTGCAAAACCAGAAGGGAAGTTTGGCGTCGTATGATCTTTATGGATCGATGTGCCATACATTATTTGTTTTTGATTCCAAATGGTTCTCAATGACAATTAGAAGAAGGAAGCTAGGCTAATAATGTGTGGCGTTTATTTTATGTTTTCTTTTGTTTTTTTTTTTTGGCCTGCCCTAATTAAACTAATAGTTGGCCTAAGTTAGAATTTTCTGAAGTGCCTAAAAATAAGTTGAAATTAGAATTGGATAAATACAGGAATTATCGGAGAATGTTTCCAAGGAGAAGCAAGTTGACTTTGGAGCTAATTTTTAACTGTTACATTTGTTTCTTTTGTGCACCTACAAAATGTGTTTTGTTTCATGTACATGGATTTGTGTTTCTCTGTTGGCTCTGTACTCATATTATAGGTGGTCAGTGGGTCTTTTATTTGTGCTTAAAAGTGGGCTTATTTAAATGCTATTTCCTTGCAGCTGTGTTATGTAAATACAAGATACCTTCTGGAGGAGGAGTCAAAGCACATTGCAATTTGCTGTGACAGAGTATGACCATCCTGAGTCATAAAGACGTATGCAATGAGAAAGAAGGGTCCTTAATACTAGCATAATTTAAACTCTTAATTTGCACTCTTAGAATCCTGAATTGTAGTTAGCTATTGGATTTTCTCCCTGAAATTTAGTATACTATCATTATTGTAGGACATCTTGAATGAAGTATTTCAAGTGAGAATAATTCATTTTTAGAATCTGTTTGTTCTGTTAGAAATGTCTGTTCTGTGGAAACAGTGAGAATTCTTTTCTTTTGGGGGAGGGGCATGTGGTAGTGTTTTTGTTTTGTTACACATCATGATTTCTTTGTATGAAAATAATGAAAAGGCAGTGAGTTATATAAGACCTTACATGTTTTTTGCTTTTGTGTTCTGGTAAATTTGTAGTTGGAAACTTGGGTAAGAAAAACATTTGATGGTTTCGCACAACGGAATTTTTTCTTTGTGGAAGTTACCATTAGTAAGCTTTGCATTGGTCAAGATTTTCTGTTTTTATTTCAGTACAGTGAAAGAATGATTTTCTAACTATATCTTCTGTCTTTAACTAGTCAAGTTAGTACACAGATGTCAGGTATTACTACGTTGGAAAAAAGAATGAAAGATTATTTTACGGTGGTGGTGAAGTCCCAGCGAGAACCAAGACTGCCGTTTTCCCTGCATTTAATGACTCACCTGAAATTTGAATGCAGATCTGTACTGGTGAATAAAAAAGGCAAACAGAAGCAAAGATATGCAACCTGTAATACACTGTTTCTAAAATGAGAAGAAATACCATGCGAAGATGGAATCTGAAGATTCAAGCAAAACGGGGATGTCGCTCAGCAGGAAGTACCAACTGTTTTCAGCTTATATAGTATGCAAGAGCGTACTTACAGATGACTCACAGTTAAAATGCCTTACATAAGATTGCCCAAGTATTTAGTTCAGTTCAGGTGATGGAAAGACACTGTAAAAATAGTAATAAATAACTGTATCCAGTTGTTCTTACTGGTTTATAGATTTATTTATTTTTTTTATCAGGCTCTTTATTACATTCATGGATATCTGCTTCCTCCCTGCACCCTGTGTTCTTAAAATATGCAAATGTCTTAAAAGCAACAGCTAAGGGAAATTATGCAAGACTACGCTTCATGATTTAATGTCAGAGGTTTACTTTACTGAGGAAATACAAACTCCAGGCTAAAGCAGTGCTTGTTGTCTCAAAAGAAAGGCTATTCTAAGACTTCAGCTCTTGCTAACGTAATGTTTTTTAAAAATCTGTATACCTTCTACTGTATTCTGCATCAGTGCTCCCTGTGAAGTAAGCTAGACTGCTTTTATCCTTAATTGCAGTACTTTTATGTGTTATATTTATTAATTTACTATAGATTACGTAACAACGTAAAAATAACGAAGGAATGCCCCATCCCTGGAAACATTCCAGGTCAGGTTGGACGGGGCTCTGAGCAACCTGGTCTAGTTGAAGCTGTCCCTGCTCGTTGCAGCAGGGTAGGACTAGATGACCTTTAAAGGTCCCCTCCAGCCCAAACCATTCTGTGATTCTATGAATAACTGAAGACCAAAGGGGCCCTTTAGCTCAGTATTGTATCTCCGTTAGTGGTCAACAACAGCAAGGGAAGAGGACAAGAATATACTTTCTCTATCTCTGCTGGGTGCTGTCAGCCTGTAGAGATTTATGACTTGGGCGAATTAGACTCGGGCCTGGTGACGCTGAATTTCGTAGGAAATTGAGTTCCGCAGCTGAAGTGGATGTTGCATGGGGACGTGTCGCCTTCTGTTTGTTTTGAAGCTGCTGTGTGCAACTTTTAATTGATAATCCCCAGTTCTGGTACTGGCAAGGGCAGTGTATCATAACTGAAAATATTACTGCATGTATTTGCAACTATTGTAATACTTTTTTGTTTTGTAGGCTTATACAAAACATTCAGTATAAAAAAAAGAAGTGTTTTTGATTAAAAAAATTGTTCTCTTTTTTTTTTTTTAAAGTATGCTACTCAGCTTTACAAGAGAGGCAACTTTTTTGGGGGGGGGGGAGTAGGTTTTTGAGGAATAACTGGGGTTCTTTGTGTGTTTTTTTTTTTCCCTACAGTTTCACATTCCCCATCCACTTTTCCCTTTTTGTGGTTCTTAATTTGCACTTTTGTGGAAGGATTTGCAATTGCGGATTTCTTGACTTTTACAATCATGGGTCCAAACAGTTGGATCTGCGTGTGGCCGGCGTTCTGGAGGCTTCCTGACCCTTTGCAGCAGCAGCCTGTTTGTCTCTAGTTGCGGCTGTTGAGGAAGGCGTTTGGGGAATTAGAAATGTTGTCAAACATGCTTATGACTTTCACCTGAAGGGAAACCATTGCTGCTTACTGTGTTTTCATCACTATGTTGAGATCTTTTTCCTCATGGATGTGCTACTACACAGTTTTGTCTCCCTGGCTGGGGTTTGGGTGGCTGGCCTCAGTGTTGGGAAGCCCACAGAAGCCCCGCTGGGGGTTACGCAGAGAGGGTCAGGGTGGCCCTGCCCAGCTGGCTGCTGGTGCCTGGGCAGCGAAATCCGAAGTCTGCGGTAATAGGATGCTCTGGATCCTTCTCAGGTGGAGGGAGATGACAGGGTAGGGGGGTGAGGGTCAGTGTGCCTTAAGGAAAATGATAAGGACTAAGCACTTAATGTGTTTTGTTGGGGCTCTGGTTTCAGACCTTCTCCTTTGCCGCTTCATAATGTTGCAGCTCTCATATATTTGAGAGTGAGGTGTGGTTGAGTAGCTGAAGAAACCTGGAGCTGTGGTGTGCAGCTCTTTTTGGCAGGACGTACTAAGAAGTAAACAGCAACTGTGATCACATAGTCATGGGCAACCGTAGCCTGACGGACCTACAAGGTGTGATCTTCCATGATTGCACAGGCTGCCTATTTTCCAGTGCTGGAGAAGAGATCCATCCCCTGGCATACCTGTCTTGTGAGGACCGACAGGATGAGAAGCAATTAAAATCCTGGCCTTCATGCAAGTGTAGATGAGCAGAGCAAATAGGGAACAAAACTTAGGGTCTAAACATTTTATTAGTAAGGCAGTAAAATCTCTTATGCATCCTGTCTAGATTTGTTCTGCAGTAACAGTGCTTATCAATTACAGGCGTCTTGTATTTGAGTGCTGGAAAGTATTAAATAGCAAATGCCAATGTTCAAAAAATATTTTTTTTTTTATTCCAGTAGTTGCAATTTGTTTAAAAAATAAAAAAAAAGGCAGTATGGATATTTTTAATTTGGTTCTTATTGTAAAGAATAAGTTGAGCTATAAAGTGCACTTTTTTACCTATGAAAGGCTGCTGAGTTGATTAATATTAAAAGTGGTCTGCTGTCTTCAATCTGGCAGTAATAAGAATTCCATTAAAACTAAGAATCGATAGTTGTTGCTGTTCCATATGCTTAAAATTAATTATGATAATAAGCTAACTGCCTTCCAGTCAAATATTCAAATGCAGGCTCTTCTTGAAGCTCCCAATCTGAGGTTAGAAAGACAATGAGATGAAGGGAATTTCCTCAGGCAGCAAAGAAGCCAGCATTGCCCCTGCTACTGCTCACTTTCCAACCAAGCAGCAGACATGGTTTTTAACACCCCTCTGTAAAGATTTAGGGAAGAGACGAAACAACAGCTGCTTTTGTTGGTAGCTGCGTGCTGCAAATGGTGGTGTCTGTAAGTACGAGGATGCCCTGTGTGGTCACCGAGTGGTGAGCGTCTTTGGGCTTCTGATGTCCAAAACTTTGTCCTTGAGGGTGATATTGTCATTCTGAGCTTTTGAGTTAAAAAAAAAAAAAAAAAAAAAAAAAAATTAAAAAATAATTAAATACTCTTCCTGCCCTGACAACAAAATGGAGAATTATCATTATTTTGGTCAATATTCTAGCTGGAAGTTCACACTACAAATAGATGAAATAACATTTACACATGCGTATCTGAGACTCCCCATTTTTTCTTTTTTTTTTTCTTTGAGCCAGTGGGCTGTGTATTTATTTTAAATAGGATGCATGTTCCCTGAGGGATCATGAGTATTCCCCTCCCCTCTGCTAGATGTACTTCTTGCATCCTTAGGCTAATGCGGAGAATGATGCATTTACATTACTGCTCCATTTAAACAATAACTGTTGATAAGAAATAAATACTTCATTTCCAAATGGTGCCTGCAGTATTTAAAGGTTTTATTATTAATTATTTGTTAAAGGCAAGTTTTCAAGAGGATAAGCATGAATTCAACACTAAATTGCTGCTGTTTCTGTGGAAAATAATGAGCTGTGTCATTTGATCAGGGACAAAGTGACTATCAAGCAGCGGTTATTTTGCGGAAGTAGCTTTTACTAATAAAGAAAAAAATACAATTTCTCATGTGAAATCATCCCCATAGCTTGCTTTGTAAAGTAAATAATGTAGTTCACATGTAGGGTGAACCTACAGAAATGCGGGTTGCAACAAACACAGTCGCTGTCTGTTTCCCTAGAAATCTTCTTTAGTTGCTTTTTTGCTCTTTGCTGCTGGTGGTACCCTTGCCCACCAGCTTGTTTTGTGGAAACACCTCCCTGTATTCCTTTGCAGTGCCCCTTGCATAATAAACAGAGAAACAACCTTCTTGATGGGTTCGCTGGCTATTTTCCCCCTCTTTTTCTTCTTTTCTTTTTTTCTTTTTCCTCCTCGGAGAAGCCACAAAGTATTGATTGCGTTGTCTGTATTGGACTGATGGGAAGACTGTTGCATGAATGAATGGAGGTCAGTTGCTTCTCTGTACAAAATTACAGTCTTTAATGAGCTGTTTTTCTGGTTTGATCCGGCTTGTACAGTTCAGTTTTACCTTCTACTTAACACAATATAATAGCTCAGGCAGATTTTGACATAATACTCTGAACTGAGCTAAGTATCTCCAGATTGCTCAACCAGAAGCCTGTGAGACTTGCATTTTGTACCTTTGATGGGAACAGTTTTGCAGTGAGAAGGCTTTTGCTGTGGTATCTGCTCCACGATGAAGATATTCTCAGAAGTGCCTGATAGTTAAGGCTTTCACTGATTTTTTTTTTTTTTTTTTTTACTGGCAGCTGTACCTACCATTTTTTAAAGTCAAATCCTGAGTATGTAAGAGCTGTCTAAAAGTGGTGATGGTAGACACAGTTTGCCATTTCTGCACCCCCTAAACTGTACACGTTGTCTCTTGACATGAGCGTTTCCCATCTTATTTTTCATTCTTTCTGAAAGTGCCATAGCACCCGTCTCTGAAGTGAGATGCATCACAGATTTAGCGGTGGTTGCTGAGGCTCTTAGAGCTCACTGCTGCTCTCTGATCTCTCTTCCCATGCAATCACAAGCCAAAGCTTTGCCCAGTGATTCCACTCTTCCATGAGAGATCGTCTTATGTGTCTAAGGTCGAATGTTTGGTGACTTGGGAAGATATTTGTTGTGAATACAAATTGATTACATCGAGTCCACTAACATAAATTAAGCTAATTCACGTGTCTCTGAAAGGAAAGTCAAAACCCCGAAGCAGGTAATACTGTCTTATGCATTGGTAATTTCCTTTGACAATATATTCCAGTGGCTATTTACCCTCACAGTTAAAACCCATGCTTTCTTTTCCTATGACTTTTTTTCCCTAATTTGTCCTCTAGTGATGTCTAATTAACAGAAAATAAATTTATAACCTACAACAGTGTAAAGGCTTGCAGTCCTCCTATGAGATAGGACTGCAGTCTAGTTTGTACATTTATCAGGTTTAAGTTTGTGTCTCTGTGCAGGTGATTTTCTTTCCCTGTGCAGTGGCTTCACCATAGATTACATTCAAATAGACACAGTCATTTCCCATATCCTCTATTGTATGTATATCTCAGCTGCTTTCAGTAAATATTTTCTACCTCAGGATTTTATTGTAGAGGTAGTTTTTCCTTCATAACCTGGTTTTAGATCAAAATGTCTCTGGTTTTGATCTAGTTATAAATCATGTTTTAAGTTTGGGGCATGTGTTTTTTTTTTTTTTTCTGTAATTTCTTCTTTTATTGTGTCAACTAACTTTTTGGTTTCCTCAGATAATTCAGTAATGATTTATTTCTGAGGTTTTTTGCATTTTTTCTTTTTTCAAATAAGGATCACTGATGTATTCTTTTAGTTTGTTTTAAATGTGTAATTACTGACCACTGATTAAATACAAAATCAATTGCAACTTGTAGTCAGTGGGAATACTGTTGTGTTTCTTTTTTTTCTGGTTTACATCTGTCAGGTTCTTTACATTTTCTCCTTACCTGCAGTGAGTAGGTCATTGCTTATGCCCTTCAGAAGAAATCCAGCTTTTTATCTTAATAAAGTCACATGATTGTTCCAGCGTGGAGTGTGTCAGTATTTTTGCAGGTGTCTGAATGTTTGAACACAGCAGCTTGGGTTCTGTAGCATAATAAACTGTAGATTTTTAAAATTATTATTTTTTTTTAGTTGCATGACTAAACAAACTTTGTTTCATTCACATGATTTTGCAGCGTACTGGAAAAACAAGTCAAAAGGCATTTGTCTTTACAAATCAATGCAACAATAGATATTTACCATAAAAGCCTGTGGTATTGATCTTGATCTGTAATTCCACAAGCAAGCCTGAATGCAGTCTGGTTGGTATGTGACATGCAGAATGTCCCACAGCAGTGCATGTTAGTGGGGGAAAACACAAAGGAAGAGTGGAAACTGGTTCAATTTTTCCAGTTTTTAGGGAAGCAAATAGAAAGTGAGCATTCTTATCAGAGTCTGTCTTGCACTGTATATTTGGACTGTTATTAAATCTTAAGACTTTTCTTTCATGAATGATTCCATAAATTTATTTACATTGGAAATTTGTCTCCTGCTGTTGCTTATGCAATGGTGATCTCGCATAGTTCACCTCAGTGTGAAGATGCCTGGAGTGCACGAGTAATTCTTGCTTGTGTTGGTTTGAAAGAAAAAGATACGGTGTATATTGGGGTGGGGTGTATATGCAATCTTTCTTTATGGAACAACTTAAAATAAGGTACCTGCATATGCACATGTGAAACTGTTGTGATTTAAAATATGCACATCAATACAGTCTTTAGGTTTTCATTGGTCAATTAAGCTAAGCGAGGGCTTGAGAAGCGGGTTGAAATTGCATTAATGTAAAGGCAGCTCTCTTCAGAAATTGTACCCTTTGCTCTGGTTATCTTTGTAGGTGTACTGTGCTTGGTTTATCCTTTATTCTACAATTTCTTTCATTTTCTTGTGCGATCAGGACAGTGGGGCTTGGGAGCATGGTGCCAACAGTATTCCATAGTCATAGACAATACCAATAATGCAGTGATTTATGCTTTGTAAAACCCTACAAAAGAGAGATTGAAGTAGAGAAATTCTTGGTCTGTTAGTTATGTTTTAAAACCAACAATACATTCATAGACAACTTCAAATTTTAAAAAGTGTTACGATTGTCACAGCACCCCTTTGCTGTTTGTTAAGATGCTAAGTCTTTACCATGCTTGAAGTGGTTTGTATCTCTGTGCTGCCCGTGTTGTCAACAACGCTTGTATTGAGGCTTCTAGGTTAAACTTAATTGTGCTGTGGTAAGTACTTCTTCTGTCTGAGGAAACGAAGATGTGTGTCTTCATCGGAAAGAGCCTTTGTTTGCTTAGATGACAAGCCAGTGCTGTCTAGCACTACTTGCGGAGGGTTTCAGCAAAGGATATGCTTGGTGTGGCTTCTTCCCACCCAGGCTGGATAAAAATCTAGACCTATATTCCTTCTGAATTCAGGTGTCTGTTTTCAGCGCAGTTGGCTCTATTACGTCTGTTTGCCCGGTCAGGTACTGACATAAATGAGGATGGTGTTTTTTCTCCCCCTGTCAATAAATACTAAACCAAGAACAATGAAAATACTTTCCAAATATGTATATGTGCACCTTGGGTTGCCTTTGCTGTAGTTCCAGGCATTATTGCTGTGTATGATGTTAAAATAGTCCCTGTTCTGAGACTGGTTTTTCCACTGTTGAGTCCCTGAATGACAAGAATGGAGGGGGCAGATACACCACAGCAAGGTTTGATACTGTTCAGATTTTATTCCAAAGTTTTGACTCATACTTGGATCTACCAAATTTCTCGGAAAACCACTTAGGAGTATCAAGCTATCAATGTCATTATGGCCCCAAACTGCTGAAATATTCTCTGAAATACTCTGTATAAATTAACATTTGAGAGATTTGTTCTTCTTTTCATAATGAAAACCATTATCTGTTTAAATAGAGGTTAGGTGTTATTATGTTTTTTCTTATTAATACCTAGCTGTAAGACATGAAGAATAAAGAATGAAGAAATTGTTACTAATTCCTGACCTACTGTGATTAAAGGCCCTCAGCTGAGCACTTTTTTTTTTAACTGTCTTCAGTCAGACTTGAAGTAAAACTGATTAATTGAAAAGAAGCATTTTCAAATATTTAATTTCAGGACCCTGAATCTATTTGGAAAGTTTATTGATGTTCTCAGTTGTGACTGCTGTGGGAAGAATACACATGTAGGCTATGTTGTCTGGACTTGGCCTCTATAGTATTTGAGCATGCTGTGTTTGCTAGGACACCACAGAATTCAAGAGCATCAATATTGATTTGAGTTCTCTCTGCCTTTAAACCCACAACTTCCAAAGTTGTAAATTTCTATTTATCAGCCCTCAGCGGTTCCAAATCCACAGTCTAAACAAGGAAAATTCAGTGTTCACCTTCCCAGTGATTTTTGTTCAGTTGTAAAACAGTCAGTGAATGCATGAACAAGGACAATGATAGGAAACTTGGCTTTCTGTCTGCATGTCTATGAAGACAGTCTATTGCCTGGGAGATCTTATAATTTGTCTTTTAAGTCCTTCTGTCAGTGTTAGAACAGATTGATCCATAATTCAGATTATTTTAAAAATCAAGTAAGTGTGTGTCAAAAATTGTAAGTAAATGATTATTTTGGTTTTTTGTGTGTTCCCTCCCCGCCCCTGCAACATGTAGCCGGAATGAAAATGCATAACTTAAACTTCACATCCCTGGCACCAGAAGCTACATTTACATATGCTCAAAAAATAAAAGAAAGTGACTTACAGAAGCAAAATCCCATAGCTGGCTTTGCCATAAGAACAACTCATAGCCTGCTTGGTAAATTAAATTTGTTGCTAGCCTTTTTCTCAAAAACAAAAATCTGGACTAAACCTTTTCAACTTGGAGTTTTAGGCTTTATTCTTTGCTTTTAAAAATCAGATTGTACCAGATTGTGTCTTCCATAGCTGTCTCTGGGATGTCCAAGTGCTTGGCTGTTTGCTCTGATTGGCGGGCGGGCTTGGATAGTGGGAATCTCAAAACCGTGCACCCTTAGGGCTTGGTGTCTGTAGCTGCTGCTCTTCCACCACTTCTGTGTAACACTGAGCAACTTTGGACCAACTTTTCATAGGTGATCATGTTTTCTTGACCATCTGATGTGAAATACCTGGACCTGGTTTGGAGAAGTGCAGAGTGCTCACAGGTGCAACAGAATCCAGTATTGGATGTGTTTTGAACATGTAAATTGTTATTTAAGTGTAAGTATTCCAAAAGTGCTGCTCCCAGGCAATGTATGTTGGGCACTCAAATTAGTTGGTCTGTTTTACCTGCCGTTGGTCTTGAGTACTTTTCCCTGTTTGTAAATTAAGGTGATGACATTTTACCTTGGAGGGCTTCTGCATGGGCTTTTTTCAATGCCTGCGAAGCTGTGAGGTGCTAGAGTGCTGTGTCCTGTGGAGAGAGCTCCTGGCAGGTTATGAAATATGCTGGGGAATGGCATGAAGTGATGTGCAATAAAGAGGACAAGACCTCCAGGCATGTGCTGAACACCAGAGGTGAAACAAACTATTGAACATCTTTCATTCTGTGCACAGTTACAAGGCTTCATTCTGGGGTGGGGGGGGGGAAGATACTTACTCATAAAATTATTAAGAGCTACTCTGTAATCCATGTCTCTGTGAGACAAAGGATGCAGTGATACTAATCGGGGAAAATCCAGAGGGAATTATCTAATGCTATGGTAATTGTACACATACAGAGTGGTCCATTGGAGCAATTACAGCTATTATGCACAGCTTGGCCCTCTGAGAAGTCTGTGTTCCCTGAATAAGATCAGAAGCTATTTGCCCTTTCTCTTTTCCTTAGTTAATTCAGTGCTAATGCATTGGTCTGGTGCTTTCCTTCTTGCTGTCTTCTCTGTGGTCTTTTTCTTCATGCCTTTTTAAGTTGTGTGTTCAACTGAAGGTAGGTTCCACATCTTCTTCTTTACGATGGCTAAAATACAAAGGGTACGGTAGCTCGATTTAACTTTGAGAAATAAAGAATCTTACCAGCATTGCATCTCCACATACATTTGGCAATGTAAATGTGATTTTTATTTCTTCCACTCCCTTCCACCTTGCTGCAGGCATTAGCACACACAGAAGGTAAGTGTAGAATAAGTGTAGTTAGAGTTTCTGCTTATTTTGCACAAGTGTAAATTACATAATACAGGGCGCAAGATAAGAGATTCAAGATTTGTGTCTCTTTTTATGTAAGTAGCTACACTTTCTTACATCTGCTCAGGAACGTGTGCCTTCTATTTCACATTGCTTGTACTAGAAAATCATGGACTAACTTGTCCGATGTTTTCTGATGTTACCAGGTATGCATCCAGCAGTTAGGTTAATGGCCCTCACAGGAAGCAAAAAGTTCCAATAGGTTATACCTATGCTATGTCAGAGAAGATAAACTTTTTTGCATTTTTAATTTGTGGTAGGTTTTGTACTAACTAAAGCAAGCTATACATTTGCTGCAAATAAATATGCAAACCCTCTACCATTTTCAGAAGCAAACTTTGTTCTAATGCTTTCTAAGAAATGGTGTAATGGATAAAGAAAATGAATGTTTCAAAACTTTTTGTTAGTATCTGGCATTACTAACATACATAAAGAAAATTATGAATTTTATTTCTAACACAGATTGGGATTAAAAACCACGTAAGGGATATAGAGGAGAATAATACATTTTCTTGTTTATGGAGGAGCAAACATCCAGAGATGGATGCAAATCTGTGATTTGTGCCAAGTGAGATTTTAGGTGTGGAAAATAAAAACATTAGGTGAACTCTTCAAGCCTTTGAGTAGGGCCCCTCTGCATTGTCTCTTCTAACAGTGTTTACCGTCTTTGTCTTCAGGAAGGTGTGGCCCAGTTTGCATAAGGGGAAGCTGAGTGAGATGGAATTGAAGGCTTTACCTCTTGGATCCATTATGTACTTTTTTCTCTTCTAGGTGACTGCCTAAGAATTTTTTTTTTTTTTAAGAATAGTTTTGGTTTTCTATTCCCAACGATCTAGTGCAGGCAAGTATCTTTTTATATTGTAGCAACATTTATGCCGAATGACAGATTAATAGGCTAAACAGTAAGTCTTAGAGGCATTCTTTCTATACAGTTACCTTAGGTCTTTCTCCTAGGTGTGTAAAATAAAACTCTCAAACTTAAAAACTGTTGTTCTAGTTACCCTGTAAAAAAAAAAAAAAAAAAGCCAGGGCAATGTAGGAGAAGTTATAGATTCAGTGAATTTTTTTCCACAGACTCCTGGCTACTTTGAGTATCTCTTGGAAGACGTCTTTCGAAATCCCCTGCCTCCAGAGAGCTTGATTTCATAGCAGTTATAATTCTTCCAAATTGACTCATGTCAAAAAGTTAGTCTTAAAATCTTCTGTCCCATCTGCCAACTTCTAAACATTTTACAGGAAACGCTTCCCAAGAGTGTCGTTATATTCACCCTAGTGTGCTGGTTAAAAGGACTCTGGCTGTCTTTGGGACACTTGCCATCTGGAATGTGGAGAGAATTACTGTCTCTAATATGGTAACTGCTGGGAACCTCTGTGGAAGATGTGGGCCCCCTTTGTGCTAGGTTTTAATTTAAAAGAAAAGAAAAGAAAAAAGCCTAGTTATTGGTCTTTAGAGCATGTAATTCACATTTTAGACAGAATAAAATGGATTAAAGATATTAAAGGTAAGGATGAGATAATGATAATAAAGCAGGACTAAGGAAAAGTTACAGTTTACCACAGAGTAAGCTAGTGTTAAGAACAGTGATACGACTTGTGAGATTGACAGCTAAGGTAGGCTTCTTTGTGCAAGAAATAATGGGGGAAAACCCTTCCAAATTTAGTAGCTTTTGAATTAAGTGTTATTTTACTTGTTCAAATGGTGTTTTTACACTGTAAAAAAAAAACCAAAAAACAAAAAACCAAAATCTCTTAGTTTCTGGCCAACCCTGGAGGAATTGTAAAAGCAAAACTCCCTGTGATCTGTGGTGGTGTTTTATGGAGAAAATGAGATTCTATACTTTCCATCTGTTCTTTAGCACTGTCAGCTGCTAGACATTAACTCATCCTCCTGTTAAGAGTAACAAGTCCCTTTATTTACTGCCCATTTTTGTCCTGGGTTTGAGTCCAGCTGGCTACCCAGGCTGCAAGAGAGGACTGAAGGAGAAAAGCTGCTGCCGCCGCTAGTAGCGGAAAGATCTGCAGGATGTCTTGTGAGAGTGGGTACGTAAACAAGCTGGTCTTATTTTTCTGAGCAGAATTTTCAGATAGCTTCTGCTTCACCTGATTTCTGTACTGCTGAGGTTGTACAAAAGTAGGTAATTGCGTGATTTATCTCATTAAACTGGAACTTGAATTCCCTCCTGTATGTAGGATGGTTAGGAATAATATTAATTCAGATACCATCACTATCAGAAATTTTTCAGAATATGTAGGAAACTGTTTTTCTAGTATGTTTTTCCTAGACAATATTGTATTTCCAGGTTTAGAATGATCGAGCAGATGAACAGACCACTGGGACAATAAGACAGTTTTCTCATTGTTACTGAATTTTTGTGTTGCCTGGATACTGATTTCAACTGAATACATTTGGTTTGGACTTACGATTTTTAAAGAGATCTAATAAGAAACAGAAACACTTGTGTCACATTCCTTAGCATTGCATCCAAAAATGGTCACAAACTTTAAAAAATAAACTGGATGTTGAATGTTTACTGCTTGTGGAAAATCATTCTGAGATTTTTCCAGTAGAAGGAATTACCTTTTTACTTAGGAATAAATATCTTGATAACATGTAACGAACTTTGAAAATTGTTTCAGTGAGAAAGCTGACATAACTGGTATCTGTGGCGCTCTGAAATGATTTTACTTATCATTATTTTGTTTCTGATGTAGAAATACCGACAGATACCTGGTGACCTCTCAAAGCATTTATACCATAAATTAGGAAATATAGCTGAGTTTGTGTTTTGATTGCATGACTGGATTGCAGCAAATCTTACCACCCATGTGTGGTATCTCTGATACAAGGGTTTTTCAGGAGTCTGTTCACTGATACAGCTATTCAGTGGAAAATATTATCGTATGATACCTTTTTCTTTCCATAATTAATTTTCTAGGCCTTGTGTCAAACTTTGGTGGTAATTTGTTATTGGTGGAAATTCTGAAGGATAATATTCCTTACAAAACCTGAGTTACCTCTTCATTTGCGTGTATTGATTTCCTCTCTTTTTGAAAGGACAGAAAGGAAGCGAAAATCTGCTGCTTTCAGTACTATGGAGGAGATATATAACATAGCAGATAATAAATGTGTATTGACAGCAGAAGCACAGATGTATATCGTAGTGGGTGCCGAGAGGGAAATTGAAGCAGCCCTTATATTCTGGCAGGCAGATAGTATAGTACTTGCCTGCATTCTACTTCATCTGGAGAAATAAGTTTTCATCCCAACTCCTTCCACATCTTTTCCAAATCTGCGCAGAAAGATTGAATAAAACAATTATCCAAAAAGAGGACTTCATATGAGAATAAGTACAGGGTGGAAAGAAGCAAAAATTCCTTTGTATTTAAAATAATATGGGAGGTATAGATCTTCTTACAAGGGATGCAGTTATTCTGTGGATGGAGATTTTTAACTACCATTCTTACATGCAGAGAAGAAAATGCAAGCTTGTATGGCCTAGATTTTGAGAACAGTGGAAAACACGAAGAACTTAAAGGCTACTTGAAAGTCTTGAATGTTTTCATATTGCATATAACAGCCAACTGAGATAGGGGGAAAAGTGTGGAAGAAGAATCCACATTTCTGTTTACACACCAAGGATTTTGTACAGGACTGATGGGTGCAGGATTGGAAGAAATAGAAAGGATGGAAAAATAGTGACCAAGAAAGCAGATGGGTACTGGGGCAGGAAAGGGAATGAGAAATAGAATAGAGAGGAATAATAGAGTGAAGAAATAGGAGAGGGCAAAAGGAATGAAGAGAGCGCTACTGTGTGAAAGGAGCAGGGAAGAGCTAAAGGAACTTTTGGAAAGAAAAATACAAAGATGTGGAGGACAAATACGTAAGCAGAGACAGGAAAAATAAAAAGGGATTGAGAGGGAGGAACAAAAATAATAAATACAAGGAGTAAGGTTGACTAAAATCCATCTTGCCAAAACCAGCAATATCTGTCTCTTTTTTTTTTTTTTTTTAAATGCATACAAAAGCTGCTGTTCTAGATGTATGCTAACTGTGTAGCACCCATCCTGTCCATTGATCTGAGGAAAGGATGGTAGGGCTGTCAAACGATAGGGCATGCAAACGTACTTATAAAAATGGACAAATATCACCCTAATGATGATGATAAAAAAACCCAGTCAATTTGTGCTCTTAATTTTTAGTGTGAAGATTTCAAGTGCTCTACCATATCTCTTGGTAGAATCAGCACATTATTTTCATGAAGTTATGAATTGCATTTATAATGGTCGTAGCTAATGTGAGTTACTGCTGACATTTATTTCTTTGGTGGTTTTAGAAGTACAAAGTACACTTCGTATAAGTGCATGAAGAGACCACATGCATATATAATAATTACATGTGGTAGAGATGCAAAGATTTCTCTGTTTTGAGAAGTGATTATAGGAACTGGGAAATTCTGTAGCCAATCTTTACTAGAGGATAAGAGAGGCTGAATAAAGCACAATTTTTTATATAAAATATAAACTTGCAGGAACTTTACAAGGGTTACCTTTACATTCATAGGAATATAGCTGTATACAAGTTGCCATAACTTTCCTAAGTATTTTATTTCAAACTGCAAATAGTCCTTTAAAACACACATTTGTATATAAACTTGTGCAACCTATTAATGTCAAAGTTATTAGGCTAATAATAATGGTTGGGATAAAAATATGATTTAGTTTGCCTTTTCTGCTCTGTATGATCCCAGTCCTCTGGAAAATTTGATACTAAACAAATCTGCACTTTTGCATGTGGATCTGTCCAACAAAAAAAGAAATGATTGGAAGGTCCTTTCATTCTTAATCAAGCATATGTAATTTGATCTCCCAAAGTACTACAGCAAGAAGATACATTTGAACTTCAACTTTTTTTTTTTCCTTGTAAAGAAAGTTAAGCTTAAATATGGAGACTTTCTTCAACCTTTACAAATGTGACAGTATGGGCTGGGAGAGAACTCAAAGGGTCATCTAACACAAATACCGTGAGCAAGAATGAGACCGTAGCAAACAGCTGTTACTTCTATTCTAGCACATACAATATCTGAAATATTTTATGTATGTTTGAGACAAGGAAAATACCTGTGGTTTTACGTGGTAACATTTATTTCCTCTTTCTCAGCTGTTTTGAAAATTTAAGAAAACTAGGTAGCCTTCCATTGATATAATAAAATTTAGATGTTCTTTCAGATATAAAGGTTAGTTAAGTGGGTTTTTTGGTCACTTACAAAAAAAAATCAAGCTCATGTCCTGGGATTATGTATCTAAATAAATGAACTAGCTATGTTATATAATACTTTTCATATTTTTTCCAATTTGACCAGCTGCAAGAACAATTTTTTTTTTTAAGTGAGTAGGCCAATGGTTCTCTGAAGGATCTACAGAAGATGTTGCGCTTTTTCTGTTATTCAAATCTGTTTCTTTTAAACTGATGCTTTCTTTATGAACCTTGGTTCTTGATTCAGAAAAACACTTAGAATCTTACTCAAGGCCCAGCAGGTTTATGCCTGAACATGCTTGGAGCCCGGCTGCGTTTCAGTGCTTTCTTGAATTGAGGTATCAAGAAGGTAGTGTTTTTCCTTTAAAAATCTCATTGTAACAGCAAAAGAACATCTTTGCAGAGACTAAAAGACAGCTCTATTCTGAGAGAAAGCTGCTTGCTGTTTCACAAAAGGCAAATGTTAATGGATTTACACCCTTAATGACTGATGTACAATAGGGATAAAAAATGAGAAGAGAAATGCTGAAGTGATTCCAGTGTGATTACATCCAAATTATACTGCTCATTTCTTTTAGAACGGAAAACAATGGCAGGCTAATGAGAGCTCTACTTTTTCTTAATACAATAAAGCTATTAACCAACTGGGTCTGCAACTTTTGTTTCTGCAGTTTGCATCTGTTTAAATGGCATTATAGAGATAAAACAGTTATTTTCTGTTAGCTCCTGAAGTCACATAAAAGCATAGAAATCTGCTGTGGATGCAGTTACATTTTCAGTGATGCATTGCTTCATCCAGCCTTAGGTCTAAAATAAAAGCATAAAATCACTATCTGGCCATTATCTCCTTTCAGTAATATGCTGCCTTTTCAAATCCCATCATAAAATTATTTATGGATTATTTGCAGAATTTATACCCTTCCTTATATCAGGTTTCAATAAAGGTAATAGCAGTCAGGGACAAGACAACACTAAATGTCTTCATGCAACACTGCTTTTGTGCAGTAAAATAATCATATCACTTCTGGGAATGACACCGAGCAGGTTAAATTATGGGCAGGCAAGCTTGGAGCAGAATGCAGGATTTTACGTGTGTAAGCTTAGTGGTGATTAAAATATTTAAGTCATCCAGGGCTGTAATCCGAGGCTATTTTTTTTCTGATTAATATTTACTGGGGTTGGGAGCGGGGTGGGTAGGGACAGGCACCAGGAGGTACCTTTTGCCCCAAGCTGGAAAATGTCAGCATCTCATTTTGAAATGTTTAATTTCTGTGTTTCTTCTTTTGTTATAAAAAACTATTTCAAAGGACTCCAAAATTAAAAGAGCTTTTGACATAGGTAAAGACTTCAACTTCAGGTGTTTTGCTTTAAATACATCTCTGTGTGTAGTGCTGTCCTGCAAATCCCAGTGAAACCCAAGTTCAGTACCTCACTGCTACCTTCCTGCTCTGGTTTTCCTAAGTGTGGGGGAGAGTAATGGAAGTCTTCTGTCAACCTTTACATATTCGTACCATCCACTTCTAGTGTGTGTGTGTGTGTGTCTTCTGCTGAGGAGAGATTTAAGAAGCAGATGCAATGCAGTGCTCATGGTACTGTGGTGGTGTAGCCAGATCAGTCAGTAAACTTGCTGTGTGTTGGATGAGACTGGCATGCGGATGGGAGTGAGTTGAATCAAAGCTGAGGAACTCAGAGAAGACATGAGTTGGCAGAGGGAGTTGACCAAGATCTGTTAGGCATAATACCAGATGCTGTGGCCAAGTACTGAGTGCCCGCTGCCAACTGTCTTCTGAATCTGGGCACGTGGTGACTCCTACCTGTGGCAGGGTTGCAGCAGTAAGCGGCCACCACTGTTTCTATTCCTGTTTGTCCCAGTGGCCTGTGTTACTGCACTTTGTCAGAGCTGCACCTTTCCAACAGGGTACAAGGTCTTGCAGTTCTTACGTGGTTTGCTTTTCCATGAGTTCTTTACGTTTAAGCGACGGTTTAATTGCTGCTCTTCAGATGGGCGGGTTCTGCAACCTGAGTACTGATGCTACTGGAGCTAAAATAATAGGAATCGCTCATTGTTAATCTAAATACCTATGAAGTGACTATAGGCAACAACAAATGCTGGTTCTTTTTGAGTCTCATCAGCAGTTCAATGTTCAAGTTCTCATTAGCTTTTCTCCTACATATACACTGTGTTGGATTTGTTCAGTCATTCTCCCTAGCCTCTTGCTAAGAGCTATATATAGCCTAGCAATATATGCACTATATTCCATGACTGCATTGTCACACAGGAACAATTCATGTGTCTTCATGACAATCAGAATGTGTTGGATACTGCCTTTCATTAGGGAAAAAGTTACAGCATGCCAATGCTTTCCATCTAAAGAATGGGTTTAAAAATAGAAAGTGGTTCTAGAGGATTTCCAGGCTCACAAATAGCAGACATGCTACAGTTTATCTCCATTTCCTAATGGAACACCATTTGAGTGGCAGACTGCACTTTGGTCAAGATAGCAGCGTGTTAGGATTCAGAATAACTAATGACGAGCCGTGAGAAACACCAGCAAAGGTTATGGTTATGATTATTTTGTGTTAAGGATCCTCCCAAATGTGTTGGTGGGATTTGTTTTGTTTTATTTTAAGACCATCGTTGCCATTATGGTAAGTCTGAAAGCAGTATTCAAATATTCCTGAATTTACTCTAAGCCATAAAATATCTCTTGGTGAAACAAGCATTGGAAAATAAGAGTGTTCATTTTCCAGACCTAGTCAGCAATTCAAATGTTGATTGTAGTTCTTTTAGTCTTCGTGTGAGAAATTGAGAAGAGGTAGAGAGATTGGGAATAGTTCTTTCATTTTTATAAAGCAATTTTAAACCGTTAGGTAACATTTTGGTTTCAAACTCATGCTAATTTCTTCCACTTTTATGGATTATGCAGATTGAAAATGTTAGGTCCTCACAACAAATATACTGAGTCAATACAGTATATTTATTATATCAGTATGTCAGAACTGTATTACTTTGATACAAAGGCACTGCATATTTTCTTTTGAATTGTACCCATTGCAATCACGGTGATGGGAGATGGATACGTCGTTAGCTGTTTGGCGGTGGAAAGCACTGGGTAGTGGAAAAGCGGATGAAAACGGTCTGTCTTTGAACTCATTAACCAATGCATTTCTGACCCTTTTGTGCATTGTACTTCCACTGTCTTTTCCAGCCCGACGTAAGCGTTTCTCCTCTCAGTTATTCCCCTGGCAGCAGCTAAGACCTCGTGCATTTGGTAAGGCGAGTGCGTGGTCCGAGGCACTGGGCTGCACCGTCGGGCTAGGAAATATATGTTTCGTACCTGGGCGTCTGTAAGCGCAAGTCCTCTAGCAGCTCCCCTCCTAGCTGCAGTGCAGCAGCCATTCCACTGCTTTGTAATCCTCTCTAGATCTGTATTCCATTTTAATTAGATAAATACGAATTGGAATTAATGGTAAGATTTATCTGACATTTGTGTCGGCATGCTCCTGTGGCAGTGTCATGCTTTCTGGCCAGACGGGCAGTAGAAATGGAAAGTGAGGCCTATGTGAAACCACTGTAAGAACGACTATAGCTAGCGGTGACCGAGAGAGAGGTATGTGGTCTTGGTGCAGCTCTGGGACATGCTCTGCCATTGGGATGTTTTATGAAGCTTTTTGTCATAAAGTAGTAGGCATCTCAAAAGGGAAAAGCTGCCGTGACAGTAACCACACTCTTCCCTCCCGCTGTAAAATAATCTAATCAGAATATGTTATGTTTCTACTTCCAAAGAATGAGCAGTGGGGGATTTGGTATTCATGGCTTATATAGCTTTGGAAAACTATATCACATTCTACATAACGTGCCTTTTGTAAATGTGTTGCAACACTTCAACAGATAGATACTTGCACAGCATGTAGACTTACATTTCGCGAATTAGGATATTGTAGTTTGTCACCATATAATGTTTAATATAAACATTGCTCTAACTAAAGAAGATTAACCCTTGGTTATTGAGCACTTGACTCAAACGGAATTTTCCACTGCCCCAGACCAGAAGGATGCAGCCATTTCTAAGATCTTCCTGAGAATGATTTCTTACCCTAAATTACCATCAGAATTGCTGTTTCTTCCAGACAGAAGTTGCTTCACTTTACTGTAGGACATCAGTAGAAGTTTGGCTCAGTGTACTGTCACATGGCGCTTGACAAAGTGTGTCAGGTAAAGCTGTCAGGTCATTTGAGGATTACGAAATGACTACTTGAATAAGAGAGTGCCTTGGATTAGTCGCTTTAAAATACAAAGGGAGAAGCAAGCATCTCCTTAGCCACATTTGCATTCAGTAATAAAATGCACCTTGAATTAAAGCCCCACAGCGTATGTATACACAACCACTGTGAATGCAATAGCAAACGGGCCATGCATGTGACAGTGCTTATGCAGTTGCTTTTATGATACATAGTGAGGTATGTCCTAAATTCTTCAAGGAGGCAGCAGAAACTTTGGAAGAAAAGAAAGAAGCAGCCAACCACTTGGTCTGATGTTCTCTTCCTTACTGAAAGCTTGCCCGCCTGCTCCCCGCGGCCCCATTCCCACTCTCCTGCTGGATGTGTGTAATAGTAAACTGTGAAGATCTAGAGAACAGCATCATGTAAGTCTACCCTTAGTAAAATTTATAGTGTTTGAAAACTAAATGGTTAGTTGCCTAGCATGAGAAACTTACTGAATAACTCAGGAAAACGAGAAGACTATGACAAAGGTGCATGTAACTATACAGTGGCCCCTGCTTAATAGTTGCAGTGTTAACAGAGTGGGGAAGAACTCAATGCTGAGGATCTGCATGCATGGAAGATCGCTGGGTTATGTATGGAGGCATAACATAATACAAATAGTGTAATGGTGATACAGAGGAAGATTTTGTTGAGATCTGTGTTTTTGGCATTTGCTTAATTTGCGGTAAGTTCTTTTTGAAACCTAAACCCTTGTTTAGTTGCAAGTTTTAGGGGGCAGGGGTAGGAATTTATCCCTTTGTTTCTAAAATACTTTTGTCTTTCCTGTCCTTTAGAGTCAACAAAAACTAAAACACAAAACCGTGCAGATGGATTCACTTTAAAAAAATTGTTAGAAAATGTAGTGGTCCAACCCATTTAGGATCATAGCTGCGGAACTTGCTTTTCATTCTACTTCTATCTGACTCTCACTGCAGACTGGGAATAAAAGAGCTAGAAGAGCACATCATGGTGTCTCAGACATCCAAACTTCTTCCTGTGTCTTTAAGGTCCCTGAATTCTGGACACCTTTGGAATGCATTATATCATCAGTGGAGAGTAAAATAAAAGGGAAAAGAGGGAAAAATTAAGATGCTAAAGGTCACTGGTGAGACAGAGATGTGGTGCAGGCTCAAGGCTGAGAAGAGCAGGAAAATGCTGAGGAGACTGGAGAGAAGGAACATTCTTTAGATGAGGTGCAGGTGAAAAAAGGAAGCAATAGGAAGATAAAGAAAGTGAACAGAGACTGGAGAAGAAAAGTTGGAGGAAGCTATTCCAGGACAAGAAGTGAGGAAAGCTTTTGAGGACGAAGAGTAGACCATAGTAGAAAGAACATAAGGTGGAAGGACTTTCTTTCCTGTGTGGAAATTGATGAAAAGAATGAAGAAACTCCACTCATAAGATAGAGTGAATGATTGTGCAGTGATTCCACAGCCAGTGTTGTATAGGAGCCATGTGAATGG
Source organism: Phaethon aethereus (assembly GCF_964289735.1). Classification (NCBI taxonomy): domain Eukaryota; kingdom Metazoa; phylum Chordata; class Aves; order Phaethontiformes; family Phaethontidae; genus Phaethon; species Phaethon aethereus. Next base: position 86,034,686 of record NC_138576.1, read on the forward strand.
GAAAGAGACATCACTAAGTTAGCGTGAAATCAACACTGCAAAAGCAAGGAGAGCAAGGAGAGAGCCTTAAAAACAAGAGAAGATTGGGAAGAGTTTGGGTTCATGAAAAAACCCCACTACAAATCAAATCCATTCATTCATCCCTGTCCACACTGTAAGGACCCTGAGGGCACTTGTCGATGTTGCTGTCCCTGTACAGCCCCTCCCAGGGTTCCCCACAACCTGCCCATGGCCCAGGACACGATTTTGGCCCCTGCCCCAGCAACACCGCAGCAGGGCTGGTCTCCAGCTACCCACAGCCCTGCCCAGCCACAGGCCATGCTGATCCGTGCCCGCCTGTAGGCCCACATCCCAGCCCAGCTTTGGCCTGTTACCAGGGAGGTGCCCGGGGCTGGGACTGCTCCTGGCTGGGGGCCAGGATGGGCCCTGGCTGCCAGGCCCTGCCCCGGTAACCCCCATGGGGAGTGTCTGCTGCTTCTGGTGCCTGGCCCCCATAGAGCTGTGCCTTGACACGTGCATGGCTGGCCTTTGATGGCCTAATCATTTTTTTCCTCCTGCTTTAAAACACTGGGAGGTCAAGCAATGCTGATGTCAGCATTCATGAGTTACTGGGAAAATGCTGATGGAGTTGCATGGAACGTGCAAGTTAGAAGAGCAAAGTTTGTAGAGCATTGGTACTGTGCTTTTATTAGACTAACTAAAAATCCCAAACGTTTGGATATACAGTAGCTTTCCTGGGTCTCACCTTGTCTCTCAGTGTCCTTGAGACTGTTCTTGTGCTCCCAAAACTATTGTATATCCTAAAGGAGAATAGAGTCATCTAAAGAGCTGAAGGTTTTTTTCCTGGAGGAAGGTTACTGGGAGCAGTGTTGGTTATACTTTTGCTGGTGAGTTGGAGGGAGAAAGTGGAAGGTTTGCTCATCATTTCGAGTTGCTTTAGTTTGTAGACTGGAAGTGTGAGACTTAAATGCACGACCGAAATTGTGTGGAAAATTGCATAAGAAATACGTTTTGGATGAATGTGATGTTACCCAAAACGGCTTAATGTGTGTTTGTTGGGTTGTTTTTTTTTTTTCCCCTCAGACTGCAGGCTTTGAAAAAATGAGAGAGGAATATTTGTCTTATTAGGGAAAAGCAAGTAGGCTAGCAAAGATGCTTGACTAGGGCATAGTAGAATAAAAAGAGTGTACAGCCTCTTTTTTTAATAGTAGTCCTCATGTGACTGTGTAGTCTTTGTTGCCTTGCCTTCAGAAGCATAAATCAAAACTTGAAACTGGCTAGAAAAGAACAATAAAGGTAGTGAAAAGTAGCAATGGCAATACAACACTAACAAACACAGATTTTCTTTTTATAGTCTTGAAGGTGTCAAAATTCTAAAGATAACAGTGAAAGCCGGTCGTTATCTCCTAGTTTGTATGATAATGTCAGGAAAAGGAATGCTCTTGGAACTGAAGTGCACCAAAAAAGCAGTAACGCTTCTGTGAAGTTCCCAGTTTCATTAATACCAATTTCAAGGAACAGGGTTTGAAATCACTGCATAGATCATACAAGGGAGTTCTCAAGAGCGGGCTGTTCCCCAAGCTCCCATTTGCCTCACTGAGCATTCTAGTTGAGGTAATGGTAAAAACAATAATTAAAAAGTCATTTGTTCTGTAGGATTGGGAGGATTGAGTTGATCCCTTGTGGGGTCAGGAGGATTGTTTTTCCTCAATATGTGAAGTTGCACAATTGATTTAAGCCCATAGTTGTTATTACTTTTTGGTTACGTTTCATTCTAAAGCTGTTAATCAGTGTGGTTGCTCAAATGCAATAAAAATCGACTTACTTGATAGATGTTAGCTTTCATTTAATTGCTGGTTTTTTCTTTTTTTTTTCCTGTTTTCTTTTTTTCCCCTCCAAATAGTTAATTTGTTTGAAGCTTTCAGTCTTGAAGTTACTTCTTGCTAGTTGATCTGGCAATTTCTTAACTGTACTTCCAGTAATACTCAATTTATCAGTGTAGTCAAGATGACAACTCCAATTACTTTCCTTTTGCTCCAGATCACAGTGTAAATGGTGTTGCACAGTTGAAAGTTTCATAGTTTGAGAAAATAGAAGTACTTATTTTAAGTGGGGAAGAATACTGTGCTGCATATGCAGAGAAAATTGCATCTCTTTTTTAGTACTGATAAAAACAACGAGAATAAATCTTGAACTACATTCACACGCTTGCACATGCAGTGCAGACACAGAAGAAATATTTCAAATGGAATGATTTATTTTTTGCAAAACCAGCACAAGGCTTCTAAATCACCTATTTAGTGGGGTTCACTATGAACCACTAATGGGATGTAGCTGTGAAGAAGGGAAATGAAAGCGTGTGATATGTCAGGCAAGGTATTTCCAGTAGATATAAAATTATTAATACCATTGTATTAAGTCGCTGGTGAGAATTCTGTAATTTTGCCTGTAGTTCTTGTTCCTGTTGTTCAAGAAATGTGAATTTAAACTGGCGCAGGTAAAAGTAAAGGCTATGGGCTGATTAGGGCAAAGGATAGTCTGTTTTATGAGAGATTTGGAAGAGCTTGGCTTGCTTAGCCTACAAAAAAAAAACTTAGACTGTGGCCTTTAAAAATGTTGAGGAAGCATCAGGGAAGGATAAGAATTAGTTACGCTTAAGGACAATATTGGCACTAAAACAAAAGCATATAGACTGACCCTGAATAAGCTTAGCCTGGAAGTTCAGAGAGGGTTTCTAATTCTCAGAGGAGGAGGACTTCCGTTTTCTACTAGGTACAAAGATGAGGGACAAAAGAGCGCTATGGTAAAAGCAGACCTTTAGTAGGTTGGTGGATACTCTCAGATGATGTCTGTGATGATAGAAGCAAGGATGGAAGCAAAGGCCCAGGAGCTTTCCTGCAGTTTTGTTTTTGTTCCCGTGCACATATTCATATTGTTATTTCACTGGAGAGAACGAGAAGGGTTAGCTGGAGCACTTTGCTTACCATTCTGGAGACAGTCCTCATATAAGATCCCTATTTGTTGTATTTCTGTTCCAAGACATTGAGGAAACAATGAGTTGATAGTTCCTTTTTTTAAATGACTGTGATCAATATTTTTTCAATTGGTGAGGTATGCCTCATTGGTGTGCCAACATTTAAAGTGAACTTTAGCAAGCTGAAATACTCAAGCTAGTGCAGGCTCTTCCAGACTTTTGAGTTGTGACTCTGCTCTGGCATTGCCACCAACAGTGGTGCCAGTAAAGAGGTATGGGAAGATGCGAGAAGCAGTAGCAGCCTAGGAGGAGAGGCAAGGATGCAGCACTTAAGAAAGTGAAGATAGGGAGATGAGGCATCCCTAGCCTTTCTGGGCAAGAACAGATGAGGTGGGCAGCATCAGCAGGCAAAGATGCAGCTGTGTGATGACGAGGGCAACAGGAGAGGTCAAGGGTGGAGGTGAGAATGTAGCAAATACAAAAGCTGAGAACCCAGGGTTGATAGGACAATCCTGTGAGAGGTACAAAGAAATACACAGGAAGAGAAGAAAGTAGCAGCAGTGAGTCACATCCCAAAGAGCAAAGTGAATGGTAGGATGGATTTGCTTCCTAGTGCACTTGAAGTTGACTCTGTAAAGATTTCAAGAGGATGATATTGCAGATAACAGAAAAATTGTTGTGTGCTGGTGTAGGGATTTGTTCTGTCTTTGCTGAAAAGGTGGGAAGTACATGTGTATTTCGGACTTTCAAACTATTTTTCTGGAATGCTTTCTCCTCTAGATAGTTTTTTCTAAATTTTTTTCTTATTGGGTTCTACCTCATGGCTTGGACTCCCCCCTTTTGTAGGGGAATAGTTGACTTGCTTATCATGCAAACCTTATAATGAGAAACTCTTTGCTGTCAGCTCTGTAGTGGAGGCAGAAGGTTCTCTCTGTAATCGTGTGTTCTGTAGGAAATCTCTATTTAATTTGTGTTTTGTTCTTCCTAAGTTGTATCTCAATGCCATGGACACAGTGCTCATGCATTCATAGTTGTCTGAGATGGCTGTGCTGTGGGCAGTAAAAGCTTCACATGGGCATGTACACCCCAAAATGACACAAGTTACCTCTGGGCAGTCTGGGAAGCCCATCCCTAGCTGCTGTGGGCACCCAAACCTCTATAAAAACTACCAGATATGACTGGCTCTGACAGTTGGAATGTATTGTTTACTTTCAACAAGTTATTATACCAGGGAAAAAAAACAGCCAGACTTGCTGGTATATACAGTCCAAAACAAATCCGCAGTTTTAAGTAGTATAGTCACATTTTTCCTTTTTTTCCCCTGTTCTTGAATGCCTTGCCCGACTTGCCTGAGCATCTCTAGGAAAAAAAAGCAACTTTTGTGTAAGATAGTGATGGCCACTGAGTAAGCAAGAACCGTTTAAGCCTTTCCTTTCCTTTGAGCTCTCCAGTTGGAGAGTTTGAGAAACCAAAAATATGCAGAATTCATACTCTGTATCTTATCAGAGAATAGTGCCAGAAAAACAACACATTGTGTCATGGCTCCTTATGGATGCTGTAATGTCCTTGAAGACATTCCATAGATTATAAGGATGTCTATGTACATATATCTATGCATATGGAAAACCTCTGAAAGGGACCTACTGAAAAAGAATGTTGATTTTTTTTCAATCCACCCTGCACCTATAGGTGTAAGGTCCTGTGCACCTTTAATAGAATTTGCTGAATTAATTTTTGGAGATTCCTGCATATTAATTGTTCTGCTTCTCACTCATGAGTAGTGATCTTCCTTTTAATAACAATAAAAAAGTGACAATAGTTGGCAAAGGCTTTGCTACATTTATGAAAGTACTATGCTAGTCTTTCAGACACTGATATTATAAATTAGGACATGTCCTAATAATTTATTATTGACAGAATGCCAGAAAGATTCAACTGCTTCTAAATGTACAAAAGTGAAGAGGAAAGGAGGAAGACAGTGATGGTCTGTACAAACTTCTTTTGAATATATGAGGTTAAATCAACAGTAAATATTATGTTCTGCATTCTTTTACAGATCAGCTGAGCAATGTGATGCTCTGTCTGTGGATGTACGTGGGTTGTATTGTCAGCATTGTGTGTGTGAGCTCGTATAAGGATGAGCTTATCTAAGGTTATTACCTTATTTAAACAGTTAGACTGTCAAGTTTGAAGATAGGAGTATTTTTTAAAATTGTGACAATTTTTCAAATCACTTTCATTAATCACTGGTTACTTCAGCTTACATAAGAATGTGAGTGAATTATATAATATGATGATTTTCCAGCCTTACAATGCAGATTGCTCTTCCTACCAGAACTGTTCCTCTGCCGTATTGCTCTTCAGGAGTTACATTAGAGTGAGTCTTTAGGACAGGCTCCAGGAAATAACAGAACAGTAATTGACTCTCAGTATGCTGGAAGCAATTGATAGTTGACTGCAACTCTTCTCAGCCTGTTAATACAGATGCCATTTAGTAGTCCTTAAAAGGTGACGGAATTTTGTTTGCTGCTGCCTTTGTATGTGTAACTACTAGCTGTAGCTAGAGGTTTATCTAGCCATATGAGTGCAAAAAATTGCTATTTAAATGTGTTGAACACTGTACACTTATGTAACTTGGCACTTAAGGGTTGTAATGGAGGAAAGTGGTGATAACCTAAGGAATTTGTGAAGGGGGAGTTTAGCATTACCCAAGTGTTGTTTAAGACTGACACTCCTCTGGTGAAGGATGTCATATGATGCCTATCAAAGGAACTGTCATCTTTTTTTATGTTTCATGAAAAAAATGGCACTGCTTGTGTCATTTGGCTGAAATGTGTGTGTCAAATGGCTGAAACCAGGACACTTAGAAGAGTTCGGAAAGTTTATTCTGGGGCATTATGTCTGTGTTGATTCAGGGGGAAGAGTGCCATCTGCAGAATCCTTAATCTTGTCTGTTACAACAGCTCCATCATGCCAGCAGCGCTCAGATGTTGGTGGACAGGCTTTACTCTTAGCTTGTGAGATCTGATGTGCTCAGCCTTTTCTAAGAAAATCGCCTAAAACCTGCTTCAGAGCAGACTGCTTTTCTGCTGTACTAAGAAAACTTAATCTATAAGCTCCTTTCCCCAATATTGTCCTTAAAAAGATTAAGATGCACAACTTTGTCTTTATGTTGCTTTTATTATCTTCTCTAGATTAACTATATGGGAGTTGGGGAAAAGAGAAATAAAAAGGATGTAGCATGGAGATGATAGTCATACTAGGTCAAAGCGTAGAGGGGATCAAAAGTGCAGCTGCTGCCAAGCAAAACAAGCACACACTCCTGCCCAACCAACCAACCAAAAAACACACACACACACAAAAAACCAAGGCAGTAGGCTTTTATTTCTTTCTATGGTGTTTTGTTTTTTTTTTTTCTTGGAGATTGAACTCAGTTACTCTATGCTCTATGTACTGACTATGGCTCTCAGGCAGGGAGAGAGATGTTCTCTTTGCTTCTATGAATAATGGATATCAAAAGTCTCCTTTTGAAGATGCTTCGTTTAGCATTCTTTCCTCCATGTGGGACAATCATCTAGATGTGTGGGCAGGTTCTAACAAATTTCTGTAGGCTTGCATTTAATGTCTAAGCCTCCACTGAGCTATGTTTCCTGAATGCAATTAAAAAAGTTAAATGAAAGAATGAAAGAGACGTTAAATGAAATAGAAGTAGACAACTTTGAACTAGTAAAGCAAAACATAAGAACTGTTTTTTCACTAGAAAGGCAGGATCAAGATACAGTGAAGGATGTATCCTTCATCCCTGAAGATCAGAGATGCCAGGAAGCAAGACTATTTCTGACCACAGTGGCCAGTGATATAACACAAGGTAGCTCTTCACCTTCAGCTCTTCAGCATAAGGTCATGTTGGCAAGATGCAGACAGCCCGTGCATCTTGCCAACACTCACATGATGCTCACAAGCACACTGCAGACTGGCACATAGCAGTGAATATCAGTGGCAGCAGGTGCCTGGAACCTGAGGATTAGAGCACTCTTTCTGTATTTATATAAACACGTCTCCAGTGTTTCTGAAGCATGTAGGAAAGAAAAAGTGCCTGAACATTGTCCTTACATCTCAGCAAGAAGGGCAGAGCTGTGCAAGAACGGGGATCTTCCTTCACGAAGAAGAGATATCGCTGAAATTTTGTAGCTTTCATAGCAACTTGAAATTGGACTTCTAGGGGGCTAGAGAGGAACAGAGGACAGAATCCCAGAGGGTCTGCATGCCTTGCTGTAAAGCTGGGCAGTTGGCGGAACAAGCCCACATGGCACCATGCTTGGTTGGTGGTCTGGCAAATTTGGCAGCCCAGTAGAGAGAAAAAGGCAGAGAATGCCAGGAAGCAGGAAGGCTGCTGGCTCAGCAGCTTAGCCTGCAAAGTGGGGAGCAGGGGGCTCAGGAAGTCTGGGAGTCTGGAGAAGGAGCGGGGCAGTTCAGCTGGCATACAGCTGGGAACAAAGCCCTCTGGGCCTCTCTAGGTAGAGAGGCTGGGAAGTGTCTTCAGCTTTCCTGAGGGAAATGTAGGGTTTTTCCAGTGAAATCAAAGTTTTCATGTGCTGTGATTATTTATTATTAAGGCAAGAAGGAATGCATTTTTTACGATGAAGGTGGTGAAACCCTGGCACAGGTTGCCCAGAGAGGTGGTAGATGCCCCATCCCTGGGAAGCTTTCAAGCTCAGGTTGGACGGGGCTCTGAAGCCTGATCTAGTTGAAGGTGTCCCTGCTTATTGCAGAGGGGGTTGGACTAGATGACCTTTAACGTCCTTTCCGATCCAAACTATTCTATGACTTTTTTTTTTTTTTTTTTTTTAGGTCCCTATTTTCTGCCAAACAAAAATAAGATTGGATTTTAGTGGAAAAATCCTGACCTGGTAGTTCCACGTTTTCATGGCTTGAAGAAGAGTTGTGTGTGTTTATCCTTAAGCTTTGGGAAGGGGTGGATATGCAGCGAGTGTGTTTTTCTTTTATGCATCCCTTTGATCTGTTCATCTTCCTGGCCTACCTCACCTCCATCTGTATGTTTGTTCCATCTGACATGTAGATTTGAGTCTTCTGGGGCTGAGTGGCTTCTCTGCTGTGCCTAGTGCAGTGAAATTTTGATCCAGAATCCCTAATTATTGAGCAATATAATCTTTGACAGTATTTCAGGTAACCTCTGAAAAGTAAACATGTGAGAGGCCTTTTAAATTTTTAGGAAATGTCTGAGAACTTGATCACAGGATGCAATGTATTGAGGCTTTTCTTTTTTCTTCATAGGAAAAACTTGTCAATGATTTTGGGAGATTTCGGTGGTCACAAATTTTTTTTGTGACCCCAAATGGCAGTTTTGTGAGCTGACCTCTGCTGCTGTATCAGAAGTAGTTTCCGTAGTTCCAGTGATGTATTGGTGAAAACATGGGCGAGGCAGAAGTGTGATGATGAGACGGGACTTTTTCAGAATATTTTTGGAACTAGATATGAATTCTGGAGCAAAATCACTTAGGAAGTCAGAGGTTAAGTAAAATGTGTATGTGTAAAGACGTTCTTATTAAAGCATAGAAGATCTCGTCTGTATACTCAGGTATGCGTTTGACTTGTGTCAATTTTGTGCCTTTTAAATTCACAATTAAAGTAAGGAATACCTTAGGAGTGGCATGATTCTCCAACAAATAGCTGCTACATCTTGAGCCTGGAGGTTTTTACTACCTGAGCTCACTTGGATGAAAAGTCTGTATCCTTTAGGCACTTTGTGTGCTGCACATTGTCCATTAAGTGATTTTCTTTATGCATCTATTTTTTAAATTTTAAAGTTGGATGTACTACACAGTGAATGCATGTGCATGAGAATTAGGGTATGTATAAATAAGAACGCATCTGGTCTAATTGGCAAGACTCTGCCTAATGAGTTTCAATAGCGCAAGAGAAGTCTCCAAATAGTCAAATTAACCTCTAATAGTTTTTGAAATAAGGATTGATGGATTCCTGGAAAAAAATCAGTTGCTAGATTATTTTTTAACATAGCTTTTCTTACAGTTATGCAGCTTAATTTACCCAGTAGAAGAATATTTTTCAGTTATTTCTTCTTAAGTGTAATTTTATTTTATGTGAAAGTATAACTCCAACCCAAAGATTCTATGATGATTCTATGATCATAATGGGAAATAGATTATTTTTGCAAAGCTGTTGACAAAGTAAATGATGCTTTAGCAAAGTATGCAGAAGATGTTCCTGTTCTCACTATAAAATGTAAAAAAACCTGGCTACACTGTAGTAAACAAAAAAAATAAACATTAACTACAGCTGTAGACAGAAAAATATTGTATAATGTAAACAAATTATATGCAGTGTGCAGCTATTTTATATGGCACGCAATTTCATCAAGGTAGAGAGGAGATACAAAGTCTTGAAGTCTTATATTGGCCCTACTAAAGCAAATGGTGGTGAGGAGATGAGATTTGGTGTTTACAAGGCCTTCTTTGTTTGCCTGTTTTCTTTCATTCTGTATGTGCACCTTACCTTATGTCCTTAGCCAGTCATAGCTACATCACAGTACAGTTGTGTAACGTGTATGTATATTGGTCAGTTTTTTTCAGGGTGTTCAACTGCCAGCCAAATGCTCCTTCAGGTATATTTAAAAAAAAGATTTCTGAAAATGGTTAAACTACACTGGTTAATAATTTTGTACAGGGTGGGTTTTTTTGTTGTTTTGGGTTTCTTTTTTAATTCTTCTCTTACTTTATGCTTGTGCAGGAGCTAAACTCTTCTGGAGAACTGTTAAAATGATGAGTTCTAAATCTTCTTGAAGACCCTGTCCCGTTTCATAGCCTCAGATGCTATAACCATCCTAAAAAAGTTGGCCTTTGCATAAATTGTCAAGGTTAAGTTATAAATGGAGTGAATAGCAGAAATAATTTATGTGTCTTCTTTCACAACCTATGTAATAACCCAGAAAGAAAACGTAAATGCTCTTAAAATCCTCTAAGACAGTTTTCCTCAGCATTATTTTGGCTCTTATGTTAATTGGAATAATAGGTATAGAATTTTTAGCCTGTAATTTTGGTGGTACCTTTCAAAATACTACATTTATTTTCATTTTGCTAGTCGGCACTTGGCAAAAGCTTTTCATCTCTCATCACATTAAAAAATAAACCAACAATCGAAGCAGTCGGCAGGAAACAAAACTTCAGAGTTGTACATCTTGTTTTATACTTCATGGGTTCTAAAAGTTGGTATAAATGCGCTAATTGTGAAGGAAGTGTGCCTGTGACCTTTACCTGGACCTCAGATGACAAGACATGGACTTAAGTAAACTTTATTTTCCAAAGGGGTGAGAATTTTACTTTTGCTATTTCTTATTTCTCTTTACTTAGACTTGTTACAGTCATCAGCATCAAGACTCTGAAATGCTTAGCTCAGCATACAGCGGGTCTGAAGTTAGCTGTACAACTGCCACCTTGATGTTAAAGCATCCCGTAGCAGCTGTGAGTTGAGCCTAGGATATTGATCTGTCAGATCTCTGCATCTCCTTGGCTCTTCTGTCTTTATGTGGATCTTATGTGGATCTCATCCGCATAATGACCATGTATTTATTATGATGATAACTTTTACAGTATGTTGTTTTTTCTGGATTCTAGTTCAATGACCACAGTATGACTATACCTTTTTTTTTGTTTGTTTTTTGACAAATTGCAGGGTAGTCCAGTGAAGTTTGTAGTACTCAAGGACAATCTTTGACTTTAAAATAAGTAAGATGACTCTAAAATAAGTGATTTTTTTAAAAAACCCCTGTAGTACTGTTATAAAACTTTATAGTTTAATCAGTAAAGATGTTAACATAAAACTATGAAAGCACATAAATCCATGTAAGGTTCACACTGAAAATCTAGGGAATTTTGCTTATCTTGGCAGTTGTTTTCTGCTCATTTATCAGTAGCAGATGTTACGTCTGGGTGGAGCAGGCCATTTTTTGCCTTAGCTCTTGATTTGTGGTAGACATTTTTAGTATTATTTGCTTAGAATGGTACTTTACAGTCAGTATGTATTTTTAACATGCCTGGTCATGAAATGTCACCTGTAGCATTATTTTGTAAGAAAAAGGATATTTAAACCAAAATCATTCAGTATGAATTTCAATTCACTCTTTATATGTATAACCAAGTCAAAACTTCAGTACAGCCTTGTGTGTCATTTGTCTCTTCCAATATTTTATGACACTCTATATTTTTAAGAGTAATCACCTTGAGAAAGAAACCATCTTTTTCCTTGGAATTTAAATAGCCATTAAGTATATGTGCCTTAATTTTCCTGTGTTGTATGCATGCTTTTCTGGGTGTACAATTATGCTGATAGTAAGGTACTTATCACAGTACAATTTATTCCTAAAGTACCAGAGATAAATGTCACTTTTATAATTTTATGTAATTTTCTTACTGTAGAAAATTACATTAAAGTAATTTCATTACCTCAATGATGTGAGTAGGGATGTACTCTTTCACATGAAAGCTGCAACCCTTATGGCAGCTGTTAAATTACATATAGTTATGTACGGTAATCAGGATAAAAGGAGTGAGTTTATCGTAGAAAAGAAACAGTCATTCTAATCTCTGATCCTTTAACTTTGTACTTAATGACCCTTCAGTTACTTCATTCCTACACCCTTGCATGGCACTGTCTTGGTCCTGTAGAGACTTAAGTGTGCTTAACTTCATGCAGGAGGGACTCCTCTGATGCTGCTCAGACTTCATACATGTAAACGCCTTTATAACCCTTTGCAGGACCCTTTACTGGGAGTTGCTGCGGGACTCCTTTCTCTTCTTTGAGCATTCCTGATTAAAGCTGTACAATTCCGCTTACCACAGGATGCAAGTCATTAGGAGTTAATATTTAAAATAGCTTCTTATTGGGCCATCTAAACTCTGCAGGCCTAATGAAAGTAACCGTGCGATTATCAGTCTCGTTCTTGTCCTGCATCACGGTCTATAATCTCCTTATTGTTTTGTACATAATTGTGGAATGGCACCTAAGTTACATGACCAACCCCTTTAAGAGGGGATCTTGTTCTGTTGGCTGTTGGAAGGAAACAATGTGTTGCCCAGCACTATATGTATTGCTGCTTTCCTGAAGGTCTTTGTTTAGGTGGAAAAAACGTTCCTAAGCTGAAGATGTGTTTGTAGTGTATGTTTGGGATGCCCTGAATATTAGCGTTACCTGATAGTGACTTCTTCCAGTATATGAATCTGATTCTGTGACATAGAATTAAATTAGTATTACGTAATTCCCTTATTTTCCCTTTTCCCTTAAATAGTCTGCTGACTTGAAATTTCTATTCTAAAATTAATTGCAGTTCAAGGGAAATTTTTCATCTGACTTCTAAGCAAAAAACTTTTTGGCAAGTAGTGTTCAACAGCGTCAGATGTCTGTAGTATTTAGTAATATTTGCTGAAAGAATTTGTAATTGTTCAGGGGGAAAAATAATGCCACACAGCAGTAATCTGAATACAAACACAGTGGAAAAACTAGTTGTCTTAAATTCTTTACATATACCAAGTTACTAAGTGCATTATTGCTTTTAATTGCTGCTTGTGTCCAGTTTAATTCCTAGAAGTTACTTTTCTTGTCCAAATCTGCAAATGGGCAGCAGAGCTACTGAGGGTAATGCTTAAATGTTTTGTCTTAACTACATCTACTTGCAATAAGGCTGCACCTACATAATTTTTCTGTTCATCAATATTCAGTTACAGTATTTTGCAATAAGTATATGCGTGCATTTATTGCCAGAAGCTGTCTGCCTTTCCTTTATTCTTAAGGTGAACATCTAAGGAAAGCCTGTGTTTTGTCTGTTTTCTTCCAGTTTTGCCTTGTAGAGGGCATATGACTGTACTCAAAGCCTGCAGTGAGCGTTCAGCATCTGAATGTATTTGTGTCAAACGGCTGCAGTGATAATAGGCTGCGGATGATGCAGTCTGCATTGCTAAGTCTTCAGGGAGCCTTGCTCTGATAAACCAGGCTTCGTTCCACTGCCGCATTTCAAAGAGCAAAGGCAGCAGAGATGAGTGATGTTAGAGCCCCAGATTAAGTTAGAGAGATGCACAGTGTATGAAGGGGCTTTTTGGTCCATGACTAAATACACAAGTTTTCATGCGTGTTTCTCTGTGTAAGTAAATAAATGTTAATATTTTGGAGAGTCTTTCCCCCCCCGCGACCCCCCCAGTCCTTGCAGCTTTAATCCAGGTTCAGTAGCAAGGCTGTCAAACAAACTTCTCACATTTTCACAGTGCGTCCCACCTTTACGAAATATTTGTTGCCATGAAGTAATTAACATTTTTACACTATGGCACTGATCTGGAAAGATGTACAAGGAAGAAACTCAGTTAAGTAGGTTCTTATGTGATGGTTTTCAGCAATGTTCTAATAGTCTGATTACTATTACAAGGCTTGACAAGTAGTTTTAACAGTAATTATTTACATAAACTAGAAGATAGCCTGCAATCTTTGAAATATTTAAGTAGTCTCATATAATTTCAACTTGTACAGTATGATACTTAAGACCTTCCTCACTGCACTGGAATCAACAACGTTGCTGCTGTGAGGGCATTAAAAATGTAGCGTTGCTACAGTATTGCTTTATTTAGTAATGACGCTAGAAGCAGCAAAGCCTTTATCCTGCTTTCCTTTCCTTGTATTTGAATGTACTATGAATTCCTGTTGCTTTTTTTGCTATTTTCTGCCAAGAAGCTGACACAACTCGTATAATGAAGAAACGTAATGCAAATCTGTCGAACTTCAAATAACTAGCTGCTAGAATATGGATAGCATTGGATCTGAAGTTAATTTGTCTGTTCCTTTGCTGCTCTGCTGAGTAATTGTCTGGGATTGCCACCAGCGAGGCTTAGCTTCTGGCTGTAGCTGTGTAGGATAGGTAGTGAGCTGGAGTAGAGGTACAGTCGGTATGTTAAGTGTTGAGAGATCTTGACCTTTTCTGGGCGTTCCCTATTTAAATAAAACTTGGTGGTGTGCAGAGAGAGAGGTATTTTCGTTCTGCAGTCTTATTTATAAAAATTGGGTCTCAGTTTCTGAATGAGGAGTGGTAGCACCAAGTACTAATTGCCACTGCTACAAACTTTGCCTCAGCACTTCTGTCCTTCTCCAAAGAAGTGTCTCTTCTTTCCTCTTTTAGCTCTCCCAGATGAGATGTAGACAGGTTCAGAGCCCAGAACTGCCCGCTTGCAACTTAACGTGATCTATAGCTTGTCGGCAGGAGCTGGGTGCGGGTAGCTTAGTGTGCCTTTAACAAATACTAACTTGTTTCAACCTGAACTCCTTGACCGTGTGGTTTGCCACAGTGTATGGGGACATCAGTGTTCCTTTTATGTAGCTCTTGGCAGCGTGAAGAAGTTCGGAGCTGCAGAAGAACTTTTATTAGTACATTTAGCCCTTTGTTGGCCGGGTGTTTTGTTGCTTCAGCAGAAAACAGGAATTTAAAAGACTTGATTTCTGAACAGGTATTAAGAAAATACAGTTTTTGACGGCCTTGCTCCTAGTGCTTTTGTTGGAATAAGGAGAGAAGTGAAACTTAGCAAAAAAGATATTTTTTTTTTTCTTCTTTGTCTCATTGTGTTGTAAATATTTGTATTTTGCTAGCAGAATCAGATCAAGCAAACTGTACCTGTGGTAAAATCTATAGCAACCATGGACTTTCAGAGCTGTATTTCATTTTCAAGAAATAAATCTTGAAACAGTAGCTATAAAACTCCTTGCTGAATATTTGGGTTTTTCATGGTTTCCCTTGAACATTGTCCAATTGTTTTTTTTATAAGTCTGAATTTTTTTGCTTGTGATTTTCTTTGTAGGGAGACTGTGAAAATTATGAATCAAATTTACATAAATTTAAAAAGTATTGGTTTTCATGTGTATAATATTTAGGAATTGATTTTGTTTGATACAATTATGTCCACTAGCCTTTTACCTTGATTATGCGCAGACTGGTGTATCAACTTAGCAAACTAGCAAACGTGGCAAAATCTACTTTTTAGGTTGGTTTATGTTGTTGCAACTAAGTGAAATTCATCCCCCGGCTATTCCTTACAAATATGTTACATAAACACTTGCTGCTCTTAAACTGACAGAGGTGCAGACTTCCATTAAATAATTTATAAAATTCTGCTGTATGGTCAAAAGTGTAGCATAGACGATGAACAGACGTGACAATATCGATAGACTTTATACTCTTTAAAAATCTCTCCATAACTTTAATATCTATGAGATGCAGTTTTGTTGCAAACTTCATTCTGTCATCTCCTAATGACAATTAAAATGTCAACGTGACCAACTGTTTGCCTTCAGCACGTTCCTTGCGTAAGAAACAAGTGAATTCTGTTCTTTTACTGCTTTTGTGAAATTGCCGAGGTAGTACAATGGAGATGGAAAGGAGCAGTGGAATCCAAACACATTTGTATACATATGTATTGGGGAAAAAGGAGTATGTGGGCTCTTAGTCATCCAGAGTCTCTGAATATACGTTTGCCATAATCAACACAACACAGTAACAGTGAGTTAGCTTAAGGTCCTGGGTGGTAATTCTAATTGCTAACAGATCAAATCTATTACATCTGGGTCTATGTTTCTTGAAGAAATAAATAAGAATGTATCCAGTAAATGGAAGAAGATTGTGCTCATTACCTCTAATTTGGACCAAGGTTCTCTACATGGTGTTCTACTTAACTTGGTTTTTTTTTTTTTTTTAGTATGCCAATGATGGGGTATGGAAAGTCTATGGGGTTACATGGAAGTAGGTGAAACTTGGAAAAATTGATAACCAAAACTTAAAAAAAAAAAAAAAGAAATTTAATAAGATGCAGATGCTCTGAGCATATTCTTTTTTGCAATGCTTATCTCCAAAAAATACAATTTCTTTCTGAAGAAATATTAATATAAATTCTTACTAGGGTATTTGATCAAAAGTGCAATATATGAAAAAAAGCAGAGATGAGTAATCATCTCAAATTATGCAGTAAATAAGTCAGAGGTTTTTTTGTCATGGTTTTTAAAGGAAACGAGCAATGTAACAAATATTTGCTTGTCACTTCAGGGGATATATTTTTAGTTATTAGCTGAGACTCTGTTCAATTGCTTTTTCTCTGCTTTCTGACTTCTGGTATTTGTTGCTTTCAAAGCCTGTATCCAGAGGGTGTGACAGCATCATGATGAACATTAACAGAGCAAGAGGTAGTATAACATATTTTGGGGTGTTATAGATTATGTGGCCATGAGGAACTATTGTAATTTTGTTGTCTAACCTTTAGGTTAGCACAGAAATTAAAACATCACTGACTAAACTCCATCCCAGATTGCCTCTCTTCTTTGAAGTGAACAGAAACAAAACCTCTAGTCTGAGTATTTTGTCCTAATTCTGATAATTGAGCCTATATAAGGTTATAAATAAATGTTAAATATGAATAAACATTTAGAGTGAAATTGTGCTGAATAGTACTTAATATATGTGCTCTTTAAATTAAATTCTGAACAATGAAGCCCTATGGAAGTCTTTTGCACATTAAATACAAAGACAGGAAAATAGAGTTTTTATTTAATCTGAACAGTTTGTGTGATTGCTTACTGCTTTTAGTATTTTTGGTTTTGTTTGTGGTTGTGTCTCCCCCCCCCCCCGTTTTTTCCTGCTGCTTTGTGCTGCCAAATGCTTTTTGCCTTCTTTTTCTAATTCAGAATTCTCTGAAGTAAAGGTCAGGCTTTTTATGAGCGGTATGTATCCTGCATATCACCTATTCAAACTTCAAAGGCACCACTGATGTGTTCCCAGGTTAAACAATGGATAAAGTGTAAGAATAAGTCTAGGATCTTAAATTAGATATGACTCTGTATTAGACATAAAATATTTAATTTATATTTCATATTTAAATCCTATACATAAAGTCACTTAGAAATTCAGAAGTGAAGAAGAGAGAATTGTTGAAGTACTCAGTGTGATGCCTTTCAAATTGAAAGTGGTAGAATCCATATTAGAAACATTTCATTAACAAGCTTTAAAGCTAATAATTGATTCTGTGCCAGTTCATGTGAGCAAGAGTTGTTTAAAATTATTGCAGTGGATTCAATGTTTACTCATGATTTGATGAAGGTTACTCCACAAGAAGGTTCTATCTTCTGCAACAAAATCTTGTCTTTATTAAAAATAAGCTGTCATATGGCTAGCTAATACTTTGAAATAAAGGATAAATGCAAACTGGATACAGCATTTCCTTTGCTACCTGTTGTGAATAATCTGTGTGTTACATTCAGGTACAAAGATTGTCATCTTATGGCCATCTTGATTTTTCCTTTTTTTTTTTTTTTTCCCCCCCCCCCTCTGTCTCCCTGGGAATGAGGTAAATGCATGAACTCTATGGGAAGACAGACTGAATAAGATGCTATGTATCACTTAAGAATGGCCACATATTTCACTTTATTTTAGATGAATCAAAACAGAGGTTGTGTGGATCTCCAGAAGGGTTAAACAGCCTGAGGGACTGTAGTGTGATGGCAGATGAAAGTTAACAAAGAAACAAGTGAGAGACTGTTAATGACTCAGAGCATGTACTTTTATGTGTAAGGACTCCTAAGTGGGGAGGTTTTGTCAGGAAACATGCTTTAGATTTTTCTAGTTAGTTTAGTAAAGAAGATTATCTAGTACACAGAAACCAATAAAAGGGCAAATAAGAAATACTAGAAAAGAAGTGGAAAACGACACAGAAAACTAGTGATTTTTGTGAGACTGATTATTACCACTTCAGTACAGTGTTAGTGAAAGAAGTTCATGTGAAGATACAAAACAACTGCTGTAATGACAGAACTTCAAATGCAGACAAAGTGCCTGATGTATAAAAGATAATTTGGCAAGGTTTTAAGGACCTTAGGACCTTTTCTTTCTTGATGAGTATAATATATTGAGGTTAAAATGCTTTGCATGAATATCCCGTAGCATTTTTGCATTCTAGTAAAGAAAAAAATTCTAAAGACTTAATTGGATGAATTATGCAAAGTAATGAAACATATAGTAAAGGCTGGTCAGATACTACCCTTGGTATGTTGCTTAATATAAGGTGCAGATGCATGGAATGTTACTGCATTGTAAATTTAAATATAGCAATCCTTGCTGCAGGTGCAATAGAGCTGGAGGTGTTTGCAGTGTAAAGAAATTCAGACAGTTTTGTGAACCCCAAATCTCACTGTGGTGGCTTAGTTGCTGGCCAGCACCAACCCAGCCACTTGCTCACTCTCCACCCTGAATGGGATGGGGGAGAGAATTGGAAAAGCAAAACCAAGAAAAAACTCGTGAGTCGAAATAAAAGTTTTTAATTAAAAAGTGAAGGAAAGAGGTGGGACACTTCCCCCCTGCAAGTGATGCAGAGGCAATCGCGCTATCTCCCAGAAGCAGCCTGATGCCCAGTGAGTCTCCCGGCAGTGGCTGCTCTGGAAGGTCTGTCTCCCAGTTTTTATTGCTGAGCATGATGTTCCGTGGGATGGAAATTCCTTTGGCCAGTTCTGTTCGACTGTCTCTGCTGTGTTCCCTCCCAACCTCTTGACCATCCCTAGCCTGCTCGCTGGGGTGTCAGAGACACCTTGACATTGTGCAAGCACTGTTCAGCAATAGCTAAAACACTAGTGTGTTATCCCCACGCTGTTTTTTGTCACAAATGCGGAACACGGCACCTTATGGGCTTCGGCAAAGAGAATTAACTCTGTCCCAGCGAGACCCACTATAGGCACTGACCCATCTTAGACACTTCCGAAGCATGCTTTCTGTAGTATATAAATGCTGAAAGTAGTGTGTATAGACTTGTTAACTAAGGTCTCCGTTCTTTAATTGTGTTTGTAAGGAGTAGGACATTCATCTTACTGCTGCAGGTTCTGCATAAGTTGGGACTGCTTATAGGAAAAGTCTCAGAATCAGCTTTACAGTGTAAAATCAGTGACACTCAATATCTCTTGTTACTTTTTCTGCTGCATTGCTGTCTACAAGATGGTGTAACTGGTCAGATGTCATTATATAAGCTTCAAAGCACTTATATTTTACAAAGTATTTTGAAATTGAATTGATTCTTGCATGGAAGAAAAGTATTACAATTAACTTGAGAAACTGAACCTCAAGCAAACTGTCTGAAGCTTTATTTCATATCTGCTCAACTTCTGTCATATGTTTTTAAAACCTACAAGAGGTGGAATTATGTGGGGAAGTAAAATTTTATAGTGAAACCATTACAGTCAAACCTATTGTAAATCTCTGTTAGGGGTTAATTGTCCATTGTTTCCAATTCCCTTTCTCAAATGTTTTGATCTTA
Source organism: Phaethon aethereus (assembly GCF_964289735.1). Taxonomy (NCBI): domain Eukaryota; kingdom Metazoa; phylum Chordata; class Aves; order Phaethontiformes; family Phaethontidae; genus Phaethon; species Phaethon aethereus. The sequence continues at coordinate 86,054,012 of NC_138576.1, forward strand.
TTCAGAAAAGACATTGTGGAATAATGCCTTGTCTCTTAATACTACTTTCCAGGTTTTTTTTACCCTCTTAGGATAGCATTTTTAGCTATTGAGTTCTCACCTTCTGAAACTTTGACTAGATATGTGTGAAATGAACCTGATTTTCCTTTGCATCAAACTAGTTCCAAGTGAACGTACCTCCAACTGGAGTAAATCAGGGTGGATGTCTGCAGTGTTCAGGTCAATAAAAGAGCAATTTGGAGTCCTTTTTCTAAATCTGAACTTGCCTTTTGATTTCCTGCATATTTCTGCTCCAGTACTAGTGTTAACCGATCAGTCGCATTAAGTTGGGTTTTGTGCTAAAAGAGGAGAAAGTGAGGTGTGTGTGGTTTTTTTTTTTTTTTTTTTTGAAACTTACCATTCCTTGTCACACTTGAGCTTTACTTTTGACATGCTTAAGGACAACTTATGCCTGGACATGAAATTTCCAATGCTAAGACCTTCAGAAGTTAAGAATTGGTTTGGGTTCAATGCCTTCATTAAGCAAAGCTTCAGACAGTAACTGAGGATTTTGCTCCAGGTGTCGTGAGCCGGAGCGAGCCTTCCAGTGCTGTAAGAAGGATGCCAGGTGAAGAAACACACTGTGGGGCACAATATGGGTGTGAATTTCCTCCTGAGCCTGAGAAAGATCCTCCAGCTAGATGGCATGTCCTGCTGAAGACTTTTTTGGCTTTTTAGCAGACATGGTGGTTAGAGGGGTAGTTGCTGGCTCTGGAAGGGACGTGACATTTCACAGTGAGCAGTTATGCTTGCCCCACTGCTTGGAGTAAAACTTAGCTTCCTCTTATTGGGCTGTGACTTATCCAGAAATGATTAGAGAAAACAAGTGACAAGTGTGTGTTTGTTTGTTTGTTTGTTTTTAAAAAAGACTGTTTAAGATACAGTAAAGACAGCATGATATGTGGCAGTTGTAAAGTCAGGGAAAAGCCCCCTTAGTTACTGGTATTTTCTCTGGAATTTGCAGGAAGTACAGTCAAGAATGAATTTTAAACCTTTTTTTTCCCCTCTTCTGTTTAGAAAAACAAAATTTTATTGTTAGACTATCTTGAACTTCCCTATCACATTTTTGTTTGTAATTTCCAAGCATAGCTTAGAACCAGCATTTTATGCTAGGTTACCCTGGCATGATGCTCTATATTCTTAATAAGTTTTCTTCATTACCTATTTTGCAAATGAATATGAGGCAAAGTAATCTTTGCAGAAAGACATAATACTTTGTATTTTAAAAGCTATTATGAGTAGCTGCTAACATAAGCATTGACAACATTTAGGAGAAATAAAATTGCTTCCCATACGCAGAAAACTGGCTGCTACCCACATGTCTTTTATCAGGGGACATGATGTCTGATTAAAACAAAGTAAGTTTTCTCTTCTCTTTGGAGATTGACTAAGAGCCACAGTTGAAATACCCAAAATAATTTTCCAGGGATAAATTGCTTATTCATGGTTTAAGCTTAATTGTTGTGTAGGACTTTTCTAATAAAACATAATTATTAAATAAGTATGGTTTAGATATACTAAGAATATTCTTAGAATATCCGTTAGATGTATCTTAAAGGACATCATAAAGGATTTAGTTTATGAGAATGAAATGAGTATGTGAAGGAAATGATGGTTTTTCATTAGTCAACATATCAGTTGCTAGTCTTGTTCTTAATTGTAATAGCTTCCACTGGGAGACTATGATTTGTGGAATTATACAAATGTGCTGAACTATGACCTTCTTGAAAGTCATATTCTTTGTCAAATGATGAGAAATAAAGCAACTGATTTAATTAATACATTAATTTTTATCAAGTTTTCACTGAAATAGATTCTTGTTTACTCCATTTTCATTCCAGATCTGAAGAGCCAGAAGGCGCTGCAATAACAGATGAGGATATAGTGTGCATTTATGTGTATGACTTTTGTGTAGCTAAATAGAAAATACATAATCTTTTGAGGGAGAGGGCAGCAGGAAACAAGGGATTTTTCTTGGTGGACTTAAAAGCACAAAATCAAGTCATTTAGGTGCTTATGAAAATCCTACTCTTCAGTGCCAGACTTGGGTTGAGATTTAGAAAAAGCTGGGAGGGTGGGGAGTCGGTAATGCTTTCAACCTTCTGTTCTTGGAAATAATCACCTATTGCAGTAATCAGAGGGGAAGGGAGAGGAAAGAAACTGTAAATCCCTTACAACTTGCTAATCCTATCATTGTTAAAATTATATTTAATGCCTGTGGAATCCTAACAGAGTTTTACTGTGTGCCATTTGAAAGACCAAATGTTAATTCCAACGGGTATTTTTTAGGGAGAGGCATATATATATTAATGTTAAGGCAAATGATGTTAAAAGCATAACCACTTCTGTTTAATCAAAATGCTTTGGCAGAGTCAGCCTGAAGTTCCTAATTGTCTCTGTGCTAGTTAAGAACAATTGCTTTTGTTGTGTCTTGTGTAGGTAGGCTCTTGTGCCTGCTCGTGCTGGAGAAAGGAGGCCAAAAGTAAGGAGTAGTGAAGATCAATCATATACACAAAGTCTTATTTATTTTAGAGAGAAGAAAGAGCCTTAATGAAATGTATTTGTTACTGTTATTCTAATATTTAGATCAGATAGTACACTAATTCGCTTTAATTCCAGTTGATGAATTTCTTCAGTCTTGAGCATGTGGGCTGTTAGGAAAATTGTTTGCCTGAAGCACCTTTGTTAAATAAGGAAAGACATAGATAATGACTTTAATCTTGACCTTAACTGAAGGGAATAGCATTTTTCCCTGTTTTGGGGCCAGTTTGTGGAATCATTGGAGGATGCAGGCTACAAAGGCATTAAAGATTTTATTTTCCAGATATTATTCACTGTAATGAGGAATCTAATTTCTTCTTAGCCTATTAACTACTTTTTAGCTACTTTTATTAAGATTTCCCCTTTGCATGTGTCAGTAGTACCTTCAAGTCCTCTAGGTCCCAAAGAGCTTTAGGAATTTCTATTTCTAATATACATTACAAATGAAAAAAAGGATTGTTTTAAATTTCCACAAGTGCACACTGTTCTTTAGGGAGAGTTTACAGCTAAAATGAAATTTCGTAGTCTACCTACTAAATGTTGCTATCATTTCCCTGAAAAATTGCCAATCCTACTGGGTGGAATTAATTTTATCTTGATGGTAGGCATTGAAAACAGATCAGATAAATTGCACCCTACAAGGGTCTGTTTTCCTTGTTCTGATGAGAAGATGAGCTGCATGTAACTAACTCAGCTGTCAGTATCGACACCAGGGTTGTCTGCAAGATTAATTTCATCCACTTTGATTAAATTGGGGTGAGGGAGGTATCTTTCACAGTTCTTATCCCAACATTCATTGATTTTATTTAAAACCCTCAATCTTCTTTTTAGAGGGGACCATATATAGAAGGTTTTACTGCAAGATGTGTGTGCCCTTGTCCTGCCACTTCTTGTATGAAGCCTTTTTTTCTAGCTGCTTTTGTTATGAGCCAGGACTATAATGTTTCAGGAGTAATACATACAGAGAAAGAGAAGTTGGTCCCTGTATCAGAGGTGTCTAAATTTAACAAAAGGAAAAGAAACAATGGACAAATAAAGATGGAGATGTTCTTGTTGAACGACGTTAACGTGATAATGATCGTATTGTGCCAACACTCTGATATTGTTGAATTTTGGTACAGACTTTTTTGTTTTGTGTAGAAAAGAGATTTGCTGAAAGCTGGGCTGAATGTCTAATTGTAACATAGCTGTTACTACTAGGAGACCAAAAAAAAGAAGTAAAAAATCTGTAGCCTGTTTTGGAGTGGAAAGCCTGGTGGTTTTGTTGAGTAGTGGTTTTGTTGAGTCTTGTCTCAAATGGCTGGTTTGGGGTGATCTGATGGGATGTGTTGTTGAATACTTTCCTGAATACTGTCTTGTTGCAAGCCAAGGCAGAGGATGTGCTGTTGGACACTCTTTCCAGCAATTGTCATGAAGGGCCGTGGATAGCAAAGCAAGCATGTTACAGATTAGATGGTTTTCTAAGGTCATAATATGCTTTCAGGGATAGTTTGGAGGTGTGCCAAAAGGCTAGCAAAAGTCTAATGGAGTAGAAAGTTTTATTAGGAAAAGACCATAGTTATAGCATGCTAAAAAGCTATTGCTTTATCTTCTTGAGCTTTCATCGGGATTCCTTTATTTGAAGCTGTCATTGCATGAGGAAGCGAGTAAGAGTGAGTTTTATGGAAGCCTCTGTGTTTAGGTTTCAGAGAGAGCTACCTGCCTACAACTTCCGCTGACATTAGTTGCACCTACAGGTGCCCAGTACTTCTGAAAACCAGACCTTATGTCTTGTTTGTTTGTTTTGCAGTTTTTCTTAATCTATCTTAAGAGTAACCATGCGCCATGAATCTGACTTCTAGGTTGCTGAAAACAAACAAAACTCAGAAAAATACAAAGTTGCCTTTAGATTAGGGGGGAAGAGTTGGCGGACAGTGTTTTTATGCTGGTTTTGTATCTCTGTGGTAGCAGACAGTAGAAACCCTGCCTGAAGTGGGGAGACTTGGAAATATGCATGTGGGTGTCTTGGATTTGAATGCACTCCCATAAAAACAAAAAAAAAAAAGAGGAAAAGCTCCCACCTGCCTGCAGTAGCGTCCCCTGAATACAGGCTTCACTGATGCCGGAGGGCATTAATAGACTTTAGTCATTCTGACTTAGGGCAGAAACTTAGAAAGGTTCACTTGGTGTCGGTACTCCCTACCTGAGCAGAGCACAGCTCAAAAGCCAGCGCAGGCCCCGAAGGCGACAGTCCTGCTCCCCCCTCCTGCCCTCCTCCTGGGTGCTGCTGCGAGGATTCAAGCGCCCATGTTGTGAAGCAGATTAAGGTGACTGCCGTCCCTTAAAACTGGCCGTTGTTTCCGTTTTGTCAGCGGGTTATTTCCAGCCTGATGCTCTCCTGCCCCACGGCTGGCGGCCTGGAGGAGGGGGTGCCAAGGGATGGGATGAAGGGGAGGGAGTGCCCAAGGGAGGAGTGGGGCTGCTGGAGGAATTGAGGCCCCTGCTTCTTTTAGTGGCACCAATTTAACGTGAAATCATGTTTATTTGAAGCTGTCATTGCATGAGGAAGCGATTAAAATCATTAAAATCTTTTAATGCCTGTTCTAACAGACAGGTCTGCTTCTGATAGGACCTCTTAATCCTCAGTCATGCTACCAGTGCTTGGAGAATCGCTTGGAAGATATTCTAATATTATGTTATGTTCCAGTAAACTGTTTATTTTGCCCTTAAAATTAAGGGGCAAAAGTCGGAGCATGGCTATGGCCCTGTGCTGCCAGTGGGGTTGGTTATCCTCTGATCCTAGCATGCTGTGTAGATTTACTCCCACAGGTATAGAAGCACTGAGGGAATTCAATATTGCAGCATTCGCTTCCTGCATGTGATTAACTAGATTATGATCTGATTATTTAATTATTTGTTAGTATGATCTATGCTATTCCATTGCATGGTAGCTAGTGTTCATATTAAAAATAGCAAAGTCAGCCACAAAATCTCAGAACAGCTGTATGGTTGGTATTTTAGCTAGACAAAGGCCATTTCTTTTCTTTAAGTTTTGAAAAATTAAAGTTATCTCACGTGTAACCCTATTAAAGTCGATGCAGGATATACTTCAGATAAATTTATCTCTGTCCCTGGTGGTTTGAAAAAGTATAGTAATAAAATATTACCACAGCTCAACCTATTTGTAAGTGTATGTGAGGGCTCCAATGTCAAGCTTTTTAATTTATTTTTAAGTTTTCATCAATAATTAAACAAATGGAAGGGAAATTCTTGGAATTCAATAAAACTGTTGGTCCCTTTTATTTTTGCACCAGCTACCTCACTTTTATTTTTCTGCTGAGTGTGGGCATGTATTTGCAAAGTAATATACATTGTGCTGTGTCATCTTGTTTTGAAGGGTAAGACTGGCAATATAAAAAGAGTAGATTTTCTGTCTGCTTTGGTCTTGAAGAAGAAAGAATCCTGGTTCTCTTCCTTCCTGTGCTACTATGATAAGCTCAAAGAACGCAAGTGTATACTTGCTAACATAAGGTGAGTTTAAAATGCATAGCACTGCATATTAATTTTGGAATTTTAGAACATATTTGCAGTAGCTGATCAGTCATGGCCTTTGAAAGGTATTTAGGTTTTTTAATTGCATAGCTTACATTTCAGAGGTTTATGTTGTGGGACCACTGCTCTTCCCTTTCAGTTGCATACAAGACTTCTGGCAATTCTAGCAATTCTGTACATGAGAAATTTATATGCAATATATCTATTCTTTAATAAGCTTTTAGCTTCTTTGGAGTCATTGCAGAGACATGAAGTGATTCTCAGGGGTACTAGCTGAGGTTCTCCAGTGGTCCCTTTGTGGTCCTGAGGAACACCTGGTTAAGGCTATTGGAGAGTAAGTAGGGAGTAACAGGTTAGTAATGTAGGGTTACAGTGCTTGGCAAAAGATCATGGCTTGATGATTGAGTGTGTCTAATTTTCTGTGAAAACCTGGCCATTTCTCAGAAATTGGACAACTGATCTTCTTTCTCAGTTTCTCCATTTTGTAGCTATACACAATGGCTTTAGAGTTAAATTCAATACCATTATATTTTCTTTTTGAAGTGCATGGCAAGTTAGAGAATTTATGCAAGTACTGGTTATTTAATATGAGAACATTAATTTTAGACTGTTTTTAATGGAGGACCCTGGCATATAAATTATTATATAAATTATCAGTGCAATTCTCCACTCTGCTGTTTGAGGTGAACAGCAAAATGACAAACGTTTTAGATTAGGATGGTGAAATATACTTGACAGAGAGAAGTGGAACATTTCCATCCATCGTGGCTTTCTCTCTTTTGTATGAATGATATTGAATTTGACTTGATGCTTGTTCACTACCTTTGTCTATTAGCTTTGTTTTTTTTAAGGTCTTGACACTGCTTTTATGCAGGTTTTCCTTTTGACAGCTGAATAGTGACATCTGTCTGTTTCGTTGTTAAAAATAATTTTGGACAGATGCTTTTTCCTAGAATAAACTGCAACATACGAATGTTGGGGACTAGGGAAGGAAAACGTAATAGCTAGTAGTTAATATTTCTTGATTAGTATTCTCTTTTTCCACTGTACCCTACAAGCTACTCTGCCATGCATTTATTGGTACAGACACAATTTCCATGATCATCTACATGTTTTGCATTTAAAGTGAATTTAGTTTTTATGAAAGAGGAATTTTGTCCTTATTGATAGAAGTCTGAGTATCCTACAGTGTATGTGGATTTTTTTTTCTCTATTTCATGTGCCACTGCTCTTCCACTGAGAAACCACATGTAAGAATGAAAAATAATTTTCTTGGTGGTTGGTGGGGTTTTTTTTGTTGTTGTATCTGATTATTTGTTTTGGAGGGGGTTTGGGGGTTGTGTTTCTCCCCTCCCCTCATTGGTTTTTTGTCTGCTTGAAGACATTGGCATCTCAGTTAAGGTTACTATCAGGAGTACTAATTGAATTTAACTACAGGAGTTTTATTATTAGGTTGTCCCAAGGATTGAGAAGGAATAAAGGCAAGATTTCATCATAGTCCTTCCTTGGATTTGTTCGCTGAACCCAGGTTTTAAATGAAACATTTTAACCTTAATGGACGCACTTCTGAAGAAACTGGTTTCATCAGGAAATGAAAACCTTAAGAGGTCCTTGTGTTGCTTAGACCTTCTAACAGTCAAATAACAACTCAAAGCAGAATAAATGTGTCAACATTATGTTGATATTTTAGGTAAATATTTGATATGTTTTACAGCCCTGAAGTGTGCCTTCTGGAGCTAAAATACCCTCTGAGAGGGTGCTGAGGGCACGGTGCCCAGAGGCAGGATGGCAGCCTCCAGAAGCAAGCGGAAGGAGGCAGTAGTGCTGTCCTCTGAGGAGGATCTGCCGTCGTCTGCCCAGATGCTGCGCGGCTGTTTCATCAAAGCCTTCCTTGGGATAGACAAATGTAGCTGTGGCACAGCTTTACATTTCCTTTACGTTTAGTGGTGTATGTTTAATGCGGTAGGTACTATATAAACTGATTTAGTCAATCACTAAGCCAGGGTGAGGCCTATTTAAGATGCCTTGAAGGTAAAAGCTGTCGAGATACTTGGGATTCCATTCTCAAAAATTCACCTAGCTCCTGTGCGTCTCGGGTAGCTGTGTTTGCTCTTGTCTGTTGAAGGAACCTAAAGGCTTCCTAGAGAACGAGATAGATTAATGCTTTTCAGCTCAGAGGTCTCATCGCCCATTTCATTACTAAGCAAAGAGAGAGTATTTTAAAAATGTGCTCTCAAATTTTGTGCTCTTTCGTGTGCTTGATTGTGCTTTACGCTTACTTCAAAAGTACTGAATGTATGCACTACCAGGGGGTGTCATTTTGTACCTGATATCGTGGAAAGCCATGGAAAGCTACGATGTCTGAAGTTGTTTCACTCTTCTACCTCCCCACATGGAGTAATACATCCATAACTCTACTGGAGTTAGAAGTTTGAAAATATTTTAAAAAAATACTAGCTTTCATTTCTGACTGATATTTATCACATGGACATAGCTATAAACCCCACCATAGAAGACGAAAAACTTCATACATTATTATTTGCATGTAACTTCATGCAGCGACCTACACTGGTACTTTTTAAAATAACAGCTGTTTAAAGTTATTTTATTAACGACAGTTTCTAGGTGTCTGTTGGAATCTGACTTATCCCTGTTGTTGTCTTTCTCTTTTTGCAAAAAGACAGGAACTTTAATAACTGTTGCCGAGTATATAACAATGTTCCTTCATTTTATAAACAAAACAACCCTGCCCCCTCCCAGCCCCAACCTGAAACTTCTTACAGCATATTTTTATGTGCTGTTGTAGGCTACTATTTACTGTTGGTAACTGTGGGGTTAAATATTGACTTTAGATCTTCTCAGAACACACTGAGTTCCTTCAGTCAACACACATCTTTACCAAATATAAGATCATATTTTGATTTGCTAAGTAGAGCCTGGACGGTGTTAGTTTTCCGTGTACTGCCTAGTGAAAGGAAAGCGTTGCACGCTCTCTCACAGTTCAGCACTGAAATGAAATACGTAATTCATGAACTGATAAACAATCTTATAATGTCTAACAGAATTTTAGTACTTATTTGTATGCTTTATGCATGTCTGTAGCTACACAGGACAGAGAATGTACTATTTGTTGGCATTTTATATAGATGCTGCTTTTCTATGAGACTAGTAATAATTTTGTTCTTCAGCATTCTGGTATTATCTTTGAAATCTTTTATGCATATTAAGTAAGTAAGGATTCCTGTACAGAATCATAATATTTAGAAAGAAATGGGATATTTTGAATCTAGCTTTTACCCTGCATTTTTTTTTCCCAGTGAATTGGTTTTGTTTCTATACAGCCATAACATATGTCATACTTGATGATATTATCTATGTCCTGTCCCCCTCACCACGTTTAAAAAAATGACTGTTTGGAACATTGAGGAAATGCTGTTGGGCAGTCACTGTTCTATTTAGATTGCATTTGAAGGATTTATGCATTGTGCTCGCATTGTTTATTTGTGTATAATACTGTATGGGTGTCTCCTACGTATCCTTTGAAAACATGTAATAATATTAGATCAAGGTCGGGAGCCGAAAACATGACCTATAAGGGTTCATGGAGCCTTTCATGCCAGACAGAAGAGATTCAGGATTTTTTTCCCTAGATAAGGTGAAAAAAATACTCCTGTAATATAGTCAAGTCTGTTTTCCTCCAAAAGCTTGTACATCAGTTTCACGTTATATGAGATAACCTTTAGTATAAACAGATGATGTCGGAAGACCATTCATTGAAAAATACCCTACTCAGCATTGTAACTGATGCTAGAAACTGTGTGTTGTGGAGACAATTTTTTTCCCCAGAAATATTTGGAAGGAAGAATTGAAGAAATGAAGTATCCTGTGAGCTAAGCTTCTGGATTTTTTTTTTTTATATGAGGCGAAGGAATGGACAAAAATAAAATGCTCAAGTTGCAATCAAGCAACTTGAAGCCTCTAAGAAAAAGTTTGATGTGATGAAAAGTGTTATTTCTTGGGATTTTGATATTCTTAAAAAATATTTCTCATGTTACTGATAGTAGTGCTGAAAGAACTTTTTCAGAGGAAAAGCAGCACTTGCAGTTTTTCAGTAAAAAAAATCAGGGATGTGAGAAGAGAAGGAAAAAAGCTAGGCTAAATACTTCTACTTCAAAACAGTGGGTGTACTGTTTTCTCACCGATCTTGCTGCCGAAGTCGATCTCTTTCCTCAGGTTTGCAAACCTGATTACAGATTCAACCAAGTATCCCAAAACAGAAAAGTGCTAACTGTGACATTGAAGTTATTTGTGCAGCTTTTTAATTGTAAAATGATATTAAACATTAAGACACGGATTTCATTTCTGCATTAAATTAAAAGATAGAAGTGTCAAAGATCATTTGCAATTAAAACTGATTTATTTTGCATTTTTTTAAGTTTTAAGTCATGTGTTGTTTATGTTCCATTCAGACTATTAATCTTCCAGTAGAGGAGTTTTAATGCTGTTGTGCAAATTGCTAGCAAAACTCCATCTGTTCATGGAAACTGAAACTAAATTGAAGCAGAGGCAGAGGAAAGTATGACAGAGAACTTAATGCAAATGAGAAGATAGTGGCTTCTTAGTGCAGGAAAGTTTAAGGCCAAAAGGAAATTTAATTGCTCTGAGAGGAACAATATGTCAGGGAGGCAAAAAATAGAATTATAGAAGCTCAGGAACTTTTTGTTATGTGAACATATACATTCGATAAAAAAAAAAAAAGTAGGATGGAAATCGAAATAAATTTCCTAACCATTGTAGTGATTAGCCTCCCTGTTCACATCTGTGTGAGAGAAAGCAGGTGCATATAAGATGGATGGAATTTCAGGGAATAATATAATGTGATATCTGCACTAGCAGGGGATTTATTCATTGACCCAGGGAACCCCTTGTAGCATCTCTTCCTGTATCATAACCTTCTCCATTCTAGGACCTACATTTTTTTCTTTTTAATGTTGCATGGCAGACAGTATAGTTTAGACACTGGACATGATTTCTGAAAAAACTTTTACTAGATTATTGGCTTTGTCATAGATTTTTAATGCTTCATGCAAGTCTTTTGATTCCCCATGCTGAGTACTACTACTACTACTACTTTTGCTTCACAACTGTGTTTTAAAGGTGGTTGTAGTTGTGAGGCACTCAAGTAGTTAATCATTCAGGAACTTGATGTCAGGCAGGATTTTGCTAACCAGCTGTCTCTCTGAGGCAATGAGTTTTGCTATGACAAACAGTGGATGAGTGGCTTCTGAGTGGCACTGGCCAATGCTTCTCTGCAAGTTCACAAGAAGGAGGGGTTTAGGACTCTTTCTGTAAAACCCAAGAGGCAAGTCTTGGTACTTGCTTGGTGCTTTCAGTTAGGCAGTCCATGGGGGGGACTTTGACAAATCTAGGGTAACTCTGCTCTGCACTAGACTGTCACTGAAAGCTGCCAGAAGAGCCCAGAAGCCTCTGATAAAAGCGTAAAATAACACCAATAAAAGAGAACACCAATAAAAGCAATGGAACCTGTTAAGAGATGCCCACTGCGTCTGAGCCAAGCAGGGTGCTATGGATAGTCTTAATTCCTGGAATTTGCAAATAGACCCAGCATTGATTGGTGACCAAAACCTGACAGATTTACATGCTTCTAAAGGGACATAGATCTAATAGATCTACAATCAAGTATCATTATTTTAATGTAATTCCCTGTAGAGAATGATTGAGAGCCTTTATTAGCTTCGTATCACAAAGTCCCAAAGCTAAAGATTGTCAGAATGAAGGAAAAGAATGAGTTTAATTATGCTATATCCTTTGTATACCTCATTGTGCTTTCCTCTATTACTTAGTTGTCCAAGTAAGTTGAGAGATGTGAAACACAATCCTGACTTTTGAGGTTTTGGTAAGTTATGGATGGCCTGTTGTGTCTTTGTTTACAGTAGTGTCATCTTTTTAAAACGTTTCATGAATTTACATGGACAGCATTGTTACAATGTGTGGAAGTGCCATATTCTTATCCCTATGTTAGGGATAAGGAATGGAGATGGAGTATTTGCTGTCATCAGAAAGGAGAAAATATTTAATCCGTTGCCTTAGCTAGAAAGCCATCACTTCTTTGTACGTACGTTTCCCGTTTCAGCTTATTGTAATATTTGAAGAGTTGATGGGCATTCACTCCCTTTTCTTGTGATACAGCATTCCATTTTTCTTGTTACTTTATCTCAGTAGTGAATGAAAACAGCATCAAGCTGATTCAGGGTAGCTGTTGCTTCCATATGGATGGCAGCTGTGCTTCTCTGCTGGAGAAGTTGTTTGTTGCTTGGTCAGAACTGAAAGGCAGCTTTAACTTGTTCTGGGGAAGGGGCCTTGTGCAGCCAAGTGACAAGGTCTTTTTCTGGCCGAAGGACAAGTTTATACTGTGAGCATATACTGCATGCTTCATTTTGAGGAGTAGAATGAGTGGAATTACTATTCTGATTTTCCACTGATATGCTCACAGAGAGAAGAAAAGTTGACAAAATAGGAAAAGCTAGACTGAATCTCTCTCTCTTTATTATTTTTGGGGTCAATGAAGGCTGTGATAATTTAGTCCTAAAAATAAAACCATCCTTTTTTCCCCCACACTTATCTTTGTGATCTCGTCACTGATTGCTATGGCTGCCCAAAGAAGGAGCAAACACTACAATGGGAGACTAATTTTTTCCTCATGAGTGTCTGTCACCTTTCAAGAGCAGTGTGATCAAAGCCAATTTTGAAGCAATGCAGCATTTACAGGAGTCTCTTTTCATTTAACTGGGCCATCTGATTTTGCATTCGTTACATAAGGATAATGTTAATTTTATGAGAATAATGCTTGTTGCTGAAATACTTACTTGGTCTCTAGTAGGAGAAATCCTTTATGTCCAGGAACACCACTGGCCTTCTAAGAGGAACTGTCCATTTGAAAATCGTATATAATACAAGCAAACAAATGTAATCAGTTTTATTACTAATGATGACTTGGCCTTCAAATATGTTCCTAGTGTCAGATCAGTTTTTATTTGGAAGTTGCCTCAGGGACTACTTTTTTTTCCCCAAACACAATTACATAGAAAACATCTAGCAATGACAAGTGCTTACTCACAGAAGATTTAATGTTAGGTAATACATATATTAATTTCTAGTTGTATGTAATGTTTTAGAAAATGTAAATTGTATTGCTTTTATTTTTCATTATATCATTTCCCTGTTCAGCTTATTCTGTTCTTTAAATTAAATTTGAGCTGGCAATGATCTCCTGCAGTTTGTCTACCACCTTAAAGTAGAAAAGTACGTGCAGCTGATTTTTTTTTTCCTCTTTCTTCAGTCATTTTAGCCTCCCCCAAAAATGCTGGAGTTGAGAAAGGAACACTGTTGGAGGCATTTCCAAAAGCTAGGTGACAAAGGGAAGCCCTTTATACCATGGACTGGCTTCTGGTTAACTATACTCTGGTTAACGTTATACTCTGAACATAGTAACTGTGTCCTCTTAACTTTAACTCTACTGTTTTTGTAATTTATGTAGATTTTTTTTCTTTTTGTGTGTTCATAAGAATATAATAAGGTAAGAAATGCCCTACTGGGTCAGACCACTGGTCCATCTAGCTTTGTATTCTGTCAGTAGCAGTAGAAGGTGCTATTTCAGGATGGTACGTGAGCCTGGACTCTTTCTGCCTGTTCCCCGCATGTCTCCAGCATCCATAATTGTTGCATTGGGGCTGTTTAGAGGGGACATCAGTGCATGTTCTCTTTAGTGTCTGTCCATGGAGAAATCATTGACTACCAGTTTTTCTAATCCTCTTTTGTTCCTGATACTATCTACCTATAGAACACCATGTGAGAAATTCCAGAAGTTAACTATGGACTCTGTGTTTAAAAACAAACACCCTCCCTAAACCAATGAAAAAACCCCACAAAACAAACAAAACCTCAAAATGGATTGGCATGGGAGAATTTCCTTCTGTCGTAAACTTTGCAAGGATTTCTTCAAATTCTTCCCCCTCTTCCCCTTACTTTCCACCACTGTCTCATGGTTGAATTGAGACCCAGCCCATTTCTTGTGCCTCACACATGGATTTGGAAGCATTCCAGTTTCCTGCCTAAGAAGCTGAATGTAGCCTTCAGAACATCCTTCCTACGCTCCCCTTCTTCCTAGAGTACCAACAGGGATGGTGACCATGAACACCTCTCCTTCATGCCTGTTTATAACTCATCTAACTTTCTGGCAAGTTCTGCAGCCTTTGGATTTGGTGGAGGGGTTATAGGCCAGTCAACTTGGACTTCGCAAACCCTCTCACTGAATCTCCCATTGCCACCACTGACTTTTGCCTGTTACGGCAGATTCCCACAGCTGCAGGAGCCTCCTCAGTGCAAGAGGATGCTGCAATACTGGCTCTCAGTCCGGCATGAGCACCGCTGCTGCTGCAGCATTCTGCTACATCTCATAGATGGACGACTTTACGAAGGGTGCTACAGTAATATACGCAAAAGACGAGATGGGTATTGGTTATTAGTTCAAAAGGTGATCAATGTTTCTTTCAATGAACCTATATGAACACTTTTTTTTTTTCCCCTGACAAGAAAATAAATTGGAACAATGACAAATGAAAGTGATCACGGTGTAAAAGATGCCCATGCTTTGAGAATGTTTGTCACTGTTCTTTCGCATTAACTATTCATACAAAATAAGATAAGGTAGCTCTGTGATTGTGCTGAAGGATGGGCTTGACATAATGTTAACAGTTTGTCATAAATCAGAAATTTTCAATATTTAAACCTTACTCTTTTTCAATAATTCTTAAAACTGTGATGAATTCAAGTAGTATCTTTTAACCTATGCCACCATCACTTGTTCTGATTCAATATATTTGCATTTTTTAAAACCCCACATAATGGCTTCTATTTATTGCTGCTGTCTGCTGATATCTTCTGGTATTGAAATAGTGATTGTTTCTTTTCCATATCACTAATTCCAGTATTTTACTTAATGCTTTGTATTATTAGTGGAAATAGTAAGAGAGTATTTTTTGTTTGTTTGTTCTAAGTTGTATAACAAAACAGCTGTATATTTCTGTTAAGCTAAGTCATTATTGTTCCTAAGCAGAAAAATCAGCCAGAAAATGAAGGAAGTATCCCTCAAAGTACTATTTATTCTGAACATACATTAGGGTTAAATGTAAAAAACAGAAATATGAATGTATAGGAATATAAGTATTAAAATATTTGCCCTTTTCAGATTAGGTAAGGGGTCAGGGATTTAAATGTATCTTCTATATAGTTTTCATTTTAACTCATAATGGATATGAGTTGGTTATGGTTTCTTGAGGAGACCGGAGAAGAAAAAATAATATGGGTTGTTATAGTGGAAAATAGATTGCTTTTTTTTCCTTCATGTACCCAGAAAAAATCTTACACAGTTAAGAATATCTAAAACTGTCAGAGATTTTTCCTGTATGTAGTCAATATTACAAGTAATTGAATTAAGCACTGTCCTGTTTTACAAGTGAGCTCTAAGTTTATTTCAGTATATCTGTGCTTCACGGTATTTGAGATACAGCTTTAAATTTTAGTTCAGTGTGTTTATTACTTGGAAATTATGCTTAGTATAGAGGACTTACAACTGGGCTATCTTGAAGAGTGAAAATTTTACTTCCAGTAATAGTACCTTGGAAGTTACATTATGAATCTGAGCATTTTATCATGATAGTTTTGCCAGCTTAAGTAAGAGATTTGTTTTTGCTGTGCTGTGTCTGAAATCACATACGGAAACTACTTAAGGCCTAGATTAACTCTGTTCGTAGAACAACACTGTCATAATAAGTGTTTCTTATTTATTCTTTGATCTCAAATTGCTTCACAGAAGAGAGGAAGAACCCCTGTAATGTGAATGGGGAAACCGGGATGCAGGGAAGCGGCATGCTCTTGTGAGGATATAGGACTGAGTGCATATTTTAATAGAGTTAAACTTTATATATTGACTTGTCTGTTCATTGTCTCCCATCGGACCTGATCTATTTCTATCTGTGGCTAGACACAGCTCAGACTCAGCAAAACTTTTTGGCTAACTTCCCATTTATTTGAAGTAATGTGAACACTGAAGAGCTAAATGCTTTTTTGAACCCAGGCCTCTGGAGGTAGCTACTTTTCTTTGTTTCAGAGTCCTTCAAAAGAACTCTGTATATTACAAGGAGATTACTCGCTGGAATGATCTGCTGAATTGCTGGAGACAGATCAGCTGTCTGGGCTACTGGCTGGGCTATTTGGTTGGCATACCGAACTCCTGCAGATTGTTACACATGTATTAGAAGAGAGAAATTATTTTTGTGGTGTTGTTATTGCTCAGTTTGTTGCTTCACCAACACAGATGTTTGCCTAAACAATTATTTTTAATAGATTTTAACTGTGTCCAATTATCTAAGCATGTTCTACATAATTCCACAGACAGTCCAGTCTTGTGAGGAGCAGGGACCATGTAAAAGTTGTTAGTCTTCTAACAACTTTTAAATTAATGAATCTGCTAATTTAATCAAGAGAAGAGAGGTTCCCACATTTTAACTTGAAGTTGAGGACCCGACCATCAGCCATCCTCCATTCAGGTGACACGTTACGACTTTCTTGTAAGTTGGTCTGCTGGATGTCAGGACTTTTCCCCTCGGACCTGAAGATGAGGAATCACTGTCGTACTGACTGCTGAAGAACCAGAATTATTTCCTCTCCAAGTCTCCCTCAGTTCTTTCATCCGTACTGTTTTAAAAATCATGTTTATAATATGCTTCATTTTTTAGAGATAGTTTTAATCCATACTTGGCCTCTGTATTTAAATGTTCTCATTTCTCTTTTACAATTTTTTGGCTTATGAATACTATTTAATTTCTAAGGGTTGGCTGTTGTTTGGCAGTTTAAGTATTAACAGTTTAATGTTAAATTTGTTTAACAGCAAGAATGACTTAAGCAATTTCATTTGAAGCAGGAGGAGATCTGATTTCTTCTGTGAGTGGAGGGATGGAAAAGGAAATGGTCTATCATGCTTATGTAGGCTATGTAATTTTTTTGCCATTAATAAGAGAATATATATAATTGTGCATTTTCTGTAATAGAAAGCACAGTTTTCCATAAAAATGTAACCATGCTTACAAGTCAGGAGACATCACTCTAATCTCCTTTTTCCTGCAAGAGGGCAATGATTTAAAAAAAAAAGGGGGGGGGGGAGAACCCCCCTCCCCCTTTCAAAATTGAGATTTTATCTTATTAACGTGAGGTTTTTTTTCCCCTAACAAATCAATAAGCCTCTTCTTGAGTTTCAGCAACTCTCAAGAGCTAAATTTATCAAAGGACTGTTCGGATAATTTCCTGATTTTGTGGCTTTCTGCAAAGAATGCATAAACTATTTCTCCATGATCTTTTTTAGGCTGAGCCTTAAGAGTTGTTACTAAGGATGCTTAAAAGTCTTCCACAACTTGCTTAATTCTGAGTATACCCTATTTAGTGAGTGGATTGGACAAGACTAGACAGCAAACACAAAAATACTCTCTCCTTCCTGTGTTTTCTTGTTCTGCTGCCCTTAATTCAGGTATTGAATGCCCTAGTATTTCAGTGTTTTCTTCCTTCCATGCTTTGTAAAAGCCTCTTGATAGTGTTATCTTAGAGGGTCCTTGGTTGTAGGTGGGTCTTACAGCATCCTCCAGTTAAGGACTTGGGATATATGATGTCCTCAGTTTGCTAATCTATGTTTGTGACGGGTTGCTGTAGTTGTGGCATAGTGGTCACGTGGCCATGTATTGTGAAGCTTCTGGCTGTTGTGGTTCTTTTGTGCCATTGGGTTCTACTATGCTTCTGTTTCTTTCTGCTGTGCTCTTTGTCTCATAGTCCTCTAGTTTGAAAAATATTTTTCTCCTTTATGTCCTCTTTAATCAGTAAATAGTTTGTTAATCTTGCACCTCTGTTTCCTGTGTTGGTGAGTCACCAAGGGGAGTTTTGTGGATTCTTCTTTAAAGGTTTTTTTCCTCATGGACTACTTTATTTTCCTTAAAATAGAAAAGGGATTCTTTGAACTAGGGCAGTCTGAAATGTAAGAAAGTCCAAGGACAGTACCATGACTGATGAATTGCTGCCAGTTTTGTGACTATTTTGGTTTATGCCTAAATAAGTGGTTGTAGATGCAGACTTGTAAAGGGGCAATTTTGGAACTTGCAGATAGTTTTTGAACTTTAAATAGTGTGTTCTGTAGGATGCGAGTTGGAAGGATGTGGGAACAGTACCTTCTGTATGTCTGGATGTTAATTCCTTTAATCTTAAAAGTCCCTCCATTATTCTAATAGTATACAACAAAAAAGGAGAATTGGAAAATTAATGTGGGGAAGTTGTTCTTAATGTGGCTTATTTGTTACAATAACGTAGCTGATGTTCCTATTGGAACTAATTTGTAAAATTCTAGGGAGAGACCATTGATTTGCCTACGTAACTGGGATTGGAAAAAAAGAGAGATGTTTGTGGCCAGCTTTGCCATGGTGTTCCTGCCCACAGCAGAGCCTCAGCCCTGACTGACAATGCCTGTTCTGCAGATACCAGAGGAGTTTAGTGTCAGTGCGAATTCAGTCAGTGGCCTCTCTCTGGCTGTTGTAGGGCCTTGCCAGTAACGTAGGCAGCGGTAGTGCCGTTGTTTTGAGGTTGTGCGCATTATGTCTCTGGAGAGCAGTTCTCTTGACTCTCTACCTACCAGAAGACAGGTATCAATTACTGCCCCTAGTGACCGGTTTGGGTAGGACCAAACATCTACGGGTTTGTTTCTCCCATTCTTCGTATTGTTGATGCCTTATTTTTTGGTCGGGAAGAAAGAAGGCCTGTCATTTGTGAGTTATTACCACGAAGCTGGCTGCAGGAATGACTGGCACCAGGCTGGTGTCTGATGCACTGTGGCAGAGGCATGTGCATCTTAAAGAAATGGAAACGATTTGGCTTTGTGCTCTTTGTAAAGCGTGTCTTTGGGATGACCTAGGGATTTTGTTAAAAGAGAGAGTAAGATACATCAATAGATTAAGTGGCCCTTTGGGACTTGCACCTCACCATTCTTCAGTCAGCGTGGATGGATCTCCCTGCCTCTGACTTTATCTCAGTTGCTCCACGTCTCTTCAAGCAGTTACAAAAAATAGGCTCCTCTGTATATGCCTTTGAATGTTTACAGCAGTTTATAACACAACATGAAGGAGAACATTTGCAAAGTTGGATTTTGAAGTCCAGTGGTATTCATAAGATTTGAGTTTTTGAAATAAACACAGTAAGAGGCAGGCAACTGTAAGCTGGGTTGTTTGGAGGTGAATAGTGCAAGCATGTTGTGGTTTTTCCCCAGAAGATTCTTTCAGCCTGCAGCAGTTTGCAGCTCATGGAGTCAGAGGTGACGCCCTTCTGTTGAACACAGCATGTGTAACAAAGGAAGCCGTGCAGCTGTCTGCTGGAAGTGGTGTCAGCGTGTGGAAGGACAAGCCCAGTAGCACTGTGCAGGAGATGGACCTGCTGACAGAGTTGAAGTCCAATGGCTGTTCACAGAATTGACTTGCTGCTCACCTAAATGCTACACGCAGCAACAGTGAGATTCAATGCCTTCCCCTTCTGAAAATGCTGCATTTCCACTTTTGAAGTGGTCATGTGAAGATGATGGTCCCCCTGTAACTTACCAATGGACCACTGCTGTGAAAGGTAGTCCATTATTTTTGCTAGTATGGGCTCAAGCTTTTTTCTTGGGCTTTTTCCTTTCCTGTGTGGTTTCACTGCATCCCTGCATAGGTACAGCGCTTTGCCAACCCAGATGTAGGATTCTTGGACAGGGTTTCCTAACAGGTAGTAAAGTCAATTCTGGTAATTACCTGATCTCTTTTTAGAAAGGCTTTTGAAAAGACGGAGGCTATACAACTGCTGATTTATAGTATTATCTCCTTTTATGTACAAACTTAAAGTATAGGCAGTTTGCTTCAAACTCAGGGACAGACACAACAGAACAGTAAGGATCTTGTTACTCTGCAATGATTTGAGTGATTTAATTGTAGTTTGCCACATTCTTTATTAGTGATGGAAGCAAATTTCTCAGGGGCCGAACTTTGAGAGCTGAATGGTTATGGATCAATAATACTTCTATTTTCTTGAGAGTCTGTGCATCTCTCGTGTTTGCCCCATTAATTCACTTATTCCAGTAATTTTACTAATTGTTTATGTACTGCTTCAGATTTCAGCTGTCATATTAAAGCATTATCTTCATTAATATGATAAAGTGCTTGCTTTCCTGTCATAGCTCACCACTGATGCAGCTTTTCTCTGTATTCCCATTTTTTTAATGACTTTGAATAAAAGCAAATAAGCTTATGCTAGTTTAGTAATGTAAGCAATCTGAGATCTCAGCAGATCCTCAGTGACAATAAGAAAGGACTTCACCCTAAATTATATACTTAAATAATTTTATGCCATAAAAGTTTGTAGCTGTTTTAGTTAGAGATTGAAATACAAATTGAAGTAGCTATTTGATTTATATGATCACAACATATAGGCCATATTGCCATTAGCATCGTGTAGTATGTAGCTTAATTAAGTTAAATTTTTTTTTTTTTTTTTGATATACAGATAAGGGACAAGGTGATTAGCTTGGGTTCGCTTTTCTGGAGCTGTAAGCAGAGATGCCCACTGCAGCCCCTTGGATTCAGTGTGGTGGTTGCTCCGAGAGCTGTCAGGTGCATTTAACTGTGTGCTTGCCAGCAGTGCTGGTCTGAACTGAAGCGTCCTCATGGTGCTGGAGAAAGACGTGTGTTTGAATAACTGCTGGCAGAGCTGTCTGTTGCATGCACGGGTATTCACGTACTCAATCCATGAAGGTTGCAGAAGTGAGGCACTGAACGTACTTGTGTTCACACTTAACCTGGCATGAACTCAAACTGGAGTGGTTTCTTGACAGATCTAACTGTGAATAAGGGAAACCTGGTACTCTCTCCAATTATTATTTGATAATGCTAAGATATGTGATAGCGTATAGTCCACTAGAGGTGTTTTGAGAGGGCTGCTTGATCCTCAACAAGGAAGAGGTTCCCCTGTCCTGGTTCACAGTGCGAACAGTGTGGGATTCGGATCTTGAATTCAAACCTGACCTTAGATGGTAGTGTGATGGATTCAGTGCCCCCATATGAGTAGAAACATGGAGAAGGGAGGTGGAACATCTTGTCGGTCTTCTCTGGTGTGTGGTGGCTGTTCACTCTGTCAAGGATTACAATAATTAATAGAGCTCCTGGAAATGTTTTCTTTAAAAAAAAAAAAAAAAAAAAAAAAGCAACATCTAAAACATGTATGTGCAGGACAGTCAGCCAATGGACCACAGCAATGGTAAAAACTGCATTCTTGCATTGTTCATAGCTATGAATTAAACACTTCAGTCCATTACATATACTTTTACTAAATGGCTGTATTCTACAAGTTAAAAAATTGAAGCAGGTAAAAATTTGTCAAAACCTGTACATGTAAATGCAATCAGAGTCATTTTCTGTAGCTGGAGATCAGAGAAATTTGCTAAATTTGGCACATGTATAGGAAAATATGCCAAAAGATAGCAGCAGTGGTGAGGCAAAAATGAGTCATCTCCAGTCCTTGAGAACCAGATGGATTTTTTTTTTTTTTCTTTTAAGTGGAGGTCAATGTTATAGCTATAATAATACCAGAGCTCATTGAAAATACCTGTGAAGACATCTTTTACCCAAAAACGGTTTCTACTAAAAGGTTTTTTTTTCATATCAAATGTTTCTATTTCCATTAAAAATTACAACTTTTATGCAAGACAGAAAATGATGTATAGGTTTTTGAAAGGCAAGTATTTTTTTTAATAGACATAGATTGCAAAATCAAGGAACGATGGACCAGATTTTAATACCTGTTTCTCTTAAGGACCTTCAGGAAATGTTACTCCCACTTAATTCACTTCCATGGAATTTTGTAAATCTGTTTTAGGGAACTCTAGGATAAAAATAATCAAAACAAGCTCAATAATGCAATTACTGAAAAGAACAGGAGGAGAACACTCTCCTTGCCCTACAAGGAAGAAATTTGTGGTTTTACAGTTACTTTTATGTGCTCTATAGAGAAGAAAATTTTGTAATTACGTTTTTGAGAGCTTCTGGCTGTGGTATTCAGTAGATAAGACAAAGCTGTCTTATTTTGAGAATAAACAGTGAGGCTTGTTTTTTGTATATCATTAAAAAAAAAAAAAAGAATTATTTATCCCCAAATCACAGAATGGAAGGGACCTCTGAAGATCATCTGGTCCAATCCCCCTGCCAAGGCAGGATCACCGAGGGCAGGCTGCACAGGAACGCGTCCAGTTGGGTTTTGAAGGTCTCCAGAGAAGGAGACTCCACAACCTCTCTGGGCAGCCTGTTCCAGCGCTCCGTCACCCTCACAGTAAGGAAATTTTTCCTCATGGTGAGTTGGAACTTCCTGGGCTGCAGTTTGTGCCCATTGCCCCTTGTCCTATCACTGGGCACCACTGAAAAGAGACTGGCTCCATCCTCCTGACATCCACCTTTCAGAGATTTATAGACATAGATGACTGAAGGAATTTTGCATAACAATAGGTGAATCATCTATGAGTTATCTTGGGAATGTCAACTTGTTAAAAAAGGGAAAATACAATCCTAAGTAAATAGTATGAAACCAGAGACAGCATTTAGCCAATTCTCTTTTTTAAGAGACAAAACCAAAAACAATGAAACGAAAAGCCATACAGAACAAACCAAAAATCTCGTCCCCTCCAAACCTGTCATAAGACAGGGAAAGTAATAAACACTTGTTAAATTCAAAGTGAATCTACTCTTTGTCAGTTTGTCTCCCATTCCAGGAATACCTGGCCAAAGCGGCTACTTTGTTTTTGACTGAGAAACCTTGTACAATCACAAATTGTAGCAAGATGTCAATGTCACACTATATTCGTTATATGGGAAAAACAGGCGTCGTTCATTAGCCAGCCTTCCAGCTGACTTTCTCTCACACGTGGTGGTGCGGAAGCCATGAGGACCTTCCCTCGGCTCTGTTGCTGGCCCCTTGCTGTGCAGCACGTCTTCCTTCCTCCTCGCATACTTGCCTGTGCGCGCTGCCGTAAAGAGACGGGAGAGATGGAAGGAGGATTTGGAGCAAGACATGTCTCTGAAGCCGAGAGCTGCTCTGCTACGTAGAGCTCGTGTAAGCTTCCTCGTGCATCCTTTAGAAACGTCTGAGGGCTTGCCTAGGTTTAAATACTCGTAGCGTGTACTCTTTTATTGGTCCAAGTTCTTTAACAACTGTTCAGGAATCACCTTCCACTTCTGAATGCATGCTATTAATTCGCATGCCAGAAGGTGATGACTATTTTTGTGTGGAAAGGAGCACCACAATACCTCAGCAAATCAGAATTTTAGATTTTGTTTTTCTCCATTTTTGGATCTATTTCGCCATGTTTGGCTAGAGGTTTAACAGGAATTTCAGATCAGCACTAACGACCCCCTTTTATCTAAATATTTACTTTAACGTTCAAACATGTATTTACAACTTGCATGATTCTTAAGGATCTTAATCCCCTGAAAGGAATCTCACTTGTGTATAATTGTTCTTGGAGAAGTAGCTTGTTTTCTGGCTTTGCCAGGGAGATTGCTTAAACACTCTAAGAAAATTAATATAAACGTTCTAAACTGTAAAAAATTCTTAGGCAGCAAGCAGCAATAACATCAGATAAAACACTTGTGCTATATTTGCACAGAAACTCTTCTTTTTACATAGGAATTAGGCATTTATATTTGCTTTTTAATACAAAATGTTTCCAATAAATGTTAAGGCTGTGAATAACAGATAAAGCTTTGCTACAAGGGATTTTTGAACTATATGTAGTTTCCCTAAAAATTACATGAAGGCAGTAAAGTATGAAATTATGAAAGTATGAAATTACATAAACTTTCCTTGAATGTAGACGTGATTTTCTTGTCATTTGCGGTTCAGTCCTTCTTAAAGCCCTCACCCCGCAATAATTTTCCTTTTTAACCAGGTAATACATTTCTTGACCGTCTCTGATTAACAACAGAATTAGGATACACATACAAATTGGCATCATGTGGAGTCTTCCTCTGGTCTCTCTGTTCCTAAGTATGTTACTATTGCTAGGGTAAGGAACCAAGAGTTGTTGCCTGTCTCAGGAGGCACCCACTGAGCAGCTGCGTGAGAAATTGAGGTGAGGATTCGACACTGCGTGGTGGGGTTGCCTCTTGACTGTGGCTGGCTGCCTTGGGTCACTTGCTTATGTATGCAGCAGGCAGCTAGGCAGTCTCTGTCCCTGCTCCATGAGCTGTGCCCAAAGGCAAGGGGGACTAAGTGCTATTTGCAATGTCTGGGGAAGTATCAGGAAAAGCAAGATGGCAATGAGGAAGGTGACGAGAGGTTCAAAGCAAAAGTTTAGGGCAATTGTTCTTATATTTGCTTTTTAACAGGATAGAAGTTGGAGGAGAAGGTTAGGGCAAGAGGAGGGAGCAGTTTGATGATTCAGATGCAAAGGAGCATAAGCTTGGAGAAGCTGATGCAGAAAAAAGCAGCAAGTGGCAGAGAGATGTCATTGAGAAAGAGTCTGGACTGAGTGTCAGCTGGGATGGCTGAGGAGCAAGTGAGAGATCCAAGCCTGATATGCAAGTTGTCTGCTCTGACTGTGCTGGAAACATAAAGATTTTGGTGTTTTCTTGCATGGATTGTAAGCATGAGCAGATGTCTTATTTTGGAGGAAGGAACACATCTGATGCAGTGAGGTCAATCCAGGTGTCATCTGTTTTGAAATGGCAATTGAATTGATGCTTATAGACAATTTCTTAACAATTACAGAAGTGTATCAATCAAATAAACAGGACAAAAGCTCGTACCTTCGCATCATTAAGCTTTGCAGCAAGTGCTGTACAGTACCAGTCCATTTTAGGCAAGAATGTTCAGCCCTAGTTTATTGTGTTACTTCTTGGCATATGCTATATAGAAATCTTTATTCTTTTTGCCCTTGTGCTTCCGAGTGGGTTTGTAAGATCTATTTTCTATTAGATCAGCATGCTACAATTAAACACACCTCTAATTAAAATTGCAGATACCTAGCTCTGTTTCTGGGAAATGTTGCTGATCTGTATTTTCCTCTGTCTCTAGACTTAGTATATGTCCCATATTGTTTCATGACTTGGGAATAAAAGGGGGAGGAACATGAGAGAGTGGGTTGAAAAAAGTTGGCTTTGGTCTTTGGAGATAAGGCCAAGAATATTGAATCATATGTTTTGGAGAGGAGCACTATAAAGCCTGAAAGAAGTTGTTTTTAAAGAAAGGATTTCGCTTTTGGTGAAGCCGCATAGGTATACACTTCAGGATTTTTGAAAACGTTCTCTATTTGTGCAAATATTATTAGAAGAAGAATACTTTGAGAAGCTACATTCCTATAATGAAGGTCTAGCTAGCATATCTAGTTGCAAAAATTAAAGGGAATTGAATTTGAAGGACAATCCTCCTCACCGACCCCAACTTAACTGGAACATGTCAAATCAAAACTTGATCTCTTTGTAGTAACTTAAAAAGCTGTGGTGCTTATGCATAATTTTATTTTATTTTGACAGAACTAGCTTTTAGCCACAAATAACACACAGTCCTACATGCACAAAACCTCAACCAATTTCTGATTCAGATTTGATACCTCCAATGTTCATTGTCATTTCCTTCAGACATGCTTGTATTTTATTTGGCAAAACAAAGTCTACCATTGAAAAGCAAACTAAGATAGTTTGGCTGTGTACAGGCCATGAGTCTTGGAGAGACTTCAGAAACTCTTTAGATTTTGCTTTTATTGTTGACTTTGCTCTCTTTTTTTCAAGCTGTTAAATGGAACTGAACAGATGTGTAGGCCCATCTGGGTAAATGAAACAGATGCAGTCACCAGAAGAGATTTTTCTAGGTTGCTAAACATATTCTTGTAATATCTTTTTTTTTTAGTAAAATATGTCTTGTTAAGACACACCTTGATTACTTTCAATTTGGTATTATCTATTTTAATAATGATTGAAGTCTGGTTTTGCTAGGTTTTACCATTAGCACTGTGATATAGTGCTGTGTTACTGCCAAAAGCAACACCTTCCAGAAAGCTCTCAGCTTCAGAGTAAATATAATCAGTCTTAAAATGATATACTATTAATGTAAGTATTTCTTGAGAAAGCCAAAAATTAATGATGGAACACCTATGCACTTTTTACTGTTGCAGTTTGTGATTCTGCCTCTGTGTTCTTACCACTGCATCTACATATGCTTTAATTTCCTAGTTAAGTGTGTGTGAAAGATTTCTTAAAAACATCCTCACAAGATTGTCTTTGAGTAAAGACTGAGCCTGAGCATTTCAGCTCAAAAATTACTTCTTTCAGAAAAATTCAAATGCAAATACTGCAGGTTTGCATTCTCCAACGCAATAATCAATGTGAAAAGCTATACAAACTTTTAATTCAGGTTGTGACTATGGAAATGGTGAAGTGACCAACCAGGAATCTATGATGATATACGCAGAAGGATTTACTCTTTCAAAGTTGGGTAAGTTGAAGTAGAGAGGACAAGAGCACAGCAAGTGTTCAAGTGTTGTAGATCCCTTCTTGTTTCAAAGACTTTATTCTTAGCAGGTAATCTGGTCCTCCACTATATACTTAACTGAGTAAGTGTTAAGTTATCTGCTGAAGCCTCTACTAACATTTTTTACTAGCAGACATTCCTATTCATGACAATGGCTAAATGTCTTTGGACTTCTGTAGTGGTGTCCTGGACATAAATCTTTCTGTGTTTTATGTTTATTTTAGCTGAGATTTTCAGAAGAGGCAAATGTTTATCTTGGAAGGAAAAAAAAAAAGACATTATTAGGTAATGTCAAATTTTCTTTCCATACTTCATGGATTTGTGTTACCCATAGCAGGGCAGTATCTTGTCGGTTAACTTGCAGTTTCTTACACAATCGTTGCAGCGTTTCCTTTAGGAAGCACTAAGGTCAGTGGGTTGTTCGACGGTCCATATAATGCTAGTTACCTTCTGCTTTAAACTGGCTTAACTCCTGTGTGCTGTAGTGTTTTCAAGTGGTAAGGCACAAAGAGGCCTGTGTCACTTAATTCTGCAGGCTTCGCTTTCCTTTAATTTTCACCACCTTTCTAGTTACAGTAGTAATTACAGGCTTCAGGATGAATCTAAAATGACGTCAGTATTGAAGTAGAGAATATGCTATGTTTAAATAAGTGATGTTTGTGGTTAAAGTTATCTGCTGTTATCTATAGATCTTCCTTTCCAAGGAGACTTTTTTCATTTTGTATGCAATATTGAGATCAATGGCCTGCTCAACAAGGGTCATGAAAATCTCTACCTAGCCATAAATAATCTTAAAATTTATGCCAACATGTGGAGAAAAAACAAAATTTTAATGTCTAATTGCTACTTAAGATGAATTATTGAGGGCTGGAGACCAAATAAAACCAGAAACCTTGGATCTTAACTTTTAACTACCAGTAATACTGATTTGATACTGATACATGTGTTTGTATGTATGCATAAATCCTTGTTCAGTGGTCTGTATGCTGTAATGCTAACGATATGCTCTAGCGTGCCTCAGGCTTACTAGCTGCTTCTTTTATTAAATATCCTTTTCTGCTGTGGTAGTTACTGTAACAATTAACAGAACCAAACTACAGGTCAGAAATCACTCTCTCAGGTCTGTTGTCTTATGCCTGCCCACAAAAATTGGACATGAAGACAACTGATAATGCTGACCTAAAATGAGAAGTATAGTAGGATTTATACCAGCTATTCAGTTTATTTTTTTAGACTGTTGCTTAGCATATGATTAATCTGATCTAGAAATGTACATCTGAGGTACTCCTCTAGTTTCCCTTTTTAGTCAAGAGAGTACCTGAAAACACCTTTTTCCCTTTTTTTTTTTTTTTTTTTTTTTAACCGTTAAACAAAGCCTAATGACACTAGCTTGGACACAGATGCCTAAAGCTTGACTGTAGTAATCCTACTCCGCTTCCTGGGACAGCCAGTCTTGTGGAATCTGGACTGCCAAAGCCTCACCAATTCACACTTTCTTCCCAGAATGTTCATCAGCTTTTCCTGCTCCATCTAAATGTTTTGGAGCAGCTAGCAGAGCAGGGGAGAGGTGGCTGGCTCATGACTCATGCTAGCCAAGGTCTCTGTAAATCCTGGGTTGCCTCAGGATTTGTTGGTGTTTGTCATCATGATGACTGCCTGCTGCTCCTCAGCTGTCTGGGGGCAGAAGGTGCTGCATGCACACACTTGTAAGTTAATACAGAAACTGGGGAGCAACTGATCTTGTGACTGAGGACTCGGGGGTTGCAAGCAGAGCCAACTATTTGGTTTGAATACCTAGCTTTGCATGTGATTCTGGTTGAAATTATTATGCTGACGTGTTCTCCTTAGTTTTTATGTAATTTGGCTAAGGAAATGGGCAGTGAAAGAATGTGAAACCCCAGTCCACAGCATGCTCTTTGTTTGTTGTCATTTAGGATATAGCTGTAATTTCAGTAGTCATGCAAAGCTTGCCTAAATTTCTTTAAATTTGATGCCTTGAGCTCTTGTGAGTCAGTTTTCATATCGCCACTTCACTGAAAACACAAGACTCCTGCAGAGGACAAATGTTTCTCTGTTGCCTCCTTACCATCGGACAAGCTGCTGTGAGCATGCTGAGGCTGGGGTTCATCTCACCTAAACTGGGACACCTAAGTGTGGTCACCCCAGCCTAAGCTGATTATTGCAGAGTCCAAGGAGATGAGGTGATACCTGCAGAGACAAGTTCATCACGGCTGTCTTAAATTCCGGTTTCACAAGAAGGTGCCTCGCTTCCTGGAAAACCGATCTCCCACCATTGGCTGTAAAGGTTGCTGAGGCTGAGTAGATGTAAATAGCTAAATGACAGATGGTAGCTAAGTAGACTTTGGTGAGTGACTTTTAGACGCCTTAGGTGTGATGCATCCTAGTCTAAGTGGTTTGCAGGAGCTCAGTGAGCTGAAGGGACTCAGTAGAGCCAAAAGAAACATGGAAGAGCTCATGGTTCTTCGCCTCTTTACAGATGGTTATCAGCCTAGCTTTGCTGTTGTACTTCAGTTGTTCAAATAAACAGTAAAATTAGTGAATTTAGAGAGCAAGCATTGAAACATAATCGTGACCCAGAATGATGTTTTGTGCACGCGCTGCGTTTGAGGTACTGTGAAAGCTTTCCTGGGACTGTGAATTACATCTGTGTTTTAACAGTAGATGTTAACTATCAGCTGGCATGCATGAACGAAAGAAAAATGGTACTGCAATGTGATATTCTCTGTAATAGGTAGGCAAGTTAATATATTAAGTTCTGTGACTTAGACATACCTTACATTAAGTATTAAATTTAAAAGGTATTGTTAAAATACAGCTCTTCAGTCATGTAACATATGCAGAAGAAAGCAAAAAAACCCCCAGCATTAAAAATTCCAGCCTTTTTTGGCTCAGATGAAACCATTATTCTGAATCCACTTTCCTGGTTACAATGTTCTTTTCTTTTTCTCAGACTTGTCTGATTTACAATTAATGTAATAATGCAATTTTTAGCAAGGGTGGCACTTGATAAATAGCAGCCTGTGAAAAACAAGCTATACATATAGCTTCATACTGGAAATAAAAAATGTTAGTTTTGCTCTCTTCTTTAGTAGCAATTCTGCCAGATTTCTGGGAGGCCCTTCTAGTATCAGATGCAGCTCACGCGATAACATGATAGTTTCTGCTGTCTCAGTACTCCCAAAGTACAGTGGGAGTAATGACAGAATTTCTTACTGCAAATAAGAGTGGGGAAAAATGGAGTTGTTTTTTTTGTTGTTGTTTGTTTGAGAAAATGTACTTCTTGAATATAATACAGAACCATTAATTTCACTGTATAAACAAACAAGGCAAGATTTTGTTGTCAGTTTTTGCCCCTTTTCTTAGTTGGGAGTAGAGTGAAGCATACCTTTTATCCCGTCATGTAAAAAAATATATATGGAAGAACAAAAAACGAGTATAAAAATATAAATTTGTAGTTTACAATGTTCAAGTTTGTGTTTGTTCATGATTTTGGGTGTTGAAACATTTGCTGGTGAAAGGTAGAGCAGAAGCAGTTGAAAGATACTCCTGCTGTTTCAGGAGTATATTTTGATATTTCTTTGTGATAATTTTCCATTTCGCTGCCTAATTTTTGATAGCTAGTGAGTTTGTTCAGGGGAAGAAACAGGAAATAAAAATTGGACTGTCTCTGAGCGTTACATTGTGACATGTACATAAGCTTGAAAGATATTTTTGCACCTGTTTAATAACATATTTTTGAGATTCACAGTTCACTGCAGCCTTCTGTCATTGTACCTGATTAAAAGCTGTTAAGAATTACCTGCTGGCATGAGAGCCTGACGATAGAAAGACATTTTCCTGTGTATCTGAAGATTCCTTAATTTTTCTTGGTTAGCAGTTGCTTCAATATACTGCAATACACTGTGTGCTGGTTGAATCTCACAGCTTTTCCATGAACTGTTCAGCTCCACAATAAGACTCTGAAGGACTTGAGAGAAATTAAAAATTAAGAGTGCCCTGCAAGCTGGGCTAAACAGAAATTCTTTTAGGAACCCATAAATTTTTATTATTTCAAAACACAGACTTAGCACAGAATGCATCGGGATCTACTTACTGTTCTGTTAATACCTGCACAGAGCCTTTAATATCCAAACCTTCTACTGCAGTGTGCTTTGATTTCATATGCAGAATTTGTCAATCCAACATATACTGCACTGAATATTCCAGTCTTTTTATACTAATATTATTTTTCAGTCTATGAAAAAGGATGCAGATAGAATGACAAGACAATTGCTACGAAATTTATAGTATATTTTTCTCTGGAGGAGGCATTCTTTGATATTGTCAAGTACTTGATTGAGTAATAGCAAGCTGCAGCACTCAGTAAAGTACAGAGAAATATCCCATGCTCACTGAAACCCGTGGTTATGTGGCTGCTTGATGATCTGGACCTAAATTCTGCAGCAGAAATCTGACCGTTGGCAGACCCCGCCTGGCAGCGTCAGTGTAAAATACAAAGTTCAGTATTTTATATGTTCTGTTTGAAGAGGAAATAATGCAGTCAGGATAAGAACTGTTCGAGTGTTTTGATATTCAGTGTACTGATGCTTGTTTTGAGATGTGTCTGTATTTCAGGATGCCACAGATCTCCCCCCATCCTCCATTCAACAGCGTGTTAGGTGTTGCCAAGAATTAACCTACTAGTTTCAGAAACAGCTAGCACAGGGGGGCTGGCTAGAACACATGACTGATGGCAGAATATTTTGGGATTATTGTAGCACCTTGCCTAGATGCATCTACTACTACATTGGGAAAGACTTCTGTCATTTTACACCCTCTATACTGTTCTTTTAAAAATTATATTTATAATTTATATGAAGTAAATGGCACATTGTTAATTTAGGGAGTGCTTCTGGGCATGGCTGTTACCGTAAGCCAAGATCACAGGATCATGGTATGTCTTGTGATGTGTCAAATGCAATGAAGATTTGTTAGTTAATGGCATTATACTTTTCCTAGGACATACCAGGGCAAGTTTTATGATTACATAACAGTGGTTTGAAACCTAATTTTAAAAACAAAGTAATATTTTTTTCAAGTTTTCTTATATCATAAAAGCGAGGTAAAAGTAGAGCTGACATGTTAAATAAAGTGCACAATTGCTATTGTCTAGAACATCTTTCTCGTGAAGCAGGATTCACTAAAAAAAACACTCTAATAGTGTGGTTTGTCATACCATGACTTACTAAAGTTTATTCTATAAATATGGCTTAACTATGATTCTAAATTTGGGTAAAGTTAACAAGAGTTGTCAATGCAATTTGTGGTTCCTTGCTTGAGGATTGTTTTCTTCGTAACACTTTTCCTGTAAAGCTGAGTACCATTACCAGCACTGAAAAAGCCTGGCAACAAAGAAAATGACCCTCTCAACCTCCCTAGGATTAGCTGGATGTCCTCGATTATCCCAGTGCTGCTGCCTTGACTGGCAGCTGGTAGAATGGATAGAACACCCGCCCCCCAAAAAGAAGTTATTTTATTTCTGTCACACAGTACATGTATAAACTGCAGAATGCTAGGTATAATGATTTGTTCTTAAATGTGGTCAAGGTCAGGCCGCTTTTCATTTTCTGTTTGGTATTTTGACTTTCTTGTGGTGTTACTACACCAAAGTCTGGTATTGGGGCTTAATGGGAAATGACTTGATCTTTCTTTTTCTTTGCTTTCTTTTTCTTTCTTGAATGCTGTGGGCTTTTTTTGAGGATAGCCTTGCAAAAATCATCAAATGTCTGTTTCCCTGACATCCCTGGGTATGTGAAAAGGACTACTAAGCCTCCCTTCCTTTCTTCCTACTGCTCAGTGTGGCCAAGTATTTGCATCATTAGAACGGAAGTAAAGGAGAGATCAGAGAGGCATTTTAAGCTGAAGAAGGGTGTCTAAATTTTATTTTTCCTGTGTAAAGACTGTTACTTCTTGGTCCCGACTGCTCCAGCGCAGCTGTACAGCCAGAATGCTCGGTTTCCTGAAGTACTGCTCCCTTCACCTGCCACGAGGTACTGGGCCCAGTCCTGGTTGGCACAAGGTGGGTGCGAAGCCGATCAGCCAGTGAAAGGGAGGAATTCCTGCCCTCGGGTGGGCTGTGGCCGTCCTAGGGCGCTTGCCGTGGCTCGCATCCCCTTGCCTGCTCTGGGGACACCACTGCTGCTGTAGCTCGCTCTGGCAGGAGGGCTGGAAGCTCTCATGAAGGTGGGGCTGGCAGCATCCCTCAGGGAAGTACTCGTGCTCGCTAAACAGAGGAGAAGGAGGAAGGTAAATAAGACATCTTGCTAGGAAGGCTCATGCTGAGGCCTTTTTAAGGGTTATTCTGGTGGCCAGGGAGGAGACCTGAGAGCAGGCAGGGGGGTGAGAGGAGGGCAGAGAGGTACAGGAAGAGGTGGCAGGTGACATGTCCGGGTGCAGTGTAACGCTGTCAGGGCTGGAAGGTGGGATGTGAACAAAGGATCATAGGATGGGGAATGGAGGGCTGAAAGCAGGAGGTATGACTAATGGAATAAAGACTATAAGGGGAACAAGAATGACAAGAGTGTGAAGTATTGTGTGAGAGTGGAAAAATAGATCATCATGAGAGTGGTGGGGTTAGAAAAGTGAGGAAATGACAGAATACAGCTGAGAGGATTAATTTCCCAAGAGATGTCTGGAAATCCAGAGGCAAATACCATGGATTTTTTTTTTTTTCAGACATGGATAGGTAAGAAATTAAAAAAATTGAGCAGTAAAGATTGTCTCATATTCAGGGGAGAGTGGTGGTCTGTACCTGGTGTTCTCCTGCTGTGTGTAGCTCTGACTTGGATCGCCGGGAGTAGTCAAAATGAGTGATCATTGCTCTCTGAATATCTCAGTCCCCATTTCTCCTGCTCCTTTTTATCTTCTTTACTTGTTGAAGAGAAGAGCAGTAAGTTTCATGCAAAATATGATGACTGTTTGAACCTGATGACATTTTTGCTAAGCAGAGGAAAGATCTCTCTGCTGCGGGCCACAGGCAGCCTATTGAACCAAGTACCCGACCTGTTCATTGCTGCCCACTCCCAGGGTGCTGCACGTAAAGCCACCATGCAGACTTCCATCTAGTTTATTTTATTGTATGTTTTCTTTAGCACTGCGCTTATGGAGACTTTTTCTTTTTGAGTAAAATTTGGGATGTGCAAGTTTTCAGCGCCTTTTTGAGTAGCTGTTGTCTGGACCACTGGATGGTTCTCCTGATGTGGTCTGTAGCTGCTGCTTAAACTCACTCAGTAGGAAAAAAGCCACAACCCACCACAAAACCAAAACCCAACAAAGCAAGCATTTCATGCTATGTGTAAGGTTTTGTTTCTTTCCTGTTACAGCATGTATGTAATCTTGCACTTGTTAATGGTATGATTTATCTCAAAACTGAATTTGGCATGGTCTTGCCTGGGACAATTTAGAGTCTAAACAAATACAGCCAAAAAGATGTTGAAAAGGGCTTAAGCACAGGGGAATAACTTGACTAATGAATTATAAAAGTTTGGTGGGAGATCTCGCAACAAAATCCATCTGCCACTTTATCTCAGTTCAGTGTTCTTCCCATGAACTGCACTGTCTCTATAGAATGCAATTCTATAGGTATTAGGTAGGTAGGCACCTGATATCTAGGTACTGTAGTTGTTTAAATGTGAAGTTTGCACTTTAGTGTTTTAAGACTGCTGCTGTCATTATTTTTTACATTTATGTTTTGAGAAGTAGGTATGTTTGGGCAGCTTAAGAAGAGATAAATGTACAACAGCAGCACTGTTTGGTGACAGTGGGATAGATTGGGTATTGGTCCCTTTTTTTGAAAGGGGAGCCAGTCTCTTTAATGGAAGGCTGAAAATGCTTGCTTATGTACTGAAGGTGTCTAGGAACTGGGTTTTCAGTATTATGATTGCTTCAGGTTTCATAATGTGGTACAGCTCCAGCTGTATGATGGCCCTTTTGTGGCTTTTTAAGCTGGGTGGAAATTTAAATGTTGTTAATAGCCCTTTTGGAGATGTTCATGGGAAGGTACCACATATTGTTTTAATAATTCCATTAACAGTCTGCAGGAAAGAATAGATCATAAATCCAAGATGCTCAGAAGAAAAATTGTGAACAGCAGCCTGAGACATTTTTTTCAAAATGGAATTAGTCTAAGAAAGAAGAATTAAGAAAGGTGGTAGATTTTTCATGTTGACAAGAAAGCATTGCATGGGAAATGTGTTAGGTGAAAGGGTGAATCTCATAAGTTAGAGCAGCTTCAGAATGAAAGCAGGGCGAAATATATTGACAGAGCATTACATGGCTGAAACAGATGAAGATTAGAATGAATCTTTCACTTTGCTCCAAAAATAAAAAAAAAACAGTGGCAGGTGAGTCTTTGGGAATTAGAGAGGAAAGGTTGCATGATCGATCGGGCAGCTGCAAAATACCAGTCTGGCAGAGCGCTGCAGTGCAATGATTCAAGAAATAACTGCTGAAAAAAGATTAAGGGAAGAGAAGTGATCTAGGATTGAATGTGCAAACTCAAGCAAATGTTCACATTACTGACTCTAGCCTCCTGAATCTGCTCGAAAGATACAAGACTGAGAACTGGTGAACTTTTCTCATGTATTCTTGCAAGAAAGGTACTATGCAGAGGGGATGTTTTCATAGTCTGTGTTAGAGCGAGAGGGCCTTGTCCCTGAGAGGGGTGTGTTGTTAGAGCCGCCTTGCCCTGTGGAACTTGTCAGTGATGTAGGAGGAATACAGAAAAAGGAATGTGTTCAGTTTGAGTCTAAGTATTGTGTGACCTTGAACAAATTATTTGTTTTAACATGTGCCTCTGTTCTCCAGCTGAGATTAATGAACTCTTTCTCAGAAAAAATGTTGTAAAACTAAAACCCTTCAGTGATTATTTTCAGATACAGCATTTTCAGATACTGGTGAGACTCTGGATTTATTAGCTTGGACTGAGCACCATGGGGTTATAAAATACTTGGCGTTTGTTTAGAGGCAGCTTGTTAACTGCCTGACTCAGATTATAGATACAATCTCATGTTGGCCTGCAGAATCTCATGGACACCTCTTCCAGCATGCTCTCACTTTTGTCTTTACTGGTACTGTCATTCACACCAGTGAGAACAAATACAGCATAGATATGTCCCATGCTGTAATCACACCTTTGACTGCAGAAGAGACGTAGCCTGGAATTAGTGAGTGAGGGTGTAATGCAATAGAATTCTTATCGAATTTCTAAAATAAATGCGGTTACATCAGAGATAAATTTGACATACGGGGGCTGTTAAGAAGCTGAAGTCAGCCCACCAGCTATTTTGTGTTTAATTTGGTATTCATACTTTATTGCAGATGTTTTCCACCACTCCTCTGTCAACTGTCAGATGCAGTGTTAGCCATTACGAACTGTGGTTACAGATAGATAAATTTATTATTAGGCACTGACAGCTGAACTTGCAGTTTTTTAGGATTGTAGGACTACGGAAGCTAATTGGCGAGAAATAATAAAATGAGTCATCTCAACTGGAAATACGTTCATTTGCAGACATATTTTTAGTAGAACTCAATCAAGAGCATGCTGGCTCATGTGTACACAAGGCCATTGTGTGCTGAAACCAAATTTAACACCGTTTCATGCTGACTGGGCAGAATTGAGAGCCAGAAGAGGAAGCTTTGAGATTACACATAGACCGTACATCTGTATTCGGTGTTGTATGCGTGTTTGATATCACGGGTGAGTAGCATTTGAGGAGGTGGTTAGCATGTGCAATTGAAGGGTACAGACACCTACGATATCACTGCAGTGCCAGTCAGATCAAACTCAGTAGTATGTTTGTTTCTCCACTGAAGCGCTTTGCAGAGCACAGAAGGTGCTCGTGTTACCTGGGTGTGCTGGAGCCACTCGTTGAGATTTGTTCATTGCCTTCTGATTGCGTGCTTTGTTTCCCACTGGTGGCTGTGGTACCCGTAGACTGTGACCTGTATGGTGTGGGAGACACTCTGCTCAGTGTTGATGCACAAGACAAGACTCTGCTCTGCCGTACAGCATCACTCTACTCAAGTGGTGCGTAACAAGTTTTTTGCCTTGTACATAGTGACTGCTTTCTGACAGGCTCTTTGTGTCATTGTTCTTCAGTGATAACTTCTTCTGACAAGTGCTAAACATGAATCTGCATGACTCAAGATGTTTGATTTTGTTTGGTTTTTCTTTTTTATTGCCACGTGCCTTTAATACTGCAGATCACTATGACTTTGCTGTAATCTTGCAAAATTATTTTGATGACTAAGTTAGAGCTTTTTGGGGAAGCAGGAGAGGATAATGTGGTGGTTATACTAGCAGCCTGCTTCATAGTACTGTACTGAGACCTACCAGCTAGTCTGGTCCTCTGAAATTCCATCTGTTTTGCATGGAGCTTTCTGTCTCAAAGGATAATTCCATTGGAATATTGTTGAATTCTTATGAAATTACTCCTCCTACAGGATAAAACTAAAACACGTACAGTAAAATGTGTCCAGACTAGAATTGTGTGACGAAAAAAGACATCTCTCTTCCTTCTCATCCTAAGGCAGGTTCAGCTGTGCATAAATCCTCTTGGCAGAGGTTTTATTGAGCAGTTTTTATAGTCTTATAATGACAAAGCTTCTAAATTGACCTGTGAAAATGCTTTGCTATCCTCAGAAAACTTTTCCCCAACTGTCCAATACTAATTTTCTTAATGCAATGAGGAACTGTATTATCCGTCCTCTATTCCATGTTTTATTGACAAAAATATCATGTACTTGACATTGTTGCCATGTTTCTCCACAATCTAAGCAGACTGCATCCCAACAGATTTTTCTGGATCTTTCCTGTGTGGTTTTTTTTTTTCCCTAGGTATTATCAGTCTTGTTGTCCTTTCTTTATTTGAAACAAAGGCTAAAAATGGCCACTTCATCTGAAGCCTTACCAGTCTTGACTGTAAAGTCAAAGGACCTCTACTCTTGTAGTCACACGTACTTCTTTCCTGATTAGCCCAGCTTTTTGGCTTCTATACAGCTGCCTGGTGGTGTTGACTCATGATCAGCATTTGATTCACCGTAACCAGCAGATCTTTCTCTACATCACTATCATCTTTTCATTGCTCTTTATCCTGCATCCCTACGTAAGGGATGTGCACTGTGCTAAGGTTGTTTTCAGTTCCTTATAGGTTGTTCTCCCTTAAGAGAGTCTGAGCGCTAATTCCCACTGGCCAAGGATGTTACTGTTGTTATTTTGCTATTAACTATTATGATGATCATCTGCTACCAAGAAGATAGTGGACTTGTGGTTCAAGCTCATATATAGTAATCAGAAGTTTGGGTCCTTTTCTTACCACTGTCACAGGCTTCCTTTGCATTCAGATGTCAGAAGCTCTAGGGTGGTGAGGGTGGTGTTTCAAAATAGAGTTTGGTACTTTGTTGAAGACACTAGTTGATTAGTCAAGAATAGAATTATCAGTTAGAGTAGTGCCATGCTCTGAGCGTTTGTTTTGTTGGTATCTCCCACAGGATTGTTGAAAAGAATATTTAATTGCTGTTGATCATAGTTCTTGTGTGTTATGTACATGGTGTTTAATAAATCCTGTGCATCAAGATTTCTGTTTGTTGTCAGCAGGGATTTGCAGAAGGAAAAACACCATCTTAATTTGTTACTTGACTTCTGCATTGTTGCTTTTTACCTTCTTCCGAAGCAGAGAAAGAAAGAAAGGTTCTGGGGCAACTAGCAGTAGAGCTTCCGTCAACACTGCAAGCTGTCTTATGTGCTGCTTGGTGTGTGTTATTCAGATGCTTAAAAAAAGTCACATTTGATAGGCAGTTCAGATCATTACAGTAATTTTGGGGATCGATTTGTGGATCCCATTGTCCTAGTAGCATATGGTTGCCAGTAATTGTGGAAGTCTTGTACTTGATGGCCCATAGGACTTACAAACTTTTATTCTACACTTTAATCTAGTGCTTGTCCCAACAAGGGGAAGTGAAGTTGAAGAAAAGTTTGTAAATCAAGAAGCATTCTACAGTTTCCTTAGGCAGAAAGCAGTTTGTAGAGGCTAAATTTCTATTTGTAAATCTACTTTTGAAGTATGTGTAGCACCTATACTCATTGCACAGTCCAATTGCACAGCTGAACAATAAATGGGATGCGGTGAAGCAGAACTGTGCATATGTGGAGTTTGAGGAAGCTGTTAAAGATTGAGCTATTAAAGTCTGTGCTGAGATCCTGATTTATAGCATACGGAAGTTGATGGAAACATTCCACTAACTGCAGTATTTGCCATATAAAACAGCAGTAGAATTGAGTTTGAATGTACAAGCATAACTTAACAGTTTTATCCTTTGAATGCTTTATTTTGCAAATTCTCTGTTCTGTATATGCAGTTTCAGAATTGATATACTGTCATGGAGCAGTAGAAGCAGAGTCAGCATTACATCTTTAAGGGAGGTAATTGTGTATAATGGGTCAGATTAGGAAGAGTACAGCAAATTAATTAAACCACTAATAGTTCATGTTTTATTTGCTGCATTCTCTGTGAAGGAGTAAAATATGAAGTATAAAACATAAAATTGGGTAAAATACCTGAAATATGTTTTTTATTTTTGTCCTGAAAAGGAAGCAAAATGCAGGTGTCAAAGTCATGACATAATGAGTTGAAGCACCTTGGGCTGAAGTGCATACAGTGTTTCTAAATAAATGTATTACTTGTAGTGCATTGCTACTTTATTTATCATCAACTTTTCCTACAGAGATTTTTAGCAGTACTAGAAGCTCCAATATTATGCTTTTCTTGCATGGTTAAAATAAAAGACTTGGAGGTAGTAATGGCATAGAGTGTAAAACAGGGGAGGACATACAGTAGGAAATTATTATTTTGCATTCTCAAAGAATGCAAATAAAGAAATTAATCTTGTTCTATCCTTTGACTCACTACTAAACCAGTATAAATTCAGAAGTTTTAAAACTGTAGGTAAATATTAAAAATTGAAGGTACTACAATGTGCAGAATAGGAAACCCCTGAAACATGAAGGATATTAAAAAAAAAAAAACAAAACCAACCAAACCACCAACTAGCAGATTTCCAGAAAAATGTCACAATGCAAATATTCCACCCTCAAAATCACAGCTATGTTCATACTGCGGAGGTGCTAACAGCTATGGCACTGTAGATGGTGCCTACCTGTGGAAATTCAGCCAGCCAGTTTTAATAGAATAATTCTTTAATAGAATTAACTTATTGAGAAGGTTAAGAATTATTTAAAACTCTCCACACAGGAGGTATCAGTTTTCAGGGTTTAACAGGACAGAGTAACACTGTCTATTGCAAGGAAATATATATATGTGTGTGTGTGTATACATATATATGTTTTGTTTAGTCATAATTTGAAATTGCTTATCTTGGAAAATATACCTGGTGAAAATATTCATGTCGGAACAAAACATGCCTACACCTTTATGTGAGAAACTAACCTTTTTCTTGACTGGGTAGTATATTTTTCATGTAATCTTAGGAGATTTGAGTGGATTTAACAGAAAAGTCAAATAATCACTGTAGATGAAAGTAAGTGCTATTAAGGAGCTTTGAGAACTTGCTGTTTTAATACTGTGCCTTGACAGCAAACCCATGTTCTTCCCTCATTAATCTGGTCTTCTGGAATGCAGTTCTGAGCATTCTGAGCATGCAGTTTGCCAGTTTATGGCTATTGCTGGCAGCATTTTTGTTGTAGGAGCAATTTTTATCAGTAGAAACTGAGTTTCTGTGAGTATAAAGATTTCATGAAAATAGTGAAGTAGCCCATAATGCATATAATTATGAATCTGCTGTGTGCTGCTCTCTGTTCAGTAACTGTCCTTGCTTTTCAAAATTGGTTGTTGAAAAAATAAATAGGGCTTTGTGGCATAGATAACATCAACCTGTTTTTTTCAGAATGCTTCTTGAAGAATCAGAATGATAAATGCAGTAGTGTGCTTACCAAAAGCTCATGCTGCTTGAGTCAGTGCAGGTATCTGACATAACACAAAGCACCATGTCTTTTTGCTGGAAGATACGGTATCTTTAAAACTATGAATGGGTGAACTGGCTGACAGATAAGGGTTTATTTGGATTAGTGGATTACTCCAAGATGGTGCTTGGCCATAATCTTAAAGCACTGTATATGGTTTGTTACATTAGCTATAGCTGCCCATTGCCTTCAGCAAGTTCATTTGCAAACTTGGAAAGGAGAAATGGCTT
The DNA here is from genome assembly GCF_964289735.1 of Phaethon aethereus. Classification (NCBI taxonomy): domain Eukaryota; kingdom Metazoa; phylum Chordata; class Aves; order Phaethontiformes; family Phaethontidae; genus Phaethon; species Phaethon aethereus. The sequence continues at coordinate 86,095,043 of NC_138576.1, forward strand.
TCTGACTCGGGTTATCAGGTTAGCAAGCTGCATGCCATTGCTGCTACCCCGTAGGCGTGCTCTGTTATTGTAGGTAGGCGATGTCATCTTTGCTCCTTACCTCCCCGTTTCTGGGGTGGAGATAACAGTACTTCCAAATTCCTAAGAGTTATAAATCAGATCAGACTGTGAACTGAAGGATGAATGAGAATGGATGGAAGAGTCATCCATTAAAGTATCTAAACTAACTGGACAGCTTCTCAAGTTGGATTCACTCTTACTTGCAGTGAGTGTGGATATATCCGAGACGGTGCTCCGTTGTTGTTATGGACACCTTGTGCATTTGATAATCAGCTGCAGCACCACTGTGTGCACAGAATTTCTGTGGTTATCGGCACCTACTTTCCCTTACTCCCTTGATACCTTTTTTCTGTATCCAAAAACTGGAAAACCAGAAGACAAAGCAGCATCTTTGAGCTTACTAATGAAGGCTGCTATGATAATAGCGGATTGGGATGGAAACACTAAAATTTTCCAGTTTCCATGGAGGAAACTGGCAGATGTGCATGAAGTGATGATTATGCAGCAAAACAAGAATAATAGAAATATCTGGCAGTGGAAGTGTCTGCAAGGATTTTAGGTCTGTGCTATTGCCCTTTCTTCCAAACGGTGCTGGAGTTTTTCCAAGGCTATACTGTATTCTGTATAATATGTCTGTTGTGGTTGTTTTGAATATGAAGTTTAAATCAAATACTTTTGTAGTTATGGCAGAATACAGATACTGTTTGTTAAAAAATCAGATTTTAGTTAGATCAAGTATATGCTAAACAAATTTCATTGAATATGGCAGACATGCTATTGTTTATTAACGTGTGTTGCCTTGATCAATTACAAAGATGTATAACTGTGTTGTGGAAGACTACGTTTTCTTCTTGGCAATGTATAGACAAGTATTTCTACATGTTTTAAAACACAGTTTTTCTAAGAGTTTATGTTCTAAGGGGATCAGAATTTCCTACAAGTGATTAAATTTTAGCATTAAACATCTGTGTTTGAAGTTGGCTTCTTGGAATCTCTTCGTCTCTCTGTTTGATTTACTGTGATATTAAGTAACTCAACATTTGACAGAGATGTTTAAAAGACATTAATATTCTTGTCAGCACCTTTGTGTTGCCTCTACCCCTGAATTTTCAGTCTCGTATGAGGAAGGTTAGGAAAGAGGTGGATAGGAGTGTGTCTGGATGCATGATGATGTATTTGCTTAAGTTTTGAAGGCTACGGTTATAGCCCTTTGAAACATGAATTACTTTCATCAGTTCTAATCTGACAGTGACTGACAGAAAAAATTATGAAGTTCTAAAACCACGTCTGTATAACGTATGGATGTGAAAATGCTCAGAAGGTAATAGGAGGAAATGAGCCAGTTTGAGATATCTCATAACTCAAGATTTAAGAATACCTGAAAAATATTTTTATTTAATAGACATTTAATATGATGCACACTGTAGCTTTCTTCATATAAGAGCAAAGTGACCTTCAGTGAAGGTCTCTTTGGAGGAGTGACTTCAAATAAGGAAATTATGCATTTTTAGCTCTCCTGATACTAAAACTGGGTAGTATTTGCTGATTTGAAAACAAGTTTAGAAAGATAGTGCTGAGAAGCTTACCCACTTACTTACCAGTCTGCTCTAAAGAATTGAAATTATGTATCTTAATATAATTCTGCAACACAATCAAATTGCATATCTATGGGAATCTTCTGTACACATAGTCGGCAAATGTTGGAAGACTTGAATCTAGGCTAGCGTTTATATTGGATCCTTCTCTAATGATGTGCACAGAAATGCAAAGTAACTTAGAGCTGGGTCTATATAACACATCATAATCTGTAATTGCCTTTCACTTGAACTGACAATGGCATTGCATCTTAACCTTCCGTGCTGATTTTATTCAACCCACCTTGACTAGAGTGAGAAGTTCCACAACACTATGACTCTGTGGCCTAAATTAAGAGAGTATTTGTTGTAACTGTCTACACGCAAAACAAAGAAAATGTAGCAAAACAGAGTTGTGATTTGCTTTATTGTTTAATGAGCATGTCATGCCAACCCGGGAATTAACTTTTGAAAAGGGCATGGGAGGGTGGTTGATTTTCATTAATTAGTAAGCCTTTTTTAAGAAATAAATCTTTATTTGTAAGCTATATATTAGACAAAATAAGCCATGTGCTCTGTACACTGTACAGCAAAAGAAGAGAAAATGTTTGCAAAATGAATTGAGAAAGTTTGTGCGTCAGGAAATTTAGCGGTTGCTATATTCCGGTTCTTAATCCTCCAACAGTCAGCATCTACATTATACATGTATACTTGGTGATTGTGCATAATTGGCTTGCAGGGAAGGATATGATGTATTAGATCATTAACTAAAATTAAGTGTGTCAGGGACCTCCTCTAAACCAACTTCCGTTTTTGCTGCTGTCAGCATAGAATTGTTTTTGTAGGTGGGCTATATAGAACACTTTCAGACTTTCTCTCAAAGCACAATGTACAGTGATAGAGAATGGGGCAGTACAAAATGGAATTGGTGGTTCATTTCAGTAGAAAGTAGCCTTACTATGTTGTCTGCCTCTGGCTATGGAGGTGCGATGTTGGCATCTTCTCTAGTGACCCTTTTTGGAACAAAGAGTACACAGCAAAGCTCTGCATATTTGGTTATCTAGATCCTTGATTTTGGCCTTTAGGAATTTTTATTTATTAATTACAATTGTACATTGTGAACTGCACCTATAGCATACGCAAATATTGCAATTTCTGGATTTAATGTATGACCGGAAGCCGTTACTACTTTTTGCGTCTACAGTTGACTGTGGGTTATAAGCGACATGCAGGTTGGGCTCTCTTGATAGTATACAAGGAAAATTGGTTTACCTACACTTAGGGCTAGGGTTTGCTACATGGGGACAATTAAAAAAAGGTAACGAATTAATTTTTAAAGTGTCTGATTAAACTCTGTTTAATCTCCTGTTCTTTTCAGAATTAAATACACACTAATTTAGTTTAGTTTAATTACTAGAGTGAAGTAAATTAAACCAGATAAAAGGCCAGCTTAGTTCAGGATGGGTGTTTATGAGTGCATTCAAATTACTCAGTTCAATTTAAATTCAGGCATTTCTTTAATTTGATGAACTTTTCTGAAAGCCGCTGTGTAAAAAGCTGCCTGGAAGAACAACGTTTTTTTGGTAAACATGCCTGCCTTAATGCATGCATTTTTGTAGTCTCATCCTGTTCTGCCTCCAGTTGCATGCTTCATCCTGGAGTTCTGTTGTTGTATTACATTTTATTTACAGTGTTCAATATGAGCTCTACGTAGTCATGCCTGTGAAATTTATTATTTGAAACTCTAATTTTGCTTTATAAATGAATGGGCAGAATGGTCACAGGGTGGTACTATTTCTTCTATTCTTAAGCAGAAAACCGTTGCTAGAAAATAGACTAATTACAACAAAGCTTTCTTTTTAACTTAATTTCTGCAAAGGGATTCTCCAGCTCATGGTTATGTTACTTTGAAGAACTGGGATTTAAATATGGGTCTGCTTTTGTTCTTTCAGGTTTGTTGACAAGATCTCCTTTGACTACATTACTACAAGGATTTAGTCCCATAAAATTTGTATTTCGTATATACTGACTTTTGTTACAAGGGTAGGCAAACAGAAAAAGCACCTATGTAGTTATTATAAAGATTTCAATTGATTTGCCCACATTCACAACTCTTGAGAATAAAAATTATGTTGCAATTCAATTCTGCTTTTGTGTTGAGAGATAACTGTTTCTGAGTTTAGCAATGATGATGTAAATACTTCAGTAGATCTTGGGTCAGAAGCATAACCACTGTTTTGTTTTTGTTTATTTTTTGGTAGGATGATGAAGTGGTTCTGCAGTGCACTGCAACTGTTCACAAGGAGCAACAGAAACTGTGTCTTGCTGCAGAAGGATTTGGCAACCGGCTTTGCTTTTTGGAATCAACATCAAATTCTAAGGTACTGCAGAGTGTCTTAAGTGTAGTGTATGAAGCAAGGATATAGTTATAATATTGCTTGCTTTGATGCACTATACACAAATCTGTCTAGGAGAATGGACAAACCAAATCTATCAATAAAATAAGGAACATGTAATCTGCCTTCAAAGCTTAATTGTTCCTTTGTTATGGCCCTTTGCTGGACTGTCATGCTATGCTTTCTGTTTTGGGCTCACTTTAAAACTAGTTAGCTGCAGAAGTCCATCTCAGCTTGTTATCTTGGTTGTCGGAACTCAGTTGCAGGAAGCTGCAGTGCAATTTTTGTGTACTGCAGCTCAGACACATTTGATTGCTCTGATTTTAAGTCTGCAGGAGAGCGATTATTCTATTTGTGGTGTTTATTCTGTGACATTTACGTGGAGATGGTTATTACTTTAAGTCCTTCTAATTCCCTAACTGAACAGAGTAATAGTGCAAGTATCAAGATTATCTCATCTAATCAATTTGTTATCTAAGCCTACTATAACTCAGCTCTATATGCAGTAGATACAGTAGTTTGAACAATTAACTTTGCTATTTGTTGCAAAGGAGGGGTTTTGTTTCACAATCCCATATGCTCAAATACATGTTTTGAAGATACCAATGTGCCTTCTGAGGGCAGAACTGGTTTTGTGACCAAAGTAATGGGTATACTTGGATATTTTAGTTATACCAAGGGAAGAATGTTACTTAACATACTTGTTTTATCTTCAGCTAAACTAGAAATGTTTGAGAAAATAAAATAAAGGTAAAGCATCTGGAAAGATATCTGGAAAGATTTAGAACAAAAAATGATGTTTTTTATCTTGACAACTTCCATAACATCACTTTGATTTTCTCTGATACATTGCAGAGTAATGCTTCATTTTCTGTCTCATCATTTGGGATGTATTATTCATAATAATAAATTTTTCACTAGGATATTAATGATTCATTATAATAGCAGTGATCTTGATGAATTCATTCGTGCTGTCCTGTTTTAAGTGAATCTTTTTAACAATAAAAATGTGCTGAGATGGAAGTGGTTGCAGTGCTAGTTGCCTGGAAGTCCAGAAAAATCTATTTAATTAATTTATTATTATTCAGTAAATTTGAATACTTAATCAACAGGCTCTCTCTCACTATATAAAACTCCTGAACATTCTTGTCTTTAAGGAATACAGTGTTTCCTAAGCTTGTTGGTGCTGCTTTTTCTCTGTTTTGTGAAGCAATATTTATTCTGCTCATTCTGCATAAGCTTGGGGGGAAAAAAGTTAACAAAAGAACATGCAGCTCATCCTTGTTTTAATTTTTATGGGCTGACAGTTTCTAGGATGAGCTCATTTGAAGTCATTTGGAGATATAAATACTGAGAGTGCCATAAAATTACCAAATCCTTAAAGCAAAGTTGACTTTAAGAGTAAATAAAAATATTTTTCTTCCTAATGTCTGTGCCCATACAATATTACTATAGTATTATATAAGGAAAGGCATAGAAAATATTATAGGAGGTTGTCATGGGATTGTGATGCACTTCAATGCAAACAGTGGCGTGGCATCACTTCAATGCAAACAGTAGCGTGGCATTTGAATTAGAGCCAGGTACCAAGGACGAGGTACCAAACTGAGCACCAGTAACAGGCCAAACACAAGTGATAGACCTAAGCTATCATCCCGGACTTGCATTCGTTAGAATGCCTGATACAATCCCGTGCTTTTCTCCAGTGCCCTTCAAGATGTGGCTCCTGGTGGTATAGTTGATGTTTTATTAGCACAGCTTCTTTGCATACACTTTCTTGCCCGAGGATCATTGGATAATTCCCGCTACAAAAATAACAGTCAAATTGAAGATACATATTGATAGAATACTTGGGCAATTACTGACTGTTAATACTTATCCCATTGTGACAATAACACTGGCAGGCCCATTATGAAAATTGCTTAATGAATTTTATTTTCTTCTGTTCACGTTTACAACACAAATGTTTCTTTGGAAGGTCATGTAGCTTCCCTCAGCATCAGAGGAGAACAGCAGATTTTGAAAACAACATGCTACCAAAAGAGGATGATGGTAGTTGGGCTAAATTAGCAAACACTTTAATAAGCATTATCAGTTCATAGAATCATAGAATAGGTTGGGTTGGAAGGGACCTTTAAAGGTCATCTAGTCCAACCCCCCTGCAGTGAGCAGGGACATCTTCAACTAGATCAGGTTGCTCAGAGCCCCATCCAACCTGACCTGGAATGTTTGAGATATGGGGCATCTACAGCCCCTCTGGGCAACCTGTGCCAGTGTTTCACCACCCTCATGGTGAAAAATTTCTTCCTTATATCTATTCAAAAATCTGGCCTCTTTTAGTTTAAAACCATTACCCCTTGTCCTATCACAACAGGTCCCGATAAAACATCTGTCCTCATCTTTCTTATACACCCCCTTGAAGTACTGGAAGGCTGCAATAAGGTCTCCCTGGAGCCTTCTCTTCTCCAGGCTGAACAACCTCAACTCTCTCAGCTTGTCCTCATAGCAGAGGTGTTCCATCCCTCTGGTCATTTTTGTGGCCCTCCTCTGGACCCGCTCCAACAGGTCTATGTCTTTCCTGTGCTGAGGGCTCCAGAGCTGGATGCAGTTCACATATGCTCACATTTCAAAACTGTTTCCCAATTCTACTTTCTTCGCTTTTGGAAGCAAGCCATGCTTGTCAAATCACTTTACTGAGCAAACATATCCTCTTTGTTTCTTAGCTCTGCAAATCTGTTGTTTTTCTGTATATCTTGTAGGGAGTTTGAATTTGAAATAAGGAATTAATTCATATTTGGAGCTATATTACAGCTTGTTTTGAGGCTTGAAGTTGGTTTCTTTGTAGCAAATAGAGACATCTTTTGCTATTAAATTTGATACGGGACTCTTTCTGAGAAGAAATGCATCTTATCACAAAATGGCATTTTATGGAATCAAATTTGAAAGTACAGTTACACTTCTAAGTTGTGAATGCTTTTGTGCATTGGTTTGGTCATTCTTACAGGAAGAGAGTTCAGTTAGAGTTGGGGTTCCTCAGCCTAGAGAAGAGAAGGCTCTGGGAAGACTTTATAGCTGCCTTCCAGTACTTAGACGGACAACAGGAAAGATGGTGAAGAACTTTTTATCAGGGAGTGTAGTGATAGGATGAGGGGTAATGGTTTTAAATTGAAAGAGGGTAAATTTAGATTAGATACTAGGAAGACGTTCTTCACGGTGAGGGTGGTGAGACACTGGAACAGGTGGCCCAGAGAAGCTGTGGATGCCCCCTCCCTGGAAGTGTTCAAGGCCAGGCTGGATGGGGCTTTGAGCGACCTGGTCTAATGGAAGGTGTCCTTGCCCATGGCAGGGGGGTTGGAACTTGATGATCTTTAAAGGTCCCTTCCAACCCAAACCGTTCTATGATTCCATATAGTCTAGCAAGTAAAGGGGCAAGGGGAGGTAAAGTAAAGGGGAAAAAGAATAACTCCAGGCTACGCAACTTTCAGTACAGCGCAGGAGTATATTGCCCTTCTTCGCTGCCAGGGCACACTGTTGGCTCACGCCCACCTTCGTGCCCTCCGGCCCTTCTCTGCAAAGCTGCCTCCCAGGCAGTCAGACCCCAGACTGGTTCAGAGGGTACTGGATCTTTGTACAGCAAACATAGTCTTGATTTGGAAAGCATTATTTGAGCCAGTGGATTGGATTGCAGTTGTGAAGGACACACGGGTGGACAAGATTCTGTATTAGTGACAGCAATAGCCTTGGAGAAATCAGTGATGTGTCTGTAGTATTTCTTTTGAGTTCTACCAGGGACTAATCTCTCCCTTTTGCTGGTAATGGGATAAAAGCTATTTTGCACTTTGCTATCTTTATTTCTTTCATTATTTTAACTTAGGAAGGCAAGTAAGATTAGTTGCTACACTTACTCTGTAAATGCAGTTTGTCTGCTACTTCCAGGAGTATAGTAGCTTCCTGATTTTTTGCTCAGAGCATGTCACCAAATTTGTTGAAATGATCCCATATCTTCAAGAGGAAATTAAGAGATGAACAAGATGTCAGCTCTAAATTATGTGTAATTTTATTAATAGGAGATGGTTCTGAGTATAAAACAATAAGGTTGGCACAAGGTAAGTGCATGACTACCTCATCTATAGAGGTGTAGTAGCTCAAGTGAAAAATAATTATATTTATATATAATTATATCCCTACCAATTTCAAAGCAGATCTGTCTCAAACTAGATGTTGTGCTAGGGATAGGTTACACATACCAAATATATAAGATAATCAAATACATAAGGGTCAAAAATTTTTAACATTCGAAGAGTTGCAACAGTAAGAATAACAAAACCTAAAGAAGACAGGCTGATTACGAAGTATAAAATGCTTAGTTTCCTCACCTTATCCCATGATTTCTCCAGCAGGTCTTGTTAAATCTGTAGCAGAAATTTTAGTTTCTTAAGTAAAAAGAAGGAAATAAGGGATAGGTGTCAGGAAAAAAGCAAAAAAAACCCCACTTTTTTTACAATGGTCTATAGGTAATTTTGTTTCATCAATGTTTTCTGTACTTTTAAATCTATTCCTTGTGTGGAAGACCATCCCTTTTATTAAAACAAGATTTATGAATAGTTAACTCAATGACTACTGAGATCTATTTCTTTACATTTGAAAATCAGGTTGTTGCTTTTTATATATAAACAGATTGCTAATATGAGGAAGTCCATTCATTAAAAGAGTATGCTGTCCGCTATTGAGTAATTTTTCTTTAGACCTAAATAATGCATAGAGTCATGAAAAGCGAACAAGCTGGGGCTGTGTTTTAACAGCTCCCAAGAACTATACTGATCAGTGGTGCAGAATGAAAAATACTCAGCTGTGGGCCAGTCACAAATATTGTTCTGATGCCTTGTGAACCACACCGCAGCAGAACGCTGAGACTGAGTTATGCTTTTCTACTGGCGTAAGACTTTTTTCTCTTGCTTTTATGGCAGGTGGTAAACACAGATACTTTAACTCCATGATGCTCTGAATTATAGAACTGCTTTACATCATTAAAAAAGACTGATAATTTTTTTTTCTTTCTCTTGAGCTCTCAACAATTTGGACTTGAGAGAGGGAAGGATAACATAATGTGGGTTTTGAAGATCTAAAAAACCTCCCAGTTTTTTTTTCCCCATTTTTTTCAGAAGACGGTGCGATGTGTGATCTATGGTTTGAACTTTCCACTGAGCTGTGATTTACATTATATGTATATATACACACACACACATTACAATGCTGAGAGGACGGTCCAAAAGCTTATTATATCCCAATAATAATTTACAAATAATTGTAAAGAGAGGAAGGGCTTCACATGAGGGTAGGGCTTTGATAACTTTTTTCCATTTTTGCTTTTGAAGAGTCACATTTCCCCTATGGCAGGGCATGGGTGCAACACTAGGAAAGGTTCTGCAGATTTGGTGCCGAACTGATGTAGGCCAGTCAGCTGAGGCTGTCTGCTTCATGACCCAGAGCTACGTGTATCAGTGATGTGCCATTCTTTGTTGGTCCCTAGGTGCTACTGTTGTATGAGGGGATAGAAAATAAAGCCTGATGGCAAGACTGGCACTCTGTTTCTTGCGCTGCCAAATACCTATTCTTTGAGTTTTTTTCTTTGCCTTTCTTTGGTCTGTTTTCAACAAGCAGGTGAATTAGCAGGAGCTGGATAGGTAGCTATGCTGGAAGGGAAGAGGAGAATGGAAGAAGGGAGGATAGAGAAGGATGATCACTCGATACAAAGAAGGTTACAAGACAGTATGATTCTCCAGGATTTACATGAGAAATTTCCATGCCAGCAGTCAAATTCTATATGGAATTTGTCTAGAGACCGGTGTCTAGAGAAGGTATCATCCTGTAGGCAGGGACACTGGCCTGAACTCCTGGACCCTGATTGCCCCTGGGAGAAAAACTCTTTTCTCCATTTATTCTCCAGAGGGTAAGATCTGAAGGCAAGGATTGCTTTCTTTTTTTGTTTTGTACAGCAAACACTTCAGCATGTTCTCAGTGCCCAAGACAAATAATCTTTCTAACTCCTGGGAAACAGAGCCTGAAACTCTTTCTGACAGCTAAAAACTACCTGTGCTGTGTGCAATTTTTGATTCCATAAATCCAAATGTATGAAAAAGTAAATGGTGTCCATTAGTGTATGGCTGCAAGTAGTTGTTTTTCCAGCAGTTACTGACATAATGAAATACTAAGTTTTTCAAAAATTTGATTCAAACTGATTAATCAAATCAGCATTGTCTGCTTGTGTTTACAGTGGATCATTCTGGGAACTTGCCATAGGGTAAGATGTGTGTGGGGGAGTGTTGGTTTTTTTGGGGTAGCTGCTCTGGTTCCTTTCTGTGCTTATGTTTCTATTGCTTCCTTCTAAAAAAATCCAAAAAGACTGTCAGGACTTTGGCAAGACTCTGTAGCTGCACCTCCAAGGCCGTTTTAATTGCCTTTGTGTCATGTTGCCAAAATGAATGTTCATATTTAATGGAAAAGATGGCACTTAATCTTATGTAATCTCATGTTCAGAGGACTCCACTTAGCAGATCTTCACTAAGATCATTGACTTTAATAATTTAAATGAAGAGTTGGTAATAAATTTATGCATACTTACACATTACTTGCCCTATTTTACATACATAATTTAGACACAGGTAGAGGAAGTCTTCATAGGCACAGATCAGACAAGGTTTTCTTCAATGAGTCATTCTTTCCCAGTAAAATGCTTCTCTATGGAAGCAATGTAAATAAGAACATAGTGTGTTTCACTACATTGGTATGTAGTTTTATGTCATACATAATTTATATAACTGTATTATATTTATTATTTATGTAGTTCAGTTTTGACTTTTACTCCTTTTACATCTTGTACAAATCCTGAGCCCAAATGCAGATGTGTAGCCATATCCATCAGAGCTGATAGTGATCCTTGCACTTAATCCCACAAACCAACAGAATTATTTCTTGTCATGGAAAGTGAATAATTTAAAATGAATGTGACACATTCAGGCTAGGAAGGACACTGGGTCAGATCTTCATGGATGTAAAAGAGCAACAGAAATAAGGCTTTATATCAGCTGAAAAGTATGTGCTGTATTAGTAGGGGTAATACCATTTAGCATGTTTGTACTGTCATCTGTAACAGAGGTAGTTTTTTAAAAAGTAAACAAAGTATGTGATATCTTTGAATGTGTCACAGACTAAATAGCGTAATCATAATATATACAATCTAGGAAATCTTATTTTTCTCATTTTTCAGATGTGTCAGCTGTTGTAGCAGATATTTGGAATTTGAGACACATACAGGAGTGGATTATTCTGATCTCTACAGAAATGTTCATTATCAAATCTAGTGTTGACAGAGATACACACTGAGTTTTAGCTTAATGAGGCAATATTTACTACCAAAAAGGAAGCTCTTCCTAGCTACAAAATATACCTTCATAAATGTGAGTTTCTTTTTCAATCACACCCATTTATTTAATATTAAAAAAAAAAGATATTGCTGTAGGGCAGTTCTCTGGGTACATCTACGGATAATAAGTGTTTACAGAAACACATGTGATGGTGGTTCGTGGTGTGGGGTTTTTTTTGGTGTGTGTTGTTTTTTGTTGTAATGGAACAGATGTAGGAATTCAACTTCTGGTATAAAATAGGTGAAGATGACCTGAAAAAGCCCATTAAATCAGTTTTCCTGTAAAACTGTATGTCCCAGCAACTGTTTAGGCCTCTCTTTTTTAAAGATTAACATACAAAAAGAAGCAGATATTATGCTGGAAAATCTCATCTGAGATACAGCTGTGACACTAGCACCATAAACTAAGAAGGTCAGATATATGGTGTACAATTCTATAATTGGTTTGGTGGGTTTTCTGCAGGCTTCTGAAAACCTGCCAGTTTGCTGTGATGTAGCTTCTGAGTCTCACCCTTTTTAGTACTATTCCTGTTAAAAAGGAGATTTGCTATTATTGCGCGATGGCTTTATCTATTTGCATTTTGAACATTCTCACACAATTGCAGAGATGGGTTTTGGTGGTTGTTTTTTCATCCTCGTCTTGGTTTTTTTTTTCCCCCCCATTTAGTAGGAATAATCTTGGTTATACGCGTTCAGGGCTGGAAACAAATTATTTGACTTAACGAAATACACTGACTATACTAAAATGCCATAAGAAAATCTTTGAAAGAGAAAAAAAGTGATACATGGAGCAAAGCCAGAATATTTTCAGCTGGAAATTCTTATTTGTTCATGTCTGCTGAAAATTACAGGTGATGGCTGTTCAGTGCAAACCCAGTCCTGGCAGCTTCGGGCTTGCTGCATTACCCTGGGTAACCGAACACCACAAGGTTACACAGTGGCATGTTCTGCTAAGCCCTCTAGAGCTCTCAGCATTTTAAATATTTTCTCTGATGGGTTTATGGCAGAATGTATTTCATTAGCACATGCAGGATAGTTACAAAGCAATCATTTGAGCTTCAATTAAGCTGATACGTAGCTGCAAATCTGAAAACCTGAAAACAGACGGATTCGTAAATCTGTGTGTTTCAAGCTAAGAACACATGAAAGAGCAAATGCTTATTTTAAGCCCTTTAGACAAACACTGTCTAAAGTAGCAGTGTCAAATTGGCTATGCTGCAGTACTCAACACTTGAAATCATGGTATTCTTACTTTGTAGTCAGTGTTTTTAAAGCACTGTTGGGCTAAATCTGGCTCAGCAGACTCCTGTGAGTAATCCTAGCCCAATGGGCGCTCAGCAATTACGACAAAGAAATGCAGCCTATTAATGAGTAAATCTATGTGTTTCTTTGAGGTAAGTTATAGCAATTATATCTGAAACAAAACAAAATCAATTTGTTGTTGTTGTTGGGTTTTTTTTGTTTGTTTGTTTCTTAAGACTTTTTGAAACTTACCTTTTGGGTGTTGATTTTCAAGATTCTAGGTTCTTCCTCCTGGCTACTTTCCCATGAAAAATGAGGGAAAAGATTTGTGCTTTTTTAACAACAGAGGGAATGCTTTAACCTGGCAACATAACAACAGTATTTGCAACATTAAATTTGAGGATGTGTTAGTTTATAAATAGTCTGGATTGGAAGAGGGAAGTTGGGCAAGTGGAAATAGTTTGGAAGTTGAAGATGTAAGTTTTGTGTCCCTGTGCTTGAAACCCAAATGCAAGTTGTTTTTAGTAACTTTCCTAATGCTGGCAGGGGGGGTTGCCATGTACAAATACAAGCATAACTTCTTCTGGTTTCATAAGCAAAAGAACAAGTTGCTCTGTTTTGCATTGAAAACCAGAGTCCAGATGGTAAAAAAAAGTGATTATGTTCTTAAAGAGTATGCATAAATGCAGAAGGTTAGCATTCAGGCTGCTTTTCCTAAGAATTTAATTATTTTGAGTAATTGCTGAAAGTTTGCTCTTTGTTTGAAAACCTCTAGGTTTAAGTGATGGACACGCAGTTGATATATGAACCATGAACCACACTGACACCTCCAGTCTGTTTTTTCTTACCAAACCAACCTCTCTGTAATAGTTGGAGGACAGAAATGACACCGTGGTTTCCTACAGTATGATCAGGAGCTTCAGATGTCTTTCCTCTCTGTCTTTTTTGGCTTAGCCTTTTCGAATACCGTTTATAAGCCAAAAGGAGTTTTACAGTTCTTTGCGCCTCAGGGCAAGGATCTTGTAAAGCCGTGACTGTGTGCAGGCTTCTTTTGCGCTGCCTTCAATGTGCTGCTTGGGAAGTTGTTTGAGCTGCAAGGGGTTGAATCTAATGTTCTACTTAATTGAGTGCGAGACAGTTTTTCTTTTCGTATAGAAATCGATAATCTTATAATATAGTGAGTCCCTGTGAATAATACTAATGTTTTTTGAGCTTTAACTCCTTAGTGAGAAGTTGTCTCTTCTCTCCCTACCGGACATAAGGAAAGTATTTAGGAGTGGGGAAACTTGTTCCATCTTCAAGGTATTTGTACTCTTTTCTTGACATATATACAAAGATACCATCCACAAAAAGGTTGTCTTTCCATGAGAACTGTGTTTTACATGCTATTAGGAAAAACATAGGCAACCAATGTCACTGGGCTGATTTCAAAAGACTGGTACAGTCTTCCCTTAACAATCCTGTAAACTCTACCTCTAAATCACATCTAAATGTCTTTTAATGGGAACAGGGAGTTAGGAATTGCAGGTTTCCTTGGTGAGTATTGTTGCACAGTACAATGTTTACAGCTGGTGATAAGGCAGTTATCGAGGGAAACGTGAATAAAAATCAGCAACAGCCACCGTTCAAATTGCTTTAGATAATGTAGGATGAATTAGTTTAGATTGTTTAGGATGCTTGAAATGGCCAAGTTGTGTATTGATCATTAAAAGACACAGCAGGGACAAGTTTTTTCTATATGATCGAAAATGCCAAAGCTGTGTGACATTTTGAGTACAGAGGCACAGCACAGGACTTGCATGAGGAGGTTGGGCAGAGGTCCTACAAAGCAAACAAATATTCCTCTCAGTGCAATATGAAGTATGAGTGGACTTGCCCATTATTCAATAAATTGGAAAGTCCAGTAATACAGAATTTCTTTCTCCAGTGTGTATAGATTAATTATTAGGCAATACAAAAAGGTCCATAGAAATGAAGTACAACCACAATGAGGTCTTATTTAAAGAAACAAACATGCCTAGTGTGTAAGAACAAAGCTTAATATGCTTTGAGTACCATATTTGATATGTGATTTGGTCAGTAGTACACTAACTATTAATTTGATCTCTTTTGGCTGATACAGTTACAAGTATGTGTACAGGTTAATGACTATAAAAGTCTCACTTTATAAACTTAAAATGGCAAAATAACTTTTTTCCATTGTGTATGCTTCTAACTTATTTTATTATGGAGGTTAGCTGTATCTATAGTTTCCATTAAAGTTCTTAGTTTCACGTACACATAAATGTCCACATCATTCGTATTAGAATTGTTGTATTTCTATAGAAAATGTGGATTCCTTAGGAGAATTAATTAAGAAAAGTTCTGGTTATTTTGGAAAATTTGCAATAATGTGGACATTTTAAACATGTTTTCTTAGAAAATAAAGCCATACCAAACAAAGGCATTTGAAAGATTGTGTTAAATCCCCAGCAGAGACATGTACCTTAGTAGAGGAGCGGAACGTCTTTGGTTGGTAAGGTGAGAGTTGAGATATTGGTAAAATAAAATTAAAAGCATCTAGAAAATTAATATGTGGTTGTGCATAATAGGTATCTGCAAAGGTTTTGATACTGTAGTTAACATCCTATGTGATGTCGAAGTGTGAAATTTTGAAAAGGAAAAATCCGAATATGGTCAAGGAGGAAACTCCAGGTTGGTGAATGATCTAAATGAATACGATAGTCACACATGGGGGAGATACCTGTAAACTTCTGTAAACTTTCTGTTATACTCCCCCCTTGCCAGGTCCTTGACGCTGTCTTTACTGTCTCTGAATTTGTAAGCCTCTTGCTTTATTACCTCTTGCATAATTCTCTTCTGAGGTAGGCAGGTTGTTTGCTGGGAAATGCACGTGGGTATTTCTGTCTAGACAGTACTTTGTGCCGGCTTTTTGTGCCGGTGTGTTACTGAATGGAAAGCAGGGAGTCCTTTAAAGCAGCAGTCATTTGCTTAACAGCTTAGTAACAGTATTTTGGCACCTTAAACCAGAAAAGGACAAAATGTGAATCTTTAAGAAGCTGAACAAATAATCAGTCATTAGTCATCCAAGCTTTTTGATTTTGTAGTTAATAACGGCGCGTAGTAAAATCAGTGCTTATATTTTTACGTCATCCAGTGTATGCTCAAATGGAGCGCCATGCATAGTAAAGCAGGGACTTTGTGCATTTACACATTTACAGATGAACCACAATCTCTGAGTATATATGGTGAGATTTTTTAAAATACGTATTTATGCTTGAAAGTATTATTGTGCTTTTTATAAATAGTGGAACTCTGACAGTATATTTCCCTAAATACATGAAGAATTTCCCGGCAGATAGTCCTTACTCTTAAGGATCCTCAGGTCTTTCTGTCCCTGACCCAAATATCTGCTGGAGTTTCTCTAAGGATACAAGAATTTCATAATTAAAGATAAAAGTAACAACTTTCAATATATCATTCTAATTGATTTGCTTTACATTAGAGGTGAATGTGTATACCTTTTAAGGTAAATGTATAATTTTTTATATATTTATTATTGTAAATGAAGTAGATCACAACAGTCTGGGGTGCAAAATAATCTGGGGAACGTTACAGCCAGCCTCAATCAGAGTGGACATACTACCTTTAAAAGACGTGTATCAGGAGGGACAAAAGGAATTAAAGAACTGAGGCACGGTATGCTATCCATCTTCCTAAGCTGGCTGTATAATTTATTAATTTATTAATTTTTTGCCAACCAGTAGGGGCTGGCTCACCTAAATTCAAATGAAGCAAATCTAATGCTGGTGGGACAGACTGAAAATTCTGTGGGTGGTTGCATTTGATTTATTTTGAATAATTTTTTAAAATCAAATTAAGCACATGAATGAGTATTGACTCAACACAGAAGGTATGCATTATTCATTTTATAGAAGCTGATTTGTTTTACATACGTGTAAAGAAAATATTGACTGTTAATGTTCAATTTAGTACGTTAAGTGCCTAAGAGCATTGCTGCATCTTTCCACAAAGGATTATGATACCTGTGTATGCTTTGCTACTTCTAAACTATGTTGCCCAGGAGAGAGCTTATGATGCATGTCCTTTTTTTCCTTCAAGGACGTCAGAGGTGACTCAGAGAATAAGTTCCCAGTCCCCCATTCCAGCAATATTTGATAGGCACCAGTTTTCCTAGTTACACAGGTTGACTATTGATTTCAGCACCTTAAAATGGAAAGTGTAATAGTTGAAAACTTACAAACAATAAAATTCTTAGAAGTTAAAATTTGGTGTTCTTTGTTACGTTTTATGAGATAAATAAGCATGTTTTGCTTCTCTTGGACATATTGTTTCATGTTCACTGCAAAGTGAATGAATTGCTCGCTAGAGTTGGTTTTGGGTATTCTGGAAGGTTGGTATTTGTATTTAGTTACATTTCATTTTTACGTGTTATAATTCCACTGTGAAGATTTCAGCTATCGGATAGATTTAAGAACAAAAGAATCTCTGCAAATGTCCTACTGGTTATTGTGCAGAGGTAAGATTTCTACTGAGACAGGTCAGGACATGTCAGTTATTACAGCCATGACAAGATCTATAAAACAATCAGTTATTACAGTTATGTAATAATTATTACTTAATTATTACAATTAAGTAATAATTATTAATTATAATTATTACAGCCACAAAAGATGTGCACATTTGCCCTACGTGTTCGATCCTGAAAGATGACAGGGTTCCTACTTTGAAATGCGATTTTTGTAATGTGCATGTTTTTTAATAAATCTGGTCAGATTTTCCTGTTGGGTGTCTGCTATGCTTTTCAGAAAGGGGCAAGATAGTATGTTATATAGATCATCTTTCTGATGCTGCAAGAATCGGAGGGTAGCTGCTTCCTTCCACGTTCTAAAGCAGTAGTAGCCTCCCAACTCATAATATCCTAGATTTTTCTGTTACTGTTGCAGAAGATACAAATACAACATAATCTCTAAGAATAAAAGGGAGCTGTAAAGTTTTGAATAATACATATAAGATTAACATAATAAGGTAGAATGTTCTGTTAATTTGGGTGTGTGCCTAGAACCTCTGTAGCACTGTTGATCCACTGAGATTTTAAAATTTTATTAATTAGTATGGAATTTTCCCAATTACCTTAACACCCCCCCCCCCCCACTTTTACACTGCATTAGAATGACGTGCTATTAGCTAACATTCATCTAAGCTTCTGGCTACAGCAGCATATGTTGTAATGCCCGTTGAGTTGATTGACCTGGTTTATCCATCGAGGCTGAAATAGAGGTGTATGGCTCCTTACTCAATGTCACTTTTTTCTATTGCTAACAGTTTTAAATTTTCAGAGAACAGATAAAAAAAAGAAACAGCTCTCAGTAATGTAGATATGTTGGACTTAGAAAGGAGAGCAGAGGAAGAGATGGAGGATAAGAGGAAAAAACCTCTTTACTTATCCTTTTTAGAGATGGAATGTATGTGGCCCTAAATCCATAAAGTAAATAGCGTACTTGGAATTACAACTTCCAAGCAGTTAAGACAGTCTGCTCTGTTAATAATAGCCTCATGATCCTTGACAGCTCTCAAGATCGAAGTTGTTTCTAAAGAGCAAAAGCTGGAAAATTGTAACATAAAACTTTAACCTTGTTTGCAAGCATAAAAGAAAAGAATATAATTGTACTTATGTGACAACAGCCTAAGTAGAAATAGATTTCTTATGGATTTTTAAAGGAGATAGTGAGAGGGGAAAAGCCCAAGAAGCAGTTTCCTTCTGAATGTTGTTGTACCTTCAGTTCGTACAGCTTAAGTTTTTCTTTGCCAACGAACTGTTCCCCTGTGATCAGCAGATGACATTCACTATCTGGAAGTAAAAGTAGGGAAGGATTTTGGTCTTCACTGTTGTGCTAACTCATATGGGGATTAAAAACTGGTAAGTCCTCATGATAAGACGTAAACTACTGTTGGTGAGTGTTTATCTTTGATAAATCAACAGAAAGCATGCTCAGAGTATCATGGGTTTTTTTTTTTTTCAGTGCTGGGTTTGTCAAATCTAACACTTCATTTATGACAGAATTCTGCACTCAGAAATGTGGATAAAATATGTATATGTGACCAAAAGAAGAGAATCTTTTTAAAAAATTAAAACAATCAGTTGTTAAGGTCAGATTAACAAGATGTTAAAATACAGATGATCAGCATGTAGTGGCATAGGCAACCAACATGATTCAAAAGAACCATTGACTTAGAGCTGTCTTGTGTTCTAGGCTTTGAAAAAAAATTAATCGCAGTGTATTTGGGTCTGACCTCAGTTCTATTCACTAGCTGTTTTTCCCTGCGTTGGTCTCCTTTTGCCTTGCTTTTTTATTCCAGACCTTATTCTGGTTTCTTCCTCCTGGTATTCCTGTGAGCTTTATCCCCTGAAGCAGCTGTCCTGTTAACAAGGAGTCTCTAGAGCTTTCAGTTACTAACAAGAAACTTTTCACTGTGTGAAAAATGGCATTTTTCAGGGAAGTAGAATTTGATTGCATCTTCAAAGCTTATCCTAGAAGAAGAGAAAAGCATACGTGAGAAAAGGCCACTCCCTTGTCAAATCACTCTTCCAAAAACATGAGCACATTACAATTTTTAGATATAGTAGCAGAAAAAGTTCTGACTGTTGAAAACTTCTCTGTGTTTGATGGAAAGAACTATTTTGGATGGAGTATCCTATAAATGCCTTGTGCAGAAAGTGATCGTTTCAGGCTGAAATAGTCATAAGCAACTGAAAGGAAGTTTTTTTTGTAGGAGTTGGCCAGGCAACCTTCACGGTCTGCTCGTGATAAACATGCAGGAACTTGACACTGTTATTGAAAGGTCCTGTCTTCTAGAACAGAAAACATAAGACTCATAATTCATTCTCTGTCTTTTCTGTTTTGGGATTTGGTGAATATGATTCATCCTATTTGGCTGACGGGACCTGTCGTCAGAGCCATGTATTTCTGTACTGGGTCCATCTTTTTGATGACAAGCTTGAAAACATAGAAAGCTATGCTTTCTATATAGAGTCCTAGAAATGATGTTTTTACTTGGTAACACAGTGTTTCGTCACTGTCACTAGACAGAATCTCATTTAAGTAGAAAGGACTGCCAAAAAGACTGAGATGTATAAATTGAAATGTAGCTTGAAACTAGATGATGGGTTCAGTTTCTTTCAGGCTACTCCCACAAACAGCAGTACAGATGTTTTTCTTAAATCCTTTACTAAAATTAATTTCCTGAATCCTCCTACTTGGATTCTCAAAGTTAGGCATCTAATAAATGTGATGATAGTTTTAAAAACTTATGAACACCCATATCTCATTTTTTGACAATTATACAAACTGTGGGTGCTTTGTAAGTCAGGCTGCTTTAGGTGGTTTTTTTAAGCACGATGTGTGAATATTTAGTATACAGTTAGAGATTAAATACCTGCAAGTCCATTTCATTGGGAATTTGGTTAGAAGAAAAATAAAAATAAACATAAGCCTAGGAAGACAACTAGGAAGCTTGCAAATAACCAGGAAGAGAAATAAAGCTGAGGTAAAGCTGCTTATTCCTAGAGACAGAATTGTGTTTGCTGATACAATTTATTATTATTCAGTATTGTACTAATATTTATGAGAGGCAGAAGTTCAGTTTACATTCACAGGGTTATATGCATCATGATGTATAAGCAGGTTATACCTTATTGTGGCTTGTTAGCGTTGTGTGATCATCAAAGTAATGTTGGAGTTTTGTGTCTCAGCCTCTTGCTTTCATTGTCATTGCACTGGACTATGGTATGTTTGTTAATAATAATTCACTAAAAACTGAAATAGTGCATAACGAATACATCCAGGATCCACAATTCAACTGTGGGTTGGACTAGAGTTAGAGATATTTTTAAGTAGCACTTCAAAAGCTTTGCTCAAAACACCTTTTTAATAAAGGTTATGATTATGTAATTTGCAAATCTGCCTCCTACAGAGTAAAGCATAATTTACTATGCAAATATTACTACAGAAGATTAGTGTACACAATAAATATAGTTTAAAATGGAAGGAGGAATAAAGAATTGTCAAATTTTTGAAATAATCCAGCGATTACTTCAGTAATAAATATGCTTTAAAAATTGCAGATGAGAATCACATTATTTTAATTTGTCTGATTTTGCTGACGGTGCTATTACAAACAATGTGGTCTGCATCAAAAGCAGCATGACCAGGAGGCTGAGGGGAGGTGATTCTCCCCTTCCATTCTGCCCTCGTGAGACCTCACCTGGACTACTGTGTTCAGCTCTGAGGCCCCCAACATAAGAATAACATGGACCTGTTGGACCGGGTCCAGAGGAGGGCCACAAAAATGATCAGAGGGATGGAACACCTCTCCTGTGAGGACAGGCTGGGAGTCTTGGGGTTGTTCAGCCTGGAGAAGAGAAGGCTTCAGGGAGACCTTACTGCAGCCTTCCAGTACCTGAAGGGGGCCTACAAGCAAGGTGGAGAGGGTCTTTTTCCAAGGGCATGTAGTGATAGGACAAGGCGTGATGGCTTTAAACTGAAAAAAGGTAGATTTAGATTAGATATAAGGAAGAAATTTTTCACTAGGAGAGTGGTGAGGCACTAGAACAGTGGCCCAGAGAAGCTGTGGATGCCCCCTCCCTGGAAGTGTTCAAGGCCAGGCTGGATGGGGCTTTGAGCGACCTGGTCTAGTGGAAGGTGTCCCTGCCCATGGCAGGGGGGTTGGAACTAGGTGATCTTTAAGGTCTCTTCCAACCCAAGCCATTCTGTGATTCTATGAAAAAGTTAATAGTAATTTATTATTTTTCTCCTAGCAGTAATGAATCTCCTTTTGAAACTTAAGATACTATTTGTAGTTTATTTGTGTAATAACCTATTTTTTAATCAAGGTACTTGCATATTATGTTGTAATTATGACTGGCCAGATTGTCTAGACAAATAATTGACAAGACAAATCTTGTAAATGAAAACTAACAGAGAAAATCAGTGATGTTTTAAGCTATGAGAAATACTGGAGTTGCTACTTCTTAAGTCACCAGGTATATTTTATATTTAAAAACCATTAAAATATAATTGATTTTGCAAATGTGTCAAAAGTAATTTGAAAATAAATTGTTTTGAATACTCTAATTTTTTATCAGAATTTTCCACTGATGTTTTGGATTGAAGATAAGTGATACAGATTCCCTGGACTGTCCAAGGACCTTATTACATATTCGGTCACAAACGAAAACAAAAAATAAAACCCTTTTGGAATATGAACTATTTTTCTATGCCTTCATTTAGAAAGTTACTGCAGAAAGATGAATACAATAAAATTGGTGCTAAAGAAGGTTGAGGATTACCAAGATGGTTATTTATGTCTGTTGAGACATCTGCTTTCAAGCACTGATCAGTTTTGGTGGGTATAAACTGTGGTTTGCTCTCAAATTAAGGATTTGTTATTACCATTAAACCATTGAACATTTCCAGCTAGTTACAGTTTTTTTGGTGTTTATTAAAAGTGCATTGGTGGGTGGTTGTTAGACGTGTAGCAAAATATTTTCTTTAAATTTCCTTATTATTTAGTAGTGTATTTGTAGTCTAGCAATGCAGCCACTAAAATACCTGCCTGTGCATTTGACCTGTCCTCAAAAAAGCCTGATATGGCAAACTGATTGGTACAGATTCTCATTTTAGCCCCTAGAAAATGCAGTGACTTTCCAGGCTGGGCACTAAAAACTACTAATTTGTATGGAGACATCTTTCAGTAGCGAGAGTTAGGCTGCCATATAACACAGAATACCTTTATTTTTCATATTCCTTCCTCCATCTGTATGTGAGGTAATATGAGAGATAAGGTAGATATCAGAGAGCTGGCAGAGATTGAAGTGAGGGGAAATGCACTGTGAATGAATGTTTAGTGTATGTAAATGAAGATTTAAAATTACCTGCAATTCTTATTTTTGGAAGGGGCTGTTTGGAATGGGAACCTTCAATGTGTATCTGTATGCCAGCCTGAAGCCTTGGCTTCTAATTCTAGAGCTTTAAAAGTATCAGCATTAAAATGGACTGTATCGGGGTGAGCAGAGCTGTGATGATCTGAGCTAAATACCTTGGCAGTTCTGCACCTGTCCCATGTATGTCCATGCCATGGTTGTAGTCCACTGTGTGCGGCCATGCCTGTGTCCTCTTCAGCAGAGGAGATCTGGGTGAGAAAGTGCCCAGGGAGGAAGAGTTCGATTCACACACTCACCATCAAGCCTCAGTAGATGCGTCTTCCTTCAGCTCTTCGGGGAAACACATCGCTCCGAGGGGCACCGAGTATCTAGGCGTTCGTGCCACAGAGATGAGGAGGGATAACATGCTTTCCCCTTTGTCTCAAGAAAAAGAAACAGGTTCTAACATTTTGCTAGACTGTAAGAAGAAGGTGCCTCGTTCATGTAATTGAAGCAGGACGATCTCATACGGTTCTCCTTTATTACCCTCTGGCTGCCCAAAGCGTGCCTTGCTTGCTATGAGAGTGGCTGAAAAATGTTCATTGGGACTTCATTCCTCAGTTTTAATGGGAAGGGAAGAAAATGCTCATGGCGCTCTTGATCGCGAAGGAGAATGGAATTGATCGAAGGAGGAGTGTCCTAGTTATGTTGGCTTGATCACTGTGTGAAATGAAGGATTTTCTGTATTTTGTAGTGTGTAACCTGTAGGGTAGATTTTGTAGTTAAAAATTTGGATACGTCACAAAATTGTATGAGACGCACACATTCGGCCAGCAAAGCTGAATTTTAAAGCAATCTTGCTTTAAATAACAGTAGTAACACTAGGAACGTCATTACAGAGACTTTGTTTCTTTGTATATGTTTTCTATATCTGTTTGGCTATAAGCAAATGTAGGTTTGGCACATTTCTGAGCACAGTGTTAAGGACCATGTTTTTCTGTTTTGTGCAGGCTCTTCTTTGTCAGTCAGTCTTCACTGGGGAGAACTGAGAGTGAGCTGGACTGTCAGGCAATTCATTTCTCTGAGGCTTTCTAGAATGGAAAATTACACTCGTGTTTACACCACCTTGCAGCCCGCGATCTTTGAGTGCTTGCTTTCCTGCTTTGTAAAATTGCTTAGGATAGGACTTACGTTACAAGGATGTTTTTGAAGAGAATCTAATTAGTTGTCTGTTGGCCTAATGCTAGCATGAAAAGGATTGTTGTAGTGTCTGAGTAACTACAAAAGAAAAATGGTAACGAGAACACTGACAAATAAGTAGAAGCCTGATTGTAAAAGAGTTGGCTTAAAAATTTTTCATGCCTAAGTATCATTGCATAAATAAGTCAAAATCCCATGCAAAAGAGGGCACTATTTATTTAATGCTTTTTCGTCTGGCTAAAATTTTAATTTAAAATACAATTTTACATTAATTTTCTTGAAATATAAATAGTGGAAGGTAATGAAAGATCTATTAGCCAATAACAGATTTTAATTACTGTAAAGTTAAGAATTTAATAAGCAATCAGAAGTTAAGCAATTTAATAAGCTATTAAGAGTGTAAGGTATTCTCAGTAAACTAACTTTTTCAAAAGAGGGAATGAAGTGGTTTTGCAGCTACCTTTTTCAATTTAATGTTTGAGGCATTGGAAGAGACCTCTTCAAACTCTACATAGTTTCAATAAATGTGTAGTTTTACAGCAGCAAAAGCATTTGTAAATATATTTGTAAAAATATATATTTGTAAAAATAATCTTTCCAATAGTCAGTAAAAGTACTCCTAAACTAAAATACACAACTAACATGAAAAGGGAGAGATGCAAGAAAAGGTGTATAGGAGTTGCATATACTGTTAACAGAAGAAAAGATCCCCACATAAAGTCTAATTTTACTTTGTAACTGTGTGGCTGGCTTTCAGGATATAGTAGATATTTCAGACTCGGGGAAAGTGAGGGAAAATAGAAGCATTGGAAAGTGCTATTCAGCAAGTCCGTCACTAATGTCATCTCATGTTTTTCTTTCACCTAGAATGTTCCACCTGATTTGTCCATCTGCACCTTTGTGCTGGAGCAGTCTCTGTCAGTACGGGCCCTCCAGGAAATGCTGGCTAACACAGAAGAAAAGGCAGAAGGGGTAAGTTATTAAATATTCA
Organism: Phaethon aethereus; assembly: GCF_964289735.1. Classification (NCBI taxonomy): domain Eukaryota; kingdom Metazoa; phylum Chordata; class Aves; order Phaethontiformes; family Phaethontidae; genus Phaethon; species Phaethon aethereus. Next base: position 86,119,872 of record NC_138576.1, read on the forward strand.
CTTTTTTTCATCCTGCAAAATACAACAATTTTTTTCCCACCGCACCAGAGATTTCATGACTGGCACAAGCTTACAATATCATGAATTCCTTATGTTTAATTTTTTTCCCTTGCTATAGGAATGGTCTGATTTTTGAGAAATTTTAAACACTTGCAGCTTTCACTGAAGCTTGCCAGAGTTGTAAATTCCCAACAATTGAACTGCACTGCAGGTCAGCATAGAGCTACAAGAATGTTTTCATTTGAGATCTCATGATATGAAATATAAAGCTTGATCACTTCTTCAGAACAGCTAAGCTTTCTGAGGATTTCTGACTGTATCAAGTGACACTGTGAAGTAGTCTTAAAATGACTTATATGTGTGCTGTTTTTCCCCTGGAATTATTTCATTATTTTAATTCGTATTTCATAATTTTATTATGAAATTGATCTGTGTGGCCTGAACTAAAATGTCCTATAACTCACCTTTAGAGCTGGAAATAGGATGTTATTGAGTCTTGGTGGACAAGAAATACGGAAACTGACAGAATTTTTCAGTCTGGAAGAGGAAGCATATGGGAATAAAGTTAATTGTTTGACTAGCAAATAGGTATTTACAAATAAATCATAGTAGTGTACTTAATGTTCTCTACTTTGTAATTAATTTGATTTGTTATGATGTAGTTGAGTGTTCCATATACACCGTGTAGGGTTAATTTGAATGCCATGCTCCAGCTCAAAACCTATAAACCATCAGTGAGTGTAGGCCCAGGAGTTATACAGATAAAAGAGGAGTAGGGGTTAACCATAAGTCAAGAAAGCTGGCAGGAAAGAAGCATGAATCTGATGCTTCTGGGAATACCTTGAGAAAGCAAACTTTAAATTAACATAGAATAGTCAGTCCCATACAATGCCAGGCACTGAGACTGAAAATGGTGTTTGGGAAATGAAGTCCAGGAGCAGTCCCATGGGTGAGCCAAAGTGTGTGCTGTCAGTGAGAATTTGTTCCAAGGACTAACTTCAACAGCAAGAGAATGAAAAGCACGTCCAAGAGAAGAGGTGGTACTAGAGTAAGCAGATCCATGCTTCTAAATGGGGACCCCTCTTCCTTTAGTTTGGAAATACTGGAACCAAGAGCAAGCAATCTACAGGAAAAAAAAATAATCTAAAAGAACAGGCACATACATGCATAATGTCAAAAATCACAGTCCAAACCCAAGGATGCGCAGTGATAACTGTGTACAGCATATATGTGAAGTAGAGCAACAGTTTTCTTGCTGTTTATTCCCACCAGATGTGGTTAGGAGCCGGAACTAAAGAAAGTGTAGGGGAGTGTGTGGTAACGTAGTGCTATAGGGCAGAATAGAGTGAATGAAAAAACATTCAATTTTCCAATACAAAGTATTGAAATTTTTTTAAAAAAATCTTTAATTGGCAAATTTTCTGTTGGGCTGTCTTAACAGTTGGCCCAAGACTCTGCTAAAGTGAATATTTACTCTTAATACAGAGATCATACCTAGACAACAAGGAATAAAGAACCGATTCTCTGCAGAATGGTTAGAAAATGTGAGCTTGAGGATTCTGCTGGGAACAGGGCAGGCTGAAGAGAGCTTTGTAGAGGTCTCAGGTGGAACATTTGCGCTGGTTCTGGACTATTTTCTGCACTAGATGTGAGCAGAGAAAGAAAAAGACTTTTGTAAGGCACAGTGACTGATGGCACCTACATATTCCAAGCTGGCAGAACCATGTTTGATGGTAATCTGGTGTTTCCTGGAAACAATTATTGATATTTTCCGTGCATAACCATGAAGGTCAGAGTTCTGGGCGTTCATATCCGTGCCTAAAGAAAAGTGATGGCAGTTGTACTGATGTACAGTGCTCTGTACTCTCGGGTCTTCTGAGATGTGCAGAGGAAAGATAAAGCAAAGTCTCTGAGTGTGGTCATTATGTGGTTTTTACCTGTTTACAGAGTAGTTTACTGTGCTGTCAACACCTATTAAATCCCAACATTAGCAGAAGATACAGAGCTACAGCTACGCCAACCCAGATAGCTGGTGTTCGCTGAATAATGAATATATTTCTACTGCAAATTTTGCCTTCTGTGCAAATGCATTAGGAATTTGCCTGTGTGTCTCTTGCATACTGATATATTGATATTAGAAGAGAATAATCATGAGAATAGTAGCTTGTAAATAAACAAGGACATATAGTTGTCTGTGTCATTACTAGTAAGTCTTTGGAAGCCAAAAGTAATGATAATACTAAAATGACTGAGTATGTACTTGCTGATAAATTAACAGAACTGACATTTGGTATCTCTAGGTAGTTTCTATGAAAAATATATGAAGTTTTCCTTTGCATTTATAAGTATTTATCATAGGGTAGGTACTTATGTAGGCAGCTTCATGTTTGTTTGAAGTAACTTAGAACATGTGAGTTTTGCATTTAATGACTGATGTGATTACTTTACGTTTTATGAGAAGAGATGATTTTGTGCATACATCTAGAGCACTGTATCTTCCTGGAGCAGCATAAATTTTTTATTTAGAATAATAGTGTTCTCTTTCATCTAGGAGAAGAAAGTATACAATTTCTCGAGACTGTTAGTATAGACTGGATTCAATATCACTTCAGTTTTCTAACTGAAAGAAACCTGCAAAGGGAGGACTTTTCAGTCCTCAATTACTTTTCATTACATTAGAAATCATTAGGGCTGCTGTGCTTAAAAGTGGTCTCCTTGTGCTTCTTTGCTTTCTGTGGTGTGAAATCTCTTGAATGCTGTGTTTATATAATCAGTATTCTTATTATATAACAGGTAAGTCAGCAGTAATGAAATGGTTGAGTAATATGAACAAAATCTCATGCTGACTTGAGTCAGAACAATAAAGAGCTTTCCCTGTGCTTAGGAAAGAATAAGTATATATGTGCACTAACTGGATTTGATTTTAATTCTCAATCAGAATGTATTAAATGTGCAAGACCTACCTCTGCAATAAATACCTACATTTTTAGTGCAAGAATCCCCAAATGAGAATTTCCATACTTGATGAGATTTAGTGATCCATGTATCTGAGTATACCTACTTCTCTCTCCTGAATCAGCTGAACACTAATATCAAAGGCAACAGTGGAAAATGAGTGAAATTTCATAAGAAAGAATGTGTGTAATGCTCTGTTTCTTCTAGCCCTAGGCACTAAGAGATTACTTTGTGCTCTGAGGTTTTATCATTTCCCTGTAAATACTGTGCTTAGCTCTGTCAGTTTATTAAAACATTGAAATTCATAGCTTGATTATATGATTTTGGTTTAAAAAAATAAAACCACAGCCTGTTTTGTTTGCTCAGGCAGAATTATTTACACTTTCCATTTTAAACAGGTAAATTTTTGATTTTGGTGGAGACCTGAGTGCTGTAAGCTTGTGCTACTTTTATTGTTAGTTCACTCACAGAAAAGAACTAGAACAAGGGAAGGAAAAAGGGAGGAATCCTGTGGAAAGAGAATAATAAATAATCATGTAAATGGAGACTATCATTACAGGTGTGCCCAGTGATTGGGAGCTGGTCTCTTAGACAAGCAGAATTATAGCTGCACTGTCCTAGATGGGCCTGCAGCCTAGGTATTATTTTGTAATTATTTTGACTTGGTTTTTGAGTGCAACTTTTTGTTCTTAGAAAAGCAGATGAAATATGAAAATAGAAATCCTTAGGTTTGCATACAGCATTTAAGACCAGAAAAAGCCTTCAGATCATCTATTCTTAGCCTGGTTGCTACATTTTTCCAGTGAGCCCTCTTAGGAGCCCAGTGCCTTGTGTTTCACTAGACTTTATCGGACTGAATGATCCTGAGACAGCAAATCCACAGCTTTCCAGGATAATTTAGGAACGGTTACCACAAGATATTGTAACTGTGTTTTGCTTCTGATTCTTTTTACTCTGATTACTGGGTTTTTTTTTTTGTGGGTACTGAGATGCCATAGTGAAATCAGTTCCTAGAAGTTTTCCCTAATTTTCTTGGGAGAGGAAGCCTGGCTATCTATCCATTATTACTCTTCTATTGAGTAGCTTCTGAGCTTTCTGGACAATATAAACAGTATTAGAAACAGAGGTAGATAGTTAGGATCTTCCAGATGTGATGGATATTACATAGGAGAAAGAAGCCTAATTTTATGTCCCTGTAAGAGGAAAGGAATGCAAAGTTGGCTGTTTTACTTTACCATCAACTGCTCTTGTGCTGGTGTACCTTCTGCACTGCTGTCTTTTGCTCAGAAGAGGTGCCACAGGTACATGGGAAGGAAGTTGCCAGGTTTCAGGTGTGAGGAAGGGATTTCTAATTATTTGGCTTCTTTCAGTTTTGAGTTTTAAACATCTTTTCCATAAAAGTTAGACAACAGAGCCGTACGTAGTATGCATTACCAGTCTCACCTTTTATGACAAGGAAAATGATCTCCCTATGTCCTACTTGGACAATCCTGCCTGTGTATCCAGTGATTGCCTTAATTCTTATTTTCAATATGTTGTGTCTTGTTGATACTGATGATTTGTAAAAGATCTTACAATGACTCTTAACATCTGGATCCAGCATGCAGATTTCAGCCGTGATACATAGCAGGCAAAGTAGGTGATGACGCTGGTTATTACTAGTTTCCTGGCCAAAATCAGAGCCAGCATGCATAGTCTTGAGCAAGCTTACATACTTTAAGTCTGTACTGATGACATACAAGTGAATTTTCCAGATTCTACAAAATTCTCCACCACGTTGCTTTTCTATTCTGTGACAGTTCTAGAGCTGCCAAAAAAAAAAAGGTATCTAGACATATTTGACATTGAAAAACATCAGGTATTTTCTTAGCTTCTGTGGCCTTAGCAAATGATTTGGACTTTTGCCTGAAAGTTGTGTTTTTTTTTTTTTTTAAATCACCCTCAAGTAAACAAGCTGCATTAAAAAAAAGCTATTAAAAATTTGCCAAGAGGGTATGCAAATTGAAATGAAGTGTACGGTAACCTTCATAAAGACTATTGCTACTAACTCTTATTTGAAATATATTTCAAAGGGTTTTTTTAAATATGCTTCAATACAAATTATTTTTTTGAAAGGGGGAATTTGAGGATTTGAAACCCTGCTACTGTCTGTACTTATATAAGAAGTGGCTAGTTGGAGCTTTCATTCTATTCTATTTACTACTTCAAAGAGATCAAGAAAAATTTTGAGTACAGTGACTAGGTACAGGAAATTAAATTAGCTGGCATTTAAAGGATGTTTTACCGTAACTGAATAAACACAAAGTCATGTATCTTTTATATCAGCTAGAACAAAAACCTGCTTTTCTTTTGAAAGCAATAAGAGCTTGTGATTCCTTGAGTTACACTTGCTTTGCTTGGGTTTTCTGAAATATATCCAGCAGTCTCATGATATAAGTACTTTACTGCTCTTTTTTGTTCAGGTATATATAGAAGAGCATGAGCCTCCTATATGGGGTGGTTTTGTGGTTTGGGATTCCACTCCCCTTCCCTCCTCTGTGCCTCCGCCCCCGCCCTTTATCAGCAAAGTGGGTGGAAAGTAAAATTCCTCTGCTAATGGCTAGGCTTCATGCTACATGAATTGCTCACTAGTAAAATCAGCTGCATTTGAGTGTAATGGGCTTCTATTAGAATTGTGTTTTAATAACTCTTGCAGGACAGATGCACCAAACTCACTTATCCTGTATGGAACCAGATGGATTTCTCTCGGTTGCTTCTGTGGCCTTTCACATCAAATGTCAGCTTTTTGATTGCTTACTAGAAAAAATGTAATACTGGAACAAGTAAGGTTTTCTTTGTGTGTCATCTGCAGCAAGAAAGGGAAGGTATATGTAGTTAAAATGTCTGTGTTTTGAATGACACCATATACCATGTACTACAATATGTCAGGATAGTGTAGGGCTCTCTAGTGTTTATACTGAGATGATTTTAAGTGCTTATTCAGGAAGTCACACTGTATTTGTTCTTCACCTTCTGAATGAAAAACTTTGGGTAAACTTGGAGTCTTTCTTGTTATTTGTCTTCCTAGACTTCATGACATAGAAAAAAAATTGGCTCTCATTTGTGTTAATATGTTTGAAATTTGTTTACTTTTATGCAAAATGGGTAAAATCCTTTGTTAGTTTTCCTGCAAATTGATCTTAGCTGCCATTTTGTCTACTAAACACTTCCATGTGCATTTCTTTCCCAGTATTTGCACAGCAGCTCTGCTTTTCTGGTACTGCATGCCATGGAGATTGTCTGTGCTTGGAAGCTCTGTCCTGTTCTTCTGGTTGGTGATGAAAATGTGAAACACTGTCAATGCCACTGTCAACTCCTGAGGGATGTTCTTACATGGGGTGGTGGAGTGGGAAGAAAAAAAAGACAAAGAATATTATCTCACATTTTCTTTCTCAGTAGAGACATTTAAGCACTTATACAGCATGAAAACTTCCTGCTAAATGAATCTGTTGGAGTTTCTCAGATCTGCTCTTTGACTGATTGCGCTTGTGCCGTTCTCCTAGCGATTGAGGTTCAGAGCTGGAAGTAGACTTCTGTTTGATACTTTTGAGTGTTCTGAAAACTCGTCTGAAGCTGGACACTGGTCCTGAAACCAGAAAACGGATGTGCAAGATGCTGTTTTTGGAACACTCAAGCACTGTTTCAGTGGGTTTAAATGCAGGAAGAACTGGAGTCAATTCAATTCTGCTGTTGAAGTGGAATGGAAAAGCTATGCATTTGAGAGGGAGACGGCAAAGATGACCTAAGCTTTCCCTGAGACTGCAGCTTTGCACAGCCCCAAAGTGGACTAGACACAAGGATTAAAACAAGAATTGGTTCAGATTCCATGTGGTCCTTGGAAAGAAGCTGAGTGTGGTGGGTTGACCCTGGCTCGGTGCCAGGTGCCCACCCAAGCTGCTCTATGACTTCCCTTCTCAGCTGGACAGGGGAGAGAAAATACAACAAGAAGCTTGTGGGTCAAGATAAGGACAGGGAGGGATCATTCAGCAATTACGATCATGTGCAAAACAGACTCGACTTAGGGGAAAAATTTAATTTATTACCAATCAAATCAGAGTAGAGATAATGAGAACTAAAACCAAATCTTAAAACACTTTCCCCCACCCCTCCTTCTTCCTGGGCTCAACTTCACTCCCAATTCCTCCACCTCCTCCCCGCAAGCAGTGCAGGGGGACGGGGAACGGTGGTTGTGGTCAGTTCATCACATATTGTTTCTGCCACTCTCTTCCTCCTCAGGGGGAGGACTCATCACACTCTTCCCCTGCTCCAGTGTGGGGTCTCTCCCACAGGAGACAGTCTTCCACCAACTTGTCCAATGTGAGTCCTCCCCACGGGCTGCAGTTCTTCACGAGCGCTCCAGCCTGGGTCCCCCGACGGGTGCCGTCCTTCAGGAACAGACGGCTCCAGCGTGGCTCCCCCTTGGGGTCACAAGTCCTGCCAGCAAACCTGCTCCAGCCTGGGCTCCTCTCTCCACCGGTCAAGCCAGGAGCTTGCTGCAGCACAGGCTTCCCACGGGGTCACAGCCTCCTTCAGGCACCCCCTGCTCTGGTGTGGGGTCCTCCATGGGCTGCAGGTGGGGATCTGCTCCACCGTGTAGCTCCATGGCTGCAGGGGCACAGCCGGCCTCACCATGGTCTTCCCCACGGGCTGCAGGGGAATCTCTGCTCCGGCACCTGGAGCCCCTCCTGCCCCTTCTTCACTGACCTGGGGGTCTGCAGGGTTGTTGCTCTCACATATCCTCACACCTCTCTCTGGCTGCAGTTGCTGTTGCTGTTTTTCCCCTCCCTTCGTAAATACGTTATCCCAGAGGTGCTACCACCATCCCTGATGGGCTCGGCCTAGGCCAGGGGCAGGTCCATCTTGGAGCCGGCTGGTACTGGCTCTATAGGACACAGGGGAAGCTTCTGTCATCTTCTCACAGAAGCCACCCCTGCAGCATCCCCGCCCAAACCTTGCCACGCAAACCCAGTACCCTGAGAATAGCTGGACAAAAAGCCAAAAAGCTGCTGACTGAAAATGCCTGGCGTGGGTCGCTGGAACTGGCACTTTGCTGTAATGAGCTGCCGTGAGAACAGCTGAGAAACATTGGCAGAGAGGTTAGGATGGAGAACACAAGGAGTGCTGTGGGGCTTTTATCTTGAGTGAGGAGAATAAGGGGTTTGTCTGTTTCTCTACCTTTTACCAGTCAATTCCATAGGCGTTATCTGCTTGCCATCTGTTACCTATAGCTAGTTAACATAAAGGATGGCAACACACTGATACCATTCAGTAAAGATTCCCTTTTAAGTCCTGGAAGAGTTGGGTTTTTTTTCTTAGGGTGTGTTTTTTTTTTTTTAAATGAAATTTAAGCACAGAGAAATTGGAAATGGTGCAGTTAAATTTGTCTTTAGAACCACATGACTAATTTTTTGCAGTGGTTGGAAATAGTGTACTAAATGGTATTTAGGCAAAAAAAGAGCTAAAACCCCCAAATTCTCACATTCAAATGCTGTTCCATTTGTGAGGTATTTGTGAGATTAGTGTTACAGTAGTGAACAGCATAAAAGTGATGGCATTTAAACATTATGTCTTTAGTTGAGAGTTTTTTTTACATTGTGTTTTCCTCTTCTTTTGCAATGCACACAGTTATAATCCAAATTATTTGTAAAGCCCAAGACCTTACATTAAATAAGCTATAATTTTCATTTTTGACAGATTCAAAATTTATTTTGAGAATGGAAATAATTATGCAATATTTTAAACAGTTTGTTAATAATGCTATGTAAACATCTCATAATATATATGAAAATCATCCAAATTTGCATTTGTTTGTGTTGTAATTGCTTCTTGTAGGGATAGTTTTCTGCTAGGTGGATGCAAAATTTCAAAAATAGAGGGATCCTTTGTCTCATTTTAGTGGCTTATAATAGCAAGTTTAAAGACTATTTAGATGGCTGGTGCAAAATGCTATCAGTTTAGGAAATATGTAGCAGTGCTATTCAGGCTGGGAGTGTGGAAAATGTTAATGGTGTCTGCAGTGCTGTGTAACAAGAAAGTCGGCTGCTATGCAGCAGCTCTGTAGGACCTCAAAGCGGCTGCAGCTGGAAGATTACACAGGTGATTCTTCCTCTTGAAATGTGCGTGCAGTGTGCTGGTCCTCCAGGAGGTACCGTGCCAACTGTGGTGATTAAAAAAACCCTCACCCTAAGCTTCAAATTTGGTCAAGATTTTCTTGATGCACGCTTGTTTCTACCTCTCCTTATCTTGCAGGGTTCAACACCCTGGGGTGCTTTTGATGCTAATGATGCTCTATATGCATCATTGACTTCCGTATTGTTCAAGTTTGGATGTGAACAGTCCTCCCCAGAGGGGTAGCAATTGAATGGCAGCAACAGGGGTAGCATTTAAAAGAAAAGAAGAGAGTGAGCTGGGTTTGTGAGACTGAGTAGGAGTGAACAGACTGGATTCCAGTCCTGAACAGCAAATGGGAAGGAATTGAGTTTGGGGAGGCGCAGGGTTCATCTCTGTATTGCTTGTGCGGTGTGTCAGAGTTGGTGATAAAACGTGCATGGTTTCCTGATGGTTGTCACTGAACAGGTCTGGATAGTTGCTATAAGCACGAGGATACATCTGCATGTACGTAATTGCGTCTCCCCACGGCAATAAGAAACTGCTGTTTGAATCCATGGTAGCTGCATCACTGAGTGAATCCACAAGTTCTTAGCAAAAATGACAGGTCTGAGAAAGGTGTTACTTCATACCTAAAAGCTATTTGTGGAAAAATGACTTCTTTTGATGCCCAGCCATTACTTAGCGACTGTGGTAGTGTGGATTCGTTGAGAATGTATGGTTTTTGGTTTTGGAAGGTCATGCTGGAGAGTCATCAAACGTTTTGTTTCAGTAACAGTAGTAAAACCAAAACCGTCCAAGCAGGTGAGTGTTATCGGTCTATCGGTCTAAGTGTTTAAGAACTACTGTAGTGTGAGAGTTACAGCACTCCAGATCTAAAGTTAACAGGCAGATTTGGGTTTTATTTCTCTCCTATCGTAGAGAATTACCATTTTTTATTTACTTATGAGGATGGCAACAACTCTTGATTTGGGGATGGGGGAAGGAATGTGAAAGAAATGACGTGGTTTAGGACCAGGGGTGTAAGTGAACAGAGAAGGGCTGAGAAGAGGGAGCAGCCCTGTTGGCAAAGGTAACAACACTCTGCCTCTGGGCTCCAGCTGCCTGATTTATAGCGTAGGTTGGGACCTGAGTGCAGCAGAGGCTATGAACCCCTGCTCTTCACAGGGGCACTATCTTGCCTTTTTGAACAACAGGACTGTTCATTCAATGAGGTCATTGAATGACATCAGCTAAGCTCACCTCAGAGCAGCAGGGTTGCAGGTCTTGAGATGAGCTCAAAACTGAACGGGAACTATAAAGCAAGATCTTGCCCGAGCGTGCCATCGGGGTCACTCAGCCTTTCCTGAACCAGGGTTTTAGTTTAGAGCACTCGAGCGGCCGCTCTGCGGGCAGGGCCTTGTCCCAGCGAGGAGCAGGACTGCAGGCTCCTGGGCAGCCCTGGCTGGGCAGGGAGCTGCCGACCGACCGCAGCCGCCTGTGCCGCCGGCCGGCTGAGCCGCGTTTTGCCTCCCTGATGGGTAGCGGGTCCCCTGCCAGCAGGTTCCATTTCGGAGTGTCTGCAGAATCTCAGCTGCGGTAAAGGCTCCAGCTGAGTTCCTGCTGGCAGTCTGGACTGAGTCCTTCCCTTTCACGCCTGTTAAATACACGTGTATATATACACACATACATACATTCAGGTTAGAAGGAGGAGTGTGCTCTTCTTGACTCTTCCTGAGCTCTTTGTAGGTATCTGTCCTTTAGTTTTCACATTAAAATTGAAGCCTGTGCTTTTAGAGTACTGTCAACATGGTAAGGGAGAAGGGGAGGTATTATCCCCTCATTCATTGCTTTTGTAAGGCCTTTGATCTTGACCCATAAATGGCTTTTTGATAAGCCTGTGATAGCTGCTGAGCTCTGAAGATTGTCCTCCCTTTCCCTAGCAGTCTCCTCTTTCTGCCTAGGCTTCAGCCTTTTCCAGTGTTGCTGGTAGTAGTAGGTGGTAAAAATGCATTCCTTAGTTTTCTTTATGGAAACGGCATACCTTGAAATAGGCAGAACAAAGCAGAGAAACTTGAAAAGAACGGGGGGCACGCAGGCTGGCTGCTGGCAGTAAACCTGGCTTCTGTTTGATTGGGTGTTGTCATCTGCTTTAGACCGAATTCATTTGGGCTGTGAAGTCTTGTGTATGATTTTTGTAGTTAATGCTTTTTGTGCAGATACTGCTGACGGAGTGGAATGTGCTTGTAATTATGGCAGTACACGCAGCTTCCACTCCTGAAGCAGCCTTTGGTAGCTGACAGTCTGTTGGTAAATATGCAGAACACTTACTTTTCTTGAAAGAAGTTTCTATTTTAAAAATACTGGGATGAGTCACGGAATATAATGGTACATACAGAGCAGAAGGAAAGGGACAATTTTGGAAATCCTGTTTTTTCACAGGTGGTGTTTTTTTTTTAAGTGGCAATTATTTATGTGATAAATTCATGTTAACATAGCGTATAGGGCATGTTGTGGTAGGACAAGGGGTAACGGCTTTAAACTGAGAGCAGATTTAGATTAGGTCTAAAGAAGAAAGCCTTCACGGTGAGGGTGGTGAAGCACTGGAACAGTGGCCCAGAGAAGCTGTGGATGACCCATCCCTGGAAGTGTTCAAGGGCAGGCTGGATGGGGCTTTGACCAACCTGGTCTAGTGGAAGGTGTCCCTGCCCATGGCAGGGGGGTTGGAACTAGGTGATCTTTAAAGGTCCCTTCCAACCCAAAGCATTCTATGATTCTATATACAGGTCATTTAGTGGCAGACTGTTTTAGTTAACTGGGTATTTGTGCTATTTTGCTCTTTTAGTAAAATTCCATTTCCAGGTGGTGTTTGTTTGTTAGCTTACAAGCAGTTTACTGTGTATAGCTCTACTTCTTCAAAAGAACTTGTGCATTTGTCCAAACTGTAATAAAGTCAGTAACTGATAAATCCTTTGGTTGTTCCAAGGAATTTCAGATGAGGCTTCTTATTCTTTCTACTAGCCATGTGTCACTACTTTTTATGTACATTACTGAGTGAAATGCAAAGCCTTGTTGGTGGGTTCTATACTTGTAAATGCAGTGTTTTGGGTAGCTTAATAAATGCTAAAGTATTTTTAGAGCTTTTTACATAGAAATCAAAATTTAAACACAGTAATCTCATTATCTTGGTATTGAGAATCATTCATTTCAGATCAGAAGTATTTTTGTCTCTGGTACTCAACTAAATCTTGTGACATATTATGTTGCTGAATTTTTTTTTTTTCTTCAAGTTACTTATTCTGTTGTTGAGGAGTGATGAACATTTTATAGTTTCATTCAAATTTTGTAAGGTCAAGGTAAAAGGTCTTAATGTTTCTCTTAAATTAGAAGGAATATGCCGTGAACCAAACTTAAAGAACTTGGCATGAACTCTTTTTATTTGCGCTTATGTTGGGATAGGAAAAATAGTCCTGTTGTTTCACAGCTAAGCATTTAAGACTTGTAAATTGATTATTTCATCATTGCATATTGGAAGATGCTAACGCATTTCTTTCAATCTTTTGGTACATATTTTAGGCAGTGAATGCTATAACTAACCCACTCATTTGACTTGATGTTGTAGCCCTACATTTGTTATATGCAGACTTGGTATTGCACAGCCTTTTTATAGCATTTCTTTAATGAGGAAAATAACATAGGAAACATCCTTATATGCTTCTTTATTACTGCAGGAAGTACGAGACTCCAGTGCTCCTTATGACTCTGAGTATTGAAAGAAGCTGCAAAGTAGAAAATAAAACTTTATTAGGGAACTGAGACCTTTGTGTCGACAGTTGAGACTCGGACTTGCTGCAATTCAGTATTGCACACTGTTTAGCCTTTTTGTGGCTCAGATGTTTGCACCCACCCAGCTTGCTTAGTCCATTCTCAGCTCATGAATACCATGGCATGGGTTGAGAGGAGAAAGAATGCATGTGATAGACTTTTTACTGAGATTTCTGCTGAAATCCCAGTGACTTTTCCTACTTTTCCAGGGAAATCCTACTTTCGTAGATGATTTCAGGATTTTTCTGTCTTGATGTAAAACAGTAGAGAAAGAATACCTTAATATAGAGATATCTTTAGGACATTTAAAAGCTCAAGCAAGGGATTAATGGCATAAACTGATTTGTTCATCTTCAGAGTTAAAATTTGATAATTTCTGCTTGATACAGTTTATTAGTGAAGTACAAAGATTCTCTTGTTATATGCTAAAATATTTAGGAAAGCATTTTTTTCCCCTCTGGCATCAATTGTCTTGTTCAGAATGTCTTTTATCACAAGCCAGTCTTTGGAATCTTTTGTGGGTAGGACAGTGTTTAGGGGCTTTCCTTGTAACTGCAAATGCAAATCAAAAACTGTAAATGCAAATGTCCCGAGGATTTGGAGGCTACAAATATAGATGGTGGTTTGAGTACAATACAGTAGGAAGCATTTTCTAAATTCTTTTGCTCATGCTTATTCTGCATATATTTAAAGCAGTTCGGAATTTTTGGTTCATAGCGATGTCCTCTTTATAATCTAACTCTATTTCATGAAGGGAACTTGCAACACTTGGGCTTCTTAACTCTGGGCGGACTTTTCATTTCCATCAGTTTCCTGTTTTTCTTTGGCATATTGGATCAGTTCAGACTGTGAGCACGATTAGACTAATCAAGGTCAAATTCAGAAAGCCAAGTATGAAGGAACCCTACTGTAGCTAGGATTTGGAAGGAGCTTCCTGAAAATGAGATTAAGAAGGTGATGATTAAAGGGTGTGATACAAACACATAACATTCACTTCAATCTGTGAGGAAATGCTTAGCTAAAAGTTTCATTTGTTTTTCAGCTTATGTTGCCCCTATGCATAGTTCAGGGTTTTTTTAATAAATAGTGTTATGCATTGAATTAGTTATCCTTCTAATATAAACCTGACACTGATTTTTGCACTGATTTCAGAGTACAGCACTGAAAGACAGGTATCTGCTTCTTTTGCATTGGAGTAACTTCTAAAAAATTTCTTTTGATAGTCTTTATTTCCTTTGTTTATGCTGTTATTTTTGATCTGCTGCATATTTTTCCACAGCTGTGGGATCGATAGTTTTTATACATTGTTGTCTCATTCCTGTTACTGACAGAAGATCTTAACTGTGGAGCAAAACTGATTGATCAGTATACAGCCTGGTTATTGGCACTAATATCTGACTTTTCTTTCCTCCCTTAGTAACATTAGCTCCAGAATGTCTTTGTTTTCCTCTAGATGTCACAGTCTCTCCCCTCCCCGATCCAATTACATTATAAAAGCACTGAAATACAGATAGAAATAATTCCTGGATAACAAGAGAAAATACCCGTAAAACAAGTATGTCCATTAACATCTATTTAAAAGTCTCTTTTATATTGTGGTAAAACATTGTAATTAATCCTAGGAATTCTTCAGATTTGTGCACTCATAAATCCATGACAGACCTTATTAAGAGAATGAAAGCATTTGATTGCACACATTGTGTGTGCATTCTAAGCTAAATTGTTTCTGTAATATGAAAAATTTTAATTTCACAACCTCTCTTCCAATATTTGACAACTTCATTTTTCAGGAAAATGCTGTCTGCAGATACCCATCAGTTAGGCAGAGTTCCCACCAAACTGCATCATGAGCTTATTAACTCCCATTTAATCATCCAGTCATGGCTGATTAATCACTTCTCCTGGTGCCTTGTTTTAATAAAATCTGTTTTCCGTGCCACTGACCAGCAAAGTGCTGTTTAATTTTACGTGTGGGTTAGCCTTCGCTGAAGGGAGGAAAATACAGCCCTTCTCCACTGATCTGAAGGGCCTTGTGTGAAGGAATCAGCACATACAAGTGTCTTGCGTGTATAATTCTCCTGCGTTTAAGGGACGGGGAAGACGTGTGTTTCCTCACAGAGCTAAAAAGGTTTCCCATGCTGCGGGGAAGGAATGGAGGCATTTCGGGACAGGAATGCAACTGTAGCTGGTGGATTTTTGAATATCCAAATAATCTATCTGCAACTGTGGAACACTGAATTCATTAATTACTTTGTATTAGTAAGCAGCAAGATAACACGGAGGGCTGGCGGCTTTATCATTTTCTCAGCATGGGAGGAGGGAGAAAGTAATTTAATCCCTCGTGCAAATGGAAAAAGGTAACACTCCCGATTTTCTTTTAGTAAGTGTTCTGTATATTAATGAATAAACTAAGTTATCAAGGCACTTCCTTAAGAAAAAAAAAAATGATTCGCAGTGAAATGCACTCTTGACAATTTAAGCTCTCTGATTTACACTACAGTCGCCTAGTTAATAATATATCTGAAAGCTAAGAGCAGTTGTTGTGAATATGATAGGCTGAAAATGTTTTCAGGTTTGCTAACAGAAGCCCCACATGTAGGAAGAGTCAGAAACAAACCAGAGGTCTCTTAAAAAACAAAACAGAGCTCTCTTAATTTCCTAGCACTGACCAGGAAGTTTTCTCTTTTGACAAGTCATAGGCAAGAATTATTTTTTAAATCAAACTTTTGAGCAAGAAGTCTAAACTATAGCTTGAAACAAGGATCTAAAACATTTATAAGGTTTCAACATGTGTCACTAATCAACTCTAAGTTTTGCAAATTTCTTAATATATGGAAGGTTATTGATTACATGATTTTTTTGACTTTAATATAGAATTCTTTCGCCTAATAACTGTGTGATTATGCTTAACGGCCTACTCTCACAGTCCTTAGGCTGTATGTGGCTCAATGTTAACATTGTACCTATGTGTAAACAGTTAATCATGACTAAATCAGGCCTCATGAAAATTAAAACAAAGAAGAGTTAAGAGCAAGGACTGAGAGATTGAAGAGAACAGAGAAGATACCTTAACCTTGAGCGTAGGGACAGGCTGGCATGAGTGCTCTAACAAGGATGATAAGAAGGAACCGCTTGGCTGGACAACAGAAGGGGCAAACATCCAAGGAGAAGAAATTATCCTCAAGAGACCTGTGACCATGAGGGAAAAAGGAGTAGGGGGCTGATCCCCAAATGACCACCCACGACCACCCGAGACCCCCGCGCATGCGTAGTGTAGTTTTGCAACGCCAGCATTATGGAAATGTAATAGCTAAGCAAGGAGGCGGTGATTTCTTGGAAAATGTGTGAATATTCATGTCTTTAAGGTATATAAAGGATGAACTTTTGTTTCAGTGCATGCATGTTAGGAGGAGATATCCCCCATGCGTCCAGCACTGCAATAAAGATGTCTGCTTAATAACACTTTGATGTTATTGAGTTTAAATTTCTTAAGTTTGGATTTCTTTGAATCAGCTTCTTATTTCTATAGTTTATTTGAGTGTTTTCATTAGTCTAAGGGTTGTCTGTGGGTGCCAGGCGTAAGTCACTGTATTAACAAAATATTGTAGCAGTAATTTTCTTCAGAAATTCTTTGGGTAAGTCTTCATCAGGTAGTGGTGTGGCAGAAGAGAGACAGAGCTGGTATGTCCAGCAACGTTAGCTTGTGCTTCCAAACTTTGACTTTGCATAACGTAAATGCTGCTCACTGCAAAGAAAGAGAGAGAAAGAAGAGAAAGGGGGAGAGAGAAAGTAGAGAAAGAAGTGGAGCTCAAAGCATTTCATGCAGCGTGGGCCTTTGTATCATGCAGATGGACTTAGCAGCTACCAGTGGAAAGCTTTATGAAAAGATGAGGTAGTTTAGAGGCTTATTCTACTTAAAATCCTTATTATTCTCAGCTATGGAATGTGGCAGCTCTAGAGATGCCACACTGCTAACAGGAGAACAGGAAATAGGACAGGGGAAGAAAATGCAAAAGTTTCACAGATAAAACAAATACTGTAATTTTCTCCTCAGTGCACCTTATTTAGCATCAGAAGCGATTGTTAGCAGGCCATTTCAAGTAAGGAATAACTCAAAAAGAATAAGACTTGGCTTTGATCAACCGCACTTCGATCAAATGTAAACACTGGAAAAAAATCAGAAAGCACAGGCGCTGCATTTTTGCGCTCTGCTTATCCTCAGGGAGAGGCAAGGATAGGAATAAAATCATTAACTATTTCAAACCACATAATCGTGACAAGCAAATATTTGCAGCCCAGCACGTGGACTTTTCTTTTGAGTGTGCCATATTTGGAATGAGGATGTATGAGGACGTATGGCATAAAATTTTTATCATCCCAGACAAGTTTCCTATTTTGGAGATAGATGGCAGGCCTTTTTCCAGCCTTACCATGGCCGTTGCATCCCTAATGTGCGCGAAGTTTTCTTTCCAGGGTGATGGACAGTAACAACTGACTTTGGGGGAAAGAGAAATTAATTTATTTCTTCTTAGTTAAGCTTTCTGATCTAGGTTGCATACAGAGAAGGAGCTAAACCAAGCAGGCATGAAAGCACAGCTCTTGAAGCATCTTGAAGACAAAAGTCTGCAATGGAAGACAATCCTGCGCTGGAAGAGAAGACATATCATCAGTGAACTTGTTGAATATTAAATTCAGGAAATCAAGGTGTCTATGAAGATAATCAAGTGTTCTAACAGAAACAAAAATACAATTCAATTTGGAATCTGTCTAGTTCAATTCTAGTTATTCTTATCCTGCTTATCTCTATTAGAGAGTTTTAGACAGAGGTTTTGCTATATGTTCTTAGTTTTCTTAACTGAGAAATGGGAAAAAAAAAAAATCTTTTCTAATAAGTTTTTCCTGTTTCAGTTCAGAAAAATGGGTACAAGCATAGAGGAAGATATAACTTCCACTAGCTCAAATGTGTTGCTTTCTTGCTTCATTGAGATTTCAGGTCACAGTCCCACCTGTGGATCATGGCAGTGTATCTGTTGCAGTTTTCATAAATAGTTGTAAAGAATGTGATTAGCCATAGTCAGCTAAGATTCTCCTATACTGTGTGGCATAAAGTTCTGCAGTGTTTTTGTATGATGCTCAAGCAGATGAAAGAAAACAGAATACAGAAGCCAGAGTTAGGAATGGTAGGCTGTTGTGCGCAGCTTGAAGTAGCTTACTTTCTAGCTCTGTGTGCTAGTAATTAATATTGCTGTATTAGTGGATGTTCAGCGCATGTTCTGTGAGCTTGCTTTATGTCAAGATTTAAAAAGTCAGTTTGTGAATGACTCCTTATAATGGTGAAAAAGTCCCTCTTTATTTATCTTTATCTAGTTCATGACTCCTTATGACAAGAGAAAACAGAAGTAACACAACTGTGTTCCTGCTGTTTTGACTGGCTTTTATGTCTGGTTAATGTAGTGCTGGATATCTGCAGCGCTCAGAAAAAGTTGTTGGAAAACCAGCCCTCCAGTTTGGATTAAATGCACTTAAAATGAAAGCTTGGCTGAAAAAATTGGAGCTTTTACATGCCTCTGAGAAGTCAGTAAATGCAGATCACTCTCTGAAGTTTCTGGATTAGCATTGCAGTAAATGATTAAATCATGGCTGCATGTTCCTTGTGGAGGACTTCTTACTGTGGTTGCATGAAATTCTAAGGGAAGTATTAAGACTTTGTAGTGTAGTGTTCTCATCTGGCTCAAGAAGAGAAATTATTTTGTAAATCTAAATTCTGTCTTTGATCTTTTGCTTGATTCTTAGAATACAATTTTGCATCCTTGTTTTTTCTCCTTATAGCACTACCCTGTATTCCTTAGACATATAGATGTATGGGTGCCATACCATTTTATTATCCATAAAGCACTACTCTCTAGGTGGAAGTGTAATAATCTAATCATTAAATTAGTTATGTTGTTGGCTACTTGCTTGCTAACAGTAGGCAGTGAAATAATTCTTTTAAGTTGAAGTTAGTAGCTTTCTGTAAAATAATTAATTATTGTAGTGTAAGTAGCCCACAATCACTAAGTAAATTCTAGAGACATTATCATGGCAAGATAATAATTTCTCATATTAAGATGACAATGAACCCACTAAATTTTGATATCTAATGTTAGCCAGTGTCATGTTCTTTTCTTCTGGAGAAGCCTTCTGAGTACCCAGGTACATGTGGAAGGAATATTTCTAAGTAGCATATTGCATTTGAGGTATATATGTTTTAAGATGGGTTCTGCTTCTTCTACTGGAGGAAGTATTGTGAAGGTAGATAGCCTTTGGATAAAGAAAAAGAGAAAAATTAGTACATACCTACCTAACCGCTCTCTTTTTCCAAGCAATATGACTTAGTGATCAGGAGAGAAGATGAGCCAGAAGAGGAATAGTTGTTGAATTCCACAAATTTGGTTTTATTGTGACAAGGCAAAATTTACTGTGCTTTATGAAGTAAATGATTGTACTGTTCTTTCAGACTGTGGTTATCATAATGTATGCTTGAAATGAAGTAGTTTACAGTCTAAGATCCCCTCTCCCACAGTGAGAGGAAACTTCAAGAAGTGACCGCCAATCCCCGCCTGCCACACCCACAACCCTTCCTGAAGTTTAAGCCTTGCTAAACCAGCTGGGAGATCTATACCTCCTAACAGGTCAACAGCTCAACAAACCCTAAGTAGAGTCATTTATGGTAAGAACAGGTAATTCCAAGTCCAAGGAGCATTAAGTGCTCCCAAGAGGGATGTGACAAGATACTGATTTTTTTCATGCCACAGTAACTTCCCATCCCAGTGATTTCCCATTCTGCTGATGATCTCCTGTCCTCAATGCTGATTTCCCATCCCCATGATGTTTTCCCATCCCATGGCATTTTCCCATCCCAATGATGAAGCGGAGCTGTCACAAAAATTTGGCAACTGACCCGTCCGGATCGAGGAGAGAAGATGGGATGCAAAGTGTAGAATTACAAGAGGCATTATTTCATTGATATGCATGAGGTGTCCCATTCCAAGTGGGGGACCCCAAATGCGTTTTTACACATGGTTCTTATTCCTTTCAAGCATTGAGGTCCGACACGATTTCACCAACCGCTACTTAACTTGCATAGACATGCGGCTGTTTTGCAAAGCAGCTCTAATTCTATGGTGTCGTCATCCACCTGCTGCTTTCTAGATCTAGACATTCCTGGAGTTGGTCTTGCTGCAGTTCCTTATGTATGATGCCAGATAAAGGGAGGGTTTCAGAGAGGTGTCAGAGGGGCTGGAATGCTGGCGTGATCTGGGTAGCCCATGGGTATCCTTTCTTCATCAGGGTGGGGGCTGTCCATGTCCTCCTTTCAATGAGTCCTTTATTCATGCTGACTTAACCATCACTGTGCAGTATACAATGTAAGCTCTATGTATATCTATCTATTTGTCTTAAGAAACTTGATCCAATTCCATACTCTTATGACTAATTGGTATAATAGTTATGTATTACGAGATTTTTCATAACGGAGCACCTGAGGTGTCCTGCTGTGTGGATCCCCGGGAGGTACTTGTGGGGGTTGCTCGCAGAGGGGTGGGAGATGCAGGTACTGGCCATGATGGGTGATGGTAGCAGCATGAGGTCGGGATGCTGTTCCTGTGGATGCCAGTACCAGCCTGAGGTGGGGATGTTAGTAGTGGGGACGTCAGTAGCAGGATGGGTAGAGATTGCAGGGGGCTTGGACTAGATGACATTTAAAGGTCCCTTCCAACCCAAACATTCTATGATTCTATGATATGATCTGGTAGAAAGGAAGTTCAGACCTTTTTTGTTTGTTTCTGGTGGGGTTTTTGTGTGGTTTGTTGTTTTTGTGTGTGTGTGTGGTGTTTTTTTTGTTTTTTTCTTTTTTTTTCCCTCCCCCTGGATTAATGACTAACGTGTTCGTAGCAAAGGAGCTTCAAATCTTAGTGTTTCCTGAATTTGGATGTATACTGGGAAATCCACGGGAAAAGGGGTCCCTATGGATTCTAGTCTGTGAAGGCAGACAAAAGCTGGAGTTGTCAGTGTGAAGCAGAATCAGTATTTAGATCTGCTGTGAAACGTCTGCTTGCTTGTCATCTGAATCATAGCTTAGATCTTAGATACAAGCACAAGGATGAGATATCCGTTGTTTCATTTCTGTTTATGTGAGCTTTACATCTCTTTTGTCTACATTAGGACAATTACTCTTGCATATAAGTTTTCTTACGTACTTTTAGGTTTACCTAATCTGCATTACTAGGAATTTCCAGGCAAGTAAATATATTATTTGGTCATGCTTATGCCATTTTTTGCCCCGAAATTGGATACTGAATGTCTTGAAGGTCACAAGTCTTCCAGGATAGGTTGCACAGTGTAAAAGCTAACAAAATTTTATCTCCATACATTGCATAGGCAAGTTTTAGAACTTGAGACAAACCGGTCTGTATGAAAGAAATGTCTTCTTATGACTTCAGTAGCTGGAAAAGCTCTCCCACAGATGGATAGAGAAAAAGGGTGGACACCAGATCTGGGGGGGCACTGAAGAGGCACGAAGCAGGAGGCCTATAGAATATGGCTATAATTAAAAATGCAAGATTTTATTGTGGTGTGCACTGTACTATGCTTTCAGAAGCAAATGTCTTTGGATCATTCATAGTCCTTCCTGTATGACCATCACATAGGTATCAAACTGTAGGGTTTGACAAGTGTTCACGCACAGATCAAGTGGTTGTCCTGAGAGACTACTGAATAAAGGTGCCTTTGTTATGCCAAAGCCTGTTGACAATTCTATTTTCAAGATGGGTATACCAATGCAGATTTAGTGTGTACAGTTTAGAAATACTTGGCAAACACTGCACTTGACTCTTGAAGCTAACTGGTGTCCATTAAAATAAAGTAAATGGACAATTCAGCAATAATAAAGCAATTTATGGTACAACTGATAATGTACATTAAGCTTTGAGTGGATTCTTGCTGATACCAATTGTGGTTGCCCTGTTCATTTAAATTTTGGGACAGTGAGAAAGCAATAAAGCATGAATCTATTCAGCTCTTTCTAGCATTGTCACACAATCAAATTGCTTGTGATGCTATGTTCTCAGTGCATATATAATTTTAATAAAATGAAAGATGTATCAAAAGCAAGGTATTAAAGAAAAGACTTGTGCATGAATCTAACTTGGCTACTCCTTACTCCTATTCTTAAGATATCGTAGTTGTATTGTTTGCATTTAGATTTAAAACATTGTCTGCTTTTCTAACTTATCATCTTTTATATCTTTTCTTATGTTGCATCTATTTTAGAACACACTGTTTTTTAGGAGGGATTGCTGCAGCTGTGCTTGATCACAAAAGTCACAGTAAAGATTATAAAAAAAAAAAGGCAAATCACAGAATTTCTAGTATAAATCTAAATGCAGTCCAAATCTCAGAGGTAGGAATTATCAAATTAACAGATGCTTATAGGTTTGTCATGATAATTAGTTGACAGGTCAGGTGGTGGTTTCTAACCTTTGTGTGCTAGCAGGACTGAACAATATTGAAAATATAAAAATCCATTTTAATTGAGCTGTATATTAAAAAGGTGAGAAACTTTACTTTGAATACAGCTATTTCAATAGACGAGAACTAATTACATTGCCTTTTATTACAGTAATTTCTGGAATCCAAATATTACTGTTTTTGAAAATTGCTTGTGGTTTGCACTATGCTATCTTAGATTATTGTGAAACTTTTATGTGGTATCTGCTAACAACAGGTCAACGTGTACCTGCAGTGAACCACAGAAGGTTTGATGTGCTGCAGTGTTTTCTGTGCTAAGTCCAGAGACAAATCTACTTCAGATACGCTACTGGTGGTGCCAACTAAGTTTTTAAAAGTTAGTGCCATACTAGCCTTTCTAGTACCTGAAATGTGTTCTAATAGATATTCTCAGTCCTTTCTGAGACTCTAAGATGGTCCAAAGACTTTTTAGAGAGTCATTTAAATCAGTTTCTTTAATGAAGCTTGAAACAATTTTGTTAATACAAAACCTTAAGTTTTCAGAGTGATTCTCTATCATTCCCCATATGAAAAATGACATTTTGGTGTGCCGTTCTCTGTTCTTATGCAAGATGCTGTCATGCTGCAGGTTGCAGGGTCAGGGTTTGACAGGTACCCCCTAATTTTACCTTTCATACTGATGGCATTCATTGAAATGGCAAGGCTTGAATAGCAGCAACTAAACCTTTTCACGTGACTAATGTTCACTTATGACAGAATTTTACACAAGAGAAAACAGAGAAATGTTTTGTGGGAAACGGTGTTCTGTATTTTTGACTGTCTGGTACTGAATACAGTGTGATTCAGCATCGGTCTTCATTTGCTGCTTATTATCTGATATTTAGATAGACATTTTGGGCTTCCAGAATTTGAAGTGCTTCCCATAAAATAAAGTCAAAATGTGAGGTATTGGCATTTTAAAAAGGAGATATCAGGAGAATAGCTTCTACTCGTACATTTTCTTTAATACTAGATACATTTCCAAAACTGTGAAATGTTAACTTCAAAATAGATTTTGATATGTTGTATTTAAGGAAAGAGATTTACTGATTTCTTGCTTTTTCTTTCTACAGCTAGTTGATGTGGAAAAATGGGTATGTGATTCTGTCTTTTATTCACTTGATCCCAAATGTTTCATGCTGCCACTGAGTCTAACCTGTCTGTTTTGATACCCTCTGTGTTCATGACCCTTCAACTTGCATGGCTCAAAAAAAGAGGCGAATACATGGTCATGTAGGATCTGATCATTCCTGAATTGTCATACCAAATTTCGTGCTACCACAATGACTTTTCTCTCTTCTAATTTGATTGTAGAATTGTGTAATATAAATGTATGATTGTTGCCTGTCAGTTTTGAGCCTTGCTGTCTAATGTTATAACTCCATGCTGTAACCCACCCTGTCTTTTCCAGTATAGACGCTGTAATCCTAAAATGCATGACAGTAAGATAATTAATACTGATAAATAATGTGTGATGCTGTATCTAGCTGCAAATAATGTATATACGAAATATTTAGTGGTGGAGAACAGCTGCTACAGAATAAAAAAAAAATCATTCATAGATCTTAACAAATAAAGTCAAAGCACAGTCCTCTGGTGAATGTGTTGTTAAGGCCTTTCCTAATGTGTCTGTGTGTACCATGCATATTTGTTTGGGCATCTGATACAACTCCCCTATATGGGACATATTTATGTATGTTTTTATCCAATGTAATCTCTAACATCTGCATATGTATAAGTTAGTGGTCGTAAAAGTGTGTGTAAAATTGTTTGTTAACATTTAAAATGTTAGAAGCCTCTCTGAAAGCTTGGACCATAATAGGCCTCCTTGATTTCCTAATACTTATCTCAGCTACACATGACCAGAAAAAACCTCAGACGTCCTTCAGTATATGGCCAATAACATAGCTAGAGCACTGGTCTCCCTTTATTTAAGCCTGACATTATGGACTTTTAATCTATGGTTATTACATGGTTATAATAAGTAGTGACTCAAGTTATAGTTTGCTTGAGACTCCTGTAGGTAAGTACATTGTTCAAATGGTGGCTTAGGCTTTCCAACGCTCTTTCTACTCAGGCATTCCCAACTATCTATGTCATGTGACATATACATGTAGACGTTTATAATTATTAAACAGTAACTGTAGTTAAGTATTTATTTTAGCTAACTGTATCAGTATGACAGCATTATCCATATTCTGTGAATCTGGTATTTGTGACAACCAGCAAATTTTTATATGGATTGATTTGGAATGGTTTTAAGCCATAATGATGGGCAGGTTATCTTCTCATTTTGTCCACCTTTTTAATTACAAGTGAGAGGTCTTGGTTCTAAATCTTTAGATTCTGTGTTTTTATTCCTATGAAAAATTTTGCTATAAAGAGAAAAACAGCAATAAAAAAGAAGTTCAGTTCTACACAGGCACCTGGCCTCATACTTCATGATGCAAGGAAAATTGAAAGCCAGGAGTTTATTGATTACACTCTGACATAGCTTGCTTTTGACTGAAGTATTCAGAGAGTGTATTCTTGGAAAATATAGTATTACCCGTATAAATACAAGTCAGATCTGTTGTTTCTTTGTTTTAAATTCAGAATTTAGTATCATCAAAATATTATTCTTTGGAAAGACTTCTTCATAGAAATGTGTCCTTAAACCATTTTAAAAAGAAATGGTTCCCGTGACAGTAGAGCTAAATGTTTTGTTCCAAGTTATATTGGCTAAAGAGTTTTCCTAATAGACCAATTCTGTAATCCAGACAACTGCCTGTCTGACAGTGATGGAGTGGGTGCTGGCTTTTCTTCAAATATGAAATTGTTCTCTCTCAGATGAGCCCCAGTTTGCCCTGTAAAGCATTTTCTTTAACCCACTCTATAATTCCTGAGTGTTTCCAGAGGTCTTATGGTGGACTGCAGATGTACATACTGAATTAATGCAGCAGAAGACTGGCTGTTGCACAGCTGCATTGTCACTGAGGTCAGACACCTTGTTCTCACGACATATTTCTTCATAAGCCATTTTCCAGTGTAGAACACACAAGTTTAATGCAAGTTAAAGTGTTCAGTTATGTCTACGTATTTGTGGACACCTTGAAGCCCAAGCCCAGAGCCTAAGTTAGACAATCTTCGTGTCAAATTAATGACCACATTAGTAACTGAGCCTTGCTGCAAGCAGTCTCATACTCTTCAAAGGATAAGCTAAAGTCATCCACTTCTGAGCTGTTCCAGCCTGTAAAGTGTGCTAACAAAAATTTTTGAGAGGAATTACTCCCGTTCTGCTGTGCTGCTCCTGTTGAATGACTATCCTTCTTCTGGTAATTTTGTTCCAAAATCTTTGTTCTACTGTAAGGCAGGTGCTGGCAGTTGAAGCTAGGTAGGAGTTAAATGGGCTTAAGATAGTCCTTGAACCTTTGGCTTTTTCCTTTTGTCTCTCAGCAGGTGTGACTGAGTGTTTGTAGGTCTGCTTCAGTGCAGTGTCAAACAGATTAAAGACATCTTGCCAAATGTAAAAACTAGTGGAAGTAAGGCTTACCTTTTTCATCCCAGCACCCATTTCCTATTTGAAAATGGCTTTTCTGCTTTTAATGAAATTACAAAGGGGAAAAACCCCAACATTTGATCAGAGGGATTTAGTAAATTTCAGCTGAAACCTGGAAGACACTGCGTATAGCTTATTTATAGGGAAAATGACATTTATGACACAAGCTGAAATGGACTCTCATCTTTTTCTCTTTTCATATATTTATGAAATAAGGAAAGTATTTAAATTTTAAAGTGTTTGTTGTGTGAATTAGCACCTATCGGTGTTTGCTTGCAAATCTGAGCTATCAAAATGGGTGCTGTATACTTTAAAGGTTTGTTTTTTAAAGGACTTCTCATAGAAGTACCTGAAAGTCTTGACTTTCAAAACAAATGCTTAGCGCTGTAACAGAATTCACTGTAAGAAGTGGGAATTTTCTAGGGTTTCCAAAACCTCGCTTTTTTTACACATTTGCTTACATATGGTTGGTGAATTATTTTGAAAATTTGCTTTAAGAGCCATCAAGAATGATTGTTTTCAAGACAGATTACTCTGAAGAGCTTTTTACCTGAAGGGAAACCCAGTGTATTGGTTCTTAGAGTTCAAGGGACAAGGACTTCCATCCTTACGCTGGCTAATGGCAAAGCTGTGCTAACTATAACATTGTAGGATTGTCTGCAACTTTTGAATAGACAGAGGAACCTCTTCTGCTGAAGGTAATGGTTAATCTTTTTCTCTTCCCCTCAAGTAGTTACTGCATTAGCTCAGTTTTATGCCACTAGTAAAATGATTTTCAGTTTCTTTGGAGAAAAGAAGCTTGCAGAGTAAGGAAACACACTTTAGACACTTCTCAAAAGAATTGTTTTCATTATAGAGACTTCTGGGTTGAAAAGAAGTGAATAATTTCTGGCTTTAAGGATACTGTGGACTGGATAAATACAACAAGAACAAGCGGATTTTGACTAGAGGAAACAAGCTAGGGTTGCTGTAGAGTTTGGAGTGAGATGCAAAACAAAGCTTCATCGAGATGAATGGTTGCAGTAATACGTCTTCAGTGCCATTAATGTAGTTAATTGCACGTCCATGCTTTATAATCAGTATGATTTTCAATCATTAAATGAATTATCTAAGGACTTGAATTTTTTTTGAGAATTTTTTTTTTCATACTGAGTTAATTTACTTAAATATAGATTTATTTGTCAGATTACCATGGTGGGAATATACGCTAGTTGTGCACAAATATCTGATCCCTCAGTTTAAAGAATTTGCATTCAAATTTTAGATATAATGTAGACTGCAGAGGTGACTCAATATAGGGAGTAGTATCAGCAGTGTTAACATAGGATCACTCAGTTATTCTTATACAGATCTTGAGGGGAAGATTGGAGGACGTAGCACTGTATGACGTTAAAATGAACAGGCGTATCAAAATGGAGTGGCTATGGAAATACTGCTTAAAATGCCACACCTACGGCTATGGTTTCAACCACATCTGCAGTTCCATCCTTAGCGTACTGTATGCTGTAGAGGATACTAATTGCAGCCCAACTCTAATTCACATCATTAAGAGAAAGTAATACAAACTTTTTCTAAGTATGCTTTTTCTTTCTGGAAGAAATCTATGTGCAAATCTGACTGAAACTTGTTTTCATAGAATAGTAGGATTTCTAACTGAATACTAGGATTTCTTTGGTATTTCTCCTTCAGTCCATATTATAGATCTGAGAACTTACACGGAACACAGCTTGATCAACAGTAATTACTGTGAGTTGCAGCAAACTGGCTACTTTCAATTTACTTTTTTCAATACTTCTTGATTACATTAGTAAAGGTCTGATACTTCTCTGTAAGCAAATACAATACTATAAGAATAGTATGAAAGATATAATCAGAATACAATATCTTAAATTAAAAGGATTTAAAAAGTAATCTTGGAAACCTTGCTATTCAGAAATTCCAAATAAAATAGCATTACTATCTTGCTCATTTCATTTAGCCAGAAAACCTAAGAATTAAGGTGGAATAATAAGTTAGAAGGTGTTTGAACAATCATAGTAAGTGATACAGAATCCAAAAGGTGTCCAAGGAGCCAAATACTGTAATAGCTCCGAACACCTGTAGTTATTTATATTAAAAACAAATCCTTAGTTTCCTCAGATAAAGCTTCAATAGGTTTTAAAATGTACTTATTTATTTATTTATTTAGAGAGAGAGCAGTTAGGATGATGGATAGAATGATGAGTGTTATATGCCTCAAATACAATAACTTTAAATCCTGCAAAGATATTTTTCTTTTTTTCCTCCCCTCCCCTCCCCTCCCCTCCCCTCCCCTCCCCTCCCCTCCCCTCCCCTCCCCTCCCCTCCTTTTTTTTTTAAATTCATTTTTTTAAGTCATGCTCCAATCCATACAGGTAATATGGTTACTGAGTGCTGAGTTCCTCCACAAGGATGACATGTGTGTGACACTAAGCGCTCTCATAGGCTTTTGTCTTCAAAAGATCAGATAGCATATGCAGGTGGAGACTTAAATCAGTGTTGTTGATTACACTCAATTACCAGTCCTACCTCTCAGGATAACTTTTGAGAATTTTGGATGCTAGAGAAACAGGTGCATGTAAAACTCACAGCACATTCTGATTTCATGAACAAGTGAATTCTAAAGGTGAAATGGTGTCTTTGATGCATTTAGTCATTAAATTTACATTGATTTCAGTAGGACAAAATTTGAGAGACACACTTATTTGTAGTCCAGAAGTATGCCAGAATTCCAGTTATTACCTTGCTTCTGGCTTCTGAATGCACAGTGGAGAACCTCGGGTGGATTTTTGGAATTTCAGTGTCTGATACAATATAGGTGTTCTGTGCTTGGTTCCTAACTGGTCAGCTCCTCAGATACAGAAGGTGCTTTTGGTGTTCATACTGTAGGCAGGGTAGGGTTAGCAAGTTATTTAGACTTCTAATTGTAGTCAAGGCAGAGAATACAACACTTCTAGTGCGTAGTTGGTCCCATCCTACAGAAAATGTCAGCTTAATAAATCAGATGAATCGTATTCTAGAAATGACTGTTTCTTCCTCGGCTGTAAAATAAGTCTGCACAACTAGCTGAAATGTACATAGTGCAGATAAATCTCATCCTTAATAACTCTTAAGACTAAGCTTGTTTTTAATAGTGTTTCATACTGGATATTGCATACATCTGTATAGCTTGTTAGTGTGTAGAATGTCAAATTTCAAATGTAAACGTGACCAAGCTCTATCATCATCAGCGCAGCTCGGCTGATGGAGTAGGAACTTTGTCTATAACTAAAATAAGACATCATCACAATTTGATTTCTTCTTTTACTTTTAGCTGAGTTAGTGTTGAAGTCCACAACAATTAGTTGTGGTACTTAGTGACTGTATCTGTCTGTCTTTTTATCAGTTTAATGCTTTGGTGTTAGTGTTTGGCAAGCAGTAACTTTCAAGAGCGAGGGATGTTAGAATGGCATTAAGAACAGACCTATAACTTGAACTTTCTCCCTGTTTTATTTTCAAATATATATTCTGAATTTCTGTTAGTCCAGAAACTCATGTGCACTGTTGTTGTGAGGCACACAGAGTAAGTGTGAAGGAGCAGAAAGCTCTGCCCTCTCTAGAGGACGAGTTGGAGAAATTTCGTGTTTAAGAGCCTTCTGCCACCTGAAGTGCATAATTTCTGTTGTTTTGCTTCAGGGTTTTTCGTTTGTTTGTTTTCCAAGCTGGAAGTGAATGTTTTTTAAAGTAAGAATTCTCCTTTAGCTAAGAAGGGATTTGATCTAAAACCGTTGGAGAACGTTCTTGCAGAAGGGTGTGACAGGAGTACCTGGAACCCTCTTCCCCATCCATTTGCTGGTAGCTGGGCAGCTGTGGCCGTCACAGTTCATGGCAGGTAACTTCTCAGGCTTGGCCTGAAGTTTTACAGGGGCATCCTCTTCACTCATGGACATAACATGCATTTAAGTGTTTGCCATGAAGAGAAAGCATTTTTACAAGAAATAAGTTTCAAAGTGTTTCTTCCCCTGGTGGTTTTGAAGCAATAGGTGGATGTATGTGTTCAGACTTCCCTCACCCACTATTGTCTGTCAGGTTTTCTAGCTTGAGGGAGATGGTTCATGGCACTTTCTGTCTCTAAGAATGACATGTAGATCATCTTCAAAATTATTAAGGAACCAGAGTAACTCTAAAGAACATGATATGACAGATGCAAACAGATGACAGTTCTTTCTCTCTCATTTGTTAGAATTAATTTAATATGTCAACTGAAGAGAATAAATTGTTAAATCTGATCTTCCAAAAAATCCAGCACAAGAAGCTGCTGTATCATTTTAGTAATCAAGGGAAGAGATAAACTATTCACTTTAATTTGAAGGTGGTTAAAGGATTACAGTCAAGCAGTTAAAATAAATTATCAAAAAGGAGAACCAGAAGGTTTCACAAAAGGACTGTTGTTTAATGTGTTTAATTCCACTTGCAATATGGAAAGAGCAGTGGGGTTGCATAGTTCTCAGAATAAAATTTCATAGATGAATGACAGAGGGAAGAGACTGAGGTCTTTGATGGATCTAATCTCCTTGATAAACCGACAGCATGATGGCAAATGAAATTCAGCATTGAGAAATATAGGAAATGTTATGTTAGACTTAATCATGTAATTAACGGATTTCTATATTAGTGAATTGACACCCCCTGCCCCCGGCCCCGTAAACAGCTCAGCAAAGACTGCTGGTTGGTGTCTGGAGCCACCCAGTAAAAGCAAACAGAATACTGGGGTGACAGGGAATGGGATGGATAATAGTGCCAAGATGATCATACTGTGTTTTAAACCCGTGGTTTATGGGGATGGTGGACAGGTTGCCTGATCTTTAGTTTTGGTCAATTTGTTTCCAAATGTCTGACTACGAAATAGACCTAGAAGACTTTTAAGGAGAGAAGTCTGTGAACGTTTTAAGATCATTAGATTATACTTTAAAAAAACCCAAAACCTAGAACATCTTGTACATCTTTGAGAACAGATACTTCTGTTTTAAAAGTGTGTATGAAATGAAAGCACCCGGTCCTGCTTGGAAGCTCTCCAGTTAGACTCTTTTCATGTGGGATAGAGATTTGCTGCCAAATTTCAGTCCTCAGCTTCAAACTGTGTAATATCAAAACATGAACTGATGAGGTCAAAAATAGGAAAAGGTGGCCATAGAACTCTCACAAAGAAAACCATATCCCTGCGTGTAACATAACATATCACTCTCCTTTTATTCTTGAGCACCTCCATGAAAATTAACCTAAACATTTCCATAATCCTCTGACATCAGTCATGTGGCACTGAATTCTTTTTAACCACTGCATGAAGTATTAGTAACATTTTAATTTTCTTAATTTGTTGTGTATTTATATACGATATGTTATTACAATAGTGGTATTGCTCTCCAGCACTACACTTTGAATGCAGGACTTTACAACTCTCATTGTACTTAGAAACTCTCTGCAGAGCAAGTTGTTTAAGATCAGGCATGGTACCTGTTTTACCGGTACTGTGTTTTATTTTTAAGTAATTAAGTATTTAAAGTAAAAAAAAAAAATTGAGAAAACTATTGCATAAAAAATGACGAAGCCTTGTTCTGAGCAGCTGTTTTGCTTTCTAGCATGAGCTATAATTATGCTAATTGCAATGGTAAATGTTCCTTTTAAATGTGGTTTGTAGTTCTGTGTATCCCACTCACTTATTCAGGGAAAACAAATCCCATTTTTAAGCACCTGAAAGCAAATATTCATTTCACATTTTCTCTTTTTGTCCCTTTCTCATGGCTCTACAGAAATTTATGATGAAGGTAAGCAAGTTAGACATTTAGTATTATACTTTCTGTGAATTCCTACAATTTAATTTAATTCATTCTTTTTCTTTATTTTTATCATCAGCATCAAACTTACCTTCACTAAAATAGCACATATAGAACTTGGTGAATTTTGGTTTTAGAAACCACAGTGACTCTAGTTTGCATTGGGGTCATGGTTTATTTAGATCATGAAGGACCAAAGGCAGGCACTTTTGTGGAAAGAGGACTCTGGACCGGCTTCAATAATTCTCCATTCATCCATACTCTTTCGGTGAGAATGCAACACTATCTGGTAAATGAGAAACAAAGAACAAATAACGGAAGTCCCGGTAAAACATTTGGGCATTTTGGAGAGTGGGGACAGCACACTGTTTCTTCCGTCGCAAGAATGCTGTTGTGTCTCAGTGGGGTGAGTGGGGAGCCCCGGGGCTGGGAGTCACTGGCCCTTCACTGCCTCGGGTCAGTAAGCATGTGCAGGAGCTCTGCCTCAGTGCTTGATGACAAGGCACTTTGTGAACCTCCAAACATTTTTAATTACTGACATTTGAATGATTGGCTGTGATTTTAGATGTGTTGGTTATCCATTTTCTACTTCTTCCTTGAATTATCAACGTCTACTCCCAATTCATCTTCTAAAATTACTTGTTTACCGATTTCATCCCCTGAGAGTTTGCTGTCCTATGGTATGGTCTTGCTTCAAAAGTCTCCAAAAGGGGGGAATTCTGGGCTAGATAAGCAGTGCTATTTTAAGGGCTGGATCTAATGATGTCAGAGGAATTTTCTTAGCACGACTCCTGTGCTAATCCATCTTTTCTTCCCACTTGGCTATCTGTCGTACTCGTTATCTGTGAGTTTCTTTCTCAAGTGAAAAGGATGATTCACGTTCCTTGTATCGTACAGCAACAGAAAAAGCTTAGGCACAATTCTTAATCTGTGAAAAATGCCTCCCTCCTTCACTTACTTAGCTCTAAAATAACCAGGAAGATTTTTAGTAATTCCTTCTATCTCCTGTGCAGTGAAGGAGGAGGAGTACGGGGGAAGAGGAATCTTCACTAGGCTAAGAGAGAAATCGATAAGTTTTATCATCTTGGGCATTTTTTTCCAAACCGCTGGAAGTGCTTGAAAGTAGGAGTTTGTAATGGAAGTATTGCCTCAGCTGTAAATATAAATGTTTGTTTTGCATAAAAGGCTGGAGGCAGATGATCAATATTATTTATTTTGTATTTATTTTCACTGCTGTATCTGCTTTTCATTGATGTGAAGTGTCTCATTGCTGGGAAAGTGGTAACAGAAATGTGGTGTGGAAGAATTAATCATGAGGCATATTTGAAGTGTTTCTAATTATATGGCTGTTTATTCTGCCTTACGACAGGTCAATATTAGCAAAATTGGGATCATTTAGCATGGTGCTGGCATAATGTTTATCATCATTACCAATTATTTCAATCTTTTTAAAGATAGTAAAATATCTCTGTGTTATTAACTGAATAAGACACGCTCATGATTTTTATTGGCCAGTTGATTTATTCAGGTTCAGATTTTTATGTGATGTTTATATAAAGCGTAATTACACATTGTAATGCAGCTTTTAAAGGAAGACATCCTTAGGAAACCTGTAGTTTAACTAAACTCTTTTTTTTCTATTCTTTGTCTTGGCACGACACATAAAATAGGATGTGACTGATGATCAGGTCAATGAAAGAAGATTGTTTTGTTTCTTTTTTCTGTTTTTTGTCTTTTTTTTTTTGCCACAGTGGCCATCATTATTTAAGAGTAGGTACCAGCAGAGTTATCAGTCATATTAATCTCCATAACTGGATTTTTGCAGCACTTACTGTTTTGTAGTGAATTCCATGAAAAGTCAATCAACTAAGTAGTGATTTAAATTAAGGTGTAAAAACTACAATATGTATAGCATATATAGTGTCTTGATTGATAAGTTCAACTTCCTGTTTGTTCCTCCATTGTAGCATGGTATATAGGCTACAGTGAGACAAATGAAGAGGTTTTAGACTGGTTTGAATTCACCCTTTGGTGTTGCTGGTATGTGATACGAGCGGAGTGAAGGAATATATTACCGTAGTGCCACATGTCAGTGAGTTGATTTGCTTTCCCTCTTTAAATTCTAAGCAACTAATTGCTGTGGGTTTGGTGCCAACCACTGGAAATGGCAGCTCAAGAGCACTTTAGTTGCAGAAAGGTCTCATTAGCATTTTTGGGTTTTGGTAGAAGAATTCAAGGCTTCTGGGCCTGGATGCTGTTTCTTTGGAAAGGAAATTCTGTCTTTTTTTTTGTCAAGATTTTTAAAGAAAATGGATACTTCTAAGAGCAGGAACAATATATAAAACTCCTTGGCTCACACTCTGCCGTTTTGTTTGTAGTCTTTACTGCTTGCAGCATTTTCAAGTTCTGCAGTGCTGCTGGCGATGTTGCTATTCCAAGTGTGAACTGTTTAGTTTTGCCTGACTAATCTTGTCTCACAAGCCTTCTAGCTCTGTTCCAGGGTTACTTCACAAGTTCTGTAGTGACTCAGCCTGTTTCCACACATTCAGTTTTCACCACTGCTGTGCGTTTTCTGGACTCTTTGGCTGATGTTTGTCCCACAACACTGAAGTGCCTGACTTAGAGCCGTGGATATCCTAAACTCTCTGTGTAACCACAAGCAGAAGTATAGGTACCATATAGGAAGGGTGGCTGTCAGGAGGATGGAGCCAGTCTCTTTTCAGTAGTGCCCAGCGATAGGACAAGGGGCAATGGGCACAAACTGCAGCCCAGGAAGTTCCACCTCACCATGAGGAAAAACTTCCTTACTGTGAGGGTGACGGAGCACTGGAACAGGCTGCCCAGAGAGGTTGTGGAGTCTCCTTCTCTGGAGACCTTCAAAACCTGACTGGATGCGTTCCTGTGCAGCCTGCCCTCGGTGATCCTGCCTTGGCAGGGGATTGGACCACATGATCTTCAGAGGTCCCTTCCAACCCCTACCATTCTGTGATTCTGTGATCATCAAAGAGTTGCTTAGATTTTAGATGGGCTGAATTACTGTCCAAAAGTGCCTTTTTCTTTCCACTGGCTTGGTTGCCTTAGGCTAAATTAATCTGAGTTTGTGTTTTGTCATTAAGAAATTCTTTTAGCTTTTCATAAGCTGTTACTGACCACGCTGGTATTAAGAGAATGAGCCTTCCTGTGTTTTCCAGCTGGCTGTTGCCTAGTACTAGAAGGAAGCTCTCATTAGTCATCTGAAGTTGTGCTCAGTGTGAAAAAAATTACACAGTGATATAATTGTGGGGAGTAAGAGGTCTCATCAAACACGTACCTGTGGCGGTCTCAGCTTATAGGTCAGCTTACAGGATTGCATCATCACTGCTGTTTTAGGATAAATACTGGCCTCCATCAGCACTAGTCTAGAACAGATTTAAAAATTAAAAAAATTAAAAGAATTAAAAATAATGAAATGAATAGATGAGTAGTTTTTACATTGCTATGGAAACATGACTTTGAGCATCTTCTCCTCTACAGAAATGGTTGTAGCATCATGCAAATATTTACGTGTAGAACCATAGTGAGATCGTTTTAGACTGTGGGACATCCTTCCCTCCTATTCCTCCCAGTTCCTCGTAGTCTTTTTCCACTTCTTTCCCATCATTGCTAATTCTGCCATCATCGAGTTTTCCTTCTCCTGAGCGAGGACTCAAAAGCTTTCAAGATCTACATTTATTCTACATCCTTTCAGTACTTTTCATTCTATCTTGCTGTTGTGGTTTAGCCCCAGCCGGCAGCCAAGCCCCACGCAGCCACTCGCTCACTCCCCCATGGTGGGACGGGGGAGAGAATTGGAAGAGTAAAAGTGAGAAAACTCATGGTTTGAGATAAAGACAGTTTAACAGGCAAAGCAAAAGCCATACACACAAGCAAAGCAAACCAAGGAATCCACTCACCACTCCCCACGGGCAGGCAGATGCTCAGCCATCCCCAGGGAAGCAGGGCTGCGTCACGTGTAATGGTTTCTTGGGAAGACGGATGCCATCACTGCGAACGTTCCTCCACCCCTTCCTTCTTCTTCCCCCAGCTTTATGTACTGGGCATGACGTCATATGGTAGGGAACATCCCTCTGGCCAGCCTGGGCCAGCTGTCCCGGCCGTGTCCCCTCCCAGCTCCCCGAGCACCCCCAGCCTGCTCGCTGGCAGCCCAGCACGAGAAGCTGGACTGTCCTTGACTGCTCAGCAACAACCCAAAACATCAGCACCTTATCAACAGTTTCTCATCCCAGATCCAAAGCACAGCCTCACACTGGCTTCTGTGAAGAAAATTAACTCCATCCTGGCTGAAATGAAGACACTTGCAGATTACTAAATGGGAGCCTTTAATTTGCTTAAATTAAACAGCATACTCCAGGGCCTAAATATACTTTTACTCAGGACGCATGGTAGTTGATTTTTTTCAAGCCAATACTGGTGTTCAGACCCACATTTCCTACTTTATTTCTTTTTCTAATGGATCAAAACACAATTTCAGAATGTAATGAATGGGAAATTTGACAGCCCCGAAGTGAGTCTCAGGGAAGGTACTTTGAGAAGGTTCCATCACTGGTGGGTGCAATTTCCTGCTTGGTTTATTTTTGTGGTGGCAATCGTTTTTAATTTAAAAGGGTTCAAAGAAGGTAGCTGTAGGATGTTATGTGTTTAATTATGTACTTCAGCTTATACATTTGAACTAAGGGTAGATGTAGAGATAGGATTATTTTTTCCTCATTCTGTAGTTTTCTAACAGTATATGTTAGAAATAAAATATGGAGCTTCATGAAACTTACAACACACTCGTGACAGAGAAAATAATGCTTTTGTATTTCTGTTTGCAAGTGGTTTTATGGAAGTACAGGTGTCCTCTGAGATGTGTAAGATGTGCCATCACTGGTAGAAACAATTAGCTTTTCCCCTCATCCAAATGTGTCACACTGATGTTTAAATATTGAAATCAGCCACATTTTTATTTTAAATACTAAGTTAATGCGTTTTGAAATCACTGTTCCATTATTACATGTTGCAGTTGTAAGTTGCTATTGGCATTTTAAGTCTGTGACAACAATAACTTCGGTAAGCATTGATTTCCCAATTGGCTTTGGCAGTAAAATGTCAACTTAGGCTTTGTTTCAGGGGCTTCCTCCATTTTAATGAAGTGTAAGTACTCAGTGCTTTAAAGGACATTGTTTTACTCCAGTGTACATATGAAATAGCCACTAAAAATCATATTTGAAATTTTTAATGTTATTCTGCAGTTTTTGCCTTGGAAAACACCTGTGAAGAAAAACAGGGAGGACATTACTTCTTTCACTGTACAGCCGCTCTCACATGTTAAAAATTTTCAGTGCCACGAAAATGGTTGTGTAGTATTTTTTAGAAACCCATTCAGAGCAATATTGAGTGGTCCTAAGCTCCATCTAGACCATTTGATCTGGTGTTTCCTATGGCTGGGTCTAAGCAACTCCGTGCAGTTAGGTTGTAATTTACCATTACTATAAATTATATGGATTGCACTTTTGAAGGATTTACTACTGATGTCTTGTTTCACTTGAGTTTTAAGTCCATCAAAACTATACTTCCTTACAATCTAGTCTTTGTACTTTCGTTTTCCCTATAGCATGTGCCACCAATTCCATTCTGCTGTTATGGGCTCATCATGGAATGAGGCAGGAAAAGCATTACATTGTTCTTAAAAATTCACTGTGTTATCTTGTATGATTTTCTAGAGAGTGTGGTTAAATTGCTTTCATGGGTGACTAAAATTGTCTCAATAGCCACATGCTAAATGCACTTGCTATCAGGCTTTCTCAAGCATTAGATTTCTGAATAATGCCAGAGTTATGAAAGTTTCATCTGTACATGCATGAAAGACTGAAATAACTATCGTGTTTGATTACATGCTTTCACATGTTTGCCTTTCTCTGGTACCTCCCTGAAGCTCATAGCTTTTTCCATTTTCATACATTTGGAGATTGTGTAGACCTATGAAGAAAAGTCATCAAAGCAATGTTGGCATTTGCTTGCAGTAAGAGTACTCATTGGTCTAAGAAATGTTGTCGCTAGTAGAAATAAGGCCGTTCTTTTGAAAAGAATAAATGACTCAAAATCTCCTTGGATGCCACAGGGTATTCACTAGTTTCTAAAAATTCTCATTGTAATTGAGGTTCCCAGAAGCACAAATGGCTCCCAAACACTTGTTCAATGTCACCATGATTAATTTCTTGCAGCTTCTCACGTGTGGCCACAAGTGTAGAAATGCAGCCATAAGCACAGTGATGCAAGTGCTACTGTGTGAATTAATGTCAATGAGATACCTATTTAAATCTGTCAGGTGACTGCATATCTGTACATATGATGGTTGTGTATATACAAAATTGTACAGATATAAAGGGTTTGTTGGGTTATGTATAACATACCTTACTGCAGGATTGGTATTCACAGTAAAATACATAAATTTTTGTTCAATCTAATTATAAATATTTCATGTTATGCGGCTTCCATCACTTGCACATTTTACTAGATAGTTCGTAGGTTGTAATTTTTAAGTTCTTTTTGGCATTTTAATCCTATTTCTATTAAGAAAACAAGGAAAAGAATATTTCCCAATTTAAAATTATTTTCCTTTTTTGTTTTTGTCTTTATATCAAATTAAGCAGCTCAGATCTTAGTAGTCTATTCTTGTTACCTGGTCTAATAATGCATTGAACTTGAAAGCTGTTTATTTATTTTTAATGTTAATTTCTTCAGCTCTAATTGTTGTTGCTGTATTCTAAATTGCCTTTGCCTCATCAATGGCTTTTGGGTAATGAGGTCACTCCGAATTAATCTTGTATTTCAGCTGCAGAAATATTAGACTATAGGTGGGCAGTTTATATGAAGTTTTCACAAGCAGCGTGGGTTTGCCCTATATACTTTAGATCTCAATTTATTGACGGTAGTGTTCACCAGTTCTGAAGACTTTTCAAGTCCTATTCTAAATCCCAAATTCTTGGATGACAAAATGAAAAGAGTTTTGCTCTCATATAATTGATACTCCTGAATGACATAGCTTGTAGACTTTCAATGGATAAATTCTTCTTTGAACACAAATGTATTTTTCTTCAGCCTGGTTTTATTCAGGGAACGTATTGTCCAACTTAGAAATTACTCTGAAAATTGGAATTAAAAAACATAAAGCAAATAAGACTCATGATAAATAATGTGGTGGTTAGAAACTTGCTTGCATTATAATGCCATTCATATACTTGTGCAAAAATCTGTGGGCATTACGGATTGAATTAGTCAGGATTGTGGCTTCTAAGAAGTCTTAATTGCAGTGTCTTCTGAAATATTATTATTTGAATTATTACTAGAAACTTGGTAGAACTTCAGTGGCACACCTAATCTTGGAATGTTGCATCTTTGCCATAGAAGTCTGATTTTTAACTTTCAAATGTATTTTACTTTATATTTTTTCTTTAACGTGGAAAATTTACAATTCTCTGCGACATTCTAAGTAGGAAATGGAGTATTTTGAAAATCAAAGACTTTCAGTAGACAATCATGGGCCAAGAGCCACTTAACCATGCAGTTTCTGGCATAAAGGTAAATGCTGAGTATTTAGTTATGAAATGAGCCTTTAAAATAGGAAATTAACTTAGAGGTATGTACATATCCTGGAAGGCAGGCTCCAAAATAGAAGGCAGTTTCATAGTACCAGTTTTCTCTTGCAGTCTCTTATGTGTTTTTCTGTGTTTCATCTTTTCACTTTCTCTGCATGTGGATGGCTTGATTATAATTGCCTCTCAGAAACCTTTAAGTGGAAAACGTTTCAAATGTTTTTTGCAACTCTTTGTTTTCTGTCT
Source organism: Phaethon aethereus (assembly GCF_964289735.1). NCBI lineage: Eukaryota > Metazoa > Chordata > Aves > Phaethontiformes > Phaethontidae > Phaethon > Phaethon aethereus. Next base: position 86,159,552 of record NC_138576.1, read on the forward strand.
AAGAAACAGAAACAGCAAAAGTGCTTGCATTTTTTTAATGGGCGAATTGGGAAAAATTATCTAAAAAAGCCATTCCTTCATTTTTCACAAAAGTGACTGAAAGCCAACCTTTCTCCTGTTCGGCTACAAAGGGGCATTTAACAAAATAGGTGCTAGACAGACAAATCAATACGGCCAAAACAAGGACAAGCTAACATAGTATTCCTCTCATCTTTTGTACAACAGGCAACCAAATCTGTATGTTACATATCAAATTTATGGCTAGTAACACAGGATAATTTTGATAAAAGTATTAGTGAAATTTGAAACTTTTATCCATATTAGTGACTTGGTTGGTCGGTTAGCTATGCCTGCTATTGATGAAGCTTCTGGGCAAACCTGAATTGTTCGTAAGGCAGTATATTCACAGCAGTTTTTCCCCTCTTCCCCAATGTGATGAGCCCCAGACATTCAGCATTTATCTTTGGAACCTGTCATCAAATGTCTCATTCTTTCCTTGTGCCTTTGGAAAAAGTGGTGGTAGTGATGGTAGTTCAAAGCTAAAACTTCATGTCTTGCTGTCAGGACTGTGTTTGTGACAAAGACCATAGCTTTTATTCCTTCTTAATAAAAATAGATGTCATTCAGTCTTCCAGAGGCATTATTGAATGTGCCTCCCTGCATTTTGACTGCTGAGCAGTTTGTTGAAAGTCAAAATGTATCTTGTGTCCATCAAGATGCTCTCTTCTCAAGAAACATAAAAGCCAGAAATTTCTGGCAGTTTCTTAAAGGTGCTACAGTATTTTTTTTAAGTGCTTGCTTTTTCACCACCTAGTCCTCTTTTTCTCTTTTCATTGACCAAGTAACTAAAAAATCAACAAATATTATGCTAATGGATAAAAGATAAGGACGGACAACCAGTAAATGAGGAGAGGAAATAATTGTGTGTTGCCACCATAGCCATTCAGTGAAATTGATCTTTAGTGCTGAAATGAAGCTACCAGAGAGATAACATAGGATGATTGTTTCCAATTTATTTTGTAATGAATCTGATGCTCCAGTCAAACAGAAGGTCATGCTACTGTGATAAAGGACAGGGTATAAATGCTGTATATAAGAAATTAAATTGGGAGTCCTATATGAAAGAATAATACTACCTATGGAGTTGTCACATTTATAGACTCAAAAACATGTATTTATCAATATTGCTTGAAGAGTGTGATGTGCACAATGTTATGTGAGATCATCTGTCAGAGGAATATACGCTCTTGACAGTGTCTTGTCTGACAGTCTCTGCTCCTGACCAGTGTCGGTCAGCTGCATCTCAGTCTAAGGAATTCATAAATCTTCAGCAGAAGTTGAAAGGTTACTCATGCTTTAACAAAATTTATTCTTTCATGAGTGGTTAAAGTGATTATAGATAAATAGAAACTGTAATGAAAATATTGTGGAAAAAAATGGTTGCTGTTTCTTGGGATAAAAGTGAATTTTACTACTTTAATTTTCTTTCACTCAAGATCTATGTTGCATTCCTCATTGGGCGTGATTTCTGAATTTTCATAACCCCCAAATCCTGTTGAGTTAGCTTGAATATCTTCGAGCACTTACTTGGCCTAGCAGATAAAGAATTCTGTCTGATAGTATTTAAAACACTCTGGGGCAAGCAGTCTGGAAGTTGATGATGCTCAATGTGGTTGATATATCATTACTACTTTCTGGTAAAACAGGGACAATACTTCAGAAGTTCCATCTGCATACTTCTGTACAGAAAAGTGTATAATTTGGAAGGAAAATGGGTGAATATGGAGAGATTTCACATTAAATAAGGATGTAGAGGGTAGTGTGACATACATCGAAGCTGCTCTTCTCCAGAGACTGCCTGCTTTCAGCCCGAGGAAGAAGGATTCAGTCTTCTAGAATATATTTTTATATGAAACTGGTGATGGTACAAAGTACACCATTTTCCCTCATCAGTGAATTGAGCAATTCTATTAGAAGTCGTCAGTAGCTTCTATATTCACCTGTCTAAATTCTACCTTAGATCTCCCTGAAGGACTTAAAAGGTCAAGATATTAAGAGACAATCAGAATCACACAGAATCACAGAATGGTAGGGGTTGGAAGGGACCTCTGAAGATCACCTGGTCCAATCCCCTGGCCAAGGCAGGGTCACCTAGGGCAGCTTGCACAGGAACGCATCCAATCAAAACTAACGAGAACACATTTATAAAACTACCTTCTTGAACTAATCCCTGAATAGCATTTTATCAAGAAATAGACTTCTCTGTCACAGGGAAAATACAGATTGTCCAGCAAGTGATGTGGATTTCTTTTTTATTTCTCAAAAGGCCTGATTTCATTACAGTGTACCAGTATATCACTTCTCTTTTATCTTTCAGTCCGCACAAGGTGGTGGTCATCGAACACTACTCTATGGGCACGCAATCCTGCTGCGCCATTCCTACAGCGGCATGGTACGTAACAGGAGTTGATAGCAGCAACAATTTCCTTTTTGTATGAAAGTTATGTTTGCAAGTGCCCAGGCTGTTGCCATTTATTGATATCTGGAGAATTATTCACATCAGTGAGGCATTTTACCTGTGGTTAATGGAAACCTTTGTGAAGGGTAGATGCTTGGAAATACGAAACCAAGCTGGTCATGTCTGGGTACTTGCTAAAACTAAGTCTGGCTCCGTAGTGATGAGTTCTCTGTTTGTCAGTCTGTTTTGAGCTGGTGATTTCTCATTTCTTTTCCCTTGGAAATTGCATATTGCATAAGATGTGACTGAATCCACAGCTGGCATCTGGCTGACAACTTGAACATACGTTGGAGACTGAGTGGAAAAGGAAATTCCTTCTTGCACATATTTTGGACAGAAGCCTTACTCTTCAATTCCCTGATGAATTATACGGGTTCTAAACTCCTTAACTACAAGTGTGGCTTCATGGAGCTGAACTTCAGTGCAGCCAGCTCCTTTATTTCCACTCTCACAATTCCCGTATCAGTGGAAAGATAACCTGGATAGACTGAGAGGTTATTTTAGAACATGTATCTCTGTTTCCTTGAGTGCCATTCAGTGTATTGGGCATATATATTCTTGATAGTAACTAATGGGGATAATTTAAGAATAGTTAATCCTGTGTTAATAGGTTGATGGCTTTTTATATTTCAGTGGATTATCAGGCATGAGCAGAACTAGCAATGCATGCTTTTTTCTTTTGCTAGTATCTATGCTGCCTCTCTACATCTCGATCTTCGATGGATAAGCTGGCATTTGATGTAGGATTGCAAGAGGACACAACAGGTAAAGACTAGTTTAAAAGACTATGTAATGAAGAATACCTTCAGTCTAAAAATTAGGAGAGACTTATAAATACATATAAATAATGTAAAAATTAAGACTATTTTAAAGACTAAAGATACAAAGCTTAATATTTCCATGTTTTACATATTCAGTAGCTTATCTTTACATTTTCTAATAGATTATGTAATTTGTTTTCTATGAGATATAAACATATCTATTGATATTTAAATATAAATATATAATATTGAGTATAAGTAAAGGAATATTCCCGAATAGGTATTCCTGTATAAGCCTTCTGCTGTGAATTTTTAAAACTTGTATTATTTTAAATAAAGTTTCTATTAAAGTTGTAGAACTGCTGGTGACTTGGATGTATTTGGATTTTTAAGACTGATGCAGTTTTTTACAATGACATCAGTTTGGTGTAATTGCTTAATTACACATAAGAAGTTTGCTTGTTTTCTAAAGCCTTGCTTTAGCTAGGAGTAATAACAGTAATAACTGCAACAATTGAACAGTTTGTTCCAAGATTGAAGAGGTTTCTTCTGAAAAGCGTGTTTTTCCTTCAAGAAGTATATCTGAAAGCAAGGTTTATCATGGAACAAAATATGTGGTTTTAATACTTATAAATATTATAGGGAATTAGAGACACTAACAGTCAGTGGAAGTGGAAGAACATAATTGAATTTGGATTTATGAGATCTTTCAAATATTATTTTAAGCCATACTGTAGATGCTTATTTTTATTGCCCTTAATGATGTGTTGCTCCACTTCTTTGTCCTAATTCTTGGCAGAATATTCTTCCATGTCTTTCCCAGAACCTGGAACGAAGGTGAACAGGGAAGCTCTTTAGCAAAAGCAGCCTTGGACTAGGTTGCCTGGAGAACACAGAGACACACCTCCTTACTCAACTCTGGAATCACTGTTCCAGAGGTCTGGCTGTCTTCTGCATATGTGTGTTATTTCTAGTTGAGTTTCTGGTAGGGTGGTGCAGGAACAGTATTAGTTGTTGAAAACACATGGACACTTGGTTTACCCAACTGAAAACTGTGTCAGAACTTTAAGATTGAGATGTGAAAGTAATGGCAATAATGTTAGGCATTTTCTTTCTAATGTCTTTCTGCTGTTACTCAATAATGATATAGGTGAGGCATGCTGGTGGACCATTCATCCTGCTTCCAAGCAACGATCAGAAGGAGAAAAAGTGCGTGTTGGAGATGATCTTATTTTAGTCAGCGTCTCTTCAGAAAGATACTTGGTAAGTTGTGTAAGACTTTACTTTTACTTCTGTAAGACTATACACCATCTGTATAGTGTTTCCTCTACAGAAAAAACAGGTAATAAAAGTGTTATACTAAAGTCTGACCTACATTTCTACCTTTACAAAAATATAGCTTAAGGTGTTTTAAACTGGTATTTGATACCATTTTACAAACCAAGACACTGAAGGTCTGGAAAATTTCAATAATGGAATAGAAGTTGAAAAATTTACTACTGAAGAAAAAAAATAGAAAAAAGAAATCTGTCCAAATTGCATAATTGAGGTGTTTAGAGTCCTTATGAATGTTCAGAGGTTAACAGCACTGTCATATATGAATTAAAACTTTATACCAAAATTTTGGAATGTTTAACTTAGCTACATAGCATTTTGTCGGCTTTAAAACCTCCATATTTTCTTAGGATTAAAAACTCATACTTTCTGCCCTCTAATTAGTGAATCAGCTCAGCCTTTTATATTATTTCGGGTTTGTGCCTCAACTGTTGATTCTCAAGGCTATCATATGTACTTCCATACAGTAACAGACATGATGCTGACTGCAGAGACTGACTTTCCTCAACACGTGGTGTTAACGCATATACTGTGTCTTCCATGCAAAATATCAATAGACTAAAAATAAATTATATTTTCAGTGTAGAAAGAAAGAACACAAATCTATATTCTTGATATTTGAATCTCTGTATTATATTTGTAAAATGGTGTAGAGCTAGATTTTAATGAATAGTTAGTAAACCTATTTGAGTTATTCAGCTCTGGTTTGATAGCAAGAAGGAGCAAGGATTCAGTAAGTTAATTTTGCTCTTACATGCACGCAGCCCCATGTTTTTACGAACAGATGTTTTTCCAGACTAAATTAAGAGCTAGTGAACTACATAGCTTAATAATTATAAAAATATTTGTGTGTTTCCTATGTACTCAGTAGTTATATTAGAACTGTAAATAAAATTTATGAAAATTGGAACAGTTGCTAAAGACTGAATTAGCCAGTTACCAATGAGTGAGTATTTTTTCAGGAAAGCTGTCTCTCCATCTTAAACTGTTAGTCTTGATCCATTAGGCCATCTACAAAACAACTTCAAAGGATGTACCTTTGAAAATAATCACAGTATTTTCATTTTGACTGCAGAGTCATGTTATAGCCCCTATTGTCTACAACACTTAAAGGAATGTAGCAACTGGCATCTCTTACAATAGTTAAGACTGTGGAGAGATGAAGTTATTTTTATGAATCCACTTGGATAGTGAGACCAAATGGACTGTATTGAATCCAGTTGAGGAGTGGTTTTTCTATGGGTGAGGAGTTCCTGGGATAGATCCCTTGACAAAGAGTGATATTTAGCGGGGTGCTGAGAGTTATGTTTATGTACATTGTGTACTTACAGTAAAAACCTTAGGAAAAGGTAAGTTTTCTTTCAAACATTCTATGCCTATATGCTGTTAGGAATAGGGTTGGAATGTCACCTTTTTCTATTGCTCTATGTTTTCAAGCAGCTTGCTAATAATCTCCAAATTAAGACAAACAGGTTAACAATCCTGGGGCAAAGACATGTATGTAAAAATAACAGATGAGTAGAGTCCATTCAAGGGGCATGTCTTTTTCAAAATGTAGTCAGAACTTCATTTAATTTGTATAATATAAGGGGAGAGCGGAAATATGTCTGCTTCATAGGTTAGTCTTCCAGTTGTCTGAGTGCAGCTTAATTACATAATTTTTTTTCCTACTGACTTTGTGACTTTATGATCTCAGTGCAGTCTGTAGATTAGTGTTTAGACTTAATTTGGTTGGCAGTCACTATTAAGAAAATATCAGGACCGTCCGATAGTGTCCCTTCCCTGCTTTCTATCAAATAAAGATTTTGGGACATTGACTTCAGTTTGTGCCCTGAAGAGTTGTGTTTTTAATTGCAGGGAAGAAGTGCTAAACTGATAGGAAGCTTAGTGTTAAAATAGTAAGCTAAAAGTCCAGAGGTGCAGATTTTTTCTGGTTTTTTGACTCACAGCAATGTCCCTGGGCAAGTCATTCTGTTGCTCTGATTCTCATTATCCCTACCTATACAATGGGATTTTGGATGCTTATTTTTCTGTGCAGCATTTCTGAGGAAAAGCACTTGCGTAAGTGCTTGTGGCATTGTATAATACGTGAGCTGTGCTACTGCCAGATCCTTCAAAGAGAAAACTTGGCTCTGCTGAACAGGCTTAGCATAGAGTGAAAAGATGGTCTGTTATAAATATTGCCACCATTTAAGTTCAAGCCAGAGTTGCTTTGTTTTCTTTCTTGAGGCAGTGCAGGCTGATGAACAGATGTAATATTTCCAGCATGTTTCCCCAGCTTGTACACATTAGCATGTACCCCTCCACTGAGGTTTGACGATTGTTAATTATATACCATGATTGCTTTCAAAATTGCCAATTTTTAATAGTTTAGAAATTCAATTAATTGTAATTTCTTTCAAATTCATGAAACCTCTGGGTAACTTAGTCTTTTAAACACAATTAAAAAAAAAATCCTTAGACATGAAGTTGAAATACAAAATGCATAATGAACATAAATGTGAAAATTAGTATCAGTGGGGTCAGTGTTATCCAGCTAAGAAGTCAGTCAGGAAAGAAGAAAAAAACCCAACTTTGAATATACAGAGCGGAAATTTTGGTGTAATGCAACGATTTCTGCAACATACGTAGTTGCTGTCCTGACCATAATGCTGATTTTCAGCTGCATTATGCAAATCTGTGAACAAGCCTTGAGGTTTACCTCCTTGACTTAAATGACCTTTTTTTTAACTGGAAACTAATATGAAACTAATAGGAAACTTTCCTTTGAAGTGTAAGCTTTTCCTTGAAGATTTTTGTTGTGGTTAACTGATGCCAGAGCTCCCTTTCAGAAATAATACTGTCCAAATTAAATCAAATTATTTGAGAGGTGGAGCTGATAGCTGTTGCTTGTCCTGAACAGGAGGTCAGGTTCCTGAGCATTGGAAAGGCACTCTCTCTGGATCTTTTTGCATCAAATACATTGTTCATTTGCAGCTCTTAGTTTGAATACACTTATTTATTATTAAATATTTGGGACAGCATCTAAATATCCGTAGCATTTGTTGGTGCAGTAGTTTCAGGGAACACAGCAGTGTGTGACTTTTAAAAAAATTTTTAAATTTTATTTCCTCCCCTTTCATTTTTTCCCTGAGAGTATGAAACTCTGTAATTGGACTTTGCTTTCTTCTGTGTAAATTCACAATTCCAGAATTCATTTTTTGATGAAAAATAGTAAAAAAGTTTTTTCTTAAGAAAAATTTGAATCTGCATAAACAAACCTGAAATTAGTGGAACAAGGTAGTGCTGAGCTGCTCTGTTACACTGATCATAATGCGGTTCCCACAGAGTGTTTATACAATTTGAAATGTTGTGGAGACTAGTAGATCTTCCCAATCTACTAGCTGTCAAGCTAGTAGTCTTAGTTGTCTAAGGTTGTCAAGCTAATTAGTTGTCTAATTAGTTGTCTAAGGTTTTCAAGCTGCTCTGACTTACAAATCCTGCTTCCAAGTGCTTATAATCAAGTGCTTGTAATGTAAAAAATTGCTTATTAGAAATAGTAGCATCTATTTCTGTGTTTTTGTTTTTTATTTTTTAATTGGTCTGAGGTACTTTTTTTTAATTCATCCAGAAGAGGTCAGATGTCACCGAGGTTGAAGACGGGGAAGAAAAAAACTAATTTCACATCATTAAGAAAATTCATCTCATTTTCTTGAAAATGTTGAGCATCCCATGCTTTATAACAAACACATGAAATATAGGAAGGGTGTTCTTGATATCTTGATATAACAGATGTACTTTTTGCTAACTTAATAAAAAAAGGAGGGGGGAAGGTAACAAGCCTCTCCTTGCTTAAACTTACTAAAGAAACATTCTCCTGAAACAAGGCAGCTTGGTCATCCCTGGGTAAGATTTTTTAAAAACTTTCTTTTAGTAGCTAAAAGTCTTACGACTGTACCTATTTTGGAGAAGCTAGACCTCGTGCACATCCTATATGAACTATTTAAACTGCCTCTACAGCAAGTAATTAAATACACCCAACCCTAGTGGAACCAGCTATTCCTTGTAATGGGTGGCTCCGGGCAGGGATGAAGTCGGGCACTGTATGGACAGCTGAGAATTCAGTGTTTTATGTGCTGCCGGTGATCTGCTGTCCCTTAGGCTGTGTGGAGGAGGAAGCTGTGGGAAAGTGGAAAGAACAAAAGGCAGGTGATGTAGCAGGGACGGGAGCCTGGGTCGGACGTGGGAAGGAGGGAAACTGAGTGGGACTTGATGACTGGCTGAAAAGATTGCCAGCTGAAGGCAGGGAGGCGGTGAGGGACTAACAAATCATCTGGGACAAGAAGCTGGTGACAAGGGAGGAGTGGGCACCTGCCGGTTAAATTTGCGTTAGAAATTTGGGGCAGAAATCCTGTGCTGTTTTGGCAGGGAGAATGGAAAGAAGAACCAGTGGGGAGGGACTGGGAATGAAGGACAAAAAGAGAGAAAAAGATCTGGGGAGGAAAAAAGTGTGGGAGAGGACTGGAGCAATTAGGCTAGATAACTGCTATCAGCAGCTGCCTAAGAAACGCATTGTATTAAGGCACAGCAGTCACCCGTGGTATGCTGACAGCCTACTCCTGTCCATGATTTTGTGTTCGTTTAGGTGGCAGATGTCTGAAAAGGGGTTTTAAAGTTTCCTTCTCTACCTGTGGTTCATGTGGGTGTCGGTGTGATGCCACCTACTGTAACTGTGGGGTTTTTTTTGCTTATTTCTTTTTTCTTAATATAGGAAAATTAAACCTAAATTATATAAATACCTAAATTTATATAAAATAAAAATATTTTTCTTAAATTTTGAAAAATCACAGGCCTTCAAAAATGTGGAAATTATGGCACTGATATATTCTATGAAATCTTTTAAATATACAGTGACACTGTCTTTTTATGGAATGCTATCTCAGTGCTGATAAAAGTTTGATGGATGTGTCAGGGCTGAGTAGCAGAGAGGCTGTGGGGTGAAGCAGGTTTGAAGTTGGAATTTCGAGCTGGGAATTGCAGGTGGAGGATTGGTGGTAAAATGCATAGTTAATTATTTTCCTGTAGAATTCGATTCTGTACCACGCTCTGCTGTGGAATTTGCTGAGCAGATAATCTTTTATACCAGACTTGCTTTCAAGAGGTCACTAACTCTTCTTGCCTTACCAGGAATACTCCTTATCTGAGTTGTGACTCTGAGGTCTCCTCTTTCTGCTAGAGGTTGAGGTCCCAGAGTTGCTCGGTCTTGATACCTGCAGCTGAGGTGAATGGAAGATGTGCCTTGAACATTAAAACTGGATCTAATGCAGTCTACAGTGGGAATTAAACATGTCCTTGTCACCTCATATTGGGCATCCTAGATTAATGAAAATTTCTTAGTGTAATCTATGTACCTCCACTCCCACTGGAAAATAGGCTATAATGCTACTCCTTTGGGGTTTTGAGAAAATGAAATCATTAATATTTGTTGTGTTTTGTGAAACACTGTTATTGTTCGTAGCAAGAGAAAAGCCTATGAGGAAATTAATAATTCTCTTTTCAAAGCTTTGAAGAATTGACTATATTGAATAAAGCATGAGGCTGCAGACTGAAGATTGAGGAGGAAACAAAGCATTGAGCAGCTGTCCGTGAAGTGAGCTCCTTTGTCCTTTATATACAAAGAGGCAGCACTTGTGGAAAACATTGTACAGGATCATGCCATTGAAGACTGCAATATGATGCATTCACCAGAAGCCGTTCTTTTTCTATAGCCTACTTTGTTTGATATTTCCTAACTTCTGATACTTGCTTCTGTAAAATTAATATTTTGTTAATGAAAGCTCTTGTGTCTAATCATACTGAATGATAATCATTTGGAAACGTAGTTGCTGATGGCTTTAGGCTTTTCATGGTTATAGCACAGAAGGAGAGCTAATATAAAGAGGGGGAATGCAGGCTACCCCCATCTACCCGCTGTGGGATCCTTATGGTTTCCTGCCATGCATCTGCAATCGCCTGCTGTCAGCTATGTGATAGTGGACTAGATGATGGCTGATTTCTAATTTCTGTGTATCTGTGGGCTTCAGCTACTACTCTCACTTTGCTGATGGTGCATTTATGCTGAGTGGAGGGGCTGGATTTGGCTAGTATAGAGCTGGCAATTCTTTATCAAATTCTTTTTGCTTGTGGCTTTGCTGGCCAACTGTTTAAACCACTTAAGAGAAATCCAAAGAAACTAGAATTTTTAAGAGCTTTAAACCCATCTGAAATTTCCTGGACTTTGCCTGCTTTGGGTCAAAACTAGTCATTTGTTGTTTTGCAATGTAAGTTTACTCGTATTTTTCAAACTTTTAAAAAGTATTCATAGATACTTCAATGAATACAAATGTCTCACTGTTTTTAGGCATAAACACAAAGAACTAATGATATAAAAACTTTACACAGATGCACTTATTACTTCTAGTTCTTTCTAATATCTCCCTTCCTTTTGACTGAATGTTTTCATTTATTTTGACAGTGTCAATATAATATTCAGTGTTACAGAATACTTTTTCGCTGACTCAGGTAGTAAATTTTAATAGAAATGACACCTGATAAGTAGGAAGAGAACAAGTGGTTTTCTTTTGGTTCTAGAGACAGTGCATCTAGTTTAACCTCCGCTGGCACAACTTGAGGCCATTTCCTTTTGTCCTATCACTTGCTACTTGGGAAAAGAGACTGACGCCCTCCTCGCCACAACCCCCTTTCAGGCAGTAGTAGAGAGCGATAAGGTCTCCCCTCAGCCTCCTTTCCTCCAGACTAAACAACCCCAGTTCCCTCAGCCGCTCCTTATAAGACTTGTTTTTCACTTTGCACACATGCATATTTTGGAGACCAGAAACTTTGATGCAGACTGACTGTGAAATTTAAAATACATCATCTAGTTATTTAGAGCTATAGTAAATGCAGCTATGCTGCTGCAATCACTGCTGAAGAGTTCTTGTGGAAATTACCATCTGATTCCTAAGCTCTCCATAGTGATTTTGAATACACTATGTTCTTCTGGAGGACCGAGGAACAGAGATGTGATTGTGTTACTGTTCTGCAGAGTACGGAGTTTATAACATCATGATAACTTCAGCTGCAGTATTCTGGGAGATTTGAGTCTTGGAGTTTATCCTTGAGAAGCTGCCTGTAGACTGTAGTGTTAACCTGTATTCATAAAATACAATAATTTAATTCTGAAAAGTGATTAAAAACCTATGGCAGGTTAAATGCTGGTTTAGGAGATTATTAGCCTATTAGTAGGGAAGACAAATCTAGTGTTGTACTTGAGCCTGGACACCAGTGCAGGACAAATATTATTGGGGTGAGGCAGAAGGCTGAAGGGCCTGCCTGCAATGTTGAAGACCCATACCAGGATTAGAATAGACAGCAAGATTCCTGACCACAACCTATTCCTGCTTTGCAAATGTTGTTACTGGTGGTCCTACATGTGGTCCTTGTCAATGATGGCAACCTGCTACTTCTGCCAGGTAGTCTGTTTAGGCCAGCTGGCAAAGATCTGTGTGGTAGGTATGGAGGCTGTTCAGATATCAGTGTGAATATTATGTCCACATTCTAGACATTGCATTATGGTATTTGTTTCATTCTTATAGTTGTGTTGTGCTGAAAGTACAAAACCAAGCAGATAACCTCCAGATAAGTTACAGACAGGCAGCAGATTGCTTTAAAACAACATTGAGATTGTTAAGTATAGCACTGAAAAGTTCATCAATGGCAGGATTAAGACTGGCATCTCTAATCTGTGTTGGGGTTTTTTCTGTACATTTAATGTAATTAAATCCTTGAATGTCCGTTGACAGAGTACTTCCTCTCCATGGTCAAAGCTTCATTTTATTGTTTGTGATGGATGATATTCAGGGTGTGAACACCATATCTTACCGAATTGTAGATATCAGGACCCCTGCATTCAGTTGTAAATTGGAGGATGCAGCAAGCAATCTAGGGAAGTGGAAGAAAGAAGAGAATTGCAAAGATATACTTGATTTCTCTGCTGTGGTGGTCATGTGTTATATTAGGTCATTTAAACCATACTTTTTAAAGAAATAATTCTCTGGTGACTCAGCTTGAGACATCTGGGTTATAATCAGAGCTGCAACTGGAGTCAAATTAATGGATAAAAATAACAGTTGCTCTGAAAAGAGATGTCAGCAATGTATTTTTGTTCAATGTCCAATCTATAAAATTGAACACTGAGTCAGTTGATGCAATTGTGTATGAAAATAAGTTCATTAACCTGTACAAAGCACACAGTGGTCTGGCGATGGCAGATCTAAATGACAGAGGAGTTATCTATCCTCTTCCTCTTCTGCCTAGCCCAAATGACATGTTTTTCTCAAAAAAGTAATACTCCTGCTTCCCTGTACTGGTTGAATTCCTCATTGTCCCTAAGTAGAATCTGTGTCGCGATCTCAGAAGAAAGCTAACAAAATTAAGGCCCGCAGGGCAAGAATGGGACTGGAGGTGTGCTGGGGGTTGCAGTCTCTCAGCCTGGTCTGCCACTGACTGTGTCATGTAATTGCAGTAAGGGGAAAATAAGAGGTGCAGTGGCGGTTTGTTCACTGAGCATCCTCCATTACGTGTGCCGAATGACGCTGGTGCAGCGGAAGCGTGGCTTTTGTGCGAACTCTGACTTTGTATGCCACTGGCTGTTGTGGGAGCCCTCTGAGGGAGCCGATGCGCTATTTCTTGTACCACTGGGCAGCTAGAAGATGTGCAGGCAGGGAGACAGACGGACTCTGCCCATGTCACTGGGAATCTACCCCTTTCTGACATCCCTTGTCATTTTTGTCTTTTGCATATTTAATAGTTTTACCTAGGAGGTGTTCGTTTGGTCACGACGTACAGAAACAGACCAACGCTGCTGTGTAAACACAGTTACTCGCCAGTAGTTCAAAGTTTTGATAAAAGTGTCTAAATGTTGCTGCACTTGAAAAATTATTACCTGGTAGGATAAACAGTAAACTTCAAAGCAGCTGCTTATTTATAGAACACTTATTTATAGAACACTTATTAAGAACACTTGGTTCCATAATCTTATGTAATGTTATGTTGTTTGGCACTAACAGTGTATTAACAGAACCGACTGACAGTGTGGGACAAAGGATTTTGCATGGATGCGATATATAATATGCCTTGAGATTAGATTTTCTGTGACAATAATGTCGCTGAACTAGTTGGAACACACACACACACACACGAAGAATTCTGAGAAGAGAAAGCACCTCTGCCACTCACTGTAAAGACCTGCAACACTGGCAGGAGTAACAGAGTAAAAGAAGAGCATCCGTTGAGTGCTTAGGTAGGAAGCGTGCCTTTCAGGGAAAGGTCATTTCAGATTTGCTTGGCTCATGAAAACTTTGTGCAAGAACACATTTTGGGAACTCCCTTAAGTGCCTTACAAAGTCACATTACTTGATTATTTGATTTCTTTGATCTGATGGCAGTTTTAGGAAGCCAGTGGCCCACAACAAATAATTAAGTGGCGAGTTATGCTTGAAATACAGATTAATGTCACATCCCGATATTAAAACTGTGGGAAACCCCATTGCATATGGAAGGAAGAAGACCAGTGTAAGAAACCTGCAGCATTTAATAATCGGTTCTTCAGAGTGATTGCTGTGGTCTAAGATCCCAAACAGCTGACCATTCTGTGCCAATTTTGTATGGCTCTCTGAGGCAAAGATGCTGTTACTATTCCAGCTTTGTTTCTAACGTCCCTTGAAGAGTACCCAGGTCTGACTTTGTGTTTACTTATACAACCAGTAGGAAAAAATTATGTACGAAAGAAATGAGAATGTTTGATACTGCTGTTGTATACTGTGATGAGATTTTTAATTAACCCCAAATAAAAGCCTCTCTCTTTCCTGCTTTTAGCATCTCTCTTATGGCAATGGTAGCTTACATGTTGATGCAGCCTTCCAGCAAACCCTCTGGAGTGTAGCACCAATCAGTTCAGGAAGTGAAGTTGCCCAAGGTAAGATTGACTCAACTTTAATGATTGAGAGACTGATTGTAAATGAAATAGCTGAAAAATCACATTATTCTGCCAAATGTGGGAGTTGGTTTCTCTTATGTAAACATTAAATCCAATAAATAAGTATACAAATATTCTCAAAACAGAGGGAGAGTTATACTGAAAGTGACACTGATAGTTTTCTAAATATTTTCTTCTAAAGGCTGAACAGATCATTCAAATCTCATTTTGCTAAAGGTATGATAACATTCATAATATTTTATTTTTGATGGCTTTTGGTCCTGGTTTAAAATATTATCTCAGATATTCTGATGTATGCAGTCATAGTTACGTGTTCCTAAGGCTGAGTAAAAAGTGGGCGAGAGGACTGGAAGCAGGATGTGAAATCCTAGGAGTTAAGACTGGAAATAGTTTTGTGGGGAGCATGTGGCTGGGAAGAAAATCGAAAGGAGGGGAAAGACAGCCAGGCTAGAACAAGTTTCAAAATTTATTTATTTTATTTAGGAACTAGGAAGGTTGCCTTTTTTTTAATGCAACATCTGACATGAAAGGACAAGGACCCCTGAATTTATGCCATGCTGGTTCCACAGAGAAGAAAAAAAACAATTGTCTTCTGGAAAGTCTGTCACAATGTAATGCCTAAAGGCTTCTTGTTTGCTACAGAATAATTATTTTGAGTAGGTATTGTAATAGAAACTTAAGAATGTTAAAGCTGCACATCCTTTCTTTCTTACTCCCTGGGACTTTTTGGCATTTGGGAGTTAATCCAGTCTATTGAAAAGGCAATAGACTGAAATTTCACATCAGTTCTTTTTATCGGGCACATTTTAAAACACAATGTGGAATGCTCTGGCAGCTTTGCTTGTTCAGTTTTCAGGGACAGCATTACCAAGACCTTCTTTCTATATACTCTCTGTTTTTTAGATTATGAGAATCATTCTGCATGTTCAGATTCTCTAACGTGGTTTCCAGTGTAATCCATTATTAAAAAAATGCTGGTGCATTGCTTAACAGTGTCCTAAACTTTATGGAGAAAAGCTTTCTATTGATGAGAGGAGAAAACCTTCTCCTCTCCAACCTGTTGCTGCTTCCAATAAACTCCATTCTCCTTGTCCTCCCACTGCTGGCAGCACTGGTGTGGCATTCCTGTTAATAATCTCAGTACAGTTTATTAATTGAGACCCAGATTTGTGTTGTGCCGCATGTGTGAGGTTCATCAACTAGACAGGTGAGACCTGCCTGGCTGTTTGGGAAGCAGAACTCCACAATGACAGAGTATAGGATCGTGTTACGCACTCATACCTGCTCAGTCATGTGAAAATGATGTCACATGATTTTAGCAGCTGTGCATTTCTCTGCGTATTTGCTTGTTCTTTGTTGCTATGCCTTTCCATTTTCACTTTTCTCAGGTATAGAAATTATCTCTGTTAAGCAGTGTCTTTTCTAGAGAAGATCAGCCAGCTGGTGTCAGAAAGAATTAGAGCAAAAGTCTTATTCTAGCAAAACCAGAAAATGCTCCTGTAGTCAAAGTTGTCTTCTTGTAGAGGGAGAGTGAATCTGACACTTAGCGAGAAAATTACTTCAAAAAGGGGGAAGAGGAAAATAAAACTAATTGTGTTAGTATCTGCAAAATGCTTTGTCAACTTAATAAACAAAACGTTAGTGTTTAGGAGTAACTATATGACAATATCCTCTCTTAATCAAAACTTCCCATTAGCAATAGATAAATAAGTGAAACACTTCAGTTAAATGAAATTGCTTTGAAGTGAAAATAATGGAGAAATAATCTGTGTAACAAACTAGGATATTGTAGGGAGGTAGTTAAAATGATTTCTTTTTACGTGCATTTCTGCAAAACCACCTTATGCAGAAGTCAGTTTATTGTTTAAGTCAAAACGGAGTTTTAGAGGCAGATCCAGTAATTCTGCTAGTACTGGAGGGCAGGGCGGGGAGAGGCACTTTAAAACCAAAACAAACCCTCAGAAAGCTACTCAGGGCAGAGCATCTCCAGAATTACGTTGACACAGCTCCATGTAAAAATTAATGTGTATAACTACCGTTACCTGGACATACTCCTCTGTGTTAAAACCAGGAATTTAAAAATTCAGTGCTAAAATTGGCCACAGAAATACTAGTTTGATATTGATTTCAAAGGTTTAAAAAACATATCCTGAAATATTCCCTGATATATACTCAGGAAAAAGATTTCCTGTAGGTTCAAAATAAACCTGTGAAATGTGTACAGTGTGACTGGTGGGTCTTCAACACTATTTCCCTTTACAGATGTGTCTTCCTGCGCAGCAGTACTTGTTAATACAGACATAGCTTCAAAATATTATTCCAGTAATATTTTTTTAAAAATCTTTTTGTTATAACACTGAGCCCAAGGATTTATGTTACTATATCCTGCTCAAATGCAGAATTTGATATTACCCAGTTCTAGCAAGAAATGAAGACGAGTTTAGGAAACAAACAAGCGGTTACGTTTAGCTTGTCAGGCTGAAAAAATACCATTGAATTGTACTTAAAATCTACTAAGTCTTAGTATTCGTCACTTACTAGATTATACTACAATATTTGTAGGATAACATAAAATTATATTTCCTTTTAATGTCACATCTCTGATGCAAAAAGACTGATGAAAAAGCATCTACTTTGTTAATATTTTAGTGATTAGAATTATGGCCTTATTTTCAGCTTCCGGCTGCAATGTCCTGGCTCTTCAAATATTGTGGTGCTACGTGTATGCTCTGTGCCTTAGTTTGTGAACACATATCTGTACCTGTACACTGCAGAGCCAACTGTTTGTCTTTGAACCTGCATGTGCAGTGGAGGTATAGGCAGTATAGGAGGTTCCCTTTGGAGTCAAAATAAATTGTGATTTGTAGGTTTGGAATCTTAAGCCAAGCAAGAGCTTAGAGTGGATCTTCCCAGAAGTTTTTCTCACAGAAAACTTCCAAGGACACCAAAAAGGTTTTTAAACTTGAACTAACTCAATCTTTGCTTTGTTAGTATATAAACTGGAATCCTTGACTTAAATCAAACCCAAAAGTAAGTAGGTAAACTGGAAGAGTGTCCCACTTTTTCTGTTGTAATCTGGGAGGGAAGTACTTGCTTCCTGGCTTTCCGCTGGATCAGTCGTCTTCAGAGTTGCACTAACTCTGTAGAATCCCCTGTCTGTTGCTCTCTTTCTCCTGATCCATCCTTTCTTACTTGCTGATCTTACTTGGACCTTTTCTCATTTGGCAATGTTCAGCTGGCTCCCCAGCGTACGAGAGATCTCCTTCTTCTGACTCTCTTTTTAAATAACACAAAATACCATCAGAAAAAAGGAAATAAAACTGATAGTATTTATTACAGCTTGAACTATAGTTTTATATGTTGCTGTGTTCAGACAAATACATTTGGTTTTCTTCCTTTATTCAAGGATATCTGATAGGAGGGGATGTTCTGAGGTTATTGCACGGTCACATGGACGAATGTTTGACAGTCCCTTCGGGTGAACACGGAGAAGAACAAAGGAGGTAGGTTTCCAGCTTAACAGAATAGTAACAGATGTTGCTGAATCAATATTGTGTCACTCAGAGTACAGATTTTTGAAGGATATTGTGATGAGATGTATCACTCATAAGAAGGAATATTGTTGAAATTAACTTCAGACATGAGCTTCTTGCATTCTCTTTTAAGTATTGTTCAAGCCTGATTTCATTTACCAGGTGTAAAAGCAATTGTGATTTTTTGATAACTTATTGTCGTCTTTACTGACTTAAAAACACTGTGAATGAAGTATGTTCTTTTCTTTACTGCTCTTTTTTTGTGTAATTACAAAAAATTCCTCAGGACAGGTCATGTTAAGGTTGCTGTCCAGTCCTGCAAGGCTACAAATCTGGATATTGATCTCAGGTGTACCTATCGTGGTAGTCTAGAACTTAACTTACGGTTATTTTCTTGACTAGAATGACAGTAGAGGAGTGATGACAGCTCGGTATGTGTGTCTTTCAGTTAAACACGGTGAGAAGACTGGCACTGAAAGTGGCATGTCTCAGTGAAGTGATTCTGTGGGTGAAACAAAGTCCTGTATATTTGCTCTAATAAAATATACCCTAAGCTTCTTTTCAGTAGGGCCGTGTCATATGATTTATTCCTACCTTCAGCCTGAAGATTGTTAAATGATAATGTTGATTTTGGAATAGTTTGTGTAATGCAACATATTGGGTAGCTTAATTTCCATGACAAAGAAAGTGCTATTCATTAATTTCCAAATGAGTTTTCTTGGTTTGCAAATAGAAATGTATTTTTCATTCTGTTTTATTCTTACTTGTAAAGATAAGAACAAGACACTGGAAGCTCTCATAAAATATAGCAAAAATAATCTATGAATTTTTAAATACCAATGAGAAAAACTTCAGCGTTTTTGTGTATAGCTGCTAACCAACCGCTTCCTGGCTATTTCTCATTTTTAGACAAAGGAATAGTTTTTGAACACAGAAGATATTTCAAAATGCTTAGACTTAAAATGTGATCAGTTCATGTTTTAATTTTAGTCGCTATGTAATAGATCCATTGCAGCTTGGAGTTTATTGCTGCTATTGTTATCCTCACCCTGAAAGTAATGAAACAATAAAATGCTAAATAAATAGGTTCGTATAGTGGTTGCTCTTACTTCAGTCTAAATCCTGCAAAATTATTTTTAAAAATTGTAGTTGCAGTGTAACTGCAGATTTATAGGGTGGATCAAGCACTTCAGTAATGAACTGTAGCGCTTAAGCACGCACTAAAAATCTGGCTCTTTTCAACAAGGCTAACATTATCCATAAACCACAATAAAGGAGCACGAAGCTGCAAGTTAAGAAAAAATTCATTCGATCTGCTTGTGCATTCAGATGATGCATCTTTGTGTCCTGTAACGCGGGAAGAACAGGGTTCATTTCTTAAGCTGCAGACCAGTGCTGTAAACAGACCTGATCATTACTCTTCTTTCTGCAGTGTGTCTACCATGTCCCCTATCCGTCTAGTACCCCAAAAGAAGCAGAGCTAGTAGACAACAAACAGTACCTATGTCTTTGTCTTTATATTTCCTGATAGCAATACTGAGAAACGTTGCTTCTCAGTGCTTCATAAAAACCAGATTTGATCTTCTGAAATGGCTCCTTTTCTGAAGTTCTTCTATTGCTTTTCTGAAATATTTTTAATGATTTTTACTTATAAACCTAGAATATAATCTATGATTACTTTTAATTTTATGTAGTTAGGTGTAATCACTCTGTGCCCCACACTTTCTTCTCTTAAATTATTAGTAAATTCAGGTATTGCTTAAAACCTCTATACTTCTATCTCTAATTAGGGCTCTTGCCTATTCAAGATAATATTTAAGAGGATAATTTGTATCTCCTTTCAGTTTTCAATATGTATGCATACCTTATTTTGATGGGTGGTATTTAACTGCTGGTAGGATTATATTTAAAAATATAGGTAATTTGGCAGGTAGGAAATTGTAAGATAAATTATTTTGTCTTTCATTTTCATTTAAGTTCCATAACTCTTGCACATAAGGCACGGTAAAGTATCATATATTTGGAGTATAATAATTCCATATTATCCATTCATTGCCTTTTGAAATAGCCTGGTGCTAGATTATTGTGGTTATGCTTGGCTTGTTTTGCTCCAGGATATGCCTGAAGAGCAGCTCTGCTCTGCAGGGTACCAGCATAAAGAAACACTGAGAAGTTCCATCGCTGTTGTGACTCACTAATTCCTCTATCTCATTTTTATTTTCCTGCAAAGCCCTCCTCTTTGTGCATTTTAAAATAAATAAGAGATCAGACAGTCCTAAAATAAGTTTTATTCTATAATGTCACCTGGTATCTAATTCCGGGAATGAATAAATTGTTTTGATGTGAAGGATCCTCCTAGGCAGTTTCTAAAAATAACTGCTGTTTTTTCTTTATTCTTAAAGCATTGATGCAGTTACATAAATTTGAGTATAAAAGTTTTCAAAGATTACCAGAAGTCCAAAATAAAACACACGTTCTCAGGCTGTTTATGCTTTTGTGGAACAGCATTTAGCACAGAGGAGACCTATGACACAGTGACAGTGCAGATATGTGTTCATGGTTACAGTATCTAACAAAGCTTCCTCTGAGGCAACGTCATCCAAATCTGCACTGGAAGAGGTCTAATACAGTGGCAGAAATAGTCATATAAAGAGCTTATAAAATTCTCTTCTGTCTCTCACAATTTTTTCTGAATTAATACTGTTTTTCCTTGCTTAATCGTTGAGCTTGTGTGTCCCTCCATGCGGTCCTTCAGTTGTGCTACCATGGTCACTAGAAGGTAGGGTGGAATCATTGTATTGTTGGAAGAGGGACTTTGCAATTGCATCTCACCGCTCAGTACCACAATGAGCAGTGGAAAAAGAGCAATGTTCAGGGCCAACTTTTGACAAAGGCAAAGGAGGTGTTTGCCCGAGGTGAGAGCCTGGTTAGGAGGAGAATTTTGTTCTCTCCCTCCAAGAACTGAGATCCAGAAATCTCCTTTGGCCAGTAATGGGTAGCCATAGTGTTGGTTCTTGCATGCACAGCCCACTCTGTACTGTCTTCTGGCCATGGCCCCTCAATTCTGGAAGGAAGGGGTGCTGCCATGGGGCTGCAGGCTGCTAGAGCAGTGGCTCCTCCCTTGCCTCCTCCGTCCTGCCCGCAGTGGTGGTGGTGTGTCAGTGGCGCTTACCTTCTGCCCTGGCAGCCGCAGATGCAGGCGTGCGGTGGGGGTAAGCACAGAGGCAAAGTGCCTGGGCTACCTATTACCAAGGCCGTGGTGTCTTGGCGCATTTAAATTCCCAGTGAAGATGGTACCTGGGAGGGTCGGTCTGTTGCTGCTATCCAGCTGAATTTGGTCACAATTGCTGAGAAATCTGATAACGCTGTCTTTTGTGTAGTGATACCTGGCTCTTGATGTAACACAAGTGAGACATTGTTCAAAGATTACACCTCTGAACGATAAATAGTTTATGACTACTTTGAGTATTTGTTTAGTGGGAGACTCAGAGAACTGATTTAAACAGGTTCTTGCAGTAGTAACTCAAGCAAAATAGTAAAATAGGATTTTATTGCCTGAACTAATTTTTTGGTTTTCCCAAAAAGATCTAGCTGAAATCAGAAACCTTAAACCACGTTTTAATAATTGTAGTGGCTTATTCACCACACAGACGTCTCTAGGCTGGAGGACTCCTATCCACTCAGAAACGTATTTTTCCTTGGGAAGCAGTTTCAAGTAGATTCTCCCTGAAATTGCTAGACCTACTTTGCTTTGAAATTAAAAAGCCTTCCAGTTGGAAGCAGTGCAAATAGAGATGTTTGTGGCAATATGTTAGTTTACTTGGTATTACACTAGAAAAAAAATAGTGGTACTGTTTTTTAAGCACTGCAGCCAGAGTGGGCATGACCCAAATAAAGAACAAAAAAGGAACAGGTAAAAGGTTAAGTATGTGCAATTTCACTGAATTAAATATAATTTACTGCACATTCCAGTTGGGTATGTTGCTGGTTTAAGGACAGTGTTGAAAGCCTTGTGCATAGAATCCTTAAACTGTGTTTTTATTACTTAAAATGCCTTAGTGTTATATTGCAAGCTAGACCTAAATTTGCAGTGTTGTTTCGGTAGCTCTTCAAATTTCAGAAGCATTTCCAGGTAGATTAAAAAGTAAATACAGGTGTAGGTATGCAAGAGAAGGCATAGTATAATCAACTTGCTGTTCTTCTGGTAGTTACTTTGATTCTATTTGCCTTCAAAGCCGGGGGAGACTTCTGCAGCAGCACAGTAGCTGGGAGTGTGTGTTCATCTTGACACCTTTTCCAACCCTCTCTGCCAGGTTTGTGGCCAGGCTCCCATCGTATGAGCCGACAGAAGCAGTCTGTCAGTTGTACGTATGGGAATAAGGCAGACCCACAAGGGTTTCCTTGATTTATGTATTTTTGTCTTGAAGTAAAGGATTGCATAATCTCCTTTTACACCGTTTTCCTCCTGTTTCATACATGAGAAATTTGTGATTAATTTTTAGTACTTCTGTTCTGGGTGGAGTGTTGTATATGATTATCCAGCAGAAGATTTAAATCACTGTTTGTATTACAGACACCTTGAAATGGTCTTTTCTTTCATTTGGCATCTTTTCCTCTTGAAATTGTGACAATCTTTTTTTTTTTTTTTTAACCTCTTTAGACAGGTAAAATACAGCCCTTGATATGGCATTATGAACTAGTGAGGTCTGTCATACCCCAGAAAGGCTGGCATCTGGTGCGTGTGAAGGGTTATCCATGCTTGGAACATGAACTCAGAAAGTTTTCACCCAGCATAAATCAATAACCTTTCCCCCACGCACAAAACAACCCACAAGCCTTGAATAGTAATGGCTGTGGTTTTATAAATGAATTTGAAAAAATCCATAGAGCTCTTCAGTGATTGATTTTTCAAGTTTAAAACAGAACAGCCTTGCCTGTCATTGAAGGGAGTGGAACAATTTCTTGAACTTTGACATCTTACTTGGATTTATTAATTTGTGTGTAATCCAGGTACAATGTTGTTATTTATGTTATATTTATGGCACCCTGATTCATTCTAAGTTACTGAGTTTTATTCCATTATTTCCTTGCTATGGAACTTAAGTTTTACAGGTACTTGAATCGAGACTACTTCAGCAATATCGAAACACTGTCATTTAATATAATTTATTTTAACCTCATTTAATGCCCATTTGTAGTCAGTAAATTTCAGTGAAATGATTTTCCTCTCTCTGCTCAACAATACTTTAATAAGGCTATTAATTCAATAATGCCTCTCCAGGAGTTTTCATACATGGTAGTCTATTTTAAACCTGTGTAATTAATTCATTATTGTAAATTGGAGAGGAGTGATTCCGGTATCAAGCTTTCTTTTTGATGTCTACCACCGCTTTGCCTCCTCATCACATCTGGGGAAGCTAGAGGAGCGTGCTAGGGATGCATATGCAGGCGAGAGCGCGGTCAGCCACTTGCTCGCTGGTCCTGGGCGCGGGGCGGGCGCTTGCGCTGTGCTCGGTGCTGTAACTGCTGTGCGACCAGGGGTGGGCAAGTGGAGTGACTTTGTAGTAAGGGGGGTTAAGTAGATTGATGCCATAGTTAGGAGAGGAATGATGTTTCTAAATTTAACTTAGACAAAAAGTGACTTCATTCCACCATCTAAATAAGTAGATCAAGTTTTATAGTAAAGATGAACTGAAAATTCTCAAAGGTTCTGAATTCCTTGTAGATATTTTAGTTTGAAATAAAAGTGGTTGCTATCCTTACTCTGTAAGTGTAGAATATGCAAATAAAGTGTTTTGGAAAGAACAAAAATAAAATGTCAGGAATTAGCGTTATGGGTATGGCTCAGAAGGTATGAGGTATCCCGAGCTTTCTAGGGGAAGACTAACACTCGTTGCAGCTCTTGTTGCCTTCTCTTTTTCTGCTGCTATTTGTACTTCCCTCATGCATTTGCATCATTTCTAATTTCATAGCAATTTTTTGCAATATGCAGCTTTTCTCTACTGTTTGGCAAGTAATGTGCATCTTATGTGCATTTCGCAACTTGAAATTTTATTTTTTCCATTCTATCAACGTAAATCTGTAGTAACTGTTTGAGAGTCAGAGAGTTTTTGTAGATTATTCATGCGTCATTAAAAGCAATGTTTCATTTGACCTAGTGGTATCAGTATCTGCTATAGCTTAAAATGTTAGGACTCGTACTTCCTTTTCAGCACTGAACTGGGAGGCTTTTTAGATGTTTAAAATTACAGTGATCCACCTGCTATGTGTAATCCAAATCTGGCTTCCAAAGGGTACTCAGACTCAGAAACTGGTGACAGCTTCTGGGTTTCCAGTGTGAGAAAGAACTTAATCTCTGAAAAGTGGCAAGGTACCACCTTAAAAATCAAGTATTCTTATTAATTTAAACCTTATCTTCCACCTGATTTCTAGTATGTTTAATGACTTGAAAACTGATGAATAAAATTGTTAAGATTTTTATTGTGTGAGTGCAGGAATTCCAAATGCATTTTTGTCAGTGAGGTTCATATTGCAATAGGCCAGGATGTAATCGGAACGTTTTGACTTAAAAAAACCCCCAACCAACCAATAAAAACACCCCTCCCCCTCAAAAAAGCCCAACCTCAAACAACCAAACCAACCCACTCCCACCCAATCCAAACAAACCAACCAGGGTGGCATCTGATCTATTATTGTTCAGATGTTACGACATAAACCCAGTCTGTTAGTTGCGGAACAAAAAACTGAACAAATACCTGAAGAGAAGAGAGAGCGTCTGAACAGAGAAGCAGCTGAATGCAAGGTTGTTTAGCATTTGCATTTTGATTGCATTTTGATTCATTACTATAGTAACGAAGGTCAATTTCAATAAAAAATAAGATTGACTCGGGGCTTCACTCCCTTCTGTGGGAGAGAGGAGAGACTTACTAATGCCTGTCAGCTGCTATTAGCACCACAACCATTGCAGCACATGACTAAGATGATACGTGGAGAAAATACCGGATATAAGGCCAAGGGGAGGATTTCTTCGCACGTGTTTGTATATGCGCCTATAACTTCTCTTCGGTACGTGAGGCATGTGCCAGAGTTTCTATTTATACGTGGGTCGCGAATACTCAGTGTGAGTGGTTCTGTAATTGTAGTGAGCAATATTTATTTTGTATTTTGACTCACTTGTTCCCCTGTATAATTTGTCTTCATTCACTTTGCAGTCTGGGAGTGTTTATTTCCTTAACACGTTTTAGCATATTCCATGATGTATTTTAGAACAGCTGCAGTTTCATGTGTTGTTAACAGTACTGAAAAGTTTCTTTTGGTTTTTAACCATCTCTTTCAATGCTGGGTTTTTCTCTGTGCTAAGCATTCAGTCCATCTGTATTATATCTGCCGGAGGAATTTGTAAGCAAAAGCCTAGTAAGTACTAGGTACCTGATTCCAAAACTGTGGTCCTAAAAAAAAAATTGTTTCTAACAAACAGTGGGAAATGCCTACAATTTCAATATTAATATTCCCTAAAGTTATGCCTCTGGCTATTTTTGGCAGTGCCTGATCTTGGCTGAAGATCACAGTATTTACTCAATCCGTAAGCTTTTCCAGGATCCATAAAACTAGACCATTCTTTGTCAGTGTTTCCTGAGACACTTGATCTGAGAAGCGCAGTGACAGCACACCTTTGCATAAGTGACTCCTTTATTCATTTTCCCAAAGGAAAGACCTAGTTTTTCAATTCTGGCAGTATCTTAGGGCAGAAACGAAGGTGCAGGCAGGAAGCAGTCCAAAGAACAGCTGCCGAAATCTTGAGTGGCAGTGCTTCATATGCACCACATTCCTCAGTGTTTGCTTTGAAGAAAAGCCAGGTTACCTAACGCAGGGGGTTTGGTGACCACAAAATCTAAACCATGTATATCACTTATCTGTGCTTAGAGTAATGGAGCAAAAAAACCCCAACCTTTTTTTAGACTCAATTGACTGATTTTTAGAAACACTCAGATTTCTGGATATATGCAGGAACTAGAGGGGTCACTACATACTAAAATTTGGAAATAAGAAGCTGTTAACGTCTGAGCTGTGTGAAGACTGCGTCAGTGTGGCTGTGAAACTTCAGGTGCTATGATAATAAAATACACTGCCAAATAGGTGACTTCATAATTCAGTGTAATAACTTTCATGGGTTTTTTAACAGTATAAGCTCTGAGAAAACCCTACCTTTCTTATGAGATGTATAAGTGATCACAAATCTTTATCATCATTTTATATTTGGTTTTTGTTAGAACCTAGAAATGTTGTAATTATCAGGGGTTTTTTTCCACCTTTTTTTTCCCCTCTGGATTCTCTATGCTTAAAACATTAAGAAAGATGTCTAAGCAAACACTGTATGATTCTCATTGTTATGCATATCGCAATATTGGATGCTAAAGACAATGAAAATAATTTTTTTTTTAGTAACCAGGTCTGAAGTTTTAATTGATAAGAGCTAGTTTTGAATATGATAACCTTTGAATCTGTCACTTACAATAATTGTGTTGATGGTCTTAAACTGAGAGATGTAGTTAAGTGAACAGCTAAGTATTATGAATTCTTACAACAGAGCTGAGCATTTAGTCTGTGCATTTGCTTGGTTTTCAGAACTGTCCACTATGAAGGTGGTGCGGTGTCAATTCATGCTCGTTCCCTTTGGCGACTAGAGACTCTAAGAGTTGCGTAAGTAAAATCCTTTTCAGAAAAAAAAGGCAGTTTGGCAGGGCACTTTTTCTATAGTAAGAGTATTCCTATAAAATCAGATTGATAACTATAAAACCAGACAGATAATACCAAAATAATCTTCAAAAACTACTCTATAACACTTTCATGAAATATTAAACAACTTCCTGTAGAGTGTGCAAGTTAACACACATGCTGTCTGTGTTTTGATTATTTTTTTGAAGTTGTTATAGCTGTCAATCAATTCCCACTTTACTTTTTTTACACATATATGTGACATTTTTTAAGGAAAACAGTTGTGATTATAACGATTGATGTGTGCCACCCCCTAACTTGTTTAAGCCATCTGGATGTCCTTAAAGGCAAAAATTTACAGAAAAAATGCTACCTTGCATGAGTGTTGGAATGATAGTAAGGAACTGTGCCTTGTTAAGGTATTTGCACTGTAAAATTTCCCTTGAATTGTATCACAATATGTGCTTGTGATAAAATTTCTAGTGACTAATCAATGATTGCTTTTTAGAGATTAAGTCAGGGCAGCTTAAGGAAAGATTACACTCTAATGAGGCTGTTTTCTATTTGTGCATTTTATTTAATAGGATGATGTTAAATGTCATTGATAGGGCAGTG
This sequence comes from Phaethon aethereus, assembly GCF_964289735.1. Classification (NCBI taxonomy): domain Eukaryota; kingdom Metazoa; phylum Chordata; class Aves; order Phaethontiformes; family Phaethontidae; genus Phaethon; species Phaethon aethereus. Next base: position 86,187,044 of record NC_138576.1, read on the forward strand.
AGATTTTTGCTTTGGACTAACACTGACCTTGGGAATGCTTAAGGGACAACAGTGAAACTGTGGAAGGATCTGTGGCTTTTTATTTTCCTCATTGCATGTACTTCCCTAACAAGCAGTGGTACTGGAGCAACATGGGGATTTGAGAAATTGCAGTTACTGTTACAACTGTCATACATCTCACTTTGGCATTGTATACAGTATTTTGAAGTGTAAACATTTGAACATTTGAACATATATGACTGAGAAATTGTGAGAACTGTCAAAACAACAAAGCGAAGGCAGTAGTAATCTTTCTTTTCAAGGAACAGGACTTTCTTACCAGGACATCCTCCCCACTCCCCCCCGCCCCCCCCCCCCCCCCCCCAATCCCAAGAATAACACTCTCTCCTACACATCCTTCCCCTCCCTGTTTTCCTGTATGATACTCTAATAGCTATATACATTCATTGCTGAATTGCAGGCACATTGCTATTCATGCAAATACTTCAGTCTGTAACTTAGCACGTGCATGCCCGAAGTCCTCCATCAGTTCTAGTCCTTCCCAGAATGACTGCAGATATAATATTAATTCTGTTAATTTTATATGATTCTGAAGGAATCATTGCTTCTGAATTCTCCTCATCAGCAGAGAATGCTTGATAAAAATTGCCTAGGCAGTCTGCATGTGCAGACTGTCTCTTGGGATGCACTGCTATGGGATGCCAGATGCTATTGCTCAGCGTTGCTTTCTTTCGCAAAAGGTGACAGGGATCATAACCTCACATTGCAGGAAGGAATTTTTACTAGTCAGAAATGGCTTCACGAGATACTTTCTGGTCAAAAGGTTTTTGTTGTAAATGCACATTGAACTGTCCTTTTTCCTATCCTGCAGGCATAAACTAGGGGCATGGCTCAATTGCACTACATTTATTATTTTCTTTTTCTTATGGTCCATAGCTCTTGGGTCCAAGAGAAAATTGAATCAAACTAGAGAAAAGGCAGCTCCCCAGCATGGCCCACAATATGAAAGGCTAGCTCATGTGTTTTACCAGACCCCGCAACAAAATAGCTGAGATTTATGACCTGACATTTCACTTAACTGAGAAGCACAAGTTGTGCTAGAACACTGATACTTAGATGTGCTTTTGTGGAGTATACTGACTTTGCTGTGTCAGAAGGCAGAAAAAAATAAATGCATTTCTAAGATATAAAGCTTCCATATTTTCTTCTTCCCCAAAGTACTCTCCCCTCAACTTAAACAGAAGAGACTATTTAGTTTACAAAAGAAAATAGTTTAAGGGAAAACCTCTTCATTCTTTTGGCCTCTTTAAAACCAATAACTAAAAATAAGTTTAATTAGTAAAGTGTAGTAAAGGCTGTTACAAAACAGAAGCCAGGTATTGCTCTTGCATTTTATGAACTCCTGTACTTGAAAAATAGAAGTTTTTATATACTTTGCATACAATAGAGCCAACTCTTATGAAGACATGCTTAAGCAAATGGATATTTGTATTGACTAGGTAAGTGCTTTAATCTGCTACAGGTACGTGTTAAGGAAAACAAAAATGACAAACCTGTGTAGCTGCTTGCTTAAGGGATTTTCACGCTAGTACATGAATAATACAAAAGAAATGCATAAAAACTTTGTTTTTTAAATGCTGCACCTGGAATTACTTTAAATGCAAGCGAGAAGATTCAGTAATACAAAATTCTGATCTGGGAGTAAGTTTATAATCAGTTTAAGTTCATAAGGATGTGTTTGTATATTTCATTGATATTATGTGAACATTTGTTGATAATTTTAAGCTATTTTAAGCCACAGTAAACACAGAGAGTTACTAGTATTTGTGGAACATCAGAACATCGGTAGTATGTCATAACTCCATTATGATGGGCATTTTGCAAACACAAATACGTGATTTCCTTTCCGAAAAGCAGTGTGCACATACATCTGAAGTGTACATTTTTGAAGATATAAGACTGAAGAAAGTTTTGTGAAGATCCAGGAAAACATCCTAGCTGTGGCAATTGTCTAATCTAAGGAATATTCAGGAAGCCTTATGAAAAGGCTCTGTGAAATGCATTCTCCTTAGTAACCCCTACACAAGGTTGTCTTCAGGAGTTAATCAGGAAGAACAGAAGAGCTGACTTTTCAATTTAAGGCAAGAAGAGTTCTTGGGGAGCTTAGATAGAAAATCTTTGCCTTTCTTCCTTCATTTCCTCCTATAGAATATGAATAATCTGGGCCAATCTTTGCTTAATAATTTTTAAAATTTATGAGGATTTTAATTAATTTATTTTGCTATTTTATGTTTTTGCACACTATTCAGTGTGCCTGAATTGTGCTGACTGCTGAACGGAGAGTGCTCTGGAAGAGTGAACAAACCTGGCTGCTGGTAGATGAAAAGTTGGAGGGGAACTGGCAGATCTAAGCTCTTGTGTGCAGCAGAAGCCTCCTTTTCTGTAGGTGGTGTGTATCTCCTCTCAAGAGGAATTTGGTCTGACCCAGGGCAGCCTGCGCAAAGGAAGAGGTTAAGGTTATTTATTAGAATGCTTTTATAGGAGATAACCACAAAGTAGCCCTTTTCTCATTGATAATTCAACATTTAGATTTCAGCCTTTTACCAACTAGTTGGCACTATAATGTACTTTAAAATACTTTTGCCAGTAGTTAAACTCTATGTTTTGTTTTAAAAAAAAACCTGAACGTTTCCTTTGCACTGTCTTAGGTGGAGCGGCAGCCACATTAGATGGGGACAGCCGTTCAGACTCAGACATATAACGACAGGAAAATATTTAAGTCTCCTGGATGACAAGAGTCTTCTTCTTACAGACAAAGAGAAAGCGGATGTAAAATCTACAGCATTCTGTTTTCGGTCTTCCAAGGTATGGAATCAGTGCAGCATTAGTGCAACTAGCAGTAATACCAATCTCTTTAGTAAGATTCAGATATTTTCTACTGCATGAATTATCAGAGCCTTCAACCCTTTCACTGATTAAAAAAACAATTCAGTATAATTAATATCTAGAAAATGTCTTTTATTATGCTTTCATTGGGTAATGCTGCCCAGCTCTTTGTGTGTTGTTTTGATTTATTTTACTGCTTGCCCACTTTTGAATAGTTTCCTTCTTTCTTATTTGTTTTTCTGATGCACTTCACTGGTACTTCACTGCTTGTATCTTTTGGCTTACATAGAAAAAAATTGTAGCATTGTGGGTTATTTAAATTAAATTGGAAAATCAGGATTTCTTTCATCAGATACTTTACTGTAATTTAAAGTTACCATAGTTTGAATTTTCATTTGACACTTTCAATAAGAATTTCAGCTTCAGAACAGTATACTGTATAGTGGGTAAACAGATTAGAATGATACTATGATAAATTCTTTAACATCTTTTGATTTCTCATACTTTTCACCTGCAGCATGGTGTTGCTGAAAAGCTTCCAATAATAATAATGTTGTGTTTTTAAAAAATTTATCTTAAGCAGAATTATTTCATAACTTCTCTGTAGCAATTACTTTATATATTTTTAATTCTTTGTCTCCTTGGGAAGACAAGAAACTAATATATACCTGAAAGCAGGTAATAACTCTGATAACAAAGACTTTAGTTCAGGTGATTGTTTTGAGACCCAGACAATGTGTTCTTTTTAAATTAGTTAGAAAAGCTGTAGAAATACCTAAATATTGTAGGACAATACGGTGCAACTTTATTGGGGAGTTTCTGTTGTAGTTTCTGTGGAGCTCAACAGTTACTCTCCTTTGAAGCAAGACAGATAAAATGATTCAGTCACAGATTCTCAAGATGAAGTCTTCAGTTGGAGTTACTCCAGAAAGAGTGGAACAGTATACTGCACTGTACTGTAACGGGGATTATTTAGTCAAAAAAATACTTGAAGGCAAGAATTGTTAACAATACAGAGAGTGTCTTTTGTTGATACGGAGAAGGTAGTTCATCTCTATTTTCTAAGTAGCATATGCACCTGTGTTTTGGAGATGAAACAATGTTGTATTTGGAGTTTCTTCACTTGTTTTTTGCAAACCTGTTTTTGGAAGTTTTATTTGGAAGTATTTTGAAGCTTTATATATTGAAGTCGTTTTGTTCTACCATGTTCAAAATAAAAAGTTAACATTTTTTGATTCAGTTGCTGTTAAGTGTCCAAAGCTATTCTATGCTGAGCAGAGCAGAGATAAAAAGGCTTTGAGGCATGTAGAAATATGTTATGGTAGTCAATTATTGAAGTAACATGAGAGTATTTTAAGAGGGATCTATATGCTAATCAGCACGTGACAGATACAGTCTTACTGATATTTAAATACGCATTTTCAAAGAAATTGGAAGTTCAGAAGATGATATTTTATGTTAATTTTGTGGATATCAACGTTCATTTTAAATGAAGACTTATTTGGAAGGAATTATGGAGATGCCATGGGGGAGGAGTATATGGTTTGCTCTTCATCACTGAGGATTAATCCAGTCTCCTGCTTAGGACTTCTTAAAGGAGTGTCATGTTTCACTTTATTATGATACAGGCATTAACAATTTTTAGGTGCTTTCCCTCTCCGGAAAAGAATGTTAATATTTCAAAACTAAGGCAGTCCTAGAAAGGCTTCTCTAGAGAAGGTAAGCAGTTTTAGGGGTCTCTCTTTCTCTGAGCATGTATGGACACCAACCTTTCACTTCTGTTGTTGCATGTAGTTAGCCCAGAGTAATTATTCCTGCATATTGTGGCAGTCCCTAATCTTCTCTATTGAATACAGAGCATTAATAGTGGGAGTATGTCAGGTAGCTAGATCTTTCTTACAGCAATTTCAGTCCTTTTTTGTCACAGTCGTAATTCTTCCTTCCACTACCTGAAAAGTAGGAAGAATTTTGAAGATCCCACTTGTGCTATAGATGAGTTAGCTCTAAATAGGCAAAGCCAGATATAGGGAAAGAATACCCTTATCAAAGACTCAGTTCCTTAAGGTGTGTGAGTAGATAATAATTTCAACTTTCAAAGGAAAAGCAGCTTTCATGTTTGCAGAGAAAATATTGAAAATACATCCCCTGTAAATCTGAATTCAGATGCAAATATAAATGCTCAACATTTATTGTTGTTTTTAACCTTATTATTTGCAAGGGCTTTGCTCATAATTATAAACACATTAGCTTGCCAGTACTGCATTTAAAAAAATAAGCTGAAGAGAACCAGAAAGCTGAAGTTTTTTATAAGATGTCTTATATGAACCAGAATACTTTTCTCAGATGCTCAAAATAACACACATACACATATATGCAAATGTACTTTCTTTCCGCGCCCCCCCCAACCACAACCACAAATTTCTGGTACAGAAGTTGAAAAATTTTGTCAGAATCTTCTTATGTGTTAGAATTCTTTAAATATCTCAGCAAAATAAAGAAATGTGAAAGCTTAAAAACATCACAAGCCAAACAGCACTCAGAAGACATGCATAGTCTGAAAAGCTAACAGTCTCTTCATTTTTTTTTTTTTTTCTGGGAATTGGGCTTTATGCTCTGGTACCCTAATAATTATCATTAAATGAGGATTATATTAGACTTAGAGCATCAGAAATTCAGAAAATTCTTTTTTTCTCTCTTGTAGTATCACTTCAGTCTGGCCTCTAAACTTACATGCAGAGTAGTCAGTGTACTTACGTAGGTGAGGACAGGTCTTGTTTGGCAAATTGTTGGCACTGCAATTTTTATGCTAAGTAAATTTAATGTTAACTCTAATTGGAATGAAGATTGCAGTATCAAACCCCTTCAATTTCTCTTATAGTCAGTAGATCTCAAATAAAATATGGAATAATATTTTAAATTAATAATCCCTCTTGTTATTGACAGTGCTTTATGAGAAAATTTGTGAATCCATATATTCATATCTTCAGTTGGTTGCGAGGATGAAGACTTGGAAAAAAAGAAAATCTTACAATGTAGAAGCGCAGTATGTCCACACGGGTTCACATTATCTTCTAGTTATGAAGAGAATTCAAAAGACTAGAGCTTGAAATCAGGCTGTCATTTCTTCATATGATAGCAGGACCTAATTTATTTTTTCCTGTATCGTCATTTGTGTGCAATGTCCTGTTATAATAGCTTTTCAATTTCCAGCTGTTATTACATTCAGGTTATTTGTGCTAGCTTTTGAATACAAGAACTAAATACAACATTTAGAGAAATTATATCAACAAAATAATGAATGAATAATGAAATAGAAGCACACAATAACTCAGTAATTGGCATCAGATGTATTCATAAATCAGTTATTATCATGTATCAGTGGACAAGATTTTAATAAGAATTTCATCGCTTAAGGACATCTGTATCCAGAAACAGTTTAATAATCTGTATTGATTAATAGATTATCTCTAAAGCTTAAGGTTATGAAATGTAATAATATGAATTTTACCTGAGTATATTAATTATCTTTTTTTTTAAGTGCTTCAAAATGCATTCATAATTGTAGGGTGAAAATCTAGTTACATGACACCTCCCTTTACTTAAGACATGCATTTTTAAATCCTTTAATAAATTAGAGATTGTTTTCTGTTCCTTTCAAAACCTGATCTTCATTACGTTTTACTGTGAAGCTGTCTCCCCAAATTGTCAAGGCACATGTGTGTGGTGTAATAATTCTCCTCATCTTGCCTGGTTGTAGTAGGAAAGAACATTTAAAAGTTTTTGTCTCATTATTTGTGAGGAACTGAAGGAAGTAGCTTGTCCTCTACTGCTGATCAGGAGAAGCAGAGAAGGTTGAAGCTGTCTTTTGTGAAGGGGGTCATCTTGCACCCTGAATGTACAGCTTAAAATAGGCCTGCAATTTGCACAGATGATTTCTCAAACATTCGTGAAAATTAAGCAGCTTTCTATCTGGGCATGTGTGAGCAAATACAGAAACAGAATACAGGGAGTTACTGCACTGGTGTACCTGCCTGCGCTGTTGAAGTTGAGAATGGGAGAGCAAAACAGCAACTGCGGTATTATAGTAGTCTCAGCTTCAACTACAACAGTTGTGGTATGATCTTCTCCTCCCAGAAGAATGATGAATAGTTTCTATATCAATAACTTGATCACATGAATCAGAACTAGTGAGTCAAAGTGGTTTTGGTTACTCTCAGTGGAAGAGATCTTTGCCCAAAATGGAGCTAGTGGTGAAAGCTTCAAGAACTTGCAGCGAAGAAGATCAAATTCCCCTGAGAAGTTTTGGACGTAACTACGTTAACATCCTTCCTGCAGTTAACAAGATATATACTGATCCTTTGTAACATGTTTTTTTCATACTTACGTTTGGATCGAACAACTAGCGCAGGCAGACAAGAGGTATATCGGTCATTTGAACCATATACTTTTGGAGAGATTAAGTGGATGATGTGCCACAAACCAGGGTGCATAGGCTGTTCGTTTTATAAACTGATGTCTGTTGGGAAGGAGGTGGCTCTTAAGAGAGCTAGGTATTGGGGAACACCTCGAATTACAATTACAAACTGTAGTATTGTTTGGGATACTAAATTTCCTGCCCTGAAATGACTGCTGTCTGTGCAGGACACCAGCTGGACTGATGCATGGTCACACCATTCTTCTTTTACAGCATGTCAACAGGCCAGTCACCAAGACATGGAAATGGGTTTCTTTTCTGGGGAAATACTGAGCCCATTGTTGGGCAGTAACAGGTAGTGACATGTTAAATGCCATCTCTCTGACAGTTGGAAAGAAATTGTAGGGAGGTGCTCATCATTTCAAGGCTGGGGGTAAAAAAAAAAAAATAAAATCCCCAAGAAAAAGCTTCTGGAGGGTAATATCTGGTTCAGCTAGGGGATTCAATGTATTTGGTCTTCTTTTGTAAGCTTTTATGTTTCGATAATGACATGTACAGTCAATTACGATCCTAGTTCTTTGCTAGGCAGGTGAAATGAATACACCCGCCTTTCCTAGAGTAATAAGCTAGATTTTTAAGTGGATGGGGTCTCTCTCTCCCCATCTTTTCTCTAAATATTTAACTAGAAGTTACACTTTTGCCAGTTTTTAATTGTTTCATTAAAGAAGGATCTCAAATATTTTTTTAGGTCCTGTTCTGGACGATTGCCTAGTATTCAAGATTTTATGCAAATATTAACATGCTGGTTATTGTACTTGTATACATTTTTCTTTGTCTTCTTTTTCAGGAAAAATTGGACGTAGGGACAAGGAAAGAGGTGGATGGAATGGGAGCACCTGAAATAAAATATGGGGATTCAATATGCTTCATACAACATGTAGATACAGGTTTATGGCTCACATACCAGTCTGCCGATGCAAAGTCTGTAAGAATGGGTTCTGTGCAGCGGAAGGTAAGACTGTAAATAACAATGCATTTTATTCAGTCACAGGCTGATAGGGCAGGGGTGGGAAAACTAAGGGAACTGCAGGAGATAGCTAATTTCTGGGTTTCAAATATTTTAAGCATGACTTTGCTTCATTGTGAAAGGGTTTGGTTTTTTTTAGAAATATATTAAAAAGTTTTGTGATGTACTGAATTCTTAAACTGAAAGCCAAAGTGCGTGTTAGCCTATAGACATTAACCCACAAACATTGATAACTCAGGATATACTCGATGTCAAACTAAAATATTAGTAATATCCTGTAGATTATGCTAAAATTCCTTTCTGCGATGTGCTGTAGTTTGAATTGTGGAGACTTTTAGTTCGAAGTCTTTTCTTTCCACATTGTGAGTCTCTCCCCTTTTGGGCTGGAAATTTAAAGTCTTGAGATCTGAGGGATTTCTTCTTTTAAAGAATAACCATGGCCAAGCAGAATGCTAGTTCAGCATAATAAAATAGGAAAACGATTCTTTTACAACTTAGCACATCTTCCAGAAGCTACATTTGTTCTAGTGTTTATTGTAAATGTGTAACAGAATCACACAGAACCACAGAATCATTAAGGTTGGAAAAGACCTTTAAGATCAAGTCCAACCATCAACCCAACACCACCATGTCCACTAAACCATGTCCCAAAAAGTGCCACATCTACACGTTTTTTGAACACTTCCAGTGATGGTGACTCCACCACCTCCCAGCGCAGCCTGTTCCAATGCTTGACCACTGTCTCAGTAAAGACATTTTTCCTGATGCCTAGTCTAAACCTCCCCTGGTGCAACCTGAGGCCATTTCCTCTTGTTCTATTGCTAGTCACTTGGGAGGAGAGACCAACACCCACCTCACCACAACCCCCTTTCAGGTAGTTGTAGAGAGCGATAAGGTCTCCCCTCAGCCTCCTCTTCTCCAGACTAAACAACCCCAGTTCCCTCAGCCGCTCCTCATAAGACTTGTGCTCCAGACCCCTCACCAGCTTCGTTGCCCTTCTCTGGACACGCTTGAGCAGCTCAATGTCCTTCTTGTAGTGAGAGGCCCAAAACTGAACTTTGCAGGAAATTATTTCTCAGCAAGGACAAAATGTTTTAGCCTTCTTTTAAAAAATAAAATAAAACATGTGATGTTTATCCACACTGTAGTATTTTCTATGACTGTTGTAAAACAGTCAGAACTACAAAGCTAGACTAACATCTGGTGTACTTGGAAAGTCATGCCTTCCAATTTTATCTATATATAAAAAATTTGTTTGTATCATAGATGTCTATGTATGTACACATACATTCTATAATTATTTTATATAAAATAATACATATTTAGGAAACAGTGTTTATATAAATGTAAAATTTTAATGATTATAATATTAATATAATTATTATTTATAATAATTGTAATATTTAATTCTAAAATAATTCAAAATAAGCTACACTACTGAATAATTTAGTAATGTAAGTAATATAAATAGTTTGTGTGTGTGCGCCTGAAAAACAAAGTTATTAAAATAGTTTAAAATAGTTATGTAGATTGGATTGAATACCTTCAGAGGCATGATAACTAAACATGAAAAACTGTAAGTTATCAGTACTGACTCAAGGCATAGTCAGAAAAGAAGGCCAGTAACATCCTCGGAATCCAGGACCAGTAAAGAATGCCTGTTTTGCTGTTTTAACCTTGTCTATACTTAGGTCTGTGTAAGGGAACTATTTTTAAGGTTGACAAAACCAAACAACAAACAAAAACCCTTGGACTTTTGATTTTTAATTATTTTTTTTAACAGAGTGTGTTGTTTACAGAAGCTGTGGCTTTGAGATTATTATGATACTGAACCTGCTGGCTCAGTACAAGTGTGTCCTTGGACTCGAAGTAAAACCTGGGATGGGATCATCTGTTTTTAGTTAAATTGGTTTTTTTTATGTGACTTCATAATTTCCTATCCTGCCTGATTATTTGGGTTTTCATACTTCTTATTTGTGAATAATGTTTCATTTTGCAGTGACTACTATTTATTTTTGTATTGCAGGCAATAATGCACCATGAAGGTCACATGGATGATGGTTTAACCTTGTCCAGATCTCAGAATGAAGAATCCCGTACAGCACGTGTCATCCGTAGTACAGTCTTCCTTTTCAACAGATTTATAAGGTGTGCTTTTAAAATTACCTTTTCATCCCTTTTCTGTTTCTTTTTTAACTCTTTTACTTTATTCAAAGTGGTCGTTAACACAACAGTGAATTAATTTAGCCCTCAGAAAAAAAAGATGAATACTTCTCAAACCAGACTTTATGCCAATTCTTTGTGTTACCAGCAGAGGTGTACCTTGAGAGGTATTAATCAGTTTCTTTTTTGTATCTTCTAATAATACTTTATTGTTCAACCTTGATTGGAATACATAAACATACTGAAAATGCAAACAAACCATAAAAGAAAGATTTTTTTCCTTGCCAAAATTTGATGTAAGTCATGCAGTGCGCCATTTAGCTCCTTCTTTTCTAAGTATGGTTTTTAAAAGTGCTCTTCCTTCAAAATCCTGGAAGAATGAGACACTTGTATAACTACAAACTTGTACAATACACAAATATACTGAAGTTCATACTCTCAAGAAAACGTTTTTCTTAAAAGTATGAAATTACACCTTTCTACCTTCCCATTACACTTTCCTTATTTGTTCCCTTTTAATGGTAACTTTTTCTTTAGTATTTTGCAACATAAAATGTTTTATTTTATAGTATTTTAGCCATTTGAAAATACTGCCAGATTTATGCAATTTGCATTTATCTTCCTACTCCAAATGTCCTCCTAAATAACATTGATACAAACATTTGAGAATTTGCGTTTTGACTTCATCAGTTGATGAAAGGCCCCTCTCTCCAGTGTACCTGGCATTAGAAAAAGGATGATATTCAATAAGACTATATGGAATGATAAGAATTTCATAGGAACTAATTTTTCACAAGAGAAGACAACGTGGGAGATGATGACCTAAAACAACCATGTCCTAAATCAGTGCACAGCTGAAGACATAGACATGTGAATTTGTTGGAAAAACATGTACCCAGGTACTTAAATAACAACAGAGAAAAATGTCTGTCAGGAGAATTGCCTACTGTATAACATTTAAAATATAAAAGAAATGCAAGCCCTAAGTCACTTCGTAAATAACACATTTTCTTAGAAGCTTCTAAGAATGCCATAAAAGATAAGGACAGAGAAAGGCAATTTAATGATAAGGTTTCACAAATCAAGGTACTGCTAAATTACAGCTGAGGTTTTTGCAAAGTGCATAGGGAGTCCAAGGTAGTGTTTAACAATTTAGTTTTGGCAGGATGTTCTCCAAAAAGAAAAAGCTGAATTGGAGAGGATAAAAATTTTTCTCGGAAGCGTGTGTCTCAGTTCTTTCCCACAAAGTCAGTAGAAAAATTGCACTTCAGATAAAGTGCTCACAGTAAAAGTTAAGTTTTAAAGATAACTTTTGTAGCTAACTTTTTGAAACATTGCATTGTTTATTCTAATAGATTTTTGGTCTTCAGCAGCAAATACTTTACTGAATTCATAATGTTTCCTAAATTTAGACATTTTCCAGGTGTAGTTCACCATTTGAGATGAAAATAGAGTGATGTGCCAGTTAAAAAACCCCAAAAAACTAACAAAACAACAAAAACCAAAAAAACCCCACAACCAACAAACGAACATAAAGAAAATCCAACAAAACCCCAAACAACCAACCAAACAATACCCCCCCACCCCCCCACCCCTAATACTTAGCAGCGTTGTCTTAATCCAGCAAAAAGCAGAGTATAAAATGGGGCTTCTGTTTCATATTGTGGCCTGGAGAGGAACCCTGGGAGAGAGCAGGGTGCTGTGCAGCTCCAGAGAGAAGATGGGTGAAGTTGGCTGCAGTCAGGTTGCTGTGGACCTTTGGTGCCTCTAACGAAAGAAAAGAGGGTGATGAGCGTGTGGGGCTGGGAGGGTGCCCGTGTGGACATGGCGGGCTCCTCTGCCAGCTGAAGCTCGGTGCTCTTTAGGTCAGCATAAATAGAGCATCGGTGAAAACAAAAAGGAGCTCTTTGCTACATAGCTGGGTTTTACTCAAAAATATGCTAGCAAAAAAACCGTTTTACAATGGCAGAACTGAGAGCGAATCAAAAGAGAAATCCTAAGTGTCAGATAAGCTCCCTCTTCCTGCTCTCACCCGCTGCGTGCCACCAGGGTGCTCCTCTCCCAGCGCTTCAGGGCCTGGGCTGGCTCCTGCAGAGTTTTAGGATCCTCCGGACCTTTCCCTCCTCTATGAGAGTGGGCACTGTGTTTGCAGGCCCTCAGTCCCCCTGCTTTCTCCTCATGCCCCTCATGGCCCCTCCAGCTCCTTCATGAAGGTTGTGGCAGGCCTCCTGCAGCCACCAGCTGTGGCAGCCCCCAGCTGTGGCAGCCCCCCTGCCCAGCCCATGCCCACCACCGCCTTCCCAAGGGGAGCCAGGGAGGTGCGAGGGAAAGCCCTCACCTTCCAATTCCTGCCTGGTGATGGTGAGGTCTCGCTGCACCAGCCACGTTTCAAGAAAGACAAGGTGTAAGTTGAGGAGGAAGGTGTATCAGGAGTTGGGAAAGCACAGCGCTGATGAAAAATTTGATTATGGGGTTTGTTGGGGATTCAGCTAAGCAAGAGGCAGGTGCAGCATGGATGAGAACGGTCTGCATCCCACTTTTAGGAGATGATGGTCATAGACTACAGCAAGGCCAAGCTTGTCTTATATATAAGGGAAACAAAAAGGCTAATGAAGTGCTGGGACAGAGTGTGTGGAAGAGCTGCATCTTCCAGCACTGAAGATGGCTTAAGAACAGGGTAGAGACATGCTTGAGAGCCTGTGTGGACTAGCTGGGCCTTCTTCAGCACCTTGGGACTGGTTCTTTGACTTCTGTCCATTCCAGTCTCATGATGCTTTGAACATGTTTACAAGAACGTCTCTTCATCTTTCGGACTGCCTCTGATACTGCTAAATGCGTAGGTAGAATATTAACATGTGTTCTCTAGATTTCAAGAGAATTTAAGAGAAAGAACATTTTTGACACTTCCAGTTTATAATTGGGAAGGGAGGGGTGGATCATTAAATGGAGAATGGGGCAGACATAACTTCTATTTGAGAAGTTACATAGCTGTCAGAAAATGAATTAAGCTTTGGCATCTGAAGAAACTTTGCTTTTAAACCAATGAAGAGTTTAAACGATAAAATAAATGAATTTCCAGGATTCAGGAGACTTTGCATCTTCTTGTAGGGGCCTTGATGCTCTCAGCAAGAAAGCAAAGTCTTCCACTGTCGATTTGCCTATCGAGTCAGTCAGTCTGAGCCTTCAGGACTTGATTGGCTACTTTCACCCCCCCGATGAGCATTTGGAGCATGAAGACAAACAAAACAGGCTCCGAGCACTGAAGAATCGCCAGAATCTCTTCCAGGAAGAGGTACTTCACTCAGTTTTACTCCTGATTTTCCACCACGCTGTCTGCAAGTATTCTTTCACAGTGTCTGTAGCATTGGTGTCTAATCTGGAGTATGTCTGCAGGGTTGGTTTTTTTTGTCCTGTAAGAGTCAAACTATTTGCTACATTCATAATCTCTTTAGATCTGTTGATTTTCCTATACATTTAAAGAAATATTTTTAAGGCCTTACTTCCTTTTCCTTTTTTAAGAAATTAGATGTTAATATGACCTTGTTCCCTGAATTCTAACCATAATTTACTCCTCTTGTGTGAATTAGTTTATTCTGTTATAGTTTAATCTCTTGATTCAAATGGATGTTTTGGTTTGATAAGCATGCTTTAAATATTTTGTTCAATATTGTCTGTTATTTCTCTAATAGTGACTGTTGTCTGTACTTACTTAGATGCCTAAACACTTTCCAAAATAGAAACTTCCCTAAATTATGTCTGGAATGTTGTTTACTTTTTGTTTTATTTTGAGTATCCTAAATCGTAAATTTTTATTATCACAGTCAAGGAAAACTTTTCTGTAGGGATTGCTTGTTTGACTCCACTTGTCTGACTCCATGTATATATATTCTTGTGTTTTGCACAGTCTGCCTTTCGTATTTTGTTTTCTTAGATTTCTGAAAATCCTAGGTGTTTGCACCTAAACAATATTTTTTTTTGCTCTGACAATCTGAGCCTTTCCATTTTTAGGGTATGATCAACCTTGTTCTTGAATGTATTGATCGCTTGAATGTGTACAGCAGTGCAGCTCACTTTGCAGACATAGCTGGGAAAGAAGCTGGAGAAGCATGGAAATCTATTCTGAATTCTTTGTATGAATTACTAGGTAAGACATATTATGGGTTACTTGGATTTTTTTTCGCTCAAAATAATCCTCAGATGAAAAGAAACATGTACCTGTTTTAGTATAGAAGAATTTTCACGGCGCGGAAATTTAGGAAACAAATTAAACAAGATTTTTACATTTCCAGGTCCTTGCAAGTGCTTAAGAATAAAATACACTGAAAACATTCAAATAATATTACTTTTCTAATAATATTTATTATTGTATATAACATGTTTCTAACTTCAATTAAATGATTGGTTGCTTTTTCCTATCATATTGCTGATGTATCTTATATACTGCCCAAAAACGTGTGATCAAAATATACGTGAATATGTCATTCCTGTGTTAAGGAGCCATGACATTGTGGTTAGTGTTGTAGAAGTCTACAATTTTTCACACATCTGGCTGCAGAACTGCAGCATAAATCTAAGGCAAGATTACCTAGATAAGGTAACCTAGGTAGATTACCTAGATAAGGTAGATTACGTAGATAAGGCAAGATAACCAAGACCCCTTTCTAAGTCAGTAATGGCCGGTGACTCCAGCAGTATACTAGGATACAGTGCACCACGGAAAGGTACGCTCTTTTAGATGCAGTATATCATGAAGGTCTTGTCCACTTGCAGTCATTGAAAATCTCATAATACCTTCCGCAAGAATCCAGGTGTTAGCTGGTGTCCTGGTCAAATTTCTATTTAAGTGGTAGCATTTAATCGCCCGATTTGTTTGCTCACCAATTTGAATTGCATCTGTTATTTATGTTCTACTATGCCTCATTATATAGGGTTATTAATCCACTACTATAACTGCCTGCATATTCATTCCTCCTGAGTTGTTAATTGTCTACAAAGGGAAATTTTACTGCCTAAGAGATCATTTTGTCAGTTCCTTGCTCTTCTGTCATCAGGTTTTCTCCGTGTCATAAGTAAGCCTAAGTAATATTAACGTTGACCTTAAGTGACTGAGGACAGTAATGTGTCCTTGCCATTAAGCAGTCCTTTGCGCAGGCTGCATACTTATGCCCATGCCGCTTTCTCTCTGTAACACACCCCCTCTAATGTGAGGGCCTGCCTGCCTTTAGACTTGCACATGTTTTGGCAAAAGCTTGAGATAGGACAAAGTCCTCTTGCAAGATTGTATCTCACTTTCCAGTAAAACATACAGCATTTTATGTAGCATTTATACTAAATCTCACCCCTGAAAAATTTTGTGTTGAAATTTTTCTATTGAACATACAAGTAATGTTATGTTACACACCAACTCCATTAA
This sequence comes from Phaethon aethereus, assembly GCF_964289735.1. Classification (NCBI taxonomy): domain Eukaryota; kingdom Metazoa; phylum Chordata; class Aves; order Phaethontiformes; family Phaethontidae; genus Phaethon; species Phaethon aethereus. Next base: position 86,202,947 of record NC_138576.1, read on the forward strand.
AAACTCCACAACTGAACTTTGAGTTTGTAGAATTAAGCGAGTCAAGTGGTTAGGAAGTGCCCAGATGAAGGTGGTTGTGTGTATTATTAATTGGCTCCTTTGTGGGTATGCATTGTGAAACATAATCACATACTAGTTTTTCTATAGGGCCCATTCCTTATTTAGTGCTCATTTGTTATTGGTACTTAAAACACTTAGTTTTCTCTCTGCTACTCAGTGTGTGGCATGGCATTGAACCTTATTTATTGTGAGCCTTTTAATTCATGTTTGGAAAACAAAGCTGTTACCTTCAAGTTTTTTTGTGCCATTTATAATTAGTAATCTGAATAAAGTGTTCTGTGGGAAATGTCTGTAATAAGGAAAATAGAAGGTATTATGTCCCATTCACTCAGAGGAACAGATACAGAGAGAAATTTAGGTAAAAGGACTCAACCAATGCTAGTTCATAAATTAAGAGCTGTGGGATCTGACCTTTCTTCAGAATATTCAGCAGTATTTCATGTGTACAGGCGTACTGAAAACTTAGATTCCTCCAAATTCATAATGGCATGCCTCACTTCACATAAACTCTCCTTGCTGTGCAACAGCAAAGTGAGGCAACTGAGGCAGGAGTTCTGTATAAAGTACTGTTACAAAGCTTTTCCGTAGCTGAAGTAGGTTCATCATCTTGTACTCCTGAAGAAGAAAATAATCTTGGGGGGAAGAAAAGGATATCCAGGATATGTTGCAGAGCCCTTGATAAAACCAATGAGGTGCTTCTGTCTGGACCACTACCTTTTCTGTCAGAGGAAATAGAAGTTGGTACAGTAAATACCATTGACACGGCCAGAAGCCCTCTCCCATGATCTCTTGGAGCAAAGAAGGAGCTAGCTGAGAAGTGGCTGCTGTCACCTAACCACAGGCCATTAGGGCAGAAGGTGGTTCCTTTGGCTGGGATTCTGCTTGAGGAGTTGTTGAGATTTACCACCTGTATGTAGTTGAGGATTGTAGCATGATGCGTACGCAATGATTTGGTTGTAAGGGTGACCAAAAGTGGCATTTCCTAACATTAGATTGGTAGATTTTATCAACATTATAAGGTAATTTTAATGTTTTTTGTTTTGATTTCCATGGTTTTTATAGTCTTAAGCTAAACACACCCTCTATACAGAACTGGAGAAAGGTGTAACTTGCAGCATAGTGATGAGTGAGGCAGCACGTGGATCAAAAGCAAGAGTGAAACTTCAGATACATCTGACTGCTCTGATTTCAGCTAAGAGTAATTTGTCACAATGGTACACTGTTGTCCTTTGTATTGTGATTCTAGATGAAGAACTGTTTCAGAGGTAGGTGGGAGTTTTTGCTGGTAGACTTATGGTATTTGATGATTGAGAAATTTTAGGACCTGGCAACATGAGTTATATTGTAGGTGCTTGAGCGGAGAGTGCAGATCCTTTCACTCTTTTTTTTTTTTTTCCCCCTCTTTTTTTCTCCCGTCTTGTTTTTCAAAGTAGTATAGGCCTTTCTTATGTTTGTTTGCATGGTACAGCTCCATTCTTCACTTATTTTTGCCAGTGTCTGTTTTCCTTCAGAACTCTATGGGCTGTTATAGGAAATGAAGGAAATGTTTCTTGCTGTTTTCACTATATTTCAGCAAAACAAAGCAACCTCATATAGCTTTGGCTATCTTCACACTTGCAAGCAACCAGGTTGTTTAGTCTGAATTTTATGAAGGTAGCTCAAACATTGGCAGGCAGAAAGGATAGCAAATTTTATCTGTAACAGTTAAAATTTGGAAAAGATGAATGAAACTAAGCTTTCACATTGAAAAGTGATAATAAAACTTTAGCATGAGCTTATGATCACACCAGTACTACTGTTATGTTTTCCCTCCCTCTGCTTCTCTCTTCTCTCTTTACTCACCCTAATGACTGTATGAATGCTTGAAAATGTGACATTATGTAATGTGGTTTTCGGGGATGTCTGCTTGTCCAACCCTGACATTAAAAGATCATCTAGAAGGAACATTGATAAAAGTTTTACATTTTAATCTATCTTCCAGCTCATATATGCCCACTAAGTAAAGTGAGTCTCCTTTAGTGTTGTTTCCACCCCACCCCCCCAAGGTGATTACTACCATTAGTATACATGAAATAATTTGATTTATTAAGAATCAATTAAAGAAGTTATGGCAGGAATTATAAACATTTAAAAGTATCTAGACTAGATCCAGAGAGTTAATGTCCATGAAATCAAATGCTGAACTTTTAGAGTGTAGATGATGGGGTATATGTAAGTCTATGGTTGGGTTATTCATAGGTGTAGGGGAGTGTTGGAAGTTTTTGTAACAGTCTATTTTGTTTTACCTCTTCTTACATTAAGCACAACTCAGACTGCAGGAATTGGTGGCTTGATTGATGAATCATTTCACTAAGTCTGAAATTCCCAGTTAACAAAGCCAGAAAATTCCTTCTGAAAGAGTCTACTTGTCCTGTACCAAGTATCATTTCCATGGACTTGTAGTGAGAAGAACAGTGCACAAGCTTTTGTTGACTTCCCAGTCTCCGCTCCCCTTCTGTCCCCTTATGTTACTTCCCTAACTGCATTATCTTCTGGCAGCTAATGCTTGAGAAGCTGGACTTTGATCTGGCTATAATGAATTTGTATGATGCTCTATTCTGAGTAATGCTGGAGCTGTACGGTAATTGCATGGATGACAAATTGATATTGCTTGCTCAGTCTTGCTTCAGCAAACAGTACTTTGTTTTTGAGCACATAAATAAAAGTAAACTGTGATGCCGGAATTCATGGCTTTTGTCACTGACATTGTCACATATTTCACTGTGACGAGAATGGAGGCATTTACAACTTTGAGTTGAGACTGGATACTATCGCATATAAATATTATATGAATCATAGAATCATAGAATGGTTTGGGTCACAACGGACATTTAAAGATCATCTAGTCCAACCACCCTCATCGTAAAAAAAATTCTTACTTATATTCAGACTAAATCTACGTCCTTTCCATTTGAAATGATTGCCATATATCTACTAAAGCATCTGTTCTTCCTCTATTACAAATACATACAATCACTCTGAACTTGTATTTGATCCTTTTGTATGAGCAAAGAATGCGCAGGAGTGTATGTAATGATGTGACTTTAATATCTGACTGACCACCTCCTGTTTTTTGTTTTTTATTTCTTTAAAACTGGAGGCTAGTCCTGTTCAGAATAGCGGGCAGTAAAAGCAGCAACTGTTGGATATTATTTTTTTGTTTTCAATGTTAAGTGGCTGTGTGCCTCATAACCACTGAACACTAACCTTGCACAAACTACTGCTGAGCTGCATTTATGAAACCCTCTGTCTTACTACTGTTAATGAAGTTAAATTTATTGATGTCATATTAAGCAATGTTACTTAGAGAACTTACGTTACTTAGAAGAACTGTTACTCCCTTCGTTTTATGTTTGCACCTGAAGCACAGTGAGATTATGTGACTTGTCTATAATAAATTTAAGAAGTCACTTACCGAAACAAGTGTTCCTTAGTTCTAATCTGTGTCTTTTAACAAGATGCCCCTCCTCTTACGATTCCCAAGTATTTTCAAACAATTATGGTCATGATTAATTAACTATGTGAGATTTCAAGGTGTAGATTTTTAAAATCATGTAATACAGCAAAAGGAAGGGGTTTTGTTTGTTTGTTTGTTTTACTTGTTAGGGGTTGGGTTTTGGTTTTGTTTTTTGGCTATGAAGCAATTGGATTGTGATTTCTTTCCTCATGATACAGGACTCGCAGTGCAGTGACTTGTTCGCAACTAACTCCAAGATTGCTTTTCTCCTTTGCAGATACAGTTTCATATCATATTTGTCACAAGTCTGTAACTTTAACCTTTTATAAATGAAGCAGCATAAAACCACAGTTGCAATACAATATAGTGAAGTTCTGCAGCAATAAAACATTTTAGGAAAGCCATTGCCTCTTAACAGGACCAACAGTTTCTGCTGCTGAAAACAACCAGAGAAGTTTCAGGCTGAAATAATTTGTTGGCAGAATTGGAAAACAATCTTAAGAAAAGCGGTTTGCACTGTTCCACGCACCGAACAGAAATGTTAGTGCCTCACTCTTCTCTCGGACTAGAACAGATGCTTCTCTGAGAGCTTGTGTGTACGCACATACATGCAAACGCACGTACGTGTTCCAGGACAGGGCAGTCTTGTGGGTGCCTACAGTGTTCCATGAGATTTCTCATCAGTTATACCTGTATTCAGTCTACTTCAGTCTTCAGCTTAAAGCATGAGGGTGAAACAGTTTCAAGCCAGTTACTTGCTGTCTACAGCCCTGTCAAAAGTATGACAAACAGTTCCTGGACATCTATCTCGTTTTAGTTCCTATTATTCTTGAACAAAGGTATTGTGATATTAGAAATTAATTTATATTTGTCACCTATGTTGTTGGCTTCACATTCGTCTCTTTCAACGTTTCCTCTCATTACAAGAAGACTGTTTTACAGCAATTTGTTTCTACAGCAGCATCTGACTTCTGTATATGTGTCAATACTTGCTACTTGATGTAGTGCATTTTGCAGGGATTACTGAGACGATTGTAAAGCCAAAATAATTCAAATACCTTAAAGGCCAATTTGATACCAAGAGTAATTTTTATGCTTAAATCTAACCATCACACATGACATTTAAATTTAAATTAAGAACATCAATAATTAAAGATTAAGAATCTATCTTACTGGATTCTTCCTAGAAAGACAAGACAGGGATTATTTTAATTGAAATATAATTGTGATTTCTTTTTTTTTTTTTTTTTCCCCTTCTCTTATTCCAATAGCGGCTCTGATTCGAGGGAACCGTAAAAACTGTGCTCAATTTTCTGGATCTCTTGACTGGTTGATCAGCAGGTTAGAAAGACTGGAAGCCTCTTCTGGTATGCTTTTTAACTTCCTTATTTGACCAGTTCTTCATTCTTTAAAATTGGCGACATATTTATTCAACCTAATTATGATGAAGTTCATGAAGTATGAGACTGTAAATTATATTAATAGAGTGAGCTTTATATTTGTAACATATTTACTTTTTGATTTCAGTTGCAGTTCTACCTTAAGATCTGTCAGTCTTCCCTTTTCGGTGGTCAGTTGGTTATAATGCTCTCTTTTAATTCAGGCAAACAAAACATTCAGTGAAAGAGTTGTTGTACAGTTTCAGTTGTATTAAGTTGCTTTCTCCCTAGTTCTTGTACCCTCCCTTCCCTTCTCTTTGGAAGTCTGCATGTGTTTCAGGATTTGCATCAAACTAAATGTAATAATAAGCATATGGAAAGGATATAATTTGTCTTATCTTGAAAGACTGTAGTGGTAATGCAGGGAAGTTAATGTATTCTACTTGAGTATGTGTAATAGATGGGTATTCAGAAAATACCTATACGTTTTCATATAACAGAGTTACCTCCATAATAAATACACACTCCCTTTTTAATTACCTCTCTCAGAAGTCTGAACTTCTCTTTGAAGCTACCAAAAAAAGAGCATGCCTGAAACACATTTATAATTTGAGAATCTGGGAATTCTGTCTCACTTTAGACACAAATTCTTTAAGCTAGCTTATGTATTTTCTTTGCCATTATCTAATATCTTATCTTCATCCTGAACCACTATGTTAACCTTCTAGTGTCTACAAGATGCAGTTAGTCTCTGTGTTGTTCAAAGTGAAAGTAAATGAAGGTATGCTGAGCTGTACTGTACGTCTCACTGAACTGATGATCCTGGCTTCTATTTCCTTAGAAGCAATCAGTTTTCCATAAACCTCCCCTACTCTGCCAACCAAATACATTGCATTTTTACAAAGTTTCCAATGGATTTTTTAAAAAAAAATATTGCAACTAAACCTGCCACGCTTTGGACTACTTAAATATACTTTTTGAGCAGAAAAAGAAATAAGTAGCGTTGAACACTGTGCATTAGATGAATGTAAATAATATCTTAAAAATTTCTCTCAGTGATATATGATTCCTGTTGGTACTGCCAGCTTGCTACTCTCTACTTCTTTACTGTCTTAAATGTAGTTGTTAACATGATTGTAGTCTATAACAGGACCTTAAAGGTGCTTGTCTGTATTACCACATTTGGAATGTGCTTATTTAAAAAAAAAAGTTCTTCAATTCTAATTAGAATAATTATTTTGTGGAGTCTTTTTAACAATCCTGCCCCATTTTCTTTAAAATTATGTGTTTGTACATGCCACTTTTGTTTGATTTGGTAAACAGATGGTAGAAATATTTCATTGCATTAAAGAATCTCTGCTAAGTGTATCTCAAAGTTACTGAAGAGATACTAGGGCTATATTTCTGCAATTAATAGTGTTGATTTCATGGCTGATACTTGAGTCTCTTGCCTGATTTTACTGATATAAATATAAACGTTTTTTTCTTACATGAAGATATAGTTACTGGTTTTTTTTTCAACATGAAAATGTGCCAAAATGATGTCATCTAGGCATCTAAACAGTAGAAGTAATCAAAGGACCCAGAAGCTAAGAAATGAGATACAAATACAGTGATTTGTTCTGGACTCTTTTTTGACCCTTTTCAAGCATGGTTTTCATGATGATGATTACATAAAGATCAGAAAGCAAAATAATACTGTTGGTAAGAAATGTCACTGCACCCTGTTCCTTCACGAACAAAACCCCATGAATAATGTAAGGCCAGTGTTCTAAATTTTATTCTTACGTATTGGAGTTCTTACCTATACCTTCTTGGAGTTCTACAGGTTACCACAGTAGCCAAAAACATGGATATGACATGGTGAGATCTTTTAATGTCTGATTTGCCAACTAAATGATTCATAGGCCATGAGAATAAAGAAATTATGAAATAGCTGAAATAAGAAAAATGTTATTTCTCACGTGCACTAGACAGAAAAGTTAAACAAGAAGTAGGAGCTCAAAGTCTTAATTAAGTTCTTATACCTGATAAGGATTTTACCTTGCAAATTATGCCTCCCTGTAACTAAAAGTAAAGAGGGAAATGTAGAAATATAAATAATACAAATGGGAGAAGTTATACATGTAATGCTTAGTAATGTTAACATATGGAATAAAAAACATAGCAAAAGCAATTTTGGTTTGAGACATTTTAACTTTTTATATAGGTCATTAATATAATCTAGAAGCATATTTTTTTGTCATTATAAAAATGTTAAGTTGAAATACTAGGAGAAACCACTAAATTATCATAAGAAATGTATTTGGAATTTTTCTTCTACTACAGAAATTGAGAAAATTCTATGATTTAAGTCAATAATGGGTAAAATAATAGTCCTGTGGGGAGAAGAATAGTTTGCAACCAAGAAGCTAAAGACAATTTTGTAATTCTTGTGTTGCCACAGGCAATTTCAATTTCAAAAGTTTGTTTCTTTTTTTTAATGAATGTTAATGTTAATATATTTCAAATTTATACTTTTTCTTTGTAATTTGACTATAAGTACATTGCAGTATAAATATTTGTGATGCTCAAAATTGTAGTTCAACAAATCTAATAGAAAATCTTGTATTAAATGTAGTAATAGTTTTACTGTAATGCCAGATAGAGATTTGTTTCTTTTTTTACTAGCTACTGTAACTGACATTTGTTGTCTGACATTATTTGATCTTCTGTTTCTGGTTCATGTTTATATTTTCACAGTAAGTGTAGGTATTGGTGTGGATTTCAAGAGCTATTTATTAATAGCACATGGAAGGTATTTTGAATCCACTGCAGGAAGAGCAACAGATTTGAACAGTATTCAGTGGGTAGTGATTGCTGTGTTTTACATTTTTATTGTCTGTTTTTTCATCTCTCTGTAGTTCATGTGTGCTTTGCTTTGTCATTACTGTTAATACTTATGATTTCCCCTCCCTCCCCTCTTCTGTTCTCTGCTGTCACCCAGCTGGAGCCATTTCGGAGTTGCAGACGAAGAAATGTTTTCCAGTTGCAGTTGTGACTGTTTTGCATTATGTATACTTGTTACTGTTTTGTTGGAAGATGACCTCTTGAGAGTCTTTCAAGCCTTATTTTCTGTAATTATGCTACACTAAGTTCAAAATGCAGGAAGGTTTGTAGTCAGACCAGTGGGCAGGGTAGTTACAACAGCAGTGAGAACAATGTGATACACCTTTCTGGTTACATATTTGCAGTTTATTCCTGTCACTTGTTATTTTAGTGTTGTATGTTGTTTCATGAACTGGAAGGAACATAAAAATATTCCTTTCAATAGTAATTTTTTGTTGTTTACAGACATGTCCTCAAGAATTAAAATTTCTTTTCCCATCCTGTTCTTCTTACTCCTGATGCATACTTCTGCCTCAGATAGATGTGTCCTTGGATTCGCTGGCATTTTTAAGGGAGGATTGCCAGGAAGGGAAGATGTTGCTCCATTGTAAAAGTTCTTTAGCTTATATTAGACTGGTAGACTTTTTTTCTTCCTTTGTCAACTCTTGGAGCAAGCACAGAGTTCAGAAGTCAGTTACTCTTCTCTTGGGCTGAAGGCTGGTATAGAGACTTGGAGGCATTTCACGTTTTTGCTGCAGAACTATGGCTTTAGGGTGGGGGACCTGTTCTACTACACTGTCTTCCTGCTCCTGGCATGCACCTAATCTGTTTCAGTGGTGGTATGTTTATGCTGTAAATCCTTGAGCTGCTCAAGATATAAGGCAGCAGGAGCGTATGGGGTTAAATCTGTGTCTCTACTGTAGTTCTCAGCAGGTGTTACAGGCAGCTGACTGCTCATAGCACAGGTGCCTAGTTAGAGATGTTATCCTGCTGCTTATCCTGCCAGTGTAGCTAGTCTATTTGGTTAGGATCTCTACAGCTAATACATGTCATAACTGAACATTCATGTTGGTTTACGTTATTGCTAGGGAAACCGGCTCTGCAGATGCCGTGATCTTCTTGCTTTCATGAACATTTGAGTAAGAGAGAATTTAAACTGAAACAAGTGTTTAAAAACTGGCAAAGTCACAGGCTAGGTCTTTCCTCCACTATAGTCCACCTTTGGTGTGAGAACGCTCATCCAAGGAGAATGTTCTCACAGTTACGCAGTTGCGTGGGATTTGGCTGCAATCTTCCTGATTTCAGTGTATTTTCCCGGTTGCTCATGGTGAAATTATTTCCTAAGAGAACTAATTTTACATCTGAAACTCTCAGGGCTAGGATTTTCAGAAATAAGTCAAAGCTTTGCACTCAACTTTGGAGGTTCAATATGAAATTTTTTACAACAGCTCTAAAAATGCTGTGTTACGTGGTTTCTGATATGTATATATTTTGAAAAATTAATCTCAAAGTAGAAATAAGTTTTGAAAATTAAAACCGAAATGTTTGTCTTTGTTCTAGTAAGAGATGAGCTGAATTCTGTAAACTGCAAAGTAATCTGACATTGTAGTCGTACTGCATAATGAACCTCATGCTGCAAAAATTCTGAAGATTCTAATATTTGCAATGCTTGTTTGTCCTGAGTTTTCTTCAGGAACTAGGCTGCTTGAACTCTTTCCCCATATGTTCTGGTAACATAACTTCCATGTTGCCTCCAAAAGTGATTTTATAGTGATGACTTTTTCTGGTTTTGAGGGAGTCAGTTATACAAGATGCTAATTATGCTGTGCTTTAGTTCTCTCGAGAGGCACACTAGGTTTAGCTTTTAGTATGTAAATGTGCTTTTGTGATTTTTATGTGGGATGCTTGCTTGCCAGATTTTAAGCTTTATATGGGTTGAGTGGCGTGAGGATATTCACTGTTTTATTTTACAATGGTAGATCTACAACAGGGAGAAATACTGGATCATATCACACCTTTTAAATAAGAATACCTGGCTGCATGTATTTAGCTAAAATAATTAATTCATTTTCTAAGGTAGAGTGTTTGTGAGGAAGAAACACCACACTTTCTCAATCACACCAAAATTAAGTTCACCTTCAACATTGAAGTTCCTAGCTACATCTCCTGCAAGTGTTTTCTGGAATGTGTTGCGTTAAAGATTTGATGCCATAAACTATGATCAATAATTGAACTAAAAATGTTCTGAAAACAGAATAAAGGCATTAAGTATATAAACAGCAATTGTAAGTGGATTGTACAACTTAGATCAGAAATGGATTCAGTTCCTGATCTTCACTGAAGCAAATGAAAGAAAATGAAGATTTGTCCAAGTATAAATGTGTGTGAGTAGACCATGTTAGAAGTGAGATATTGCAGGAGCTGAGTGAGTAATTGAATGCAAATGCTTCACTGTCTCTTCAATGCATAAATTAAGATTAGTCTTTTGCTCTGAAATATATTCCAGATGGGATTAACTAGTCCGCCTAAAATTTTAAAGGCATTAAAACATAGGTAATAAAAAATGAAATAGGGCAAGTTAGTGATCTGATATCCTCCAAGTGAAGATTTTTGGAACCAGATAATATTAGCTTTTGAGTATTTTTTTTTTAAGGGCATGCATTTTATTCTAGTGTTCTGCAGTATGACATCAGAGGACTCAACATGTCCTGAACATATATGCATCTGTTAGCCATTAAGAAAGAACTTTCCCTCGTCTTTGTCAGAAACTCTGCATATCATACTGTTTGTGATATTTGTATTAAATTTGAACACTTCCTGCTTTGCTGCCTTGAGCAACTCCAATGAAATTGGAACAGGTCCAGTTGTCTTTAACGTAGACAATCTGAAAGTGGATCAGTCCAAACAGACATTGTGCCTTCATATGAGACTTCTTCTGAAATAGAGGGAGTTTGCCCTTAGAACAAAATGCGTTTGATAATTAGTGTTCAGATGCTGCAGCAGTTGAAGAAGTTGCTGTGGCAGCTGGGTCTAATTGATAATCTTCATTCATTATTGAATGTTTACATCTTCAAAGTATTTTTACTTCCATTTTTGAAAAGATTAAGACTAGAAAATGAACCGTGTATACTATTCAAGACAAAATTAAGATTATGAATCTACCTACAGAAATCTGAAAATTCCAAGGTTATAGTTACCACACTTACATTATATGGTATCATTTCATATTGGTTTACTCTTTATATTGTTGACAGCAGATCTTCCTTCACATCCCTGGATAAAAACATTAAATAGTATTGGGATAAAAGGTAATGGTGCTGTAGGTTGTCTGAGATTTAAAATGAGAGATCTGAATTAAGTCAGATCTCAGTGACTGCAGCCATGACTGAAGTCACTGGGAATTCCAATCCTCCTCTTTAATTTAGATTTTCTTGGGAAATAAAAAATAAAACTACCTTTCTGATTTTTACTACATTCACTTATTTTCAGAAATCTAGAAGTACAACATCAATCCTGTTTTGGTTTTATGATGTACGATGATTTTTGAAACTCTTTGGTGTTGCTGAGCAATGTATTAGGAAGTATTATGTGCAGCAGTTACGATTTTATATGCACTTTGAATAAATATATTTTCTTTTTTTTCCCCAGGAATTCTAGAGGTATTGCATTGTGTGTTGGTGGAAAGCCCAGAAGCTCTAAACATTATTAAGGAAGGACATATTAAATCAATCATCTGTCTTTTGGACAAACATGGAAGAAACCATAAGGTAGGCGAAGAGGAGACATGTATATTTAGGTGAACATTTGTGAACAAATCAAGCATGTTGTTCTGTGTAGAAGTTAGATTTCAAATACTTTAATATTGTATTTGTAATTAGGAATGAAACTTTTCCCAAACGGCATATGAGCAGTTTGAAGAAGCAAAGAGGGATATTGTCTTCTTTTTGATGAAAACATTGATACACACTAAATCTCAAGGGAAGCAGGGAGAATATGTCTTAATATTGTTAGGAGAATTTCAGAACTGTTGTAAAATAAAACTACCATTTTGGATGAATTACGTACCCTTACATGTCTTCCAGTAACAAGGTGTATAGCATTGTATCACCTGAAGTAACTCACAGTGATTATGAACTCTCTAGCATGAAAAAATATTTAAGATGAAAAAAATCTATTATTTTTCAGGTTTTGGATGTCTTGTGTTCTCTTTGTGTTTGTCATGGAGTAGCTGTGCGGTCTAATCAACATCTAATCTGTGATAATCTCCTGCCAGGAAGAGATCTGCTCTTACAGACACGTCTTGTCAACCATGTGAGCAGGTAAAAAAAAAAATCACCCCCCCCAAAACAAACCCAAAGAAAAAATCTATGTCTATGAACAAAGCAGAATAAAACTTGTTGGTAAAAGAAATAGTCACTACAGAAAATGTTTTACTTCCAAAAGTTTTGTTAAGATATTTTATGCTTACTAGGATTTTAAATACTGTTTGCAATATTAATTAGAATCAAAACTTAGGTCAGAGAGAGCTGCTGCAAGCTAAAGCTGCTCTAAATTGCTTTAAGGCTGTGAAAATGTAGAATCTTTTCTGAAGATTCCTGTCTACATCTAGCTGTGCTTTCAAAGTATTGTCAGTTACTGTGAGGGAGTGTCCTCACCCTTCCTTCCACTGGCAGAGTGGTAGAAGCCACCTTCCAGCAGACATTAATAACAAGATGAAGGAGTAACTCCTTAAACTATCAAAGTAATAGTTACAAGGTAAATGTTTATCCAGAGTTTAGATTTATGCTAGAAGAGGCAGAAGAATCTGGCTTTAAGTGAAGATTCGTGGGATCTTCCTCTGTCTCAAACTTACGTCTGTTTTAAAAAGTCTCAATCATTGAGTGAGAATGGAAGTTGAAACATAGAAATAATACTTACAATTCAGAGTTCATAGGATTTATTCGATGCTGAAAAGCATAAAAATTCCACAACTGTATAAGGAGGCCTTTTCAAGTAAAAAAAATTTCTTTTCTAAAAAATTCTTTTCTAAAGTCTGAAGACTTTATAAAAAGAAAGAAAAAATATATAAAGAGTATAAAGTATAAAGAAATAAAAATTTCTTTTCTAAAGTCTAAAGGTGAAATGAACTTGACAGTTTAATAGCTAATATATTTATCATATTTTTCATAACCACATGTGGTGACTTCCCCCAACACAGCAGATAACACACCAATGTATCTAAGACATGGAAAGAAGGTATAATGTGAATCGTTTCATGTCAGCAATAAATTTGAACAACTGAGGAGCTAAAATCACTAATGAAAACTTCTGTTAAGAATGCATGAGAAGAAATTTTAAATGTATGGGTACTGATTGAGCTTCTGAGCTGACTTTGGATCTTGTACGGGGAAGGTAGAGCTGTCTTTCCCAAAACTGGCTGTAGAAAAAGTAAACGTAGTTAATACATATTTTTGCTTTGCTAATGCAGAAAATTCATATTCTTGCAGTTACAAGGAAAAAAACATTATTTTTTCAAAAGTCAGAAAGACCAATGAAACATTGAAAACATGTAGTGATAGAATGAGACTTGAATACTTCTCAGCAAAAATGATTGGCGAAGGAACTTTCTAAGATATTGCTGTTTAACATACTTTTCCAGGGGACTGGGAAATTGTATTCACAAACTCCTACTTAAAAAGGGTAATTTGAATGATTAGGTTGATTAAATTGTGGAGTCTGGATAAAGGCATAATAATGCTGATACTGTGTTCCGGCCGAAAAGAGTCAACTGGTGATCTTACCAGTAACTTACAAATGATTTGATTTTTCTGGAAGATAGCTTTTGTCAAACAGGTTTTGTTTATATTTTTAAGGAGGTTAAATGTTTGACTTGTAATGAAGTTGAGAGTATCTGTGCTTAAACTTTTGGCAAAAGACACCCCATATACTTGTAGGAGGTCGGCATGTTAGTCTTATGTGATAAACGAAGTAATTTTATAAGGAACTGAAAAGTCTGCTTTTACACTGACTTGTATTTGTCAGCCCGTATCAACTGTTATTCTTCCCCTTGCATTCGCTACACCAGAAAGCAAACTGTGTGCTGGGACTGGCTTAGAGCTACATTTGTGTTGATTAGGCAGGTTGTATGTAGAAAGAAAATATTTATAGAACTTATAACCCAATCCAGTGGAGGGATGTGAAAACTAGGTACATTCAGCCTAGAATTCTGAAAGATACCTAGCAATATGGGTAACCAATCATTGAGGAAATATACCTAACATGTTGATTTTGGATACTTAGTAAGGTATGGCTTTAATTCAAGATTGGATGGCTTTCTTAATACAAAGCTGACACAGTAATGATTGTCTGGAGACAGATTTTTTTTTTAGGGAATATTCTAGATTCAGTATTATCCCAAAAATCAGATTAGAAAATAATTTTCTTTCCTTGTTTGCCCCCTCATGACCTTTAGATGTAGGATGAGGCTCCAAGCAACCTGATCTAGTTGAAGATGTCCCTACTCATTGCAGGGGGGTTGGACTAGATGACCTTTAAAGGTCCCTTCCAACCCAAACTGTTCTATGATCCTATGAGCTTATAACTCTACATATTGCTGTTTAACTCGATACTGAATAAGCACAGTAGTGGTTCTGCCTTTCAAGTATGCTTGTGAAGTACTTTAAAATCATGAGCAGTAGGAAAATCAAATTGATATTAAGGATTGGTACAACCACTGCAAATTACTGAGTTGTACAAAACTGAGAATAAGGAAGGAAGAGGTACAAGAGAGTTTTGAAATAGATTGACAATCTACTTCTGTACCTTTGTAAATGTTATTCTCTTGAATGGATAATCAGTGTTATAGAATGCAGTTTGCTATGTAAAATTAAACCTGGAGTGTGTACTTGCTACACTTCTATTGGTAACCGGTGAATAGCTGTGATTTTTTGTTTGTAGGATTTAACATCTATTAAATGTTCAAACACATATGGTATTATTATTGGTATCTGAGTGAAGATACTGTTTCAGTTACTGAAACAAACACTTTTTTACTTTAACTGTATAGAGCATTTTTCACAAGAATAAATAAATAAATATTTTACTTCTATTGTTTTAATCATAAAAAACAAGCATGAAATTTTTCTTTAATAAAAAGTCTGCAGGCTTTCATCATGTTCTTGAGATAAGTTGTTAATAGCCACTTTTATTCTTTTTGTTTAAGCATGCGACCCAACATCTTCTTGGGGATTAGTGAAGGCTCTGCCCAATACAGAAAATGGTACTATGAACTTATGGTTGACCATCTAGAGCCTTTTGTGACTGCAGAATCAACTCATCTACGAGTGGGCTGGGCTTCAACAGAGGGCTACTCACCATATCCAGGGGGAGGAGCAGAATGGGGAGGAAATGGTGTTGGTGATGACTTGTATTCCTATGGCTTCGATGGTCTTCATCTGTGGTCAGGTATTCTCCTTTTTATTTTTATTTTTTTTAAACTAGAGCGTTGTTTGCAATTCCAGTGTATTTGTTTTCAACAGCAAAGTGAATCAGATGTTTCAGTTGACACTTGGAATATACAGAAACAGACCCTTTATCAGAATATGTTTTAAGTTGACATTGCATGTTGAAAAAATTGTTTTATACAAAGTAATGCAGATAGAATAATAACTTACATTTCGGCCTGGGAATTATTTTTTGTTTCTTTTTTCCATCATAACTATGAAGATTTTATTTAAAACTTCAAAGGTGCAAAAAATGAAGTCTGGCAAACAGTCATCTGGATTTGTAATTCCTGTGTGATTAGTGTAAGAACAGCCTGAGAGATTTAATTCACAGGAATGTCTCTTGTTTTTTTTTAAACAGATTTTTAATATGCTTAAAAATACTTTTAAGTAATGTTTTTTAAGTTTAGAAATACTTTTAGAGGTGAAGAAGATTTTTAAGTATGCTCTTTGCCATACATTTTAAAACTAAATATTTTTCTGTAGTGATGTTTTATTTACATACATTGAGACTATTTATTGCAAAACTTGCAGAATCATATTCCTAGCTTGCATATGGTGTGTTTGGTCAGGTATTCATCTTTAAAAAGTTAGTGGCCCAGCTTGCATCTATTAGTTAATAGTAATTTCTGTATGCAAATTGTAGTGTTAAAGGAAGCTGAACTGAATATCTAAAGTACTATATAATATTCTGCAAATACCTCATTCTCTCTTCAAACGGGCTTAGCTCAGCAAAATCAGAATAATAAAAAAGCAAGATTGTTCTCTTTTTCTTTATCTTTTTCAAATAATTTAACTGTTGTGAAAAGATTCCCAGATAACATTTGGAATGGGTAGTTCTACACATGGACAGTCCTAAACTTCTTGAAAAAAGCTTCTACTGGGGTTTCACCTTGTTGAGGAAAAATTTTTTCCTTTGAGATATTATTGAGCAATGGTGAACTGTAGAACTTACTGGAAACTGGGTTAGGCTCATTAGATTGGCAAGTCTTGCCACTATGAAGATTTGAGCAAGTTTTCTAAAGCTGCTTAGCAGATGAGAGAGATGTTTTAGTGAGTCAGCTGTATGTATCACTCAAGGTCTTTGAAGTTTCGAGGCATTGTGGCTTGGTAGTTGGAAAAGAATACAGTTTTAAATTTCCAAAGACTTTGCCAATCAAAATAGCAATAGATTGTATTATTAAGTAATAACGTATCGACTGCAGTGGTATCTTAGGAAAGTAGCTGCCACTTTGCCTCTCTTGTATAGTGAGAATTACTTTGGAACAATGATGCATAATTAATGGTGTCAGTAAAGCTGTGTCATAACAGAATTTGTCAGATAAAGTGTTATTACAGAAGAACCAGAAAATAATGAGCCATCCAAAATAACTTTCGTAGTTAGGGGCCCTTTCAGGGAGGAAACAAAAGAAAATCAAAATGATTTTTCTACCCACCAGAAACTTCTTAATCAGAAGTGTCACAAAAGAATAAAACAACAGTTGTTTGTGGTTCTCAAGTCAATAATCCAGCTGAGTCAAAAAAGTCAGACCACCTTTGTATTTGCAATTTTTGTATATTAATCTCTGTTGTGCATGTGGCTGATAGATTTGAAAACATTTCTGTCTTCACTGACATTCTCATGTAACACAAACCTCTCAACTTGGAAGGACTTTAAGTAGTTGTATGTTGAAAATCATGGCCTTTCTTTTTCTTTGATTATGAGACTGAGTAGTATCATCTTTTACAAGTTTGCAAGGGTACCATGATGTGGCCCTTAATAACAGGAAGTACCTTACTTTTCCTAAATAATTTAAAGCACGATACTTGTCCTTATCTTGAATAATGAAGCATTCTTTAGTAAAGTCTGCTAGGTTTCATATTAGATACTAATGATTGTTTTTCAATTTTCACCTCTACTACTATGAGGAGTAAAACTTAGTTTTCTTGGTTTTGACTGTTTATATGGGTATCAGTAATTACTTTCACTTACATTAAATGTGATATCATTATATTATTTATGATTAAAATAGCTTTGTAGGTATGATTGTGTGCTTCTATTCACTATATTGCAAGCTTAAAATCAAATCTTGGGTGTTACAGGTTAGATATTTGTGTGTTAATGTGTTTGTGCTCTATTGCTATATTTTCTTTCTCTTTTTTTAGGCTGCTGTGAAAACCTGTATAATTTTCAGAAGTTTTGCTAAATGTGCCTCCTTTACTTCCATAGGTTGTGTAGCACGAACAGTAAATTCTCCCAACCAACATCTGTTAAGAACTGACGATGTTATTAGCTGCTGTTTGGACCTGAGTGCCCCCAGCATCTCTTTCCGGATAAATGGTCAGCCAGTTCAAGGAATGTTTGAGAATTTCAACATAGATGGCCTCTTCTTCCCAGTTGTCAGCTTCTCTGCAGGAATAAAGTTAGCATCCTGTGTAGTGGTGTTTTTGGTGTTTTGTTTCCACCCCCCCCCCCCCCCCCCCCCAGTCTGGGTTGTTTTTTCAGTATATCTGCATATGCTGAATATTTCCCTGGCTGCCTTTGCTCTCATTTCCCTTTCTGACATCTGCTTCTTTGGCACAGTTCCAGTTCTTGGATAGTGAGAGCTACAAAGGAGTCCTGAAGAGATAGTGCATCTGTTGTTTTTCAGCACACCAGTGTATTCAGGTGGTTTGCAGATAGAACTTAGAAACAGATTCTTTATAATTTCTTAGCTGACACACTGCTACATATTCACTCCAGGACAGCATTTTACCTATATGGGAAGAAAAACATCAGTCTTTGATATTAAAAATATATTTGTCCTAACTCACTTGTTACGAGGTTGTGGCTATTATTTAAAGATGCATTTCTTGCACTTACCATAAGAAATGGTGGTGGTACGCTTTCTTTACGGCAGGACGAGTTAATACGAATTCAGTCAGTCTGCATTCTGGTTTTGCTGTACTGGTTTTCTATGAGATTTGACGTTGCACTTGAGGTGCCAGGCTTCTGCTTCCATTTATTGAATAGTTTGAGACTATAATATTAAAAAAAACATGTGTGATGTTCCAGTGGGGACACCAACTTTAGCAGGGCCGGCAAAGGTAAAGACTGAAAGCTGATTTCTATTGGAGACAGAGCAATGCTCTGTGAGGGATCATTCAAAGACTGTGGTGAATACTACAGAAGCTAAGAGCTATCGCACAGTTGGCATACCAGCCTCTCATTCCAGGTGCAAAATGCACTTCCGTAGACTTTGCCTTCGATAATACAGGAGATGCAATGTGGTAAAACTATGGACATGCATGCTATGAAATGCAAAACTTTAAGCCTGCATGCTTGATCTTTGTCATGAGAGAAATATTTGACAGATACTATTCATGTGCTGAGTGTGTTTTTTGGAGAGTGTTCAAGTATAGCATTGAAAAAAATCTTGTAAGATACTCAGAAAAGAGACAAAACGATTCTGTTGTAAGGCTGGTTTTTTGTATGTGTGTTGATTCCTTCTGGATGGCAATGTTCTGGGAAGATTTTTCAGTATTATGTCATTGCTAGTTCATGATCACCTCATTCATTGAATTTTTCAGTAACAAAAAGCCATGACGAAGTCACCATTTTGTAATGAATAAAAGAATGCTTTCCCCTAGGTTTCTACTAACATGACAGTTATAAGTTTTAGGAAAGAAGATAAAGGAGTTTTTTGTATTGTGTCCTAAGGATTTAGTGTTCTGTGAGAGACAAGAAAGAACTGTATTCCATGGAGTTTTCAGGCTCATTTCTCAAATGAGAGAGAATGGAGAACTCCTCAATGGAGAGAGTTCAGAGGTGGTTGATTGATTACTCTGGGTTATAATTTCTGCCTTCTGAGTCTCAAAAGGCTGCAGCTTACTTCATAGGTGTGCTAAGTATAATGATTATTTTCAGTCTCTGTGTATTCTCTTTTAGTCTCATGATTTAGAATACTTTTCTGGAAGTGGAATTAAATAAAAGAAAGAATTGTTTACTTTTCCCCATGTTTTTTGCACCGCCTACTTCATAAACTCTGGCACCGGTTAGAGAAAGTTGAACTGTAAACAATGCAAAGAAGCTGCAACACTGAATTTATTTATTTTTTCTTTTTTTTTTAAAAAAGCATTTGATAGTTATTAGGCTTACAAAAGGATTGTTTGATACCAGAGGTGTCTCAGTTATCTAAAGTAACTCTGATGTTTACAGGGTACGTTTCTTGCTTGGAGGTCGCCATGGAGAGTTCAAGTTCCTTCCTCCACCTGGATATGCCCCTTGCTTTGAAGCTGTCCTACCAAAAGAGAAGCTGAAAGTGGAGCATAGCCGAGAATACAAGCAGGATCGTAGCTATACACGAGACCTACTGGGTCCCACTATCTCTCTGTCACAAGCAGCTTTCACTCCAGTTCCTGTAGATACTAGCCAGGTATGGAAAATGGAAGACTGCATTTTCATTTTTAAGCACACGTATTGTTACTTCACAGTTGATTGAATTTGTAGCTTGTCTCAACCTTGTTTTTTCTTGGGATTTCGTTGGTACGTTCCATTGCGAGAAGCTGATAAATGGTGCGTAAAGTCCTTATAGTGATCACTAAGAATTTAATATATTTCAGTTCACAAACACTGCAATAAATAATGTTTTACCCTTAATATTACAGTAGGCAAAAAAGAATATTTGAGCTTCTTGTTCTGTTAATAAACATTTTTGTTACTTTTTAATTACAATCACTGAAGACTTTGCATTATGGTAAGACTTTTAGACGAGCTTCAGCTCTAATTCTTTACTGGTCTTGCAGGTTACTGAGAGTGGCATTTGACTCACTGTGGGCAGTACATGGCATACACTGATGTTATAGGTTTCTTTTATTTTTTACGTAGTTGGTATAGTTTCTGATACCAAAGAGCTCCATCTCTGATCACAGATAACAAGAGCCCATTTTACACTGGGTCAGAGTTTGAGATGATACAAATTTTTGTACACTATGTGCTCAGATTTTACCATCTTTAAGAACTCTTTCCTGAAAAAGACACATAAAAAAAGAACAAACCTTGTAGTTTGTTACCATTAAGTGCTAAATATAGCATTTTGTAGGTGTAATGCAATTATTGTTCTGTTCTGTAACACCAACAGTTAGGGTAACATTATCATGATTCACAGCACTGAATATTTGAGATGTCTGGTTTTTGAGGTAAAGCAGACTTGATTTCAAATTTTGGAGGTAGAATGATGTGCTGTCCTGATTTCATTTGTCACCTGTCATCATCATCTAATTTTATTTCTTTAAAAAATGGATTTCAGATCTCAAATGTTTATATTTGTCTGAAGTGTTTTTCACAACATTACCTTGATTGTTGAGATTTTTAGAATTTTTTAAGTTGAGAAGTAGTATTGGCTTGAGAGTAGTTTCTAGCCACCTGCCGAGAATGTATCCTGTGCCATTTGGAGGTGTTGGATTTAAAACTGTTTTCCCTTGCTGGTCAAGCTCTGGCACTTGTAAGTGCATAGGTTAATGTATTTCTGTTTATCTAAGAATTCTAGTTTGCTTTAGTCAATAAGAACTGAATGATAATTTAGGTTTAGTTGAGAGATCTGGTTTGTACAGAGTTTTTTATGAAGGTTTGGGTGGTGCTGTCAAGCAATTTGTTTGTAATAGTCTCTTTCTTCTCTCTTTAGATCGTTTTGCCTCCCCACCTGGAAAGGATTAGAGAAAAATTAGCAGAGAACATCCATGAACTTTGGGTTATGAATAAGATTGAGCTTGGCTGGCAGTATGGACCAGTATGTACCTTCCAACTTAATTTTCTGTTAATTATGTAGTAGTTTTAAGCACACTGGTTTCAGTGTGCTAATGGGACTGCATTTTTTTCCATCCTTCCAGAATTAGTAAGGTTTTAGGCAATTTCCACCAGAAGCAGGTGGAAACCTATTGTGTATTTCTGAACCAAAATTCTGGTATTAAAGCTGTTTGATGCTGAAATTTTCGTCCAGTCTAACTGCCAGCACAGAAGATGCATAGTGGGTTTTTCATCTTCTGTTTTTTCTTGGGGCAAGGAGTTAATTTGCCTGGTGGAGTAAGCCAATAAAAGCAGTTATTCTTGGTTCTCTTCACACGTACTGACTGACATAACTCTTTCAGAAGTCCCAAACTTATTTTTCATGAAAAATCATAGAGTCATGGTGTAGTTTGTGTTGGAAGGGATTTTTGAAGGTCATCTAGTCCAAAACCCCTGCAATGAGCAGGGACATTTTCAGCTAGATCAGGTTGCTCAGAAACATCCAGCCTGAGCTTGGATATTTCCAGGGTTGATGTATCTACCACCTCTCTGGGCAACCTGTGCCAGTGTTTCACCACCCTCATAGTGAAAAATTTCTTCCTTATATCTAGTCTTCTAGGTTAAAACCACTACCCCAAAAATGAGTATTGCTTATAGCAAATTCCTTTAAATCTGCGTTTCTCCTTCCTTTTCTCCAATTCTTCGGCCTCATGTCTGTATTAGCTATTTTCATATATTTTTCCTACTTTTCGTGGAGTATAATAGAAAAAACATACGTGGCTTCTGGCTTTGATATAAAATGCGGTCTAGTTGGTTGATTATATATTTTTTTCAAATCAATCATAAAAAAAGGTATACAAGCTAGTTATTTGCATCCCAAATGGTGGTGTTTGTGAAGAACTATTGCTGTGAAGAGTATATAGAAACATACAATAGATACTAGATGTAAAATGTTAAAACATGTATGCACGTATAGAAACATGTCTGTATTCTATTTTTGTTACTAAAGAGATTTTGGTCTTCTGAGGAGTTCAGACTACAGATTGACTGGGCATAGGTATTATATTTAGTGTAGCATACAGCAGTACTAAAAAAAGATTCGAGTAACAGAGAAGATCTCTAGATTTTTTTGTTGTTGTTGTTGCTTTCCCCACCAAATCAAACACAAAACTGCGGTTAAATTAATGTGTCAAAACATTTTAATTGTGTTATAATCATACCAGCTGTGAAGCAATCGCAGGAACTTTCAGTGTACCGTTACTTACCATTGAGAATCTAATTGTACAGTTGAACACTGTTTTAATTTAAACAATACGTAGTAAGTATCAAGTTAAGCAGTGATAAATATTATAGTTATATTCAGAATGAAACCAGGTGCTACATCTTTTAAGTTTTTCATCTTTCTGTAGCTTTAGTCTTCTGTGGTTGAATGTGCTCGCTTTGGGAATGTGGCAAAGTGTATGCTGATTATCTTCATTGATTGACTCCGTTATCCGTATTGGTTTCTCACAGATGATTTCACCAGTTTAAGCCACTGTTGTCAATTCTCGTTATCTGAATTGATGCACTGCAGTTACTGAGTATTGAGGGAAGGCATGAAACACAAATGAGCTGGCTTAGACGCACACGTATGAGTCCTCTAATCTTAATTGGATTTGGTCTTTTTAACTCAGAGCAAGATGCATTAAATATAGTAGCTAGTGGTGTTTTTTCATCAAGTCAAAAAGTTTAGAGGCTAAAGGACAGAGAATCTGTAGATTTAAACGTCTCTCTGGATTATTAAAAAATCTTCTGTAGATTGCATTTTGTATTCCCTCCTACATACCTGTTTCATCAGATCTGTGAGTAGTATCACCTAAGTGATACCAGTATTGCCTGTGATATTACTACAGCATTTTATACATGTAACAAAGTAGAATAACAAGCTAATGTAGCAAAATTAAGGACTTTTGTTAACAGGCTTCATTATAAGTCCGAGTATGTGTGGTATTTAGGTGTCCAACTTGAAATCATCAGATGCATCTGCATATCTTTGTTTGCATTAAACTTTACTGTACATTTAAAACCAGCCACAAAAGAGAAGAATTGATAGGTGTCGTGAGTTCTGCCGCTTCTATAATGTATTTTCAAAGTAGTAGATTTTTATATTGTGCTCAGAAAAAAACAAAAGGGGGCAGGAAGGCAACCTATAAAATATGTTCAATATATAATAGAAGTATTATACCTAGTAGCTCTAGAGTGAAAAGAGTGTCAATAGGGGAAATTCAACTAATGTTGGGATTCTGAGGAAAACACCAGATGCTCAAGATTTAAATTAGCTATACATACATCTAAAGTATTGCTTCTTATTGAAGACTATACTGAATCTTTATCAATGGAGATTACTATAGGTCTTAGAAAGAAATCTGCAAATAAACATTTTTGGTGTCTCTGCTAAAAGAAGTTTCTCATTTTAGCTGATAATGATTTCAGTAAAGGAGCTTGGCAGTTGAATTGCTTGTATTGCCTGTCCAAAGAAAATTAATCCTTATCAAATGAAGATAAATATCCCCTGGAGATTGTAAATTTTTTCAATCCAAAACATAAACAAATTACTCCCGTTGAATTTGATAATTGTGTGTTTAGATCAAAATGCAAAAATACGTTACTCAGAAATGTTATTGAGAAATGTGAGATTTTTTTCATGAGATTAAATAAACTAGATTGAGTAGTAGTGTACAGTTTAGTTGTTATAGAAAAACACAGAACTGGCAAAACCAGAAGGTGATAAATAAAAAATAAATTTCAGCTACTAGTGATCCATGTTCATTTTCACTCTGTGGGTACTCATGTGCAATTAACACTCAGGACTTAAAATTAGAGAAACTTTATAAATAGGTTACGGTTTGCACATAACTGTCTTTCCTTCCCCTGCTCTAACACACAATGTTTATGTCCCAATATTATGATTTTATTTAAGTGTAATCTTAGATACTGTATATGGATTTATTGCCATGACGCTAGAGCCTTTGCATTTTAAGACATTTACATTAAAATATCTAAAGAAAAGTTATTTTATTTGATGCAATATGCAGGGCAAGCAATCAGTTTTAAGTGTGAGAGAATTTTTCTGAAAGTCAGGAATTTCATGCCAGTTTATATGCTACTGACTTTCTTAGCCTTTTTAAACATCAAATCTGATTCTGTATATGAACAACAGATTAAGCTATTGACAGCATATTAAACCCAGTTCACTGGTACCTCTTCACTGAGAATTCCTGCCTTGGTCTTTTTTCAGCTAGAATAATTTAAAAGCCATCCTATATTCACCAAATGAGTAAAGATCAATTTGGAAAAAGTATAACAATTAGGTTTCTTAACTTCACCTTTTAACATTCTATTTTCCAGCAGAGTTATCTGATTGATGAAAAGTTGGCTATAATGTTATTTTTAAATGACTTTCCCTTTGGTGAGCTTACGGTCCATGAACAACAGACACAAAAGTGTTTTAATATGTGGATGAAAATGTAATGTCAACTGAGCAAATGTTAACACTTTCATTAGGATCTTTTAGCTAATATTTGCAAACTAATGTTTTTTATCAAGCCTTCTAGCAAGATATAATCTTTGTAGATTTTGTTGACTGAGCCCTAGCACAATAAAGATGCAAAGCTGAGAAGAGTAGAACTCTAAGTTACCCCAGCCTCTCAGGTTGCCCTTCCTAGTTATGGCCAGTATTAGGCTAAAACTGTACCGAAGTAGTGCAGGTTTAAAATGTTTTTGATCAAATTTTAAAGTTTATAAAATGTAGGATTTTGTAAATTATAGTCTTCATGATTGCTGTCGCTACAGTAAAATAAATTAATGTTCCAATCATTTGTGACTGCTAAACAGTTGCATTCTACATGTATACTACTGGACATAACTAAGAAACAAAAATTTTCTGAATTAAGAGATAGAGTAAGTTTATCCTTCATATTGTTATTTTTGTCAGGTAAGGAGTTCAGTACTATTAATATCAATGTATTTATAAAAACTGGATGTAAAATTTTTCAATCATGGTGCTGAAGATGAGTTGGTTTTTTTATGGCTGTATGTCAAAACATAACATAGATGGCACTATTCTTGAACTTTGCATATTTGTTTTGAACATTTGTATAATGAAAAGTACAAATTAGCATTTATTCCGCTTGAGATCTGCAACTCTGAAGCTTATTTGTAAATGCAAATTCTGCCTTACTTGAACAGAATGATCGTGCTCTGAGAATACAGAATACTTTCTGCTTTGAAGTGTTGTTCAGTTTCAGTAATTCTGGCAGGATAATCTTTAAGTATTTTGTGTTTTGGACTCTCTAGATTTCTTCTAGTTTTTAAGGGACATTAAAGTTATTTCTTTACTGTATTTTCAGGTTAGAGATGACAACAAAAGACAACACCCATGCTTAGTGGAGTTCTCAAAATTGCCGGAGCAGGAAAGAAATTATAACTTGCAAATGTCACTTGAAACACTGAAGTAAGTTGCTAGAACTTTTGAAGCTTATAGTGAGAATTTCTAAAGGAGTTACAGTTTCCAGAATTGTAATTTGACATGTGAATTACAATTTGATGTGTGGGTGAGGGTGACAATATGAAAATGAGGGAGTGAGGTACATTAATGAATGATGTATTTGGCATTGAAAATGGCTTTGATAGTCTTTTTAATATCTGTGGAATTTTAGAATTATTGTGGTAATGCTGATTATGAAATGGCAACTCAGGCAGTTTTCTAGTTTGGAGGAAAGAAATAGATCCAAGCTTTGAAAAAAGCTCATTTGGTTTAATTCAATTTAGTTTAATTGCTTTTAATTTTCTTCATCGATAAAGCACACTTTGACAGTTAATAGCTATTTTTGGGATGTGATTAATGACAAGCTTTGCTTTAGGACCCCTCGCTGCTATTTCTGTGTCATCTGTGCATATTGCCACAAAACAGTAGTAGGCATTCCCTCCTTTTGTGAACGAGCGGCTAGATGTGTGAATGTCATGGAAGCTCTCCATTTGGAATGCTAGAAAATTTCAGTGGGATATTAACGGGTTTGTTATCTAGTTATCTGGCTCACAAAGATACAATTCCTCATCTCAGTTTTGTTAATCAGGCGGGTCTAAGTTCTTACTTTGCTGCGAATGCATTGAAAATCTATTAGTGTAAGTAACTTCTTCCATACGTAGCATTGCATGTAGCCAACATGTTAAAGTGTTTCTCAAACTGATAAATGCCCAGTGCTATATGTGGTTCTCCAGCCACTCCTATTTGCAATCCATTGAATTTTTTCTCTCCCCCCCCTGCCATGTTAAAATATAGTTGCTGTTCATAGTGTCAACAAAGGATGCCTATGTGTATGTGACAGTACTTTTCTGGGAATATTTATACTACATTATTAAAAAAATTGCCATGTAAACTGATAGTGCAATATAGTGTTTACACTCATAAGAACTTACAGTAGAAAGCTTGGTAGAATACTCCTCCTAGAATTTCTTGTAGTGTCCTCTGCTCAGCTTCTCTGCACTTTTTACTGATCCACCATTCCCACAGTAAATTACTCAACAACAACAAAAAAATGACCCTGAGTGGTAAACAGTTTCCAGAGGGATATTTTGGCATCATTTAGAGACAAAGCATTCAGAGATAAATGAAAGTTCATTGGAGGCAAGAAAATAAGTTCATATTTGTCTTCAGCTAGGTATTAGAATTTAAAGGAAAGCTTTTGAGACCCCTGTCAGCACAACAATGTGCTAAGAATTCAGAATAACTTCTTGCTTTCCATTTTATGAAACTACAAATGACAGTCTCATTAACTTTCCCTGCAGCTGGATTTTTTTCTAGAATAATCTATATAATATGACTTAGGCATCACAAAAATCATACTCTTAGAATTAAATGCACACTGCCAGTGTTTCACTGAATATTAAACAGATTTTAGTAGTCCTTACATGATTACTGGTTCAGGACCCAGTGATTTTTCTAAATCTGTCCTTGACAAAACAAAACGTAATTCGGTTTTATAAACGTATAAATTATGGATTACTTTTCTCTAGAGTAATAAAATTACTAAAATAAAGCCTTTTCATTAAATGGATAGTATTGAAAAGATAAAGCATTTAGTCTTTCTATGGTTTTCAAGATTTGTATGCATAGTGGGCTCAGTCTTCATTTCGTTCTTGTGTTAGTCCTTGTTTTCTGATGTGTACAGCTCTAATTTTGCAGTATCATGTTGTATTTATCACATAAACATCTATTGTTCAGGGACTACAGTACGAGTGTCTTGCTCAGTTCATTTCTGCAAGCTTGCAAAGGTGGAAAAATTAGTGCACTAATCAATTCTAGATGATACATACTGTGATGACTTGAATTGTAAGCTACCTTGACTAATTCTTTACTAGATGTTTCTAGTCTACTAGCAGTCAACCTCAGTGGGGGAGAATAGGGAAGAGGGAAAGAAAATACTCTTTTAAAACTTTCTCTAGTCAGCTATATGTGATACTCTTTACAATTTGCATCAAACTGCATTCTGCATACTTGAAGTAGTTGCAAGACAAGAATAAGTCTTAGTGTAATTTTTTTTTTTTCTGTTGGTCTGTTGCCAGTTTTGCTGCCTGCTCTACTAAATGGGAGAGAGGCAGAAATAATGAAGTTCTGAGTCATATTATCTGACACAAAATGTCTTTTCAATATATTGGTTTCTCTGTATATTCTTCAGTATGATTGAACACCTTTATGAACTACAAAAATTATATACTCTATGGAATGTCAAGATTCAGGAATGAGTTACCTCAGAAAATGTCATGGGATTAAAATATGCTTATAATGTTTCTGCACATTCTTATATACATTTTGTAGTTTGATCTTGTGGGGTTTTTTTTTTTTTGATGCTTACTACTTTTTGACTGACTTTCCCATTTCTACCTATTTAGTCAATTGTATTTGATAATTACATGTATCAATATCATGCCGAGGGCTGCATTCAGCCACTTCTAGTTTTCTTGTTTAGCTTTGAAGTACTTTGGGGGTCTTTCAGGTTCTACCAGTATGGTATGCCTTCTTATCCTGCTGTGGCTCTCTGATTTGAATTTGCTGTGTCCGTGTGGAGATAATGTAGGATTCAAATTCCTGGTTTACATTACAAGAAAATTAGGGTTACCAGGGCTTAGCTCCTCTGTACTGCTCTCTGCTGTTAGATATGCTCCCCTACTTATGCTGGGGGTGGCTGCATAGGAATGAGGTATGATTTATGCCAATTGAAATTTAGCTGCATGGAGTATTCTTAGCAGATAGTATGTTTTGCAGGTGGCCATTGCATGTTCATTTCCTCATATCTGATTTTACCGTCTAATTTTAAATCAGGGTTCACAGACCGTAACAGTAGGATTTACTTCATGTAGCTAGCACTAAAAATATGCTGTAAGACTCTCCTTGAAACATACGATTCACCTGCCAAGAGGAATACTGATAGGGCAATACTTATGCTCTTTTTTCCCCAGTCAGTTCAAGAGCGGCAAATATAGTCAAAGTAAGACTAGAAAATACTGTTTTAACTAGAGACAAGAACAAATAAAAACTTTATTTTCCAGCTTTCTTCCACGTTGGGAAAATTGGGAATGGTGTCCAAGGTTTACACTTGTGATTTCTCCTGCATAATCAGTTTCAATCAAAGATATGGGTGTCACCCTCAGATTTTGAGAAACTTCTGCTCTGACTCCAAAGAGGTCTCTGACTTTTGTCCAGGATTTCTTTTCATTTCAATGTCAATAGTAGTGCACCTAGGCTAAAAAAAATAAGACTTGATAACCCATTACTCAATGTAAGAAAGGAGCAAATAATTGATGAGTTACAGATCAAATCCTGGAGATAAGACCTATGATTTATACTGCTGGGTAGTGCGACTCTGGACAGGAAGAGGTCTGAAGTAATCAGAAACCTGCTTAATACTGTTGACCCTGATGTACGGTTATATAGAGACTCTTTGTGTTCTGAAATGAGCTGCATCTTGCAGAGTCAGGCCAGAATATGTGCTGCTCTGTGGTAGAAGTCCTGTGGCACGCGACACACCGTATCTACCTTGAATCCTTTTCTCTGAACTGGGTTAGTGTGCAATATCCATACTGAGCATTAAGATGGCAGTTTTGGCCTAATGCTTATCATGCATTATTGCTATCAGTCCTCTCTTCAGCAGCATGTCCTAACAAAACCCAGATCCAACTAAAATCTCTGAATAACAGCCTCTCTTTCTAAAGAAGACACATTCTAAGGATAACAAGTGACATTTCCTGCCTTCTCTCCTTTCATCAGCTTTGAAGTAAATAACATAGCAAGATTTTGATATAAAGCAGTATGAATGAGTATATAAGCAGTATAAATAAGTATATAAACCAGAAGTATATATTTAAAGGACGGGGAATCTTTCAACTGATGCCTCATAGAGATGAAATAGACTGTACGATAGCTCCATTTTGAAGTAGCACATGCTTATTTTTACTAAAACTTTTAGGAACAACTTGCGGCATTTTCTTAAGACTGTCAGAAAGCTTATTACATATAAAAAAAGGCTGGTGTTGATCTTTCCATATTATATTATTGTCACTCCCATAGATCTCATTTGTTGTATACTGCCATTTATATACCCAGCAGAAGCTCTGAATATAGAAACACTGGCAGTAATTTTTCTCTGATTTCTGTGTCCTAGAACCTTGCTGGCATTAGGCTGCCATGTTGGAATTGCTGATGAACATGCTGAAGAAAAAGTGAAAAAAATGAAACTTCCGAAGAAGTAAGTTGAAATTCAAATGCATCTTTCCGTTAGGCAGTATGAATTAAGCGAACTGTATTTTAACAAGTTGATATTTATATTGCTAGTTTTATTGGTACTTGGGTATGCATGTATGCATATGAATTTTCAGAAATTTACACACACCTTCATCCACACCTTTTCTTTTAGATGTTTATGATCTGATGCGTAGACAAATTTTAGGTTTCCCATGATTCATTGAAGTGTCTGGTGTTTGTTGTTACATGTTTCTGCAGTACACACCATATATAAAAGAGCTTTGATAAAGAATTTTTACAGCAAACTTGTTGATATATTTTGTTGTGCTGCAAGTATTTAAAGGTAACCCTTTTGAAAGTCCTGGAATGGCCATCTAGTGACTAGAAGTAGAGAGAACTGGTATAGCTGCCTGACTTTTTCCTGAGTGATTGATTGGCAACAGCATTGGTAGGACTGAGCTCAGGCTGGTATGATACAGTGTCCGCCACTATCGCAGCTCTGAAACTAGTTCTTGTGGTCCACCCAAGGTGCCCTGGCTTCTTTCGTAGCACCAGTGTTTTCCCGAGTTTGGGAATGAAGAATTTGGGAACTTTAACACAGTTGAAATTAATGGAGCTGTACTTGGTGATAAGCATATGATGTCAGCCCTACGGCCCAGCATGCATTTGAGCCCATGGTTTATAAGTTTGTCTAGATTGGTATAAAATTCAGTGGGATAAAGGAGGATTATAATGTGTATAACACTGGAAAGGTAAAGGTCACAGTTTCGGTATGAGAATACTTCTGTGTTATTCCTGAATTTAAATTAGTAATTTAGTTTTACTGGTTATGACTAAGAGCAATGGTAAGTGCTAGTACCACCAGTAGCAACTCATAGCTCTTTGCAGGGATGTGCTCTGTGCAGAAATAGATGTTCCTCTGCTGTTGTGTATTTATCTCCATTATTCACAGTAGCCTTTCACTGAGCCATACCTTTATATTCCATACGCTGCATCCCTAAGGCCTGTATAATAACCCCAAGCTCATGTTTAAATAAAGCATGTCTTCTTTTCCCTTTTGTGAGCCAAAAGCACATGCCCCATTCTGGCAAGGTTCTTGCAGGCTTCTGGGTAATACTTTACTGCTAGGTGGCTATAAGAACCTGGACCCTCAAGTCTTTGAGGGTGTGGTATATACCGCACTGCACTGATTTACATACCATTGATTTCACAGTTTCAGAATCCCTAATGTGGTTGCTTCACACAAAGGAATCAGAATAAAAGCAAGGGATTAGTTTAAATACCGCCAAACTGTTCTCCAGTTTTGGTATCCCAAAATAACTGCATATAAGACTAAAAAGAAGAGATATCTAGGGCCTTCTGTATTTTTGTTCTGAATTTCCTGGGCAGAAATGTATATGCATTTGCAAGATTGTTCAAGTGAATTGGATTTCATGCTTTTGAAAAACTGCAACTAAATCTCAAGTCTGAAGAAATTATACTTCCTAATTTAAGAAGAGTGATAATGCTGAATCTTTTTAATGTCATTAACAGTCATGACTTTAAGAAACCTGAGGTCCTATAATACATATCGAATCAGAATTTTGATACCTCACATACAATAGATAAAATAAATGAGCAAAAAGGAAAAAAAAAATTGTGGCTACATTATCAATAGCATCAGATATTTGTTGAGCAAAAATGGAGCAAAGATTTCATGATCTGGATGCAGTTGTGCACATTTTTGGTGGGATACAGTCCTGGAAAGGAGAAGGATTGCTCTTTCACAGTTAGTCTATACTTAACTGTAACAAAAAACCAAAACCAAACCAAAAAGTTAGAGAAGGTAGTATGTGAAAAGCTGAATTTTTGATGGGAGAAGAGATGTCACTTTCTGCGTTTGCTAGTTATTTCTGTTCCTGTGGATGATACAAATGTGTTATCGCAACATTTTGTCAATTTTCCCATGATAATTGTTAAGTTCTCGTATCTGCCTGACACAAAAACTTTATGCTATTATGAAAAACAAAAGCAACAGACATCACTTGAATATACTTAGCTCATCTGCTCTACTTCCTAATAAGTTTTGCAACCTTACTTTGTATATTCTTGTCTGTCTTCTTAACCCTTCGCTTTATCATTTCTGCCATCCTGTTATAACCATGAAGATTGTAAAATGCTAAGAAAAAGTTTATATTTATGTCAGTCCTACAGAATTTTGGCATCACAGCCACACTGGTTACAAGTTGGGGTAAATCACATTTTTAACTGATACTTGTGCCAGAAATTTGCCTTTTTTAATACAGCATTACTCCACAAAAGAGCTTTTTTGGACTGTTTTGAACAACTAGCTGAAGCGTAAATATTGTAAATACAATAATATGTAAATACAATAAAATTTGTAAATACAACTTTTGCCGATGGAAATTCTCCTTCTATTAGGATGTTTTTTCCTGGTATTGCTTTACTTTAGGTTTTTGAATAAAGCATCTGTTATAGACTCATAGAATAGTTTGGGTTGGAATTTTAATAACCTTTTATTTTAAAATACTTCCCTGAAATATTCAAAGTCTGTATTTTAATAAGTTCTAAATATTTAATGTTTCTATGGGTTAAAAAAAAAAGTATAAATGGGAAAGGAAAAAAGGATTGTCAGAGTGAAAAGAAAGTTTTTTAAAAAATATTTTCACTATGTCTAATTTTCTCTTGTAAAACAACTCAACGTAGACTGCTGATAATCTTTAAGCAAGAGAGCAAGAGAGTATGGACTAAGATCACTTGAAAACATATCTACCCCTTTTACTGCAACTTTAGGTGGTGGCACAAATAAAAACTCCATGATAAAAATTCCTTGTTAGAAACCAGTGGCAGATCAACATGGTAGTGATAATGTGCTGTTGAAGCAATTAAATTTTCAGCTTGAAAAATGTTCCACATTACTGCACCTACTTTTTAAAAAAAATTGTTACTGTAAGGCCAGCAGAGATACTGAGCAAGATAAGACCAGTAAGATACTGATGAGCAGATGACTGGGCAGGAGCTGGGGTTTTAGCCACCTATTTCCACTGGTAGCAAGCTGAAAGCTTGTCACTTATTTTGTCACTCAATATATATGGCTAAAGACAATTCGCCAACATGAATTTATACACGCAGC
The DNA here is from genome assembly GCF_964289735.1 of Phaethon aethereus. Lineage (NCBI taxonomy): Eukaryota > Metazoa > Chordata > Aves > Phaethontiformes > Phaethontidae > Phaethon > Phaethon aethereus. The sequence continues at coordinate 86,235,886 of NC_138576.1, forward strand.
ATGCTTCTGCTTTTTTCCTTAGTATCCATTAACACTTATCCTTCATGAGTGTTCATTTGCGTCCTGAGATAAGGTATACACATACTTTGTGACAAAACCATGAGCATCCTTTGAGGCTCCTTGTTCTTTGACCCCGCTCTTATATCGAAATAGCTGTGGCTACCGTAGCTTTTTCTACGCACAGTGTAACACTTGTGCAGGGGAGCGTGACAGGAAAGCAAGCAGCAATTGCCAGCCTGACAAACATGTTAATCCCGTATGATTCACCATTTCCATTGCTGACTGGTTTTACTCCTCTCACGGAATTGTCTTCACGGCTACCTGAGGAGATGGAACCATGAGGGCAGTTAGCTAATGTCTGGGAGAGGCAGCAGCACAGCTGCCAACTGCTTGCTTAATTCTGTCATAGGAATTTGCTGATTGGTAACTATATGAATGGTTGATTTTTGGATTGATGTTCTTGAATTGTTGTTTTCAGACTTAAACTTTTTTTTTTTTAATGTGGTAATTTTCAAGGAAGGTCCAACCTCGTGTTTATAGCTGAAGTTCCCCCTTAAATACTTACTTGTTTTCAATTATTGTTTTCAACCAATAATTTGTTTAAATGGGTTTTAGAACAGTTATCACCAAATAGAATTAATTAAGATTTGTGAAGTACTTGAATAATTTAGGATACAAATGGAGATAAATAGTGTTTTGTTTTCTGGATTTCTCTCTGTCTGTCCAAATAAAGAAAATACAAGAAAATGCCAAAGCTGTTTAGAAAATAATTAGACAATTATTGAAACTAACCATTCTTTAAACATCCCGTGAGTTCACTGAGAGAATGTTGTTTATTTTCCACAGGCCCCTTCTGTTCTGACCAAAGTAGCGCTTGGTTTTGTCAGTCTGCTCGAGGAGAAATACTCAGGGCAGGTCCCCCAGCTCCGGCCTGGTCTCTCCTGGGGCCGCAGGGAAGCACCAGCTCTGGCACCTGGAGCGCCTCTGCCCGCTCCTTCCTGCCCCCCCCGCCTCTGGCCTTGATTTCTGCAAGGCTGTTTTTCGCCTTTTCACACCTTTTTCCTCATTCCTCACTGCCTGTGCAGCATTTTTGCCCTGTCTTAAAAATGTTTTCTCAGAGGTGCCACCAGCGTGGCTGAGGGGCTCAGCTTTGGCCAGTGGTGGGTCCCTTTTGGAGCCGGCTGGAACCGGCTGTGCCCAGCATGGGGCAGCCCCGGCCTCTCCTCACGGAGGCCACCGTGCAGCCCCCCGCTGCCAGCACTTGGGCACGGACGCTCAGTACAGCCACCGTCTGTCTGCCCCCTGCTTTGCTCTTCCTGCTCCCCTTGCCCTGCACGTCCCTTCATCAGCTGAGGTAAGGGAGACAACGTCCACCACCATGGTGGTGCCACATAGTGTCTTAGGTTTTCATTGTAAATTTAGTAAGTCCCGCATCCATCACCATATGTGTTACCTCCTTCATTGAAGAAGGTCTGGTCATAAGTACAGTGGAGACGACTATAAATAATTCAGTGGGAACACCTTCATAAAAGTAAACAGCACTTTGTTCTTAGGAATGCCAAAAATAGTGAGGAAGCTGTCTCTCTTCTGAAGTCAGGATTAAATTTTAAACATTTGCTCCTATGATTTGAAGGATAGTGAAGGTATGAAGTATTATAAAGGCAAACTTTCATTAGTAAGACTTCATATGTGATCTTGAGTAAGCCATTTGACCTGCTCTGTCTCTCACATCCCTATATGTAATAGGAAAAATATATTTTCTTGCCGCAGTTGGAGATAGGTAGAATTTAGTAAGTGTTGTGAAGTGCTCAGAGGTAACAACAGTAGTGTTCGTATAAGTATTAGATAAGCAACATCTTAATCTACTACGTTAAATATGTGAAAGTACCAAAATACTTTAAAAACATTTTTTGTTCAGGATGTATTTGGTAGCTTGTGTTACCAGCTACTTCATCCCATCAAGATGCAATTAACTTGAAACAAAATCAAATATCAGTGCATTATTATTCTTTTTGTTCACAGACAGATTATTTATATAGATACATTGCATACGTGTCACTTCTTTCCTTTGCAGTTCTGTAAGTTCTTGCTTACTAAAAAGTAACGGCATGTTCTGTGTTTTTTTGACAGCTACCAGTTGTTGAGTGGATATAAGCCTGCTCCCATGGATCTGAGTTTTATCAAACTGACCCCCTCTCAAGAAGCTATGGTGGATAAACTAGCAGAGAATGCTCACAATGTGTGGGCGAGAGACCGTATAAGGCAGGGCTGGACATACGGTATCCAGCAGGTAAGTGCTAACTTCAGTCACTTGAAAAACCACTTCTCTATTGAGATACTTCACAGTTAAATGGGAATAATGAGGATACAAAAGCAGGAAGCAGCAGTTAATGAATGTGAGTCTGTCAGTCAAAGAAAGCAAAAATACATAATTAAAGTAATATTGCTAAGTCTTCTAGCAGTATGAGACTTTTACAAGCAGTATTAAAAAATTGGTGATATATTCTTGTACGCTGTCTAGATCTCAGGGTGAGAAAATTGCATGCAGGAAGCTAATATGCTCTAGTATTTTAGGAAATGTAAACATTGATTTTCAGTAGGGGAATCATTTAAATGGTTGCAGTCCTGTGAGTTTAATAATTTTGTCTATCCAGGAAAATCAGAATGTAACCTTCTAGTCATAACTTTGCTAATATGTTGTATTTCTGGCAGAGGCCATGTTTAACTGTGAACAGTTAAGTCAGTCTTCAGGTTCAAGTCCTACTTTGGCAGTTTTGTTTCAGTGAATAGGAATGCTACATGGTAGGTATCACAATGTGTTATAAGGGAGGGGAGTAAAAATTAAGCATGGTGGATTGTTAGCAGCAAAACTCAGGGTCTCTCTTTTCTTTAAAAAAAAAAAAATCAATCAGGCATACAATGAGCCCAATTTATTATTTTACAAGACAGCTACTGTATTTTCCCTTAGGAGTAATATTTTTTATTCTTTCTGTGGTTATTTGTGAATTTTATATAGAAAAAGGTGTCTTCACATGTCTTAATAAATGTGTGGTACCATATCACAGTGAAATCTTAGGAAAATTCATCCCTTGGGGGAAAAAAATGAGTTCTCATGCTTTTGCGCTGGGCATAAAAGATCATTATTTTTGCAAAAATGAGAAACAGCTGTTTTGTAGGCACACGATCTTTCCTGCCTACAAATAGTGGTTTTGTTTTTGACAAAAATTCAAGTTATACATTTCAGTTCAGCACATTTCAAATTTTCTTTCTCTACAAGACCAAAACCTTTTGTATAAAAAAACCCAAACCAAACAAAAAACAAAACCAGTTTTATACATATTAAGTTAGGCACTTAAACTCACCTCATCACATACTGACAAAGTACATTTATGTGACAAAATATAGCAGCATTATCCATTATAATATCTTACTATAAAGCTCTGATTTTGGTACTTCGTAAACTATTTAGTAAACCTGTTCTGTATTTGGGTCTAGGCAGACAATCAGCCAATTCTTGTGTGGGCAGACTGGAATGTGTCAGGGTTTGCTGACATTTCCAAAAGGCAGTGGAGTTGCCCCAGACAACTTTAGTTTAAAAAAAATAAAATGAAAACATCGATTAGACAAACCTAGTATGGGATGTAACCTAAAATTAAACACTTCAACTTAATGTCAGAAGAATCATGAATTCTGTCTTACGTTCTCAGCGCTGTGCCCAGGGAAAGAGACTGAACTTACTGTTGAATCTAAAATGTTGTGGCACTTTGAAGAGACATTTTTGAGGCTCACCAGGAGAGAGCAGAGGGAAAGAGGAGGATGCTGTGATCTACTGAGTGAACAGCTCTCTGTATTTTATCTACCGAGTCTTAAAATACTGTCCTGAGAGCCAGCCTTGGAACTGAGGCCTCCACTAGACTCCCTTCCTAATAAGTGCCCTGCTTGCTGGATGACAAAGCTCAACATGCAAATTAAAACTGCACTCACTTATTATAATTTATAGTCTGGTGTGAGAAAACTCGTGGAAGATAGAAGTATAGTTTTGAACCTCTTAGTCTTGTGATTACTGAACTGTGCTTTACCCATTTTCCATGAGTGTTTTAAAAATTGACAGGTATATCCTCAAAGATATGTAACTGGACAAATAGGAATTAGGTATCTAAATTCATTTTGATGGCCAAGGACAATTTGTTATATATAGAGGTTATGACTATCACTTAGACCTGCTAAGTTTTAAAATAAAATGGTAGCCCCTAGTTAGATTTTCAGATATGTTTTAAGCAGGCTCTGATTGTGACTACTAGGTTGTGCTCTGAAAGACTTAGACAAATGCTTCATCTCTAAATCTTGATTGGGCTTAGGTGTATGATCACTATTGAACCACTTCCTTACCAACACAAAGTCAATTATGGGCATGCAAAGAAAGAACCTGGAGAATTTAAAAGTAAAAAGCTTAAGTGCCTGTGAAGCCGATCACATTCGGAGTTGGAAAGCCACTTAATCAGGGTTTTGCAGTCTTGGGTATTCTGCTTTAAATATCCAAATGTTTTGTTGGATCTGATTCTTCAAACTGACTAAAGACTTCCTGTGTGCTGAGGCACTGTTGTTGAGAATTATAACAAATGGTGCAGTGAACAGCATCATAGTTATGCTTTCAACAGAAGATGGTTGTTAAAGATCATCAAGAGCTCAGAAATATTCGTGACCATCAGGAAACAGATGAACAAGATCAACAGTACACTTTACCCTTATTCTTAGCAGTCAAATTACAGTAGTCTCATGTATGGTTAAACAGGTAGATGGTGTCCTTGAAAACTTTCCCACCGGTAGTATGTCCTGTAGAAGCTGCCATGCTTGGGGTGTTAATTCAGTTATTTTTGTCTTTTCAAAAAAGTAAGTTTATTTTCCTCTGGTGAGAAGACAGACATCGGAGTGCTTACACTGTGCAGATAATAAATACCATTCATTAAGAGAAGAGAGCAGAACAGCAAGGTGCTCCTTTCTGGGTGCAGTGCAAAGATGCTTCTCATTTAGCTGGCATACATATCACATGGCAAGCTGCTAGCTGTTGTCCACACTGCTATGTGCTTCTGCTTGACTCCAACAATGGGCTTGTTTCATGGGCTACATTTTGACATCCCATCATATTACTGTGACATGTTACAGTACTGGAATAAAATGACATGATATTATGCTGTATGCTACCATAAACAGATCTTGCAGAGCTATAAAATAGTTTCCTAAGGGAAAGAAGCTTACAGAAGTTTCAAAGTAGATGAACTAATCACTGGGAAATATGTTATAAACAGCAGCCATGCTGTGGCTGTAGGATGGATTAGATAATCTAGTAGGTCTATTCCATCATGAGTACCTCATTATTTTGGGATTATATAATATGAAAAAATTAAAGGGATACTGTCAAGTCGTTCATGTATAAACCATTTCTTTTGTGTTATAAATTGGTGGGGAAAATGCCTTTCGAGTTCCAGATTTTTTTCTTCTTCTAAATCCACCACTGCTTGTCAGGATTTTTCTTAACAAGAGATAGCTGCTCTTCGTGCATGACTATACACAGTATTTTTGTTCTGCTGCTGCAGAGCCAACCAGCCAGCCAGCAGAGGGAGCACAAGTTAACTAATAAATCCTGTTCCCAGAACTGTGCTGACAGCTGTGATGACACTGATCACAAACAAGTAAGTATTTTTTAGTAGGACAGACTCACAGTAGTTTACTGCTCTATGAAAGGAGCAGAAGGAACAAAACAGGTAGGAAAAATACATATTTATGCTTAAAAGAACATATTAAATAACAAGGGTAAGTGGAAATACAAGCACAAAATGAGTATGAAAGTACTTGACAGTGCCCCTTTAAGGGAGAATGTGGTCGCCTTCTCTGAACTGGGGAAATGGTAAATGATCAAAGACAGATAAGGGAGATAGATCCAGGCAAAGAAGCAATATAGCCTTGGTGTAAGTCAGTTAAAATAATCACATTTGTGCTATGAGAGGGGGCTTTTTTTTCTTACATGTAGAGATTTTGACATTATGTCCTATCATAATTAGCTGAGTTTTTTGCTTGGGTATTTTTAAGGATTTTTTCATAACAAGCTGTTTGAAAAATAACATTGAAGTATAAAAGGATGCATTTGTGGCTAAATCTTCACAATCAAGTGGAAAATACTCAGAACTCGCAGAACTTTTATCCATGGACTTGCAGTTTTGGTTGACATTCATATAACTGTGATGTCATGTATACAGGAGAATCCCAACTTTATGTAATAAGGAAAAGGCCGAAAGGGAAAGAAAAGAATCAAGCTTAGAGGTCAGAAAACAAATGAAAATAATTTCAAGTACATTAGCCACCCCCTCCCTCTTCCTGAATACATACATGACTTTTAGGTCTTCCTACTGATTGTGGGGGTCACAGCCAAAGATTCTGACTTTCAAATTTTGCTTATATGCATTGTTGCATATGCAGATAGCTTAGTCAGAGGGTGTCTTTGACTTTTTCCTCATGTATTATGTGTTGTGGCTGAAGAACCTAACAATCAGGAAACTCATTTGTATAGAGGGAAAAAAAAAATTAAAATTCCCACAGCTTTAACAGTTGGTTCTAAAAATCAGCAACCTAAAAATTCTTCCCAGTGTATGAAGAGCATCTTAAAGATGCTCTGCGCTTCCTGTCCTAGGATAATTAGTCAGGATTTAGTGAAGCAATTATAAAGTCTGATTTCTCTTTGGCCCAAAATGCAATACAGTTTAGTCTTTTTAAGTCAGGATCTTACTACTTTAGATTTTTCTAGAAAGCATATGAAATCATTATTTCACCAGGAATTTGTCTTAGACTGCTAGTGCTGCAGTGCAAGAGAGGTACTGTTCTGGAAATTCAGACTGAGGAAATGTGGATGTGTGGGAAAAATAACAAGTTGAAAGCTTGTCACTTATTTTTTCACTCAATATATATATAAAAAGGCATCTTGTCCTTGTAAAAACTACTTATGTCACCTCACTTTCACATTTTATATTATTTATACTGATAAATATTATTTCCTTCCATTTATAGTCAGGGCACATTCTGCCAGGCATTCCAGATGGGTGCGATCCTTGGTGAAGATGGTAGAAGCTGTACACATATTTATAAAGATACACATACTTCTAAGAACAGAATTCAGCTGCTAGTATGCAGAATTTTACTATGGTTTTCCATGCTGCTGTAGACAGTATAGACACTCGTTTTTTTTTTTTTTTGTTCTTACTCTTATATGACATCTGTCTGTGCAAGTTACAAGACCAGTTGCTAGTTCCAATGCGCTAGATTAGTTATCTACACGTCACATGCTCACTGAACAAATGAATGCCGTTCTGCACCTCTCAGCTCCCGGTGTGTTTCCTCTGCAAATTACTTTGCAGCAGTGTTCATCACCTGTAATGGAAGTTTTAAAAGGCTGGTTGATATTTGATGGTGTGGGTGTTTAGGTGTTTTTTCTGTTGTTCTTTTCTATTACTTTTGAGAGACATATTCAGTTAGTGCCATTGTTGACCAATTATTGTCTATTACAAATCCATATATAACCTACAAATAAGTATATGTGTGCTGATTCAAATAGTTCTTTGTCTGTTGTTTCCTGTATATAGCAAAATCTGTAGTGTACACTAGATAAAGTAATACTGACTTTTCATGATTGGTGTTACATCACTCAAGTTTAACTTTATACATGGAAGGAACTAATAATATATGGTCAGGGCACATTCTGCCAGGCATTCCAACTTTTCGTGGTTGCAATGCTTTCTTTTACTTAAGCAACTCCAAATGAAATTCTAAATGACTAATGCAATGTTTGTGTTACGTTAAAGACAAAGTTGTGTAATAAAATATACAGGCTTTTTTCTTGTTTTTCTCCTTTTCTTTTTCTGTGGTATGATAGGTTCCGAATTCAAAACCAAAGAATTATATAAACTTCATGTGTGCTACCCAGCTCAAATAATTTGAAATAGAATCTTGTCAACAAGCTTAAGTTTTGGGTTTTTTTGTCTTCTGGAGGAGGTCTGCTTTTCTGTTTTCTTTCAAATGACTCCATGAACAAGTAGTTGCCAGACAAACTCTGTACAAAACACAGTCTTCTGATGAAGCTTTACACTGTCAAACCTGGAAGATTCTGGCAAAAAAGTTAAAAACTTAGGTTGAGTTTTCATTCTTTTAACAGTCTTTATTACAAAACAGTAAGTTTTATGTAGTAAATAGGAAGAATTAAGTCTATGTATGAATTGCAAATGTACTAAATAAAAATTACCATTCTTAGCTAATCAGTTTTCTTGTTGCCTTGATTGTGATGTGCAAAGCTCGATCACTGTACAGGATCATTCTCTTGATTAGCTACACTTAAACCACAGTGGTACAGAAGATAGTTAGTACAAAAGCTTATGATGGGTATAACAATAAAGGTCCTTAATTCAGCAATAATAAAACATTCAAAATTTAGATAGACATATCATAAGAAAAAAAAGAGCAAAATTATTAAAAAAACCCCAACCTTCTTATATTCATGTTAAAAGAAGTAGCCAAAGTCTTGAATGAGTAAAGAAGGTCACAGTATTAAATAAAATTAGACCCAAGGAAAAAGATCTGTAAAATCAAGTTTTTAATAGTTATTTCTTTATGCTTTTTTTTTTCCCCCTGACTCTGATTTTGTGCTTAAGCATTTTTAAAAGCACTTGTGCTATATTTCATTATCATACGTTGTTATCAGCTGATTGCCTGTATGTTAATGTGTGTTAAAGGTTGCTATGGCAATTACCAGTGCCATACAATGCAGCAACTACCAGTCCAGCTGTATCATGGGAAAGAAGTTATATAACTGTTATTCCAAACTTCTGTTTCATATTTTTAAAGACAGTATTTTATAATATCTTTTGGACATACAGCATTTCAGAGGAGATTATTTCTCTTCTTGTGTCCTTTCAAAGAGAAATAACTAAACCTATGGTGTTTCATCTCTGATGTTAATGTGAATATTTGTATACCAAATAATAATTCCTTGTAACATTTATTTCAATGTTTGTTTGGTCCATTCTGTTCTGGAAGCAGCACTTTTATACATCTACGGAATTAAATATTGGAAAAGAGGGAATGTCAACTTAAGTGTTTGGAATAAATACGGAAATTAGTCCCCTCAAATGGTCCTTGTGTTGGCCCTGTCTTTGTCCTTAGCACTGAATATCACTAGAGCTGATATGGTGTAGTAATTTTTGTCCCCAGCAATGCATTATCTTTATCTTTCTGTTAGCCCTTTTAGCATATAGGTACCACTTGCCCTGTAATATTTCTTTTCCTTGAAGGTTCACTGGTAGGACCAGATTTCATCAAGCACTGATTAATAACTGCACTTTAATATTTACTCACCATGATACTGCAAAAGGCAGGTAGCTTTGTATCTATGCGTTTAAAGGACAACAAAACATGTCTGCAAGTATTTGTCAGAATGGATGTGGCATATTTTTGCCTGCAAAGGCAGAATGCAAACAACATACATTCTTAAAAGTAGAACTGCAATGTTATAAAAGAAGATACTTTTACTGTAGACACTGTTTTCTGGAATAATAGGCACTATTTTTGCACTTCTTAATAAGCCTGACCAATCATTAAAGCCTCTCAATATCTTTGGGTTTGTACCCAAGAGAAGAAACAGCAAGTATTAGTTTATATGTCCAGTCTTTAATTTTATTTTATTTTTTAAATAAGATATTAGGAGGAACATGGAGAGTTCTTTGTATGGATTCTCTCACTGCCAATAAATGCTGACAGGATTTGAGAAGAAAATGTAGACAAGAAAACAATTCTATTAGTAACTAAAAATTATGTTAGCCATATAAATAATCCAGTTTAAAAATACTTTCAAATAAGATAATTTTGCACTAGAGGAAAACCTAATCAACGTTGTGTTAATAAACCTAAAATACAAAGATTAAACCTTATCAATACATTACATTCAGCTGGAGGAAAGGTTACGTTAAATCACTTAATACCAAACTTATACACATTAAGCAAATTAACCATATTCTTACAAGACCATTTATTTTGGCAAAATACATGTTTTAAGTATTTGACGTAATAAGGCATGGATTTATTATCTATTTTAATTTTAATTAATATTGCTTGTATTTATTAATATTTTTATTAGTAGTGTTTTGTTCTTTCGTTTGTATCATTCCTCCTTTGGGTTTTTCATATATCTTGTAAGACTCTATATATTTGGTACAGTAATGTGTCTGGGCTTTAGTTATCTACTAGCTTCTTGTTATGGTAGCTGCTTCATAAATAGTGTACAAAATATAACCTCTTTGACTTTTCAGTCGAAGTCTTTGCATTTATCCTTGTTCTTGTTGTTTGTATTGTTATCCTGTTAAGCAAATTTGATGGAAAATGAAAGCAGGTATAAGCCATGCAGTTTTGTTTATTTGCGTATTACTTGCTTTTTTGGTAAATTCAGTGTTGGAACTAGTTTCTAGATTACTGTAACTTACTTTGACTCCTTGCTGTATTTGCAGTTCTATGATTTCAGTTGGTATAAAAAGTAATTTTTATACTCCTGCTATAGCACAATCTTTTCTGTAAGACAAAGCACAGTTTCTGAAATTGAGTCGATTTTTCATACTTATGCAGGATGTGAAAAATCGACGAAATCCTCGCCTTGTACCTTATGCGCTTTTGGATGATCGGACAAAGAAGTCGAACAAAGACAGTCTTCGGGAAGCTGTCCGCACCCTTCTAGGCTATGGTTACAACCTGGAAGCTCCTGATCAAGATCATGGTAATTAATTTTGTTGTTTTGTTCTCAAAAAAAAAAAAATCATAATATTCCACTCCACTACTGGATTTGTTGCTCCAATAAAACAAGCTGAACAGGTACAGTGTCTCCAAAGTTAGTAGGTGTTTTTCTCCATCTTCTGTTGTTTATATTTCACTTTGATCTTACCTTCCGTATTGTTTTCTTTTCTTGTCTTGGGGCCTCAAATGAAAAACTAAAAAAATGAAACATTTTTACATTTTTGAACCACTGCTACAATTTCTCTGTATTTCATACACTTCCTTTTACTGTTCATTTTGTGGATTTGATAGTTCAGATGAATAAAAATTAAAAGCTTGAGCAATTTAAATCAGGATCATGAATGCTACAAGACACAACCCTAAAATACAGAAAATCAGGAAAACATGTTTATCATCTTGCTCAATATATGGTCTTATGCCAGGGAATAAAATATATGGTTACATTTTAAATATGTGCATAAATACCTGAAGTTCCCTAACCTAAAATTAAGTTTTTAATTAAGTTTTTAATTATAACTTTATTTGTTATTTCAAGACAGAATAGCAAAATTGCTAAGAAAAAGATAATATGTAAACACAGGATATGTGAATTTTATATTCCTACAATTTTAACTCTAAATAATGAAGAATTCTACAATTTATGTACAATCTTTTATTTAAGCACTTAAAGCTACAAGATGAAATTTTTGAAGACAAATGCCTGCAAACCAAATGTCTCTGAATGTCAAACTGAAAGTCTGCAATTAGATTGTCTGTTCGAGCATTTCAGCTTCCTAGACTTTCTCAGATCTTTGAAGTTGAATAGGCTATAAGTAAATTTTAACTCACTTCTTACAACTGTTTTCTTTGAATTTGCATCATTGCCAGATTGAATATTTTATTGCTGCTGCAGGCAGTATTTTCAGCACATATAGTTTTAAGTTTGAGACATTCTAAACAGAAAAAATGGAGAACTATATAAACTATTAATAAAGAATTTTACAAGAAACAGTACACGACGTTTACCTCAGTAGCTGGGGAATATAAAATGTTAAGAAAGTTAAAGAAGTCAAGAAACAATGTACAAATAAAATAAATTTTCTTACAGATTTTGGCTTTTAAACCAACAGTTTTCTGTCATTCTGAGGTCAAGTTGTAAGACTGAACACAAGAGAGGGATGTACTTGGTACTGTACTGTCATTCTGGAACACTAACTGCACATACAGAAAGGAAATGGTAACAGAATAGACATAACTCATATTCTAGAAGTTCACTTGGTAATGTGGAAATATGGAATAATTAAATCAAAAATGAAACTTGCATCCTTATAATCTTAGCAAAGTATGGAAAATTTGTGAAATGTGTCTAAACCTTATCTTATCAATATATTGATTAATAAATGATGATTTTTTTCTGCTTTATACAGTGATGGTATTGTTAAATTTGGACCTGTTTAGGCCATAGACCTTCAGTAAAGCATTTCTGCAGAAGATCTAACTTGTACCCAAAATGTATACAGGGAACCTGCCATTTTCAATTTCTTTTCTAAAGCACATACATGCTCTGATCCTCAACTTTTAAGAGAGGCTGCTATTAAATTACACTTTTAAATATGAGGCATCACTAATACCATGAGTATGTAACAAGGCTGGATTGCTGAATGGGCAAAACAATGTTTTCTAGTGGAGTAGATTGTGTCGGTGGCAAAATGCCATGGCCTCACTGTTAAATCTGCCTATACCTAGTCTGGAGAGTTTAAGGCTGCTGCATAATGTTGTAATTTCTTCCTCTCCCACTGTGGGAAGGAGATGCTGCATAGAGAGAGCGTGAGCATGGCTTCTGCTTGGTTCTGAGAAGGTGGGTTGGCTGGTATAGGAGGCTTTTGCCTCTTCTGAAGATAAAGGCCTAGTGGTGTAGGGTGCGAGGGAGTCAGAGCGTGCTCATTTTCCACAATCTCGTCCAAATCCCACTAAACAATATTAACCCCTTTCCTCATTTATAACACTGAGAACCATGTGCACCTGCCTTTTCTTGGGAATGAACTGCTGGAATTTTTTTTTTTTTCCCCCTTATGGTGCAGAGATACTTGAGTTAGTTCTGTGCATGGAGTTACTAATGAAATGTAAAGAACACAATTGCAATCCTTGCATCTGAAAGGTGTCATTAATCCTGTTGCAAAATTCCCAGAGGAAAGGATGTGCAGAACAGTGTCCCACAAACTGGCCTTTCTTAAACTAAGACTGAAATTGCGTTCAGCAAAAGATCTGTATATTCATTTTGGGGATTTAGACTTTACAGTTATGAGTCTCTCAAGTTTTTGAGATGCATAAATTATGTCATAGAGATTCCCTTTCATCAGCTAAAATTCAATCCATACTGTTATTAAAGGATTCGGAGCCCTCTAGTGGTGTTCTGCATTTTCATTCATTAATTTTATTTTAAACATTGATTTACAAAGCTCTATAGCATCATTTTTTATGCTTTATTATTATTATTGCTACTTACTGGTTTGCCACAGCAGCTGTATTTTTGGGGTTGCTTAGAATCTAGAAAGCATTAAGTTACTTAGAATCTAAAAAGACAACAAATTCTCAGTTCCGATGTTTTGTGGTGGTTCATCTCCTGTATAGTTGAGGTACTGAGGTGTACTTAAAGTGTTTTTAAGGCATTAATTGTGTAGACCATCAAAGAGAAAATTTTAGTGATAAAGTATTATGTGGCAGAGAGTTCAGAGTTGCTTACAGGAAACTTAATGAGCCTGACCCAACTGAAGTTGGGCATTTGGTGGCATGAGAAGTGACAATAAGTTCTGAGGGACGTGATTTTATAGACTATTCCAAACAATATTGGAAATGTGGACCTTGAAGTAGGGAGAGGTTCTTAACATGGTCTAACAAACAGACAGGTAAGTGGAGACACTTGAGCTTATAACAAACTCAAGAACAGAATTCAAATCAGAATAGGGTAATGAGAACTAAAGCCAAATCTTAAAGCACCTTTCCCCCACCTTCTTCCTCCCTTCTTACCGGGCTCAACTTCACTCCCTATTTCTCTACCTCCTCCCGCTGAGTGACACAGGGGGATGGGGAATGGGGGTTGTAGTCAGTTCACCAGATGCTTCTGCTGCTTCTTCATCCTGAAGGCGAGGACTCCTCACACTCTTCCCGTGCTTCAGTATGGGGTCCCTCCCACTGGAGACAGTCCTCCACGAACTTCTCCAACGTGTGTCCTTCCCACGGGCTGCAGTTCTTCATGAACTGCTCCAGCCTGGGTCCCGTCCACAAGATGCAGTCCTTCAGGAACAGACTGCTCCAGCACGGTTCCCCCATGGGGTCACAAGTCCAGCCTGCAAACCTACTCCAGCGTGGTCTCCTCTCTTCATGGGTCTGCAGGACCTGCCAGGAGCCTGCTATAGCACGGGCTTCCCACAGGATCACAACCTTCTTTCAGCACATCCACCTGCTCTGATGTGGGGTCCTCCATGGGCTGCAGGTGGATATCTGCTCCAGCGAGGAGTTCCATGGGCTGCACGGTGACAGCCTGCCTCACCCATGGTCTTCACCACTGGCTGCAGGGGAATCTCTGCTCCAGTGCCTGGAGCACCTCCTCCCCCTCCTTCACTGACTTTGGTGTCTTCAGGGTTGTTCCTCTCACATATTCTCACTCCTTTCTCCAGCTGTAGTTTCTCTTGTGCAGGTTTTTTTTTTAATCTTCTTAAATATGTTTTCCCAGAGGTGCTACCACTGTCACTGATGGGCTCAGCATTGGCCAGTGGTGGTCCTGTCTTGGAGTTGGCAGGTATTGGCCCTATCAGGCATAGGGGAAGCTTCTAGCAGCTTCTCATAGAAGTGACCCTTGCAGCCCCGCAGGCTACCAAAACCTTGCAATGCAAACCCGATATGAGGTCATAAATGAAGATGTTAAACAGTATTGGCTCCAATACCCTTGTAGACCCCAGTACCCCTGGGGTACTCCACTACAGCACCCATATTGGTCTGCCTGCATATCTTGACGTCTAAGTTCTGAACTGGCTCCTGAACCATGCCAAAGCAGTTCTCCATGCATTCCAGCTGCTGTCTCCCATAAAGGGCAACTCTTCCTCATAACCTTCTCAGCACATCCTTCCTAAAACATGTGTCCATCCATCACAGTACTCCAGTCATGCGAGTTATCCCACCATGTTTCTGTGATGCCAGTGAGGATCGTAGCCTCGTAACTGCACTCGGACTTCTAAAGTCTCCCTACCCACCCCGCCCCATGCTGGATGAATTAGTGTAGAGTCACTTCAGAGAGGTACACAAGCATGCTGACTCCCCAGTATGGGCAAGAACTCTTTCCCCATAAGGCTGTTCTGCAGGCACTTTTTTCTTTGCATGCCTATGCTCAAATGGATTCCTATGCCTTCATTTTGTTAATAGTTGAATACAGTACTTTCTGCACTGGATTTTTTCCTTCACTTTCTGTTTTTTAAAATCTTACAGCAATGAGACTGGATGTGTGCAGTGGGATAATGGAAAGATTCAGGATCTTCCGCACAGAAAAGACTTACGCAGTGAAGACTGGGAAGTGGTACTTTGAGTTTGAGGCAGTTACTGCAGGAGACATGAGAGTTGGTTGGACCAGGCCGGGTTGTCTGCCAGATCAGGAACTTGGCTCAGATGAAGAAGCTTTTGTTTTTGATGGCTTTAAGGTTCGTATGTTTATCTGTAATAATATGAGTGATTGCAAAACTTTTAATTTTGCGTCTTATTCCACGAGTCATGGCCTCAACTTAATTGCCTTCTCTTCTTTCGTTTGTGTTTTATGAAATTATTTCTCTCTCTCTTTGAGAGCCTAGATGGAATAAGGAGAATCAATGTCATCTGAAAAATTAAGTAGCAGGGTTTGGCCTTTCTAGAATTTTTTTTCCACAGCTTCACAGTATTTGTATAGTATATATAAAGCATTGAAAATCTAAGTGACTTACTCAAGATAAAAACACTGGCAGAGCTCTAATTAACTATGAATCATTTCTTTAAATTTTTACTCTGCTGTTCTCTCTATAAGAAGTGCCATTAGGGAATAAATATAGTTAAGATTATTAGCAGTACGTATTTGAGGCAAACTTTGATACAAGTTTCTAATAGGAAAGTAGAAGTTACTAAGAGTACGTTTTCACAGAAATCCTTACAGTTTAGAGTAAATGAAGTATGATAGAACTGGTATTTTTTGCTCAAATTTAACTCTGCATGAGACAATGATAGATTGAAATCTAGTAGTAAAAATATATAGTAAAACAAACTATTTTGTATGTTACTGATTTTCATCAGAATAGATGAAATGACTCATTAAAACTTTTTGAGTATGAAGACAACTGCAACTGCTACCCAAGCTATAATTGCTATTAAAGTTGCTGATGACTCATGTCAAAATGTTTCTTGTATCTGATATTGGAATTAATTTTCTTTATTACTATTAAAATATGTAACAGAACTCAACATATTCCTGGTTGTTCCTGGTGAGATCAAGCTCTCAAGATCTATTTTATTCATGGGTTTAGAATTTAATTTTTTTCCCAGTCTTGTATTACATAGGAAGATGCCTTAAAAAGACAACTGAAAAGTTGTTTTTGTAACATATCTGGTTGGCTTAAGTAAACTATTCAAGTCCTCTGTCTTTACTAGAATAGCTGTGTAGTAGTTTGCCTTCTGAATTTTAGGTTTTGACCTTTAGGACTCAATCCACAAAGATATTTTATTGTCTTTGATTTTGATGGGTTCTCCCCTTGGTTGGGGAAAAGCTTTTGACCTTCAGGATACATAGAAAGGCTGATTTGTTTTGTAGGGTTTTCAGGGTGGATACAGAGGATAAAAATCTAGTTGTGATGGAATGTATGGATAGGGAACCTATTTGTTATTAACACTGCTTTATTTTATGCATGTTACAGTCATTCTTAATAGCTGTTAATTTATTTGAATTCCAATCCAAAACCCCATCTAAAGACTTTGCAGTCTTTGACTTGAAGGTCAGTCATACAAATCATGAATCGTGCCCTCTGGAACCTATCAGAACCTCAGAGTGCTTGTCCTATCCACAGACAATTCTGTTCCTTCCAAAATCTGGTATGACAGGAAGTTTAATTTCTTTTGTACACAACATTTTTAGAATTATACTTAAGGAAACAATAAAGTTTGTTTGGAAGCAATAAATTTATAGGCCACTAGATTAAATAAAAGCAATTGCTTAAAAGTTTGTGAAGCAGCTATTTCAAGTTGTAACTGATAGCATATTATTTTCATTACAAGTATTTTCATGCAGCTTCTGCAGAAAAATAAGCCATATACTTACTTGTTTCGCAAATGTTGAAATAGCAATTCTTCCTGTCAGCTCACTTAGCAACATTTTACAGTACTGATGTGAGGGGTGCTTGCAGGAAGTTAATTGTTGGATTTCCACGTTCAAAGTCAGCTTGGAGTACTTACAGGCATTGTTTTGGAATGATACGCTGTGAAAGTGTTAATTTTAGTGCTGTCTTTATTGAGTGGGATAATTATTAGTTGTACCACTAAAGGAGAGAAGAACACATATATTGTCACTATTACTCTTTGAAAATCTTTTAAATCCGTTTCAGGCACAGCGGTGGCATCAAGGTAACGAGCATTTTGGCCGCTCTTGGTTGGCAGGAGATGTTGTTGGATGTATGGTTGATATGAATGAGCACACTATGATGTTCACCTTAAATGGTGAAATCCTGCTTGATGACTCAGGTTCAGAACTTGCATTCAAGGACTTTGAGGTTGGTCATGGTAAGTACTGCAATACATCGTGCTGTTAACATGCTGTTGTTGCCCAGTTGTTGCTCTGTCTTCCCTTTAATGTGGTGTGCTTCTTGTTTTTTCTCCCCCCTCCCCGCCCCTGAGAATTACTCTCTGTCCTTTTCTCTATTTGATTAGTATCAAGCATATGGAAAGGAGATGTGCTGGGTGTGATGATGAGGCAACGCCTTTTTCTGTGGTGAACTTTGCAGCCATCTTTTGTGATCAGACATTTTGACTTTTACGGGGATGTGTCTGGAGTTGCCAATTCATTACCTTTATATGTTTATCATCTGTACTGCAGCAGGTCACCATATGATATAACAGAATTACAGAATGAATCATAGAATGGTTTGGGTTGGAAGGGACCTTAAAGATCATCTAGTCCAATACCCCTGCCATGGGCAGGGACATTAAATTTTATCTGGATCAGGTACTGAAATACTACCAAATTTCTGTCAAATTAGGGAGAACATATGATAGGGAGTTTAAGCCAGCTTTAAGGTTTTGTTTTAGCTCTGGGAGGAGAAGTGACACCTGATACAGCATAAAGCCAACTGGTACAAAGTTAGCCTCCAAAATTTTTTACTTAATTCTAAACCAGCAGATTGAGTTTTGTGCCTGTTGTGTTCTTGGTGCAGCTTTCAGTGTCCACAAGCAGGTTTTAGTTTACCATGAAGCTGTAGTTTGTAAGATTGGAAAAGATGACAAAGATTGTGAGGTTGTGTCAGGCGCCAGGCTGATTCTATACCACAGAAGTATTTTTATTTATGAATTTAATTACATGTGTGTGAATAGGTAAGAGATTACATTAGTGTAGATAACTGCCTAAAATTTCTGAGCTATAGCAATGTAAAAAAAAAAAAAAAATTCGGCTTTAATCTTTTCATTTGTTGTAGGTACATACATTCTGTCATATATATTATACATCTGTTAAATAATACATCTGAGAGATAAAGTTAGATTTTTTGAATAGTAAAAGCTGCAAATGATACTTTTGGGTTACTGATCCCTATTCCCAGGGGAAATATGAATCTTATTATATGAATCTATTAATTAGACAGTTCCCTGCTTGCATTTTAACCATGTTACTTTCATTGGGATTTCAGAATACTTTACTTTCAGGAGTGCTTTGGGAGAAGTAACTTTATATTGTCGTAACGTAGGAATTAAGAATAATTTCATTTCATTTAAAATGAAATAATTGCCACAAATTTTTTAGACTCATGCCTGTTACTTTACTGCCTTCAGATGTCCTTAGATACTGTGACGACAGGGAAAGGGATGCGTGAATTGGCATACTGTTAGTGGTATAGGCATAAAATCATACTGGTGCCATTACATTATAATGGTTTTCCAGTTATTAGGCAGTATAATCCTACTGAGGAGTGAGGGATTCTGAGATAAACTGAAATTCTATGAAATTCTGAGGGTAGCCTGCTTGACCAGTACTATTTTGATTTCAAAGTTGATGAAAAGACAGTGATGTAGTTTTCATGCTACTTGTTTCTAGCTGCAGGTTCAGATTTAAACAGATCTCTGCTGAGTCTGAAACTGCTAAAGTAGTTCCTGGTTTGACATGGAGCCCAAAGGCCTTGTGGTAACCATGTCAAAGACTTAATGGCAGTGTCAAGCCTCTCAGATGTTTCACAATAAGTTCCTCTAGTGTTGTGTTTGTAGAAAAGAGCTTGCCTTTGAAATAAGATCTCCTATTCTGTTTTCAAAGGAATGTGCTGGTTGATCTCAGATTCAATAACTCCAGGTCAATATTTGTAAATATTACGGGTATTTCTTATACAATTCATGGGGCGGGGATGGTATCTGTATGTATATGTGTGTATATACAAACACATGTATGAAATATCCAAATTAAATATGAGTTTTATAGAATGTTCATTTTTTTGTAGGCTGGCTTTAGTTTGGTTTTGTTAATTGCTCTTGCTTAAGAGCATTGAGACCTTTCTGCAGGTCACTTCTATCAGTGAATCGTGTGCATGCCTTGTGCTGCTGTAGAAAGAGGCCTTTCTTTAGAAAAAAGAGAATTTCTGGTCAGAGTCCCTTGTCCTACTTTGAAGGATGTAGTCTGATTATAAATCAGTCCTGGAGTTTTAATTTACTTAGGAACAGTGAAGAGGGAATATGGCACTCTGCCAGCTTGCTAATAAGGCTCATGTGCTGCGTTTTAGGTTGTACTGCCAACAAGAGGAGCTCCTTGGGATTATGGCAGACTAATTTGCTTGTGAGATACCATCTCAGTAGTAAGATTGTTAAACATAATGGAATATTATTATGCATTTGTGTAAGAGAAATTTCACACTGTAGATACGAAGAAGTGCACTGTGCAAACCAAATTTTGTTTTGTCAGCTTCTGATCTCTGTGAACATGAACTGTTTGTAGTGAGTGTTTGACAAATTAGGTCAAGAGATTCACCTTGTGTTCTCGAAAGTAGGGAACATTATAAAAAGTGTTGCTGTCCTGTGCTTTTGCCACATGTGACAGACAATGCTAGAAGATTACTTTTCTAAGTGGTAAAGTCTTTCTACTTGTTTTGCTATTTCATACAATAAAATAAAAATTTTGCTCCATAGCCCAGTTATGCACCTGGAGATTAAGAGCCAGGTCACGGGTAAATAAACTTTTTATGTAGCCTCCAGCATGCAAGGGTTACACAGGATCTGTGAAGTATCACATCTAAAATGTCTGCATACCATTTACAGAAAGGTACTGAAAGTTAATTTTTTATTCCATAGTAAGACACGTAACTGCCTTACCAACACATTCCCTCTAAGCTAAGATGCCATATCTGGAACTGGTATTTATATTCCATTCATACAGAACAACAATTACTGTATAGTTACGGTTACTTGCAGGAGTTAGCTACATGCACAGTTCTGTTCTGGCATCAGTGAAATCTGTATTGGTGAGAGAGGTTGTCATCTTGATTCCATATTGGTTATAACGACAGGGCTGATGGAAAGTGCTAGATTGAGTAAAAATGTCAATAAGAGTTTTACCTGTGTAGGAATTTTGTCCAAAGTTTCTTTGTTTTCTTTCAGGGAATCTTGCAAATACTCAGTTACATTTTATTTTTGTGTGCGCGTGTAAGATACTTGCTTCATATCTAAGAATGAATCTGTCTGTAAGATCTTTTTTTCTGAGCCTACAGGAAAATGCATAGGTAGAAAAATTAACAATTTATGTGCATTCTATTTAGGAAGGGTAAATATTAATAATATTTTAAATATTTTACATATTTTAAATATTCCTGTTTGATTTAGTTTTGTGTCATGTATACATCTCAGTCTCTATTCATAGACTTGATCATCTTTTCTTGGATTTTGGACTGCATCTAATTTTCTAATCAGCTTTTTCTATAATGTATGCTTACTGAATTCTGCTGATAATGTCAGCTGCTATTGCTTCTTTTGTTTTGTAAAGCAGTTATTTCCCAAATTATTGATTTGAGGGCTGTAATAAAGAGGAACTGACTATGTGTTAATTCTCAAGGCACTGGAGATAGAGCTTGCTACTTACTTTCATAAAATATTCAACCTGTGCAGAAACAGAAAACTATTGTTCATATATATGTAATTATAAAATTAAATAAAGACATATATATAGATATGGCATGTTCACAACTAATCAGTTTATACCTCCTTTTCTTTGAACACTTTTTTTTAAGATTTTGTTCCTCTGTGCTTTCTGTGAAAATATAACAGTGTTTGTACCAAAAGTCTAGTTAGGTCACTGTTTTGTTTTCAACAACAGTGGATATCAAATGCTTGTGGATACATGTTAGAACAGGATAAGCAGATCATGATACAGTCACCCAGCCTCCAGCGATTTCTGGTTCAGGGGATTTGTAAGGCAAACATGATATGTTTGTGTTGAATAGCCCTGATATTTTTGAGGTTTATTTTTCTCATATTAAGATCTCTAAACACTTTTTGAATTAATGTTAGCTTTTAGCATCCAGGATGCTAGGTGACAGCAAATTCCACAGCATTACTGTGTGGTGTATAAGGAAGTTCCTCCCTTTGTTTTGAAGCTTGCTATCAAACAGTTTCTTTCATCATAATTTTTGTTACAAAAGACTTCGAAAAATCATTCGCTGTTCATCTTCACTATGCCACTTGTAATGGGCGTATGTATCATACCCCCTTAATAATTTTTTTTTGAGGCTGAAGTATCCCAATTTCTTTAATTGTTGCTGATAATAAAGCAGTTTCTTAGTGTTGGACATTTTCAGATCTTTTATATCCTTTTTGACATGTGGAAAGCAAAACTCTTCATAAGTTTCTAAATGTGTGTGCCGTACATTCTGAAAACATGTGAAAATGTTTTACATGAATAAGTATTGGAAATTAAATGGTGATGTGATTCAGACAGGCAAAGCACGTGCTTTAGGCGGCATATACCTATGTGGTTTATAGGAAATCTTATGTAATTTTTGGTTAATATTGTGAGGATTCATGCTATCACAACTGTTTCTGTGAAAAACCCTTCTCATAGAATAGTTTGGGTTGGAAGGGACCTTATAAGGTCATCTAGTCCAACCCTCCTGTAATGAGCAGGGACATCTTCAACTAGAGCAGGTGGCTCAGAGCCCCATCACACCTGACCTGGAACGTTTCCAGGGATGGGGCATCTGCTAACTCTCTGAGCAACCTGTGCCAGTGTTTCACCACCCTCGTGGTCAAAAATGTCTTCCTTATATGTAGTCGAAATCTACCCTTTTTCAGTTTAAAACCATTACTCCTTGTCCTATTGCAACAGGCCCTGCTAAAAAGTCTGTCCCCATCTTTCTTATAGGCCTCCTTTAAGTACTGGAAGGCTGCAATAAGGTCTCCCTGGAGCCTTCTCTTCTCCAGGCTGAACATCCCCAACTCTCTGTGTCTTTCTTCACAGGAGAGGTGTTCCATCCCTCTGATCATTTTTGTGGCCCTCCTCTGGACCCTCTCCAAAAGGTCCATGTCTTTCCTGTACTGAGGGCTCCAGAGCTGGATGGAGGACTCCAGGTGGGGTCTCACCAGAGCAGAGTAGAGGGGCAGAATCACCTCCCTCGACCTGCTGGCCACGCTTCTTTTGATGCAGCCCGGGATACCGTTGGCTGTCTGGGCTGTGAGCACACGTTGCCGGCTCATGTCCAGCTTTTTATCCACCAGTACCCCCAAGTCCTTCTCGGCAGGGCTGCTCTCGATCCCTTCATCCCCCAGCCTGTATTGATACTGGGGCTTGCACCAAACCAGGTACAGGACCCTGCCCTTGGCCTTGTTGAGCCTCATGAGGTTCACACAGGCCCATTCCTTGAGCTTATCCAGGTCCCTCTGGATGGCATTCTGTCCCTCAGGCATGTCATCTGCACCACTCAACTTGGTGTTGTCTGCAAGCTTCCTGAGGGTGCACTCAATTGCACTGTCTATGTCACTGAGGAAGATATTAAAGAGTACTGGTCCCAATACAGACCCCTGAGGGATACCACTCATCACTGATCTCCAGTGGACATTGACCTGTTGACCACTACCCTCTGGATGTGAACATCTAGCCAATTCCTCATCCACCCAACAGTCCACCCATCAAATCTGTATCTCCCTAATTTAGAGAGAAGGATGTCGTGGGGGACCGTGTCAAAGGCCTTACAGAAGTCCAGATAGGTGACAGTGGTAGCTCTTCCCTTGTCCACTTGTAGTCACTTGTCATGGTTGAATCCCAGCCAGCAACTAAGCACCATGCACCTGCTTGTTCACTCCCCAATGATGGGATGGGAGAGAGAATCAAAAGAGTAGAAGTGAGAAAACTCATGGGTTGAGATAAAGACAGTTTAATAGGTAAAGCAAAAGCCATGCATGCAAGCAAAGCACAACAAAAATTCATTCACCACTTCCCATCAGCAAGCAGGTATTCAGCCATCTCCAGGAAAGCAGGGTTCCATCACGTGTAATGGTTACTTGGGAAGACAAACACCGTAACCCCAAAGGTTGCCCCACCCCTTCCTCCTTCTTCACACCAGCTTTATATACTGAGCATGACGTCATATGATATGGAATATCCCTTTGGCCAGCCTGGGTCAGCTGTCCCAGCTGTGTCATCTCCCAGCTTCCTGTGCACCTCTGCCTTCTCGCTGGCAGGCCAGCATGAAAAACTGGACAGTCCTTGAATGCTTACCAACTGAAAACATCAGCATGTTATCAACATTTTCTCATCCCAGATCCAAAACACAGCCTCACACTAGCTTCTATGAAGAGTATTAACTCTATCCCAGCTGAAACTAGGACATCACTCCATCATAGAAGGCCACTAGGTTGGTCAGGCAGGACTTGCCCTTGGTGAAGCCATGCCGGCTGTCTCCAATCACCTCCCTGTCCTCCATGTGCTTTAGCATAGCCTCTAGGAGGATCTGTTCGATGATCTTCCCAGGCAGAGGTGAGGATGACAGGTCAGTAGTACCCAGGGCCCCGCCTTGGTAACTTTTCAAAAAATGGATGCAATGTTTCCCTTTTTCCAGTCACCAGGGTCTTCACCTGACTACCGTGACTTTTCAACTATCATGGGGAGTGGCTTGGCAACTACCTCAGCCAATTCCCTCAGGACTTTGTATCTTGTAAGGTCCCATAGACTTGTGTATGTTCAGGTTCCTCAGGGGGTCTTGAACCTGATCTTCTCTTACAGTGGGAGGGACATTGCTTTAGTTTGACCAGCTGGTCTTGACTCAGCCATGCTGGCCTCTTGCCTTCCTTACCTGATTTCTTACACCTGGGTTTCAAGAGCTCTTGTGCTCTATGGAAAGCATCCTTAAAGATCTGCCAGCTCTCTTCTGCTCCCTTGTCCCTGAGGGCAGTTTCCCAGGGGGTCCTGTTGACTAACTCCCTGAAGAGCTGGAATTTTACTTTCCTAAAATTCAGGGTCCTGACTTTACTCTTCGCCTGCCCCATATCCCTCAGGACTGTGAACTCCACCAGTGCACAATCATTGCAGTCCAGACTGCTTCCAATCTTGATGTCACCAATTAGCTCACTGGTGCTGGTGACGAACAGGTGCAGTATGGCATCCCTTCTGGTAGGGCTGTCTATTACCTGGCTTAAGTTATCCTCAGTGCTCTCCAGGAGTCTCCTGGATTGCCTACAGCTTGCTGTGCTACTTTTCCAGCAAATGTTGGGGTGGTTGAATTCTCCCAGCAGAATGAGAGCTTGCAAGCATGATACCTTCTGTAGCTGGAGTAAGTAGGCTTTGTCAATAGGCTCCCCTTGATCAGGTGGCCTGTATTAGACACCAACCACAAGGTTCCCTTTCTTTCCTCAGTCTCTGATTCTTACCCATAGTCTTTCAACCTGCTCATGGATATTCTTCAGAGACAGCTCTTCACACTGTCCATTTCTTCATGTAGAGGGCAACGCCTGTGCCCCTCCTTCCTCACCTGTCTGTTCTGAACAGCCTGAAGCCATTGGTAGCTGCACTCCAGTCATGGGATTTGTCCCACCAAATTTCAGTAATGGCAACTAGGTTGTGGCTTTCTAGCAGCACGCTGGCTTCCAGCTCCTCCTGTTTGTTGCCCATGCTGCATGCATTGGTGTTGAGGCACTTCAGCTGGGCTGTTGACCATGTCACCTTCTTAGAGGAACACCCCTTAATTCCTTTGAGGTATTTCACTGGTGTTTCCCTGTTGGCTCCTTTTAACCTCAGCAGCCCCTGGCTCATCTCCATAAGACTTCAAGCGTGCTCCAGTGTACCCAGCAGGTCTCGGAGCCACAGACTGAGGGCCCTTGCTAGCACCCAGTCTCTCTAACCTTGGCATGTCATCCCACAGCTTGTCACAGGCAAGACTCATATCCCCGTGTATACAAGTTGTTTGAATTCTCAAACAACTTGATGTCCATAGAAGGTTGTTACTGTTCTTGAGTGATGACCTGAGATTTGTAAGGTTATTGAAAATAGAATTTTGATTTTTGGCTTTGCCTAAAAACTTTTGCAACAGCTTACGGGTTCCTCTAGCTTAACAGGGGCCTTGTAAATTCTCCCTACTAGAGCTGCTGGGCTTTATGACAGCATATATCTATATATGCAAATATAACTTTCATAGTTGTGTGTTGTATAAAACAATTTTGTTTCATTTTATGCTGGAAAATACTCTTTATTATTGTCTGTCATTGGATTTGCACTAGCAGAATGGACATAAATCACGTTGTCTAAATCATCTATGTTTTCAGAGAAGTTGATGCCTTGTGATTTAAGGGCCTTGATATGAAGAGAAAACCTGCACTTGAGCTTATAACTGATACTGTATGTCCTTGAATTTATCACACCTAATACACATACACATGATAATCAATCTTGTGTATCTGTAATAAAACCTTCAAAAGGTGGTACTGAAGGCTGTTCTTTTTATCTGGTGAGCAGTCATTCCGGTAGATGGTGCTCTGGAGTTTGCTTTTGTCTCTGAAGAACATATCATGAACAGATATTCTGCTCTGTTTTTGTCTGTGCAGCCTAAAGAAAAGTGAGGAACTAGTTATATTTTGTCCTTATACTATTTGATATCTTGTACATTCACTTGAACCAGAATCATCGAACAGAGCCTCTTGTTGATACAAAAGAAAACAATTTGTTAATAGCTAGGTCAAATGAATCTAAGTGGTTTGTAGCTGTGGAAATTCAAAATCAGGATGAAAAGGAACAGAAGAAATAACAGGTTTTCTTAGATTTTTGAACTGTAATGCTGACCCTGAGAAAAAAACATCAACAAATGTTTTCTTAAAAAGTGCAAAGGAGTCACAAGTGAGTTCCCTGTGCTACTGAAACAGTAAAAGAGCAGATGCATATAAACGTGAAGCTGAATCAAAAGTAAAAAAAACCCCAAAAAACCAAGCCCCAAACCAAAAATGAACTACCATAAGTTTCATGAAGCTACAGTATCATATTGTCAGTTCTCATTATCTGGAGCCAGAAAGTGTGATGAAATTTTTTATTTAATTATTATTATTTTTTTTAATCTGCAGCATGCACTTGGTGCATAATTGTAATTTTTTTTCACTGTTATAGCTGCATGGACAATCACTATATTACTTCCAAAGTAATTTTTGAGGTTCTCTCAAAATACCATAACTAATGGAATTTTAGGAGGAATAGTAAGACTTGGAGTAAAAATGGCAACACTCTACCAGCTTAGCAGAGAGAATAACCAAGAGCTTGTTGTCAGGCTCCTTGAAGTACTCTTAAATTTCTACTAAGTAAATTGAGTGTCTCATGAAGAGATCCATGGCTATTAGAGAACTTTTTTTTCCAGAATGGTATTTGAGAAACAGTACTTCGTGACATGCAAGAGGTGATGTGCTGTCATGAATGCTTGCATTTATACTTTTTGGTTTTTGGATTTTTAATTTTTTTTGAAATGATTTTTAATTGGGTTATGGAAGAGATTGGTTCTCTGATGTTCATTATGTACAACCCATGTGTTCTTTCATCTTGTTTTAAGGATTTCTGCCTGTGTGCAGCCTGGGCCCATCTCAAGTGGGAAGAATGAACTTTGGAAAAGATGTCAGCACTCTGAAATATTTCACTATCTGTGGCTTACAGGAAGGGTATGAACCCTTTGCTGTTAATACAAACAGAGACATCACTATTTGGCTGAGTAAAAGGCTGCCTCAGTTTCTACGAGTGCCACAAAATCATGAACATATTGAGGTTTGTGATCCTGTTAAAATGTTTCTATACACTTCTTCAATTAATACGTTTGAATTATGTTTCTACTTCTGTACTTCTAGATGAGATTTTTAATGTGATATGCTGAGCCAATTCTGGGCAAAACTTGTACCTGTTACAAATTTCTTACATCCAGTGGAGTTGCAAATAATGTAATTATTTGGTTCTAGTATTTCTTTATCTGTGAAATCAGCCATGTGTGTAAACATGAGATTCTCAGAGACAAATTCTACAAGATGTCCTCATTAGGAACTCCTTGTGCAGTGAGAACTATGTTTGTAAACAACTTCCAGAAATTGGGCATTTCTACGTAACAGATACCTTGTGTTCTGGTGCGCATACTTTGTGGAGTGTTTTTTCCATAACTAATTTGCTTTAATTTTAATAAATATTTATTAGCCGATTGTGTCAACACTTATGTCCCAATCAGTTGTGCATCTTAATGGAACTGAATTACTGCCTTGTTAATTAATGCCAAATAAATAAATAAATAAATGCCAAAGAAATCCTTTGGAAATTGATGAAACGAGAACTCTTTTTCAGCTGATGTATATCACACTGTGGTATTTAAGAAATAATTTGTGTTCTTGCATATTTACATGTATGATTTATATTAGCTGGTTTCTGTTGTTCTGGACAGGGTTGAATTTATGTTGCAAAGAGTTACGATCAGAAAGGTCATTCCTTTGTGAGTGGTTTTTTTTATTTAACAATGGACAAACAAAAGCCTCCACTCTTTATAATATAGATTTCTTCTTAAAATGGCGGCACATGATTATAAAACATTTGACCATTTACAGCATACTGTTGCAAGTTTTGCAAGTCATGGATGTTTATTCTAGAAATAGAAGTTGAATATTTACAAGGGGGAAAAAATCAGAACAACAACATCTTTACATTTTGATAGGTGATGAGAATTGATGGCACCATAGACAGCTGCCCCTGCCTGAAGGTCACACAGAAGTCCTTTGGTTCGCAGAACAGTAAAACAGACGTCATGTTTTTTCGATTAAGCATGCCCATTGAATGTGCTGAGGTGTTCTCCAGATCAGCTGCAGGAGGGTTACCAGGCTCTGGTCTTTTTGGCCCGAAGAATGACTTGGAGGATTATGATGCTGATTCTGATTTTGAGGTTCTAATGAAAACTGCTCATGGTCATCTAGTTCCTGACCGGACCGAAAGAGAAAAAGATGCCACAAAACCAGAGTTAAACAACCATAAAGATTATGTTCAAGAAAAGCCTTCACGTCTTAAACAAAGGTTAGTAGCGCATTTGGCTTGCCTTTTTTTTTTCCCCCCTCCTGTTTCTTGAATAGTAGAAGAAAATGGTAGTCAAGTCAGCAGAGATTTTTCCCTAATTCTGCCCTAAATTTGGATATAGCACAGTAGGTGGGACTCTTAACCCTAATTTGATTAAATTATGTCATATGCAATGTGTAGATCAAAATCAGGCAGAAAACTGAAAACTTTTTTAAGCTATTAGAAACCTATAATTTGGTATATTGCAAAGGCCTTTGTGATCACCATGTGAAGTGCATTCTAAAACCATGGAGATCCATTCTGACAGAACTAGGAGGTCCTCAAAGTGACATGGAATATTTTTTCACATAGTGTGGTGGGTTGACACTGGCTGGACACCAGGTCCCCACAAAAGATGCTCTGTCACTCTCCTCCTCAACTGGACACGGGAGAGAAAATATAATGAAAGGCATGTGGTTTCAGGGTAAGGACAGGAAGAGATCACTCCCCCATTACCATCGTGGGCAAAACAGGCTTGACTTGGGGAAATTAATTTAATTTATTACCAATCAAATCAGAATAGGGTAATGAGAACTAAAGCCAAATCTTAAAGCACCTTCCCCCCACCTTCTTCCTCCCTCTTCCCAGGTTCAACTTCACTCCTGATTTTCTCTACCTCCTTTCCACAAGTGGCACAGGGGGGAGGAGATAGAGAAACTTCACGAACTGCTCCAGCCTCGGTCCCTTCCATGGGGTGCAATCCTTCAGGAACAGGTGGCTCCAGCACGAGCCCCCCACAGGGTCACAAGTCCAGCCTGCAAGCCTGCTCCAGTGTGGACTCCTCTCTCCATGGGTCCACAGGTCCTGCCAGGAGAAGGACTTGCAGGTGCCACCCTGCTGCCTGCTCCAGCACAGGCTTCCCACAGGGTCATAGCCTCCTTCAGGCATATCCACCTGCTCTGGTGTGGGGTCCTCCATGGGCTGCAGGGGCACAGCTGGCCTCACCATGGTCTTCATCACTGGCTGCAGGGGAATCTCTGCTCCAGTGCCTGGAGCACCTCCTGCCCAGGTGTCTTCACTGACCTTGGTGTCTTCAGGGTTGTTGCTCTCATGTATTCTCACTCCTTTCTCTCCCTTCTTAAATATGTTCTCCCAGAGGCGCTACCACCGTCGCTGATGGCCAGTGGCAGGTCTGTCTTGGAACCGGCTGGCATTGGATATATCAGACACAGGGAAGCTTCTAGCAGCTTCTTACAGAAGCCACCCCTGCAGTGCCACCCCCTTGCCCCTGCA
Source organism: Phaethon aethereus (assembly GCF_964289735.1). Classification (NCBI taxonomy): domain Eukaryota; kingdom Metazoa; phylum Chordata; class Aves; order Phaethontiformes; family Phaethontidae; genus Phaethon; species Phaethon aethereus. The sequence goes on from NC_138576.1 coordinate 86,265,710, forward strand.
ACCTTGCCACACAAACCCAATACAAATGGCTTCCAAAAAGCTGAAGGTGTTAGATAATCTTTATCTAGAAATGTATATTAGCTTCTTACCTCACTCGATGAACCAAATAATCATAAGAATATTCTCTAGCTGACATGTTCATCCTCCCTAATTTTTCTTATGGAATCAAGACCAGAACACTTGATGATGCCGTGGAGATGCAAACGCTGGGCCATTACCCAAACAATATTACCGCAGCTTTCCATTCCTCTTTTGCTCTTCTTTACTGAACTTGGTTTGTTAAATACTTAAATTGCAGAATAAATCAGGGGATATGTATGGTATTTGAATGCATGAAAGTCATTTAAGGTTTCACATTCTTCCAAAGTGCCATAGGTGTTTAACAGCCTGATAATTTTTTAAGTTATGTGAGTTTAGTTTCCAAGTAACTTTTGGATATATAGTTTAAGCTCAGAATTCATTTAAGTGCTTTTAAAAATGAGCTTGTCTCTTTGTCATTTCTGAGGAAATTTTTTTTATTTTAATCTACATGGAAGTTATAAACTAACGAGTTATTTATTAATAATGTAATAAATACTATGTTTTTAGGACTAGCATAATAAATATCATGTATTTAGGGATAATATATCAATATAAAATTCCTTTGTGTATATATATTGAGCTTTTCATATAGATTTTCATTTTACTTATTTTATTACAGATTTATGCTCAGGAGGACAAAGCCAGATTATAGCACGAGTCACTCTGCACGGCTTACTGAGGATGTGCTAGCAGATGATAGGGATGACTATGATTATTTGATGCAAACTTCCACGGTATTGTAACATAGGATTTTAGCTGTTTGCTTTGTCTTTCCTTTTTTTTTTTTTTTTTTAATAACTACAAGGTTTTGCTTGTAAGAGTTTCAGAAACAGTGAAATTTTCAGGCAAAATTTTTAATTTAAATGTCTGTGGTAATCCTGTACTACTGAAGTTGAGACTGCTGTGTTCCTTTTTTTTTTTTTTCAGCTGATTGTCATTCTAAAAGAATTTCCACATGGAAAGCCATAAATTAATTGAGTCAATCTTTGAAACAACTGTTGATAATACCAAACATAAGAGGAAGAATAAATAGTTCTAGAATAATAGAATAAATAGGAAGAAGTCTGTTAAACTAATCAGTTAATGTTCAGGACCATTTGAAAACATCTATACTAATTTTACTCAGCGTTTATTTCATGGAATTCCCAGTGGAAGTTTTGTGCAGATTTTGTTCATCTTTCTCAGACAAGATCAGCTCCATAAGCACTCACTGTTCAGTGTTCACAGGACAAAATATTTCTCTTTTGGATGTATTCTCCTCTTTCTAAAAGGTATCAGATACTAGAAACTGAGTCACCTACAGTATAAAAATTGTGGCTGCAGTACAAAAAGAACCTACAATGCTATGATGCAGAAGCCTACAATACAAGTGAATAAGCTGTACCTTTAATCTTTTCCATTTCTTGTTTTAACATACGTATTTTGTTGGCTGTATTTTGATTTGTGATTATATTATTTTGTTGCTTTGCTTATGAATTGTACTTGAACAAGCCTGTGCTACTTTTGAGGACATGACATATTTTCAGATTTCAGAGCAACAAATTAATTCTGAATCAAACTGGTACACTGGAAACCAGACACTATCATTTACTGACATTATTTTTTTATTGACAGTACTATTATTCAGTGAGAATATTTCCTGGTCAAGAACCTGCTAATGTCTGGGTGGGCTGGATTACATCTGACTTTCACCAATACGACACAAGCTTTGACTTGGACAGAGTGCGTACTGTCACAGTTACACTGGGAGATGAAAAAGGGAAGGTTCATGAGAGGTTGGTTACAATTTTCTTAAAAAGATACATATTTTATACCCATAAAAGCAACTAAGAATTTATAAACTATAAATCCACCCCCTTTAATGTAACAGAGTTGGTGTAAAAAAAAAAAAAATAGGAAAAAGTGTAACTTTACTTGTTCTCTCTTTTTGCTTGTGAACAAACAGTGATGTAATGATCTAATCAAATCAATAAGCATTGAAAAGTAAAATAGTGCAGCTTTTATATGTAGTTTCAGACCCTGGTGATGTAAATATTGACTCCTGAACTGGTACAATGTAGAGCAAAATACCTTGTAGTATTTTTGGAAGTTTTTGCTTTTGAGCAGGCCAAAATTAGTACAACTCCCAGCACTTCATCTTGTAATCCATGCCAGAAACTTTGTTTTGTGCTTAAGATTAAATGACTGAAAACATTAACTTGCAAGGTCAGTTTTGTTTCTTGGAATTTTACAAAAGATTTGAGCTTGTTCATATTTTGTCATCTTCAGTTTTCATTTTCTTTTCAGTTATGAAGTCTAGGTTTCATTGAATTTTGGCATTGGTTATGGTGGGGTCTGCTGTTTTCAGCCTCAAGGCCCTGTTGCTTGCAGACATGCAAAGTTGTTCTCTGTCCACTAAATAATGTCTACAAACCATACATAAATAAATTTGTCTTTTGACATTCAGTATAAAACGCAGCAACTGCTATATGGTGTGCGCAGGAGAGAGCATGAGCCCTGGACAAGGACGTAATAATAATGGTCTAGAGATTGGTTGCTTGGTTGATGCTGCCAGTGGCCTGCTGACTTTCACGGCTAATGGCAAGGAACTAGGCACATACTATCAGGTGAGTATTTTTTTTTTTATGTCTTCCAGTGGGAAGGGGGAAAACCGAATCCTCAGACTGCATCTCATTAGAAACTTTTGTACAAGATTGGAAGAAAAAGTAATTGTTGCTGTTATGACAGTGTTTTTTCCCTCCTATTTGGGGTTTTTTTGGTGTTGTTCAAACACTTGCACTTACTGACTGTCAGTAGAGATATTAGGGTTTTTTTAATATGTAATAGTGTTTTGCTGTCTTTAGTGGTTATATATTTGTGCATCTTTGATTTAGGTTGAACCAAGTACTAAGTTATTTCCTGCTGTATTTGCTCAAGCTACAAGCCCCAATGTTTTCCAGTTTGAATTGGGAAGAATAAAGGTAAATAATGCTTGATTTTATGCAGGTTTAGGACTAATTTATCTTTTTTTTTTTTCCCCCCCCTGCAATTTGTTCTTGGTATTGGGCCCAATTTTAGGATTCCAAGTTTTTGCACTATTGCCATTTTTATTCTTAACTCAGTTTTAAATACTTCATGCATTTAAAATACAGTATGTTGGATCAGAAGGGTTGTAACTAATTAGAATTGGCAGAGGATGTTGCAAATTCCCATTGAATTTTCTGAGTCTCAATCTTCATGATGAAATGAAATCACTGAGGTCAGTAAAGCAAATCTCTTATTCTAGAAACAGAGCGTGGATGACCAGCTATCTGCAGATTAGGTTAGGATTTAAAAATAGTTTTACAGTAAATTCAAACAGTACACTCAAGAAAACCGAGCTGAAATTTACTTTCTTGCTTTAGTAAGTGCATGTCTAAGAAATCGTAAGAGGGAAAAGAAGCGTGGAGTTAAGATCTCTGGTCCAAGGAAGTGACCACACATTCCCTTCAAGTTTGTATTTCAAATTTACTTTTTAAAAAAAATTAGTTATGGACAATGCTCTCTTGCTGCTAATCTGCCAACAGTTCCCATCTGGTTTTACAAACCATTGAAAATGTTAATTTCATGTTGCACTGTACTTTACTGTACTATATGTTAAATATATTTCTTGAAAAATATTGTATATTCGTTGTTTGGAAAAGATGATGAAACTGATTGTCTCTTCTGTTGGAATTTTCTAGAATGTAATGCCATTATCTGCTGGCTTATTCAAAAGCGAACACAAAAACCCAGTCTCTCAATGTCCTCCACGTCTCCACGTCCAATTTCTGACTCATGTGCTCTGGAGCAGAGTGCCAAACCACTTCTTGAAGGTTGATGTCTCTCGGATCAGTGAACGTCAGGGGTGGATGATACAGTGCCTGAATCCTCTGCAGTTCATGGCCCTTCATATTCCCGAAGAAAACAGGTTGATGTTTGTGTGTTGAAGTATATCAGAGCTAAATTGGGATTATGAAGCTACACGTGTAATAAAATTTTGATAAGAAAATCCCAAGGTCTTCTCTCTATTTATAACGTGTAAATAAAGGCAGTGTGTTTTGATTTAGCTAATACTAAAAATTAATCTTATTTTTTAATTTTTTAAAATCTGCCTCCTTTTGTTGTGTTTCCAACCTCTCCTAGTTTATCTCCAAACCCTTTCATAGTATATATAGGTTTTGAATGATAATGAAAAGAACTCTGTTTATAAATTATTAAAGATAATCTGTAAAATAGGCAAAGATCTCTTTTTGTAGAGATTCTTTGAGATTTGTGACCAATATTATTACTCTGTTACTATAATTTTCCTAAATCTATTTTAAACAATTGAAGAAGTTTAACTTTGTGATTTCCTTGTTACCCAAATGTCTCCGCATTTTGCCAGTGCCAAAACTGAAAATAAAATCACTAAAAAATTAGGTAAGAATTCTAAATAAACAATCCAGCCCCTGAACCCTCTGCACATGAACTGGTTAGTCTGTTGCCATTTTGCAACCACAGATCTAAAACCAATAAATGATATAAATAACTAGTTTTAAAACCTTCATTTTCAATTACCTAAATTCTTGTTTGTAGTATGTAGTAGTACTCTGTGTTAAGTAAGTAATTTTGATCTTTCCCCACTGAAAGTAATTGAAGTTGTACTTCAGGAGCGGCTTGAATAAATTCCTGATTGAACTTTTTTCTTAGTCCTTGATTCTTAGGCTGACCGTGTTTCTCACATGAAAGCTGAAACATGGAAAAAGTCCATCCCTAGAACTGATATTGTGCCAATGTTATCCTTAGGGAGAATTTTTAATTCCTTCACTGAAGTAAGTTTTTTGCACTGGTATGGAATTTACTGTATTGTTTTTTTTCCTCTGCAGAACAATTGATATTTTAGAGCTGACAGAACAAGAAGAATTGCTGAAATTTCACTATCATACCCTCCGATTATATTCAGCTGTTTGTGCTTTAGGCAACAACCGAGTGGCCCATGCTATGTGTAGCCACGTGGATGAATCTCAACTCCTGTATGCTATTGAGAATAAATATATGCCAGGATTATTACGTGCAGGATATTATGACTTACTCATTGACATCCATCTCAATACCTATGCAACTGCCAGGTTAATGATGAATAATGAATTTATAGTTCCAATGACAGATGAGACCAAGAGTATTACTTTGTTTCCTGATGAAAACAAAAAACATGGCCTCCCTGGTATAGGACTTAGCACTTCATTAAGGCCAAGAATGCAGTTCTCCTCCCCGAGTTTTGTAAGCATTAGCAGTGAATGCTTTCAGTTCAGTCCTGAATTCCCTCTGGAAATCTTAAAGGCCAAAACCATAGAGATGCTGACTGAAGCTGTTCAGGAGGGCAGCCTCCATGTCAGAGATCCAGTTGGAGGTTCTACAGAATTTCTGTTTGTCCCTCTCATCAAGCTCTTTTATACCCTCCTAATTATGGGAATCTTCCACAATGGGGATCTGAAACACATCTTACAGTTGATTGAGCCCCGGGTTTTCAAAGAAGCAATAAGCCAGGAGGATGAAATTGATTTCTCGGAGAAGGAGCTGAGTTCAGATGAACTCAAGTCAGAAGAAGGAGAGGAAGAAGCCAGAGGGGAGCAAGTGCCAAAGGAAGGACTCCTTCAGATGAAACTTCCAGAACCTGTTAAATTACAGGTAACAATACTGCTATGATAGTGGTTGTTCCCATTTCTTCACTTGCTCATTTCTCTTTCAAAGAATACAGCATTTTGATGTCAGTTAGATAGAGAAGTAATTTCCTTAAAGGAAACAACAAGATTTGCTATCTTCCTGATGATATAAACTTATTCACCATAGATCAAACAACTGTTGTTTCATTACATAGAATTACTTTCTCAGCAACATTAACAGGGAATTCTTCATTTTTATGGATCCAGACAGAAGAGGAATTCCCTAGAAGCGAAGAGTAAATCCATTCTCCTATAACTTTTATTAAAGTCTTACATTATATGTCTGAGGCACGTAAATCTCTTGCAGATGCCAGATATTCCTGGTGTAGCGTTACTTCACATGTAGTAAATGACAGCATTATAGGTTTCAGTCACTTTATTTGATAGTAACTACTGCTGTAAGGAACCTGTCCTTATTTGCATAATATACAGAACATATTTCTTAGCTTGCCAACTCTTCTTTCTATTATTTTTTTTCAGATGTGTCATCTACTCCAGTACCTGTGTGATTGCCAAGTACGACACCGAATAGAAGCCATTGTAGCATTTTCGGATGATTTTGTGGCCAAACTTCAAGAGAATCAACGCTTCCGGTATAATGAAGTGATGCAGGCCTTGAACATGTCTGCTGCCCTGACAGCTAGAAAAACGAAAGAATTTCGATCCCCACCTCAGGAGCAGGTACAACTTACAATGGACAATTTATTTTTTGTTGTGCTGTATGTGTGACGGAGTTCTTTTTTATTTTAATGTTTTTTTCCTTTTGAGATCAGTGTTATTTGCCTTTTGTTTGTATCCATTAAGATTAACATGCTGCTGAACTTTAAAGATGATAAAAATGATTGTCCTTGCCCTGAAGAAATTCGGGATCAACTCTTGGATTTCCATGAAGACCTAATGACACACTGTGGTAAGTCTTGTTACTTTTTTAATTATATTAACTTTAGAAGCAATTTTTCTAGATAACCTTACATAAGAAACAGCAACTAAGTAGTTTATAGATTACAGTATATCAGTTATAAGTACTATCAAATAAAAATACTCAGCTTGTACTCAAAACCAAGGAAATGTTCTTATCCTCATATTTGGTCAAACTAGAAGGGAAGGCAATATGTTTTGCTTCATGAGGGAGAAGTGGGTTTTTTCACCCATACAACTCTGTAGGAATTTCTTTGGGCTTAATGTATTGGATAACATTGTAGCTCACTTGTTATTCGAGGGGTTCTTCTCCCTTGCACTCCCCTTTGCTGTATCGAGTTGACTATGACCATGTTAACCAAAATATAACATATTAGTGGCTGATTCTTCTCAGACATTAATGAAGATATAGAAGTTTATCATCTATTGAAATAGACTAATAATCAAACGGAGCAGTTAACTTGTGGTTTTGATTTCTTCATTTTAGTTAATAAAAACCGATTTAATTCTATGTCTCATTAAACTGTGAAATATAGTAACAATTTAAATACAAAAATACCAATATAAAAATGAGGTGCCAAAATGTGTATTTTAAATGTCAAGCTCATATCCATGAATACTGTGAATTCAGTTATAGAGTAGTTTTGTTTGGAATGCATGCTTACTTACATTTTGCTTTGAGGTCTTTGCTGTTTTCTTGTTTGGAGGATAGTCACCCCTTCATTTTACTTCAGTAGACTATTTAAAAAAAACAAGTAAAAGAGACACTTAGCAGACAGCATGAGCAGACAAACAGGTGAACTTTCACATCATGTCCCATTATCTAGAAGAAGATAAAGCAGGGATGTGTGATAATATTTTTTTAAACTAATACTCTGGTCAAGGAAGGAGTTTTGGACAGGAGAATCTCTGCACTTTTCCTCCTGAATTGCATTCCTTATTGATCTCAGTTTAACTGGAAATAATGATTTAATGCATTACTTCAAAATATTCAAATAAAAACAAACATGCCATCAATATCTGACTTCTTCATAATACATGAATTTTCTTTCTTGGTAGAGCAAGCACAGTTGATATCCTTGTGTATCACAAGACAATTTCGTTAGATTGGTCCATCTCAAAGATAATTCTGTTACTAAAATAATCACAGATTTATTAAGGTATCAAATATCACAGAAGGTCTTTAATGCAGCCTCCTACTCAACACAGAGTCAACGCTGAACTCAGACCTGATTGCTCAGCGATTTTTGCACTAGAGTCTTGAAAGCTTCTAAGCACAGAGATTCCACAATGTCTTGCAATATGTCACAGGACTTGTATGTCCTAATGATGATGTGTTCTTTTTCTTTAAGTCAGTTTGGAATCCTGCCTGTTTTAGTTTGACAATTGTATCTTATTCACCTCAGAAAGGACCATGGCTGCATTTTTTTTGCTAACTTCCTTGTAGGTTTTGGTGGACTGCTATTAGGTCAACCATAAAGCTTCTGTTCTGCAGGCTGACAAAGCCAGTTCCTTCATCCTTGTCTTATAGGACAAGCAGTCCAGCCACCAATCATCTTGACAGGCCATTGTTGGGTGCTCTTCAGCTTTTCATTGCTTTTCTTGTATTGGGTAACCCAAAACTGGATGTAGTATTCCAGATGTCATTTCATGAGTGGCGAGTACCAGGGAATAATCACTTGCCTTGAGCTAGTGATTATGTTTCTGCTAGTACAGCATATTTTTATCTCTCCTTACTGTTAGAGTGCACTGCTGACTGCTGTCTAGCTTGCTGTCCAAGAGGACCCTCCAAGTTTTTTTGCAAAGATTTTTCTTTAAGCAGTTCATGCCTGGCCTGTATTGTCACACGGGGTTGGTCTGTCCAAGTTGCAAAACTGCATTTGTCCTTGCGGAACTTCAAGTATCCTGCCAGCCTATTCCTCTACCCTGTTGAGCTTCCTGACCCTGAGTGTGTTTTCTGCTCCTCCCAATTTGTATTATCCACAAACTTGATGAAGGTGCATTATGACACTTCAAATAAAATATTTTATTTTAAATGAAAAATGAAAAAAATTAAAAAAAGGAAAATTCAAAGTAAACGGTCAGTTCACAGAAAATGAAGATGAAATAAAGAATTTAGAAATAACATTTGAAAGAAGAAAAGGCTTTATCTTTCTGTTTTTCTCTTTTTCATTCTCCTCTGTTCAAATTACTTGGTCTAGTTTTGTCATTATTTTTCTTTTCTGTAGGGAGAAATAGTAATTTGCATAATCTCTAAGTAGAAAATTAATTTTGTGGGGTCAGAGGATGTGTTACAGTAGAGCAGAATTAATGAGACTGTGTATTCAAAATATGGCTATTGCAAAATAGGTGAAACAATTACACATCCTGAGCCCTGTGGTTGGTTGATTAGCCAGCCACTATTTGGGGATTCACAACTTGTGAAATGGTTGAGAGACAATTACACTGACAGTTTGCAAATCAGAAAGGTACAACTAGAGCTCAGGAACAGCATAACGGTGAGAAAACAGACATTTCATTTGGGTAATTTCAGAGCATCTCTGTGTTGTAATTGATAAGACATTTCACTGTCTTTACTGTTAATTGGTTTGGTTGAAGAGACTGCCATCCAAAATTATTTTGCAATATGATTTACTGTAAAATACGAAGCTACTGATGATCCTTGTTTAGTTTAGCATCAATTGTTCTCTTAGGACAAAATTTAGCAAATACTTAATGCAAAGAAGTCAGACAATTAAAAATATGCAATAAATTGAGAAGAATGACATAATGCTGTGAAGAAACATCCTATAAAATTCAAGTCTGCTAAGGAACTCCCCACGAAACCATTAACTTTAGAACTTACACTGGAAACTGAAAAACCCAGAAAAAATAGTTGAATGACCTTTTTACTTTGAGTGTATTTTACTGTGACTAGTAGGTATAGGTCAAGATTTTTAATGCCTTTACAATGTATGCGTGAATGAATAAAGTTGAAAACATGAGAGAAATGAGCTGATGGGGATCCCATGAAGTTCAGCAATGGGAAGTGCAAAGTCTTGCACCTGGGGAGGAATAACCCCATGCAGCAAGGACAGGCTAGAGACCACACTGGAGAGTAGCATTGCAGTAAAGGACCTGGGTATCCTGGTGGACAACAAGATGAGCATGAGCAGCAATGGACCCTTGTGGCAAAGCAAGCCAACAGCTGGACTCCCCAGTACAAGAGAGACATGGACACTGGAGTGAGTCTGGGGGGAGCGCCATCGAAGATGATTACATTCTTGGGGCATCTTTTGTATGAGGAGAAGTTGAGAGGACTGGGGTTGTTCGATTTGAAGAGAAAGCTCATGGGGGGATTTTATCAATGCATATAAATACCTCTTGGGCAGGGACAGAAGAGAAGGCTGAGCCAGACTTTCCTCAGTGGTGCCTAGTGACAACACAAGAGTTTGTGGGCACAAATTGAAATACAGGGAATTCTGCTTAATTTGTTTTTTTACTGTAGGGATGATGGAACTCAAGAACAGGTTGCCCAGAGAGATTGTGGAGTCCCCACCTTAGGAGATATTCAAAACCTGACTGGATGTAGTTCTGAGCATCTTTCTCTAATAAGCATGGAGGCCAGACAAGACAATCTCTAAAGGCTCATTCCAACGTCATCTGTTCTGTGATTCTGTAAAGCCTCACGTGCATTTTTTTACATTTTTTGTAGCTTGTATAGGAATATCCTGAAACAGCCACTTTATTGTGAAGGTGGCTACTTTCTTCTGACTGGTCACTAGAAAGTACATTTATTGTAACTTCAGTTCTTTCACTTATATGATATATTTTACCTAGAAATCTCTTAGTCTTTACTAGTATCAGTTGAACTATACTGTGTCATTAGGGACTCTGTCTACACTGCTGAGCTACATATGTTCAAAACACAGGCATCATCTTTAGCATGGAAACATGCATACTGGGGGACTTGACTACAAAAATACATTTACTATATATTTTATGTATAATAACACACAATTTATACAAAACATTAATAAGATTACATGATCCTTATCTGCAGTTTCCTGCCTTCCATATATACCTGATCTATACTTGTTCCAAACTGCTGGTTAAGCATATCCCACATCAAACAGGGCAGAAAAACATAGTTCGGTTTGATTATGTTTGTACATACAAGATACAAAAACATGTCTGTAACAAGTTTAATTTTATTATTTTACTATTTTGTGTATATTTTTTACTTCAGGAATTGAATTAGATGAAGATGGAACCTTGGATGGAAACAGTGATTTAACCATTAGGGGTCGCCTCCTATACCTTATGGAAAAAGTTACATATCTGAAGAAGAAGCAAGCTGAGAAGCCAGTTGATGATGATGCTAAGACATCCTGTAAGCCAAATTAAATCAGTTTATTGTATCCTAATTCCAAACGGCAAAGGAAGCAGGGGAGAAAGTTCTTCATATATTTTCTGCCAAAACAAGGTGGATATTTAGTGAAACATCTGTGCACCTTAAAGTTTGTAGCTCTGACTCCAAACAAGCTCAGATGGAATTTTTGTGACAGGCAGATTTGTTTCCCAATGGGATATAATGGAAAATTTCTTCTACTGGCTTTTTCGCCCTTGATCCTTTTTCAAGTTATAATTTTTTCCAGAATGTGTCTTGCTTTTTGTGGAGTTAGTCCAGACTTAGTAATTGTAGAAATGTCCTGATTGCTCATAAAATCAGCCGCAGCAGCTTCAAATCAGTATTTGCGTGAAGATTACCAAATTAAAGAAGACGGTGCAATTAGACCGTAATTTGCAAAGGTGTACTTAGGAGAAGCTTCCCCACCCAAACTAAAAGTCAAGATTTGCTGACTGTGGTTGTTGCTCTGTCATTTTTCTGACGCTTTCTGCCTTTCCATCTTGATAAGAACCATTGCCAGTGGCATCCAAGTCCTGCACTTGGTGACAACTGATTATGGGATTTTATTTATTTTTTACTTGTTAATGCTGATTTTATTTTTATAATTTTTTTGTCTTTATTACGGTGGATGGCACTTTCAAATATCCTAATTTTTTTTATGCTGCTACCCTACCAGTTCTGGGCTCACAGTTTAGGTGTTTCTGACTTCGGTAAAAACTTTGTTTCCATCATTGACTACAGAGGATTACTGAGGAGACTGGCCTTTTAACTTGGTTGCTTAATATAAGTGCCTAAAGTTATGGGATGAGAAGACTTCCCCCGGGTACTTATTAATGAGATGGCTTCTTAGTTGACAGTTATTAGTGTTAGCTTAGTGTTCTTTAAGTAGAAATATTTTTGTCCTCCTAAAAGTGTGCCTTCTGGCTTTGCGGTTTATAACTGTTACTTCAGTTATCAGGCAGTGATAATTAGAGGCTAGGTCTATGTAGAACGTGGTGATGAAGCCAACAGTTTCCTAATTTTTTTTCTTATAGTAAGCTTAAAGCTCTACAAGATCTAATTCTCTCTCTCATGTTAGTAGAAAGACTGTATTATATTAAACTAATTCGATACAAACCTTCAGAGCAAATAAGCACCCACACAACTCAGTATTGTGGTGTCTAGGCTGCTTGGGTTCTTCATTGCAAGCAAGATAACAGACAGACCCACAGGTAGGTGGGATGCAGTACTGCAGTCACCAAAACAGGAGATAAATGACAGCCTGCTCATGTGATTCGTCACAAAAATCATAGGAAACTTACTATTATGTTCTGTCTTATTATTTATTTCAGTCCTTCTGAAATATCAGCCCAAACATATTTCATCCTTTTACTTCTTTTTGAAGTGTTTTTATTCTAAAAAATGCTATACTATGTGATAATGGAAACGCCTGTAATACAGTGTTTGGAAAGTAACAATAAAATCCAGTATTATAGCTCTTTTGGTTTTTTTCCTTACCTTGTATTAGCACATCTTAGCACAAATTCTCTTATTTGTTAAACATTCTTTTTTCTGTAGATGCCTGACCCTTCAATATCTTTAAGTACTTTTACTTTTTTTGGGGGGGGGGTTTAGCCTGAAATTGCACGTGGTTTAGTCCAAAATTATATTACTGTCTCAACACATAGATTTCTGTTTGAAAATATTCTTGATATTTGTTCTGCATCAGCCACCTTCTTCAAAGTCTGAATATTTATTAAGCAGTTTATTGAACTTGAGGAGGGATGATCAAATTTCCCTTTTCAAACTTCCATTGTTATCTGTTTGATAAGGAAATAAATTGATTGTTAGATAAGTATTAAAGGTCAAATTCTCTAATGTATAACTATCATGATATCTCAAGAGGATCCTGAGTTGATCTGACAAAATCTTGCAAACCTGAATGGAAGTTCCCTCAGATGGAAAAAAGAGCATTATTCAGTTGTCTTTATCAAATACTTTGTCCTGACTGTTAGTTCATGAGTAATTTTTCTAAACTGTAGTCTCAAATCTTAACTGACATTATATAGCACTTTATATATCCCAATTGATAAAGATTGTCTGTGAGAATACCAGCTATGTGTTTCTTGCTTCATTAGACACTGCAATCAAAATATTGAAATGATGATTTACCATTTATTTGGTTGCAGTCTCTTCATTTTTATTTCTTTTGAAGGGCCTTTGGTTTTGGCAAAGGACTAAGTTAAATTATTCTGTTTCGTACATTACAAAATTTTGAATGGTTACAAAGCTTAGACATGTAAATAAATAATACAGCATGTACATGTGCTACCAGTATATTTTTCCAGTCTTATTTCATAATACGTAAGGAGAACCGTCAGATCTGAATTCCTGGAAAAATCTTGAAAGCAATACGTAGAAATAAATCTGGTGACTTTGTGAGCATCTTGTATGTCTTTGTAATTTTTGATGTTATCAAATTTGTTTTCTGTATTTTAATTTTAAATATAGGCTTTGGTTTTGAGATGTTTCTGCTTTTCTTGTGTGATTGTATTTTCCTTGGATAATCTACTAAAGAAATACCAAGAAAAGGTGCTTCTTAAGAACTGAATTCATTCCTCATGTTGCATAATGGGTTCTGAGGGACTACCAGTAGCAAGATAAGCAATTAATGGTAATTTTGCGATTTATGTATTTTCTTCACAGCTACTCTTCAGCAGTTGATTTCAGACACAATGGTGCGCTGGGCCCAGGAATCGGTGATAGAAGACCCGGAGTTAGTGAGGGCCATGTTTGTATTGCTACATCGCCAATATGATGGTATTGGTGGCCTGGTGCGAGCCCTACCAAAGACCTACACCATAAATAGTGTGTCTGTGGAAGACACAATCAATCTTCTGGCATCCCTTGGCCAAATCCGTTCCTTACTTAGTGTCAGAATGGGGAAGGAGGAAGAGAAACTTATGATTCGTGGATTAGGGTAAATAACTGGAGTGGAACATCTCTTTATTTACAGATATTTGTTGTTATTTGCTGTATACTTACGGCCAAGGTTATACGTGAAGTTTGAATGTGAATAGTCTATATGGATGTAAATGCAGACACTGGTATCAGTTGTGTAGTATCTTCATTTGTAAGATTAAAATGCAGATACTTTGCATCATTATATGCTTCATTTTTGGAGAGAAGAAAATGACATCTGTAAGACTTCCTGTGAGAAAAGTTGAAAACATGTATGTAATGTTTTATGATATTACAAAATATATCTTGTTATCATATTTTAAATAGTATGGCTGTGAAGAATCCTATCAAGAATACTGTCCTTTTTATATCAATGCAGTGACTGGTAGCTGTTGATACATGCAGTTACCTTCAGTAGCCAGCTAATGGAGTCGTGTCTACATGTGTCTGTACATATGCCAATGTACATTGCACTGAATAGAGCTGGCACTATTTAAACTATGAAGTTCACCCAGTCTTATATTTTATAATTACATGGTTAATAATAGTGAAATACAGCCTAATAGAATACAATCGCAGAAAACAGTAAAGAAAACATGATCATCTCTACTAGCAAAGAGTTTGTTTTTTTTAATCTTACTTTTTTCAAAGAAAAAGAGATACATGGTGAGATTCAGCATCACCTATCATTTATTAGAAATCCCCAATCAGCAAGAGCAATGACAACCAAAGATACCATTATAGAAAGAATGCCAGAAATGCAAGGAGAAGAGAAGCTTTTGTTGTGTGATACACCTTTTTTTTTGAGCTTACTGAAAACCTCAAATATCCAAATAATATCTATACCTAGTTTTGTAGTGTCATTATGAACAATGCCTACTTCTTAGCTTGCCAGCAGCTCCCATCAGTGTTCTCTGGTTGTTGCAATGCTCAATGTACTCATGCTAAGGCTTTGGCAAAGGGCAAAGTCCGTCACCTGTCAAGAGACACAAAGTGCTCATATTTCTAAATCCACCTTTGTACTTCAAATTTGGATTCTTATATTTCACTTAAGCTATCAAGGGATAAAATGAGTGAGTGGTTACAAGATTCTGGCATTGTTGTGCCTGGGAAAAAAAGAATCTCAGAGGGGTTTTCATTTCATGTTCTACTTTTTTTGTTCTTTTACTTTTTTTTTCCTCAACATTTTCTGCTATGGGTTAAAAGCTAAGATTTAGTGAATCTGATTTAATTGTAAAGGTTTTGTGTTATGTGATAGGCTGGTGTAAGGAAGAAAGAGTATTTTCTGTTAAGCTAGTGCTCTCACTGCCTGCTCCTATCACCCTCCTTGGTAGCTTCTATCATAGTCTTGTTTATCTTGTAGGTTATCCAGCTGTGCCATTTGTACTTTTTATAGCCTAACCTGGGCTCTGGCATCTATTTAGAAATGTCAGTTTTTTTGCTGCAGGTGGAAAGTATTCCTTCCTTCCAGCTGAGAAATGGAAGTGCCACTCATTCCTTCTTAAAAACTCAGTTTCCTCAGAAATGCCATTAAGATTTTTTTTCTTAACTGAAAAACATTTGATATTTCGTGATGCAGTCCATAGTTAAAAAGTGCTTGTACTTTCCAAAGTAGTGTAATATTGCTGGCCAGCTCCTGAGGTGACATTTTGACTTTCTGTACTGTATTTCTGTAAAAGAAAGCTGCTGTAGACAAGGCAGAGTTTAGAATGACTTGGCAGATTGATACCATCGAGGTCTTTTTACACAGCATGAAGCATTAGTGCAGAAAGGAGATGTGATATGGATAGCTTTTGCAGGCAGGGCCTATCCTCTGCCATCTCTGATATGAAGTCCAGTTGTAGGCTTTGGGGAGAAAAGATCTTTCTGGGAGTTACTGGGAGTCAGTAACTCTGATCGTGCCACCTACATCAGACATACTGCATGCATGCTCTTTGCATGACTGATAGTTACGGATTTGTAGCTTTTAAAGTGATGGAACAGTCCGTGTCATGTCTCATCTTTTATAAGGCTGAAATTTTCCTTGCCTGTTTGCAAGAGTTTTAGGTTTAAAAAAAAAAAAAAAAGAGAGCTGATTGCTTTCACAGTTATTTATAGGTTGTGTGTGATTTCAAGACTAATTACAGTTTTTAGAAATTTAATTACTTTTTAAACCAGGCATTTTTATTGGACATAACATGTCTGCATAAAATACTGACATTACAATCTTCAGGACTGATTTTAAAGTATGTAAATCTGTTCTGCTGAAATATGTAAGAGAAAAGAGTTCTTTTGAGCAGTAATTCATGAACTAAGGTTAATATTTATGCAGCTTCTGTTTCTGATGCTTAGAGGATAGCTGGGTATACATTCTCTTTCCCCTACAATTGTTTTTTCTTGGTTTTGACAGCAGCTGTCAAATGTCTCAAGGTGGAAATATTTGAAAAACATACTTTGTCAAAATTATTGATTAGTTGAATTTAAAATTTAAGCTGATATAGCAGTTTTGATCATGCTCTTGTCAGAAAATATTTTTAGATCTGGAATGGTATTTCTAATGAAAATAGAAGAGCATCCTACTCTGGTGTAATCAAGTGGTGATTAGGACAATAACTGTAATATGGGAAGAGAAAGGTCAGGTTCTTCCACAATGTGCATAGAAAAATAGATTATCAGGAGAGATTGAGACTGAACCTGAAAAAGTCCCTGAGGTAATTGTTTGTCTCAGGTTATGAAGAATTGCACAGTACATCAGCTTTGCAAATAACATAATAGGTAAACTATTGGTCCATAACATTTTAATCCGATTTTTTATTTTGTTTTCCTGTAGAGACATCATGAATAATAAAGTATTTTACCAACATCCAAATCTCATGAGAGCTTTAGGCATGCATGAAACTGTCATGGAAGTGATGGTAAATGTGCTTGGTGGAGGAGAATCCAAGGTAAAGCAATTTACTGTTAGAAGACAGAGAGTTTATAATATATAAGTTTTATCCTGTAAGGTGTTGAGCAGTCATTGGAGGTACTGAGACCATAACCTCTTACTAATTTCCATTAACACAATAGTTGACTAAATTTTTAAAAGAATCTGTCCTTCCATTCTGGAGGAAGATATAATTAGCATTGTAATTTCAGATGATTCAAAGAAAAAACTAAATAGCACTTTATACACTTACTGAATTGTAAAGGGGAGATCTTTTTAGAAACTAATTAAAAATTGATGCAGTATTACTCTGTGAATCTAAGCATTCATGTTCTTTCATGTTTGAATCTAGAATTTATGGGTGAACCCAGCTCTTGTTTTTCAAACTTATACCTTGATCTTTGGGACTTAAGGAGTTATGTGGGGTAAGGGGTATGGGTGTGTGTGGGTGTTGGACTAGATGACCTTTAAAGTCCCTTCCAACCCAAACTATTCTATGATCGTCATTTACTTGCTGAGAAAGCTCTGTTGATTCCAGGGTGAAACCTAAACAATTAACTTCACTGAGGTGCAATGGATATGATGCATAAATATTAGTGTGTTAAAAAGCTGTTACATAAATGATCTTTTGCAAGTTTTATGCCTATCTTAGAGTTTGAACTTCAGTCTGGTTTTATTTTCTTCTTAGGAAATCACTTTCCCAAAGATGGTGGCAAACTGCTGTCGTTTTCTGTGTTATTTTTGCCGCATCAGCAGGCAGAATCAGAAAGCTATGTTTGATCATCTTAGCTATTTATTGGAAAACAGCAGTGTTGGCCTTGGTAAGTAATAGGTGTGTGGCTTTTGAGATTCTAAACCAAAAATAGTTCTAAAAAAATTAGATATATGAATATATATAAGCCACCTGTGTTTTTCTGCATCCCTCTGTGTTTCTCCTTTATGGGGGAAAACTGGGTAAAGTTTCTCTTTTACCCAGTGCAAAAATATCTTCATTAACTGTTTTGTTAACTACAGACAAACCCCTGACAGTAGCATTAAGTTGAGGTAATTTAGTATATAACTTTTTGTATGTGCCTGAATATTAAAACAGAGTTGCTGTTTAATTGCACATTTTGAGTAACAGAATGAGATCCTGATTTTGATGAAGAGAATGATAAATATGTTTTGGCAGCATTTCATTAGTGCTTACTTCTCACTGCTCAAGCTTGCTCCCCTGCACTTTCTTCTGTAGACTGTTCAGTATACATCTATGGCAGTGGGAGAAATACAGAGCTCATTTGCTTGGGTGTGCGTGTAAAGATGCCCAGAAATGAACCTTGAAATTTTCTTAAAAGATTAGCCTTTCTTCTCTAGGCTGAAGTGTTATAGAGAAGTTAGATTTATCCTTTATTTAATTTAGTACTTGTAATTGAGAATACTATGATGATTCTAAATAATTATATATTTTTTTTTTAAATGATCACAAATTCCTTATTCATGTATAGGTACAGGACAGAAGTATAAACTAAAAACCTTTTTGGAGAGAAAGTGCCCAATTCAAATGCATTTGGAGTGTTAATATGAAAACCTTAGCTTTTTCTAACACTGTAATGACTGCCATTTTTTAAAGAAATAGGTAATATATAATCTTATATTTTAAAGCTTTAAAGATCTGTATTTTAGATCTTTTCTGTTTCGATACATTTGATAAAATGTCAGTGCTTTAGATATAAAATCCCTGCTACCTTTTCCTAAAAAGAAGTTGTGTCAGGAAAATTAGAAAGAATGAGCTCTTGAAGTATGTGATGAGAGTAGGAACGTGTAAGTAAAGTTATTTATAGCTTGAACACTGACTTTGTATTTTAATTTGATATCAATGTCAAATTTAATGTGAGTACATGATGATTTATTATAAACTGAGTGGTATAAATGACATGCTGATAATCATATGCTAACTAATGACAAAATGTTAATGTATTTCCTATGAATTTATTGTTTTTTATTAAGTTGGTGTTGAAACTAAATGTCATTTTAACAGCCTCTCCTTCTATGCGAGGATCAACTCCTTTAGATGTTGCAGCAGCCTCTGTGATGGATAACAATGAACTTGCACTAGCTTTAAGGGAGCCTGATCTGGAGAAGGTTGGTAGCTTATCAAGCATTTTTCTTCCCCCTGTAGAGGGGGGAAGATTCCCATTTCCTGGAGTAATCAAAATCCAAGGTTATAAGAATTATACGGGAGGTTTAAGTACCTTTCAGGGAAAGACTATCAGGATCTGATTGATTGTTATTTCTGCTGGTGGTCTGGATAGTTGAACTGAGTTTATGGTTATTACCTACGCAGGTGTAACCAGAAGGAATTGCCTCAAGGGCAGCTTTTACTTTGGGAATAGTGAGTCCATATCCAACAAAACTTCATTGCTAGAATCTTTTTTTGTTGTTCTGTCTTCATGGTGACATGCAGTGGTGGCATAATGCAATAGGGATTACTAGAAGCCTTATGACAGTTTGTTACAGCTTGATGACAAATTTTCATAGAGATATCTACCTGTAGTTTTTCCTAATGCTTAAACCTCCTTCAGAAAAGATTGAAGGAATTGGGATTAATTAGACTAAAGAATAAAAAACTCAAGATGTGAGTTTTGTGACGTTACAATTGTGTAGAATATGTAAATTGCTGCTGCAGGAAGGAATAGAATAATAGTTATTATGTCAGTGGTGGATAAGAAAAGCGGCTTAAATACTGGAAGGATTCAAGATAGACAGACAAAAAACACTTTCTAATGGAAAGTAAGACAGTGGAACACATTGTCCAATTTGTTCTTGAAGACCTCCAATGCTGGAAATAATATCAGGAGTAATAGAAGTGTAGATGATCCTTGGAATAGGAAGATGGACCATGTGTGTTTAAAAGGACATTCTCAGACTTATTGTTCTTATAAATGGTCAACAAAACGAAGCTGTCTGAACTGGTTAAAGGCTATGCTTACAATTCTTACAATTCAGAAAGGAGAGGGCCAACTGAAAACTAGTACTGAGAGTATAGGTCTGAATTACAGGGAGTGTTACTGCCGTGTGTTTAAAAAGAAAGCAAGAAAAAAGGCAAGTGAAAAGGAAAGATTAAAATAAAAGAGTAGACCTGTCAGTTATATTAGAAGACGTGTTTTCAAGTATGAATAGTGTGTAGTTGGGGAATAGTACAAAAGTGACTAATTTGTAACAGGGTTGCAAGAGAAATGAGATATAGACAGCACAGCAGTGATTTGGAGAGAGTAAAAATGGTATTGAAATAAGTAAGGTCTTGCAGTTCATGTCAGAAGTAGAAAAAAACTGGGAAAGTGAACTAAGACAGAGGCTTCTCTTCTGATTTGCCCAAATTATGATATGGTTTTGTAGGGGATAATAGGATGTGGACACCATATTCGAGTCAACACATGAGGATGCTTCACCTTGAAACTGCACTTCTCTTCTTTTTCACAGTTAGTATCTTTTTCATCTGACCTTGCTTTTAGGTGGTTCGCTACTTGGCTGGATGTGGATTGCAGAGTTGTCCTTTGTTGATTTCTAAAGGCTACCCAGACATCGGATGGAATCCAGTTGAAGGAGAGAGATACTTGGATTTTCTTCGTTTTGCTGTATTTTGCAATGGTGGAGTAGAAGCCTATAATTTTATAACTTCCTCTAATATTCACATAAGTTTTTCATTTAAAATAGTAATACAAGCTATTTCATAATTTGTATTATGTTATTTCATAACATATGTTATTATGTTATTTCATAACATAATACGAGTTATTAAATAACTTTTATTACAATAATAGAGGAGTATGTTTATGTGTTTATGTAACTTTGTTGTGATATTTAAACTGTTTTTTAGTTTAAAGTATCTACTGATGTATAGATTCTGCACTTTTGTGTACCTTTTCCTGATTGTATTTTAGAAGTCCTTTTGATATAATCTTACATCTTGATATTTCTTCTATGTGGTAGGAGAGAGTGTGGAGGAGAACGCTAATGTTGTAGTCAGACTGCTTATCCGTCGACCTGAATGTTTTGGTCCAGCTCTAAGAGGAGAAGGAGGCAATGGGTTACTTGCTGCCATGGAGGAAGCAATACAAATATCAGAAGATCCAACAAGAGATGGACCTTCCCCAAATAATGGGTCTAGTAAAACCCTGTAGGTGCTTACATTGCCATCATTTTTGTTTGTTTTACAATATTAGTAATGAAATTACTTTTTTGTTTTAACATGTGAATTATCAGCTGGATTCCTCCTTGGATCCTATGGAGGGTAAAGATTTGTCTTCTGCCAAATAGCGCTTCCTCTGCACTGTTAATTTAAGTAAATCTCTCTAAATATTAAATCCTCTTTAGAATTCTGTTTGTTCTTTGTCAGTCAGTTAAGAATTGATCCGCTGATGCAAAATGAGACAGATAAATGAATGCAGATATCACTACAATCTTTTAGGGACAACTTCCATTCTGTGTTAGTCTGCTAAAAGTCTACTAGTTAACAGGAAGATACTATGTGTAAGCTGTTACACCTATGAGCAGATTTTTTTTTTATTTATTGCTGATGTAAAAACTTTCTTGTATTTTTTTTAATCTTTTAATTATTTTAACATTTAACTAATTGCAGGGAAATGGAAGAACAAGAAGATGACACTATTCACATGGGAAATGCAATCATGACCTTTTATGCTGCTTTGATTGATCTCTTAGGACGTTGTGCCCCTGAAATGCATGTAAGTTTTATGTCTTCATGCATTGGGAAGTAAAGGCATGGTTATTTTACTGATTGTTTGGTGGTTTGCTGTTTGGCTTTTTCACGGTAACATGTTATCAAGTATTAAAGCAGTGGTATGGCTACATAGTATCTTAATGTACATAATGTGTTCATCTGCTGATTTGCAAGGAATTTCTGTAAACTATTCAGAAACTGTTCTTTTTAAAGGAATTATTCCATTGCTTTTCTTATTACTGCTCCCTGTGGTTAGCATTCAACAATGTTCTGTCATGAATATTGTTTGATTGTCCATTGTGACAATCAAACTCTTCAAATTTCTCTATTTATTGTGAGGTTGTAGAGTGATTATTTTTTTTTTAAGCATGGTTTTACTGTCTTCGTATACTTTTTTAAACAAACTGTTTAAACTGCATATTAAACAGTAAATGTTGTGGGTAATTCTTTTAAAACATAGCAATAAGCATTGTCCCTGAATATACATATCAATATCTCATATCCTTATTCACACTGACAAACCTTCTCAAGGGTGAGATATCAGTATTTCAGGCATTGGATACAAATTATTAGACACTCATACTGTAAAAACCAAGCCCTTACCACTTAGTTCCTAAGAGCTTGAAACTGTCTGAAAGTATTTGTTGTTTACAATTCAAAATACTTTCCTATTCTTCAGAAATTCTACTTAGTTATGCAGTGTTTGTCATTTCGCTCTGAAATGTGCCCTAATTCATATAGATCAGTATCAGATTTGTGCAGAGATCAGTAACTTAAGAAAGGGGAGAGATAGCCATATAATAAGGTCAGTGTATGAATATCTGCTTTGTTGGAATAAAAAAATTGTCTTGTTTTCTCCCTGTCTTGCTTCCATATTTAAAAACAAAACCAAAACAACTGGGATACTTGAAAATGTTGTTATTTGGCCAGGACAGAAAAACAGGCTTTTTAAATCTGAAAATTTTCTTTTGCTTTCTTTGTGCACACCCCCCACCCTATGCTACAATTTGATGGTTTGTTCACCTATTTTTACCTAACATTCCATTCTGAAGATCAGTTTAGTCTTATTGAAATAACCAAACATCTAGTCTAGAACTTTGCACATTTGAATTAAAAATACAGCAAATAAACACAGACTGTGTGAAATTTACATTATTAATTATAATGCATGTTTGAGAGCAGTCATTCTTGTTTATCTATGGTTCAGGAAGTTTCCAGAAAATGAACACATTATACAAAATAAAAAGATGACCTGGTTAATTTTTTGTTTGTCTTTTCCTTAGCTAATCCATGCTGGTAAAGGGGAAGCCATTAGGATCAGATCAATTCTACGGTCTTTGATTCCACTGGAGGATTTGGTGGGAGTAATTAGTATTCCTTTCCACATGCCAACCATAGCTAAAGGTAAGATGATTATTCTGTTTTTTTTTCTCCCGACCCATTCTTATGTTTTGTAATTTAACCACGTACTGATACTCCTATTTCTCTCAGTATTTAAAAATGTTATAGAAATTAAACTGTTTCCTAGATGAATTAGAAGAGAAATTATGTGTATTTCAAACGTGTTTCAAAATTTTTTCTGCATTTTATAGGCAATAATTCTGTGTACAGTTAAATCATTGATGTAAATCCCATTCATTTAAATTAAATCATGAAAATCTATTACAGCTTACAACTGTCTAATTTTCTAAAATATTTTTTCAAAATTGCGGTCTCTTTTCTTGATGACATAATACTTAGCTTTTGCTGCTCTAACCCTATCAATTGTTTCTGGCAGATTTTACTAAAGACACCAGAGTTGTTCTTCAGCAACTATGGTGAAGTTATAGGTGTGACATACATATGCAAATGCATTTCTTCGTGTTTTCTGCCTACATAGAATTGATTGCAATAGCAGGAGCTATGTGAGCATCAGTATAAAAGGGAAAGGAGTTATATATGCTTCTTTGGGTATCTGGGAGAACTTTATAACTGGATTGTTTAGGGACTTACATCACAAGAATGCCAAATAGATTACAGTAGAAGAGATAAAAAGATGAATCATTCTATTACACCATTTTTTTATTTATATTCCAAATAGTGATAGATCTATAGGTGATATCTCAGAATCGTAGATACAGAATTGTTTATTTGGTTTTGAAAATGAAAGTATCAAAATATTGCAAACTACTTCCTTTATATATATAAAAATATATATCTATATATATCAAAAAATATTGCAACAACTTTGTCTCAGTTATTTCAGAAGTTTTCAGATACAGAGGATTTTTTGGCACAATCTTAATTCATTGTTGTACATTACTGATATGATCACCAGTGCTGCATTCCTGGGGTGTTTGATGTAGAATTGTTGTATTTTTTACCTTCTGTCTGCTTCTTCTAAGAACTAGGTAGTTCTGCAAATGAGTTAGTATGTTTTGGGTACTTACTATATTAGAATATCAACTGATAAGAATCCCTTAATACACCAAGTATGAACAGAAAAGCATGTATTGACTTTGAGGTCTATCGGGGTAGAATTTGCCTTATGTATTCATATTCAGTTAACTACAAATGTGTTGCCTTTGTGTAACAAACCATGGGGAAGATGCTTTGATATTAACAAAGACTCAAAGTCTCTGACAAGTAGTAGCACTGCCTAGTCTGCTCGTGAAGGATGATCCTTGTCATTGAAGTCTTATTTCTTCCTTTTAGATGGTACTGTGGTGGAACCTGACATGTCTGCGGGGTTTTGCCCAGATCACAAGGCAGCCATGGTTTTGTTCCTTGACAGGGTCTATGGAATTGAGGATCAGGATTTTCTCCTACACCTTCTTGAAGTTGGCTTTCTGCCAGATCTTCGTGCTGCTGCTTCTTTAGATACAGTAAGGGTTTAAGTCTGTTGTTATTTCTGTACCATTATCCTACTGAACACTGCAGCATTTTTCATCCCTCAAAAAAACATTTTTTTATTTCTTCATGTTGTCTTCTGCATTTCTCAAATGCTGGATGAGGTGCTTGTTGTTGCTGAGCTTTGAGAATACTTGAAGAACAGTGAAGAAGCATTCTCCAGAATGGTGCTCACTTTATAAGAGAGCCCCCATTGATACCCATATCCATAAGAGATGCAGTGCCTTTCCCTAGGAAACTTTCTGAGCTTGTGCTATGGAATCAAAATCAGATAAGCTGCCAGTGAAGCATATAACTGAGAGCCCCTTTACAGAGATTTACAGAAAATGTTGATCTCCATACGTTTGTTAGGCACACTTACATTGTTATTTAGGAAATCACTAAATTTTTTTTTTGTTCCTCCTTAAAATTGCTGCCTTTTTACTGTGAGTCTTATTTCCATCTGATTTTTCTTAACTGGCTTGGTCCAGAAAGATCAGATTTAGAGAGCTTATAGGAGGGCTAAGAGATGGACTTTGATTTCCTTATTTGGCCTTTTATGACAACAATTTTCTGAAAATAATTATGTTGCTATTTAAGAAAGAGCAGGTGAGAATTTTTTCCTCACTTTGAACTTGGGCTTGATTGTGCCACAGAAACATACTGAGATTTGTAAATGCATACTTAACTGATATTACCTGATTTTGGACTGTTCTGTTAAGCAACTATGATGTTCTTTATAATATAGTCTTGAAAATGGTTTTGTTTTTGAATGGCTACCTTTTAGTATTTATGTTTTCATTCATTCAAAACAAAACAAAAGCCATCTGTGAGACTTTAGAAGCAGGAAAAAAACCTAAGTGTCCAGCTTCCAGTAGGTATCAAGTCCTTATTTGTATGTTTTGGAGATTTTTGTGTGTAACAACATTGATGAGACTAATCTAATTTCTGTCCCATTTAATTCATAGGCTGCTTTAAGTGCTACGGATATGGCTTTGGCTCTGAATCGATACCTTTGCACAGCAGTCTTGCCTCTGTTGACCAGATGTGCTCCTCTTTTTGCTGGCACAGAGCACCATGCTTCCCTCATCGATTCCTTATTGCATACAGTGTACAGACTCTCAAAGGGATGCTCTCTTACCAAAGCTCAGCGAGATTCTATTGAAGAGTGTTTACTGTCTATCTGTGGGTAAGAAAATACCCCTGGCTGTACAGGAATGCTAATTGATTGAGTAACCTATGATATTTATAATACAGGAATGCAGGGCTATGCCACCAATAGCATAATTAATTTATTTTTTTTCCTGGCAGATGATTGGGATATTTTTAAATACACTGTATTCAGTTTACAACTTTATTAATCACTCATATGCAGTCCTCAGTTACTTTGCAATTAACGGGTTTTTTAAATTAAACCCATGGCAATTAAGTAAGAGGACGTACTGCAAAAAAGACAGAGCTCTGGAAATGCGGAATTGTGCATGCACTGAAGTGCCATTTAAATACTTTTAGCTGTACAGATTGGCGGTATGGTGGATGATCAGTAGATTATACAGTTCTATGGAGATACTATTTATGTTGTGTTACATTTCAAATCCTAATGAATGACTAGTATTGTTATACCTCATTACTGACACCTATAGGACAAATTTTGTCTGAGTATCTGCAGTCGCAAAAACAGTTGATTATTCCTTTTTTTTACATAAGCCTACAGGCTCAATTATCAGTAGTTGACTAGACACTTCTGACTTCAATTTCTGATTAAACTTAGAAACATTTAGCCTTTCAAATTGCCAGAGTTGGTCTTTTTTTAATATTTTACCATACTTTTTTGCATAATGTGGAAATGTATTCAGAAATGACAGACATTTATATTATAGTCCTGTAAAAAAGTACTGTATAGCATTTATTTATAAAATATATCACATTGACTATTTTCTGTATATACTACCTTAATAAGAACCAGTAAAATAGACCAGTGTTTGCTATTTATCTGGAAAGCTTTAATGCCTGTGCCATTCTAACATACACGCTATACCTATTTCTTCTGTCCTTCCAGTTGGTGCCCACTGCTGCGTGTCTTGTTTAGTACCTCTAAAGAGTTAGTGCTCTTAAGTCTTTATTAGTCTTTAAGATCTTTTTAAGAGCCATTGAGATATATTACAAGAAATTAACATTATAGCCTTTTCTCATGGGCATGGTGGTCATAATAGTCAATATCAAAATTCAGTATTTTTTTCCTGGATTTTCTTGGTCTACGGATCAGATATTTTCTCTGCTTCTGTAAAGCATTTGATTTGCTGCTTGTTCAGAAGGTTTTCTTTGGTATGCACTTGTTTCCTTTCTTTTGGACACGTTTTTTAGTGCACTAGCAAAATCCTATTACTTTACAAATTTGAAGAGTTTCAATGGCATAAGAACTGACAAGTTTCCTTAGTGTATTAATTATTTATGTGAAACTATGCTGGTACACCTTTTTGAAATGGTTTGTCTGCTTTTAGGCAGTTGCGGCCTTCCATGATGCAGCATTTGCTGAGAAGATTAGTATTTGATGTTCCTCTATTAAATGAACATGCAAAGATGCCTCTCAAGGTAAAAATACATTTTAATATTCATCAGCATTCCTTGGAACAAAATCCAAAGGAAAATACCTGCATGGAGAATACTCTCTGTCATCTTTGTTATCTTTTCTCCACTCTGCAATAATCTAAAACCATAGTTTCTGAAAGATAAATTGCTTCTTCAGCAGGAATTCAGTCGAATTTACGTCTATCCATATGGAATAATGAAGTCCATGTCTAATGTTTGCTTCTCCTTTAATTATCTCCTTTTTTTTTTCAAGCCCATATGCAAACAGAATAGAAAGACCCTTGGGGGCAGGGGGCAGAATCCAGTGCAGAAAGGAAGATCACAATTTATAGGCTTGCTTCTGCCCTCTGTGCTGGTTTTCTCTGCTTTTGGAAAACGGACTCTTTTTCTGTGGTTTGCGCCTGGAAATCTAAGCCATACATGTTTTTTAATAATCTTCCATTTTGTTTTCAGCCCCCAAAGATTTGTCCATATTTTTTGATTCTTATTCCTAGTCATCCTTTCTGAGGTGACATATTCATTAAAGATTCCTCAGATTTAGCAGTTCTAAGAAACATATAATTTCCCACCTTAACTACTGCTGTTTTTCAGCAATCTTTTTTAATGCTTTCATGCCACAACTTTGAACGAGGTATTTAATCTTTTCTTATTTAATTCTTTAGTCTTTCAAAGCCACATATTTGCATTAATTGTATTTTACATTTTATTTCTTTGCCAAAATACTTCTCAGAATTACACAGGCTTCTACTAGCCAGATTATGGTCTCTGACCTCAGATGAAGAATTTAAGTCATTAGTTTCAAAGGCAGGACCTGCTGCATAGTCTTTCCCCTGCCGAAGAGGTCACAATTTGATTGTGTCCCCCAAGAATTACTGAATCAAGCTAAAGATGATGGAACAGCCATTCTTTAGTGCCTATGTGTGAGAAAAGCAGTTGATAATTTAGTATACTGCCCTGAAGGGGACCTTTCTAATGCATTATGACATATGTGCTGCAAAAACCAGAGTAACTTGGCGTTCCCTTCATGGCTATGGTTCTTCAAGTTTTTGGGTGGGCAAAGGACAATCCCAGCTTCCTGAGATCTGTTCATCTAGGACAGCAGGTTTTTCGATCCTGAGGGTCATGACTGCAGTGACTTTCCCATATTGCTGAACTGAACAGGAAAGAAATAATAGTTAGAACCTTTTTGGCAAGTCAGGCTTTGGGAGAATATAGATATGAAGAGAACCATGGTGTTAGCATGGGCAAATAATTTTGTCCACTGACACCTAAACAAGTAATAGGGGCTTCTGAGGAAAGTGGCCTTTGCTATTGCCAAAATTTTGTTGTTTGGGATTGTCTTTACTGACAGATCTGCAACTAATTTTTCTGCTTCTTGTCTGTGACTCAGGGACATAAAGGACACATTAAGTGTAAAATTTGTGATGTTTCACTTTGGCAAATACCCAGTAGTAGGTCCTTGTACCATTTGAGTTCCTGATAATCTGGAATCCTGTAACCACTTATGAAGACAGTATCCCTGAAATATGCATTTAATGAAAGAGTGGGAAAGAGGATAAAGCTCCTCTTCCAATTGTAATAGAGGGCAGGAGGGTAGAAGAGGTGAGTCACACTGGGAGTTATCGCTGAATAGCTCTCAGTCATGTAAATAATAATGGGGAACTAGGCGAAATCATGGTTCTACTATCTTACCCATCAAGCAGCAGTATTCGGAATAGTGGCACACAGGTGAAGGTGGATTCTTGTCTTCAGCTGAGCTGTCAGAGTTCTTGTGGTGTTGGGGAAAATTATCCTCTGTCACATGCTTTTTGCATATGCCACTAATGTTAAAAGACAGAACTGCTCATTCTGTGTGTGTATTCACCAATGATTTAAACAATACATATACAACATGGCTTCTTGATAAAAGTTAGAAATTTTTCTGGCAGTGTCTGTGTAATGGTTGAGTGCCAGAATGGAAGAACATCAACAGTTATATTTTATTTGCTTTCAAAATATGTTCTGTTTTAGTTGCTGACAAATCATTATGAAAGGTGTTGGAAGTATTATTGTTTGCCAGGTGGATGGGGTAGCTTTGGTGCTGCCTCAGAAGAAGAACTCCATTTATCCAGAAAGTTGTTCTGGGGTATTTTTGATGCCTTGTCTCAGAAGGTAATTAATTTTAATATCCATCTACTACTGTAAAAACCTTACTGTGTAACTTTTTTTCTTTAAAGCATCGTTTTAGCCCAGCTTTTATCAACACTGTTGATAATCCACTTTAAAGGGAAAAATATAGGCTTTAGTAAATTTAAATCTTCCTCTTATAGCTTCTGCTTTAACATAGATGTACCATTTTGTCTGCTCATAAAAGAAAATTATATAGCTAATGAAGTCATCCTGAGGTGTATCTGTATGGGTCAACTACACTTTAGAGCTCTAAAAGCGAATTCAGGCATCTGCAGGTGACTGAAAGCTGCACTTTTTTTTTTTTTCTAGTTCACACACTATCCTTCCTTAAACCAAGAGCATAGTCCTTTGCTTACTAGTTATAGTTTCATCACCCTTGACTCAATTCTGTGTCTTAATAATACACCTTGGTATGTATTTGTTATTCATTCTGTGAGTATTTTTAACCAACCTACTTAAAATTTCATGAGTTTAATTTCAAATCTAGGTATTTAGAAATGTTGTGCATATTCCTATGCTATGTTGTCTTCCCAGACATCTAAAAAAAGCCTAGTGTTGCTACCAGTGAAGTCAATACTTCTCCCATTTACTTCAGGAAGAGCAAGACTTGATCCTAGCTTTATCTATAGTGTATAATATGCTTTCGATAGTCGGTTTCCTTTATTTTCAGAACAAAAATTCAGTTTCATACTAAGAAAGTATGCCACTCATTCTGTGGCAACTTGGTTTCACATATAGCTATCCTAGTTTCAGCAGTGATGCTGATAGCTTCCATTCACTACTCACTTTCTAACCCCTGTGTGTTCCACAGAAGTATGAACAGGAACTGTTCAAATTGGCTTTGCCTTGTCTGAGCGCAGTTGCAGGGGCCTTACCTCCAGACTATATGGAATCAAATTATGTCAATATGATGGAAAAACAGTCTTCAATGGATTCAGATGGGAACTTTAATCCTCAGCCTGTTGATACATCAAAGTAAGGAATTATTTTGCTGCAATTAGGTTTTTATTATGAATGTGTAAAAGAAGGAGGGAGTCTGTTGTTGGGTATGATGTGAGCTTACAGCTTTTATTCTCATCTGAACACTTATCTTCTAGAAAAAATGGAGGACGTAACTTTATATTTTAAGTTTTTATTTATATATTTTTAAGTCATATAAAGGAATAAATATCCAGTTACATAACTTAATTTTCTTGTCAACCTAAAACATTTTTAATGCATTTTCATCCTGAAGGTAGAAGTGTCCAGTTACCTTTGTATGTTTGCTGCAAACAAACCAGCATGTTTTTAGGAGCAGAAAAAGTAGACTAGTCTACATCATCCCCGTCATTATTAACATGTGCCAAGACACTAATTTCAGTGTGTGTGAATGACAGTGTACCTACAGAAAACAATGATGTTCATGCATTTTTATAATTTCTTTTTACTATGAATAATGGGGAATTGGGCAGAAAGATCTTCATTCTTTCTAGGCAGTAAGACCCTGACTGTGCTCTTCTAAGCACATTAGCCAGACAAAACACATATCGGAATGGGATTTTTGTGCCCTGATTTTTAACTACAGCAAATGCCCCATTCTTCTTTGTAAGAATAGAATATTCTTACAGCAGTGTCGTTATGCACTATATCTTGAAAAATGCCACTTGTAAGACATTTGCTTCAGTTGCCTTTGTGAGCTTTGTGTCTGTATTAACATTCAGAGCACAGAATGCCATCAGTAGATTGATACCTTTTTTACAGCATGCATGTACATGTATGCTGTTGCGAATGAGTGATTTAGATCAAAGGTATTAGCAAACATGGTTTTAATATGATGTTGTAAAAGTGTGACTTAACAAAGTTTGATGTCAAGGTTCACTCTATTACTGTACAGCACAATCATTTGAACAGTGGTGTAAAACTACCAAGACACAAAGCAGTTACAGTCACCAAGGCACAAATCGAAGTTACAATACAACAAGGTTATGCGTGATACTGGTCACTTACCAAAGGTCTGCCGTTGGTAAAAGGTCTGTCTGCCTCAAGGAGCAACTTTGAGAGGTGTCCCAGCGCAAGGGGAAATCACCGCCAATGCAGCCACGCTGCCTAGTAGGGGTAGCTCAAAGAAGTCTCACTTAGGCTGTCATACTTATGGAATAAAGTGGTTGGCTTGTAGTCAAATTACATGCGATGGGAAAGGTATGCATGAGACTCCTTGTAGTCACAGCTTTCTTTGTTCCTTGATAAATGAGTCTTGGAAAAGCCAAGCTGATATGCGTCAGTGCTCAACATGTCACTCTGCTCCTTTTTGGGTTTTCAGAGAACAGATTGCCACTAGAGGAGTTCTTGGCCTGTTTACAGCATAGGCCTTTACCACCTTTGGAGCCGGTACCAAACTACTGCTAGTTTGGTTAAGGGGTCAAGTGCATCCGTCACGTGTGCACATCAAAATATAGTAGTAAAATAATCTAGACTGCAGTGTAGAAATCACATCAGTGACCATTAAGTTGTCTAAGATGTATTTAAGATACATGAAGATTTAACAAAATTTAGTAAGGATATTATGCTATCATTTAACTAATTGAAGATGACTTTATCTGGTGTTATTTCAGAGGAAAATTGTAGATAGCCAGGATATATTTGAGAAACTCAGAAAATGTTACTTAACATTAGCTAAATCATCAGTCACTTTGTTGCCATAGGAGTCTAACAGTTCTGTGATGCACTACTTTTATCAGTGTCTCTTCCAACCTATCCTATATCCTTTTAACATGCAAATCCTGCATCACATTGCTTGCTAGTCCTAGACTGATTTATATGAAGCTTATTGTACTTGCCAATTCTTTGCATTTCTGAAATTATTCAAAGTAGTTACTATTAGTAGAGTTCCTCTTGAACATCACACTTCCAAACAATAAAAAACTGAATGACCATGCTGGATGAATATTTTCTGGCCTTTGTGTGTGGTTAGGCTCTTGCAGACCATTACTCTGACATAATTTTGTTTGATATTTCTGCTTTTTCCCCACCCTATGTCTGAAGATTAAAAACCAGACTCTTCTACTTTGCAGTAGATGGCACTGTAACACTTTTGCTGCCAAAATTCTTTGTCGTAGAAGGGAAGATTTTGCTATTTCATAAGTGATCAAGAAGCAATTATTCCCTTTCATTGGTAGGAATGCACATGCAGAAAAATACTGATATTTGATACATTATTTTTGGAAGAGGATTCTGTCTGTAGCGCCTGTTTGACAGTTAAGGATAGCTACTTCTCCTTTACTGCTTAAGAAACCTTAACTTCTGCACTGTCCTGTACATAGGTTGAAAAGATAGTGTATTTATTTGGGGTTTTTTCTATTTTTAATAAGGCTTTTAATGTTTTTAATATTCATTGGGGTGTTGGAAAATAAAGCCTTGAGCATATAACTTTTGAGTTGTCATTAAGTCATAGTGCTTCAAGCATATAATAAAATTTATATTACTGTATAAAATAGATGATGTGTTTCAAAAAGGACTGTTACCACACTAAGTTTGTAACAGACATGCAATAAGTTACCCCCATATTTCTGAAACTGTGGGTCATAGTTACATCTTTAATCTTAAGAAAATTAATGTTAGTAATAGAAATATGTGACAAAAAACATTAATGCTCAGTATCATTATTGATTTTTTCCCTGCACATGTGTGTGGAAGAAGTAAAGTTCCCACAACAGCTGTGGTTCTCATTAATTGGCCATTAAATAACTCAGCTTCTTGCTTTGATTTAACTGGGGCTTGGAGCAACCTGCATGTGAGGAAACAGAGCAGAGTAAGATGCTTTGAATGGATGCACAACTAATTATTTGTTTGAACATTTTCTTCAAAATAAAAGCATTCGCATTTTCGCATGTGTGATATAATGGCTATTTTTCTCTTCACTTTCAGCATTACAATACCTGAAAAGCTAGAATATTTCATCAACAAATATGCAGAACACTCTCATGACAAATGGTCAATGGAAAAGGTAAAATCTATATTCCTGTTAAAGCAAAATCAGAATTTTTATTTCAGTTAATTTAATCTTTAAAATATTTTACTCTGAATATTATTATTTTTCATAATGCTACAAGTTGGTATGTAGGTAAGATATAAACGATATTTTCTTGAAATGCATTTGAGGGAAAGTTCTGGAAGTGCACATGTGTATTTCAAATACAGTTTCATCATTTCATTATTTTTATTGTTCACTTTTGAGTAAATATACTTACTAATTGTTTAAGAATTGTATTGACTTGAAATTTCAAATTTTTAACGGAAAAAACTCTTTAAGGTTTTTTTTCCTTTGTACAGTTTGTGCCCAGTATTAAAAATAGTTCCTCAACTGTAGCTCAGTATTCTGCTCTATATAATTATTTAAAAGAAAAATGTATTGAAATGTTAGCTTTGTGTAATCATTAATTTTCAAAAAGATGGCAGGCTACATAATTAATTTCATTATGCATAGATAATATAAATGTTGGTTGAGAAAACAGTAGAAAGAAGATTTTAAGAACAGCAATGCAGAAGCATTTTTCAGTTCCTTTGTACCAATAAAAATAGGATTTTTCATAATTTTTTGCTTTTCCCCATTATTAATTATTAATGTTTTCAGTTTGCCAATGGATGGACATATGGTGAAACGTATTCTGAATCTGGAAAAGTGCAACCATTAATGAAACAATATAAGTTGCTATCTGAAAAGGTAACGAATTTGTTCATTCTTGATCCAGGTTGAGTGAAAGATTTATTCATTCACTGTGAAAACATCAACTTATATTTACATTACATTTTAAAAATTTATTTAGAGTACATCAGCTAATGTGTGATCTCTGCCTTCCTCAAAATATCAAAAAGACATAGAAGGGTTTATTTTACGATAAATAGGCCATTCAACATATTCATGGCTGAATTTACACAGCATAACTTATGGTGAAACTGAAGTGTCATATTGCCAGTATATTTTTACGGTAAGGTCATACAGGAATGCCTACTTGCTTAGTGAAGACTTAGGTTTAGGCTTTGTCTGGTCTCCAGCAGAGGGCCACCAAGATGATTAGAAGGCTGGAGAACTTGATAAATGAAGTAAGGCTGAAGGAATTGGGTTTGTTCAGCTTAGAGAAGAGAAAGCTAATGGGGATATAATCTCAGTTTCCCAGTACCTAAATGCTAGTTATAAAGAAGATGGATGTATTCTCTTCACAGGGATTCACAGAGGTCCACAGTGACATGACAAGAGGCAATGGGTATAAGTGAGGGTCTGGAGCACAAGTCTTATGAGGAGCAGCTGAGGGAACTGGGGTTGTTTAGTCTGGAGAAGAGGAGGCTGAGGGGAGACCTTATCACTTTCTACAACTACCTGAAAGGGGGTTGTGGTGAGGTGGGTGTTGGTCTCTTCTCCCAAGTAAGTAGCAATAGGACGAGAGAAAACGGCCACAAGTTGCGCCAGGGGAGGTTTAGACTAGATATTAGGAAAAAATTATTTACTGAGAGAGTGGTCAGGCATTGGAACAGGCTGCCCAGGGAGGTGGTGGATTCACCATCACTGGAAATATTCAAAAAACGTGTAGACGTGGCACTGTGGGACATGGTTTAGTGGGCATGGTGGTGTTGGGTTGATGGTTGGACTTGATGATCTTGAAGGTCTTTTCTAACCTTAATGATTCTGTGATTCTGTGAAGTTGATTCAGCAGAAATGCTTCCTGGAAGTCCTTCTTATCTTGACAACTTAAACATTCAAATAGGTTGTCCAGAGAAGTGTTGAAATCACCTGTACTGCAAATATTCAAGGCATAATGTGACCAGCCCTAAATAACCTAATCTTTATTACCACTGATAGCCCAGTTAGATTAGCTTATCTGACCTCAACAGAAGGTTGAGCCAGATGATGTCCAGAGGTCCATGCAACACAGACCTTTTTTATGATTCTGTGATTATGTTGGTTTGTATCATGTAGCAGACGAAACACTGCATTACTCCTGATAATTACTGCTCCACCTTTGAGTTCATATCTGAGCACACCGTTAACACGGTTATCCCTGTGATCATCAGCTTCCTGCACAGCTAGAATTCTTCTGCCCACCTCCGAAATGATAAATAAACTTTTAAATATCTTACATGATTTATTTGCTGCTTTGCAGTATCACTGAGCAATAAGGGCTGATTTCAGTACATTTCTTTGAATCTTGGTATAACTAGGCAGAAGCCCAATAGTTATTTTTTGCTCTGTACAGCCACATAATAAGCAAAACCATTATTGCATGTGCATTTTTCTAGGAGAAAGAAATTTATCGATGGCCAATCAAAGAATCACTAAAAACTATGCTGGCATGGGGATGGAGAATTGAAAGAACACGGGAGGGAGATTCCATGGCACTGTATAATCGGACGCGTCGCATATCTCAAACCAGTCAAGTGAGACATTTTATTAAAAACTTACTTTAATAAAAGGCATGTGAAATCTGCTGTCCAATCTTTGATTCTACAAGTGATGAAATAAACCTGTACCGTAAAAATATGTGAAAGCATTTTTCACAAGCAGTTGTACAACTCTGAAGATTCGTTTGGGTACCTATTCACTGAAGCTGAAACTTTCTTTCCCTGGTCCAAAGTAATATGTTAATAAACATTTCCAAAAAAACTGAACAAGACTGAAATAGGAATGTATTTGTTCTCTTGATTTAAAGTTAACTACATTAATTAGAGGAATTATTTACATCAGTAGGTGATTACACATTAAAAGTGAGTATTAATACGATTTTAGTCTGGGTTTTTTTGGAATTTGGTGGCTATGGATGCCTTTAAACATGTAAAGAAATAAATAAAGGTACATATAAAAATTATTTTTATTTCTTTTTTTAAGGAAAGTTAATACAAATATCAATGTTAATGCAGCATAAAGTTTACACCTACAGACAAAATTCTGAAAATGTGGAAGATTGTTTTTTTTCCTTTAGCCTTCTTAAATCAAAATACTGTAAGGATAAAGTAGAGAAATACTGGCACTGTATTTTCTTAGAGCTCCATACACTTTGCAATTAAACTGGGGAGGGGAGAAAATCTTTCTCTCTGATTCAAACAGACACACATGGAGCCAAACCAATTGGGGAAATAAAATGGAGGGGAAAAATCTTTCCCTCTTCTCTCCACTCAGCTCTGCAGTGTTTACATGTGTGAGTGGTGATATGCCTGTTAAAAAAGAGCAATTGAACCTGCCTCTCTACTCTCTATAGGCACTAGAAAGTGTATATCAAGTGATTTGATTTAGCACTTATGCTAAACTACACATTATAGTTTGTACACTATAATTGCCTTCCAAAATTCTTGATTCCAAATTTCCCAATTTTTGTGTTTTTATAATACCAGCCCCAAAGAATATATACTGACAAAGATATTTGTATATACTTTATAAGCATGAGGAGCTCATTAAGAATGAATAGCTTTACAGCTTTATTTGAGTACACTATCATATTAATACTCATCCTGTGTTTAAATGTGTTGTGTTGTCATTACACACACGTACACACAATAGCATTTTTCTGTGTTCAGCTGAGAAATTTTAAGTATATTTAATCAGTATCTTCATGTTAATGTAACAATGTTTGCATTGTTTGCTTTAGAAAACAATACTTTATCAGTATTTATTTACTGCGTGCTGCTTTGTGTTATTCTCTATTAACAATACCTGCTGTTTGAAAGGAGGCCTTTGAACTTCTAGGCCTTGTACATACTCATATATATGCATATGAAAATAGTATCAGACGTGGAAACAAAATTCTGGACATTGTTCTTTCTAAAGGAAGATGTACCTGTGGGGGACATGAGTTTTATCTGTTACAGCAGACTCCATACACAAAAGCCCAGCAATGCTCTAGTTGTCTACCCGGACTTTAGTAAAGCCTTTGACAGCATGTCCCACAGCCTTCCCCTGGAATAACTGGTGGCTCATGGCTTAGAAAGGTGTACTCTTCACTGGCTGGACAGCTGAGCCCACAGAGTTGTGGTGAACGGAGTTAAATCCAGTTGGTGGCAGGTTACAAGCGGTGTTCCCCAGGGTTCAGTTTTGGGGCTGGTCTTGTTTAATATCTTTATTGATGATCTGGATGAGGGGATCGAGTGCTGCCTCAGTAAGTTTGCAGATGACACCAAGTTGGGTGGGAGTGTTGGTGGGAAGGCTCTGCAGAGGGATCTAGACAGGCTGGATCGATGGGCTGAGGTCAGGTGTATGAGGTTTAATAGGGCCAAGTGCCAGGTCCTGCGCTTTGGTCACCACAACCCCATGCAATGCTACAGGCTTGGGGTGGAGTGGCTGGAGAGCAAAAATCTGGGGGTGCTGGTCGACAGCTGGCTGAATATGGGCTGGCAGTGTGCCCAGGTGGCCAAGAAGGCCAACAGCGTCCTGGCCTGTATCAGAAATAGTGTGGCCAGCAGGACGGGGGAAGTGATGGTGCCCCTGTACTCGGCCCTGGTGAGGCCACACCTCGAATCCTGTGTTCAGTTTTGGGCCCCTCACTACAAGAAAGACATTGAGTTACTGGAGCATGTTCACAGAAGGGCAATGAAGCTGGTGAAGGGTCTGGAGAACAAGTCTTATGAGGAGCGGCTGAGGGAACTGGGGTTGTTTAGCCTGGAGGAAAGGAGGCTGAGGAGAGACCTTCTCGCTCTCTACAACTACCTGAAAGGGGGTTGTGGTGAGGTGGGTGTTGGTCTCTTCTCCCAAGTAAGTAGCAATAGGACGAGAGGAAACGGCCACAAGTTGCGCCAGGGGAGGTTTAGACTAGATATTAGGAAAAAATTATTTACTGAGAGAGTGGTCAAGCACTGGAACTGGCTGCCCAGGGAGGTGGTGGATTCACCATCACTGGAA
The DNA here is from genome assembly GCF_964289735.1 of Phaethon aethereus. Taxonomy (NCBI): domain Eukaryota; kingdom Metazoa; phylum Chordata; class Aves; order Phaethontiformes; family Phaethontidae; genus Phaethon; species Phaethon aethereus. The sequence goes on from NC_138576.1 coordinate 86,303,852, forward strand.
GTATTCAAAAAACGTGTAGACGTGGCACTGTGGGACATGGTTTAGTGGGCATGGTGGTGTTGAGTTGATGGCTGGGCTTGATGATCTTAAAGGTCTTTTCCAGCCTTAATGATTCTGTGAATTTCTAGCTGCATTTCTTGCATCAGTGGCCACCCAGGGAATCTCCATCATTATTTCTCCTTTGAACATTTGTGTCAATGTAACGAGCAAACCTGTGACAAATTTAGGCAGTAGAAAGAATGACAAAATGGTGATATTTTCTGAGTGGGGAGGAGAAACAGAAGGAAAAAATATGTATTTAGTAGATTCTATTCCTACATGTAGAAATAGGGTTGAAAAGCCAAATTCAAAGTTTGATTTTTGCCTGAATTTGCCTTAAATTAGATTGTCTGAGATTTCACCTGCTGAGAAAAAAAATCTCTAGAAAACCCAGAAATTTAATCATAACTTCAGTACAGCATTATCCACAATGAGTTCAAATCTTAAATGAGTTCAAGTGAAATTTGTATTTGAATGAGAGGGATTTTTGGGAACAAAATATGTAGACCTTTGCCTAAATCTCACTTAAAATACATCAAAAGTGGTAAACTTCAGTTGGGATACTTAGCTTCCTTTTGCTCTCTAGAGATACACAAGTGACTTTTTCCTTAAGTTCCTTCATTACTTTCAGTATTTTGTTAATGTTAACTTCTTCATATCAAATGTCTGTATAATTCCACTGTTTTGCACGTTTGTCATTCAGATCTCTGTAGATACAGCGCATGGTTACACTCCTCGAGCAATTGACATGAGCAATGTCACCCTCTCCAGAGACTTACATGTAAGTCAGAAATGTTTAATATACCTACCCTTTTTTCACAATTTAATTTTTTCTTTTCTTATAGTTTATTTTAAACAAATTTGGTGCCTTGTATTACTTTCTTTGATATGCTTTGATTTTGAGTTTGTTTTTTGTCTTTTTCATCATTGCTTTTTGATTCTCTGTTGCTTTAAAAAACATGGTTCATGTTGAAAAGCTTCAAAGTTTATTTTAGTCCTGGATTGATTTTCTATGGTCTCTCTGTGAACATCTGTCATTTTGAAGAGAATCCTGTTTAGGAGAGCTTGCAGCATCAGCTTTTTTGTGTTTATCATTCATTCCTCCACCATCTTCCCAAAACATTTTGTCATTGCTCTTTTTTCTATGAGATAAGAATCAGGAACCATTGTTACAACACATATTATGAGACTAGAGAATGAATAAATTGGGGGTAGGATTTTGACAGATCTATCGGTAGATTGCTGTTGTTTGGAATAATATTTTTTAGTTGATAAATGATGTTTCTGTCTTTAGAAAGGGTTTTTTTCATTGTGTTTGGAGTATGGTGCTAGTTTTTACAGTCTATTAATTTACTGTGAGCATAGTTACAATATTATGTAAACATATATTGGATAGTTTTAAATTAGTTAGCATAGTTTCCAGTTTTATATTTCTAACTATTGCAGATTGCTGACTAGGTTTACAATAAGAATTTGCTGCCAATTAACTATCATACTTGAGTTAAAAAATTCAGTAGATTGCCAATACATTCCAAAGGGTTAATAAAATTAATAATTCATTAACACTACTTCTGTCATTGCACTCTTAACTTAAACTGGTGGAACAGCTTCATTATAATTACATCATTTAACATTTGTGTAGACTCAGCGTAGTCAAAAGACTGTGAAGACTTTGTTTAATGCTCATGAGACAACTCTTGATGTGAACATCATCTTAGTATTGTGATGCAGTAAACCAAACCAATAGAAAAGTAACCAGCCTGTCACAAAACAGAAAAGAAATGGCATTAGAACTTCTATTACTCCCTTGTTTATTCTTTTATGCTATACCCTCTAACATTTGTCATTAATTTATTTCCTTTGTAGCCCTCAGCTATAAAGCAGAGCTGGTTGGCTTTATGATTCATTTGTCCTAATTATGAAGAGATGTCTTCTTTGAAACCAGCTTCAAAACCTGTTATTTAAAAGCTAAGCAAATTTAATTCAAATGCAATTTCAGGTATTAATTGTCCTGATACTGTCATTCAGGAAATAACCAAACAGGTTAGGTAATAATGAGATCTGAGTTTTAAAAATGACCTATATGTAATTTTGGACTTTTTAAATGTTTAATATCTTTGAAGTTGGAGTTCAGTGTTAGATTCTTCAACCTTATTTTAATTGCTGGGAAAAGTTAGTTGTTTTGAATGAAGTTGTTTGGGGTTTTTTAACAAGCAACATAAGAATTGATGCTACTTAATGCTTGCGTCATCCTGTGCATATACTGTGCTAGCAGGGATCATGACCATGTCTAAAACTGTAAGTCTGGGAAATACTTCTTGTTTTGGTCTTAAGTGGTCACCTGGTCACATCCTGGCTCCATGAGTAGCTAGGTCTTGCTCTGAGACCATTTTCATAGCACACTGCTTTCTGAGGAAAGAAAACCCAGACTACACTACATTCTTCCAAGGTCCTAATCTGGATTAACAAAACACCAGGACCAGAGTGTGCATGATGGAAGGCATCTGCTATACAGGGGAGATATGTGTAATAATGTATCCACTGCAGATTTGTTTATGAAACAAATTGTCCTATAGACAAACAAGATATAGCCAAAAAGTTTCAAGTTGTTTTCTGAATTCATGAGTATTCTCCCAAATAAAGACATTGGTATTCAGAAATGGGTTTAAAAAGTTGTTGGAATAGTAGTTCTGACTAGTTAGAGACTGGAGAGCTTGTCTGTGTTTTGCTTAGTTTGAGGTCTAGGTTCTAGTTTACCAGCTGAAGGAGTTATGTAATAAGAATTTACTTATCTGTTGTGCACACTGGAGGAGAATTTAATGCTGAAATTGAGTCCCTAGTAAAAAGGTTGGTGCTTTTAACAGTGTGCTCACACAGATGAATATCCACCTCGATCAGGCTATATAGGTTTATAGTCAGTTTGCTGCAGCCAGCAGGAACAATCTTGATTCAGTCCTCAGGCTTGCTGTTCTTTGCTTCTCTTACCAGGACCTTCAAGGGATTCTTGCTGGCATTTTGAGAATCAAGTCCTGGGCTGATGACCCTATACTATTTCCAGGCTATACTCTTCTTTGTGGTTCCTCCTTTCTTGTATTAACTAGTTTCTCTTCAGCACCAGATTCCTAATTTCTATACATATACCCATCCTACCCAAATTCTGTATCATAATTTTTCAATAAAAACTCTTGTTTTTAGTGAACCATTGCAGTGTAATTGTATTGAACCTCCCAGGAAACAAAACTTACTATTTAATATCAACCAGAAAATTGTCCTTCTTGGGGGTTAACCATTGCAAGACGTATCACTAAGCTCTCCATTTTCCTAAGGCTATGGCTGAGATGATGGCTGAAAACTACCATAACATATGGGCAAAGAAAAAGAAAATGGAGCTTGAAGCAAAAGGTAATATTAACTATAGGTATTTATAGTATTTTGAGTTCTCTATGACTAACTTAGGCGATGTATTTGAGAAAACAGATTGGGGGGGAAAAAAAGTAACAGTAAAAGTGTCTATTCTTAATTAAATATTTTGTGATTTTTAGTGTCTGGAAGATTTTAATAGTACTGAGTGTAACAGTTGCTGTTGAAGTAGTTTATCAATTCAAATATATCAAAGGAAGAGAAGTCAAAGCTTGTTAATAAATCTAAGCTACATTAATACATTTTTCTTCTAGCATTAATCTTTCAGACTATTGCCCAGTGGGCTCTGATTTCATTTGTATTAATTCTTTTGTTGCAGGTAGATCTAAAAGGGTGTTTACTAAGAACTGCACATATGATGTATTGAATTGACAAGTGGATAAACCTAGAGCAGATTCTTGCTTCCACATAAAAATTGCATGTGCTTCAGGATCTCTGCTTACCTAAATGTCAAATTTTCTCATGTATTGTGTAACTACCTGTTTTTCCTTTATGTTAAAATTTCTTTATTTGTGTTAAAGCTAATATTTTTTTTTCTGCAGATAACTTTATATTTGCACATGGAGGAAACAATATTTGGAGAAACAGCAAGTTCTCATTTGTAAATGACTGAAGCTAGGGTTTTGTCTTATCTGACAAAAAAAACAACCCTGGCTTTTTTTTTTTTTTTTTTGTAATTATATACTTGCTTTTTTTGTTAGTTGTAAGCTTCCAGCTAAGGTACAGTAGTTAAGGATTTATGAAAAGGTAAAGTACGGCTGTCTATTACCTAGGTTACGAAGTTATCCTTAATGTATTCCAGGAGTCTGCTGGATTGCCTAGAGCTCACCGTGCTACTTTTCCAGCAGATGTTAGTGTGGTTGAATTCCCCCAGCTGGACAAGAGTGTAATACATGTGTAAAGAGTGTTATACATGTGTAAAGAACAGAACAGTGATGTGGACTTCAGATATAGAATGCTCCTTTTTTTCATTTAAGGCTTTTCACATACACAATATGTTAGCCACCTGAAAATTGCCAAGTGTCATTCCCCTTCATTGAACACTTTGCGTGTATTAATTATAATTGAATGATCTATTATAGTCTTAATGACTTAGATAGGGTATGTATGCTTACTATGCTTACATGTGGTTTTGCATGTCTGTCTTCAGCTGTAATAAGGTGGAATTAGATCACATTTGTGACAATAGAATAAAGCCCAATCATCCCCATGTTAAATGCTGTACTTCCCAAAAAAACCCAAACCAAACAAAGAAAAAAACCCATCAGACTTGCCCACGAGGTTACCATTTTGCATGTACTTAAACAGATTCAGGCAGAACTAATGGAAAACTTTAGAATATGTGGCTTACAAAATCACCTAAGGATATGTCTCCAATGTTTTCTAGAGGGAAAGTGTTCCTTTTTTTAAATATTATTACTAGACCTTTGCTGTAGTATTTTTTCTGAGATAAATTTGAATTAGCCTTACAATTTCCCGGGGTTTCGTAGCAGTTATCATAGGAATTGATTGTGTTCTGCTATAGGATGGTGATTTTAGAAAGTGAAATCCTAAGAATGTTGCTTTTTATGCAGATATTTATATTAACAATAGCTATTTTATTTTCTTTCCAAATTAACTAGCTACATTCAGAGAGGTATCAATACATCAGCTATTCGAAAGCAATACAAATGCAGTTTATTCTGTTTACTTCTGTTTTGGCAGCATTCGTTTGATCAGATTGGACAGTCGTCCGAGCCACATTTGAAGAATATACTCTAATTTTCTGTCTTTATTACTATAAAGTAGAAGTGTATCACTTTCATATATTTTTAGATATGTGTATATCTTGCTAAACTCCATGAACCCTTTTTGCTATCATCAGAATGTTTAAAAGCAGGACTCTGTATATGTTTATATATTTGTTTATATCTTGGTTTTCTTATGAAATGATGTGTTATTTATGGAAATATTTTCAGTTTCATTAAATTAAATTGTAATTATAATACACGTTCGTAACAGTTAAGCACTTTTTTTCTTCTTTAAGAGCTTTAGCAGTAAGTTTAACATATTTACCTGGTATTTGCAGCAACTGAGTATGTCAGAACTATGTTTGCAGCCACATCTAAAGTTCCTATCTGAATATTTTTTAGGTTTGTGTAAAGAAACAGCATTATTTTCATTTCAGTCTAGATTTTATTATAACATGCTATGTGTTATTATGACAGTGCTTTTACATACTGGGACTTACCATGTCAACAGATAACTCTTTAACTGCTTTTTAATTCTCTTGATGTTCCATAGTAGGAGGAGGCAACCATCCTCTTCTTGTTCCTTATGATACACTCACAGCCAAAGAAAAAGCCAAGGACAGGGAAAAAGCACAGGATATTTTGAAATTTCTACAGATTAATGGATATGTTGTCTCCAGGTAATTCTCTGTTCGGTAGTAGTGTCACAGAAGGTTTCTAATACTCCTTAGTAGGCTTTTTTTAATCTCTCTTTTTTTTTAACTTAAAAGGAAAATCTATAGTAATTTTTAGGTTTCCATACCTGGGAGTAAGGATGAGCTCTTTCATATAGAACATTGTAAGGAAGAAATGGATTACAGAGTTAGTAGCAGGGTTTTTGGAAGGCACAAGCAGTGTTCTCCAGAATCTTTGCATGTCTTCTGCCACTTCTCTCAATGTTGCAGCATGCTTTTTCTTTCTGGTGTGTCTCCATACAGCCAACTGTTAGTAAACCTGTTAATTTTCTACAAGTGATAGAATTATTAAGTCTTCATTCAAGGTCAAGTACACACACCTCTCTATAGGACTTTCTAGGCAATTGCTTTGATAAGTCAGACAGCTTTACTTCTAAAATCTACTACTCATTTCTTTCAACTGAGTTAATTTGTAGTGTTGTTATAATATTTTAAAAGTGAAAAGTGATAATTTTAAAAAGCTTTTTTTTTAAACAATCCAAAGTGTAAATGTAATATCAGTTAATAAATACAGTAATCAACAGAAGATTCATAATTCAGGATGTATACATGCTATTATCTGCAGAATAACATGCATAATTCCTTTTGGTTTTAATATGACATATTTACCTACTAAATGCAGCGTGAATAAAATTTTAATTAAATTGGAGGCTTGTCTGCCTGATCAGTGTGGCTTAGGAAATGTGAGTCACTATGAAAGGCTGAAAGCGTATCTGAGATATGTATGCCTTAAACATTAGTAAGTGAATGAAACAGTCACAGAGATGGATTTAAGTAATCATTGTGAATTAATTAACCTAGCACATTTACTTAAAATCTGCCTAATTCTTTTATATCACATATGAAATTCAGACCATTTTATAGAGTCCCATCCCCAATCTAATAATTTTAGGTAAAGTCTTTCAGGGTAGCTGGAGTAATTCAATTTACTTCCCTTCAATGGAGTAGGATGTATAAAGAAGGATGTCAGTCAGCAAAGGTTTCTTTTCTCATCCCCTGTCAAAATGACAAAAGACTCCTCAGCTCTGTTCAAGATTACACATTTCTTTTTGACTAATCCATTTTATTTCTGTCAAACACAAGTGAAAAGTGGCTTTTGGTTTTTGGAGGAGTGGAAGGCTAAGAAGGATGGTAAAATAATCGTTATCTTGGACACACCTATCGTCTAGTAAATAGTTCCTGCCGCATCTACATCCTACTGTGCTAGTCAAATGCAGGTCTTTCAATGAAGTTAAACTCAGTCTATGTACTGCTTCTGTGATCATTGTGCTGTCTAAACAAACAAGCACCTGATTCATGATTGGTTTTGGTTTGCTTACCACTTGACTTGCTGCTACATATGCCTTGCACACATTTCTTTCCAGTCTTTCATTTAACAGTGACCATTCTAGTCTAGTGCACCATCAAGCATGCCGGGTTTAGGGAAGATGCAAACACTTGCCCCCTGCCAAGCACATGGTATGCAGGCACATGGTTTGTGACCCATGGTCCCACTTCACCTGCTGGTGCTGAGCCCCTCACTTGCCTTACTGACACTTCCCCCCGACATTAGCTGTTTTTTGGGACACACAGCATTCCCACGCCAGTGGCTGGCAGCTGGGACTCCCACTTGCTCCAGTTGCAGACACCGCAGACCAGGGGTGCCTTACCCCCCCTCCGCCACTATCTGACTCCCAATTGCTAGCACCAAATCCACTCACGCCAGTCCCCTGCAGTAGCTGCCACTCTGGGCTCAAAGTCTGTAGGACGCATAGAGATGTTCCTAAAAGCTGTGGCATCTCCAGCTACTGATGCCAAGACCCTCATTCACTTCTGTTGCTGGAGCAGCTACACCCCAAGTCTGACGCCAATTGCTGGCCCAGTACCCAGTCACGTTGGTCTTGCCAGTAGCTGGCACTTACTCTTCAAAACACACACATACACATGGGATAGTGAGTGAGGTTACGTGGAGAGATCGTTAAGAAAGGATTTAATAGGAAGATAGGACAGACTAGTGGTGAGGTGCAGGGCTCGCTCAGACAACTGTATTGACAGGCCATGGTTTACATGTGACTGGCCCCTTTTGTGCCCTTTTTTGTCTTTTCTCCCCTTTTGCTCTTCCTTGATCCTCCTTCCCTGCACATTTCATCATTAGTTTGTGTCGTTCCACTGACCTGCCTTGAATATTCCAAATCCTTATGTTCCTCATGTTCCCTCCGCTTAGGAGTTAAAAAATCCAGGTGAACATCTCCAAAACTGTGCCTGAATTTTGTTAATGGCCCATGAATTAGTAAATGGAGACTTTTGGTCTCTGGCATTGTCTCCTTTATCCCTTGTCTACTGCGTTTGCACCTCTATGTGTTCTTGTTTATGGCTTCCCTCTTATTACCTGCTTTTATGCTGAGAAGTTTCTTGATCAGGTAACCTTAATGAAGCAGACACTATTGTACCCTTGCAAGTATCAGCTGACAAAGCTGTTTTGAAACAGAATCTCTTTTTCTGAAACTGAACCCTACCATCAGTAATGTTCTCATTTAAAGCAGAAATGTGCACTACACAGGCAGTTATGTTCAGTAGGTGTACTTTTTTAACTTGCAAAATAACTGAGTACTAATGTACTTGGTGCCTCTGACAGTGGGATGACTGATTCTGTTGCTGGTTAAGCATGGTTTCTCTATGTTCTGTCATAAAAGTCCTGATCCTGCAGAATCAAGACTTATGTCATTGCTCGCTTGTTGCTAGCAGACATCATCCCACATCATGGAACTACTCTGCAGATTCATAGTTGTTAAATGAAGATACACTTTTCATATCAGACTAGTAACTATGATGGAACATACTGGAAAAGGTAAACTGCAATTCCATCACTTTGTTTTGGTTTCCCCCAGATTTTTCACAAATGCTACATAGCTGTTTAAAGTTCTTCCATTACATGCAGACTTTTGGGGAGAAGGCATGATGAGGGAGACTAGATTTATTTCTGGTTTGATTGTTTAAATCAAAGTATTTTGGAAGTTTCAAAATGCTCTCACCCAAGAATCAATTCCTGGAGGGAAATCTAAGACGGTAATGCCTTACAAGTAAGGGAAAGAAATTAGAATGATACTGGATTAATCTGATTGACTAGTCTCATTTTCCTGTAACCTACCTGGGAAATCTGTGTTGTATCTTAACAAATTGCTCAAAACCTAAATAAGCATAAGAGTACTATTTACTTCAAACACAGAACAATTCTTATGTTCATAAACAGTTTAATCATTACTAGAGAAATTGACATCAGACTACATGGAGAGATAAGACTGCTTTGAGTCCTTTTGAATGTGTGAAAATTGACTTGCTTCATTTTACAGAGGACTTAAGGATCTGGAATTAGACACACCTTCCATTGAGAAACGTTTTGCCTACAGTTTTCTTCAGCAACTTATAAGATATGTGGATGAAGCCCATCAGTACATTCTGGAGTTTGGTAGAGTAATCCTTGTGCATTTGCTTAAGAATTATTAACCAAGATGTTTGAGATTATAAAAGAAACTAGAAAAAAAAAAAAAAAGACTAGTTTTCCCTCTAGTTTCCTATACTTGATGAAGATGATGAATTTTGTAAAATTATGTTGCTTGCCTATTTGTTCCGGTTTCCCATATTTGTTCCAGTTTCCCATATTCATTCATGAGATGAAAAGTGTTCAGCCAAAATTTGACTTTGATTCTTTGAAAAAGAAAACTAGCTGCCCCCCTTGTATTTATGCACAAATTAATAATTTCTGACATGTGCACATTAATTTTTACTATTCACATGTAATCCCTTTTTCACAGAGCAAATTAAACCAGCCATTTGTACCATTCTGAAATTTTCTCTGCAAGAGGAAGTTGAGTAGAGAAACCTCTTTAACAGACTCCCACAATGGGAATGTTATTTCACAAACACCCAGCATGTGTTTTGTCAACAGTGCTATGAAGGAAAGAATTGAACTTGATCTGCTTTTGTTAAACATAAAACATATATAGGAGTTTGGTGACCCAAGTCAGCTTCTTATATGAGCAGTAAAAGCCGAAAAACCTGGTGAGATGCAGCTTCTGTGTGACCATGGGAGGTGCAATGCCACATATCATATACTGTGCCTCATGTCTAGGCATAGAGACTGTAATTGAGAGTATTAATGGTAGGAACACCAAGGAGATTGAATAAGTCAAAACTCATCCAAAAGCCTATCTAGTTTTAAAGTGGAGATTATGAAATTTATGAATTATTATATGCCATGGTTACTTACAGTACCAAAAGTCTGGCCTTGATAACTCATTGGGTTACTTCTGCTGCTAATGCCTGATTGCCGTGGCTTCATTCTACTTAATTATGTAGATTTGGCATAGTTGCAAGAATGATAATGAATAAATACTGAAACACTGGAAACACTGGTGGAACAAATACCATTCATGTCCCTCAATGGATTAGTAAAAAGAAGATAATAAATAAAGTATATCGTAAAATAAATAAAGGACTCTGGGAGCTGTATCAGGTTATGTCTGATATGTAAAGGATAGTTGACTTTTATAATAATAGGGAAATTGAAGCACTTTTAATTTCAGCTGGGTAGTTCTAACCATTAACGTTGTTCTTTAGACAAAGTTCACAAGTAAGTAGTAAAAATTTGGTAATTCTGTTTCTCCTGAGAATGACTGGAGAAAGGTGTTCCATTAGAATCTGAGTTCAGGCTTCCAAATGATCACCAATAACTAGAAAAATATAAACACAGGACCAGATTTTTATCTCACAAAAATATCCCTATCTCTTTAGACTATGAGATGTCTACACTTTTATCAAGATTTGGGCAGTTATTCTTTACACATTTTATTTGCTGTAACTTTTCTTCTCATGAGGTAGTCATAAAAGGCCACTTTAACTAGTGTGCATACTGTTTGTGGTGTCTTAACTCTACATCTAAGGATGACCAGTATTATTTGTTTATAGTGTACACTTTCTAAGAACAACACAGAATAGACTGTAATTAGGATATATGACAGTGAGCTTAATTTTCTTCTCTCTGCAGATGGTGGCAGCAGAGGCAAAGGAGAACACTTCCCATATGAACAAGAAATCAAGTTTTTTGCAAAAGTACAGTATATCTTTGCTTATTCTTTGTCAATGTAATAAGTAGTTGAAGAGAGAAAGTATTTGTTAGTGAACAAGATTATTGTTGTTCTGGCTGCACTTTTCTGTGTTAAATTCATTATTTTATTCATTAAAACCAGTGGCAATAAAAATAGCTTGAAAATACTGTAGGATGAAGTATAGAATTGAAAAAAAATACAGGACTATATTCTTATTCTCATTATTTCCTTGCTTCATGATATGCAACTAATCATATGATGTTATTTATAACCTCCCTACATACTCTGTTTACTGGCTTAGTCTAATTCTGAAGATTTTTAGCTTTTACAATCTTTAGGCAGATAAATTTGATCAATAGTTATTGGAATTAACACAGCTATGTATCTTTCAGTGTCAACTTCTTTCTTTCTTTCCGTGTTTTAAAACCATGCTGATGTCCCCATCACAAAATCGCAGAATGGCTGAGGTTGGAAAGGTCCTCTGGAGGTCACCTAGACCAACTTCACTGCTCAAGCAGTGTCACCTAGAGCAGGTTGCCCAGGACTGTGTCCAGGTGGCTTTTGAATATCTCCAAAGGTGGAGACTCCGCAATTTTGCTGGGCAGCCTGTGCCAGTGCTCAGTTACCCTCACAGTAAAAAAAGTGTTTCCTGATGGTTAGAGGAAACCTACTGTGTTTCACTTTGTGCCCATTGCCTCTGGCCTGTCATGGGGCACAGCTGAAAAGAACCTGGCTCCATCTTCTTTACACTCTCTCTTCAGATATTTACGCACATTGATGATACCCTCCCTGAGCCTTCTCTTCTCCAAGCTAGAGTCCCATCTCCCTCAATCTCTCCTCATTTGAAAGATCCCCTACTTCCCTTATCATCTTTGTGGCCCTTCACTGAACTCGCTCTCCGGTATGTCTGTGTTTATCTGGTACTGGGGAGCCCAGAACCAGACACAGCACTTCAGATGTGGCCTCATCAGTGCTGAGTAGAGAGGAAGAATTACCTCCTTGGGCCTGCTGACAACATTCTGTCTAATGCAACCCAGGATGCTGTTGGCTGCCTTTGCAGAGAGGGTACATTGTTGGCTCATGGTCAGTTTGCTGTCCACTGACAACCCCTGGTCCTTCTCTGCAAAGCTGCTTTCCAGCTGGTCAGCCCTCAGTGTGTACTGGTACCTGGGATTATTCTTCATCAGATGCAGGGCTTTGCACTTCCCCTTCCAAAACTAATGAGATTCCTGTCAGCCCAATTGTCCTTTTTGTGGCAACATTTTACACGTTATAAATTAAGAAAATCTGCTTACGCCTTTTGCATAGAAAAGCTTGTATGGTGTTTGCATATTCAAAGTGCCTTTTGAATTCCTTAGTGGATAAGCAAAGGTAGCTATTTGCAGCATTTTCTAACCCTGATAATCCTTGCAGTAAATTGTAATCTTGATACCTTGAAGTACTTCCATGTGGTACAATTTGCCAAATTCATTGACTCGGAAGGTAACATTCTACCTTCTTTTGAACCATGCTCCAAAAAGGAAGCAATTTCAGATTTTCTTATTGGCTTTTATTTTGGATCTTCTGGCTGACATCTGCAGTAGGCACTGAATAATGGTCACCACATGAAGTAAACAGGAAAACTTCTGTGGACAAGCCCTTAACTGAATTAATGAGGAAGTTTTGGAAGTTTTATTTGATAACATCTAGAATTAAGTGCCATTAGTATGCTGACAGTTATAGGTGAATTTTTCTAAAACCTACATGTAAAAGTCGTGAACAGCAGTAATTGTGAGATAAAATGAAATTATACTTTCTGCTTTGTATTCCTCCTAAAAAACCCTCACAGATCAAGTTCCAGAGATAATGTAAATTTTTTTTCTGCTGCCTTTCCTGATGACATTTTAAGTACCTTGAATACTAAGTGCATTTAAAGAGGAATAGACATTAAAGAAAAAAATACATAGAGATTTTAAAACAGAAAACACATTTGAAATCTGCCACCTTTAGTTGTGACTTACAAAGAATAATACAGAACATAATAAAGAAAGCCTGGAGATAACCACTTCTTTCTGATGTGATTTCAGGTTGTGCTCCCTTTGATTGATCAGTATTTTAAAAATCATCGCCTGTATTTCTTATCTGCAGCAAGTAGGCCTCTCAGCAGTGGAGGCCATGCCTCTAATAAAGAGAAAGAAATGGTGACAAGGTAAAACTTCAAATAGTATTAATGTGTATGCATATGTGTGTTTGTCTTTAAAGAGTGGTAGTTGATTGTGGGAAGGTGAGAACTGGGAGGCAAAGAAATACTTCTATGAACACGCAAATTAAACTTTTTAAACTTTCTTTTCCTGTCAGGAAAATTCATTGTATAAAATGAAGAGAGGAGTACAGAGTTATGATTAAATGCTGGTTTAAAGGGAGTGGTGACGATTTTAGCATGCAGGGTACTTAAATTTAGCATTATGTACAACAATATATCAGTTGCACGTTCTGTGGCACAGGCTATCCAATTGTGTATCAGTTTTCACTGTTGGAAATACGTGTATACTGAAATCACTATTCCTGCAAAATTTTGTGGTAGATTCAAAAGCCAAACTTAATAACTGAGTTTCAGTAAGTATCATTATTACTGTCCATCATAAAAAGTAAAAATGAGAGACTTGCATTCTTTCTGCTCTTTGGTTTTCTAAATAGTAATAACAGTACTAATATGAGGATCCACTTGATCCTTTCTCTGAAGTTATCAATTTTTAGACCATCTCTCTCAGGTATGTTTTCACTTTGAATTGAATTGAAACCCATATTTCCCATTTGGTAAGGTGCACTACCAGCTTCACACAGGACCTACTGCATACCTGTAATGTACAGGTATCATGGTTGCTTTCTTGGGCTGATACTGGGTATTGAACTATGGAAAACTGAATTGCTGTTCTTTGAGGCTGACGGCCAACTGATGGTCATAGAGACATGCAGGGTTTGCAAGATTGTGTGAATACTGAGTGAAGTTTCTAGCAACAACACTAAGCATAACTAAGTAATAGCTGTCTTGACCCTGTGTCTTCTCATGGACTAATTTGATCTGGCAGCTTGGCTGAATGGCATTCTTTAAAGAATTAAAAAACTCTATCAAAATGCATGCATCTAGATAATTTTCCACTATATGAGCTGCTGTTTTTTTGTCTTTAGTGTCCTGGATAACAATATTTTAGCAGTTGTTAAGTCATGCCAATAAACCCCATACTTCTGGCATATGTCAAACACGGATATATCAGCATACATGCCCAATAGATTCAGAAATTCTGCACATAATGCTATCTAGCTGTGTGACACTCCCGAACATGTGGCCCAGCAAAAGGATGAGAGCTGCTGCCATACTTAATTAATTGAGTTACCTGCCATCCAGAAGGGTCAGCCAAAGAGAAGAAACACGTGCAAGGAAACCTTGTATGAATGATAGCTATAACCAGTGCTATTGATCAGTTTATTTCTTACTTATCAAGACACAAAGATTATATAAACTACATTATATGATCCATTTCCTGAAGGGTTGTTTTGGGCCATTTTAATAGATTACCAACATTTTTTTGTGTTGTTTTGTTTTTCGGGTTTGTTTGGTTTTTTTTTTTCCTCTACAGTATTGTAGGGAGTTTGAGAGAGCTGAATTTTGGATTTTCTGTTGAGTTTTCCCTTTAGATTTGTTTGAGTGCAACTCATACATACGATTTTCTTCAAGCTACGGGCAGTTCCTAGCTGCTTTTTTTTTCCAATGAAGATAAGCTTACATTCATTAAGCTATGGAAGAGTATCATTTTGGGTATTGATAATGCAATGAGAATGTTAACAAGTGCAATAACTATTCTGTGTTCAGCAAGTACATTAAATCCAGATCTATTTTGCGGGCAAATACAGGTCAGATCTCTTCCTGAAGTATGATGGCATTATATTCCATCTTATTTGTAACCAGCCTCTTCAGGACTGGGCTTTTTGCATTTCTCATCCATTAGACTATCTAACTACTGCAGTTGTATAAGGTTAGTTCTGGACATCAGTCTAAGTACTGGCCATTTGGACATTTTAATTTATTTATTTAAACTAAAGTAATTACACTGGAGATAATCGGTTCAGTCTGACTTTGTGAAAACATAGCGTCTGCTGAATGCTACAGTCAGTTGAGTAACATTTGTACGTTAGAAAATAAGATAGATTATGAGCTATTTAATGTCTTTGTTAGAGTGGACACAAGATTTATATGATGTTAACATGCTTCTGTACAGCTTTCCCTGTTGGACTGTGTGAACCAAGATCCTTATAAAAGAATATATAGTATATGTCTGCCTCATGGAGTAAAAAATGAACAGAGATCCCTGAACATGCACCAACCAGACTTATCTCTAAAACAGAGCAGTTGCTGTTGCTATAGTGGATCACTGTACACTGGCTAATTAGCTGGATTCAACACCACATTAACCTGGCTGTTCTGATTCTGGACATAAATGTTTCCATTTGGCACCGTGCTCTTGTCTGTCAATGGAACAGCATGTTCAGATCTCATCCATAAACTGTGCAGACATGCTTATTGTGTCTTTTGCTTTTAAATCAGAGGTTGATAACTAGCCTGTGTGCATAATAATTAAATAGCCTAATAAAATGACATGATATTGCTCATGTCATTTATAGCAGATGAGGGGTTTTGCAGCATAAAAATTAGCACCAAAATTGTGGTTGCTCTCAGAGAAAATTC
Organism: Phaethon aethereus; assembly: GCF_964289735.1. NCBI lineage: Eukaryota > Metazoa > Chordata > Aves > Phaethontiformes > Phaethontidae > Phaethon > Phaethon aethereus. The sequence continues at coordinate 86,319,582 of NC_138576.1, forward strand.
TCAGGCTGAACTGGATCATGAAGATTGAGCTAGTGCCTTCTAAATCTGGAGGCCAGGTGAACTTGCGTAGGGCAGTGTGCTCCTGCTTCTACAAATTAACACAAAACTTCGTTCTTCATTGGAGCACTGCTCATCAACACAGCAATTAATTCAAACATGTGAAACTAAATCACTGATCATATCAATTTTTGTTGGTTTTTAACCATGTAAGAGTCTATTTATCATGAAAGTGTGTTTAAAAAACAATGTATTGGAAAAGAAATTCTCACTGTGTTCAAGATTGCAAGATCCAAATTGGGCTAGTTAAACATTTGCTATCAAACACTTCAATTAATCTGATTTCCTTACCTTTTGTTTTCAAATTGTCAGTGGTATCCTGAATAGCACACTGACCACATTTTACTTCTTAAAGCTTTGATGGTTATTTCCTTGTGGGTTATCATATAGGACGCTTTTGTATTAATTAGCTTTGCTTTTAATTTTTTTTTATTTCTTTAATTATAATATGTGCTTATTTAACCATGTTTGTTAAGGATATGCACTTAAAAACTCTTTCTTTAGTACTCTGTCCCACATTCTGCTCAGATAATTGATTCTTTCTGCGTGACATCATGTTGCTTTTCCTGCTCATATATCAGCTGTTATTTTTTCTTTGTCCCCCCTCCCCCCAAATTTTTTCCTTTTCCCTTCTCTTCTCTTTTATTTTTCTTTTGTCTTCAGCCTGTTCTGCAAACTTGGAGTTCTTGTCAGGCATAGGATTTCACTGTTTGGTAAGAAGACCCTTGACAAATACTAGCATGGCCATCACTTGGTTTTCTTTGCCGTTTTTGCATTGTGTTACGTGCTGCTTTGTTGCATGCTGCATGGCTGAAATGCATGGTCTTCACAGACCACTAATCGTTTAGGCTGGTAGATCACAGAATTTAGATGGAATAAAAAGCTTTTGTAGTTATCAGTTTGGGTTTTTTCTTTTAGTTTTCCGTGTGTCTTAACTAATATCTGGATTTCATTATCCTACTAAAGAATTTTGCTGAGTTAATTATAATTACTAATTTGTTATTTTATTCTAAATCATTTGGGAAAAACAAAGAATCAGAACTGCACATATGTATTGGAAGGTCATTAAGGAAAATTGTAGTGGGCTGAAATGCTTAGTTATGTTCTGTGGAATTCTTAAATATTCCCAGATGTGCTTGACTCCACATACGCATGTGTACTATCTTTCTGGTATTATGTGAATCTAGCAGGAGCTCGGTGTTTGTCTTATGCCATGTGAAAATCACTTAATTGAAGTCAATTTGAAGTCTGTATCAAGTGTATACATTATATGCAATGTGTGGCACAGTCATTTATTCTGCAATTTTTTCTTACACCATGATGATAGGATAGTTGAAATAGTACATCGTATGCATATATAACTTCTATGATGGATGCATTGCAAACTTCAGCATCCATGAACATACCTAATTGGGTAATTATCTAGCGAATTAGAATTTGATTAAGATAACATGCATCTAACTCAATTCCTACATATTTCATTCAATTTGAAGGGAAGGAACTCGCTGCAGCAGTGTGATGTTTAAAAAACTTACAGATCGTTTTGAAAACCATTAAGCTGAAAGATCAGAAGTTATTTTCTGATATCACTTTTAAATATGTTTTGGCATGAGCTGAGTGGATTTGTCTGTAAAGCCAAAAGATCATAGGAGGAACGGAGTTATTTCTGCAGCTGTGTGGCATTGTTGCAGCTTTTTCTGAAGGGTGGAGTATGTCACAAGCGTACACATAAGCTCTGTTTTATACCCTAGGTTGTTTCTTCAAAGAATGAAGTAGCTCAGGTATACTATTAAAATTTTGCACATCTTTTTTTGTTATTGTGTGAATTTGTTTTTCTGATTTTTTTTCTACAATGAGTAACAAGTTGAAATTAAAAATGTAACTTTCTTCAGTACTAAAGAAAAGATTTTTTCCATTCCACATCTCAGCTTGCTTCTTTCCTGTTCTTTGGCTGGGTTCAAGTGGTACAAGGAGATAAGTCAGATGGGATCAGATGAGTATTCACTATGGCTACAGTTTGTTTTTTAACCCTTTTCCTAGTGTGCAGTAACGAACAGAATAAAAATCTTTATGCCAACAATAGAAGCGTACTGTAGCTTTTCCATAAGTTATGACAAAGTCACTGAAAGACTCTGGAGCATGGTCTTTTACTGTGGACCTACTAACTCAAGTCAAAGTCACCTTACAATTTGCCTTACCTTGACAGTGAATTAGGTCATGTTAAAAAACCTGATCAAAAGAATTGCACTTACTCCAGCAAAGACAAGGCCTGTGTAGAAGTGGGGAAAATACTTAAGAGGACAGCCTCTGAGCATGGCTGGGGCCTAGAAGGTTATTTGTGCATTTTTGAGGCATCTTGAATGAGCAAGAGTTGCTCAATAATAACTTGTATGGATAGTGCGGAGTTTGCTATAACAAATAGAGAAATGCTATATAGTTTTGCTATATAGATGTTTTATGTTATCATGAATTTGAATGGTACTGCTGAAGGTACAGCTGCATGTATGAAAGTCATTACTAAAAGTCATGTAGCTTAAGGTGTATGTAGAAGTCTTAATAAATTGGGAAATTAAACATGCAAGTCTTCCAGAGTGAACTTAAACAGTTAATCACATTTGATATCTAACAGTGTCACTGAGATTATGGAATTGTAATTCAGTATGGAATTATTATTTCTTTACACTGTGAAAGTAGATTTGGACCCCAAGAGTTTCCTGTTTGAGAGCTGTAGCTGTGCATCAGTAAGACTGTATTGATTTACTTTCATTATTACTAGTGGACTGAATTTGAAAGTTTTTAGTGAATAATTTTGGTGACTTGAGCATTTGAATTTATATTTTTCTCAGTTTAAAAAAAAGATTATATGACTAGTCTGATTCACTTTTTATATTGTTTAAATCTCCAGTAAGGCATTCTTTCTATGTAAGCATGTAAGTAATTTTTAAAAAAAAAATCTTCGTATCGGTAATACAGACCCATGTAACCTGAAGCAAAAATTGGCTGGGTAAGAGATCAGGTAAGAAAGGCGTGGTTTTGCTTTTTGCTCACTCATTTTTGGAACTTAGGGAAATTAATTGGAGTTCCTAAAAAGAAACAAAAGGCTATCTCTGCCTAATGACATCCTGAATTTATAAGTGTCCTGCCGGTGAGGCATCCTGGAATCAATATCCATAGCACTTTCACAATACAGCAACAGTTCTTCCCTTCTGATATAATAATACAGCTTTCTAAAATATGTAGGACTGCACCTCAGATTATTAAAGAAACTGAGTTGCGCAGTTCATGGGATCAACTGCATTTGTAATACATGCTGAACAGTGATACAGCCATCAACCTAGTATTTCTACGAGCTCCTGGCATTCTTTTAGCCTTAAAACCTCTTGGACTCATGTGGCTTAGTATTTGCATATGTCCAGCCTCTATTGTTTTGAGTTCTGTGAAGAGTTCCTTTAAGGAACAGCTCTTGTTTCAGTTTTTATCCTATTGAATTGTACTTATCACCTGTTCCCCTTTCACGAGGTAGCGGAATTTTGTATACTGCACATTCATTTCTACATCAGTGTGTTTTGTATCTAGTTTTCAGGCTTCTGAAAACCAAGAAGATTTTTAGTTAATATTTTTAATTTAATGAAAGTACATATATTGGCAATAGTGATAATACTGGTTTCATTAGAAAACCCCTCATTTTAGGTTTCATAACTCAGTTTAAAAAAAGATGGCCTTCTGAAATTGACTTCTGACCTCATGTTGGAAGCAAACTGATTCTTGAAACGTTCAATTTAAACGGACTTTTTTGGAGTTTTAGCTGTGGCATTTTAAGGTACTGCACTGTAGCATGCAGTGTATACACACCTGCACAATGAATGTTAAGATACTATTTCATGACAGTCTATTCCACAGTCTAAGTCCAGGTTGCTCTGAGTACTTCCCTCCATCCCTGCTGTCATTAGCACCATCCTGCACTGATGAAGAACATCAGCAACTGACATTCATATCACCAGAGCAGTAAAATAGTAAGGAAAAAAATAGGAGCTGACAAAAAACTTAATCTTTTAGGGTGTTTTGGTTGGTAGGATTTTTTTTAGGCCACCTCAGCTTTCTCATCTGCTTGCTGTATCATTGCATGACCGCCAGTGCAAAGAGAGTGGGGCTGCCTCGCCAGGGGCAGCCATGGAAGCTGTGGTTCGGGTCTGTTTAATCTACTGTGGATGAACACCACAACAATACCTCCTAATTTGGTAGCATAGAACAACATTCTCAGCGCTGCAATAAACCTCCCACTCCTTCCTTGCGATTTTATCTTTTTAGATCTCTGTTTCACTGAAATGGTTACTAATTTTAGTTGTATGTTTGCCTGTATTTTAAAGTGAAATAATCACCAGTGAGACAGTATAGTACACTGTATGTAGATGACAGTATTTTCAGAAATCTATTTTATGTTAAACTTTCAATTTATTTCCTACTTTCTTTTTTAATTGAGAAACTTTAAGTATGTAGAGAAGCTAGAAAAGCCATTTTCATTTTTGCAGAGATATTTAAAAAAAAAAAAATCTATTAAGCTATGGGTCAAATTTGTGTAGCCCAAATCTGTCCTGGATTTAAAAAGTGAACTTAGAGGTGGCTTATACATGGCAACATCTTGGGATGTACATATGCATACAAGACATGTTGTGTGAAAGTTCTCTTTTTACATACAGAAGTATGTGTGAAAAAAATAATTTATTATGGGAGATGCACATTATGTCAGAGGCTATAACTCACGTGGGCCACATGTGATGCTGGTATAAATGGCTGCAGCCTCTTGGTAACAGTAGGGAGATAACCCTTTTGATGACATTTTATATAAATGTTCTCTTCCTGCAATAGCAGCTTGCAAAAGTTAACAGCTTTTATGTTACTGAGAGGGGGAAGGTAAATGTTCAGATAAACCTGAATGAATTCAAGCAAAATTTATAGAACTTAAATGAAAACTAGACAATACACTGCAGCTCTAATTAACCCCACATTTAAGTGCTTTCATCTTGACTGCCTCAGCTATTTGTTGAGAGATGCTTTACTGCCTCTAGTTACTGCATTTGTGTAAACAAGGCTAAGACAACAAACTGCATGTTTTTTTAACTTGAATGTTAAAATTATGCAGAAGTTCAGTTGCTCTTCTGCTATGTCATTTACTCCTTCATTAAAATCAGAGATACAGTTAGCAAAGTGTAGGAATGCTACACAGTATGCTCAGCATAATTGGTGGATAATTTTCCTCCCTGTTTAGGAAATGATGCAACATCAATAGTCAACTGTCTTCACATACTTGGACAGACCTTGGATGCGAGGTAATACTGAATATATTTTCTAAAGTACGAATAAAATCACTCAAGAAAATAATGTGCAGTCAGATCTGCGCTACCTGTGTAAGGCTACAGAATTTCAAAACTCAAGAACTTACACGACTGAAATGAATCCCCATTGTGAAGTAGGTTAATTACTGGGAGTTGGCAAGACAGTATTTGTAGGTTACACGTTCAACTTCAGTTCGGGTCAATGGTGTCCAGGAACTGCTAGCTGTTAGTTCATCTGGTATTAATCGTGTGACCATCCCAAAACCACAATAACATTAGAAATATTTTATTCTTTTGCTTATACTGTTTAATGAAAAAATTCAGGAATTAAATACACGTGGAGTACAGTACATCTGTCTCGTAGAGTGTTTTAGTTTCAAAGTTAATCTGGGTTCTAATTTGAACAAATAAAACCCTTTACATGGAATTCAGTGGTACTTCTAAGTTAAATTGAGCTGCTTGAGCCGTTCTGAGGTTTATGGATGAGACAGTCTTGAAATATTGTCAGGTAATGTGTTGCTTTTCATTAACTGTACAGTCAACTATCTGTGCTGATAGTTGACTTTTAGGTCTTTGCAGTTGTGAAACAAAACATGATAGTTTAAACTACTTCCATGGTAATTTATGGTAATTTTTTCACTTTGCATTTGCTCTCAAAGAATTGACTGGATTACATACCGATAGCTCTTTTTCTCAATATCTTCTCAATGGCTTAAGTGAACAAATTCTACTCCATTTAAATTTTACTCCGTTTTCAAATTTTACTCCATTTGCTATGGAGTAGAGTCATTATCATGGTCAATTAGTATGGTACAGGTAGAGGTCACCAATTCATTTCTTGGTAGATATGTAAAAATAGCTCCAGGCAGGGATTAGGGATTCATGGAGGTTACATGAAAGTTTGAAAATATTGGCATTGAAACTGTATATATTCAGTCTGTAAAACAAACAAACAAACAAACTGGACTGTTACTCAATTTCCAAAAGAATTTATTTCACACATACCTGAAGGGATGCTTTCCTTAAACAAAGGATCTCTGTAATTGAGCTAATTAAAACAAATAAGGTAATATTTCTCCTGGATTGTATCATTACGTAACTGGTTATGGTGTTATAGTTATGTAATCAATGCATTAATTTTTTTAATGCCCTTATTCTGGAGGCATAAATATGACTGTCATGGTTGGAAAGACTTTCTGAGTTCTAACTTGAGAGAGTTGTTCTCTTCTGAGAGTCAAAAATTGCAGGCTTACTCTTTCTTCTTTTTTGCTTGGTAGATTTTTTCCCTCTGAAGGCAAGTGAATTTATACTTAATTTATCAATCTAAAAGGACTTTATGTTCTCAGTGGGAAACCAGATAAAGTATCCTTGTGTTCTGCAGGACACCTGTGAAAATTTTTTCAGTAGGTTGTTCTGCTATGAGAAGATTTTACAATATCAAAAGAGGAAATATTTTTCTTCAGAGCTTTATTATCTTTTTCATACAAGCCAAGACTAGGCTTTACTCCATGCTTGTCTAATAGAGTATTCTTTTTCATTCTTTTTGCGTTCTGTACACAGGACTGTGATGAAAACTGGTCTGGAATCTGTTAAGATGGCACTGAGAGCATTTTTGGACAATGCTGCTGAGGATCTGGAGAAAACAATGGAAAATCTTAAGCAAGGCCAGTTTACACACAGCAGAAACCAGCCAAAGGGAGTTACACAAATCATTAATTATACCACAGTTGCTCTCCTGCCGGTGCTATCTTCATTATTTGAGCATATTGGACAGCACCAGTTTGGGGAAGATTTGATATGTATGTATTATTTAGAAGTGCCATGCTGCTAAAATATCTGTAGTGTCATGTAGTAAGCATTACTAGACTCTCAGTGCTGTTAGAGAAGGACAAATCCTATGTCATTTTGACAAAATTGTTGTTGGTTTAATCAAACATTTGCTGTAATTTACCTAGAACAGTCTGCAAAACCACTAAAGGTTTTAGTGGCCTTTGTATAAAAATTAAAGCAGATGCGGCTGCCATTAGACAGTCAGAAGGCTTGATTTTGTTTCTAACTTTACCATAGATTTACTGTGACTTTCTGCTTATGTTAAAGGTTACCTTGTATAGGTTAATTTGTGTTTGCTCTGTCTATAAATAAGGTTATACTGTGAGAATGATGTTATTGCATCGTACATGCACCTTGACTCAGTTTCACTTAGCGGGGTTTTGGCTAGATATATCTTAGATCCTAAGGAAAAGTTGAAGGAGCTCCTGAAGAATTCAGGCAGAAGGGAATGTGTATGAGACTCTGTATATGAGATTTCTGTAGAGATTCTGATTATGGCAGATTCGGTGTCCTTTATTTTATCCAACACAGTCTCTGCAAGACAAAATTTTGCAGTCTGCAGCACAAAACTTTGATTTTATATATTTTTGGAACTCCACGGGGATTCTGCTGTCCAGACTGCACTAAAAGAGGCAATCTGCTCTGTGTAGCTAACTCAGTTACAGAAATAACTGAGAGAAAGACCTGTAAGAAAAGACTATCAAATTATATTTTTTTTTCTTTTTTTAGAATCTGGAAAAGTATTATTTAAAATAGCATTAAGAGAACTGTTTTTGAAAATCTGGAGTTGTATTGATGGATTTGAATGTGATTAAATCTAAACATCCACTTTTCTCATTAAATTATTCCTGTAAAATTTAGGAGTCTCTGACAGTATCCAGAAAAAGTCATCTGGGGGGGTTCACATACATCACTTGTTCATAATAAACCACTTTTTCTGGCACCAACATGTTCATGCCTTGTATAATTTTTGATCTCTGGTATTCCATGTTTGGCACTTAAAAATTAGCCTTTGATACTTTATTACTTAAGTTGTTATTCTTAACCAGCTATTCTACATACATCACACTGGTGTCAAACACCCAATTTAAAATTCACGAACTGAGAAGGAATAATTAAATTAAATTATGCCTATTTATTTTGTCTAGAGCATAGCTGGAAAGGCTAATTTTTCTTATACAGAACTTCTCTTTACATCTTGTTAAGAATAAGATTATCTTATTTGTACTACTCTGATGACAAGCATCTTGACCTGGTGCTTGTACCTAACAGTATTACTATATGTACAGCATACTCATGGTGTGTTCATGTACAACGGTTGGTCAGTGTACCTCAGGTTACTCTTAGTACCTAAAAATACTCAACTCCAAGATGATCTGAACTAAAATCATGGTACAGTGAAAAGCCAGGCTGTGCAGCTTTGCATCTCGTAGGCTCTCCCAGCCCATTAAATCTTAGTTCTATTTTACTCCCAACATTTCATTGCATATTGGGGGAAGGTATTAGCACTGTGGGAGTGACCAGAAAAAAAATATATATGGACAGAATGGGAGCATTGTCCTTCTTGATGGTACTTAACTGTTGTTAACGCTATTGCTGCAATTACATTGGAAAAGCATTTTTTCAAACAGATGTTAACATTATTCTCACATTTTTGTGACTGAAACATCTGATAATTTCAAAACATGCTTTGGATAAGTATTCATAAGGACTAAAGAATTATTTATTTTTTTAATCCTTTGTCAGTCTGAAGTGTAAATTAAGTCCATGCCACAGACTGGTGTCTGTGTCTAAATTTTACAAAATACAAACAGAATAAAATATCTGCTTAACAGGATTGCCTTTCTTTTGTAATGTATTTTATACAGTGGTGTTACGTTTGTAAATCAATTTGTTCCCTAATAATTGTTTTTACTTTCAGAACTTTATTTGATTTGTCATGAAACCTTAAGTGCTACAGACAAACTAGAAGAGACTCACTAGCTACTAAATTAATATATTCTCAGATTATGCAATTAGGTATTATCCGTAAAGAGTTAGTATGCCATTATTTCAGAAAGTTAGTGCACTAGTGAAACATGTTTTGTCTTAGCTAGTAACTAGGTATTGAAGGAAATGGAAATTTTGAGTAAAAACTGGCATTCAGTGGCCAGAAGACTTTTTGTATTAAGAGGGTGATTTCTGTGGATTGCCTTTGATAGCTTAAAATTATTAATTCAGTTATTGTCAAAAGAAGTTTATTTTAAGTCTACAGAAATGTATCGCAAAGGAAAATGTCTTTATAACTGTCATTTTCTTCTTCTCTGTAGTGGAAGATGTTCAGGTTTCCTGTTACAGAATATTGGCCAGTTTATATGCTCTGGGAACCAGCAAGAGTATCTATGTAGAACGGTGAGAAGAAAAAGTCTTCCTCTATTTTTAATATTTGTGTTTATATTCAGCTTCATTAATATGCAGTCCAGAAATTAATATAGAAAGACATTGTTGTTGGAAAGATATCTTGAGAGAAAAAAGGTGCTCAGATGTTAAGTGGAATGCAGCTGCTTTTATGATAATACACATAAAAAGTTGCATTATAAGTTTGTGAAAATATATTTGTTAATAAAAAAAAATCATCTGGCTTTACAATAAATATAACTTGATTTGAGGTTCAACTGGGGTATTGTAAAAATATGTCATTCAGCTCAGCTGTTGTTACAATTCTTCCTTATACATTGTTTAATTGTGATGTATATTTCTTTCTCATTAGCTTAAATTTAATTTAATTTGTCACTGGTACAATGCTACTTCTTTTCTAGCCTAATTACCCAGAGAAATGAGGTTTCATAATTGCTTTTTTGTGCATCTGTGTATCTGCTAATCTCCCTCCAAGTTACATTTGGTCTGTGTAAACCATATTTGGACAAAAAGTAGAGGTAGCTAGATAATTCCGTTCTTAAAACTGAATAGTTACCCTACAGTGACTAACACTGTTCTGAGGAAAGGCTAAACAGAACTCATATACTTCAGATATTGGCAGCAGCAATGTAGGAAGTTTGTATATCTGTACACTGTCTAGCAAATCAACCTGTGTGTAACTCCAGACCAGCCCCATGACATACCCTTACTTACTTGGTGGCAGTATCATAGGAAACATTATGAAGAAAGGTAGGGACCAATCTTTATAAATAACAACACACTCATCTGTGCAAAACCAGGTCTCATTAATTTCATAAGGGATATAAAAAATTAATTGGTTTTGGTATTTAGCAAATAAATTATGTGGGGTTTATAGTTAAGACTAAATATGTCAGTGTAAGTCATATTTCTGTGTATGGTTGTCTACAACCATTATCACAAGTGAAAAGCCAGTAACAGGCTCTTTGTAGGTGTGCATGATGGATGTATGTTTTGCTTATGAAAACCTAATGAAAAGGAAAAAAAAGAAAGAAGGAGCAAACAGGATAAATAATAATGGGAATAAAGTTATGTTTAACAAATTCAAATTTAATGAGTTGGATCTAGAAAGAATGCAAGGTCCTAAAATGAGATAAACTATAGACTGAATATGAATCTTCTTAAATCACAAGATTAATTTGGAAGACTTGGAAGTTCATGGGACTCCTGGATTTCTGTCATCTGTGTGGTTCAGCTTCAGCAGCTAAGGATTTCTCACACATCTAAAATCTGCTCTGATCAACTGAATTGAGAAGCAGAAAGAATAGTTTTAAATGTCCCCTGAAGGACATAAGTGAAGTGACACTTCACTTTTTCCTAGAGACAGGCTTTTTACAATTTTGACACACTTAGGGAATTTTGATTATAAAATAAATTTTGTCATACATTTGAAGATATTAGAGCAATGTTTTTGTGTAAAAATTTTGGAGTTAGTGATAAGTAGAAACAATTTTCCACTCTCTGAAGAACTTGACTTTCATGCTAGACCAAGGTCTGATTATTACTGTTTCTCAGAAAAAGGAAATTATGTCACCTGAATGTTGTATTTGGTCACTTTTGTGACAGTTGTTTTTGGTCACTTGGTCTATTCAGTAGCTTTTTCTTAATGGCAGAGATTAGAAAGGCATTAAATCTGAGGGGAAAGTAATAGAACAGAAGGCATTGTTGTGATGACTTTGGGTTTTCCCTGCATGTTCCTCATTTGCTCTCAGCTAAGTAAGCCACCTTTGACATTTTATGTCTTAACATTTAATTCATATATTGGCAGAGGGTTGCTATTACCTGTTGTCTTGATGATCCTAATAATGTAGTGGTTTATCTCTTTGAGATCAACTCATCAAAGAAAGACTGGTATACAACTACCCTGAGGTGTAGTCATCATCAAAGATGTGTATACTTAATGATGTTTGTTAATTCACAGGCAACGATCAGCACTAGGAGAATGCTTGGCCGCTTTCTCAGGTGCCTTTCCAGTGGCTTTTTTGGAAACTCATTTGAACAAACATAATATCTACTCAATTTACAATACCAAGAATGCGAGAGACAGAGCAGGTATTTCCAGAAACTTACATGATGGTTATGAAAACACAATTTCACTATAAATGCCACTTGCCTTAATACATGAATTTTTTGCATATATTTTATAGTGCAAGAATTTTCTTGTACTCTCTTGATTGTGTTTCTTTCCTAAATCAATGGGTTAATTCTGGTAAAACCAATTATTTTATGTTTCTAAATATACCCTTGTTTTAATTTTGAGATACCATGAAGGGGCTTAGCACATTTTTAGTATCTCCGATATTATATGTTTGATGATAAAATTATGTATTCTAATCAGTAACTGTAGTTCTTCAGTTTTCATATGCAATATTAGGTCCCTTAAAACGTACTTGAAATTGAAAGCAAAATACCTTTGCCTGCATTAAGTACATAATATACCCTTAGAAAGTTAACACACCGCAGAGTAGTATGTAAATTGTTTTTTCTTTGTTTGAAATACAAGACAGTGCAGATACTTTCCAGTAACATTATGTATGTTTATTTTGCATATACCTTTTTGTTCCATTCTGAAGCTCTTGATGTTTCTTATGCTAAAACATAGCTGTTGAATAAGGTCCTTGTTCCTACAGTAAATAGAAGTTACGGTAGAACTGTACAAACTCTGCACATATGCTGAGTATGAATTATATCACAGATATGTATAGATGACTGTGTATAGTATCCCAGTTTATAATGGCATCCATTTTATAACTTCACCTTTATTTTTAAAAAAGGGAGCATACCAGATTTATTCTTGAGAGCTATAGTATCTTATGTTGAAAATGTCAACAGTCATACTTACCATATATATTCCAGCTATTTTAATACATCTAGAAAGACAATTAGCTGTTTTTTCATTGATTTTTAACAGAAATTTGAATTTTCCAAAATTGCATTAAGCTTAAAGGAGACCCTGCAATGTATTTAGTCCTAAATAGGAGAAGAGACTGTTTTTGGAAAAAGACTAGCCTTAGACTATGTTGGTACAAACATTTCAATTCACAAACTGCAAGCTAAATTTTCAATATATAGATGTCTATGTTTTTATATATGTATGTGTACGTCAGGATGTTAGACATTGAAGAGCTAATAGTTGTACTTACAGATATTTATTTGTAGATGAAAAAAACTGCCTCCAAAAATAAAGGCAACTGCAGTGCCTTTTCAGAGGAAGGAACTGATAAGTCAATAACTTGAAAAATAAATATTTACAGTCAGAGCTTGACCTCCAGAAGTCATTTTCTCAGATTCTGCTCTACTTACTATAATGTCAGGCAATGATTTTTTTTTTTTTTTTCTTCTATTAATATTCCAGGTATCATCTGATGTGTTGTGGAGAGATGTTTCATTGTATCAATTTGTTTCCTCAACTGCAAAGCTTATGTTGGAAGAAATTCAGAAATTTAAGCTTTATTTTGTATATAGCAAACTGCATCTGATTTCTCTGAATCCATTGTGTAATAATTACATTGTTGAAGCTTCCATATAGGAATTATTTTTATTATAGAAAGTTTTATTATTGAAGCTTATATATAAACAGTTTATTGCCCAATGGTATGCAAGTACCTGTTATTTATTGTTGTGTGTGGTTTTTTTTTTCCCTGGGATCAGAAGGGCATAAATGTAAATAGAAAACAAAAGTTGTGTGGAATAGCAATTGAAAAGAATTATTTTCCCTCTATGACTTAGTTTATTGTTTTGTGTTTTTTTTTAATAGTTCTCAATTTGCCTACTAGTGTAGAAGAGGTTTGCCCAAATATTCCTTCTTTGATGAAGCTAATGGAAGAAATTGTGGAACTGGCAGAGTCTGGTATTCGTTACACACAAATGCCACATATCATGGAAGTAATATTGCCTATGCTATGTAGTTACATGTCACACTGGTGGGAGCACGGGCCAGAAAACAACCCTGACAAGGCTGAAATGTGTTGCACAGCCTTGACATCAGAGCACATGAACACTCTGTTGGGTAACATATTGAAAATCATCTATAACAACCTTGGTATTGATGAAGGAGCCTGGATGAAGAGATTAGCAGGTAAGATGTAAAAATAAATTAATAAATAAAGAAACAAGCATGTGTGCATATATTCAGAATGTGTCAATATATATACACACACTCTGAATTACTCTATATATTCCCTGCTAAAGCTGGAGTAGAACAACACTCATATTTTTATGATTCTAAACAATACAGATCTTGATGAACCAGAAAAATTAAGTATTAAGAGCGGTGTAAGCAGTATGTTTCAATCTCTTAATAAGTAATATAAGAAGTACATTAGACTATTTCTTTTTCCCCAGAGTATGCTCATATACATTTTGCAGCATATTGAATTAAAGGACTATAGTTATTTAGCCCATTTTCATTATATAACAAGTTTCCATTTGGAGGCATTACACAGTTCCTTGCTATTCTGTATGAGTGCTGGATCCTTAAAATATTGTTTTGAAGCTGTATATCTAACATTTCTATTACAATGAAATGTGGAAATGCATATGTCATTTTATTAATCCTTATATTAACTTCATTGTGATAACACCTGAAAAATTATTTTTAAGAAGTTTATTTCTCAACATTACAATCTGTAAGGAAAGGTCACTTCAGTGTTGTGAATTCAGTTTTTCAAACAGGCTTTCTTATGACTTTTCAGTACTTATTTTAGTAGTAATTTCATTCATGGTAGCAGTCTGTATTGCTAGTCTTTTGAGGTTTAGTAATGTAATGCACTCTAAGGATAAGCGGTAACTGCCTAAAATTCTTTGTAATATAAAGGGTATGTTACAAATGGTTTTGCACTAATGGGCCCAGGTGAAGTGCTAATTTACATATTCATTTTTATGAGCAGATTTGCAAAACGCTTGTGCTAACAAGTCTCAAATGGCTGTTTGATGGATGGTTGAATCAGTCTCATTTCTGTCTACACACAAGCCTTCCAGTGTCTTAATGTGCATAAGAAATACAGGCAAGCTGTTTTAGTAGGTTTGCAAATAACTAGAGCATGCTTTCCAGTTCTACTTTGCTGAAGCTCAAAAGCAAGGTTCAAAAGAGAAGCCAGTGGCTGAGAAAACTTGTGTGTGCTATGTAGCTATCTACCCATACACACCAGCTTCTACATTATTCAATAAAATTGTCAAATACCAATATGTTGACAGAATGCAAGTAGGGAGACATTTCAAGTTTTATGATCTTGCAAGCTTAGTCTGTCAAGTTGTAATTTCTGCCCTCATAGTGACAAAGTGAATTGACTATGTAAAATCCTGACCACATTTAATTCTTGGCAAAACTTCTGCTGATTTCAGTGGGGACAGGATTTTACTCTCTTGCCTAGCAATAAGATCCAAGAAAGAGGGGAACGGTAAAAGTTTGTGTTTATATTTTGCGGCTAGGCATATATTACAATATTCATTGCCTTAAATAGTGTTTTCCCAGCCCATCATAAGCAAAGCGAAGCCACAGCTCTTAAAGACACACTTCCTGCCACTGATGGATAAGCTAAAGAAAAAAGCAGCAGTGGTTGTATCGGATGAAGAACATCTAAGAGCAGAAGGCAGAGGTGACATGTCGGAGGCTGAACTGCTCATCCTAGATGAGTTCACCACTTTGGCACGGGACCTCTATGCCTTCTACCCTTTGTTGATTAGATTTGTGGACTATAACAGGTAGGTGGAGAGGGATAGGTCTATGAATCTTGTAAAATCTTCCCGTTTATTGATACCGTCTCTTATCCTTGATGTGCCTAGCACTGAATTCAAATAGCTTTTACTCAGCCTGCCAATCTTGAAGTTGCTCAAGCTGATACTTTATGACTTTTAGGAGGAGCTGGGGTCTTTTTTGGAAGAAAACTGAAAAGAAGGTGCAATCCAAATCTGTTGGATTAGACCTAGGATTAACGTAAAAAAGATTTTAAGGTTTTTGAAATAGGACGTCAAAAAGCCACTGCTACCAGAAAGGATTAAAAGCATGCAGGCTTGGTTTTGTTCGCTTGTATCCTTGTCAAATGTTGAAAACTGATTTCAAAGCATAAAGCCAGTGAGGATCATCCACATTTCCACCCTTCTACCAAATTTTAGGGCAAAATGGCTGAAAGAGCCCGACGCTGAAGCGGAAGAATTGTTCCGCATGGTGGCTGAGGTCTTCATTTACTGGTCAAAGTCTCATGTAAGTAATTCCTTGGTAAATACTTGTTTTAATTAGGTTTCTTAGTAGGCAGATCAATTATTATTTAGTGGTTGTATTTTGGAAAACACGTTTAATGACTGAAGTGAAACTGCAGATGGGAAGGTATTAAGGACTTTCAATTTTCTGACACTTTTGAAATGCTTGAGTAGCTAAGGGACCTGATGGGTATTTTATAGCATTGTAACACTGATTGCAGATTTTTTGTATAAATTCTATTTTGTTTTGTTTTTAATATATTAAGCTCATTGAGGTCTGTGCCCTTACCTTTTTTTTTACCCCCAATCAGTTATTTTTCACCCCAACAGCCTTTTTAGAACAAGGATGTATGCCTACTAGATTAGTAGTAGTTGTCTCATTAAAGTCCATTTTCCTAAATTGTACAGCCTTTCTGCTTGAGCCTCTAGGCAGAGTTATGATAAAAATAATGTGGAAAGGACCTCAACAGGACTAGCGGAACTAGGATTTCCTGAAGAAAATATGCAGCCCTATTTAAAGTCACTTAATTTGAGTTGCAGTGTGGATTTGTATTTCTTTAATAAAAGTTAAAGGTATGTAATTCAATTATTAAGCCCAGGTATGTAGCTGGATTGAATGAAGGAAAATCAGTAAGTGTGCAAAGAGGAAGGAAGTAACAGAAATGTCTTACAACAAATTCTCCATATAAATTTTTTTTCCCTAGATGATACTGTTTCATATTTCATAGATTTTACCAGTTAAAGATTTCTTCTTAATTCCGCTTCTGTAAAATTTGCCCTCGGTTCTCAAGTCTGATTCCTCTGGATCATATGCCAGAACCAAGGGGTCTGCATTAAGACCTAATCAGGCACTATCAGTGATAGTGCTTAAATGAAAATAAAACATGATTCATGTGAATACTGGAAGAAAAAGAAGAAAAAAAACCCCAGAAGAAACTAAATATGTTCAGTTATTAGATCTCTGTATGGACTATTTTCTATATTAAATGTATTTTCTGCCATAAATTCAATTGTGTACTTGTGCTTGAATTTGACTCTAAAATTTATTATAAATGTGCTGTACACAGAAGCTGGTTGCACAGTAGATAGATATTGGATCATCAAATTACTTGTGTATTCACAAATTCAGTCTCTCATTTAAAGTTTCTTATGTATCTAAATATAGTGGGATTTATAATGGGAAAAAAGTGGAATGGGTGATTTACTAGTAAATGAAAACGCAGACAATATTTTTATATTGAATTAGAGGAGGAGTGAGATTTTTATCATAGCTGATTCTTAGCCAGAGAAACTTGGGATTTTTTCTGTGTTAGAGAGAAAAAAAAAAAAAGACACACAACCCTCTGAGCTATATGATGTAAATAAAGCTGGATTTCAAGGCCATTATTGATCATACATTAATTTTTTCTATCCTTGTCTTATCTGGTGGATTTTACAAATTTTTGGTTAATTTATATTTTTATTTAAGGTTTGTTTAGATAGGTTTTTCATGTATCATGAGTGCTTTTGACTGAGATCATCTATGTATTTCCAGAATTTCAAAAGGGAAGAGCAGAACTTTGTGGTACAAAATGAAATCAACAACATGTCTTTCCTTATCAGTGACACCAAGTCGAAGATGTCCAAGGTAGTGTAAAGATTTTTATATTTTCCTTTTTGCAGAGGAGAAGGAGACGGGAGACACAGTGGACTTTTAAGATACTAATGCAAAATACTGGCAATGATAAAATGGCAGTTCCATTGGATAGGCATGCAGCTGTATAGATAGTAAGGAAATTGTCAAACCAGAGACAAGTACAAAGTTACTAGTGCAATTCTTCTATTTAATATTGGATTATTTTCCTCTTTGCTTTATGCTGCAGGCAGCAGTTTCTGACCAGGAGAGGAAAAAGATGAAGAGAAAAGGTGACCGGTACTCTATGCAGACCTCTCTCATTGTGGCAGCACTGAAGAGATTACTTCCCATTGGCCTAAATATTTGTGCTCCTGGAGACCAAGAGCTCATTGCACTGGCTAAAAATCGATTCAGCATGGTAGGTGCTCTTTATGCATTTCTAGAAGCTATAAATATTTTACTAATGAAATAATTTGAAAATTTTCCCCCATGCTCATTCTTACAGCATGACACAGATAATCACGGCTCTAATTCTGTTATATAAAGGCACAATGGGTGACTATGGTAGATAGTAATCTGCATATTATTCTCATTTTCAGGGCATAAAACATTTCAGTTTGGACATAGTTATTTTCTAAATGATCAGCTATATTTTATGAAGCTTGAATTTGGAAATGCAAGTAAGATGTTTCCTAACTTCTATGCCCAATATTCTAACTAGATCCTTGTGATCACTTTCATGTGAATGCAAGAATTTCTGTAGGTATAAACTGTTTTAGAATTGATTCTTCTAGGAGTAAACTTACAGTGCAAGGATGTGATTGTAATTTGGAACATACTCCTTTCTCAAGCTATGATACTTTATACACCCTAGCTGGTTATATGACCTTTGGACAGCTGAACTAAATAACAGATAAAAGATCTCCAAAAGAAACAGAAATTGAATCAGAGAAGGCTGTGTTCTGTTACATTGGCAGGATAAGAAAAAAATTCTGTGTTCATGATATTGGTTTCATTTGGTCAAACTTTGGTTAAAGTATGTATATATGTATATACTAATAATTTAAATTCGGAATTGCATTTAGTGTGTTGCTGTGGAAAAATATGAATGATGCCATCCAGAACTTGTTCCTGTGAGTTTGGATATGGCTAACTGGCCTGATACAAGAAGATGTATTTTCACTGAGATTTTCCTCAATCTTCCATGTTGTTAGTTTTATTCATCATCTGAACTAAACCTAAGTTTGACATCTATATGGACAATATTTTTTCTTTATTGCCTTCTATTCCTAATGTATATGATTTGTAATTTGTTTACAGAAAGATACTGATGATGAAGTACGCGATACTATCCGCAGTAATCTTCATCTCCAGGGCAAGGTAATCTATATGCAGTTTTTAAACATGAGTTTTCTTCCTTTGAATTCATTTGTTGGTGCCATGTAATGACAACCTGCCTTGGTTCGTTAGGATAACTTGTAGTCCATTTTTATCTTCTGTCAAGTAACTTTTCATGTCAATTTTTAATTGTTAGTTTTTAATGTGTTTATATATGCATTATACACAATAACATGTGGCCCTTCAAATCCCTGCCTACCCAAACCATTAATGTGAAATTGGAGATGGAAGCAAGGTCTATCACTGTATAAACTCTTACCTTCTGTTATTTGGAACAGAATCTGCAAAGTGTACTTTGTATCAGTTTGAAGTAAAGGAAAAGGGAGCTGGCACTTTGGCATACACTCTGAAGTGAAAAATCTCCACAGTTTTGTTCCTGTTTTTCAGGCCAGGAAAAAGTGTAGAGTTTTGTTATCAAATTCCAATTAGTGCCAGATGAATAGCCCTAGGGGAAAAAGTCCTGAACTGGCCCAGTGTAGTTGAACTGTTTTATTAATGCTTCAAAAAATGGCAAAGAAGCTGCCATAATATGGGAGTGTAATAAAATTGTGTAAGTTTCTTCTCTATTGAAGGAAGATGGAATCAGACTTATGAATGGTACTTTATTTACGATCATCCTTTACCTCCTCCCCCTGCCCCAGGTTTTATTCACCTCAAGGAAAAAACTAACTAGTATTTCTTGTGCTTGTTAAATAGATGACTTGGTAATGGGAGGGTTCTTCCTGAATAATATCTAAAAATTAATATTCTCCCATCTTATGTTTTCTGTATATCGCTGCTCACAAAATCATAAAGATAAATGATTTTGCAAAGCTAACACTTGGCATTTTTCATAAAATATTACAAATAACAGTCCGATAGCTTTAAATTATAGAGATTGCAAATAGAAAAGTTTATCATTGAAAACAAAGGATTAGGTTAAATGCTAAAATAAGCTTGAAATACTTATACAGCATTGTTATATACTGTGAAGTAGAAGAAACCACACAGGCAAAGTACTAGAAAGAAAAGAGCATTTATGAAGATCTTAATGAGCTGCCGTACTTAAGCAGTGTGCATGCCATGAATGTACACATCTTAAATGTGTTGTGATTTTGTGTGTGAACTTCAGTAACGTTTTCTTAATAATGAAGATAGGTATTTCTATTATGATACTTTCTGTATGTGTATATTGTCTTTTTGTGAGCCATGCAGTTGTAAGTCTTGTCTGGCATTTCATGCTGCTTTTTAGCACTTGTCCTCCTGTTTTAAATACTTCAGTTTCTAGTTTGTTTCTTTAGGGTTACATTCTGCATACTGCTATTAAGACATTTTTGTCCGTTACTGCTTTGTTGCCTTGGAGTAATGATACTTCTTAATACCTTGATCTGTCCTTTCTCTTCAGAAACTTCCTTTGCTTCAATTAAAAGTTTGCTATTGTTCAGCAACATATCACCTCATCTGTTTATAACACATGAGAATAAAAGTACCTTTAAATTTCTGAATTGATGAAATTTCATGGTGCCTTGATAATCAAGAAGGAAGTAATCTTGCCTAATCCAAAGTAAACATTGGCAGATTTTCCAGTTGTAAACTTTTCAGTGGTGTCTTTGGATTTTCTTAATTGTAAAATGTATTCCCAGTGGAAGATGATATTCTGAAAGGGAACCATGTAATACATAGCTAACAAAGCTAAATAGCTATTGTAGTTAGCTTTATTTTATAGCTAGCTACATATTAATTTACTAGCTTTGAAAAGCTCTGGTTTTGACCTGTATGTGAAAAGTAGTCACTCAACTATGGACAAAATACAGCATTTCTATGACTTCAAAACTTCAATTTATTATTCTATTTATTATCTGTATTACGATTTGTTATCTATTGCTAAGTAGTTTGTTCTCAGTGGCTTGAAATATGTCTTTCAATGAATCATTTAGCACTGAGACAGTCTAGAATTCACATTAAACCTCAGTATAACTTAATTATTTAAAAGTATAACGTATAAAGTTAAATTCAATAGTTATTTACAAAGTACAATATAATTTATTCTGTAATACTCTGCTGTTATTAGTATTTAGTCACTATCATGACTGAGACAAGTACACATCAGATACAGTTGAATATGATGTTTCTTAAGAAAAATTATGCCATTGTGCTATATGCATACACTACTCTCTCTTGTCTGAGTCAGTCATAAAAGGAATGTAGGACAAATGGTCTTATAAATTTAAATTATTATTTAATGTTATGAATTAATATGTAGTATAGTTAAAATGATGTTTGTGTAAGGTGGCTTTCAAAACAGAGGAAAAATACCACTTTTTGGAAAGACTGGTTTTCTTCCAACTATAGGAATATGGTTTCATCAAAAGGTGTTTTCTGCTAACCAGTTTTGTGTCTTACAGACACCACGTTCTGTCATTTATGTTAGAACTAAAATGGAACTTATCTTGATTTCTTTTTGGAAAACCGCACTGTTTGAGAATCATCCTTCTGAATCTTTAGCTATTAATGTTGTGGCATCTATTTCATGCATTTGTCTACCTTTGTCTACATTTGTCTTCACCCTGTTTCTGTCTTTCCTTTCCTTGCATGCCTGCATGCTGTTACTCAGTACCGAGCCTTTTATTTCAAGAAATTGATGACGAAACTTGCATTCATTTTGACATGGATGAAGCTCAAGTCACCAAAATCTTCTTCCAGCTATGCTAATTCACACCTTGAAATGTCAACTACTCATACCCTTAGAAAACCACCTGTACAAAAAAGCTGTACTTTGATAGAATGTGAGAAGTCCTCAGATCAAAAGACATCTCCACCTGTGATTAAAAAGTCTTTTGTGGACTATCCATTCATGATGATCCAGTCAAATGCTCACACAAAGACTGTGGATGTGACAGTTGTTAAGAAATGGAAAAGCCGAAAGGTGGAAGAAATGCTTATCAATTGTGGCTTTCCAGGTTGTAATAAGCTATTATTGAGCGACTGTGTAAGTGTATAATCATTCCTGGAACTTCAGTAAACTGTGTATCATTAGATGTTTTGTGGAGGTGAACTAGCTTATTGTCTCATCTTAGGCACAAATTGAAATCTGGATCCACAAACAAGTTTTAGAAAAATAAGGTTTAAGCCCTATTTGAATCTGTAGGGTCTAGGCTCCTAAATGCTCTAGGAATCCAGGCCAGTGTGACTTAAGCCTAAACTGCACAATCGGGAATGATCACTGGCCGCAGCTCTCAGTAAATGCGTTAGGCACTGCATTTGTCTTCAGCGTCATTGGCACAAAAAATGGTTGCAAAATGTGTTGCATCAGTGTTGATTAACAGTAGTGCTGGGAGGAAAAAATGAACCAAAAAAAGAGATTGCTAATGGTAAAACAGAGAATCACAGATCAGTGAAATGGGAAAAATCAAGTGTAAAGAGAAAAATAAGAAAAAACATTTTGCTTCATACAGTTCTTTATGATTTGTAAGTTAATAAGGAAATGCATCTTGAATTAATTTTTCATAAATTAACTTTTCATTTTTTAACTAATAATCAGTAAACTTAGGATTTTGTAACAATTGAAAAAAAACTAAAATGAAAAAAAATTGACATAAATAAGACTAATATGACTAACTTCCATGACTGAAAACTAAATAAACCCAGCTAGTAGAGCAACAATATTATTGTTTGGTTTAATGCTGGAAAGTTACTGTACAAAGTTATGTCTGTCTACCTCATATTCATTACTTTTCCTCAGATAATATATTCATTGCTGGTACCAGTGCTTGTGTTGGCCTATGATCATTTGATTTTTGTATGATCATTAGACTTTTAATCTTCTGGAAGCTCTCAAGAAACATTGCACAAATCAGTCTTTAGTTTTGTTCTCCCAGTCAATGTAGTGGACACTGTATAGGTTAGCCATGTAAAGGTGTGGGTTAGCCGTATAAAGTGCTTCTGTTGTCCTTTGAAGCAGTTTCTGTACTAATTAAACTGTTTGACCCTATGTTTGGAACATTTTGCCTTGGTGACCTGTGAAATCTTTCTCCTGCAGCTTGAGGATCCCGCCATTAGGTGGCAGATGGCACTTTACAAAGATTTACCAAACAGAACTGAAGATTCCTCAGATCCAGAGAAGACTGTGGAAAGGGTCCTTGATATAGCTAATGTGCTGTTTCACCTGGAGCAGGTTAGACATTTTCCCAGTTCCATTGCTTCTTATTCTAAACAAAAGTATTCAGCCTTTCATTTGTACTTTCACCTGCTGTATTTCATATTATATTCTTTTTCCTTTCTTTTGATGGCTATTTACGTGTTTTTTGCCATGGGTTTTGTAATACAATATCATGGTCATATTGATCTCACAGTGTGCAGCAGCTCCAACAATCATTCAGAGAAGGACTGAGAAAGTGATGACTATATTTTGCTTCGTTCTGGTGCATTTCAGCTAGCAGGAAGTAATCAGTGAATTGTGAAATTTTACCTGTTGTTGAATACGTGTGGAGCAAGCAAAAAGTATTAGAATGTGGAAGTAAATCCATGGCAATCATGGTTAGCCTAGTAGAGGGAGAGAGAGACAGGAGAATGGGTGTTGATTTGAGAGGATATAGTGTGGCTGTGAAGAAGAAGGAAGAGTGGAGGAAAGCTACAAATGTGGGGGCAAAAGGTCTTGTCATTTACCCTGGGTTTATCAAAATTAACCGAGCTGAAAGGAGATTGATTAGCATGTACAGAGTTGCACAATTCAGCATTAGACTCTTGTATTTGAGTTCAAACAGTATATACATCTCTTGATTCCTGGCATTTTAGATATACCATGACGTATATAAATTGGTTAAGCTTGTGTAGTTTGGAGAAATTGTTCAAGGGAGTTGAAACCCAAGGTACGATCCTTGTGTTTTCCCTGTTCTGTCATAGGATCAATCTCATAGCATGTAGAATCCAGCAGTAGTACAGAACAGGATGGATTCCCAATGTAATACCAGATCGACATTTCAGATCAATTCTCTGATCAGACTTAAACAATGACTTGTAGTGAAGTAAACGCTGGCTGATTTTATTCTGGGTTGCTCTGCACCTATTTGTGTAAAGATTTGGCCCCACAGCTTTACTTATGTTCTGTAGCAAGTGCTCAGGTGCTTTTGTGACTGAAATGCGTCATTCAATGTCTTTAAAAATAATGAATATGCAAGCACCAGGTCTCTTATGATAGTCTTGAGTAATCCTTTTCTCTCCATATACACTCTGTTCTTCATATATACATGCTCTGAATGCTTTCCTTGTTGCACTGGCAAAGATCAGTTCATTCTTTGTATTTTCTTTCCATGCACAGCTAACTAATTTTTTTTATTATTTTCAGAGATCTGCTTGCGTAGGCCGAGGCTATTTCTTTTGGGAAAGTATAGAACATTTTGTAGTTGTTTGTGAAGATATTACTAATTACCTAACTTTCACATTCGGGTTTGTCTGTCTTCTAAATTATTAGCACAGACTTTGTGACTGTCAATATGTTTGCAGTGAACACTTTTCTATACTTTCTCTTATAAAATACAAATGAAAAATATTTTTTCTTTTGGAAGAAACTTGTTTTACGAATGTTACCATTTAATCTCACAAGTGTAATTATCTATTTCATTGAATGTTTGTCAGTATTAGTCTGTTTAATTAAATGTTTATTGTTTAACTATGAATAATTTTTCGTATTTCACTAAACTAGAAAAGTCCTCTTGCATAACTATGTTTGGATTGAATATAGAGTCTACATAAACATCATCATCACTACATATTTTAAATGAAATACTTAATTTTATTACAAGGGAGAATCACCAATTCTTTCAGGGTAGAGACGCTAACTTCCATTGACTCCTTTGATGATGTTGGGAGATAGAGGAGCTATTATTCCACTAGCACAGTTATCCGTAAAAGAAAGAAACAAACCCCTCACAAACAGACAACCAGCCCCACCAAAAGACATCCCCCCCTTAACTCTACAGGAGTTGTGTAGGTTAAATCAAATGATATAAACTTTACAGCGCAATCGTGAAGTAAATCACAAAGACTGTGAATAGGCTGTGGGAAAGGAGTGATCTGTAGCACAGCCTGCTGTCTTAGTTCCCAGTTATCCAGTCAGGCTATATACTGTTATATGCAGTTACTCTTCTGGACCACAGGAGTAATTTTCTTGTGGTGGAAACAAGGATGGAGGGTGGAACAAAAGAAACTGAAAGAGCAAAAGGTGAGGATGGAGCACACCCAATTTCATCTCATGCTACTGTAGAGCCAGGATGCCAGAAGAGAATATATCTGAAGACAGAGCTGTAATATTATGAAATGTAGCTGAAGTGTTTTTGAATATCTTATGTTCATTCTAGCTATGCAGATTCATGGAAGGGATTTAGTCCTGACTTAGTCTCCATGCCTGTCTCTCATTTTTCAAATTAATTCCTTTCCATAGTAACTGGTCATGGCAAATACCACAAAGAAAAGACTAACTGCATTTAAGACAATTCCTTTAAAAGTACTGTCTGAGGCAATGTGAAGGTGTACAATTTATTTGTACATATGTAAAGAGTTACATATAAAAGATAGAGTGAAGATTCTTTGTATTAAAAGCTAAGGTTTCCTGAGAAATGGCCTCAACGATTGTAATCTATCTAAAAGATATAAGAAGTAGGATGAAGTAAAGGAGGAGAATATCTATATCATACAAGGAAAGCAGATTTTCACATCTATTATTCTTCTGTTATCTTTCCACTTGATTTATCTGTTACCTCACATTTTTATTATTAGTACTATTCCCAGACAGTAGGGACATTGCCACATTGTTTATTTTTCCCTGTGTATTTTATGTAACAGGTTGAGCATCCTCAGCGATCCAAAAAAGCCGTGTGGCATAAGCTGCTATCTAAACAGAGGAAAAGAGCAGTCGTTGCCTGCTTTAGAATGGCACCATTGTATAATCTGCCAAGGTAAGAGCTATATTTGTTCTATCTTTCACAAATGCATTTATGTCCATACAGTGCTATTTGGCGAGATCAAAAGGAAGAAAAATACATAAACCAGTAATTGATAAACTGTGTGGTAATGTACTTTGTATATTACTTTCTTTTAATAGATCTAATTGCTTTCTTATATCTCCTGAAAAGAATAACAGAAAGTATAATTTTGAATTTCTGGTTCTCTCCTCATGCTGTTACTCCATCTGTTCATCCTGGTATGTTTTCTTTTCTGAAACGTAGATAACTTTCATAGGAGATAAATGCAGAAATGGACATATTGATGTCACTGTGTCGTGGTTTAGCCCCAGCCAGCAACTAAGCACCACGCAGCCGCTCGCTCACTCCCCCACGGTGGGATGGGGGAGAGAATTGGAAGAGTAAAAGTGAGGAAACTCATGGTTTGAGATAAAGACAGTTTAATAAGTAAAGCAAAAGCTGCGCACGCAAGCAAAGCAAAACAAGGAATCCGTTCACCACTCCCCATGGGCAGGCAGGTGTTCAGCCATCTCCAGGGAAGCAGGGCTCCGTCACGCGTAATGGTTTCTTGGGAAGACAGACGCCATAACTCCGAACGTCCCTCCACCCCTTCCTTCTTCTTTGTCCCAGCTTTATATACTGAGCATGACGTTATATGGTATGGAATATCTCTTTGGCCAGCCTGGGTCAGCTGTCCCAGCTGTGTCCCCTCCCAGCTTCCCGTGCACCCCCAGCCTGCTCGCTGCAGGCCAGCACGAGAAGCTGGACTGTCCCTGACCACCCAGCAACAACTCAAAACATCAGCACCTCACCAACACCCTCTCATCCCAAATCCAAAACACAGCCCCACGCCAGCCTCCACGAAGAAAATCAACTCTACTCTGGCTGAAACCAGGACATTATCCACCCCTTATTCCATACCATTTATGTTATGCTCAGGTACCACACTATCCAATATAACCTCATTAACCACCACCCCCCTTTCCCATCCTTTAATATAATACACAGATTATCATCCCCTTAGTCCATAGACTTCCCTCCAAAATGTCCATGAAATATCTGCTGAGTTCATTTAGTCCATGACTTTGGGCTCCATTCCTTATGGTGGTCACTCAGAACAGGCGAGGTGGGGTGTTGCATGGAGTTACTGGGCACCAAAGCCGGCTCAGGTCAGGTCACTGCTGCACTGGCACTGCTTCTTGTAAGGCTTGTCCTCCATTTGTTCAGGTGGTTCCTGCTATAGTAGTTCCTATAACATGCAACTCAAATCGTGGGTTACAACAGTTTAAAGGTACTTCCATTACAATCTCCACCCCTGGGCCCTTTGTACTGGACCATAGGGTTTAACATTGCAATGAACTCCTCCCCTTGCCCCTGCTCCAGCTTGGACTTATCCACAGACTGCAGTCCCTTCCGTGAGCCACAGTCTCTCCAGGGGTATATCTGCTGTGGCATAGACTTATCCACAGTTGCAGTCACTTCGAGGTGCACCTGCTCCAAAACGGCCGTCTCCACGGGCCACACTACCTCCAGAGATAAATCTGCTCCAACGTGGACTTACCCATAGTTCCAGTTCCTCCAGCAATATACCTGCACTGTTGAGGGCTTCTCCATGGCCACACACTTTGAGGTGCTCCAAGCATGACCTCATGCACAACCAATAATGCTTCAAGGTGCACCTGCTGCAACATAGACTTATCCACAGCCACAGACGCTTCGAGATGTACCTTCAGCGTGGACTTATCCGTGTGCCACAATCCCATCAGAGGTATACCTGCTGCGGCACAGACATAACCATGGCCACAGATGCTTCGAGATATACCTGCTCCTGGCATGGGCTTACGCACGGTCACAGACGCTTCGGGGTGTCCTGCTCCCACATGGACTCACCCACAGGTCACAGTCCCTTCGACTCAAGTTCACAGTGGAGTTCCAGCCTATTCAGTACAGCAGCACAGGAAAAAAAAAACAGCACTACCCCGGCCATCTGCCAGCCCAGGCCCAAGGCCATTGCTGTTATCAGAATCTTCCCAGGCACAGCAGAGTCAGACAATCAGCAGTACAGCAGCATCGAAAGCAAAAAGCAGCCACTAACGAGCACTGGACGCTAATACATGCAGGGAAGGCAAACCCATGGCAAGCACAGGGGCCTGGCAATTAATGGCTAAACAGCAATAACAACTATAAATATTATCATCTAGCACATTCCAATCAAACTTGTCATTATCTCAAACCCTTTGAGCCCCACGTTGGGCGCCAAAAAGGACTGTCGTGGTTTAGCCCCAGCCAGCAACTAAGCACCACGCAGCCGCTCGCTCACTCCCCCACGGTGGGATGGGGGAGAGAATTGGAAGAGTAAAAGTGAGGAAACTCATGGTTTGAGATAAAGACAGTTTAATAAGTAAAGCAAAAGCTGCGCACGCAAGCAAAGCAAAACAAGGAATCCGTTCACCACTCCCCATGGGCAGGCAGGTGTTCAGCCATCTCCAGGGAAGCAGGGCTCCGTCACGCGTAATGGTTTCTTGGGAAGACAGACGCCATAACTCCGAACGTCCCTCCACCCCTTCCTTCTTCTTTGTCCCAGCTTTATATACTGAGCATGACGTTATATGGTATGGAATATCTCTTTGGCCAGCCTGGGTCAGCTGTCCCAGCTGTGTCCCCTCCCAGCTTCCCGTGCACCCCCAGCCTGCTCGCTGCAGGCCAGCACGAGAAGCTGGACTGTCCCTGACCACCCAGCAACAACTCAAAACATCAGCACCTCACCAACACCCTCTCATCCCAAATCCAAAACACAGCCCCACGCCAGCCTCCACGAAGAAAATCAACTCTACTCTGGCTGAAACCAGGACACACTGTAATATCATCTTGGGAGATAAATGTCCTCCTAAACCATGGTATAGCTCTGGAAATAGAGAGTTACCTTTATGTTTAGATGCTAAATGCTCTATATGCAGGATAGATGGATACTATTTAGCTGGAAAACTTGTCTGTCTATTGTGCAATTTTGGAAAGAGCATTCTATTAGACAAGAAATATATGCACATACTCTAGGCATTTCACACCTTTTCTTGTGGCTCCTTTTCCTCTTCTTTCTTCTTTAATAGAAAATGGGATCTATAGTCAAGCGAGTTTCAGAATCCTGAGATTCTGGAAGAAATGATCATTCTGAAAAATTAGACATCTGTTTCTTCATGCAATTGCTAAAAAAAATGTCCAGAACACTTACATCTCATCTTTTCAACATAATAGTGTTCTCAGTTATTCCCAAAAGTATGCATATTATTACTATTACCATAGTTAGTAGGATGAATCTTAAAGTATGTCCCAGGAAGCACAAGGGTGTGAGACTCATACTAGCCTGAAATGAGGTTGCCATGACAGTTGAAAATAGAACAAAGATATTTCCATCTGTAGCTGTTCTTACTATAACAAGTAGGTCCCCTGCACATAACTAGCATTCATGTATGTTTTAATTATACTTCTTCCTTTTCAGTATATGAGACTGGTAGTTGTTTAAAAAAAATTAAGATGATTGATAAAATTCTTCATGGAGAATTGGTTGTCACACAGTCCATTTTGATTGAATCCTTAAGAAAAAAACCAAAAAACAGTAAACAACATCATTGGCTTACCCTCTTTCCCCTAGACTCATCATCCATTTAATTTCATGGAGTTTGGAAAAATTGGTTTATTATTTTAGATATGCAAGTCTAGTCCTGAACATCAAAAAAAAAGCAATTATTTGAACACAATCCAAAGTTATCTCTTGCTGTTATCTTAATATTTAAATTAAAACAATATGAAAATATTTTATATTCAGAATAAAACTCACTAATGTGACAAAGTAGTTGATTTTATTTCTTACCAGTGTTTAAATTTATTTAAAGTTCTATTTACTATCTGCTCCTAAAATCATTATTGCTGCATTTTAATATAATTTTTACAAGCTAATGGGACAGAGTTTTGAATAGAATGTTTTAATGTAAACTTAATTTTTAAAATAGGTTTTAAAACATGGCAGGTTTTACCATAGAAATTTGCTTTCCTTTTAAATGGTAGTTGTAATGACTGGACAGTTCTTCAAGCTAAATGCAATTCACGTTGACCAAATCTTCTCTTTAAAAGTTTACAGGTTTGTTTTAAATGTCCCTTTTTAGGCACCGAGCCGTCAATCTCTTTCTTCAAGGCTATGATAAATCTTGGATTGAAACAGAAGAACACTATTTTGAAGACAAACTCATAGAAGACTTAGCAGTATGTGTGGGGGCAAAGGGTTGTGGGAATGTATTATAGATTAACATTCATCTTGTATAATAATTATTATAAGTCTGTGAGGTATATAGGATATCATCTAAGCTATTTCTACCCAAAGGGGTGAGCTATAACCAAGTCACTCTGACAGGTGTTAAAAATCACAAGTGATGGAGATTCCAGAATCCCCTCAGGCAGTCTGCTTCAGGGCTTCAGTAACCTTTTATAAAACATTTTAAACTATTGTCTAAATCACGTGCCAGTTGCTGTCATTCCCCTATCTCTTATCTTCTGCCCTGTGGAGAAGGGGAACATTCTTTGCAGTTAACCTTTATGTATTTGAAGACTTCATAACCTACGTTAAAGCCATTTAAGTCAAAAGGTTAGAATATGAAACTAGAGGAATTCTAGTCTTAGATTAATCAGTCCCTCGGAATCAGACATGAAAAGGGTGTTCACTGGGGCTGTCTCGCAGAAGAATCCTCTTGTATAGCTTGTCAGGGAGGTGAGGATTTTTCCCAGCAGTAAAGTTAGAGCCATGTCTTTAGCCTGGTAAGTCCCCAGAGTGATTTTCAGTAAACTCTTGTCTCCTCATCCCTTATAATTGTCTCTCAGAAAGGTAGTCCTTTCGAGGACTGGGTAAGGACTAGTACTAGGAAATGATTCAGTCCCTGGGAGGGCCAACAGAACACAGTCTGAGATCAGTCGTCTTATTGTGAGGAGACCCTGCTTTCTGCAACAGAAAGGGGAAGCTAACTGGAAAATTGCTATTAGAAAAAAACAATTTGCTTTAAAAGCACCTACCCAAGCTGTGAACAATTTTGACAATAAAGATGAAAATAGTGAAAGGAGCAATGAACTCAAAACAAGCAGACTATGGAAGTTCTTTTTTGCCTGCACACGTGCAGAACTCATTTCTTGTGGCATCCTTTTTGTATGCACAAGCATTGTGAAAAAGCAAGAGATTTCTGCAAATACTTACTTTATATACAGCCTTTGAAATGGATATCTTCATGTGTCCCAACACACTGCAAATGTTTTAAATAATGCAGGTTCATTGCCAAAATAATTATTTTTTAGCAGTTGAGTGCGTGTGTGTGTAGATATGGAATGTGGAACAACGTAGCTCTTTGCGTGTGTGTGTATACATATGCAGGTATGTATGTGTGAAGAAATAACTCAGCACGGTCATTTGCTTACACTCCGAAATAAAGGGTTGTCTCCTTACCACCTCTATGAAACCATACCTTTGCAAAGTTTATGAAGAACTCCTTTCTGGCAGGTAGCTTATGTGAAAAACTGTCTTAGAGAAGACAGAAACAGACTGTATTGGCTCCTATATTATCCTTTAGTAAAGGACTACAGGCATTCCCTTGTCAAGCATACAGATAACTGTTTCCAGCGCTCTCTTAAAGGGAGATGTATTGCAGCACCTTTCATTCAAAAGAGCAAACTTTTAAATAAATTTATATCAAATTCTTGCTGCTTTAGAGCACTCTCCTGGTGAGGTGAGAGTTTGAGGTTCTACTGTTCAGCTCTGTGGAGCTGACCCAGACTGTTGGGTGGAGTTCATGAAAGATGCTGTTGTGACGCTGGTGAAAGATCTCTGTCCATCTTCGAGAAAATGTACCCTGATGTAGCAAGGAATTTAAGAGTTGTTGGACTGTCAAGACGGAATTAGAGCCTAGGCTGTGGTGGCAGAGTTGGTCTGGAAGGGGAGAAAGGAAGAGCCTTGGATTCTCTAATGTATGCTTGAAGGATTGTCTGAAGTTTCAGAACTGTTCACATATTAGGTTGAAACCTGGAACAATCCAGGGCCCAGAAACTGTAGCCAAAACTCCCTGTCCTTGAAGTCTTTGTAGTCAGTAGACTACAATGTTGTATGCCATAGTGTGTTCTTTTTCAATACTGAGAATCTTGATCTCTCTTTTCTGCTAAGTGAAAATAATTTAAAGGGAGAAATGCAGTAAAAACCTACCTCCTTCCTGATGCAGAAGATGAGTGCTTGCATCCCCTAAAGCAGAGGACTGGGCTAAACTTGCAGTTTTGTCCCCTGAATCTTCTGCCCTTTAGTCCCTTATACAAAAGTGGCACTACTTCTTCCGCCTCTGTATATTAAAAGAAGAAAGCATATTTGAGGAGCTTAATTCTGCAGATTCTTAATCCTGACTTAACAGATCAAAACTCTAAGGGAACTAGCTTTCTAATGTTTGGTATTAAAATCATAAGATACTTAATACTCTATTAATAGTTAAAATGCTTCTGCTTTAATTAAATAGGTTATATGAACACTTAAGCTTATGTGGTACAATTATTGATTAGTTTGGTTGGTAGGCATTACTGGACATAATACTTTATAAGAACAATATGTTTAATGAATGTTTAATAATTAGATTATATAAAAATTATCTCTTTCAAATTTTCAACATTTAGAAATGGCAACTAAAACTTACCCAACTTATTTGTTTTATCTTCTTATGTTACATTCAGTTAAATACTGGCAAATACACAGGGTAAATGTCTCAAAACATTGAAAATTAAGACTGCTTATTTCACAGAAATGTCAGAAAATTATTTGGTTCTAGTATTTATGCTTTGCTTTAATACTGAGTTCTATTTAGTCATTGGTGAATTTCATCCTCCATTTAATTTGAATTAAATCTGTGATAACTAATAACTCCTATTAAGCTTTAACACAGCTTCTGCCCTTTTGCTTCATTAGTTTTGATAACATTAGAGAGGTATTCTGGATTATAAGGTGACCAAGTATAGAATGCTGTCATTTAATTAAAGAGAAAGGTTAGCATCCTAAATGAGATTGAAATAAAGAGCAGGGGAACACCTCCATAATGCTGAGATATAACTAGAGTTACAATTTTCATTGTTCAGATCTTGTTATTGATACTGAAAATATTGTCACGTATTGCAAAATGTGAAATGAACCTTGCATGGCCATCATAGACTAGCATGTGTAACAGTTATTGTGCATATATGTCAACTAAAGTGAATCCTCAGCTGCAACCAGTCATGTTTGGTACAGCTAAGTGGACATGGTGGACTTCACAGGCATGTATGAAGTGTAGTACAGAGAGATCTATAAGCATTCCCACAGGAATGTATTTGACACTAGCATACACAATTTTTTTCTTACTGGGCAAAAATCCATTTTCCTTGTGTCTATCATGTGGCCAACCCTTCCTTATTGCTAATAGATAACATCTGATATTATAATAATTTCTTACTTGTGCAGTCTTACCAGTGTGTGGAATTCTTTTTATTTATATTTTAGTGTGTACTGCTAGGTGAAAACAAGGAGGAAGAGTGGGCGTAATTTATGCAACCAATTTTCTTTGAGCTACCAGATGCTTTGTAGAAAAATATGTCTGGACGAAGCAATTTTATGAAGAACTTGATGTGCAAAACTTAATTTCTGAAATCTCTTTTGGCAAAACACGAGAAGTCAGAGGACAGATTTTGTATAGATTCTTTTCAAAACACCACTTCGGTGGCTGCCTTTATAGTATTTAGGACTATACTTTTCTTTTAGAGTGAACTAACTAGAGCTGTCCAAACCTGAAACCAAAATAACCACATGAAAAAAACTGTGTATATATATAATTGAATGATAAATGTTATTTTTTATATATTATTGATTTATTTTCTTCTAAAATTCTATATCCTGCCAGCATTACTGTTGTTGGTAGATAAGGCTCCTTCTGTCTAAAAGTATTGGTGAGCTTCAAGTTTGGATTTCTTCTCCCTCAAAGCCTCTTAGAGTTCCTCAGCGAACATTATACCTGGCATAAGACTTGGAACAGAGGATTCTAATTTTTAGCAGATGAAGCTTGTTAACATAGACAGGCACAGACAATATAAGAGCAAATGATGGCATCTGGTTACCACTCATTCTGGATAACAGCAGTAGAAGATTGAAGTTATTTTCAGAATCTAGGGAAGAGGGTTAATTTTTATGAGGAGAGGAAATCCAAAGCTTTGCAAATGGCATCATCTTTGTAAGTCTTCATGGTCACAAACATGGTCAGGGTTCAGGCTTTTCACACGTGCCTTGCTTGGAACTTGTTTCCTCCTGGTTGTCCAAGTCAAAATTATATATGTGAATATTTAATGTTTAATAAATTGCACAGATTAAATAATTTTTCACTATAGATAATTGAATATACTTTTAAAATCTTTTTTTTCCCTAAAGAAACCTGGGGAGGAACCACCGGAAGAAGATGAAAGCCTTAAAAGAGTTGATCCTTTACATCAGCTTATTCTGCTATTCAGTCGAACAGCCTTAACTGAAAAATGGTAGGGATGGTGTGAGAGACTGGAGAGTGTATGCAGATTTTCAGATTACTGCTGTATTTGAGGTTATACATGTCACTGTTCAAGTTAGATTGCACAGGCTAGGCCAAAACATGTGCGTATGTACATATGAGGAGCTTGAGTTACACCGAAACCTCTCTAGCCTGTGGTATGTAAAGAGATTTTAACATGACTGATGAGATGTAAGGAGTTTTCTAGAGACAAATAGATGCCCCTGTACACTTTTTCACAATTAAGGATGCTATGTTTAGGACTTAGTACACCTCTGTCTTCTGTCTGTGTTCCCTATTGACAGTTATGTTCTGAAAGTGAAATGCGAGTATATTCTAGGTATAATTGAAAAATTAACTATGTTCTCTTCATTGAAAGGTGTTTATGAATTTCTGAGCACTGTGTTTGTAGCTGGCTTTGCTTTTCAGTTTGTGTTAGTAAATCAAGTCCTCATTTTCCAAGAAGACTTTTGTAATTAATTATGAGCACAGAAATTCTTTAAAAATATTTTTAAGGTGCTTAAAAATGTTTTGGAGATCCAGTTCTACTATAATGGCTCTAACCTTCCCCATTTTCCCTTTTCTATCTCTATTAACCAGCAAATTGGAAGAAGATTTCCTGTATATGGCTTATGCTGACATTATGGCAAAGGTAACTTTTTTGCTACCTTTTGCATCTTTTCTGTTTTAATAAAATTAATGAAGAAGATCATGAGAAATTATGTATAAAGTGAACTAAAGGTTTACCCCCCACCGTGACTTACCAGTAAATGTTTTCTTTCTACATGGTATCAGAGCTGCCATGATGAAGAAGATGATGATGGTGAAGAAGAAGTAAAGAGTTTTGAAGTAAGTTTATACTTCTGTTTTGTTTTTCTTGTCATATTAGACGTTATTTCATAGCTTCCAACTGACATTTATGTTTCTTGGTTCATGGCTTACTGCAGCTTATATGCCAGTGAACTGCATGTCAGAAGCTGCATTGGCAGATATGAGTCACCAGATTCACAGCAGTAAAACAAAAACATACATAGTATCAAATAATATAAGATTATAGAGAGAATAATTTAACAGATCTTACATGTTTATCTGACTGACTTTAACATTTTAGTTGTTGAAGAGAAATATTACGAGTAGCAACTTATTCTGGAAGTCTGATAATAACAAGCTGTATCTTGTAAAGTGTCAGGTCCTACCTTAGTTTGGATTGTTAAAATACCAAAATAATACTGCTATTTGCCAGTAGTCATTTACATTCAGTACCTGTAATTTATACAGTATTTTTATGTTCATATATATATATATATTTTAGTGCTTCTTAGT
Source organism: Phaethon aethereus (assembly GCF_964289735.1). Lineage (NCBI taxonomy): Eukaryota > Metazoa > Chordata > Aves > Phaethontiformes > Phaethontidae > Phaethon > Phaethon aethereus. The sequence continues at coordinate 86,355,283 of NC_138576.1, forward strand.
AAAAGGTGAGCTTTTATTCATCAATACTGACAAACTTTTCCTTATGTTGAGAATAGGAATTCTGTATTTGTTTAATGTTGAGTTTTTAGTGATCATCACTGTATAAGGAAACATACTTACATGAGTTGATTACAACAGTGAGAGATGAGTCCTTGTCATGTGTTTGCTCTGGGATCTGTCTCTCTTTTTCCATTAATATAATGAAGATTACAAGAAATTTGTCTGTTCTGAGGGGCACTGAGGGATTAGCTTGTTAATATTTTTAATGTTTTAGCATATTATATTTCTGACATTGAAAGTTACCTTATGTCTTTGAAATAAATTAATACTTAATATCTTTACTAAAACACAGAAACATAAAATACATGTTTTCATTATTTCTTTAAAATATTTCTAAATATACTGATTGATATGATATAAAACTACCTGTGCTGTTTTGATTTTTGAGGAGTGGTTTGGGGCATGTTTACTTTTACTCCCATTGTTTTGTACACATCAAGTGGTCTGTATGTTTTCTACATGATGCTGCAGGAGATAGCACTGAATTATTTTAAGTATATATTCCCTATTTGGCTGTATATAGAAATCAGAAAGAATATGAGTACCAAATTCTTTTCAGTCATTCAGAAGTTCTAGTCCAGTTGAGTTACAACTAACATACCCAATATATACATTTCTGTTTCTTGATAAAAATCTAAGTATGAATCAAAATTGCAGTGCTTCCTGCCCCCCCAAATGCAATTTATGACCTATCATTGACTAAAAGGATATTTATTTCAATAATCTTTTGTCAGTTAGCCCATGAATGCTTGTTAGATATCAAAAACCTTGTGCTTATAAATGTGAAAATTTATAAATAGGAAGTCATTGAAGTGAATGAGTGCTCTTTACCTAAATTATAATGGGTTCCTTGTTCAACATTTAACTTTATCTTTTGAGAGAAGATCCTATTCATTTGTTTCTCATTATTTTTTCTTTATCTATGAAACTTAATGTTCAAATAATGTATTAATCTGTTCAGAAGAGAATTTTGTGTGTGTATTTGGTCAGTCACCTGCAGAAAAAAAATTTTGGACTTCTTTTTCTTATTGCTATTTCGCTTCTTGTCCTTGCCCTTCCTTAAGGTGACAGGATCACAACGCAGCAAGGTAAAACAAAAAATATGTGTGTATTTGTCTGGGTCTAATTTTGTGACTTTTGGGCCCAACATCTTGGATAAATTCAACTAAAGGGTATTGAAAATGTTTTTAACATTTCAGTTCCAGCATGACATCTCTACCAAACCCTTCTTGTGCACAGACTCTTTTTAAAGACTCCAATAATTATTTCTGCAAAGTATTCCATATAAAATTATGTTGCCATTTTGGGGAAAGCAGAGTGTCATTTGGATTGTTAATATTGTTTTGCCTTTTGTGCATCAGTTATCATCTTTCTCGTTACAATTTCATTTGAATGATTAAAATCATTCATTCGGCTCTTAAGGGAAAGCAGCTGGACTTTTCTTCTGTATCTTAGCAGACATGCATTTCTTATACAGTAGTAGAATTCTGTTCCAGTGTTTGTCACAGAGAGACCATCAATTATATTCTAGCTTATCTATGACTCAGATCCTTTGGAATGGACTGAGTCCTTAGCCTTCATTGTAATAGTACCTTATAGAAACTCCATAACTACTCCATATCTGAAGTGACTCCTACTTGTTCCATGTTTTCTCTAAAAACATACAGGCAGTAGCTCTGAAATCTCACAGTGCTAATTTTGTTATTGACTCAATTTCTTACACAGTCTTTTGTGTCTCATCATGAAAGTCTCACCATTTGTTTCTAAAAGGTGGCCCATGGCTTAAGCACCAGCCTACTTGCCTACTTCATGCAAGTAGAAGTCTCAGTTCCCATTGTTGCCTCAGGTTGCTTGCTGATAGCACTGCAAGGTTGACATTCTGAGAGGAGGTATGGCATGTGGGGTAGCTAGTTTTCGATTCTGAGGTGTTTAAATGTAATTATTTGTGTTGTGGCTAATGGCAGCTAGACTGTGTAGAGGTGACGTGCTTGCTATATTGGGAATGCACAGATATAGCTGGTGGTCAGACTCCAGTCAATAGCTTGAAAGTTCATTGCCTATGGCAATATGGGGAACAATTACAACCTTCTTCATTGAGAAGAGTAAGACAGTTTTAGAGTTTTGTTTGCTAGCACTTCTATTAACATTAATTTCACAAAAGAAAGGTGTTCCCATACAGCTGTGGAAAGAGAAAATGTATTCCAGGATCAGCTTCACTCTGACTCCTTCAAAAGTTTGCACAGATGTGTTCCCCCTTCATATGATAAAGGCATTATCCTGGAACATGAATGCACCCACGCAGACTCACAAAAAATTGTTTAAAAGGTATTGTAATTGCCACAAAGTACATATTACAAAACCCCAAAGGAAGTATATAAGCAATCTAATAGTATAATTTCTTCTTTGTTTCTTCTGCTAATTCAGCTATTCAAATACAACATATCTATCACTCTGCCTACCTGGTTACTGTCCACTAAATGCTATATGCTCCACAGAAAATTTTCTGTCTTGCTGATTGAGAAGTGTTTTCAAAGGGAAAAAAACCATGATAATAAATAATCCTTGCTTCCTTCATGCATGACAAGAAACAGTTGTAAAGATGTGAGACCATATATACCTGCTGAGTGTGTGCATTTTTGTGTTTCTGTCTGACAATCTATCTATCTCCAAGTCCAATGCTGAAGATAGCTCCTTTATTCCATGCTCTGTATGCATGTGAAAAGACTGACTATTCAATCTGTATGGGAATAAACTCTACTGCTCCTCTAGACCTTAAAAATATGTGATGTTTGAAGTCCTGAATCTTTTCACAGAACAACAGAGACCTTTGGGCAAGCTTAGAATACGATAAAAACGACAAGTCTATTTTATCAGGAATTTTCATGCCCATATCTCATGCAATGTAGTCTCATTTTTGTACAAATAATCTGTATTGGGATCACTGTGTGGGCAGTAGAGAGGTCACAATATAAACCCACAATAAAGTTGTCTGTGCATTACTCTGTGCCTGTCTGCATTTGCCTGCTAGTATTTGCTTTGAATTATTATTATTATCTTTGCTCCTTGCCCTTTGTCTCTAAGTTAACTTTCTATCCTATTGAGCTCAATTGACTCTGCGTATAGTTGGTGTCAGTGTCCCCCTTGATCCTATCTGATAGGAAATTGTTTCCAATCAGTGTTTCACTAGCTGAATGCAAATTGATTTGTGCATTTGAGTCACTGACTACTGGTTTGCTACATATTAATGTGCTCTAAATACATGTAGGATGAGGACTCAGAAAAAGGAATCGAAACCTACCTATCTTTTTAAAATATGTTTGTTTAAATTGGCTCTTCACAGGAAGAAAAGAAATGGGGGAGATAGAGCTTCCTATGTCAGTTTTCTTCATCGCTGTTACTGGTAGCAACTTTGTTGATAGACTTTTGTATGCGCTGTCACTGACCTCAGGTACAGAAAGACTTGCAAGTTTCAGTACGTACAAGTAATGCAAGCTCTTAAGGCTCTAGACCATTGGAGATGGTCACTGTTATCTTTCACTGTCACAAAGCCTGCATAAATGGAGTGACCATATACCATGTATTTACAGTAACTATTTTTGTTAAAGAATGATACGAATTAAGGTCAGACTCCATGATAAATGTATCAATTCTTAGGAATTAAACATTCAAATTAGTATGCAAAAAATGTGTTTCTCATTAGTTTTCCCTACCCATAACGGAATGGATGCAACCTAATTCGTGGTTTCACTATCTGCAACTACAGGATAAGTTATTTATACATGTAGTACAAAAACACAAACCTATGGTTAAATAAGACTTGATCAGTTTTTATATGTTGTCATAAGGGGGGTAGAGTTCTTTTCTTATTTCTTATGTACTCATGGTGTTGATATTGGGCAATTTGTTAATGCCAGGACCTTCGTTTTTTTCCTTCTTGTGTGCCCCACCACCCTATTTCCATCAGTCACTGTTTGTTTTTTATTCTATGCAAGAAATACAAAGTGTCTGTAATCCAGTAAGAGAACTTACAGTGTCCACCACTAGACAGTCAGCCCTTCACTTCTCATTTTCTCCTACTTGTTTGCAGTGTTTTGATTCCCCACAATCTATAATAGCAATAACATAGGGTCAGTGTCATTAACACATTCTTTGTTACAAGGTCAGCAGTTCTGAGTTTCTTGCCTATCTCCCAACGCTGTTTTGGGCTATATGAACAACCTCCCATTGACTATGGGAAATGTGCAGCAAAAGTCTTGTAGAGAATCTCTTTTCTACACAGTGAGTAATACACCCGTGCTTTTCTCTGGGATTCAGTTCAGGGGCTTAGTGATAAATGATGATTTAAGTCTGTTCATTAAGATCTTTCATTGCGTCCTCTGGCTGCTTCCCATCTTGTGTGTAGCAGCATCTCTTCCCGCTACGTTGTTGCTGCTGCTTATACCAGTGTCCTGGTTTCAGCCAGGATAGAGCTGGTTTTCTTCACAGAAGCCAGTGTGACACTGTGTTTTGGATTTGGGATGAGAAACCAGCTTTAGTGCAGTACTTCTCAAGAGTACTCCCAGGCATCCAGCTGATGGTTCATCTCAAACACCAACTGCCACTCCATGCTTTGTGGCTGTGGCACAACAGGACAGGCTGAGGTTTACGTAAGGCAGGGCCTCTGGCAGCCCTGGGTGTAGAAGAGTGGTATGATTTAAAGAACAAATTCATTGCAATGATTACATGACCATTTGTGGCTTCCAGTTCTTTGTTTTAATGCAGTGATTACATAAGTTACCAAATTTATCCCTGTACATAAGGTTTTCTGCTCCAGCTAACCAATTCAATTTCAGTCATAGTGGAATCGTATAAATGATCTGTTGCCCCCTTTTTTGTATTATTCCTATAGAGAGTTAGATATATATGTCAGCTGTACATCAAATACATAAAATTTGTCACCCAACTTTAAGCAAGAAAAGGTGACACAGTTTGAAAGTAACATATAGTTTTATAGCTATGGAACAGTGGAGGAAAAAATTGGAAACTGGGAATACATAGATTTGAAAGTCACTCAGTACTATATTTTTCCTTTTGGAGACTCAATACTTTGTCACTTCCTATCTACTTGAATAGAAATTAATATGTTGAGTGATCTCATCAGCATGGCAAAGAATATGGAGGCAGTGTGTAGGAAACAGAACTAACTTCCTTGCCAGTGAGGACGATGTAATTGAATGACAGTGTAAACATGATGACATCAGTAAAGATACTGCAAGTGGAAATGGAGACATTTTAACCAAAACAAAATAATCTGCGTAGTGAAGGTTTTATTTCAGGATATCTTCATTCCTGTACATTTGTAGCTCAGATTTAATGCTATTTTAACACAGAGTACTGTTTTGTTTCGTTTAGTATATTTTTTTGTTTGCTTTATAACTATATATTGTACGAACAAAATAGACTTGTAATACAACATTAAAGTTTTTAATACAGATTATTAAAATGCCAGGAAATATGAAATATAGTGTTGCTAAAACTATCCTTACTTTGTGCCCATGTGGATTATTGTGCTGACTGTTGATCTTGAGTAACATAGGTATGTCATAAAATCTAATGATATCACATGATAATTTTTTTCCTCCCAGGCATTTATTATTGGGCAGAGTCAGCAATACACCTGGTGTACTCTATACTTTCTGAATATTGGTGTGAATACAATAAATAATTTTGATGAATGGTCGCTAAAATTCTCGTGTCTCTTCAACTGTTATATTATGAAGCATTTAATAGCTTTTTGCTATCTTGTCTGAAATTTGTTAAAAATTCATGAATAAGATGGTTTGTTCCTGTTCAATTCTCATTTTCCCAGATAGTTTTTAGATCAGTGTTACTTCCTTTCCTCTCATCTTGCCATATTACAAAATACTTATGCTAACACCCCAGAAAGCTGAGTGTTGTTTACAGCCAATCAAATTGAAACAGCCTTTTTTTAAAACATGTTTTTCCTAGCTTTGTATTATTTTTATCGTTATGATTTGTTTAGAACCAACAGTGATAAAGGTGAATGCAGGGAATATTTTCAAATTTCATGAAATCATTGAGTTAAGATAGAGTAGGTAAAAGCATATGTTTACTTAATATTTAATTTACTACTACAGGAAGTCTACCAGTGTTCTAAAGTCATGTAGAGAATTATTACATTCAAAATAAATAGCTGTAGTTTTGAGGAAATTCAAAAATTGCTATCAGACTGCCACTGACTGCATATATCTAAGAAAGTGGTAATTAATTTATGAACTTATTTATTATTTTTAGTGATACTTAGATACCACTTTCAAGCATTTTCAGAAGTATTTACTTGTATAAAGGAAGTAATATCAACTGAGAGATGGCTTTATAGATGCCTGCATTGAGACATGTCAGTATTCCTAAATAAACTATGGAACAGTACATAGAACAAGAAAGCACAGCAGGTGGCAGAGAATTGGCTTTAGAATGGCCACTCATTTATTATGAAATTCACTTTTGAGATTATAATTGTATTTTAATTATTTTATGCGCTAGCAATTTAGTAGTCTCTAAATTTCCTGTTTGCCTTATTCTTCTGTTTTACCATCTGCACTTTAAAGAATTCCTTTTGTTGTATGATAATTTGGATAATGACAGGTTTCAATATAGAAAGGATACTTCAACTCACTGAGGCATATTAATTACGGATATCATATCAGATAGTTAAAAATTACTTTTCAACTAGAAAAAATCTTTTTCAGCAGAAGCAGAAATATGAGCATGAAATTGCAGGGATTGAAATATTTAAGTAATATGGAAAGCATATTTTATAAAGAACCTTCTCTAACACTCTTAAAATCATACATATTTAATCTTCATGAATTATAATACGTTATGTTTTCATTTAGTGTATACTCTTTTTAGAGCTGATAAAGTCTAAAATGAGTGATCTAGGAAAAATTCAACTTTATAGAGCATAAAACAGCCTACATTGAGCTTAAAGGGTTATATACATACATAAGATATACATATATATATATTAAAAAGTAAGATAGGTAGATATTAAAAAATATATATATAAAGACTCTGCTTGAGCTTGTAGGTATGCATGCCTGACACTGAAATTAACAGAAGTTTTGCTGGTGTAAAACCTGTCTAACAGGATTTATTCTCTGGACTAAACAGTCTTGAAAAGTATAAAGTATTAAGACAGTTCAAAGGAGAAGCATTGATCTTAGAATAGTTGCGTTGAAAGTAACTTCTTCACTTTCCAATTTTTTGTTTATTCTGTTTACTCATTAACTGTTTCATAGTGTCATATTAAAACAAAAACCAAAACACAATGCTCTGTAGAAGTAGGATCATATATGTCTGCTCTCCACAGCTATAGCTTAGTGGTAGCAGCAAACAAACCTCTCCATATGGTTTAGCTCCAAGGGAGAGTCCAAGAATCATTCTTTGTATGGGTTACAAGAAAATAAACAGTGATGCACTTGTCAGTTAAAGCTCCTATTTAGTTTTTGCAAGTTTATTGCCAACAAATTCAAGCTAAAACTTGTGGTTTTGCCCAATGGGTGTTTTTGGCATATGGGTGCTTGTAACGATTTAAAAAAAAATAAAAATTAGAATGAAGTAGAAAATGTATAAGTCTTTGCTTTCAAAGAGCATGATGAAAAAGTTTCCTTGGTTTGGTCTGTTGCTGGAGAAAGTCTATAATGTGGGAATACATGTACGTACATTTCTAAGTGGTGAGGTTTTTCCCATATAAATGGAAAACGCCCAAGATAAAGTAGACTTGGTTTTCTTTGAGGTTTTTGTTGGGTGTTTTTTTTTTTTTATAAATTCTGGTGAATTACTTTAAATGTTTCATTTAGTATGGAGTATTTTTACTACTGTTGTGATGGTTTTGTGAATGACACAAAATTCAAACCACTGCCTAATTATTTTAGTAGTTTTCTTGACATCAACTGGCAAGCACAATAAAATGCAAAAAACTGTGGCAGTAGCACAAATAACAGGGTTAGCAGTAAGCACATCTTAGAGAAACTGGGATACCTTGATCATCCAGCAGCTCTACTAATTTAGTGTACTTTATATGCAGTGGGTGGCCCACTTCATATTAGCGCTGCCATCACATATATACACATGTACTAACATTGCATGGAGAAAGCAACAGTGAAAAAGCATTGTCAAGCTGAAGAAGGGACCATGAGTTAACTCTTTGGGAGTTATCATCAAAGGAATTGTTGCTTTTAGAAGAAATTTTTGTGGTGGTTTTTGTTGCTGGATTTTTTTTGGGGGTGGGGGGTTGGGGTCTACTTTGTGACTGGTTACCTGGACAGCTTGATTTCCATGGGAAATGCCACTTTTCTCACTTTAAGCTGTTTGGCAATGCCTGTTTCTACCGTTCTTCTGTAGTGCCATGGCAAGAAGTGTGCATGCCCATCATTTCAGTCTGTAGATTATGCAGATGCATCCTCTCTAAAAGCATTCTTAACTTACCAAAAAAATATTGTATAATGAAAGGAGTATAGCTGATGTTAGGCTTTTGAACAGAAGTGAATAATAAATCTTGCAATGGAAGACAAATGAAAAATTATTGGGTCTAAAACTAAAAGTAACTAGAAGTAGGAAATAGTTTTTTAAAAAAGAAACTGATCAATTTAGAGTGACATCTGAAGCAAATTAAAATATTTTATTGTAGCTATAGTGAACCTGTGATGTCATGATTTTCTGGTGGTTTGTGCGTGTGTTGTGTGTGTGTGCGCGCGCGTATGTGTGTATGTTTCTGTTTTGTTTCTGTTGAACTCCCAGGAAGAGGTTTAAACATGAAGGCAAAACTTTCAAACCTTAGCATGGCTAAATATGAAGCAAAGCTGCCATTTTTTTTTTTTTTCCTTTTTGTGCCTCCATGTAGATCTGTCACATAATTTAAGGAAAAAAGAAAGATACAATTTAACAACAGCAGAGCTAATAGTGTGAAAAAAAAACCCCTGATGAATTTTGTTTCCGCAGCACGATATTATCAAAGATTTAAGAAACAAATTTGCCAGCCTCGGCGAGAACTCTCTGGTAACAGCATAAATGTCTGTGTTGGTTTGCTTTTGAGTTAAAAGGTTTCTTTTCATGCATTTGAACATATTTCTCTTTTTTACCTCTTCTTTTTTAATTTATTTTTCATACCCTCTATTTAGCAAGCCTTCATTTTTTAAACCTCTTCCATCTTCCAATGTCTTTTTTCCGTAACTTGGATGGAAAGTTTATGGCAGCAAAGCTGTCATTCTGGCTACTTCTGCTGCAGCTGTTCCTGCTTTTAGGTCATACATGTTTTGGGCGTTGTGTTTTTGGACATGATACTAACTGATTGTGTCATGTTCCTTTTGAGTAAGCTTTTTACCACGCCATCCGATGGACTTGCTGTCATAGGGCTCTATGCAACTTCCATTTTGCAACTTATACTGCTTAGTCATCCTCAATTCTCCAGCAAACTTCAATTAACTTGGTGAAAGTTGAAACTCATCTGGAATTAACTGTGCCTTTATGTTTGCTCTTTATGTTCTTCTTTATGTTTTCAGTAGTAGTTTAAATTATAAAGATAAACTTCACCATTGCTCAAGCAACGCCATGCAGTATTGTTTGTTGCCGCTAGAGAATGCAAAATATAAAAGCACAGTGTATTCTATCAAATATTCTGTTGGTAGGGTGGGCAATCTATATTGTAATATAATATGTTTTGAAAAAAATTCTGAGAGGCTTCTGTTACACTGGTATTCAGCAACAACTTGCAACACAAGAGCCACATACTGAGCAGTATGAAGTTATGGTCACACTATAGAAGATTATTAAGAGTATGAACTGTTGCACAAAAACACAGCACAAAAGTGCAAGTTTGATATATGCAGTATATATATAATGAACATGGGCTTTGAACTAACCTAATGATTTACAATTGAGATTACTCTTTTCAGATAAACTGCTAAAAGTATATTAAAGAAAAATACCAAGGGGAGAATATTACTTGAACATGTTAAATATCTGTTCAACAGCATTGTATGTATTAAAATGGTCCATGATGTTGCCATAGAGCCCATATACTAAGAGAAAACCAAACACCTTTGGAGAGCTGGTAGTAACTGAAGTCCTCATCTTAAATGACTGGAATTTTTATTCAGGAAAAAGAAATGGAAAAACAAAAACTTCTGTATCAGCAAGCCAGACTGCATGACCGGGGTGCTGCCGAGATGGTTCTGCAAACAATCAGTGCTAGTAAAGGTAATGTTTTGTTGTGTAGATTACATTTAAACCTTTTTTCTAATGATCTTTGAAATGATTGTAGTTCTTATTGGGCAAAACGTGCAGATGTTTGGCACTGAAGTTTGCTTTCAAAAGGCACCCAAAGTTTCAAATATTATTGACAGCTAATCCAGAAAAGTATGACTTATTCTCATTAGGTTGTTATTGTTGTTGTTGTTAATGATAATGATGATAATAATAACAATAACAATAATAATGTAAATATTAATATTATTCTTCGAGTGATGATTGAGAGGAAGTGTGAAAAAGTTCATAGCTTTAGCAGTATGCACTGACAAAAAGAACCCCAAATTCTGGAATGTGTACAGTTCTGAAGTAGGTGTAGACTTTGGCCCTTTTTTTATTACCCCACTCCCCAAATACCTGGTTTATTGGTGTTACTGCTATTAGTTTGGTAAAACATTTCAGAAGTGTAAATGATGCTTTTGCCCTTTAGACACTATCTTACTCTAAGGTTTGATGCTCTCATTGTCTGTTCTGTGATGTGTTTCTATAGTAGTGATGTTTTAAAAATTTCTGTTTACAAATTTCATTTACTGTAACTAAGTGTTTTCAATCACTGTCATTTTCTGAAGAAACAGGAAAAAGATATCTAGACTGGCATGCAGAGGAGACATATTGTTAAACTTGAAACCTAGCTTAAAATTGTGCACCCAGCCTTAAATCAACTGTTGGATGCTCTAGCGAATGAAACATGATTTATATTCGTTGAGCTCAGCTCTTCCTGTCTTATATCTGGCTTATTTTGTGTGCTGTGTATACATTACGCTATCTCTGTAGGCACTCAGGACGATACTAAGTCACACTAGAGATCATGAAAGAAAAATAGGTCTGTTTTACAAGAGAAACAAAAAAGCCTCTCCTGATAAATTACCATTTAAGTCATTGTATGGATAAGTTAATAGAACATTCTTATTTTTTTATATGATCTAAAAGCATATTTTAAAATAATTTTAAGGTGAGATGGGGCCAATGGTTGCAGCTACGCTAAAGCTAGGGATTGCCATCCTAAATGGAGGAAATTCTACCGTTCAGCAGGTAAGGTACTCATTTATTTTCACCCATTCTAGTCAGTATAGAACTTTATACCATGGTCGTTGCTATTGTAGTAGTGCATTATGTAATGTGACTATTTGTCAGATGCTGTTTATCGTACTCTTGTTCCCAGAAGAAAATAGTGTACAAAAGTACCTTGTTTGCTAGGTATATGTTTCTTATTCATATACACGTAATTAATCTACAGAATACAAGGCTAGAAGAAATTTGTTTTGCGCTTCAGCTGGAAGGGGGAAGTTTTGTCTGAAATCATTAACTTGTAGAGGAATTCTGTGGGAAGGAAGGATTTCTTGGGAGATTGTCATTGTTCTTTAGCCAGTAGAGAAAAATTTCTCATCTCAGTCTTCACAAAAAACCTCCAAAAGTTACACAACTTCAGAAGTCCTTAGCTTATGCCATGGACAGTCTTGGTGATAAAAGCAGAGATCTCAAACTTAATTTACTAATCTATAGTAAGATAATGTGGTGAGCAGTTGACAAGTCTGATGTGTTAACAGTATTCTGCACTGTTGAAGAGGAGCGACTGAAACAGAGTACGTTCAGTGTTCTGTAGTAGTTGAAGATTCCTGAGTCCAGAAGGCTTCATACCTGCCTTTACTACCTTGCTGTAGGACAAGCTGAAGCACACAGACAACTAGGAACAGTTAAGGTCCCAAGTTAAGCAACCACTTGAAACAGCTGAATGCAGCCGAAACTAACGCTCTTTTCAAGGTCTTTCATTACCAGGAATTGACCAGAAAGACCACAAATTGTGCAGAACAGTATCTGCTTGAACCATTGCGAGATCTTTGTGATGTTATGATATTAAATTACTTAGGAAAATCATGACATTTTTACATAGATATTTAATCTGGATTTGTAATACTACAAATGTAATACTATTTTTTTAAATTATTTGGGAAAGTCTTAACTAATCAGAATGCAGGAAACCGTTGTTAGTACATTTACAATAATACTAATACTACTAGTCTAAATTACATACTTACATAAAAGCATCAGTAATACAGTTAGAATTATTATTTTTTTTAGTTGCCTCATTTCTACCTGTTTTCCCCGGTGTTATGCTCACCTTTCCGATTTTCCTTTAGGTCCTAAGATCAACTCTTCAGTCTTCTTTGGGAAGAATGATATGGGTGGGGGGAGAGGTACAGAAGTGGTTTTGAAAAGTTGTCATCTTCATCATCATCATCTGGAGTTCTTTGCTTCAATTAGTACGGTGTTGTTGATGGGGATGTTCTTATTCAGTGATCTTGGGTCTACTTGGGGTTATGCTGATACGTTTTGCTAACACTGTCTGCTTTGGTGGTCTGTCATTTTGGAGGTTACTCATTATCCATTTTTCCTATTATTTTTGTTACTTGCCAAAAGAGTTTTACCTCATTCACAATGTGAATTTTTGTAGCATTCCTAGTAAGACTGATCTTTGAGCATTGTGATTTTTGTTGACAACTGGGACCTCTGGTATCACCCTATATCTTCACTCAACAACACATTGCATTCTAGAATCAGAGTTTACTCCGATTACTGAATAACTTCTTGTTGCAATCTGTTATCAGATAGTTATTACACATTACAATAAAGCTAAAACAGATTTAAAAATATTCACATGACTACTAACATGCTGTTGCAGCTAAAATAATCTAAAATGAAATGCAGTTACGATAAGCCCAGTCTGGTGCTGAAAGGGTAGTGTCAATACAAATTTGTGACCTAGTAATGGCAAGATTGTATTTATATTAAACACTAAATACTGCTGGCTGTATTCACTTTAGTTACTATCTTTATTTTCCATGTTTTAGAAAGGGGTATCCAAAATGAATGGATGAACTGCTTTTCTGTAAAGGATATGAGCATTAAATGTTGTTTTTATTTTTGATATCTGGATTTTTGTCTGCAAGACTCTTATCTAGTTTATAAATATTAGAGATATTTCAAAAGACCAGCATCACTAGTAATCTAGAGTCCATATAATATGAAGTTACCTAGATTAACACATTGTATAAATATTAATTCTCTGCATAAATTATTTGTGTTGACTGCAGAAAATGCTTGACTACCTCAAGGATAAAAAGGATGTGGGGTTTTTTCAAAGCCTTGCTGGTCTTATGCAGTCCTGCAGGTAAGAAAATACCTACTTTAAAAAAAAATACTATTTTGCATTTAGGTTTTATTCCACAGGGTTTATAGTTTTGGAAAGATCCTCTACATACTTTCTGCAAACAGCACCTGGGGACTGTAATGTTCTAGATTTAGGGTAAAGAACAAGGTGGTGCTCATGGTATGAAAATCTTCATATGATATGGATCTACCTTGGTAAAATTGCTCTACTCACAAATGTTTATGGCATTTGTGTCTACTTGAGATATGCTGGAAAACAACTCCGGAGTTAGGAGCATTCCTCAGGGGAAAATTCATAACTCTGGAGGTATCCTGTAATCCTGCAGAGATCAGGTTAATGATCAATGTTAGGTAATCATAAAGATTTTGGGAAAACTCAACTTTGTGAGAAATACTAATCGGACTTTTTAGAAGGTAGAAAAAGGAATGGAATATTGTGTTTTAATAAACTGTGGTGGTACTGTGACTTTTCTGTCATTTCTGCTTCTCGACAGTTTACATTGATTTTATATATATAAATATATATTTAAATGTTTTATGTATAATTCCTAAGAATAAACCATATCAATAAATAATGTATTAATGAACATAAAACATAGAACTAAAAGGGGCTTCCTGGATCAAGCAGTTCAATCTTCTGTCAAGGGTACCATGTTATATTCTTTTTTTTTAACACTGTCTTTGGCCAAGTTTCATTTTGAGATCAGTGAGGTTTCTTGCCAGCAGAACTACTGGTGTAGTTCATCTGCATTCATCTGACTTTCATAAACATTCTTGCTTATGAACAAAAGTTATCCATGGCTAGCTGACATGTTTAGCCACGAAAGGCAGAACTTTTCAGATTCACAAATGGAATATGTAAGAGTTCCTTAAATCTGGTTGGTTGAACACGTATTCATCTTTGGCAGCTTCATTTTTTCAGAATGTGGATGGAAAGGAATGCTGAGTGGAGCTAACAATGACATAGTTTCTTAGTGGACCTTGCTGCTTGGGATGAACTGGGCTATCACATAAAAGTAGTCAATAATATGGCTTCTTTGTAACCTGTAAAATGAGTATGTATATCCTAAACACACACATGCTCTTTTTTTTGGTGAATCATAAAGAGCTGAAGCAGAGCAAAAGCAGGTTATGTCTGTAGAACTGAGTTTCATAATCTTGTAGCAGACATATTAAGCCAGTGAAATGTATCTTCTTGACACTAGTATGATCATATACTTAAATGAAATCACAAATCCTTCTCTCTCACAAAATATTACATGTATTTAATTAATCACAGGACAAATGTAATTTTTCTCATTGCAGTGTTCTTGACCTAAATGCATTTGAACGTCAGAACAAAGCAGAAGGCCTTGGCATGGTGACTGAAGAGGGATCAGGTACTATCGATATAACAGAAATGATCTGTGAACTTTTCTCTTTTACATTTTCCAGAAGCAAGCTGAATTTGAAAGAACCCTGTAAATATATATGTATAGAGGCTGAAGCTAAAATATGATTCTTAAAAGTGGTTTATAATTAATTGGTTTACATAGGCCATGCTCGTTAATAGTAAATCACTAGCATGTGTTGAGTTTCAGACCGGTCTCAGAGGACTCTTACCCATCATTCTGAAGAAGTGAAGACATTACATTTAAAATCAAAAACAGATTCTATTTACCAACAGCAGTGTTGATGCATGTTAAACATTTTTTCAGATGTCCCTAACCAGTTTCAGCATAAACTAAAATTAAGAATTCCCACCTGATTTCTTAAACTGTCTTGGCTGAGATGAAAAACAGACAATTTAGTTAAGCTCTAAGTTAAATATTAGAGGTTGAGGGAACTGTATCTGCTGTTTGGAAGAGAAGTCTTCTGGGAAAACTTTTTCTTTGCAGTAATTCTTTTCTGTTTGTCTTTGGGGAAATATTACCAAATTTTCGCTTTACTTTTGACTTTGAACCAATTCTTTCTACCCTCTGTGTTGTCAGTTTGCTGTCAATTTCTTTCTTCTGTCTGACAGTAAATTCTACTATTCCCTTACTGCGATTGTCTGGAAACGTTAGGTTCATTCTTATGTGAGTTAATGGAGCTACCAAAGCACATTTTCTCCCCTTGTATTCAGTATTTTTTACAATACATTTTTATGTTTAAATCCTACAGTGACCTAATCTTTTAATATGTTTTTATCTTAAACACAAGGTAAAAAAGCTTTACTGTATAATCATTATTGCATTTGGGAGCTCATAATTCATACCTGCAACACTGCATATCTCATTGGCTATTGTGCCTGTAGCTTTTTTATGTGGCATATTTCTTGAATATTCAACTGCTTGTCTCAAATCAAAATCATGACCTATTAAATTTGACTGAACAACTTCAAGACCGATCATAACTGCTGCTTCTCCAAAAGTGCTCCCACAGTTTAAATTATAGATAAAATCCTGCTAGACTTATATGAGTAAACAAAATAAAGTGAACCCATGTGGATAAAATTTGGTCACAAGATTGTGGATTGAGCACTGAGGCAGCTGTCTGGCATATAAGGTTTTGGCCATTACTTTCATGTTTTACTGAAGATTATTCTGCACAATGTTTTGCTCTTTTAGAAAACATTTCTACTATGAAATAATTAAATGTAGTATTTATAATGTTGGATTTTGAAATGGACTGTCAAGATAATGTCTCATTTTTCTTTTGACCACTGCCTCTATTTCTGGAAGTGACTGATTTTGCATGCAAATATAAATAAATCTTTAAACGCTGCATAACTGACTCTACCTATGTTAGAGTATTTTTGTGCTTCTTCATTTGAGGTTTTTTTTTAATTTTCTGTTTATTTGATCTTTCTGGTTTAGTACAGAACTAATTTTGCCAAAACCAATACTAACTACATTTTGTATTTGCTAAAAACAATTTCTCAACTTTTTTTCTTTTTTCCTTGTTTCTTTTTCTTTGAACTAATTGTCCTGTCCTCCCTTCCTCAGTCATCACTCATGAGCGTGGTAATTATTAAAAACAACTGCCTATTCTTTATTTTTCCTGCTTTTAGCTTTGTGTCAGCGCTGTACAGATCCTGAATACGATTAGATTTTTTTGTTCCTATAAGACTGTTAAACTAGTGGGTTCTTTTCTATTGTTGTTACAATTGTGTATTCCAAAATTCTTGGTTTTTGTGTCAACTCTCCCCACTTTGTTCTTCCTCTCTTTCTCAGGATTTGCATAGTAACTGGCACACTAGATCTAAGAGCAGAAAGCTTTTCTAAACTCCTTTTTTTCTGTTCTTTTTTTATTTCTTTTCATTTTAGTGAGCCTAGTATTTGCAATGGATGAATGTTAAAAAAAAAAAACATACCTATACATACACAAAGCCTTGTGTTATAGTTCTCCTGTAGTATTTATGTCGTGTATTGAATGTGGCTTTATCGCTGCATTGATTTGTGCAAGCACAGGAAATCAGTGGTGGATCCAGTGAGGATTTGAGGGTGGTTAGTAAGGAGAGGACTTGCCACTGGCTAGGTTTAACTAATGCAGTCAGGGGTTGATGCAAGAAAGAGGTGGTGCATCGCTAATGTAGAGGAATCAATAATGTTTACAGGTGGTTCTTCCTTGCTATGAAAGCTACTTGATGTGTTCCGATACCTCAAAGGTACCTCACTTCAAGCAAAGGAAGAGCTTTGTAGGAGCAGTTGCCGTGAGATGTTCCTGTCACCATGAGAAATGAGAATTTAAAATACAAAGTCTGTATACCATTCAGCAGAAACAATAAGCTCAAACACAGCAGATGTTTTTTTCACTGGCCAAATGTTGTGGAGTGGGATGATCTGGATTTTTGTTTTCTCAGTGGAAGTTTTTTATTTGGCAGATTAACAAAATTCTACACTTAGGATCATGTGTTTTCGTTTTCTTTGTTACTGAGCAGCAGCAATGTCAAGATACAGTAGTGACACTGTCAAAAATTTCTTGGCACAAAGGGATGCTAACAGCACCTTTTTTATGTATTGATATCCAGCTATTGAAAATTCAAGAAAACAGAACAAAGTAAAGCGAAACCAAAAAAGACTGTACTTCTGCTTTTCAGAGTTACGTTATTCTTGATGCTATTCTACCTTCAAATAATAATAATTTTTTATATTATGAAGCACACCTTTTTCAATTCTTTGAAGTAGTTTACATAAGAGCTGTACAGGTGCTGGTATTAATACCTGATAGCATTATGAAAGCCCAGCCAGTGTCTCTGTGGAGAATCTCCTGTATTGAACAGTTTTGAAGTATCCTAGATTTTATGGGATACCTGAGATCACATATCTTTTTGCAATCCTGTGAATAACCATCTGTAAATACTACAAAGGAAGTACCAAAGATGTGGAAATGTTTTCTCCCGTTCCTTTTTTTTTGAGGGAGATACTCTAGGAGTAATGAATTAGTCCTCAATTAATGATAATTCTGTTGACTCCCAAGGGAATGATGGGATGTAAAATGTGCACTTTAGCCTGTTTCTCATGTCATCTGAATCTGATGCAGAAGCATATTAATGAGTAATTGTCATTGAGTTTACAACCTATAAGCCTGAAACTATTCTTGCCAAAGTCAAAGAAAAACTGATGTTGACACTTATGAGAATAGAGTCAACTTTTCCTCAAGGGAAGTCCTTGTTTCTGGTCCCATACCAGCCCTGGCAATCGTTAGAAAGCCCTGTACTCAGTCAACGTGGATGTGAGATTTATTGCTCTATTCCAACTGTTTCTTTGTGCTGTCTGCATTGTAAGCTCCTTGTCCTGATACTCCTCTGACTGGTACTACCTTCCCTTTCCAAACCCTGGAACCCCCACTGGTAACAACTTTGATGGTTCTTTAGCAACTGTGTTTCTTACTTGTTTTTGTGATGTACTCAGTGTTGTTTCTTCTGTATGTATTTTGTTTTGATTGTTCTGTTTCTTTTTCAAAAAAGGGGGGTTTCAAAGCCAAAGATGTGTAGAAATGTTTTTTTATCTTGCAGTAGTTTTTCATGTTTCATTTCAAAGTCATACTCTATGTTATTTCACTGTGAGTCAGAAAAGTCTTGAAAGTGCAATGTTGTTCTCCTTTGGAGAGACTTGATTTACTTATCATATGAAGTAAAAAATTTAAGACATTAAGTTTACACTTAGATTACCTTTTTTTTTTTTCTTTTTGTAAGGAAACCTCTATTTTTATTTTTAATCTTTTAATATTGTATCATGGCATTATTTTCTTCTCCATAGGTTTTAATGGTTTTAATTATTTTAATTAAATTTTAATTTTAATTTAATTTTAATTTAATTTTAATTTTTATTTTTATTTTATTTTTAATTTAATTTTAATTTAATTTTAATTATTTTAATTATTTAATGGTTTTAATTATTTTAATAAAATACAACTTTAGAATGAAATTTGATCTGATAATTAGGTCTTAAAGGACTTTCTATTAAACTTACTGAGAGTGGTACACATGCCATATAATAAATAGCTATAATGAAGGTACACATCAGGGCTATTTTCAGCCATTAATAATGTGAAATCAATAAATATGGTTTTGTCCTTCAGCAACCTAGTCACACTTAAAGTGAATGTTTAAATTCTGCGTGATCCACTGTAGCCTACGTTGAAGGCATGTTTTCCCCCTTTATATCACTATATTTGAATCAGTGTTTGTATTTGAAAGGGAACTTAAGTAGCTTCATTTCAGAGAAGTTGTTGTGTGTCACTTGGTGATAAAACAAGCGCTTTCCTTACTTGAATCAGATTATTGAAAAGTCACAGGCATGCAGCACTTGCAATCCAACCTAGTGTTGCCCAGGGCTTGTGATACATTCACTTGGTTTGTCATGCGAGACCTTTGCCCTTGCTTAACAGCCATCAAAAAGGAGCTCTGTTCCTTTCTGAAAGCTGAAAGTATTTGTACATTTCTGTAATATCACCATCAGACCAATGTTCCTGAGTAGTAATAGAAGTCAGATATTTTCTGCTGAGGATTTAAAAAAAAAAAAAGAGAGAGAGAATTATTAAACTTGGACACATGCACTTTCAAGGAAGAAAACCATATATTTCATTTTTCATTCAGTCTTATTTTCATTTCCTACATGATACCTCGGGTTCTATATATCACAAACACAAGGTACCAGTTTTGTAAACACTACAGGCTTAAAGCCTTCATGTATGTAGCCGTATCATTTACATACAGCATGAGCAATGGCAGCATTTTAACCTCTAAGCAAATATATGCCAGAATATACTTAATATCAACAGAAATTAAAGAACATGGTTTTGTGACAACCTGTCATACTATATGCAGTATGTATGTTTGTAAGTACATTATCTATGCTAATCTTTTTGTGTACTGGCATGAATTTGTGTGCATAGCAGCAAAGGTGGTTCTCTTAGATTTTATATAAAAAAATGGATCTGCACTTCAGTTCTGTAGTTGCCAGTGAGACACCTCTCGCAGTCAGTAAGTAACGTCTGAAAATTAAAATTCCTGTCAATGCCAACGTTGGTTTTAGTCAGATTTTGATCATCTGTAGAAACTGAAAACCAGGATTCTTTTAAATCTTAGTGTGGCCAAGCTGTTTGAAACAGGGGTTTTTTTGCTTCATTCTGAAATATGTAAAAATACTTCCAAAAAGAATGGACCTTTCAGTTTATGTGAAATTATGTACCTAGCACCTTCTGATTTTGCAGAATTTTGCAATAACTTGTATTCATTTTGTGATTTCATTACAGTGGAGCTAATTAAAAGAACCTTATTCTGTAGTCTTATTCATACAAATGACTTCAATTCAGTCATATCTTTATATGCAAGAAATACATGTTTGGACCCTTTATGAACTTGATTTTTCCAATTGTAATACATCAGCAATTTTCCTTGTGAGTTATGTTTTAAAATCATTGCCATCTCAGCAGTCAAGCCACATGCGTTGCATGTGTGAGGATACAGGCTCCACCAAATATTTGGCTTTCTGTAATGTTTATTTTTGTAAAATATAAATATTCGTCTAGATCAACAAAGTATGTGACTCCAGGTGTAACTTTAAGCATGATAGGAGTTCAGTTAAATTAAAAAAAATGAAAGTGACTAATCTGGCATGATATTCTGTACTCTGGCCTTTGGCCAGCAACATATTGAAAGTATCTTGAAGGGCTGAACCTGCATATAATGTTGAATAATATACTTTTGAGTGCACAGGTACCTCTTGATTCTGCCTTCTTGCTTTCTCGGGCATATATTGTATGTATACATTAATCAGCACTGTCAGAAACAGTAATTTATTTTTCATTGTTTTGTTAGCTGAAAGGGTGTTCAGTCTTCTTGTGACTGAAAAACTATGTATCTGGTATTTTTATTCATGACTTTGTGAAGTTAAAATTCTGAGCGTGTTTGTGTTTATGTATATTCCAAATTGTACTAATTACTGTTTACAATTCAGCTGTAATAATTTAATAATAATAATGTAATAATTTATAAATGTAGAAATTATAATTAGTTATCCATCAATATAACAGCATGTCAGTAATTGTTAAGGTAATTATTATTGTCTATAAACTTTTTGAAAAAAAATTTTTTTCTTTTAAATTTTAATTCATTTACTCTTCTGGTTTCCTTTTGTTCATGCACTAAAAACATCGTCTTTGTAGACGTGGCATTTTGAAGTTCAGATAAAAGCCTAAAATATGTCCCCGTTAAAAAAAATAATCTTTCAAATTCTTTTGCAGTTAGCTTACATTTTTATCTCCTTTCCTTTTGTTGTTTACAAATAGCACTTGGCCACATACTCAAATGATGTATATTCTTAAAAAGTAGAAGTTTTTATGGATTCCATTTTTGTTGCCATAACACATTCCAAGTACTTTTCCAAAGTCCTAAATGGAAATTTCCGTACTTTCAATAGGTGGCCTTTATTGTTCTGAACACCTACGCTGTTGTCTTTCTGTGTCATTTTATTAGCTGTTCTGCATTTTCCGCAGTCATGATTGTTTTCCAGTGTGAATGGTTGTTTCTCCCATGCACATGTCAGTGTACAAAGTTAACTGTATGTATTGATGTAATTGAAATAATGGTGTGTTAATTAAGGGCTTCTTAGTATACTGTTTCCTGTGAAGAATCAAAAAAATAATTTGAACCTTTATATGTTTGCATATTAGCTATTTACCAAAAAATGAACTGAACTGAAAGGCCTAATTCAGTAAAGCACATTGGCGTTTGTTCTAGTTCCTCATAAATTTATTGCTTTGTTTTGTCAAGGGAGAGAAATGCCCAACATCCATTTTATGTCAGCAGCAGACAGGTACTAAATCCTCAAATATTTCAGCCTAAATAATTCTTGAGAATCCACACAGCTGTAAATTTCATGGGTTATTTCAGAGTATTTTAAAATCTAATAGTTTATTTGAGGAATGATTTCTGTTACTGTTTGATTATGTCTCTTCCTGTATTTTTAAGAACCTTGTTTTGTGATGAATGGGAACCAAATTAATCCAATCGTAACCTTTGTATGTAATGCACCATTCATGCCCAGCAAAGTCAAACAAGAATGTAAATCATGGGTTATTTGTAAAATGTTGCCAAGCTCATTGCTGCCATATTTATAAATCAAAAGTTAAGTTTCATAATTTTTTTTTTTTTCAAACCAAGTTACTATCTGCCAAGCACAAGTCATATGTGCTTCAGATAGATTGGTGGTTATAAATTTTCTCTCCCCTTCTCTCTCTCTTAAGATTAAATATGGAGATTTTCTTCAGGGGCTGTGGGGTGTTACTTGGCAGCCTGTGATAATCTGCTTCCATCTGGCCTTTCTACAGGAGAAAAGGTGATGCAGGATGATGAGTTCACCTGTGACCTCTTCCGCTTCCTTCAATTGCTTTGTGAAGGACATAATTCAGGTTTGTGGGCAGGCTGCCAGTCAGCTAAGCCAAGGTGATGGTAACTAAGATAAAAGCTCTTCATTGCTGAAGGTTTGGCAGCCTTCATAAAATATTATGAAAGGTGGAGTAGCTGCTAGGCTGCACATGAAAGGAAAATATTTATATGGACTTAAACTGGCAGCTTTTTTAATCAGCTTTAACTTTGTAGAAAAAAATAATCTTTTCCAAAATGATGAGTTTTGGATCTTACCTACTCGGAAAGGTAAATTGATATAGGAAAATGTACATAGTTTATAACTTCTATTCAGTGAAGATTCAGAGAAAAAACATAATGGGAAGGTGTATTTATTGGTTTTGTGCATTTGTATGCTTTCCACTGTGCGCTATTTGGCACTAATTTCAGTTAGAATTGCATGTGAAATTACAACATACAAGACTTTTCTTGAAGAAGTAGCATCTATTTTAAAAATACTAAACCAAATTAAACAAAGACATGTTATTAAGCGTATTTTTATTATTAAGTAAATTTCCCTGTGTTCTCTGTGTCATTGTTGGGGAAAAAAAGAAGGAAGAAAATTGATAATTTTTTTTTAGCCATCAGACATGTTTAGGACTTTGTAATCAGGAATTGTATAATTATGTGATTTAATTTTGCTTTTGCTTAACAAAATATATACTAGGTGTAATTATGTTGATATTGATGGAGTTCTAGAGATGTAAAATTAGTCATAAATGAGATGAAAATAAAACCAAATTAAAGTTGAAACAGATAATCAAGCTTCTGGCTTTACTGTTATGTGATCTCTGTGCTAAAATTCTGAAACTCTTAACATGGTTTGTTGCCAAACAAACAAAAAGAAAGAGTTTAAGAAAAAGCTCCGTTCCTTTAAGCTATACTTTCCTAGATCATGTTAAATTGGAATTAATTTACAGGAGTAGTTTTGCAAGTCTCCAACACTTTCATAAATTTAAATTAAACTTTTATTTGACTTCTTAGATTTTCAGAATTACTTGAGAACTCAAACTGGTAACAACACAACTGTTAATATTATCATTTCCACTGTGGATTACTTACTGAGAGTTCAGGTAGGTTGACTTCTATACTAACTAAATAGATGGCAATAGTGACTTGCATCTATACAGTATTTACCTTTTTTTTTTTAAATATATTTAATTTATCTTGATCATAAGTCAGAAATTTGTATGTGGAGACTCTGTATTTCTTAATTTCTGTGGAATTCCCTTCAGCAATACATGGTTTGCCACCACAAAAGTTTTGTTTACAGCAAAATCAAACTTCATCTTTATCGCAAAATGTGCAATTTTATTAGAGGAGCACATGTATTTGTCGTGACATTTATTTTGGTCACTGTAACCCATGTTGATGAGAGAGGCTCTAATTCTCTACTGGTTACAGTTCTTTAAGAGTTGTTATTTCATACCGTGAGAGTCAAAGGTGACAAAAGTGTGAAAGACTGTTTTCAGCCATTGTATGCAAGAATGCAATGAAGTCTGTTATCCAAGGAGAGCAGGCAGAAGGTAGATACAGAATACCATTAGCCAGTTGTTGTCTGAGACTACCCTGTAACTGGAAAGTGTTTTGGATTTGTTCAAGTTAAGCTTCAGCCAGCTGCTTTTTCATCCGTGTTCTGATTTAGTCTGAGCACTGGGCTGCTGTATGGATAGTCATGGGCTGGCATGGAGTGCGCATAAAAACGGCGCATCATTTTTTAAGGAAGGAAAAAAATGGCAAAAAGGAAAACAAAAGCAGAAGCCTAGATTAAAAACTCTTCAACACTCTAATTTGAATTATCTCCCTAATTTTTAAATATGACACTGTATTGTTACAAACCAGTAGAAAGTAATGAAAAAAAAATCTAATTTGTTTCCAGATTGGAGCATGCCATTTTCATGTTTTTTGTGATAAAATTTAATAATTTTTACCTATTTTTTATAGGTAAAAAACATTTTGTAAAATGTTGCCAAACTCATGCTGCCATATTTATAAATCAAAAGTTAAAACTTCATAATTAATTTTTTTTAAAACCAAGTAACTATCTGCCAAGCACACGTCATATGTGCTTCAGATAGGTTGGTGGTGAAAAAACAAATTACCTATTTATTCTCTGAAATTATATTTTTTCAAGTTGAAACCTATTATTTCTGAAAACTACTGTGCATGATGATATATTTTATTGTGTTTTTTTTAATTTACTTGGTTAAGTTTTCCCTTTAGCCATTTATTTATCGTGTCTGAGAATTCCAGGCTTTGAAAATTGGTGGATTTTAAGTTGCTGCTGTTATTAATGTTGCTTTTTATCCTTTTGCATTCTGTGGAAGTTGTAGGGACAATACAATGATTTTCATTCCAGTGCTTGCTTTGTTGAAACTTTAATAAGCTCACCTTTGGGGAAGACGGAAAGAGGAATTATGCATACAAAGCAACATTTGCTCCCGCTATTGACTAGGTGTGAAGCACACAGTATAAAGAGGGATTGTTTAATGACGAGTATGCAGCGTTGTAGTACTACCGAGTTCTCCTTTTCAGAATGCATGCAGTAGTATTTCTAAGAGCAGATACCAACAGACCTAATTTTTTTTTTGAGGTTGGCTGTGTGGTTTTTTAACTATTTAGTTCTGTTTATTTGTTTTTGCAATGAAACTACAATTCTTGAAGTAATATTTGAGAGTCATTGGGGGATCATTTAAAACCTTTATAAACTAAATACTTTTCAGAAGTAGAATGCTATCTAATGTTATTTTTCTTAATCTCTTTGTGCTTCTCACAACTGTTTTTTAGGAATCGATTAGTGATTTCTATTGGTATTATTCTGGGAAGGATGTTATTGATGAACAAGGACAACGAAATTTTTCCAAAGCCATCCAGGTTGCAAAACAAGTTTTCAATACTCTTACAGAGTATATCCAGGTAAATTAGTTTAATTAAAAATCCATGGAATTGAAAGAAAATTAATCATACTTTTGGTATGAAGATTTAATGTAGCTAGATATAACACAGATAGAAATATAATATAGATGCATTTATGCTTCAACATTGTTTTAGTGCATTTATTTAAGTAGGAATTGAAGTTTTGAAATGTATATATAGCTGTCACTACTCTTTTGAAATCCTAGAAATTTAGTCAAACTTATAGTGATTAGTAAATAATCATCCTTTGGTTGTATGCAAGGTAGTAGAGTTTTTTCTTCTGTTTTATTTTTAATTTGGCCTAGATTGCAGCATTTGTTGTCCACTTTACAGTCTTTCCTTTTAATTCACTGAGAAACTAAGGTCAGTGCAAAGCATAGTTGCTATTTAGTCAATAAAACATTAGATTGTATTTTCTGTCAGGAATAAGGCTGTTTTAAGGCAACAATGCTGTGTTTGAAATGCTATAGTCACACATTACATTTGAAAATTGTAGAGATGTGCTTGAGGTAGACTCAAAATAATAAATGAGATTGGGATCAATTCTGTCAAAATAACAATATAGCAGTTCTTCCATGATATGTTAGGAATTCAGTGCAATTTAGTTCTTAACTAATTCCTCATGTAAATCAGTCAACAATATTACAGTTCGTTTATGCATATACTAAGCAGGTTAGAGAGAATCTCATTAGACTGTTAGGTGTCTATTATATTGTTTTCATTCAAGTGAAGATCATTATTACCAAAATAACATTTTATAGTTCATGCGAATGAAATGTGATAGAATAGGACTGAATAAATAGGAGTAGCGGCAGCTTATATACATGTGCGTACATGTATTTAATGTATACATATTTGGCAAATCACAAGTAGCATTGTTGGCTTGTAAAGATTTTGTTATCCTTTGAGGCTTCAAAAGATTTTGTATTCCTGCTTTTCAGAAGCTGGAATTTTTGGAGAAATACTCTTTAGCACTGTGTTCTACAACAGCTAGAATATGCTGGGGGAAAAAAAAAATCAGGAGTCTTATTCTCTAATCCCTTATGCCATTTTTGCATTAATGTTCTATAAATTCTTGATTTATAGAACTACATAGGGAAGTATCAGCTTGAAGATTTGTACCTTTTTAGCATTTGCAATTTAAAGTTGCAAGCAGATACGTTTTTTGTGATTCTGAATTACTAAATTGGGACTTGGCTAAAACAAAGGCAGAATGGTTATTAGGAATAGGCATTGCTTACAGTCAGTGGTGTTATTAAATAGATAATTCTATATATGTCTAAATTTTCATAGCAGTTTCTAAAGTACAGCCCTGAGGTATGCACTGCCTGTATATCATCCTTCCTGGTTTTGTTGCGTTTCTTGCAAATTAAACTCTGCTTTTTTTTTTTTTTCTTTTGTTGTTGTTGTTGCCTGAAAAATAGGGTCCATGTACTGGGAATCAGCAAAGTTTGGCACACAGTAGGCTATGGGATGCTGTAGTTGGTTTTCTTCATGTGTTTGCCCACATGCAGATGAAGCTGTCTCAGGTATTTTTTTGTTTTACTTTTTCCTTTTTAAGTTACTAACTTTTTTTGTGAAAGATTAACAGACTTGTTAATATGTTTGAGTCATAACAACAGTTAATGGGGGAATATCAGGAAAAGTAAGAGACAGAGGTGATAGAATACAATAGAGTTGAGGGAGTAAATTACAAAATGGTAGTGGGTATGAATAGCAGGCCTGTATTTGGACTACTGGCCACAGGCACAAAGCTGATTAGATCAAGCTGCAAATGAAGCCTAGCACCGATATTCAGAAAGAACTAGCCAATTCCTGTCTTTCATACCAAAGTTCTGTGACAGTGTTTTCTGTGATTTTGCATGAGCCTTTTATCCAGGACCTGTCTTCATTGATGGGTCCTGCATTGAATCCTAGTTCATCGTTATTGAACCCTAGCTCAACACATGTCTGCATCTAAGCTGTTTCTACTCTTAGTGGAGAAAGAGAGCAATCGGACTTTAGAATGGGTGACTTGCTTTTGGATGCGAGTACTCACTTCATACACTATAGAAATAGTGTAAGGGACTGGCATGACAGCTCTTAAGGATTCTTCTCACCTAGTTTTAACCTCCTAAAGCAGTGCATTTTTCAACTTACCTTTTTAAAGAATTACACATCTTAATTGAATGTAGTGATGCAAAATTTTTTACATAATTTGACATTCTTAGAGAAAAATGTCATAAGCTTGTAAATGTTTCAGTTGTTGTTAAGGAGTACAGCTCTGAAGGCTATGACAATTTTAGATTTCATTATTTGGCTCCAAATATATACATGTAAATATTCTTTGCGTAAATTAAAGTAGTCTTGCTCAAATTATTTTCCTCCTTGCCCTTGGGACTTTATGGCTGAAAGTAGGCTGTTTGCTTACCTTTGTAGACTTTGTGCTACAGGTGTTCTTCTCATTCTTTATGGCTAAATAGAGGTCTTCTTCAGCAAATGGCATCACAGTGAAACCTGTTTTTCTGAGAGCAATGCACTGAATTTTTACTGAAGTGTATTTATAAGTGCCTGTAGATACTGTCCTGGTTTTGCAACATGTTTGTTATTTTAAGAATTGAAAAAATAGTCAATGTTTGGGTAGGCCATGGTGGTGGCTATTGTGCTTTCTTCCTGTAGCACTAAAGCAGCATGGAAAGCGGTATCTAAGTAGTTACTGACAGCAAGTCAAATGCATGGTAGCTATGTGTTGATTGAGAAATATGATGTGGCTATTGGCAAGATTTGTTTTTACAATAATGACAAGTTTATAGTTTCAGCTGTGCCTAGAGTGGCTTCATAGCATCTTTTAATTACTGTATCTAGAAAATAATGATACTCATCCTGCCACTTCAGAGTGCCAAAAATCTTTGCACAATGAGATCCATTGTAGTATGTGGAGTGGGATGACAGAAACACAGTCTACTTGAAATGTATGATAAATAGTGATGGTGTCTCTCTTGTGTGGAGCTCAAGCTCTTGGTTTTTGGGAGCATCTTTAGGAGGCCAGCAGAGCCTTGGGAAAGACCAGAATAGACGTGAGCTCTTTTGTTCATTTATATTTATTGCAGGAATATATTAATAAGCTTTTCAGATTCTATCGAAATACCAGTTTTCAAAGGTGTAAGGTGTGGCTAAGTGGATTTATAAGGAGTTGACATATGGCTTTTGTCTGTAAGAGGGGCCTGCCTAGGCTAAGTATTTGGGGTTTGTTTTAAATTGGGAGTTTCCAGAGCACTTTTGGAGAATATTTGAAACAAGATTTAAATAGGAACAAAACTAAATCACTGTTTTATTTGGGTGGGATTTGTTTTTGGTTTAGGTTTTTTTCATTTTCCTTCTCTAGTCTTGTATTAGGAAACAACAAGGTGATATTGGTAATACTTCTTAAGAAATCTCTGTAAGGCAGAAAATAAAAGTAAAATTTTCAATCTAAATGAACAAAAATAATCCAGGTTGTAAGCAACTTTTGAAATAAGATTTATAACAAAAACTTACAAGACAAATCAATTAGAAATCTTAATTATTTCCAACTTGTGCTGCTTTCAATCCAAGATCCAAATTGCTATAAACTACCTTGAGTTTGTTGTACTAATCACTGAAGTCCAGCAATGCTCAAGTATGTCTTATCAGTGGCATGTTTCAACAATGTATCACTGAGGAAGAAATTAAGTAGGTGAATAAATCTATCCATATAGACTCCACGTTGAAATCATTGGCAAACAAAATAGTAAACTTGATAAGCTGAATGAGATAAAAGATGGCTAAAAGAATCAATGTCATGTCTATTTAAGGATATACTAATGGGACTTTAGCAATAGATGTTTTGAAATTTTATTTCAACTGTTCTTTCTTCTCAAAAAATTCAGTGGCCTGTGATGGAATCACTCGCTTTGAGCTCTGTTTGCTGCTGCCATTGTTGTTTTTACAAGTATTCATAACTGTAAACTTGATTATATCAACAGCGATAACATTTTAGCTGACATGAAGCATTACAGAGACATCATCTGTGAGCTTGACATTCCCAGTTATTGCTCTAAATTTTTTCATCACCTTCAGTTTTCACTTTGTCTGCATGAAATTACTGTCTTTTAAGCAGATGATCGTGTAAATGTTTCATCCTGTAAATGTACTGTAAAGGAATCAACCAGCTTTGACACTGCTAGCATCTTAATTTCTAAGTCTCATTTTTACAGTGTGAAATATGCACGCACATATATAAATGTCAAAGAAGTCAATAGATATCTTATTATATAAATTGTGTTCATTATTTAGGATTCCAGTCAAATTGAATTACTAAAGGAATTAATGGATCTTCAGAAGGATATGGTTGTCATGTTGCTGTCTATGCTGGAAGGTAGTAAAAATTTAATTTTAAATCCTCCTTCACAGTTGTTCTAGCAAAGTTTTTACCTTTGTGATTTTCTTTATGTGAGAAATAATGCTACATTTTCATCTGGGTTTTTATTTTCATGTCTTAATTGTGAGAAGAGTTGTTAGGTCTTAAAGTGAATGGGAGATTTATATAGTGTAGTTGACATAGTTTATATTAATTCTGAATGTCAGAATTGTATAAAATCCAGCTCTTTAGGTGAAATTTTTTTTCTATTGAAGTTGGAATCCAGAGTTCTAGGAACCGGACCATTTATCAGTCAATTATTAACACCTTTACTATATTGCATTTATTTTGGTGGTGATTTTAGCCATAAAGAGCAAGCTTTGATTCATGTAGTGACTAGGTTCAAGGTCTGTTATAGCTAAGCAGACAGACACATAAATGATTCAAAGATCTGTTTTTCCTTTTTACTTCTTACATGTATCCTGTCATACTTACTTTCTTGAGAGACCTGAGAGGCAGTAAATGCAGCATACACTGCAGTTGCTACTGCTTTGCTCATAGAAGGTCACTATGTGAAACAAAGTAAATTCTTAGCATTGTAGACTGCTTCATGAGTAACCTACTGAGCTACTCATCCTAACTAATGTGACACTAGTTCTGTCTGTGTTGCACTATAGTAAAATTCATAGTATGTTACCTCATGTTTAGTACTATATTAAACGTAACAGACGTCTCTGTAGAGCTTGTTAGTTCTCCCTTTCTTTAATGGCAAATACTTAGTCACATATGTTTTTTCCAAGTCTTAGGGTAGTGTTATTAGTAACGGATTTCTGATTTTACAGCTAGCTTTCTATGTGAGTGTGTTAGTCAACAGTTGATTGTTCTTACTGTTCGATTATTTCACACACACTTTTCTTTGCCAAAACATTTGCTGCCATCAGTATCTCTAACTTCATGTCATCACATCTAGGCAATGTTGTGAATGGAACTATTGGGAAGCAGATGGTCGATATGCTTGTGGAATCGTCCAACAATGTGGAGATGATTCTGAAGTTTTTTGATATGTTCTTAAAATTGAAGGATTTAACTTCCTCAGATGCATTCAAAGAATATGACCCAGATGGTAAAGGGATAATTTCAAAGAGGGATTTTCACAAGGCAATGGAAAGCCATAAGCATTACACCCAGTCTGAAACTGAGTTTCTGCTATCATGTGCTGAAACAGATGAGAATGAGACTCTGGACTATGAGGAATTTGTGAAACGATTCCATGAACCTGCCAAAGACATTGGTTTCAATGTCGCTGTTCTCTTGACCAACCTGTCAGAACACATGCCCCATGATACCCGCTTGCAAACTTTTCTTGAACTGTCAGAGAGTGTGCTGAATTACTTTCAGCCTTTCCTTGGACGCATAGAAATCATGGGCAGTGCGAAGCGCATTGAACGAGTTTATTTTGAAATAAGTGAGTCAAGTCGTACTCAGTGGGAGAAACCTCAGGTAAAAGAGTCAAAGAGACAATTTATATTTGATGTTGTAAATGAAGGTGGAGAGAAAGAAAAGATGGAGCTTTTTGTTAATTTCTGCGAGGATACCATCTTTGAAATGCAACTGGCTGCCCAGATCTCTGAGTCAGATCTGAATGAAAGGTCAGCAAATAAAGAGGAGAATGAGAAAGATAAGCCTGAGGAACAGGATCCTAGAATGGGTTTCTTCTCTCTCATGACCATGAAGTCAGCATTAGTAGCTCTCAAGTATAATTTAATGACTGTTATGAAAATGCTCAGCATGAAGAGCCTAAAGAAACAGATGAAAAAAGTGAAGAAAATGACGATGAAGGACATGGTCATGGCTTTGTTTTCTTCCTATTGGAGCATTTTGAGGGGGTTACTACATTTTGCTTGTAGTGTTGTCCGGGGCTTCTTTCGCATCATATGCAGTTTGCTGCTTGGAGGAAGCCTAGTAGAAGGAGCAAAGAAAATCAAGGTGGCGGAACTATTAGCTAACATGCCAGATCCCACTCAGGATGAGGTGCGTGGGGAAGGAGAAGAGGGAGAGAGGAAGCCAACAGAAGCTGCATTGCCTACAGAAGACTTGACAGATCTGAGAACTTTATCAGATGAGAGTGATCTACTCTCAGATATATTTGGTTTGGATTTGAAACGAGAAGGTGGACAGTATAAATTGATCCCTCACAATCCAAATGCTGGTTTGAGTGATTTACTGAGCACTCCCTCCTTAGCTCCAATGCCTGAGGTGCAGGAAAAAATCCAGGTAACTGTATATTTTATTCCTGCTGTATGTTTCTCTCTTTCATATGTTAAGTATAGTCTTGAAACAAAAATTGTATCTATGTTTTTCTGGGTTTTGTGACATGTGTTTTAAGGAATCACATCACTCGTGTTTACCCTCTCTGACATCATAAGCTTGAATTCCCACAGCCTCCTCTAAGTACGTGGTGTTTTGGTTTGCTTTTAATTCAGTGTTAAAATGTCTCTTCATTAATGTAAAATGGAGGATCATCTTCTCTCAGGGTTGCAATTCTTAAAAAAAAAAAAAAAAAAGCCTAACATTCTGCACTCTGTATCCTTTTAACTAACTCTGTACTCTTTAGACACTTTTTTGAATCTGACTTTCTGTAGGAGCAGGTGAAAGAAGATGAAAAGGAAGAGAAGGAAGAAACAAAATCTGAACCAGAAAAAGCAGAGTATGTATGACTTTAATCTCTGATCCTACGAAATGTTGGGTTGTTTCACTGAGAAACCAGCTTGATTTGTACTTACTGCTTTTCCTTTAACTTTGTATCCATTCATATTTCACAGTTAGGATTTTTTTTGGACCGTCCTTCACATCTGTGCACATTAGCATGGAAATGCCATATAAATGGCATCACTTAGAGATTTTATGAATTTCCCTCTTGCAGCAGCATCCTTTGTAATATCAATTTAGTTTCTTTCAGAATGTGTTAGACTGAGTAAGCTTTTCTTGGCAAGTCCAAAAGCTAGAAGAAAATCTTTTGGAAAAATCGTAAGAGCACCTGGATTCCAGAGACTTATTATCCATCAGTGGTAGAGGCTGTATCAAGGGAATTGCCCCTCCCATTTCCTATGACCTGTTTTGAGTTTTTTGAATTGTATCAAGGGAATTGCCCCTCCCATTTCCTATGACCTGTTTTGAGTTTTTTGAATTGTATCAAGGGAATTGCCCCTCCCATTTCCTATGACCTGTTTTGAGTTTTTTGAATTTTGCAAAACCTTAATATTTCAATGTAATTTTAATTAGTTACTGAGTACTCCCACATCTTTATGAAGAACAAGTGTTAACATTTGATAAAGGATCATTTAAATCTTTTTAAGATATGTAAAATCTAATGTTAATGAGATTAACTCAGAATAAAAATAGTGGAAAGCAAAACATAGTGCTTGGTTTTAACCACTAAAAAGTATGGCACTCCACCCCTGTATTTTGTGGTTCCTCATACATGTACGATTCTGCTACGTGTACAGTTCTTGTATCGGATATGTCACTGTCAAAATTCTAAGTGGGTCACTTAGTCTCAAGCTCTATCCGTATTGCTCTCCTGGGATGACAAACACTTGCCAGTAACAAAAGTTCTTCTTCCTAATCAGTACAGCAGATTTCTAACTTAGCCAGTATAACTTTGTGAAGGAGAGTCTTCCCGACTTTTGCAGGTCACTTCACCGTTGATTGTTCTGCCTGACTGTGCGGTTTGCCGTGATACCTGTATTCTCCGAGAGGTGCAGTGCCTGGCACTATTTGCTGCCCTGAAGCCACTCCTAACAGAAGACAAACTTTCAAGTGAAAGTTTGTCGAGTGTGTTCTAGTAAGAGAAGCAGCTTAGGACATCAGTTACTCTGTTTGTAGATAGGTACAGAGAAATTAATAATATAATGTACAAGTTACCTCTCACTCTGGTTTGGCTTCAGATGGACTTCTGTGATCCTTTCATCTATCATGCTGTCAGTTCAAATTGACTTCTAAGATAGGTTCCTTAGATCATGTGTTTGGAGAAGGCAGCCCACTATGAATTTCTGTAATCGGGCAGCATGGTGATAATCACACATTGAATGCTGTTAAGCATTCTTATTCGTGGCTCCTCCTGGAGTGGGTACTTACAAATTGCTTAAATGGGCAGAAATGCAGAATTTAAAACTTGAGGTTTGTCTTGAAAATGCCAGACGAACCAGTTTTCTGCAACGTTTATGGGAACCAGATAGTTCAAGAGCATAAGGTTGGAGTGGACTTACAGCTGTCAGCTTACAGATGTTTGTCAGCACAAGTATTAGCTGCACAATTATGAAGCAGACCCTCAGGTAATAAAGTTGGCAGGTTCTTGATTACCTGCCTCTGCCAGTTAGCATCCTCACTTCAAGTTGCCAAACCAGTAAGTTTAATTATCTGTATACTTAACCAGACTGTCACCCTTGCTAGTGCTTTGTGCTGAAGAGGAGTGTGTCTCCTTGTTATTCATGTGTGTGAACTGCATCAGTCATGACTACTTGAGCCTCATGGAAAAGATGCAGTGGCCTCTTTCAGGGTTTGGTTTTAATCTTTTGTTTAGCAATTTTATTAACTTGACATATTATTTTGGCTTCTTTTGTGTTCTAAGAGGAGAAGATGGAGAAAAAGAAGAGAAAGGCAAGGAAGACAAAGGGAAACAGAAGTTAAGACAAGTTCATACTCACAGATATGGAGAACCAGAAGTTCAGGAATCAGCTTTCTGGAAGAAAATCATTGCATACCAACAGAAGCTTCTTGTAAGTTGTTCTCTAGACTATGTGTTTAGCTGTTGGCAGGCATGGATTATTCTACCAGTGTAAACACAAATTTGCATCTGATGAACCTCATTTTTCTATCCACCATCATCCATAAAAAGGACATAGAGATTTAACTGGAATGTTAGAGAAAAGAAACACACAAATAACTTAGTAGACAAGATATTAATTCTTAGGAAGACAATTATTGTCCAAAACCCAGACTTTCAGAGATCCCTGTCCATCACTGGAAAACAGCCATGCATTTTTATGTGAATAAAATGTCCCAAATTTTCACAGAAGATTGTGAATCTGATTGTGAGTCTTTTCCTGAGAGGCAGTTTTGGGAAATGACAAGCTCTTCTATAAAAACAATTTGTTAAGAGACAATGCTTAGCCTAAAACTCATAAGAAAAGATGTTATAGTTTTTTTTGTGAAATAGAACATTATTATTATTTGAGAAACTTCTAAAAACCTGTGAAAAATAAGACTAACTAAAATACTATAACTGTCTGAGAGTGTCTCAGTAAAATATTATATCCCTGAGTTTGCTGTAGAAGTATTTAAAAACCATGCTTTTATTAGCTAAGAGATTCCACACATATTGTGTGAGGCTAGTGTGAAATGCAAAGCGAAAAGAAATACACTTTTGCGATATATGTGGTAGATACAGTTGTGTAGGGACAGCCTACACAATCTTAATAAGGAATTAGGTTTTTAAGTTTTGCTTGTGAACTCAGATTAATTTTTTAGGCTTATCATGTAGCAGTCATGAATTTCATTTAATTTTTCTTCTAATAGTCTCATTTAATAATTCACTAATAGTCAACTATGGTTAGGGATGAAAAATGGAGGAATTCCCATGTGAGAGTTAAAGCATTCAAAATGTGTACTAGAAAGGTTTGTGAATTGTCAGGAAGGGAAAAGGTGCATTTCTGCAATCCTTTTGATAGTATCATAATGTGAGAGAAGCTCTCTACTCATGGTACTTAGGTCACAGATGAACTTTTTGCTGATCTGGTAAAAACACAATTGATTTTGGAATAGAACAAGCTTTAAAATAAACTTATATGCAGACACTCATGTTGAGGTACAGGGAAGATAGAGCTTCCTGTATTACTATTACATTGTGATGTCTCTGTGTTGTCTCTAAGTGTATTGAGAGGATAATGAAAAAGATGTAAGAGGCAATTAGAAATCCTTCATCCCTTTCTGCATGGGGCGGAACAAAAATGTCCTTTATCCGTTATTGCACATATGGAGTAGGTGAGAATTTATATGATACATCACTCAAAATATTTGACTTTTGGTTTTTTTCTTCTGTAATAATTCTATTAAAAAGCTCCATAGGGGAAACAAACAAACAAAAAAAAACCACCCGTGCAACAACCTAATAATGATTGTGGTATCATTTTTAGGCAAAGCTTGTTTATGTTCTGGCCTGTATCAGAAATAGTGTGACCAACAGGAGTAGGGAAGTGATTGTATCCCTGTACTCGGCACTGGTGAGGCCGCACCTTGAATCCTGTGTTCAGTTTTGGGCCCCTCACTACAAGAAGGATGTTGAGGTGCTGGAGCGTGTCCAGAGAAGGGCAACGCAGCTGGTGAGGGGTCTGGAGCACAAGTCTTATGAGGAGCGGCTGAGGGAACTGGGGTTGTTTAGTCTGGAGAAGAGGAGGCTGAGGGGAGACCTTATCGCTCTCTACAGCTACCTGAAAGGGGGTTGTGGTGAGGTGGGCGTTGGTCTCTTCTCCCAAGTAACTAGTGAGAGGACGAGAGGAAACGGCCTCAAGTTGTGCCAGGGGAGGTTTAGACTAGATATTAGGAAAAATTTCTTTACTGAGAGGGTGGTCAAGCGTTGGAACAGGCTGCCCAGGGAGGTGGTGGAGTCACCATCACTGGAAGTGTTCAAGAAACGTGTAGATGTGGCACTTCAGGACATGGTTTAGTGGACGTGGTGGTGTTGGGTTGGTGGTTGGACTTGATGATCTTAAAGGTCTTTTCCAACCTTAATGATTCTGTGATTCTATTTTCAGAATTATTTTGCCCGAAACTTTTACAACATGAGGATGTTGGCGTTGTTTGTTGCTTTTGCCATCAACTTCATTCTGCTTTTCTATAAGGTAAACTTGTCAAAATATATTTTGTATATACTTTTCAAGTTGTATACTGAAAAACATTCAGGTTTTGTAGATGGTATTCTACAGTAAAACTGCCTGGACTAACAGATTAAATACTTGCTTCATATTGCTGCTTTAGAAATCTAACATGGCGAGAACTGAAGTGTTGGTGTAAAGTAATAATAGACTTCCAGTACACAAATAGCTATTCACAAAGTTCTGTGCTGCAACAGAGGCAGCAGACTGGAAGGTGTACCCATGCCTCAGATGCTCCATTTCACAGTACAGTGACTCAGCCAAGCCCAGCCTTCACTGGCAACTTAAACTAATGCATGTCAGCTGAGATGTTTTCTTGTTTCTTTTTGCTCCCCTGAGAGCGTGTGTGC
This sequence comes from Phaethon aethereus, assembly GCF_964289735.1. Lineage (NCBI taxonomy): Eukaryota > Metazoa > Chordata > Aves > Phaethontiformes > Phaethontidae > Phaethon > Phaethon aethereus. The sequence continues at coordinate 86,392,246 of NC_138576.1, forward strand.
AGCAAGGAGTAGTCACATCATCTTAAGATGCCTCGAATATCACCTATCTTCTTTATCAAGACTTCTAGTATCATTAATACAACCTAGAGTCTTCAGACTCAAATCGGTTTCTGTCAGAGCCCTGCTGATAAAGACTACATGTGGGAATGTCAGGAGTTGACTGGGTTTCTTCTGAGAGGGCTATGCCCTTTCTTGAATTTGAGGTGATAAAATTCAGCATGGCCCAAATTTGCTACCATTGTCAGAGAGTGAAAAAAAAAAAAAAGAGCACACTATCACAGATTGGTGTAACAAGATGAAAGGGTCTCTGTGAGGTATTCTCTGTGGACATTTTTATGGAAAAAATTCTTTCCTCACAATTATATTTTCCTTGGTATCATTGTTTCCAGTTATACTACTTAGCTTGTACTAGTGTAAAGCTCCTGCTACAGGAATACAGCTGTAATACTAAGATTAAATGATTTAAACAGGTCTCCACCTCTGCTGTGACAGAAGAAAAGGAAGTTCCTGTGGTATCTGCTGGTGAAAGTATTAAGTTGAACAGCCTGGAAAGTGACAACCGGAGGGTCATTGCAGTGCATTATGTCCTGGAAGAAAGCAGTGGTTACATGGAGCCCACACTGCGGATTTTGGCCATCCTACACACAGTCATCTCATTCTTCTGCATCATAGGGTATTACTGTTTGAAAGTAAGAAAAACTGAACATTGTTTTTCCTTCTAGCTCCCAAATTTTTATCCACTGAGTGGTATAATTTGGAACAAAGTCATAGAAATTTGAGGGACCATGTAAAGAAAACACTATTCTGTTAGTGTAACCTACACAGAAATTGTAGGTGATCTATGAATTCAGGAAGTTAACGGGCCAGAGCCTGATTTGCTGGGCTCACACTGGATCACAGGATCAGCATTTGTACCATGTCAGCCAGACAACTGAGCAGTAACCTTTATCAGAAACTGCTTGTGACTGTCAAAGACAAGCTGTGAATGCACATGGCCAGAAGAGGCTAGATGACAGTGTCTGCATTACTAGTCTGTCAACTGGGCCATTTGAAAAGCATGCAGCATTTTTGACTATTGCTACTGCATGTTGTGGCTATAGACAGTGCCTATGTGTCATACACACTCTGGTGGTAGTGTTTTTGCGGGATCTTAAGCACGTTTTAAAGGAGTATCTTGCAGAAGATCTCTGTTAGGGATGTAAGAAATGGAGATGCCACCTTTATTGGCAAAATGCTGCTTCTGGTTTGACCAAATGCCATAAATCTCTGGACCTGGTAGGAGTATACCTGGGATCTACTTCACCCATTTTTACACTCTTCCCAAGGCAAAAGGTATAGGTAAAAGTGTAAGATAGTACTAAATTAAATGAACCTTTGCTATGGCCCAGTATGGCTGCTCATCTGTCTTTACAATTATAATTTCTTTATTAAGTTTTTATGTGGTCCTTGATATTTTTCTTTTCCTCTTTTAATGGATGATACTTTTTCTATGCTAAAAAAGACATGATCTGCATTTGTAGTTGAGGCGAATGGTCATCAGTCTACTGCATTAAGTGGTTGATTTTCATCTCTACCTTAAGTGTCTTTGCAGATCAGTAAATACTAAAACACATTTTCCTGTTTCACTGATTGGCATGCAACATGACAGCTTAGATTTCTGGCTTTTGAGATGTCTTTTTCTTCCACCTCATAGCTGATTTTTTTTCCCTTCCACTATGACTTTTTATGCTAATTTCCCACACTGTTTTTTCAAGCTACATTTATTCTGGGACTAGAAGGGAAAGACATTATTATGATTATTTGCCATAGTGAATTGCCTTCTTTCCAATGCTGAAACCCTGAAGAAAAGACCAAATATGGTTTTAGTCTTTGTCTTTGTAGATATACTGCTTCCAAAATCAAAAATCTTCATAACTGCAGGTCTGCGTATGACATGTTTGCTTCTGAGATTGCTGTTCATGGAAGCCACTAAATTTTTCTCAATTAGCTGTCTGAAAATAAGATTGAAACTATTGTTGTTGTATTTAATACAATCACTAAGTTGCTCGGGTAGTCTAATTTTTGTTATTACTATTACAGTATATTCATGTCTAGTCTTGACTAGTAATACAGTCAAGGTGGGTAATGTAGGATGGGTGAATTTTGGGGACCTGGGAAATAATTCCAGGGAAGAGCAGGGTTTACTTTTTGTTGGTAACAGATTTCTAAGAAAAAAACACTCCATTGGGAGCACTAATTACGTCTGCGTTCTTGGAATGTACTTTTGAATGTCAACCAGCTGATGAAAGAGAGGTGTAGGTAAAGACTGATGCTTACTGCTCAGGTGTCTCAACTGCTGGCAAAGAACTACAGAGCACAAATCAAGTATCTGGAATGTGAATGTGATTTAAGGATTTTTCTTTTACTGTTTACAGTATTTCCTTGCTCTCTGCTGTGAAACCACTTTGCTTCCCACTACAAAACCTCAAGAATTCTTTAACAAATGAAAGGCAACCTCTAACTCCTCTGGGTATCAAAATGTAATCCAGAAGTGTGATCCCAAATTAATATTTTGGAAGTAGAATTTCTAAGCATTTAAAAATTGTGTTTATTTTAGCTCTCTTTCACTTGACTAGCTCTAATAGCTCCATAGCACTGAAGAAGTATTTTTATTTGAAGGATCCTTTTCAGGGTTTTTTGCTATCTTTTTACAACTTTGTGGTACACCGTAGTTACATGATTCTGAATGGCCTGGTTCTTGTGCATCTATACTTTTTTAGTGTTCTGAGCAATTCTCAAGTCTTTTAATTTTGTTAAATACTGTTTTTGCTTTGTTCAGCAAAAGTTTAATTAACTAACAATCTTCATTTTTCATAACAACCAGCTTTTCTGAAAAATTTGCAGACATGTCAGTGCATTTTCAATAATTCCTGATATTTTTTTCAACTGCAGGTTCCACTCGTTATTTTTAAGAGAGAAAAGGAAGTAGCAAGGAAATTGGAATTTGATGGGCTGTATATAACTGAACAGCCATCAGAAGATGATATTAAGGGACAGTGGGATAGACTTGTAATCAATACACAGTGAGTTCTTACCTACTCTGTCTCTTTATAGCTTTGCAAGGAATTGTTCTTCAGTCTCTACAGTTACACAGTTGATCCTTCTAGCAAGGATATACAAAATATTTCGGGCACCTGTTAGGCTAATGTTCACTATTACTTTTTAATCTTACTCATTCCCAGGCTTTTGCTTTAAAATTATTTCTGTTCCATAAAAGAAAAAAAATAGTGATTAATTTCTTTTGGCAAGCAGAGTGATGATTGTGTATTGCTGTCAGTTCGAGAATGAACTGTGCTTTGCATCCTTTTAACGTCTGTTGAAGGCTCTCCTTTAGGAAGATATTTAAAGTCCCAACTCTCTACCTGGTGGGACTGTGTTATCCAACTGATTTAGAACCCTGTCTGCAGGCATCTGCTCTGCCACTCTTTCCCAGCCACATTAACGTGGTAGGCTGAATGCCACTTGACAGTTTTCATTCCAGTGACTTCACAAATGACTAGCTGGCAATAGCAACGACAAAGATCCTCTTAGAAACAAAATCCATATGTAAGTTTTATGACGTCTTAGTAGCTACTGCATCTTGTCATGATTTTCTAAAATGTAATCTTGTTTATCTGTGTTTTTCAGGTCTTTTCCAAATAACTATTGGGACAAATTTGTGAAAAGAAAGGTAAAGCTTACTTTTAAAAATATATATGAAGTTTTAATGGATGTTTATTTTCATGTTTTAAGAAATGTGGACTACACTTCTACATATAACTTTGATTCAGTGAAGATTTCTGTATTTACCATTTTAAAATACACAGAATTCCTTACCTCGTGCTTACAACTACTTTTGTGTGGTTTGGGTAGTTATTCTTTGAAACTTTTTCTACATACAGCTTGTTGTACAGAACAGGAATTCAAATACATTCTTGAAATTCTGTGGAGAATTCTGTGTACACTTGTATGTATATTGCAACATATGTAAATTGTTTTGTCTGTGTGTATTTATGTATTCACCTCCATGTCCACAGAATAGAGTCCCTCACCCAGGAGAGAGTTAGATAGGAATATAATAAGAAGATAGGACAGATTGAGATGTTTAGACACAGGGCATAGTCAGAAAACTCTACTGACCAGCAAACTATATACATGCATCCAGCCCTTTTTGCCCCTTACCACTCTATTTTCTCACACTTGTTCCTCCCCAAATCACCTCAGTCCATCCCTTTTCCTACCTTTGCTTCCTCCCCATAACATCCAATAATAATTTCTGTGTAATCCCCAAATGCTTTTCTTTCACCATCCCATAATGTATTCCACATCCCTTGCCAATAACCCTCTTAGTCTGAAAGGTGATCTGCTGAGCTACTCCCGGTGACTTATCTTGATGGGTTTCATACCTGGACACTGGAGTTGAGGCATTCCTGGGATGGCCTTGGGAGGGACCAGGCAGGATGTCCATTCATGGAGAGTCTGTAATTTGGGTTACTGCCTGCCCTTGTGCTCCTATGCTCCTCTAGACTTGAGGAGATGGGCTTTTAATGGGCTGGTGGCTCCTGTGATGGGCCTGGGAGTAGCTGGGCATATTCTTTGGACTCTCCCCCAACCATTGTCTCTCTATGGTCCTTTGTGGGTGTGCAGATGAGCTTTTATCATATAACCTAACAATCTCTCTCTCAAAAATAGTCTTCCATAAGCAGCACAGACTGTTGAAGTTCATTTCTTATGAAGGTTATGTCAAATGTTTTCTCAGCTTGCTCTTAGAAAATAAATTTTGTCTATGTACCATTGCTTACAACAAGAATAATCTTCCTAGTACATTTGGTCACAATTGAGAAAGAGGCTGTTTATGTTGTTGGGTCATATTTACCTCTCCTTCACACCATTTAACGCCAATTTTGACTTGCACTTTTGGAAACATCTTTTTAAATAATAGTGGCTCTTTTGCTTCATAACAGTTTTAGGTCAAAGTGCCTAAAAAATGCTTTGAGTTGTGTATTCATTTTGCTGTTGAAAGTACTTTTTTGCTTATTTGAAGTTGTTAGATACATATTTCTGTCTGTCTATCTAAGCAAAGAGGAGAGAGTAGCTTGCACAGGGTACTCAAGAAAAGAAATAAAATTCTGCGTTGATTCTGTCAGTGTAGTAGGTCAAGGAGGATTCCTATTGAAATAGCATGGGTTTAAGTTGTGTGGAAGGTTTGTTACTTTATCTTTGGCTGAGGAACTGCTCTGCATAGATTTAAGTGCCTTGAAATACAGTATTTTGCAAAGAATGTTTTCTTTTACATATATTTATATATAAATATATTTAAATCCCCAGCCTAGTGAATGATCCGCAGTCATGAAGCACTGTTTTCAGGCATGTGACAAAAAAGGCTTGTTTCTAAAAATCTGCAAAAATATCAATAAAGATTTAAAGCATTGCTTATTAGAAAGCTGGTAAAATACCACCTCACCTGCAGGAGTAATTCAGTTATGATCTTTTTATCCAAAAATTTGTATTTTTTTGAGTTTGTTTTGAAAATAAGAAGAAACAGATAATATTTAGGAAGCAACTGTCTGTTCAGTGAAAATAAGAGCAAGTAAAAGTTCATTTCCAGGAAAGTTTCTTATGAAACATGTTAAGTTTTGTAAGGGAGATGGGGGATAGTTTGAATTCACTGAAAATAATTTTTAGCTGTAACCCTCTGTTCAAGATCTTTTGATTCCTACATATTCTATGTAGGAATGTGTTTCATTGCATAACTAACAAAACTGAGATCTAAATTACAGAAATAAGATCATAACCTTTTTAAACAAAATAATTATCTTTTTTTTTTTCTTAGAAGGAATACCTAGTAAGGGTCAAATACTGTCTTTGAGAAATCTTATTTTAACCGAGCTTTTCACATAGCTAGGATATTCAAAACATCTCTTTCCCATGTGACCTCACAGTGTATTTTTTTACTGTCGGTGATGAAACTGATTTATTCTCCTCCTGCTGGGTTGCTTTCCTCTTCCTGTTTTTATTAAATGAGTAATTTATCTTTGACACCCACCTCTTGCTTCTAGCAAATTGATTGCAATTGAGCAGAAAAAAAAAAAATATTACTGACTGATATGATAGACAGATGGAAACAAACAGATGAAAAAGATGATGTATGTTAAACCTCTTATCTTCAGAAACCAGGCTAAAACCATCTGGTCTACCCAACTGATGCCCTTGAATATTCCTCCTAGGTCATGGATAAGTATGGTGAGTTCTATGGCCGTGACAGGATCAGTGAGTTACTAGGAATGGACAAAGCTGCTCTCGATTTTAGTGATGCTCGAGAAAAGAAGAAACCAAAGAAGGATAGCTCCTTATCTGCTGTGTAAGCATTTGCTTCTGGTTTGTTTGTGTGATTATTTTGTTTGTTTGTTGTTTTTTTTGTTTGTTTGTTTCGGGTTTTTTTTTAGTTAAAATCAACCATTGAAGGTTTATCATTCAGTTTTGAATTTTTTTGTTGCTTTTTTATGATAACTTTATAGCTCTATAAGATAAATAAATTCTTAAGTTGAATGATATAGTGAATTTATTTTATTATAGACAACATATATGCAGGACTCCGCTTATTTATGTATGAAGATATAGCTTAGTGTGCAGCTGCTTGAATGCATCACATTCCCACAGTTTTGATAGTGTCAGTACAACTGGGCTTGGAAACTCCTTTTCATAGTTCTCTCTCAGTTCACAGGTCAGCTCAGCCGGAAAGAAAGGGCAAAATCGGCCCTGTGTGTTCTGATTATAAAGAAATGATGGAATAAATTTAAGTGATAGTGACCAGTAAAATCTAGGAAGTTGGATGATTACTCTTCACATCTTTCTATAATTTGTTTTCCCGAAACTGTGTATTTGCCTGTCATCTGAGAGACAGTCCTGAAAAAGATCCCCTAGACATTCAGTGTAATTGCATTAATTTTCCTTCTTAGGGAAGGGACATCCTCAGTTTTTGTAAAACACTGCAAAAATGTTTTTTCCAGTTTTGCATTATAAAAAAAGATACTCAGATAGAATATGTTTTAACAGATGGACTGTTAATGCTACAGAGATTCTAATGTAAGAGTTTGTCTACAGCTTTCTTCAAAAACATCATTTTATCAATGGATTTGCCAGGATTATATGAAGTAGACGGTGGGACCTCTAGTAGATTGGAACTGCATTGAAGCAGGGACTGATTTTGTAAAGATGGTTCTTTAATACCCATATACATCTTCTCTAAAGATGGATAAATAAACCTGGAGTCCATCTAAAAAATCAGTCAGCAGGCCCAAGGACTCTGTGGCATTACAATACCAAATAAAATTTAACATTGTGGCAGGAGTACTTTCCAGAATACTTTCTTACCTACTGTTTTGCTGCTGGATTATAGTAGGACCCACACTTGAGTTTAGAAAAAAAATAATTATTTTTATTACTTATTGATATAAAGAGAAAATGAAACTACTTTCCTTTCCCTGTGTGCTCATGACTCATATCTAGGAACAAATTTGAAATAATGTTTCTGTGAATACTCTTGAAAAAACAGGTCAGAACGAAGCAGTTGGAGAAGGCTGATGAAATACTTAATTTTGGAATCAGGCCTGAATGATGACAGTTTTTTGTTACATCTCTAACATCTACTCAGTGTTATATAAGTTAAAAAAGAACTAAATTACAACCACATCCATCCTTCATGTTCTCCCTGGATAAATCATTCTGTGCTTATAACAGATGAATATGCTGTGGGAAGATAAACCACCATTCACATAAAATTCATGTGCTTCGGAAGGTACATGTATCCACTTTTTACCAGTTTCAAAAATGAACACTATAAAGCTACTAAAACAGGCATATTCCAGATTCAACATCTGAAATATATTTACAGTGCAATGAAGAGAGAGGTGGGAAAAGTGGAGTTGAACACTTACTGCACCACTTTTAGGCAAAAAAATGGAGAATGATACGACCTGGTGCAGATCCCAGCTCCAGCGCTTCTGCTTCTGCATGTGCCAGCAGGAGGTGGCCCAGACGGAGGCCAGGCCAGATACTTATGTCTCTCAGCACAGAAGGGAAATGCAGCATGTAGTATTTCCATTCCCAATACAAATGGATCAGGTTTTTCTTCTGTCTCCTTGACCCCTAGTTCCTCCTGTTTCTTCCCCTTTCCTGTGGGCAAATAACCTGGGATTCCCTTCCATCTGTCTTTCTGCAAGGGACTCAGAGCACTCTACATGGAAGTGACCGTGCCCCTTCAGAAGCTCCTGCTTATCCCACTGATACACTGCATTAAAAAATTCTCAGTGCACTGTTAGATTTTAACTCTGGAAGAGCCATTCAGCTTGTGGATTCACTCTTGAGTGTTTTTTATGGGTGTATATATTTAAATTTGAAAATATGTAAGTAAATATTTAAATAATTATTTAAAGACATTGTGGTATTATTTAAATATAACCAACTAAGGAGGATGATGCAGTTGGAGCTTTGCTGTAGATTAGACAGTAAAGACAGTTAAAATTTGCACAATGGGATTGAGACAGTGCAGTGTTTTCCCATTGAATACGTTTCCCTTCTGGGGTGGATGGTGTTAAACTAGCTGCAGCATAGATGGAATACATTTGAGAGAATAATATGAAAGACACAAAGATGAAAGTTATTTGTCAGAGGTGTCATAGTGAGGATTACTTTTCAGTCCCTTTTGCCTTCCTAACTGCTGTTTGTTCTGTGGTCATTAGTCTAGTTGGAGTCAATAGAAGAGGCAGCTGAGGCTCAAGCATCTGCAGCAATCAGTGACATAAGGCTAATTTGGGGCAAAATAAACAGGGCTTCTGTTGAATGCTCACGTGGTAGATTAATTCTTCCCCTTTCAAGAAGAGAAAAATGTAAATAATTTTCTCATGGAAGCTGTGAAGTTTTCATACTTTGATGAGAAGATAAACTATATCATAAATGTAAAATGTACAAAGAATGTACACATTATACATAGAATGTATAAAAATTTATCCATAAATATATAAAAATGTCCAGTTGGCCTCAGAATGTGAAAGGGGTTAAAAGTCTTATTCTTCCTTGTCATGAGAAACAATAATCTAGGTTTTCAAAAGATTCAAAACATTTAGACACAGCTGGTGAGTTCCTGGCACAGCTGGTGGGTAAGCCCACCAGGGCAGGTGCCTTGCTGGACCTGCTGTTTACAGAGAAGGACTGGTGAGAGGTGTGGTGGTTGGAGGCCGTCTTGGTCTTAGCAACCACGACATGATAGAATTCTCAATTGTGAGCGAAGTAAGGAGAGGGGTCAGCAAAACTGCTACCATGGACTTCTGGAGGGCAGACATTGGTCTGTTCAGGTCACTGGTTGAGAGGGTCCTTTGGGAGACAGTCCTGAAGGACAAAGAGGTCGAGGAAGGCTGGACAGTCTTCAAGAAGGAAATCTTAAAGGCGCAGGAGCAAACGGTCCCCATGTGCTGTAAGAAGAGCTGGCGGGTAAGGCGACCGGCCTGGCTGAACAGGGAGATTTTGCTGGGACTCAGGGAAAAGAGGAGAGTTTTATCATCTCTGGAAGAAGGAGCAGGCAACTCACGAAGAATACAAGGATCTCGTTAGGTCAAGCAGGGACAAAATTAGAAAGACAAAAGCCCAGCTAGAGCTCAGTCTGGCCACACTTGCAAAGGATAATAAAAAATGCTTCTACAAATATATTAACAACAAAAAGAGAGGCAAGGAGAATCTCTATCCCTTACTGAATATGGTGGGGAACATTGTCTCCAAGGCCGAGGACAAGGCTGAGGTACTTAATGCCTTCTTTGCCTCAGTCTTTAATAGCCAGTCCAGGTATCCACAGGATATTCAGCCCCCTGAGCTGGAAGACAGGGATGGAGAGCACAATAACCCGCCCATAATCCAGGAGGAAGCAGTTAAGGACATGTTAAGCCACCTGGACACCCACAAATCCTGATGGGATCCACCCGAGAGTACTGAGAGAGCTGGCGGAGGAGCTTACCAAGCCACTCTCCATCATTTATCAGCAGTCCTGGTTAACAGGGGAGGTCCCAGAAGACTGGAGGCTTGCCAATGTGACGCCCATCTACGAGAAAGGCCAGAATGGGGGATCCTGGGAACTACAAGCCTGTCAGCCTGACCTCTGTACCGGGGAAGATCATGGAGCGGTTGGTCTTGAGAGTGCTCACAGGGCATGTGCAGGACAACCAAGGGATCAGGCCCAGCCAGCATGGGTTCATGAAAGGCAGGTCCTGCTTGACCAACCTGATCTCCTTCTATGACCAGGTGACCCGCCTAGTGGATGAGGGAAAGGCAGTGGACGTTGTCTACCTGGACTTTAGTAAAGCCTTTGACAGCGTCTCCCACAGCATTCTCCTGGAGAAACTGGCGGCTCGTGGCTTAGACAGGTTTACTCTTCACTGAGTGAGGAACTGGCTGGACGGCTGAGCCCAGAGAGTTGTGGTGAATGGCGTTAAATCTGGCTGGCAGCTGGTCACAAGCGGTGTTCCCCAGGGCTCGGTTCTGGGGCTGGTCTTATTCAATATCTTTATTGATGATCTGGATGAGGAGATTGAGTGCTCCCTCCGTAAATTTGCAGATGACACCGAGCTGGGTGAGAGTGTTGATCTGCTGGAGGGTAGGAGGGCTCTGCAGAGCACAAGTCTTATGGGGAGTGGCTGAGGGAACTGGGGGTGTTCAGTCTGGAGAAGAGGCGGCTGAGGGGAGACCTTATCGCTCTCTACAACTACCTGAAAGAGTGTTGTGGCGACGAGGGTGTTGGTGTCTTCTCCCAGGTAACTAGTGATAGGACGAGAGGAAACAACCTCAAGTGGTGCCAGGGGAGGTTTAGATTGGATATTAGGAAAAATTTCTTTACTGAGAGAGTGGTCAAGCATTGGAACAGGCTGCCCAGGGAGATGGTGGCGTCACCGTCTCTGGAAGTGTTCAAAAAACATGTGGATGTGGTGCTTCAGGACATGGTTTAGGGGGCACGGTGGTGCTGGATTAATGGTTGGACTTGATGATCTTGAACCTTGGTGGTTCTGTGATTCTGGAGTAGGTAACCCCCTTGTTAGTAGTATAGTATCTTGGAGAACAGTATTGTCTCTGATAAACTGGTAGACTTTTCTCTCATGTGACAGCCTGCCTCTTGCCCATAATGGCTGGTGAAAAAGTAAGGGATTTTGTTTAAGGTAGCTCCTACTCCTGAAGTCCCGAGATTTGTACCTGATATGATGTCACCACAGGATTTACAAACCTGTGGATGTGCCTATTTGTCCACATAGAAGTGTCTATCTGCAAATGGGTGGTGGCTTCAGCTTTCATGGTTGAGAGCTAGGCATAGTTACCATTAATGTATAATGTCCAAATTCACAGCCTGTTCCCTTGAGGAATGATGCATATGTGGGAAACTCAACTTCAAGCCTTTCCACTTATGGATGCTAGTGTAAGATACCTCCTCCTTTGATTATTTACTTGGGAATCTTAATGTACAAACATTAAAATGATTCAGGCTGAAAAGTTCAGAATTTTCTGATTCCGGTTAACATCAGTATCATTTGATTGCCTGAGGATTTTTTTTTTTTTAAGGGGGAAAAATAACTTTTGAAAAGGTACTACATTATATTTGGAACAGCTCAATTCAGTAGGCCTTAAGAAAGAAGCTGTAAAAAGTCTGGGTGTTGTTGAAGGTGATGAAATACTAGTGCAAGTTACAGCCGAACCTAATCCAGGCAATTTCTCACAATTTTCCTATTATTTATTCACCTTGTGCATTCTCACACTGTGCCATTGTTGACCATCGCTAAACTCGAGTACTACAACAACAGTACAACCTGTATGACAACCTGTTCAATGGTGCAGAAAGAAATAAAATAAAAATTCATTCAGACTGGGAAATTCATACAATATAATACTAAATAATGATATTCCAAGGGAAACTTCATGAAAGTGTCCTGCCTGCCGATAAGCAGTCCTGTCTGTAGTGTTTCATATGTAAGACAAATATGAATAGGTGGAATGTAGTCACAAGAATATGCCTGACACTAGAAGTGAGTGGTATTGGGTCAGAATAAAGTAAGAAATTAACTTGCTACAGTAATATTTTCAGAAATAAATTTCAAGAGGTTTTGATTCATTTTACCACCTGAATATATTATTGAACAGTATTTGAATGATAAACTATTCTTAACATTTTTGACCTTTTGTTTTTTTTTCTTTCTTGCTGTAGGACAGAGTTTTCTATAAATTTTCATTTCTTTAATAGATCACATTTGGGGCTAGAAAATTTTGTTATAACTTGGGGTTATAAGATGGTATCACCAGCTCTTAGCTGTGCTAGACTGTTGTTGGACAAGCCATTTGATTGTTCAAGAAGCATTCCTAGCTTTGGTGAAATGACAGCATGCTAGATTTATTTTTGAGTTCTCTATGGTATCTGGAGTATAGCACAGTTTGGGGACTGTCCTGGTTTCATCTGGGACCTTTGAGACTGGCATGATTCTAATAATTTCTTTCAAGATATGAATGTGAATTTTGTTATGGATGCATCTTTCCATCCTTGTAAACTTGAAAGCCTGTTAGAAAAAAACTTGCAGCTTTTTTTTCCTCTAGTGTAAGTAGTTTGTTTGTTATACAAATATCATGCCTGCAATCCCAATCAGACAGTAAATGTCACCTGGTGACCATGGAAGAAACTCAGGTGAAACCTTAGGCTTTAATTTCTACAGAGCTGCTGTCTACCATGAAAGGAATAATGAAGCAAAACCAATGACTGTGCCATCAATATGCCTAGTAAACTGTGATCAACTCTCATTCTTTAAAAACATTTCATGTCGCCTTATGAGAAGTTTTAGAATTGTTAACGTAGTAATTTGTTGTGTTGCCTTTGCATAGGTAAAAAAAAAAAAAAACCAACCAACAAAACCAACAAATGAAATGGTAAAAAAGAAAATTAAAGTCTGTTGAATCTTAACTAGGTAATAGACTCTAGAATTCACCCTTAGTCTCTATGCTTATGTTATTTTTGTCTTTACAGAGCATTAATAGTACAACTGTGCTCTTTTACCCGCTCTGAGCTAAATCTGTAGTCCTGTGAAAGTTCACTGAAGGCAGAAAAGTATAGTTTACTGTGAATAAAGGGTAAAAAAATTGACTCTAAATGAGTTACTCTATCTTGTAAAAGTTTTCTGCATAGAAGTAAAATGTATGTATGAAAGATTGTCCGTGTGTAAATTTGAGAGCAAGGGTAAAATCTTTAATAAATCAGAAAACTTCTACTACATTTCCTCTGCTTTTCCTTTTTTGTTGAAGTAGACTAACATGCTTCAGAAAGGAAAAGGAATTCTTAATTAAAATAGGCTGTAGACTATTTGGGCTAGAGGCCTTGATCTAATGCTGTTTTTCTTTTATAGTAGCTCCACTTATGCTGTGTATAAACACACTATGTAGTGTTTATGCTATTATACAGAAGGCTCAACTTGAGTCTTTTGCCTTTTAGTTTTATGTCTAGAAGTGGTGTTAGTTATTGGTTGTATTAAAGAGTAAATACTGTTGCATGTAATACAAGTAGGAATTTGTAATTTTGATGGCAAAATATTCCTTGGGAGTGTAATATTCAAATAAAACTGTTACTTCTATGTGGTTAGTGGCTCTGGCTATACAAGTAAGAATTTTGGAAATAGAGCCTTGATAGACTAGTGTTTAATGCTTGGTATTCCATCTAAGGCCTCAGATAATTCCATATAAACATCTGTCACACAAGTACTATGTGCTTTCATATATGTCGGGTGTATCACATCTGCCAGCATTATTTCTACTTGCTTATGTCTACTGTCAGCATCTCTTCTCGTTCAGGAATACTGAATTCACTCACATTTTAAGGATAAAAGTAGGACAGATGACATTTTTCATGCAATTATTTATATTTGTTCCTGAATTGTGATCTAGGTTTAAAATTTTTTTTGTCAATATAATACAGATGATCCAAACCTTTCCAGAAAGAAAAAATCAGTAAATAGAGAGGACAAGATACGGTTACAAGCAAAAATGGTATACATCCTTTTTAAGTTAGTTGTATCACTTCTCTATAGAGAAAAAAAAAATGCTTCAAGCAAATTAATGGGTTTACTTCTACTGCAAAAAATGTACCCTAAAGTTGAGGCATTTATTTGTGTTGATAGAGTAAGAGGAGAATACCTAAAGGTATTAATTAAAGAAATGTAAGGGAAGCGTTTGGAGAGAAAAGTTTACAATATCAGCCGATACAACATAAAAGTTTGCTGAAGAAGGGAGAGCAATAGAAGAGGCTAGGTGGCTAATATAACAAAGCAACAAAAATTGTGGAAGGAACTGGGAGCCCAGACCTGGACCTAGCGCTCCCGGTGTGGCCTTACAAGGGCTGAGTTAGAAGGGAAGGATCACTTCCCTCCACCTGCTGGCGACGCTGCTCCTCATGGAGCGCAGGGTACCATTAGCCTTCTTCGCCGTGAGGGTGCATTGCTGGCTTATGTTCAACTTGCAGTCCATCAAGAACCCCAGGTCCTTTCCTGCAAAAGCTTTTAATATACATTGCTTTTTCATTTACATTTATTCCTGATAACCGTGGGAAAAGCAAAGGACAAAAGCTCTGGGATTCACTTCACCTCACTTTGTCTTTAATGTCATCTAATTGTATCATAATTAATGGTAAAGAATTGGCATTTTTGGGTGCAAGTTCTTTGATCTTTTTGACAGCTACTTTAGGCATCGATGTTTAGGGTTTATTTTGGGGGGGGGGGGTTGGTGTGTTGATTTTTTTTTTTAATAGAATCTCCTTTTCACCATGGCTTATAAAGACAGTTCATTTCACTTGTATATGGTAACTTTGTAGACATTGATCAGCATTAGGTCTGATGAATCCAAACCAGTATTTATTAATTTGTTTTTCTGCCTCTTTTTTTTTTGGACAGGTCCATTCCAGAGTAAAAGTATGAATTAGAGCAAGGTTCTGATGTATTTCAGCTTTTGGAGAAATAGATCAGCTGTTGTCTCCTGTGTTTATATGACAATACACCTCCTGCAGATTGTGTTGCATATTTTCCTATTGTGTTTTGATATAAAATGCAATTTACTTTTACAGGCTAAATTCCATTGATGTTAAGTATCAGATGTGGAAATTAGGAGTCGTTTTCACTGATAATGTAAGTTATCAGTATATATATATAGACACATATTTATGTATATATTAATCTTCTAAAAAGCAACATACACTTGTTAAACAAAAGTGCTTCAAAGAGAGGTATGAAATGCTCTGGATTATATATAATTTACTACATAGATGAAGAAAATTGCGGAAGCTTAAAAAGACATTGCCAAAATCTTTTCCCAGTTACATAGGTATTAGTCTGTAGAACCTCAGTCAATTCCTGGCCCCCTTCTGATATGCTTTATTCAGGGACAGTAAGCAAGTACGGTGCTGTAGAATTAGAAAACTGACTTTATAAATCCTAATTGCCATTTTTCATGTTGTTCATAAACTTTATGAACACCTGAATACTCCTGGAGCACAGTTAGATCAATATAGTTAATGTATGTGGAATTGCTAAGTTTTGTATCACTGAAACTGGTAGTAGGATGTGACACAGAAGGAGGCTGATGATTTTAATCATTTGAAAAAATGAGTCCTTAAAAACAACAAAAAAGGAATTATAAACAAGACTGTTAAAATACCTTGCAGTTTAAGAAGTCACTCATCATGTGATTATTAAGAGTCTTACGATTATCACTTGCCTAACTCAGCTTATTTTACTGGTGGAAAAAATGATTGGGGAACAAACGATTTTGGAACTAGGACTGCCAGAGAATCAAAGTGTGACCTGACTGTAGACAGGAAGAGTAGAAGAATTAAGGAAGAGTTAAGTCTCCAGGTCTACAGACAGCATGATCTGTAAAGAGTTAAGAATTTGTTCAGGATTAGGTTTTTTCTAAGGGAGGGACTGTGATTTCTCTTATAAATACGTACTTGTCTTTAAGGGCAATAAAAATTAAATGATAGAGGAAAAGAGGAAATTAATGCTTGTAGTAATAGTTAGTAAACTACTTAATATTTACATGTTTAAGTAGAAGTTTTAGTAGTTTGAAATAATTACAAAATGCCTTTTGTTGCTTGCAGAGTCTTTTCATTTCTCATTAACCATCTTAGGGCTTTACAATTTCAATGTAACTAGAAATTCATAAACAAAAAATAATTGAAATAAGATTTTTTTTTTACATTAGCAACATTAACAAATAAGGGTTTAGCAATTTCAGAATTAATTTTTACAAATTAAAATTTAGAGTATGTAAATTTTGACCATGCCTTGTGAATTCTATATTTCCTGATTTAATATTTTTGCTCAAAGAGAAAATTCTCAAAGATCTCTAGCAAATTCTACGTAAAAAAAGTAATTGTTTTGTATTTAAAGAAAAGCACATTCAAGCAATTTCTACCTTTCCTTAGTGTTTTGAATTAAGTAAAAGATAGTAGCCATGAGTTTTATTTTATGACACACTTGTTTTTTCTGTTAGTCTTTCCTTTACCTAGCGTGGTACATGACCATGTCAGTCCTTGGCCATTACAACAACTTTTTCTTTGCTGCTCATCTTCTTGACATTGCAATGGGATTCAAGACATTACGAACTATCCTATCATCAGTTACCCACAATGGCAAACAGGTACCAACTGTCACCTCTTTTCAGCTTTTTTACTTAAGGAGTACAACAGGAAAGATCACTTCATGACTTAATTCAGCTGCTCTGCAGATTAACAGCAGAATGGCTCTTTTATCATGAAGTTTAGAGCCTGGGTCAGGGGAGAAACTAGCCAGTGGGGTTTATAAGCTTAAGAAAATGGGAGTAGGATGTATGACAGTCTCTAGCTGTTAGGAGCAACTGTGTCATAAAGTTGCTGTTTAAATTTTTTTCAAGATTCATCTAAAGAAAGGTCCAGTTGAGACCCAGTTACTCTTCCTTTTAGAGGACTGTTTGAGAAAGTCAGGTTTTTGATAGTAAGAAATCTTTTCTTAAAGAAGCTATAAAGTCTGAAATTGCGTTTCTGATTTAAGTCAAGAAAGTAACTAACGCTTTTCATCTACTGAGATCTATTGTAGGAATGGCACTTAATGTAACCTGAAACTTAGAGTTTCTCAAGTGTCATGGCCTTCCTAGTTCAAAGGACCATTGTAAACAATTTTTAATGATAAAAAAGCCATCCTTGGTCTGCTTAGAAGATCTTCCAGCAAGGCAACTAATATAATTGTTAATCGAGTGGCATGGGAATGATAACAAACAGGTCTTCTCTGTTGTGTATACTTACGTGCTATTGTGGTAACATAGACCTTGAGTTCTGACTTTATACAATGTAGGTGGTTTAGAAGTCTGGTCGCAAGTGCCATTTCAAAATTTATCACGAGCAAGTTATTTGTCAGGTCTTTTGTTTTAAGCAAGTTTGATACTAGAGAAACATAACATCCTTAGCAATGATTTTTTATAAATGCAAAGGGTGATTGATTTAATTTAACTCTGCCTTCAAATGCACTGTCCTTGTCAACATTTTTTAAGAAGTAATACACATTTAAATGCTCACAGTTTATATTTCAAAATAACTGGTGAAGCACATGACATATTGAAGACTCTTAAGTATGAACTCACCCTGACAAACTGCTATTTGTTTTCATTTATGTGGCAAACTTAAGTTTCATTTGTGGAACAAAAATTGTGTTTTGAAAAGTTACAGAAATCAACATACTGCATTCTTTGCTCTTTAAAGAGCAGAATTTCTTAAATTCTTAATTCTGATTTCTTAAAAGAACAGAAAAGAAAAAAAATCAGTCAGCACCTGAAAAAAAGTGAAGTATTCTACCTTTTAAAAATAGTCCTGAAGTTTTAGCAAATTTTATATGAAGTAAGTGGGCATTATTTATGATAAGGAACTTTTTAGGTCTGGCAGCTATGCAAGTGAAATATCAATTTGCAGGATGCTGCGGTTCACTTCCAGCTGCTTTCCATAAAGCTCAAGGCAAAATTTTAATGATGCTGCAGTTGAGCAGTGGGGTATTTATTGCTGCTTCTCTGAGGTAGATATTAAAATCCTACGAACAGTTTGTTTCATATGTGATTTCATAGATATAAACAAAAATGTTTCAGTAGTAAATTACTAGAAATACTATATTGCAATATGTAATAGGTGATATTGAATAGTGATAGTATCACTATTAGGTAGTAAACTTCCAGATGTTTTTGTCTGATTGTGGGGGTTTTATATGATTCTAATGGATTGTTTGATTGTATATGTATACACAAGATTTTGGAAGATTTGCCTTTGTAATTGTGTTTCAAAAGCACAGTTTTCCTTCAAAATAAAACATGTGCAATGCACAATCTTTGCATGAAAATATGCAGGTGTATTACCAAATATTACAGAGATACAGAGAAAAAGTAAATAGAGTTTTCCTTCTGCTAGTACATATAGATTATTGTTACTTTCCTTCTCTTTTTGCAAAGGAATTTGTATAGCATAATTCCATGGTGGTGTTATATCCACTCTGTAATTTTGTCTTTCAGCTTGTCCTAACAGTGGGATTACTGGCAGTAGTAGTATACTTGTATACAGTAGTGGCATTCAATTTTTTCCGCAAGTTCTACAACAAGAGTGAAGATGGCGATATGCCAGACATGAAATGTGATGATATGCTAACAGTAAGTCTTACTTTGCTTTTGGGATTCTTTTCTTAAACTGTTATGTTTTTGTCCTGACCTTCTTGTAATTCCTATTCAATACAGTCGTATCATTAGCGAGCAACAGGAAAGACTAGAACTCAAGGCAGTGGACCAAATATAATGAACATCCCTAACAACTAGATATACCCTGTGTGTATTAAACAAACACATCTATAAATTAATAGAAGAAATGTGATGGTATTCTTTGCTATAGTTTCTCAAAAAGTGAAAAACAGCTACAAGCTGTGAAGCTGAGCTGGGTCCGTTAAAGGGCAGTAATTCTGAATCTTGAGGTTGTACAGGCCATTCAGGAGCAGGGTCAGTTATAGGCAAGGACTTTCATAAGTAATTTAGGTACTGAAATGCTTGTTTAAGCTTGGCAATCCGTCAGTTTCCCTTAGCATGAATTGCCATGATTATCTTCAATTGGCAATTCTGTTACTGAAATATCTCCTGTGCTTAGAGCCACTGAAAATTATTTTGTACTTACTGAGACAGTGCCAAGCTTTGCATTTGTGGATGGTAGGTGGAGCTTAAATCATGATGAATTTGTAAGGTGCGTTGCTGTTAATACCCTTCTAAAAGCAATCATGTACAACAAAGTTAAATATATTTCAGTATGTTATGCAATATGAATCACTTCCAGGGAACTGACACCATTTAAAAGCTCAATAATTAGATAAACTGTGGAAGCAGACAGCTATGTCTATATTTTTGTCCGGTTTGGAACATTCAGTACAAGAAAGATCATAGGTAAACTGGAGCATAGATCAGTGGAGGACCACTAAATTGACAGCTGCTGGAGCACTTGCCCTGGGAGGAGAGGCTGAGGGAATTGGGCTTGTTTGACCTGGAGAAGAGAAAGCTTGGAGGCAGGGGGAGGAGCGTAAGAGCAGCTCCCCAGTGCTTGCAAAAAGGTTATTGGGAAGACAAATCCAGGCTTTTTACAGCAGCGCATGGCAGGACACTATGGATGTGATGTGGAAAAAGGTGTTCTGACTGAGGAGAGCCAAGCAGTGGATCACGTTGCTCAGAGAGGTTGTGCAGTCACCATCCTTAGAGGTTGTAACGACCTGACTGGCTAAAGCTCAGAGCAACTTTGAGCTTATAGTGGACCCTGCTTGGAGCAGGATTTGGACCACAGACCTCCCAAAGTCCCTTCTGACCTGACCTGCTCTGTAATTCTTTGAAAACACACTTAAAAAAGGGCAATAATATTGTACACGAATGACTAGAATAAAATGTAATATGCTGTAAAATCAAGGTTGTCTTTTGTAAAAGTGGTAAGACTTGCAATGTGATGTTAAAAAAAAAGTACAGTGAATATATTTTTATTTTTAGAAATCGAAAAACAACTTTTAAAACTTTTAGATAACTAACACTACATTCACTCATTAATTAATGATTGAATTTCAATGGTGAAATAAAAACTATCTCTAAAAATTGTTACATTTTTCAGTCACTGGCCACTCAGCATTGTATGTTACTATATCAGCTTCTTACATGAGGGATTTTGGGGGTAAGTGTGGCATAGAAATAAAAGAAAGGATTTTTTTGTATGGTTAGGTTTTAGGAGTTAGTTATTGTCATCACTGCTTTTTGATAAGGACCTGTAGTTTGCAAGGCTACTTAAAGAACCGATCCCCTGCTCCAGACCTCTAAGAGTGATATAACAATTTTCTATTAAATTATGGCATGATAAACTGGAAAGATTGCATTGTCAACATCCCACATAACTACACTGAGACATATTATACCACTTTTCAGATCACAGTTTCACAGTATTAGTCTCAGACCTTTTCCATCATTAGCCTGTACTCTGCACAAACATTCTCAAAGGTTCTTTGTTTTGTTTCATGGGTTTTTTTGGTTTTTGTTTGAAACACCACAGGTGGGGAATGTAATTAACTTTTGAGGTAGGAAAATGAAAAAGAAGATGTCTGTGGTGGTAATGGTATTTCCTATTTGCACATTACTGAAATGATTGTACATGAATCATGGTGTCCTGCTGAGCTTACGGTAGTTGAGCCTTTGATCTTTTTGAACTGCTATGGAATGACAGAACATGAAATACTGCAGCTTCAGCTGCACAGCAGCATTTCACCTCCCTCAGAAATGTACATAGCGTCAAAGGGGAGAAAAAGATGACTTGACATAGTATTGTTGCTAGACTATAGACCAGTTCTACCAATTACTGAATTTGCAATATTTTTAGTTTTAGCTGAAGACAAACTTTCTATCCCTTTGTTTTGTGTTTTCTAGTGCTACATGTTTCACATGTACGTTGGAGTACGTGCAGGTGGAGGCATTGGCGATGAAATAGAGGATCCAGCAGGAGATGAATATGAAATCTATCGGATTATCTTTGACATCACTTTCTTCTTCTTTGTGATTGTCATCCTCCTTGCAATTATTCAAGGTAATGTTTGTAACCCATGGTGAGACTGAAGGCGTTATCTAGCAGTACAAAGATCTTCGTGCTACAGTAATCACACACCTAAGATTTAATGAGGACACCAGGGCAGATCATGAAGCACAGATTTATACAGTAAATCACACCCTGCTGGCTTTTATCCATACACTGTTCTTCCTAGTCTCTGTAAAATCAACAGGCTCTAAAGTTCTTTGCTGTGAGAATAGTGGTGTCACTACAGTTTCTATCTTCTCATTACAGTTCTCTCTCTTCTAAAAGCCTCCTGAAAGTGATGAGCAAAAGAAGTGATTAGAAATCTTGTGGCATACCTTAAAATCGTCTTTCAGCATAACCCACCCTTTGTGAGCTTATGTGGACAAAATCAGTAGTGGGTGCTATCAGTGTTCCCCCTGCCAGCATCTAATGTTCTCGACTGTCTGTCAAATCTTCAGATTGGTGGTAGTGGTGTGAAAATTGGAACATAGCTTTAAGAGGTTTAATCCTTTCTTACATAAAAATCTCTGTTTGGTGTGATGCTTGCTTATTTGAACAATGTCAAAGAGTAAAGAAAGGTGCTTGATATGAAACAGCTTTAGTATATCCTGGTTAATGACAATGGAAAGTCAGCTGCCATCAGGTTAGCTTCTGTATTTGAGTGAAACTATTTGACTGATAGTGTGGCTTGCTGTTGTAATCCGGATAGTGGATACTGAATTTTGGGAAGTCAGGCTTTTTTCTATTATGTTTGTGTTAATAATGTTTAATGTTATTACCTAAAGTACTTAAAAGCCCCATGTGTTTACATATTGCACCTTCAAAAGGTCAAGAATGCCCAGAAGATCATCTTCTATTAAATTTTGAACAAGTTAACAGAATTATATTTTTGATTTTGGAAAAAAGTGTAATGATTTTTGCTCGGTCCAGTTGCTGTTGTAAATAATGATACCTTATTGCTTTCTGTCAGCTAACAGTTAGCTAATTTATGATGATTTTGACAGAAGTAAGGATGCTTTCTCACTTCCTACAAGGAAGTTTAGAAGGTGACTCTGAGCTTTTGGTAAATTGTTTATAACTCTTACTCAAGCAACAAGTTTTTTTAAAGGGTTTGGGGAGGGTGCAAAATTTTTTATAGCCTGAAGTAGCATATCTCACACTGTTTGTTTCTTAGTTTTGTGAATGGCTGGAGAATAGAGGCCTTAGCTGTCAAGCTTTGAGTATAATTATCATCTGGTATTCATCAGTTTTATAGCACAGTAGTGTCAATAATTATTGTGGAGTTAGTCCTTATTTGTATTGGTGTAAGTGAAGGGAGAATCATAAAGCATTTATAATCTGAGCCATAGAGCCTGTGGTGGTTTTTCTTCTTTTTCTGTCTCCCTGAAATGACCCCTCTACTTCTATAGAGCTCTGACAATGGAACCTTGTCCTACACGACAATCGTAATGAGAGGGGATGCACAGAGCTCTGGGCCTCTCTGCATCTGCCATGTAATAAACTCCTGAACTCTGTTAAACGTACAGTAGTATTCTTTCTATAGTAAAGCCTCCATCACTGTAAAACCACATGCATCTTCATGTACTGAGTCAAGATTAGAGCACTGTGACTGAAACAGAAGTTTACTTATCCCATTTTATAATTCCAAATAGTACTGCCAGTCGTGTTACTGGTAGCCATTGTCTTTGACTTGCTCATTTTTCTTCACATATTGAGTTGTTTTTGTGATCTTTGGAATGTATATTAGCTTCTATTATTTCTGCACAAGATTCTCGTTTAATATTCTTTGTCAGAGTTATTCCTGGATTTCCAAATATTCTTTATCACATTCTGTTCTTGACCATTAACTATCATTTTAACTTGAACCCTAGGTTTAATTATTGATGCTTTTGGTGAGTTAAGAGATCAGCAAGAGCAAGTTAAGGAAGACATGGAGGTAAGAACATCTGATTGCTGAATCATACCCTATTTTCAGGTTTCATGAATATCTGTTTTCAATCAAAATGTGACCTAGCTAGTTGATAGTTTTTTAAACTAAGAGGAAGATACAGTTCTGTACATGGTCCAATATCATCCAGTGTTCTGTGTGAGATTCTACTCTCACATCTCAGTTCAATAGATGCAACCAATAACTGAGATTTTTTTAATTGCCTTTTTAAAAATCTATTAGTTAGATTACTTACATAAATAGTTCTGTTAGTACCCGATAAAATTCTTTTTAGACAATTTTGTGAAGAGAAAACTCTGCTAGCATCCAGGTTCTGAACAGCATTTACCACTCTTCGCTGCCTCCTGTGAAAGAGGCGTGCTGTGCTGTCAGGTGCTAGGTGCTACCTTGCATGTCTGTCTGTGTGGGACAGAAACCCGGGTTGTCTAAACTGATGTTCTGTTCCAAGCATATTTTGGATTTGTTTGTGAATTTTAATGGATTTTTTTAATACCTCCAGATCAAGCATGGCCATTTTTTTGCTGTTAGTGATAAGTTAACAAAAATTCAGACAAAAAGCCTAACAGCTTATTTTCTCATGACTTTTTAAAGTTGAGGTTAATACCTGTATCTTCATTTTTGTAAACAAGAAAAATCTTTGTACATTGCTGTATACTATAATGAATTACATGTCTGTGGCTATTTAAGTCTTTTGGCTCTTCAAACTAGAGGTTTCCGACACAGGGTGTTAACACTGTTGTGTTACAGTTCATCTCAGATGTAATTTTCCTTGGTTAATCTATGTATGAAAATATCCTGTACTTGGTGGTTTTCTATTCTGTCATTTGACTATAAGAACTCAGAAGAGTGTTGCAAACCAACTGTGTTTTGTAATCTAAACTTGGAGCATATTCAGTTTCAGCTGGACAAGCACAACAGGCATTGAGGTAAATATTGCCATATGTTACAGTGAGTGCTACTTACAGTGCTAAAGGAAAAAAAAATGAGTTTTGACCATTGTATGCCATTCTTTCTCCTGATACCTGTTCACTTACAGCTGGCAAGGTTTTTGGGGGTTTTTGTTTTTGTTTGTTTTGTTTTGTTTTTAAACAGAGATGCTATTCTGAAGGCAGTTAAACTTCTATTCAAGTGTTTGGGCTGAGCTCCAATCATTAAAAGAAAAGCCTTTTTGTTCAGCACATAGTATACATGATGCCTTGCCATTTTCAAGAAAACTGTTACATTTTTATTGGCCTTTTCTCAAAGGGGAGTAGGGTTACCTGTAGTGTTGAAATGCTCTGTATTCTTTCTTTTAGACAAAGTGCTTTATCTGTGGAATAGGAAATGACTACTTCGATACGGTGCCCCATGGCTTTGAAACACACACGCTCCAGGAGCACAACTTGGCCAATTATTTGTGAGTACAGTAAAAATGAACTCCTTGCTAACTGATGACCCTTGCAGCCTCTGCAAGTACCTGATTAGCTCTCTTGCATAAGTAAGAGTCAGTACTGTGTGGCTTTGATGTGCACTCATGCTGTCTGAATATATAATTCTGTAGTGATGGGAGCAAAGAATGAACAAACTTCATTACCTTTTTTCCAGCTTGATTGTGACACATGAAATTTGTGTGAACTAGGAGATGGAAACCGGGAACTTAATATGTGGTTGAGGAGGCACTGTAAAATTAAATGTGTTGTGTAAGGAACAGAGGAACAGTATGACCTGGTCTGGGAGGCTGATGGAGAGTGTGCAGAAGGAAAGGTGTGAGGCAAATGAGTGAAAACTTACATTAGGCAAAATATTCTGAGTGGAGTGCTGAGGCTGACTAAGAGAACCCGGGACAAAGGGAGATGGGGGAACTGGAATGAGGAGCTAGAGAGGGGAGGGATCAGACCATAGGCATCAGGTCGACCTTTGGAAAATCCAAGCAGAACGTCAGTGGCCACTAAACTTGGTCATTTTAAATCTGGAAATAAAACCATTTATCAGGTCCACAATCATTGTATTATACTGTTCCTGTCCTGTCAAATACATATGAAAATCCAGCGCCAAAGTGTATTTTATACTAGTGCTGTCAATATGAAGCACTGGATGGATTGTGACTTTGTGTCTATAAACTAGCATTATATGTGCACAAATTAATGGTACTGTAAAGTCAAATATCCCTATAAAGAGCTTCCATCTGAAAAACAGGTTGTGCAAACAAAATACATTAAAAGCACCATCATGTGGGATTTTGTTCCTGTTTACAAAGTACTACACAAATAGCAAAATAACATACTATAGCATACTTACTCTAAGTGCATCATCCTAAGGAAATGTTTTTTGATATTTTTGTGCACGGTCATATTTTATATTTTTACATATGTTTGGAGAGAACGTCTATGATGAGTGAAATTTTGAAATAATCACCCAGTGTCTGTCTCATATCCCAAAACCCCAAGACTAATGTATTTTTAAAATTACAAGTTCCTTTCTGCTCATGTTGATTGTGAGTTACATACACTAGTAAAATATCCCCAACCTGTAATTTCATTAAGAGAAATCTCTAAATCATCTTCAGCATTCACTATACATTGTGGGGAGAGGGGGGAAAAAAAGTTCCAATGACTGTTCTCTGTCTACTTCCAAGTTGGTATTCATGGGCAAGAAAATGTCTATTACAATTTTCAGATTAGAAAATCTTCATTTAAACTGAGTTGTTATTTACTGTAATTCAAACTCAATCTTACGTTTTAGCATACTATTCATTGAACAATGAGTGAAAGTCAACAATGTCAGGAAAGTATATTTAATGTGTCTAAATAGAACTCTGGAACTTGTAAGTCCATGAACAGCATTATCACTGTACATACTGAAAAATATCCATCCTTCTGTGAGTTGCCTGATGTTTCCAAATATTGTATTCATAATAGCTGTTTATTTGGTTGTAGGTTTTTTCTGATGTATCTTATTAACAAAGATGAAACAGAGCATACAGGACAGGTAGGTTGAATAACTCTATGAATATCAACAATTATTAAATAAGACTGATTCTAAAATAAAAATCATTCATGCTTGGTAAAACGAAGAGTATTCTAATGAACAGCACCCTACATGGTATGTAACTCAATTCTCATTCTTCTAAACACTTCTTAGGGCTTTGGTTGCTTAATGTTAGATTGACTGTCAATTCTGTAGTACGTTTTATTCCTGTTTTGTTACCTGACCTGTTATTCTTAAATTTTTACTTCCACAAAATATAAATACAAAATTAGTGAGAAACAGAACATTTAAGCATCCTGTGAAAGCAGCACTCTTCATTTTTACCTGTTGATTCTTTTTTAATAGTCTTTGTCCTTTACATTACTGGCGAAGTCCGTATGAAAGAGCTTGTGCATATATTTAAAGTAAAACTTGTGAGAGAAGTTTTCCCTGGAGGTTTCTTCTTTGCTGTTGTTCTTTCAAACTTCTGGTGCTTCCTTCAACTTCCTTTAAGTATACTTAAAAGTCGGTAATAAAAATATATCAAATTTATAGACTACTGTTTTTTTCTAGTGATAGTCTTGCAGCTGACTAAGCAAATGTTCCCATGTTGCAGGTCAGGAAACAAAAAAACTGAAAAGCATCATATATATATAGCCCTACAGATTTGAGTCAGAGGGCTGATTTGCTATAAATCTATATAATTTACTCTTTCTGAACTCTGATATATATACTGGGCAATTATAGTCATAATCTTTGCCTAAATCTTCCCAGCCTTGTCGAGTATCAGATTTTATGTATTTGCTTTGCTATTTTTGTCATTTGAGAGTTTCATATTAAATGAGATTTTTCGAAAAGTCTTTTTTATTTGCATTTTCTTTTTTTCTTGGCATACAGTGTGTCCTACTATATTTGCTTAAGCCATATTTTCTACCAACTATTCAGTTTTGATACTGTTAGCTGATAATTTGAAAATTGAGGGTACTTCATACTACATAACTTCTAGGGACATGGTTTAGTGATGGACTTGGCAGTGTTAGGTTTACGGTTGGACTCGATGATCTTAAAGGTCTTTTTCAACCTAAATAATTCTATGATTCTATAACTTGTGTAACATGTGTCCTTTCTACCAAGGAATTTGTATAATAAAAACCACATTTAAGTGGTGTGATTAAAATGGAAATAAACTGTCATATGCTTTACTATTCTCCAGACTGCCTAGAGACAGAGCCTTACCTGAAAAAATAATCAGAAACAAAAAAACCAAAAAACCACCACTGATTCAGAAAATACTGCTCTTCTGAGAAACACCTTTAAAGGCCGTTTTGGTTTATGTATTGTGTGCAGGCATGTTTTGAAATGACTGATGCAGAAATTCAGGTAAATTTCTATGATAGAAAATGTTCTGCTTACCCTGGTATTTCTCTTGTGACAACCTTTAATTGGGCTTTACGGTGGTCCTGGATGTGCAATAAGAACTATACTATCTGGTCCTCTTCTGTATGTTTCTCTAGTGCTTTTTGACTAGGTCACAAAAATCTAAAAGCTACTCTAAATTGATCAAAATCATTAATAGGATTTTGTAGATTGATATACAATAACCTGATATACACAGAATCAAAACAGTGAAGCAGTATATAAATGAGTAAAAAAAAGTCATATTTGGTGCTTACTTACTGAGTCAAGTTAAATTATTTAAATGGTATTTCTTTCAGGAATCCTATGTATGGAAAATGTATCAAGAACGGTGCTGGGAGTTTTTCCCTGCTGGTGATTGCTTCCGAAAACAATATGAAGACCAGCTCAACTAAGCAAAGATGAGGATTTCCAGACAAAAATATGTCCATCTATTTCCCAGCTCTTTTGGGAATGTCTAACAGATTTCTTAAATCCCCAAAGCTGTGTGCTTTTTGGAGCACCAAAGCTCTGTTTTTAATGACCCAACTGCGCTTTTATTTTCTTGTGTATTTGCTTTGAGAACACTGGAGTAAAGAACAATGAAAAATAACAGCAACTCTGGAAAACAAACCAACCACTTGAACACACAAAAGATATCCCTATACATAACATGCACACATAAGAAGAGACTTGAGACAGCTTATTTCTGAAACTGCCAGATGATGCCCTTGTCTATATCATACCTGGGGTGACATGGTAGCAACACTCATTCAATCTGTTTATTTCATCATCCTGGAAGGAACTATATGTAGTTCACAGAGCACTGTAAAAGATTGTTGTGGACACTAAGTTGTGGGGAAATAGTGCCTTACTATATGTGGGTTGAGCTATGCAGAAGATGAGTGCATGATGACATCATATTTTTTTTTTTAATTTATGTCTTCCCTTTCTTCCAAGTCGATATTTATTTTGTGGTTTTGGGAGGAAGGGATTTGATTGTGCACATCTTTTGTATAAGACTGGAGTGTCTCAGGACAAGATTAGGTTATTTTCATCAAGTTCATTTCACATTTACCTTCCTCTTTAGCTTTTGCTCTTATTTTGGTAA
The DNA here is from genome assembly GCF_964289735.1 of Phaethon aethereus. Lineage (NCBI taxonomy): Eukaryota > Metazoa > Chordata > Aves > Phaethontiformes > Phaethontidae > Phaethon > Phaethon aethereus. Next base: position 86,420,812 of record NC_138576.1, read on the forward strand.
TGCTCTGATACAACACTGCAACTTTATGAAATCTTTGTATGAAAACAAGTTGACTGCAAAAATCACTTTAACAAGAAATGTTTCATTGCATGTTTATTATGCAAGTTTCAAACAGTCAAAAAAACAGCCTTCAGAAGCAAGTTGATCAACATGAAAAAAACATTCACAAGAATTATATCCATAGTAATAAAGTGTTGTGGGCTTTATTGTACATCTGGAACAAGTGTCATCAGCCAACAATGTATATGTTATGAATTTGACAGTAGTTTGGTTTCTTTTTCTTTTTCTTTCTTTCATTTCTGCCACCTGTGATTGATAGTGGAGTTGAAGATTTTCTTGTTAAATTATTTTTTAAAAGCAAAGCTGAAGCAATATCCATTCAGGGACTCCATCAGTTGCATCATGAAACACCAATGACGTGTACACCACTCCATTTTGAGTCTTTTTCAATTGTAATGCCAGTCTTTACAAATAAAAAGAGAGATTCAGAATGGAAACAAGCTGGTTTTGGTAGCATTTGAGGTCTTTGTTATGGAGTCTTTTTATTAATCCCTGAATTAATTACACCCACTTCAAAACAGGATTGAACTGCTGTTTCCTTAATGAAGGTTTTTGGTTTGGGGTTTGGTTTTTCTCCTGGATGACTTGCTGTTCTGTTGCTCTAGCTCATTTCTTTACAGGTCACAGTTTTGTCATAAAATAAATTGGGTGTATCAATATTCAGTTATAACGAAGAAAAATATAGCTAAAGAAATAATCCTTTAAAAATACTATTTCTGTGTTCTTAAAAGCCAGACCTTCAGTTCAGCAGGCTGTGAATATTGCTACTCAGAAATTTGGATCCTGATGAGGATTCTGGTAAAATTCTCTCAAATTGTACAATATTTGAGGCCAGAGGCTTGGCAGGCTGGTGATGGTGGGAGGGCAGGTACAGCAGCTACAATTTGTATTCATGTTTTAAACCACTGTCACCAAGTTTGGAGTATTCATTCCAGCATTATTTGCTTCCTATGTGGCACAACTCCATAAAACACTTTTAATCAGCCTTTCTGGGATTTGCATATTAGATTTAGAAATGGGGCATTGCAGTGATACTCCTTTTTGAGTGTATAACATGATAATATTTGTTGTTTGACACACAGACACGCATGCTATTTTGGTTTTGCACACTTTGTTGAGAAATATGTAGCTAATGATTCTGACTGATATTTCAAGATCACTTTGTATGGAAAGCAAATTCAGACGGACTTTGTAGGCAAATACCAGAATAAAAGTGACATGTTTCTTTAACATCAACTTCCACATCACAAATCTAATGTGCTATTTTAACAGCACACTAATGTGCACTTTTAACAGGATAATATTATTCAGGGCACATACTACATGATACAGACTGTAGTATCCAAGTTAATACTGTTTAATGTGTTTTAGACTTAGACAAAGTTGAAGCCAATTCTTAGATTTTATTAAAAATTACTGAACTTACTGTGACATACAAAACTTCTTCAAATTTTTTTGTTTTTAAATGAGTCACTAAAATAACCAGTATGATCATATAAACACAGCCAACCAATACAGACAATTCACTGCTTTAGTAGTTGTATCAAAAGGAATTAATATTGACATGTGTCCTACATACTAGCACAATGTACAAAAGCAGGTAATGATATGTCACTTGAAAGCTGAGGTTTAAATCCAAGAAATTCAATGATTCAATGATAGTGCTTATGCATGTGATACTTAAGGTTATACTTACACACATATTGTGTATGCTAATGTTTTTTCAGCTGTTAGCTGAATTTACTGATAGTGTCAGTAAAACTGCAATTTTCAGGAGGCACTCTCGCCCTTTATTGAAGATAGCAGAGAGAATTGTTGCTGTTTACCTTTGAATGCCAAGAGAATTGAGAAGAGCTCTAAAGCTGATGATCCTAGTGCATACATGTTGATTTTGGCAAAGAAAAAAGGAATGAATGGCAATGGAAACGCAAAGAAAGATGGAAGAGTAGTTGAGGCAATTAATTTGTAGAAGTTGTTACCCGTTTATATATTGTTCCACGTAGAATTGAGTTACCTGACCTTTGTTACACCTTCTTCCAATACTCTGTTCATATGTCTTTCCTATCCCTAAAACTTTGAAGCTTAAGTCTGTGCTTTTTACTGAGACAATCACAGAAAATAGGAGACAAGAAAAGGATGCTGTAATATCCTTGGCCCCTGAAGTACTACAGGACTAAATTCCTTCATCTTGGCCACTAATGTGCTGCTTAAGTTGTTGTTGAATATTTTCATTTGTAGTATCTTCCTACTGTTACAGGACTCTTACTAATGAATAATAGCATTTCACTTATGAATTGCATTAATGTTTCTTGCTATAACTCCTTTGATAACATTCCTACCATATTCAGAGGCACTTAATAATTCCTTTTACTTACACAATCACCTGTAAAGTATTCATAAAATGTAATATTTTCCATTTTTAAAAATTTTCTGAAGTAGTATGTATATTAATTTATTAGTTAATTAGTCAAAACAAATATAAGTGTAGTGTCCAGAACAGTCTCTGTCAAAGGATACAACATCTGTCACAGAGAACATGGCTGGGTAAGCTGTTTGATTAAATCTGCCCAATATTTATGCTCATAAATGTAGCTCCTTCAATCTCTGTACTTAAGCCATAGCCACTTTTATTTGTATATTTATTTGCTGCTTTTTCAGTTTCCTTCAGTTTTTATAAAGACATGCTAAACCACAGAGGCTTGGTTGCAAATAGAATTTAAAAGGCCCTTTTATGTGTTTTCTGGATTAGGCTTTTCGGTGTCGTCTGCATAATGGCTTAACTGCACCTATGCAATTTCTTCTGTCTAGTTTTCTTCACAGTTACCTCTGTGTGTGTTTGTATATTTGTTTAGGTAAAATGATGTGCCTCTGCTAGGTGGTAAAGACGACCCTTCTCAGCAGCTGTTGAAGATCTCTGGCAGGCAAACAGCATCATTCCGCCGTGCCAATGGAGGTCAAGAGTTGAGGCAATTTTTGATAAAAACATCTTGCTCTTGTAATAACATAGCCATGGGCTGATCTGCACTTACAAAGGTTTGATCTATACATTTTGGTGCTGGGTGGAAGATCTGAGCTAAAGTTCTGAAAAAAGTCTCGAAATTTCTGACATATAAGGGGGAAAAAGCTCAAAAATCCTCTACTCCAACAAACTGAAGGACTTTGCTGTCAATCTATTGTATAAATGCTCCGGTTTGCATGCAAGATGTAGTTGCTGTGTTGCTCAGTAGAAATTGCAGTTATATAGACTAAATACCTCTCTCAGATATATGTTAAATAAGGAACTTTGGAACAATGAAAGGTGGCTAAATAATGCTGGATCATGCCATTTGAGTTTTGAAACTAATTAAAAGGTTTTGATCAATTGTTTTTACATAGTGCTAGTAGGATAGAAGGAAACTGCATGAGTTGAATGCATTGAGAAAATAGAATCACCTAGGGAGAATTAGAGCATAGAAAGTCCTGAAGTAATAGAAAAAATTACTGGATGAAAAAAATAGCATGAGAAATAAAATGTATGAAAGAAAGGTATTTCTTTCATCTGTTGAGAAGTGGGATTTCGTCATCAAAACATTGATGAGCTCTGCTTCTGCAGATGCGATAGAAGTTTGTCACTCTCCCTTCTCTCTCAACGATTACTATGCTAAAGTCTTGCGATTCCTGCAGCTTCATCGTCTGTAACACATGGTGGCAGAAGGTAGAATTCAGGAAAGTATGAAGGTTTTTTTTTACTTTAGCGTGTGATAATTATGTCAGTAGGTTTGAAAGTTTTGTAAAGAAAAGGCAGCAATGGGAAAGTAATTTGAATTGAGTGGGAAAAAGCACCTGAGAACTTACTTCACTGTGTTACAGTTAAGTATGCCCTGTAATAAAAAGTGGATAATTTGATTTTGAGTACTTACAAAATGTTACTGTGATAAAGTAGATAGTTAAATTAGGTAATATCCAGGAATATCAACCTCCTTAAGGAGCTCCTGCGAAGCGCAATCCCTGTGTCCTATGAAGACATCACAGTTGTTTTGCTTCCTGCAGTCTGAGGAATAGAAAAATGAAATGAAAGGGCTTGAAATTATTTTAAATCTTGCAAAAACTACTAGTGAATAGAACATGATGGGAGCGAAATGGAAGAAGGAAAGGTTCGTCAACTGTTGTTCTATTTCTTTGGAGATTAATAAATGGCAGTACTTGTGAAGAAAGTGTAATTCTCAGCTTTGAGCCGTACTGCGCCCATCATGCAGACCAGCAGGAAGGTAGCAGGATGGATGACATCTGGCTTAGGGAGTGGTGGCCAGTGAGGCTGCTGTTCCATCCTGTGGTAGCGTGCCCAGGCTAGGCTCAGTGTATCCAATTCCGAAGGATTCCCTTCCCCGTCTACCTCGGTGCCAGGGAAAGGACCACATCTGACCATCTGTGTTTTCTCAGTTGCGTTATTGGCTCCTGTCCGCTGGCAGCAGACTGCATACTGCTATAACTGCTGGTACGCAGGTGCTTGCAGACACTTCCTCGTAAGAAGAAATTAAATTAATTAGGCAGCTGCTCAGTGCTGCCAACAAGGCATATCCTTTCATCAGGTGGTCCATCCTAATGGAAGGAAAGCAGTATATCTACTGACTAGGAAATAAACCAGTAGTATGACAGGACCGTATAGCAGGCAGTTGATTTTTGGCTCTGTCCAAAGAAGATAAAATTTCAGGCACAAAATAAAAATATTGTGAACATTTTAGGTATCTCCAGTCTATGTTAGGATAAATGGCCTCATAGATTTGATGTAACTACTGAGCTGTTTTTAAGTGCTTCACAATGCTTCACAATAACCCGAAGGTGTTAATAAACCAAGTTGTTGCTATTGAATATTAATATAATGTTAAAAGCCAAAACTCAGTATCGTTCCTAACTACTTAAAAATATCATTATCCTTGATGCTCGTCTATGTGCTCTGCTTTAAGCTGATTCAAGCGACAGGTAAAATGATTATCCTTCTCTGGAGCACAATGTTTTAGAAAATAGTGGTTTACAGTCGTCTGTGCACGTCTTGAAAACCATTCAGTGTTTAAATAGATGTGGCAGAATGGAATGAGCTTGGGTCAGGAAATAGAGACACTGAATTTCTTTTCTTCACTGGTTCTTTATGCTTGGACAAGTGCAGAATTAATAATAATACAAATACAAGAATGTAAAGGTAGACCCATCATCTCAAAATTTGCCTGTCACTGGCTCAGTCTTCATTGACTGTAATGAGGCAAGTTTGCTTTCTATTTGCTCAGACTTCTGCCCCATATCAAGAGGTTAATATCACATACTTTGCAGTACTTGGAAGTGATTATATAAAAAAGACAAAATAATCCTGGATTATTTCAGAGAAAAATGTAATATAATTTTCTCAACTGCTAGTCTTTTGCAAATTTAGACGCCTATTTCTTATTTAAATTTTGTTTCTACAAATTATTTCAGATTCCACCTGGAGAGTCACACACTGTTATGGTTAATATCTGGATGGAAATCATTCTTTTTATCTTCTTCGAAATCTTTAGCTGTCTGGATGACCCTTAACATCTAAATAGTATACAAATATAGGATAGTTAGAGACTTTCCAGCACTGGGTGCTCATGAAAATCTTCAAAGTATATAATTTATGGTCTATAAAAATGTTGCTTGTATATGCTTCATGGAACTGATGTATAATTAATTACTTTTCTGTCATAAGTTTAAGGTTTTTGTAAGGAATCCTTGTGCAGTCTGCAATTGCCGTAGCCTCTTACCTAGAGTTACTTGATTTTTAAAAAAATCAAGGTAATTAGTATGTTTGCAGGACTAATATGCACATTTCACCCAGATCATTTTTATGCAGGCTATGAATTCCTTGCCACAGGAATCCAACAGAGTTAGAAAAGGCTATTTAGAATAAGGTTCTGAGAGACTAATCTGAATAATACTGCTCAAAATGTGCTTCTGCCTGGGAGAACTGTTAGAAAATAATTGACATAAAGTTTTCCTCCTGTTGTTTGCTGCTTAATTTGTCAGCTGGGGCAATATAAACTACAAAAACGAGAGCTGTGAAAGGAACATAACTGTACAAGGCTGTTTCATAGTTAACATTTTGCATATACGATCAACTCCTGATGAACAGTGGTCCAATTATCCAGCTTGCAGATTAACCATGATTTGCAGGTAAAAACATCTATGCTGGCATTGTTTTGACCTAGAACCAGGACACAAACTGACTTGTTGTGCTTGTGGTCTTACCACTGTAGGCTGATGAAACTCAGATGCCCCTGAGCCCTAGTCACGCTCTCCAATCACTCTTTTTGCCTTTGCATGCTCATTGTGTCTTTTTGTGGCTTGGTTTGGATTATTTTTGTTACCCGAGATCCCCGTTTCTTTACTGGATGTAAGTTTGTATATGCTCCAGAAATGCACAAGACTATAGCCAGTGGGGCCTAAGTGATGCACCAGAATTAACCTAACGTGGAAAGCTTGTTGGGGGAAGACAAATTCTGTCTCAGGCAGCTGGATCTAGAGTGCCATATTTCTAGGTTTCATGTTCCCTCCTTCTCTGTGGATGTCAAATGCACAGAGAGATGATACGTCCCTGACCAGTTGCATAGAGCAATGAAGGGTCCAAAATACAGCAGGCAGAAGGTGGCAATCCTGAACAAATAAAGGAACAAACCTACAAATCTTTTACACCCTGAATGGCCCTCAGAGAAGTGAATGGCCAGGAGTGGGCAAAATTAATTACTTTGTCAAAATGAACGTTATTCCAGTTACATGCTTACCCAAGGACAGCTGAGAAACAGAAGCAGCAATGTGTGTGATGAGGTTTAGGAGATGTCTCGAACCTACTGTACGTATTCTGACTGTCTGTGTTATGCATATATGGCGGAGTTGGTTACATGCCACTGGAAAGGCTCCTACCTGCACAATAGTCTATGGGGTCTGCCCAGCTGGAAAAGGCAAATTCTGGCACAAATGCCAATTAGAGAAGAATTAATGCTTTCAGTTATAGAAAAGGAGCCTGCTGGGTGCATACAGTTACCATTAGATACTTTATTAATGCTATTACATGGTAATAGTATACAGTACCCTCAAATGAATATTCAAAATGAAATTAACTTACCAAAAATTGGACCTGAAAAGGTTGATGTTTCTGTATACTGCTTTTGCAATTCACCTGCATTCTTAATATGATATGAATTAACCAAGCTGGTATACTTTGGAGGCATAAAGTAAGCCCAAGAATAACATTAGGAAGAAAGGCTTATTTTGAGTCTTGTAAAACCCGTACCTGTTTACAGTTTAAGTGAAACTGTGAATCTCCCAGATTTTCTTATGAGTAATGGTTACAGCCCCAAAAGTTATCTAAGGAAAACTTGGAATTCTAAAAATTCACGAGGACAGTATTAGTCTGATATATAGTTCTGCTTTTCTCCAAAGAGAATAACCTTTCAAAAATGTCAATATTGTGTTTTTAAAGACAATTGGGGGGGGAAGTCAACAGTACAAAATACAAAGCTTAATTTCATTACAGAGAGGATAATATAATTGTAAATAATAATCCCTTTTCACACTTAGTTTTGTAAAAGGTTTGAATAGCCATCTTTTAATGTGAAAATTCATTTGCTATTTTGAGTTTTATATCTGTTGTAACTACTCGTCATTTGTTCACCTTTCCTGTATAAGGTGGGTTGATTTGTTGTTTTTAGCGTTTGAAGCATTTAGAAGAAAGTGTGTCCATGACTGGCTTTCTTATTCTGAAAATGCATTTTCTGAAGGGAAGGTTGTTTAATTTCTCCTGATGAAATCCATATTTTCTATCTGGTTGAACCTCTGTGGAAGCTTGTTCTGCAGTCATAGTTTGTGTGATAGAAACATCTTAACAGTTCTTTGTGTTTATATGTAGATTGCTGACAGTGGCTCCCATTCTGTAGGAGGTATTCAATGGAATTTCTCTAAAAATATACCTCTCTCTTGGAAGGTATTAGTGGCTTTTAAATATTCTTTTTTTTAGTGATTACTTTTCCTGCTAAAAATTCTACATTCCACTAACACTAAGTGAATTTCTTTTTCCTACAAAAGTGGAAATAAAATAGAGAACAGAGAACATTGTTATAGCACTGTATAAATGTTTGTCTACATCTGGAATTCTGGGTGCAGTTCTGGCCCTCTCGAAGAGAATGTAGTAGAATTGGAAAAGGTTCAGAAAAAAGCAGCAAAGATGACTGAAGGTATGAAATGTCTTCTAAGCCATTTATAATAGCTTTGTACAAAGGACAGTTGCATTGGATAGGATTCTTCAGTCTATAGAAGAAATTACTTGGGAAGAATATGATACAGATATAACAGAAGTCTAGGAAATCATGAGTGTCCTCGTGAGAGTGGGTAGGGATTGGTTGTGCTAGACTATGTACAAGGGACAAAGGGACTAAATAGTGGGTTCTGAGGTTTAGTCTGGACATTGGGAAAAACCTTTTCATTAGGAGGGGGGTGCGGTGCTGGAACAGGTTGGGGTTGTCCAGGAACCCCATCCTTAGAGGTTTTCAAAGTTCATCTCTGAGTGGGAGGCTGGACTTAAATGACATCCAGAAGTCCTATCCAAGCAAGATTTCTTTGATTCTGTTAGAGGGAGGCATCACATGTGTTCTTATTCTTCCCTAAGCATCCAGTTATAGAGACAATTCATTCTAGATACTGGTTGCTGGGCTTCGTGTCCATTTAGTCAGATACAGTACAGCCACTCCACTGTTTTATGTTAATATCTGTCCTAAAAGTTTGCATAGGCCTTCTGTTTTGTTTTGTTTTCGGAAGTACATTGTGATTTAGAAAGGTAATAGAAATGGCAAAGGCTTTAAACACTGGAGCAACATATTTTAATTTTTTTTTTTTTTAACCTGGAATCAATTTCTAAGCTCTCAAAAAATTTGAAAATAATTCTAAGATTTAAATTTTTCTGACTTTCATCCATGAAAAGGAATAGGACAACTCCCTTTGAAAGGTAATAATCTGAGTATATACTTTATATGTGACAAAGCCACGGTTGTGATTCTGTGCCTGTTTTAAAGAGACTGTAGTGCCGTCTAACAGAAGTGTTAGTGCTTCTGACAGAAGGCTGTTATGAAACAAATTTGACAATATGCTTTCATTTCTGTTTCCTTCTGCTCCTTGTCAGCTGCCATGGCCTTTACCTTTCTGTTTCCCAAAAGATCCTCCTGAAACCTATCACTTTACTATCACAGTATAACCCTGTTTATACTTGTACCTGGAAAGAACAACCAGCTAAAATGTCCAGTGTTCTTTTAACAAATGCAAATTGTCACCTTGTCAAGATTCATTGCAAAGAACACCGTCAGACATTGATCTTGCAAAGTACATTTATGAGAGTCCTACAGTGAAAACAGGTTTTATGGAATAGAAAATCTTTGTTTTGGACAAGAATTAGTTTCAAAATTTATTGTTAGCATTTTCTGAAGGCATAAGACTAGAAAATAAATAAATTGAATTTCACTGTAATTTGACATCAGTACATACTCATTCTCAGTATTTTTAAGCTACTCCTAATTAGACAGCTCAGAATCAGCATCATGTATTTCCTTAAATTAATTAAATGTGTACACTAATAGAAAGTATAGATTCCATATTAAAAACAGAGAGAAATGATTTATTTTACTAGCTAACTCCAAGGATGAACCCTTATTATGAAGAAAATATAAGAGACATTGACATTTGAATGTTAAGCAATTTAGATGTACTTCCCCCCCCCCCCCCATCTGCATTCTCTCATTGCTTATTAGGTCAGCAATTTTGGTTTTCATTATCCTCATTAATGAAAAGCATCTCACTCTAAAGATCAGTGAGGGCTGCCAAGTATGTATGCTCTTATTCTTTCCTGTTTAATGTTTGTAGATGATACATTAAAAAAAAAAAAAAAAGGGCCATTATGCCTGTAAGTGGCCAAGTGATTCTGTGATGGAAGCTTAGAACACATGTTCATACAAAAAATCCACTTGAAATTATTTTTGCATGTTTAAAACACTAATTTATCTTAACTTGTATTTTACCTCCAGTAAAACTAACTTTTATAAGAAGATAAAAAAAATATTTTGAGAAGTGGCAGACTTTCTACATGGGGAAGGGCATATGGCGACACTGACAGCACAGTCCTCAGCGACACTGAGGATTTGGTTGAGTGCAGTACAGATCCTGCTAAATCAGTCCTTGGGCTTTCATGAGGTTGTCCTGGAAATGTTTGGGATGTGACAAAGCTGCTGTAAGGGCTATTACACCCCTCCTTAGAGAGCAGATGTGCAATTTATTGTGCCTTATGCATACGTCTGACGTCATAGAATGAAAGAGTAGAAACAATACTACTACGGTATAATGACTCTATTGACGTGCAGGAAAGTGTTATGGGTATATTCTGCAGGAATATAAGGGTAATAATACATAAATAATATAATATTAATAAACATAAATCTTGCAATTATAAATACCTGTCTCAGAATCTCTTCTCAGTCAACGCTGCGGATACTTCAGCATTCAGTGTTCTTTGGTTCGAGCACTCATGAAAAATGCAAATGCCTCGAGTATTGAAACAGCGCGTAAGATGTACAGTACTCTCAGGCCCGTTGATGGTCAGTAAGCAGAGAGAGAAAATGCCTGGAAACACCAAAGCTGTTGAAAGCTCGTGTTGCCCTGAGCTGTGGTGTCCGTATGAATTAATGTGTTTTGGAACAGAACCACTCTCTGGTACATTTAAAGGCATGCAGTATCTCTCTAACGTGGTGCAGCCATTTTAATGATCTTCCATAGTAATTTCTCCTTTTGGCTGTGTTGTATTCAACCTCATTTTACTTGGTCTGAATATGCCATGATCAATGTCTTTTTATTGATTTCTTGCAGTATTATCTTTTCAAGAAGTGAAATACTACTACAGTGGCATCCTCATTTGTCACATTTCATAGAAACTCAGATTTCCTTTTCATTAAAAATACTTTGGTTTTCTTTCTAAGGTGAAGTTAATGGGTAACAATTCCAGAAAAGACCTATTAGCACATCTAGTTTATCTGGCTGTTCTGCAATTTCAAGATGTTAACACTTAGAATCACAGAATCATTAAGGTTGGAAAAGACCTTTAAGATCATCAAGTCCAATCATCAACCGAACACCACCATGCCCATTAAACCACGTCCTGAAGTGCCACGTCTACACGTTTTTTGAATACTTCCAGTGATGGTGACACCAGCACGTCCCTGGGCAGCCTGTTCCAATGCTTGACCACTCTCTCAGTAAAGAAATTTTTCCTAATATCCAACCTAAACCTCCCCTGGCGCAACTTGAGGCCGTTTCCTCTCGTCCTATCACTAGTTACTTGGGAGAAGAGACCAACACCTTCCTCACTACAACCTACTTTCAGGTAGCTGTAGAGAGTGATGAGGTCTCCCCTCAGCCTCCTCTTCTCCAGACTAAACAACCCCAGTTTCCTCAGCTGCTCCTCATAAATCTTGTTCTCCAGACCCCTCACCAGCTTCGTTGCCCGTATTTTATACTGGTGCCAATTCAGAGATTGGTTTGTTGCACTGAGCAATCATGAATCATGAGTGCTCACATTATAAGAATAGATTGTCTTGGGAGGCAGTCTAAGCATTCACGAGGTCACAGAAGTAGGTAGATGAATTCAGTAAAACAAGATCCACAAACTAATCATAATCAGTGAAAGAAAGATGATCAGTAATTACGATCAAGACTTTTTATGGGAAAAGTGAATGGCTTAGAAAATGTATATTTAATGACTTAGATAATTAGATATCTTCTACAGAAGTGTAGAAAAGCAATCAAAACTGAAAGCTCATTTATAAAATAGTAAAGTTTCTGAAATGTAATTGTTGCCTTAAGGAAAAACATTTGAAATACAGGGTTTGTATTACTCTTATTTAGAATTTAAGCAGAACAGGGAGCAACCTCTAGCTAAATGGGACTTGCAAAATAGAATACAATGATAAAGTTGTTGTGTTGCAACAATTTTAGGAATGGCAGAATTTGGTAGAGGGCAGATACATCCCTGAGCACCGCCGGTGTGGCAGTGTTCCAGCACACCTTCTGGCTGCGGCTGAAGCAATTCAAAGGCTGGAGAGTAGCTGACCTGCGTGCCGAGGAGCGCTTGGCCTCTTTCATATGCTTGACTGTATGCAATCACCAGGCACGCAGCAAAGACTGAGTGGTGGGGAATAAGACACATAAACACGATCTTAGTTTCTCTGGATTGTTACAGACACAGGTAGAACACAATTATTACTGGCATTTACCTGCTGGGTGCTCTGGAGGCTTTGTAACCAAAATGATGCCCTGAAATAATTGAACCACTGCAGCCCTACTGTTAGAGTTCTGGAAGAAAGCTGGAAAGGCAGAAGGAAGGAACAGAGGGGTACAATTCCTAACTTTTTAGTTTGAATTTGAAGGATAAGAGGGTATAATGCAACCTGATGTACCACTAATGATGAGCAAGTTTTTCGGCACTGTTCTAAAATCCCCCTTTTTATATCATACGGATGGCTGCAGGGGGAAAAAACGTGGAGTAAAAGTGAGATAGGGAAGAGAGAAACAAATGAAAATGTGAGGGTTCTAGGAAAAGATTTCAAGAAATTAAGAAAAAGCAGAAACATATAAGATCATGATGAGAGAAGAAAACATAAACGGACAAGAGAAGTTCCTTCTCCCGCAGCTCCCCAAAATACCATGGCCCCAGCCTACTGATGGCCAGAAGCTCTGGGTCAGGTCTCTCTCTACTCGATCAGAGTTAATGATCAGCACATGCCTGAGTGCTTTCTGTGTTCATAGCCCTGCTTTTAGCTGTTGGCGTTCATGTACAGTACCTCTGAGCAACCGATTTTACTTCCCTCCCATGACTAATTTTAGTGCTGACTACTTACAAAGTTGTTTGTCTTTTTGGTCTTTGGGGGCAGAATGGATTTACCCTGTAAAGTGTTCAGCCGTGTTATATGACAGGACTATTATACTTGTTGTAGTAATTTTAAGGTAATGTGCTTATGAATCCCACACGGATCATTCTACAACGGCAGCTCCTGTGCTGCAGGCCAGAAAATGAATGCTACCTAAAGCTTGATGGAAGACAGCAATAATGCAAATATGTATGAAACCATTACAATATACAGCTGTGTTGTCTAAGTAGCTACACAATACTTACTTTCTCTCTGTTCTTTGACTAGAAACCCTTTCCCACTGTTTACAAGCTCTGCGAAGAAATTCTGATTTTTTTTTTTCTCCTGTTTACTGATTTTCAATGTGTGAAAACTGCTGTAAGAATTTTTGTTAGCTTCTTGATTGTGAAAAGGGGAAAAAGGGTTTCTATTCAGAACTACCTACCTTTTCTTGAAACTCCATAGCAAATTTCTGTGATTATGTTTCAAATACATTCTTCTTCCATCCATTTTCATTGTTTCAGATGCTAAATCTTTTTCCGTTATCATATGCTTCTGCCTGGTTAGTGGTTAACCTTTTTCCTCTGAGGATTCTGCCAGTCACAAGACTTTGCAGCTGTCTTTTGGAAGCACAGAATTCCAACTTTTTCACCTGAAAATTTGTTTTTTCTCATTTCTGTATTGTATTTTTTGCATTTCTGTTAGATTTTTGATTACTTGATAATCTCTGAAGTCTCTGTGGATACTAAAGTTTTCGAACAAAAATTTCAGAATAACATACACACCACTTTAACGAGCATAATGTGTATGAGTCATGAAGGAAGAGAATGCAATTAAAAATAAATAATCTAATTCCATTCCCTATTGTTTATTACCTCCAGCAACCACTGAAGTTTGAATGTTATCACATGCTTACAGCTGCAATATTCATATTCAGTAAAGTAGGCTATAGTGTTCCTGGTCTGTTAATGTCAACTGTGTGTAGGATTATTTATACATTTTCCCTTAAAGCGTCATATATGAGCCGCTTAAGTGTATTTACCTCCATGAGATTCCTTTCATGCTTCAGAAAAAGCAGTCAAGAAGGATAAAGGAGTCAGAAATTTGCTTATTTTGCTTAGTATCTTTTCGTGGTTCATTTAACTCACTAATATTGGTTGTTATGTAGTATAAAAGCAATGAAAGCTTATTTAATGTCCATTCAATATTCTTGGAAAAATTCCAGATGTGTTAATGTGGTGTGGGTTTTCTCTTATGCATGGAACTGAGAACCCACGTTTTGATATGAAAAAACTTTAGGAATTATAAAGGAAATCATAAATCTTGATCATGAAAATCATAAAATTAAGATTTGGGGCTTTACATTTCCTATGCTGGTCTTATCAAACATTTTAAAATATTCTTAAACTTTGTGACTATTTTGTGCACTCACAGTGGTTGGCTCCCGCAATTACTTGTTTTAGTTCAAGCAGGACGGCAGGTACATGAGCCTTCTCTAGCCTTGTATAGCTAGGGAGGACAGTGACACCGTTAAAGGGCGGGTTGTGAGACAGAGTGACCTTGGGAATTTGTATGATTACTCTGCCTTCAGTACTTGAGAACAAGGACTTCCTGATAATGTTGAATTCGCTTTCTTTCATATATTTTTAAAAGTAGAAGAGAGCATAAATTCAATATTTTTGTCTAGTTTTTCTATAGCATAGACTTATATTCTATACAATTGTGCATAACAAATTGTATTTGAAGCAAGCATATTTCTCAGAAACCCTGCTTTTCCGATCTGAAGGTAGCAGACTACACAGAAACAGACGTCGCCTTATTTATTCCAATGCTTGATCAGCCTCAATTATAGAAGTTAAAACCTTATTTATAATGTTACTTCATCAAGTACAGCAAAAGGTATTTTTTCTGTGCTTATCTAAAGCACTTTTTCATATCTAATTTTTCATGCCCACAAAGATGCTTATTCTCCCTTGAGTCATCAATCAATTTTCTTTTGATAAACTAAGTGCACTGAATTCTTTACATCTTTCTCTGTCAGATGATTTCTTCAGACCTCATTAACTGTGTTTTGAAAAGCATATGTTTTTCAAGCAAGGGCAGCAGAATCGTGCACTGCAGAAGCAGTGTGGTGTATCTCTATCTAGTCTCATATAGAGAGAGAATCGTGAGCACTCGTATGATGTATTTATGCTGCTAGGGCTTGTTTAAATCCTTTCTAATGAAATATCATGCTGAAAGCATGAATATATTTACTTGAACAATATGACATTTTCATCTTTTCCAAACACGCTGCTTTCCAGGATAAGATAGGTTGTATTCCTTATTCATGAATCTGTGACTTAAAACTATTCAAAAGGACCAAAAAGTCCAAATCCAAAACCTTACATGACTGTCCTGTCCTCATTTCTGTCCTGCTTTCATCATATAAGAGTTATTGAGCTGTGTGGCCTTTGCACTGATAGCAATATTTAAACTTAATTTCCAGTAAAAGTACTGCTGGCTACCAAATGCTGATTCCTGTGGAATCCCTTATGGAAGCTTTCACTTCTGGGTCTTCTAAAATGTTGCAAGAAAATATTTTAGGTCAATTTATGAAAGGAAAATCATTAATAATTTATGCTGTCTTTATTCAAGTAATCAGTCTTTTACAGAGATCTGATAAACCTTTGGATATCAACATTCAGTCCAACAGCTCCCCACCTTGTCTGGCCCAACTATCCCAGGACCTGTAGGCACCATGATCCTCCCCACTGGCCCTCTATGCCCCATTCTAACAGCCATGGAAGTCCTTGGAAACCCACATTTCCTTTCTTTTCCCTTTGCTCTCCTCTCTCTCTCTCTCTCTCTCTCTCTCTCTTTCTCTCTCTTTTTTTTTTTTTTTTTAATGGCTAAAGAGCAGGATGAAAGACCACCAGTGACCTTTCTGGGTTGCTTGAGAAGAGACAGCACTTGTGTGTCTCAGACAAAGAAAACTTTCTCTTCCTTACTGCATGGGCTCTGCATGGAACCTTTATCTTTGGAGGACATTTTGGTAACGACGTCTAGATGTTGGGAGCCCTGGGAACTTCATTAGCATAGAAAGGGTGCTTCACTTAGCATTAGTTGAGTTTCCTCAAAGGGACTGATTATGCATTTTCAAAAATTATATTATGCATAGGAGCCATACTTCACCTCTTTTGATGACACTTTCTCTTCAAAGGATCTGATCTTTCCATTGACATCTGTTATTGTCCCCTTCTGAATTCCTCTTAGAATGTTTAGGGGGCCCAGAGGAAAAGACATTTTCGCTGACATTTGGGCGGCAGGTTTCTTATTTAATTTCTTTTTCTGTTTTGAATGCCCATCGTTCCTATTTCCATTCAAATTAATTCCTGCGTATTTAGCTGCACTGATATTTTGGCTGATATTTTGTGGCAGCAGATGAATCCCCTGCTGAAGCGTGGCAGCCGCAGCAGCCTGTTCAGGAAAGGCAGTACTGCCTGCGGGATAAAGCACGCGGCCAAGTGCCAGGCCTGCCTGCCTCCTCCAGGCTCCCTCACCGGTAGCGCGTGCAACTTATAATGTCCATGTGTAAGTTGTAACAGAACCATCTTCTGCCACGTTTCCCCCGTGGCGGAACGTCGTGGGAAGACACAGAGGTCAACATTTGCAGTGTCATGTTCACAACCGCAGAAGCGCCATCAGTATCCGTGCCAGCAGGGATATATCCATACTTTGTCCTTACTCTCCCTCTCCTCTGACACTTATTTACTCTCTGGAGTCTAAAGCTCCCTCAGCAGGTTGGGATGAGAGTAGCCCTTGCCTCTGCTTCCTTTCACAGCGGTTTATGATCGCACTCAGCGGTGCTGTGGGACGCGTGAGGTGGAGCACGTCCTTGGCAGATGGCCGCAAGCATGTCAGCCCTCTGGCCAGGGGCAAACCAGGTGACCCCACCTTGGGCTGGTTTCAGGAGGACCAACGTACTCTTGCATTTCAGGATGAGGACCTTCACTTCCTTGTGCCGAAGGAACACTCAAGATGTGAATCTTGACTAAAGGGAAGTTACCCTCCTAACCCCTCCCAATATTAGTGAAATTACTATTTAACTACGTTAGAAAGAAAACTGTTTATGGGACGATATTTTTTGCTGCAATTAAAAAAAAATGATGCGAGGATGAAAGATAAAGGTTTGTGAGCGTGGTTGGTATGAGTATTTATACTCCTAGTCACTGACTGAAATAAATGTATAAAACAAAACACACTTGTGCTGTCTACAGTGGTTAGAAAACCAAAGTGCTCTCCTAAGGGCCTCTATACTTTTTTCATTTCAGACAGCAAGATACTATGGTATCTCACTTATTGTCCCTACTTTCGCCTACTTTTTCACAGTTGTTCCTAAATGTAGCTGTATCGTTACCTGAGGCTTCTTGTTTGCGACACTGAGAAGTCAGCGTTGACAAAGCCATTTTTAAAGGCCCGAAAGTGGAGCACTGTTAGGTTTTTTTGGCAATTTTCTAGTTAAAACAAATCAGCAAAAAATCTAATAAAGTTGAAGTGTGCATGTGGAAAGGAAATGGAGTGATGAACATCAGATTTCCCTCTGAGACTGTTGATCCCAGCATATTAATCTGTGAACCCGTGTAATAAACCATCCACCAGCCTGACTGGTACGAAGTGTCATCGTTATCATCCTGACAGAAAGAGTGTGTTGCCCCAGCATGAAAATGAAACTGTTCTCAGAGAACGTACAGGAAACCTTATCATAGGTTTGGATGAACCTGTGATTTTTTTTTAGGTGTACTGCCTATGTGAAGTGCCTGCTTTGGTCTTGTTTAAACACAACTAAGTAGCTGATGGAAATGAAAATGTTTTTTCATGGGTCTAGTGACTGCAAATGTTTGTTGTGGCCATTCCTTCCCCAAGCACCTGGTTCTTCAGCTTCGTTGATTGCCCATCTTAGGTTTCAATTAACCCAGAACTCCAAAACCGATAACAAAAAACAGCATACTGTTTTTAAATTTTTATTGTGTTTTCTTAAATTTCAGATGCAGACAGTTGTAAAAAAAAAAAAAAAAAATCACTAGAAGATTTTGAGGTAAAAAAACTTCAGGTTTCTTAGAAATATTCAGATAGAAGAAATTTTCCTTAGCACTTTTCAAATTTCTTAGCATTTTAAAATGTGAATATCTACCAGAAAGCATTCTAAAATTTTTATTACTAGGCAAATTTGGTCATTAAAAAGCTCAGACAATTTCAAAGGAAGTATAAGAAGTAATATGTAGAGGCCACCATCAATACACACTTTTTAGATCCTATGTTTATGAACAGTTGTATTTTGCATCAGCAACATTAATGACTGAACTCATGTGCTAGTAGCATTAATAAGGAGATGTCTGTTTTTCACCTGTGCTTGGAAATAATGAGTGGCAAAGTTCATTCTTGAGAATATATTGCAGTAATCATTCAGATTTTATAGCAGACAACTGGAAAAAAAATCCTACAGGCTTTCTTTATATTTTAATATTGTTGTTTATGACCTCTTGCAAGAATCAGTCTTTTAAAAGTTGCTATGAATATTATTTTCTTCCACAAACCTCAAAATTTTTATACATTGATTTTATTCTTTATTGAAAATATGTCATGGATTTGTCATATTTTGGATCTTTCTGTCTTTGTTCAGTTCCTTTGCTGTACTGTGTTGTTCAATTAGGTGCTAAGGTAATGCATATATTTTATTTGCAAATCTGTAATTAGAAGTAAATTGTCATTTCTCACTGAGTACCTTTTGATTTATGTGAAATAAGAGCTACTTGGAAGCTGCAGTTTTTAAGAGAGGACAAGAAATTTTATGAGTGTATAATCTTCTGTAGGGACCTAGGATTCATTTAAGAGAATCCTTAATGAACTGAAAGGTTAAATGTTATCTAACTAGCGATATCATTAATCCGAGTGAAAACTGTGCTCATTTTGGCTTCCTTTGCAAGTACCATCCAGCAACGCCGATAGCCCCTACAAGTATTCTGTTCAATGCTTTGGAGCTACTTTACTGGACATT
Organism: Phaethon aethereus; assembly: GCF_964289735.1. NCBI lineage: Eukaryota > Metazoa > Chordata > Aves > Phaethontiformes > Phaethontidae > Phaethon > Phaethon aethereus. The sequence goes on from NC_138576.1 coordinate 86,439,838, forward strand.
TTGTACCTATCTCACTACTCTTCTAGTGAGAACTTTGGCTACCAACTTTAAATGTTACTTGTTTGATTTCTGTTATTTTTCTTTGTGTTTGATGGGTGTGGTCCTCTTGACATGAGTACTTCGCTGTAATTCTAAAACCAGCATGTCATGGTCACATGGTGTTTTCACTACAGATTCAGAAACCATTTTTAAAATGTACTGTATTTATAAGATGAACCTGATTCTAAGGGTCATCCAGAGCTTGAAACCGAGCAATTTCACATATGAAAATAATTCAGTAACACATTAGTTCTTAAAAATAAAAAACTGCATAATAATTAAAAAGCTTAGGCCTAACATTTAATGGTTCTGACAGAGCTGCTTGATTAAAGACAACCAGAGAAGATTAATGACTGCAGTAAGTATACGACCTTATGGCATCTCATAAAAGTGTTCTCTGAAAAGTTTAATGTAGACTTAATAAACAGCAATTATTCCTTCCTACCATATGGTTGATACCAGGTAGGTGAGGACGGAACCCACTTGAAATACTATTCAGAGGCTTGGGTAAGTTAAGTTGAATAAAAACATTAATTACTCATATCATGAAACATAAGAGGTGATTGCTCCTGAGGGACATACCATGCTAATAAAAATACTTGCTTTCAATGGCAAAAGAGTTGAGTAATGTTAAGAATTTTAATTTCCATAGCAGTTTCTTTGTGAGAATATCAAAGCATTTCAAAGATGGGTAATTATTATTCCATTTTCAAACTAATTCATATGAAAAATTGAGAAAATAAGGGCCTGAATTTAAAGGTTATTTTTGTACGTAAAGGTAGACATAAGCATGTAAAAGATGCTGGTTTCCCTAATGTGTGCCTTAAGATTTTGGGTGCTTATTTTTCTGGACATCCATTGACTTCATTGGGAGCTATTCAAAACCTAACTCAGCGGCAAGCTAAAGACCAGAAAATATTAAAAGAACAGTAACTCAAGTATTTCAGACTCTTCTGGAATCAGATTACAATATTGCACACCAAAACTAGGAGTTGAAGCCCTGGGAATTAATTGAATTCATCTACAGTTCTACGTTATTCAGGCTGAAAGTAGCATTTCAGCTTGCTTGACTTTTAGTCGTTATCTGAGGTGATAGGAGCCAAGTGGTCTCTGTAGGCTGCATCTGTGAAGCTTCCTCTAGATTACCTGGTCCATCCTCTGGAGAAGGCTGTTTTTCTCTGGTTGTGGTTTTAGTGTCACTTCAGTCCGTATAGTTCTCCCTGAATTGCTTGTACTTTCAGCATAGGTTTTTAACCCTGTGGAAAATAATAGTTCAAAATAGAAAAAAAAAAAAAAACTTAATGGGAAATATAGTACTTTATGTTATTGTACGTATGTGTGCGGTAATGGAATGTTTTGAGTCAATAGCACAATAATATAATAGTAGAGATCAAATAGTGCTCAGTCTCTTCTATGCTTTTTTGTTATTCTGTCTTAACATGCTCTTGCGTGGTTTGCACTCCCTGTGCTTTACTTACTTATTCAGAATCTCAAAAGGGTGAATTTGTCAAATCATACTCATCAGTGTCTGTCAAATTTATTTATCCTCATCTTTTCTCTTCAGCCAGAAGCTTGTATTCCCCATCTTGCTATTGTTTTCTTTCTTCTATGAAAGTGTGTCAGGTTTCTCCTGTAACAAAATGGGTCAACAAGTAATTTAAAATGGGAGTTTGTCATAGTGTCCTTTAGATAAATGCTCTTTCAGTGAGTTTATAAATATAAATATACCCGTAAAGTTCTAGTTTTGTGGTCAGAGGTAATATATCATGGGTTGGTACTAACTGAAGACAAATTGGATCCCACTTTTTAATTCAGTAGGAGCTGGGTTAGTCTGTGTGTGTTAGAGTCATTTATCGCCTTTAAATGGAGATGCATCTAGCTAGATTAGCTGGTAATATCTGGGATTTCAAAATCCTTTTTTCCACATGTGAAACTTGTATGCTGTTATCTCCGCTTTCCAGATCAGATGTGCTCATTTTAGTGGAGTCCTGGGCAAACTTGTCCCTGTTGCTGTTATGTTAAAGTTGGAAATTAATTGTAAAAGTTAATCTTACTGTAGTGGTTTCTCACTGGGAATCAGACGGACAAAGTGAACTATCTTGCAAGTCCCGCTCGCTTCTGTGGCAGCTGAGGTCTCGCTGAGCTCAGTCTTTCTGCTCCCCTCCCTGTGTGGCCGGGGTAGCGGGGAGGACACGCGGTAGTGCCAGACTTCAAATCAGGCCAGATGGGAAAAGCCATGGTGTGGTTCAACCACCTGCCCGAGGACTTTTCCCTCTCAGTGGAATAGCCTCCCAGTTGTAACCAATTTACTCCAGCTCAGTGAGAAGACCGTTACACAATACCAATTCCAAACCCATTTGTCACTTCAATTTCACATAGTCATCAATCTGAAGGTTTATGTGTCTTTTAAGTGGTCTTTGTCCTGTCCCTCTGCACTGCAGGAGATCACACTGCCCCGTAACTGAGTTACCAACCGAGACACTGACATCCGTGAAAATACCCACCGAAAGCATTGCCGCTATTTTAGCAGCAGCAGCAGGAGAAGTTGGGTTAAGGTGAATGTTTAATAACCACTGTTACCAAAGCCTTGTTTAATAAGTAGTTATTTACTCATTTATGTAGACACGTGGATCCTACAGTGATGATATAGTGTGGGAACTTGGACAAGAAAAAAAGGTCTTTGATAGCAACATGAGAAACTGAAAAATGTTGCAAGTGAAATCTTTTGACACGTGCAAGAAGAGATGTTCAAATGGGAAGAGAGAGGAGTGCGATGCCTGCTGTGCACCTTCAGATGTGCAGATTAATTTACTTCAACAGATTTTTGCATCTCCTTTTTCCAAGTGGTGCTGTGTTACTCAATTCTGTATGTCAGTAATGTCAGAGAGATGTAGCAAAGAGTTCGTTAGCCTCATTAGACAGGCAGCTGCGGCCCAGGAGAAGACAGGCAGCATTGCTTCACTGGCTCCATTACGCTTTTCTGTCACTTGTGAGGGGGCTAAAATTGATACTTGGTTGGAAATTCCTCTTGTTAGCAAAGACTACTATTTACCTTCTCCTTCTTCACCTCCTAACAAGTGTTCTGCTTTGTCATGGTCTAAAATCTGAGGGTGGCAGGAAGCCACGGACCATGTTCCAGGTGCCTGCTACTGACAGCTACACAGGCCGCGTGATAAAGCTCCCATTAGAATGCAAATCAATTTGTAAACTAACAACTCCTCTCTCTAAATTCCCCATCGGCTCTACAGTTACCTTTGTTACTTAATTATTGATTATTAGTGTGCCAAAATCTGGCTTAATTTGGGTGAGGAGTTTAGCCACTGGCAAGGTAAAGATATAATTTGGAGATACAAATGCACATTCCTTCTTAAAAAGCAATCCTTGGTTAAATGGACAAAAAAAGGTATTTATGTTGTATCTCTCTTCAGTTGTACATTTTGCAGTAGCTGCTGACGGACATGCATTGGCTTGCAACAGCAGCATGAGAGAGGTACAGGCTGTGGAAGGTATGGTTCAGTTTGTAGGCAGCTTTATATTATTTCTGTGAGTTTGAGATTACTTTTTACTCAAATTTACTGCTTGGCATTCATAAAAATCTTCTACATGAACCTTCCAGGATTCCTTCTAAATTCAAGTGACCATGGCTGTCTTCAGCCTGCACCCGAGGAACTATGGTACAGGTTGGCAGAGTGATTTGTCCAACCTTATGCAATAAATCAGCAGAAGAGACACAAGTAACATCCATTTGTCTTTCATTACCAACTCTGCATTTTATTACCGACCCTGTGATGTGTTTGTTCCTGGAAAGTACTTGCAACATCCTTGGTCTGTGGCATGGATGCCTATTTCTATTTGCCAAAAGCTGCCCACTGTATGACCGAGTACGTAAACCAAACCCATGAGCTCTGTCTCTGCCCCTGAGCCCAATAATATAACGTGAGTATCTATACTGAAATGCTTGCCTAAGCTCTTTTGCTGAACTGGAGGTTGGTCCTTGGGACTTTGGTCTGTCTGATGAAGGGGGATGGTCCTCTAGATTGATGTCAAAAGGAGTAGCCGGGGTGGGGGGGGGGCTCTCTCTTTTCAGCACAGCGAAGCCTACGCACAAGATGTGATGACGAGGGGCTTGGTGTTAATTGCTGTTCTAACAATTAAGATCTGCGTCTTTTTAAAATGGTAGGGTGTGCTTGGAACAGCTCTGGAACACTTGGGTTTTGTCCCTGGCTTAGAGATACGTGGCCTCCCACACCTTAAACGAACCAGCCCGCCGTCCAGCTTTGAGGAAGCCTGTGCCTGTTGTGTCACCATCAGCTCACGTTATTGCCGCTCTGCAGAAGCTGGCGGAAAAAGAGATTGCTTCTGTTTTGGTGCAGGGTAAATGCATGCTTTACGTTCGGCATTTCTGAATCAGATCGTGACGTATGTTTTGAGTTTTGATGCTTTGCTTGCAAGTGCGTTTAACGTAAGTGTAAATGAAGAGAGGTCGCTGACTGTGGTGTGCGAGAACACAACGCAGAAGCACCTGGGGAGAGAACTGACAAGGAATGAAGGAGGAAGAGCACACAACTGAAGATGCCATCTACCAAGCTCAGAGCACTGGAGGCACCTCTAAACCTCCTGTCTTATAAAGCACATACCAAAGTTAGGAAGGGACAGAGAGGGCCTACGGAGATGGTCAGGAGGAGCAACAGAATTGGAGCAGTTCAGTTTGGAAGAAAGGTAAGTGGGAAGCGATATTCCAGTATTTCTCAAATCATGAATCAGTCTGAAATAACGAAGAAGGTTTATTCTCTCTCCCACCCCCTCCCCTGCCTCCAAGCAAGAACCAGTGATTACCCACTTTAATTATCTGACTGTTTCTAAAACACACAAAATCACACAATTCAGAATCACATCGTGATATCCTTTTGGTTTCCACAGCAGAACGTAGGCACCAGAAGGATAATAGAGCCTGGGAAGAGCAAGGCCTGGGAAAATGTCATTTTTACACTGTTAAAGGGCTACAGTAGAGCAGTGAAATGTGATCTCAGTTGCATATACTTAAAAGGGGGATTTGATCTATTTATTGATTTTCGTCTAAACTTCTCTAAAGCATTGATTTCTTCATGGTCCAATTAGCTATTATTTTGCTTTTTTCTTTATGATGACTATTTCACTCAGAGCTTTTGGTGGTTTTGCAATAACATTTAAACATCAGTAAAAAGAAACTCAACGTGTGCTTACACAAAGACAAGAGAAAAGCAGGATGACGTCTTGTGAAGTGAAATAAAGTTGGCCAGAGTAGTGTTTTGTGTCTGGAAAATGACAACGAAAGTATTATTTTTATTCTAGAAAAGAACAAATAAATAAATTCCCCTGAGAACTGATTTTTTTTTTTTAAAAAAGAGTAGTCTAAATTTTCTTACTTAGAATTTTAATTTTTAACAGATACAAGAAATTTGACAAGTTATTTGGAACTATGGAAATGCTCTCTATTTAAGTCTACTCAAACATACATGTCAGGATAAGAGGGCATTGAAACAGCTGCAAATTATCTTTTCAAAGGCAGAGCTTCGAAAAGTGGCTTCTTGCAAGCAAGAATCAGACTTTTTGTGCCTTTCTCACTAGAGGAAGTTGTATAATTTCTAAGGTGTGTAGCTCTTTTTCTTCTTGGTAATTAGCAGCAAGAAAATGTATTACCATAGCAGGGGGTTTTCCATCTTCTTGAAGTATTCTGGAAACTAAAAATAGGCACTTTTTCTCATTTAACTGTTCTTGTTTAATGATTTAATGTATATGTGTGTGAAATTCAACTGATATTTGCTTCTTGTGGAGAATGACTGTTCAGCCTTATCAGCGTTATTTGCGCTACAGGTAAATCTCATTTGTTTCACAGCAAAAAGTAGTTTTATAATGTCTCTAAAATTATCGGACCTGTCAGTAACAATCGTTTATTACCAGTACTTTCCTGCCAATAAAACAGTTGTCCAAGAAACGTAAGCTTATTTGCGGGATTTGTTCAGCAGGTAATTGTATTCTTGATGTCAGTCTGTTATTTACTGCTTTGTTTCATTTAAAAGAAATGATGCTAGTAGTTGTATAAAGTACTACTAAACAAAGAAGTATCTTATTCTCTGCTGCTTGATGTCAATTTTTTTTATTTGATAAGTAATGCTAGTTTTGCAGTATTTCTCTGCACGAATAAAACATTACCTTCATCACATCTACGTCTCAAATAATAACTTGATGTTAAAGATGGCACTCAGGAAAAAATCCACAGTGCAAGCTGGACCTACTCTCTTTAAACTTGACAGGGAGCAGCAGCTCCGCTCTCCCGAGCTTGCGCTGGCTGCGGTGGAGACTGGTTCCTGCAAGGTCCACGGCAAGGATGCAGCCACCCTCTCCAGGCGCGCTCCGTGCCGGGAGGGCTGCTGGGGTGCTCAAAAGCTGCCGGCGCTGCAGCTGGGCGAGGCGAGAAGGGCACGTGTGGGTGGTAGCACCACAGCCTGCTTCGTGTCGGACACCAGGAAGAGCAGAGGGAAGCCGGAGGGGCTGCTTGAGTGACGTGAGGGTCATACCCCTTGTCTACGCCCAGCTCCGCTGAAGTCATCCTCCCGCTCTGTCTTCTGCCACTGCCACTTCTGCAATGCTTTGTCACCTTTTGTCCTCGGGTGACTTTGGTCGGCTCTCGTCGCCGCCGATGTCTCTCCAGCACTGCCTCATTGACCCCTGTTCTGCCCCGCAGTCCAGCCTGTCTCTCGGGTGTCTGTTCTTGGGGATGTTTTGTGAACCTCAGCGTAACTTGAGCAGACCAGAAGATCCTTAGCTTCACGCACGCAGTTTTGCGGATCCCCTGCTTGTTACCTTTGCATCTTTCCTCTCCTTTATCCATATTAGCCACTACCCGTGGTAACTATAAAACCATGTTCTGCCTACATGTAACTTAACCTTTTCACTTTGTTCTTTGTTGGTCTTTAGAGGGCTTTGTGTAGATTTCACCTCCGTTTCCGTTGTTCTATCCATGTCCTTCCACCAGATAATTTACTGTATTTTATTTGCAAGACGCCTCAGCTGTTTATGCAAAATTACTTTTTCATAACTGCCTTAGTTGTGCTGTTTTATGTGAATCAGGTTGACATATATGAATTACATATTATTTTCCCCTTTTCTCACATCTGTCTACTCGCCTTTTCGCCCTTGCTTTATTTTGTGCATCCATCAACATAAGGATAATGATTTTCTGAATGTTCAAAATGTGCTTAGCACATAAATCTCAGTTCCTGATGATGCCTCTGGAATGAGGATGCTGATTAGGTGGCACAGTGCTTAGCATTAGCACCTGCTGGATTTGCTTTCATGTGTATCGTTGCCAACGAGGGAAGAGGGCTTACTGGTCTATTTGTTGAACAAGAGCTCACCTAGTCCGGCAGTATCTCAGATTTGCAAAACTTATCCAAGAGACAGAGGTTTTCTCTCTTAGTTAGTTTTTTGTTGGTGGTGGGTTTGGGTTTTTTTTCCCCCCCTGGGGTTTGGTGGTTTTTTTTTTTTTTTTTTTGCTTTGTTTTACATGCAGTCTTTTGTACTGTGTATGTTTCTTTGCGTGAACTCAGTCTGTGAAACTTCAGGTCATTAATCTACCTGTTTTCTTATTCTTGCTAGTGATGCTGTTCATTAACCAGCTCCATGCTTCTGGTTTGGGGTATCACATCCCCAAAACAGTTAAATGTCTCTTTGGGTTTTTTATTATCTTTTTTATTTCTGTCATGTGAATCTTTAACGTTATTCCATCACGCTCAGAAGCTTTGTTCCTGTCAGCAGCAGTGGAATTAGAGCTCAAAATTTTCTGATATGTATTAGTAAAATCACAGTATCTAGACAGATAGAAGTAAACAAACTAGCTGTATCTTGCTGGGACCTGGGTAGAATGGGATTCAGACATGGTAATGTGTAATAACGGTGTATTGTAAAACCACAGGATTTGGGAATAATGTAAGGTGTTCTGGGGTTTGACTTCTGATAATTCTGCTCATTTTTCCACGCTGTCCTTCACCACTGTATATCTGACACATGTCAACTACTTTCGCCCCGTCTAATACTTGCTAGTCAAATTTAATCTAGTTCTTACAAGATAACTAGTAGGTGTTTCAAAAAATAAAGCAAGCTAAACTTAAAGGGGAACTTGCTCTTATAGAAGTAATACCAGACCTCTTACAGGCACATTTTTATGGATCCAGAGGATTCTGCTAACTTGGTTTTGTTTTCAAGCTGATTTTGAAGAAGAAATGGACTTCAGTTCTCTTCATAATAAGGTTTAGGAGATTTTTCTAAATTTGGTATAACTTAATCCTGAAATTAGCCTTGAAGAGTTCCACTACAACCACCTGCCCAGTACAGTACTCCTGCTTAGGAAACCTTGATGAGCACGTGAGGTTGCGTTCACTTTTCCTCATGTCTGACTAAACCCCAAAGAAATAGGAATATATGTTTCTTTTCTCCAGCTCAGGATATGATGACTAATTGTACAGAGTGCTTTGTTACTGATCAAATATCTTGAGGTACATAGGTACCAGAATGAGATAGAAATCGCAGCATTGCTGAATTAATGCTTTAGAAAAGTACAAAAATCTGCAGCATTTCAAGGAATTTGAAAGTAAATAGAATGCAGCATCTCTTCTTAATAGTGAGCCAAATCCTCATTACATTTTTATTCTTTACTAGTTAGATAATGAGTTGCAGTGATTTTAACGGTCTTTTTGAATGTGTAAATGTGCACTGTGGGCTCTGGGATTTATTCTAACTTTATTATAACTGAAAAGATTTCTGTTGCTGCTAATTTCACAGAATTGTAGCCCTACCATTTGAAGGAAACACATTGGTGAAAGGAGAAATACTAAAATTTTCTAACACTTTCCTTTTGAAGATATGTTATGTGATGGGCTGTAATGTTTAAGATTACAGTAAGAAATTATCAAAGACAGAAGGATATATGTTTCTTACAGTAAGAAATGATTAAACACAGAAGGATATATTGAAACCACTGCTTTATTTCCTTTCTCTGCCTACACAGAAATGCTCCTTTTCTCTCAGCAGTGATGGACCTCTGGTTGGGTGATGCTTGCTTTCCTCCACCCATGTCAGAGGTTTCTTATTAAAACTCTTGTCTGTTACTGGCCCTTAGCTTTCTCTCCGGTCAAGCATACTTCAGCACCTTTCCTCCAAAGGTTATTCAAAGGGCCATGTTCCGGCAATCCCACAAAAATAAGTCTGATAATAGAAACTGAGATTAGGAAAAAAATATACTGACACTCGTTGTAAATTAAAAAAAAAGCACCGTTATTTGGAGTTAGAGACAACATCTGAATTATTGCTCGAGTTAACAGAGCTGTGAAGACAAGCCATCTTGTTGACTAATGATCTGCAAAGGATGTTTCTCAGTATGCCCGGGCTATTCTGAGACAATCAATGCAGTGTTGCTCTTCTCCAGATGTACCTATTCATCTGCAAAACTTTTAACACAGATTGTTCTCCTATTTGTAAACAAATTATTCAACAATCCCAGTGTATCACCAGAATAACAGATAAACAGATGTGATGTGCTATCAGAAGTGGCTAATTTGAGATTTGATAATTCTTCTGTGCACACTGCCAATTAGCCTTAAAGAGTAGAGGAATGCCTGATGGAAAAATGTTTCATTTTAAAACCAGCTGGTCTGTTACTGGGCCTTGGGAATCTTGTATATCTTGATGATAAAATCAGAGAAGCAGTTTTAATACATTTTCTTTCTTTTTCTTCCATTCCTGTCAATGTAATTTTAAAGATCTTGAGTGATTTACATTGGGCCTTCTGGTCTTACTGCAAATTTGCCTCAAAGTAACCATGTTGCGGGAAAAAATTGGAAAAGAAATGAATGGCAAAACCTGTCAGCTCTGCATAACTCTCTGAGAATAGATTTTTAAAAGAATACCCCCCCACCAACATTAAAAATCTTCAGTTCCAACTGTTACATGAAAGAGAAACTTGGAAGAAAATGGTTAAACCAGAATAGTTTTAAAGAAATTTTCCCCTTGGAAAGAAGCCATTCAATGCTGGGAGAATAAAGTTCTGCCAAATCCCATAGAGGAAGAAGCTTTGGATCAGAAAGAAAGGTTAAAAAGTTTCCTTCAGGTATGAAGATATCTTTACATGTTCTTTAATGACCAGCAGTGCTGAGGAAGTTAATTTCAAATGTCATCTGAAAGACAAACCGATGTACCAGCTGCCCACATCGACTTCCTACTGAATGAGAAAAGTACAGTACAGTGGAAGGCAATGATAGTGTTTTTCTACGGTGTTAGCCACAGTCCTGTCGAGGAACACAGCTATTAATCATCAGCCTCTCCAAGCAGGAAATAGTCTTCCGATAAAAAGTAGGCAACCTTAGTTGTACGGGACATACTGTGTTCACATATTATTTTGGAGTATATAATTTAGCAATATTTTATCTGTTTGATCTGAAACTTAACAGCTAAGTGACAGCCCCAGGCAGGCTATGAAAATATTTTTACAATATTCAGCTACTTCAGAGAAGAATGATACAGAGAAATGCCTTTCCATCCGAAAAGAAATTCCTGAGATACAGTGATTTGGAGAAGTGTTGTGAAATTTGCCAGAAAATGGCCTTGAAAGGCAATACAGATCACAAAACCCTCAGAGATGGAGTTGATTTACGCCTATAAGACAATTGTCATATCTTTGCAACTGAAATCTCCAAAGATTACAAAAATAATGATATACGGGATTACCCCTGGAAAACTCGTGGCGAATACTTCTGCATAAGGAGAAGGGCTCGAGTACAGTGCATGGGGAGAGGCGTGCTGAACCACCAGGACCAAACAAAATAGTTAATAGCTGCTCACTGTGTGAGTATCATCCATGCAAAGCAGCCTCAGGGGAAAAAGTAGTACGGCAACGTAAATAAGGACCAGAACAGTACATAAACAGAAAAGGAGCAGATCTGCACAGCACAGTCATCCTTAAAACTGACTTTTTTGAGTATGTTTTTTTTTTCCCCCAGTTTTAATACTTCTGTTCAATGTACTGTTGCCATGACCCTTTACTCTCGCCAGTATTGTCCGTGAGCTCATCTTGATTAATAGTTACATAGGTTGGCCTTTTCTCCGGTGGGGATGGGGGGATTCTTCTTCCCGGCCAGAGAAATCCATGCTGTGGGCTATCTTCTCACATGCAGTTTTTATCCCTTTACCCTTCCTCCCAAAGTGCAAAATCAACAATTTTGCTACCTGCCAAAAGGTGACCTCACTGTCATTGTGCGATACGAAGGAGAGGTGTGATATCCAGCTGTAATCAGCATGTATTTGCAATTAGTAAAACACTGTTATAAAGGAAGTTGTCAGCCTTAATTTAATTTTAATTTTTTATAAGTTTCCCCTTTAGCAAATACGCATTAAAAGGAGAGGCTAGATTTGATTGTAGTAAAGAGTAATCACTTAAGTAAATTATGTAGATAGGAGGTCCTCTTTGCTGTTCATCAGAGCTGAAGAGGAAGTTTTGACCTCCATGGCTACTTTGTGGCATGTGCAGAGGGCAAAGTCAGCAGAATGTCAAAATCCTCTACAGAAGATTCAGTCTGGTAGGACAGCAGCCACAGAGGTACTGTCAAAAAATATTAATTCCATGGAATGGAAATTAAATGTCATCTTTGAAATTTACTTTCTCCTGAGCTTGGCTTAAGAAGTTTTCATGGAGCCCTTCAGCTTCTTTTGCCCATACCTAACTGGTTCAAAACAACACCAAAACATACAAAAAGCAGGAATTTTATTGCGCTAGCAAGTACGGCCCCATGGCTTGCAAGACTTGGGTGACATGTTTGGTGAGAATGAAGGAAATGAACGTATGGGAAATGCTCCAAGTTTTAGTTTACTTGGTTCATGTTAAAATGCATACATACAAAACAAAGGCAGGAAAGCAATGCTTCATAGCTCAGAAAGCCATCTTGTCGAGGGATGGGTAGACAAAGTCATTAATGTACTAGAATTATTAACAGCTGAAGACATGCAGCCCTTAATCCTGCACTTGAAGTTGGCTGGAGGAATTATCTGTGTTTCATGGGTGAAAAAAGAGGCTATTTCTTTTTATATTTTGGCTACTATAGCTTCAATTTGATAAAATGGAAAGCCATAGCCAGTGGTATTTACTTTAACATTTACCAACATGCAGAGGCACTACAGTCCTGACTCAGGTAAAACGCTGGGGCGTATGATTAAAACCGGTTGTGTTCCGAAAAACATTTCGGCAATTATTAACTCTAAGTAGCTTGTAAAGTCCTGCCGAAGTCACTGGAATTTGAGCATGTGCTTACAGTTGTAGTAAAAGATACCCGTATCTGCATGAGGACTTTGCTAAGGAAAGGCCTACCTTATGTGTGCTACAAATATGCCTTTTTCTCTCATCCTCGTCATGTCTGTCCTTGTGGTACAACACTATTTTTTCACTTATTTTTCACAATTTTTCAGGATCCGTGAAAACATTTTACGAGGACAAATTTGGATAACAGCTGGAGGCAGATTGTTTTGGGAACTGAGATTCAAGTTGGCTGAGGTAGTAGATAACAAATGGGTGTAATCTGTGAGACACTAAAGGCTTGCCTTATTAAAATCCCCAACATTGGCACTGATTTGATAAACACCTTTGTTGGGATACATCACAAAGTATATTAAAAAAGCTGTTAATGAAAAATGAATATTGCAGTGTATTTTTGACAGGCTGAATCAATATGTTCTTTTTAATAATTCAGCTTATTCCTGAAAATATCATTTTCCTCCTAGAACAGAAATAAGAGCATGACATAATTACCAAACCTCACCTTTTTCCTTTCCTAGCAACACACGTCTTTTTACTGCTGCCCACCCTCCCCCGGTTTTTCTGAAGCCGTGTTAATCTGCAATGATTCAAGAAAGATTTAATTATTGACATGAAGAAAGTTCTATTATTTTCTGACGAATGGCAGATCTGAAAGATTGACCTTCATTTTTTAGACCTTATATGTTTTATTTTCTCTATGGAAGATCAGAACTGATAAATCTATGAAGCTTCCCGTGTCCCCAGCATTTAGGGGAAAATGAACTTCTGATTTGAATTGCAGTCCATTTCCCTTTTTAAGAGTTCAGATAAAGTGTGAACAGCTTGGATAATGTGTCACTCCCGACCCTGCCAGGTTATCACGCAGTGAATAATTCTATCTCCCTGACCATTTATTTTTTCCTGGTTATATCTGTCCCCGCTGCCTATTGCAGTCTGAAATTTCCTGTATATTTGTTTATTTTGCTTTACTATTTGTGATGTGGCTATCTTCCCAGGAGAATAAGCTCTCTGGAAACCAGAGGAAGGTAAAAGAATTGTACCGTCTGGGATATCCCATTTGTTGGTTTGCATCTTATTTTTCTAACTGAGCAGCTATCACATTAGATTTAATTCAAGCCCATAATCTTAATCCATTTTATTATATATCCCTCTTCCTAACACAAAGACACTATTATTCTTCCACGTGAAAATAACATCTTGTTTACATTGGTCAGATGTTAGAAAAGCCAGCCCACTCTTGTTTAACAGCTTCAAGAAAGAGGAGTTGTATAAAAGGGCGTGAAGGTATAATCGGTCTCACCCAAACGTGTAAGAAATTGTTGATAATCAGTGGCAACTTGTTTCTTACTAGAAACAAATTTTGGTAAACAATAAAGCATGCAGGAGATAAAAAGAGCAAGCTTTGCACTACTGCATAAGGGTGAAAAATACAGAACTTGAGAGAGGCGGGTTCCTCCCTGGTGCTTGAGGTGACGTCTGCCACAGGAACTCACAAATGCATGAGAATTTCCAGCCTTTTCCAGCTCACAACTTGAAGCCCGATGTCTAATTTGCATAGAAATTACAGAATGCTAGGGACTGTAATTACCATTGCATTTTTCTTTAATGCAAATTCGCCTGACAAAGGCAAATAGGGACCGTTTAGTAGGTTTTTACAAACCTCGGTGGAGTCTTTCAGCCTTATCTGTGACCTTGGGCAGGGAAGAGAGGTGATTTTTTTCAGGGCTGTCACCTTACATTTCTTGTAGGCCATAAATACCCTGTATTTTCACATGTCTTAAGGTATGTCAGTGGAAGTGTGTAATCTTTGGATCAAAAAAGGATGCAGAAAGGTATAAAGCCTGAATAGCATTTTTCTTAGCAACCACAAACTCAAGAGCAAAATCTGTTTTTAAGTACCCTACATTTCCTGTCAGCTGTTTTAAGTCAGTTTATTAACAGCAATATACCAAAGTTTTTAAGGGGGTGATAGTAGCAACATCACCTTTTGATGGGTGAAACTAAAGATATTAAAGTGGGCGTGAAGCTTTACTAATTAATTGCTGTATGTGAACTACATGTATTCTCTTTCCTTTTCTCTTAACACATATTTAGTATTATGCATATATAGTGTGGGAGGGAGAAAATCTATATCAGAGAGGCATTTTTTAAGGACTGCTCTTTGAAGCTGTCCAGAATTTGAAATATAAAAAGTGTCTTGGAAAACCTGGACTTCAGGCGCAGGAGGTGAGAAGATAAAAGGGGCATCATGCATGTAATTTAACCATGTCTCTGAAACGTATCCTCAGGATACGGTTCAAAGTTGTGAATATACGCGTAACAAATACACCATCTTACAAAGCACCATCTTTTTCACACAGTGAATTATATGAATCTGGAATATGTTTCCACTGGAGGTCATCAAAATAGTTCTTGTACTGGGTTTGGGAAAATGGCAGATTTCTATTACCAGCAATTTTATTCAGAATAGAATAAGGGAGATCAAACCTCACACTTCAGGGGATAAACCGAGACCTCATGGAAGGTCTCACTCCGGCAATCTATAACGCTGGCTAGATGAATAGCGTGGACAGGGGGTCACCTCTTCCTCCCCAGTATGAAGTGTTGCCTTGCTGGAGACAGCTAACGTACTTACTGGTCTGATTGCCGTGCAGGTTCCTATGGTGCAGATGTATTCGCCTTCCAGTAGTGCCTGTGACTTTCACTTCTGTGCTGTACTTTTTCATTTTATTTGCACTTGAAGTCATACTTTGTTTATTGATCTTCATGTTTTGCCATTGTTGTGCTGTAAATTATATTGATCTCTTAAGATTTCTGAAATCTGTTGAATGATGTTACACCAAGGCTAACTTCTGTGCAATTTGTGTTCCTGTCATGCAGAACTGTCTCCTACCAGATTATTGTCTGACTGCGAACAGGAGAATTCAAGAAGAATGAAACAGAGCAGAAGAAAAATGAAGGGGAATAAAAAGGGGAGAAATGTATGAAACAATCATGGGTTACTCAATGTTTGCAAAACCACGAGGATGTTACAACAGTGCAGCTTTGTTGATGAGACTGCTCCATGTGTCCTCTCCTATTTTCTTTCATTTCCATAATGCTGAAGTAGTGACCAGTTCTTAAATAAGTAAAGTCAAGCTCAATCAATATCTGGGTAAAAGACCTCTTAGGCACTGTATTACTGTAATGGGGAAGATTTATTCTCATGAGACCTTGAGCTAGTATTAATGTGATTCATATTGCTTATGTTGGGTGTTTTGATTTTAGATGCATTATTGAGGACTCACCGTGGTTCACTGCATTTTTTAGCTGTTTTTTTTTTTTTTTTTTCACTTCAGAACACAGGTTAGTCCTGCTGTTCTGATAAAATTATGATTTGAAATTATACAGTTCTTGGCTTCATTTTCCTGGACTGAAGTGATTGGCATCCATTTTCTGCCCTGAGCAGTTGTGGAATCCCTATGCATTATTTAAGCACTGCTCTGTTCCCCTGGAGTAATGGATGGGTGTACAGCAGAGACCAATTTAGTTCAGACATGTGCAAACTTATGTTACTCAAATCTTCGCTACAAATCCTTGTAGAAAAGCATAGTGAATTTTAATATGGCTTTTACCTTCCATTATTGCTGTATGATTTACAACATTCGTCATTTGCCAGCAGCTCTGCCATTGCAATGCAGATTCTTGAAATGTACTATATTTGAGAAGTGGGATATGAAAAATTAGGGGGGGGAAAGTTCAAAAATTTCCTGGGGTGTCACATGTAGCTTGTGCAAGTACCTTTTTTAAGCTGAGAGATTGGCTTCGGTGTTGTGATCTGGCCTTGAGTCTGAACTTAAAAAAACTTGTAGGGATTTGACTTGTGCTCATTCCAGTTAAAAGACTTTGTAAGGAAAAATGGCACAATGAGTTAATTTGAATATTACTTCCCTGCATACCACAGCTGCAGATGAAAATGTATGACTACATTAACCTAATGGAGGTGATAACAAGAAGTGACCTAGGGAGAAGGAATGACCTGTATTATAATGAGAGTTAGAATAGTTGCTTGTAACTATTTAAATTTCAGGATCATTCTAAATGCAGAAGGGAAACCTCATATAAAACCAATCCATTATAGCTCAAACCCCTCTGAAGAAAGAATTTTTACTGTAACTATGAATACTAGGTTCATAATAAAAGTAATTTACCTGAAACAAAAGAAAACAATCAAAGACAGACACTTACATCATACATGGTGTCCCTTTTCCTCCCAGTCTACTTTGCCTGTGGCTGAGCTGTGTTCTCCAAAACAGGCATGTTCTTTATCTTTGTATTTATTTGCATTACACCTGGCATACCGGTGGTGCTACTCAACAGAGTGTGTGTGCTTACCAGCATGTGAAGGCACGCCGTTCTCACTTCAGTGTCTTATGAATTGGGAGATAGATTCCGTATATTTTTGTCATCAGCTGAAAAATCTGGCAAGAGTGTGTTTCCGTAAAGCTGTAGTTTGTCGCCTCCTTCACAAGCTCCAGTGTGAGGGAATAAGCGTCACATTAAGGTTAAGTACAGGGACATGTTGTGGAATATGTGTACTATGTGCACAGCACTTACTAGAAGCTTACTTCACCCTTGGCTTAAACAGTGACAGTTTTACAATATAGCTGATTTTAGTACAGAGTTTTGGAAGAAATCTGGGTCTGGTCTGATTACGGTCACAAAACAGCTTTGCCAAGCAACAGAAATGTAGGTGTGGAACAGAGAGTGAAGCATGTAAGGAATTGTTTCATTTCAGGAATCGTTTGAGTGCCCTATTTTAACCATGATTGAGGCTACTGAAAATGTTGGTTGTTGTAGAGCAGAGCGTGCAAAACAAGACATGCTTGTGGATGTTTCTTCTATGAATAAAGGCTGAGAGAGTTGGGGTTGTTCAGCCTGGAGAAGAGAAGGCTCTGGGGAGACCTTATTGCAGCCTTCCAGTACTTAAAGGGGACTTATAACAAAGGTGGGGACAGACTTTTTAGCAGGGCCTGTTGCGATAGGACAGGGGGTGATAGTTTTAAACTAAAAAAGGGTAGATTCAGACTAGATATAAGGAAGACATTTTTCACCATGAGGGTGGTGAAACCCTGGCACACGTGGCCCAGAGAGGTGGTAGATGCCCCATCCCTGGAAACATTCAAGGTCAGGTTGGACGGGGCTCTGAGCCACCTGGTCTGGTTGCAGATGTCCCTGCCCACTGCAGGGAGGTTGGACTAAATGACCTTTAAAGGTCCCTTCCAACCCCAGCTATTGTCTGATTCTGTTCTCTGAATCTATGTTGCTGAGGTGAATGGTAGTGTTTTCTTCTGTGGCTGTAAAAGTAAAGACTGAGTTTTTAATTCTGCTTGCTGCTGGTGAAAGAAGACCAAATGCATTATTTACTACAGAGCAGAGATACCACTAGGAGAGCAACTGATGTGTCACGGTTAAGGTTTTGAAAAGAGAATTCCTCTGTTTTTATATATTGTGTAGTTTTCTTCCTTAAGGCTCATCATCTTACACTTACTCTTAGAGTGTGTTTGCTGTCTATGTGGTTATGCCTATTTGTGTTTGCAAATAATGCTTTTTCAGTGTGAATATAACATTTTTATTGTAGGACAACTGTGATATTGAGACAAGAGGCTTCTGAAGAGGAGACAGGTTTCTATGCACCACTGCAGAAGATTTTACTGTTTCGTTTACTTTTTTGGTGTTCTCAGTGTGAAATGAAGCTTGCTTTGGGTGTGCATGTCTCCTTTTTGAGCTGTAGAAAAGGTAAAAATCAAACCTCTCAAATATCCGACTAGGTTTTACAGTCTTTAAATAAACTATGTTCATGGAAGATGACAAGTCATACCAGATGTGATATATGTCTTTGCACAGAAGGTAAGGAGCATAATATCTTACATTTGGGACTTCTGTGATAATATCTCTCTGAAATTATTTTTGTTGTTTTGGACAGATGTTCATCAGCTTTTCTGGCAAGAGAATTTAGGAACTTTCAGAAATATTAGCACTCTCTGGTATCATATGGGACCTCTTACCAAATTATACTCAGGGCGCTTCTGTTATAAGAACCTTTAGTAAAGAATTGATATGGTGAATTGAAAATACACAAAACCTACCTTTGTCATTTGTCTTGGCGTGCCTCCTTTGATTTATACAAATGGATGTAGAAGCATGATGGAGCATTGTGCAACTGCAAATGACTGCCTGGCGTCCAAGTTTTGAAGAATTTAATCATGTAAGAGTAGGGGTATGTGAAACTCAAAAACTTTTTTGAGCTATTAAGTTTGGAATATATTTTTTTCTCAGTTCTGCCTTTCAGGTTTTCTGAACCTCAGTAAAAATGAAGAGAACAACTCTGAGGTAATAAAAAGTTACAGGGAGAAATGTAATAAAACTTACAGACAAGAACCTTTTCAACTGAAGCATTAAGGAAAGTTCAAACAATATGCAGCATCCTCCAAAAGGAGTAGGGTTGCATTCAGAGCACACCAATAACATTTAAATCTTTTTACAAATGTGAAGGCTAAGAAAGCTTCACAGGCTAGAAGTATTGCTTTGGTGATCCTGGTGAAATGAAGAAATTCTGTAAAGAATAAAATCAAGGACACAAGAGATGAAAGGTTATTACTGTGCAAAAAATGAGACAATATATTGCTATCTACAAATGATGTTTTATTCAGATAACATTTGTTTTTCCTAATTTTTGATAAAATACAAACATAATTTCTGTAAGCTGTCGGGAGACTTGACTATGCTCTGGCTGTATAAAAAACAACAACAAAAAAAACCAAGACCAAAAAGGTTGAACAAAAAATATTTCCTCCTTTAGATGAAGTGTCTTCAAGTCCTCTTACATCCCCAAAGAGAAGAAATGCTCCAATCTGGTAAGACTGGCTTTGGTATAAATGTTTTTGATTTTTCCATCATTGTTAATAACCAACCTCAGCCTTGGTTACTGAAAAATACTGACTCGTTTATCCTCTGTTGCTTTAGGTAAAATGGCAGAGATCACTGTGGTAGATATGATATATGTTGACAAATATGGCATCTGGTCTAGCTATGATCTTGATGATCAGACTGTGCCTATGGCTTCCACCATAGGTGTTCCAGCTGTCTTCCCACCAGCCTTATTATTCAAAAGTTACCACTAAGGAAAAATGTAATTTGGAGGCTGTATGATAATACTAAAAGTATGATAAAGTCATGCCCAGTCACTGAGATAATGATCTCTGCCAGACCAATACTCTCTCTCAGAGCCAGTTAGAAATCCTTATATTAATTACAGTTTCTCGTCCACTCCTCCTTCGCTGAACAGCCCCTCTGAAATATCTGCTGAAAGTGTTTCTTTCAAAGGTGAATGCAAGCGCTCAGTCACAATATGGTTTTGAAAAGCTTTAGATGTGCTAATCAATGCACTGTCAAAATAAGGAAGAATTTGATTCTCCAGTGTTCATCCCCTACCCCATCTCTTCCATCCCAGCAAACACTTTGACCACAGAAAGCTACATCAGAAGGGGTTCTGCCGTGGTTGCTCGGGTCAGTGTGTGTATAGCTTCTACCCTCCACAGCCAAAGCAAAAAAATAAAAGTGTGGACTATGCCCAGCTCCTTGAAAAGGAGACTTTCATGGTACAGTAGTCTTACAATGAGAAAATATGATTACAGAAAGCCATTTCCTTGGAGCAATAATTGTTTGTATTATTGCAATGTCAGACAGTCAAGTTTCTCTTCATAACGTTCTCCTTCACAGCCCAGCTGCAGCTTTCGCCTGCTCCTTCCGTCATCGTTCTGCATGTGAGAGCATCTATTCCCCTAGGTACGAAGACGATGTGACAAAATTCATGGTTAGAGCAGTGGGTTATTTTTTAATTTACTGATTGCATTTAAGGGACAAAATGTCTCCTAGACACCTCCCATCCGACTGGTTGCTGTAGCTGAGTAGCTGTGCCTCCTCGCATTGGTGATTACATAGCGTTCCCTCCAAAATTCAAAGAAAACTTTAACACTGTTGTATGAAAATATGCAATGACTAATAATAAAAGAAATAGTTTTACTTTATTTAGTGAATATTTAGTAATTTAGTCACAGAGCACTAGAGACAAAACATTTCTCTGTGAGCCCTTGGCAGATGCACTACGGGCAAAGAGTGCGCGGCTGCTGTGTTAAAGCAATGTGAAACTCATGGTGTGAGTGAACTACCTACTCATGAGAAGTACTAGAGAACAGTTTGTTATACCTTTAAGCTTAAAATCAAGCAAATCCAAAAAAAAGTTTATCTCCAGATACGGTGCTTCCTTGGTGACTTAGCAGACCAGCTCTATCTGCTGAAAAACACATGAAGTGACCCAGTGCTATGCCTGGGTACTACCGTAACTGCCTCCTGAGCTGTGTGGGGTAAAAAGAAGAGGCATATTAAGCGTGTAAGAGCTGCTTCATTTTGCCTCACTTTCTAAAATTAATAGACTTTAAACCATTTTAATGTAGTAAGTTATATGTTGTTATTTCAACAAAGAGATACTAAAATAAGCTAGAATAAAGCTTGAGTTCTATGACTTTTTAAAAAAATATTCAAACCTCTTATGCATTATTTTTAAGTCCCACATTTTCTCCCCGTAGTACCTTGTTGAAGAAAAATGTCTATGGCTGGGATTAGCTCTTACACGACAAGAAAGAAAGGTGGTAGTTCTTTTGGACTTGCTTTGTGAACTTGTATGAGTATGAAATGCAAACTGGCTCTGAGGAAGGAGGCAATCATTGCGCTTATAGATTTCTGCTCTTAGTCATTTGCTGTGGAAAATCAAACCAGTTTTCAAATAAAAAAATCTCGGTATAAGCAATAAGACATTGTGGGCATTTTTGTAATGTGATTTATTCCTGGTATGTGAACAGAATGAATGACAAAATTTCTTTTGGGTTTATACTGGTAGAAAAGAAGAATAACCATACTGAACGTAGAGGGCTGACCCTGCTGTAAAACTTGTGTAGGATTACACCCCAGAGATTAATGAGGAAAAATACAACATAACGTGAAATCATACTCGGGCTTGGTGAAAAGTAACTTTTTACTTGTATGCATAGCAGACCACAAGTGCTCCTTTTCTGTTTGCCTCTGATAACCTAAAATTATACAGTAATTTTTAAAAAATTTAACTACAACAAATTTAAGCATTTACATCTATTTCTAAGAGAACTATGTTTCTGTTCTGTTTTCGCTTCTTTTAATCAAAGATTGTCAGTAGTCAGTCTGCTAAGACTACATAAGGTAACAACTTGGTGTCTTTTTAGGACATTTTTTGACAACAAACTATATTATCTAGAAGAAACCGGGTAAAACCAAATAAACAAGCTGAAAAATATAGTTAGTGCACAAACAGTATTTTGGGAGTTAGGATGATTGTGGCTTGGCTCCTTCACACTAGACTCTTTTGAAGTTGCATGTTTGGCTGTAAGCAGTATGTGGCCTAACTCTCATACCATCAAAGTCATATTAATTAATTGTGGTGGTGCATTTCTTCACCCTCCTTGCACCTGGAGCTCTCAATAAACCTTGGCCTTGGGGCAGAGAGTTTGGCGGTTGAGAGTCCCTTGGCTGTGCCAAGCACTCCTGCGTAGCTAAGGTAGAGAACGGTACTGACTGTCTCAGGACTATCAGTTGTGGGAGTAATCCTGCTCTGATACCCCAGGAACATATTTTTGTCCAATTATGACTTGATGAGAATTCTAGCAATTACTGGCAAATGATTTGTGGCAAGGATGGAAACTCACTGATGCCTAAAGTCAATCATCTTCCAGTCCTATAAATAGTGGTCCCAAGTGAGACCCTTTGAGCTCTCCTGGACCACAGCAGGCTGCAACCAGCATCTCCCTCTGGGTGGGATGTCTCTCAGAGTCTGCGAACACTCAAGTTCGCAATCAACTCAGAGGCTTGGCTGTTCACCCATTGAGCGACGCAAAGCATTCGATGTGAGTATTCAACTGAATTGAGGGGATTATTTAAAAGGTACCTTTGTACATATCTATCACTTTTACCTTTGTACATATCTATCTCTTTTCTCTACATCTTTTTATGTGCCTAATCTTAGTAAGTTTTAGGTTATTATGCTGCTAATTTTTATATGATTTGATACTGTGATTTATCTCAATATCATTAGTGAATTTGATCGGTGTTATTTTCTATTAGATTGTTGCCGTCCTAAAGTTACACCAAGCACAACATATATCACTACACCAGAATCCCCGATACCCTGTCCCTTTAGTCATAAACCACTGACCAAGTCTGGGACTAGGAGTGGATTCAGCCGCACCTAGACTCCTCTCTGAGAGGAGTTTAGAAAGCAAAGGAGTCCACTCTGAACCCTGTGACTCAATGGGAAGGCATTCCTTTCCTTTCCTTGCCTAACTTAGTCATAAACTGTTGACCAAATCTGGGACTAGGGGTGGATTTTGGTCCACTCTGAACCTCATGACCCAACGGGAGGGTCTTCCCTACTTTCTTTCCTCAATATACATGTAAGCCACATTAACCTGATTTGATCCACGAGCAAATCATTCCAATCTAGTTATAACTTGGTTTCTCTTTGTATACCTTTTCCATGTTGAATAAGTAATAGAGTACCATTGAATTCTGTTGAGTTGCACCCTTTTATAAATTTGTATTAAAATCATTCTTTGGTGGTGGTTCTTTAAGCGGCCCAACCACTCATTCACAACGTTAATGTAACATAACCACCCAGCTTAACATTTCCTATAACTTCCAGGGCTTCCACAGGATCTATATTCACCGTGTCCATACTTCAAAGAACAGAATAAATTGCTCTTTTACTTCACCAAGTCCTTACAAGGTATAACTAAAAGTTCCAATATTTTTTTCATCTGTCTCTCTGAGGGAGGTGTTGTCACCGTACCTGTGGAATTTGAGAAGCCTGAAACTGTTTACCACAATATTGAAACTAAATTCCTGCTAACTAGAGGAAATTGAAGGCGGTGGCTTCACAGAGCCTCCAGCGGGAAGTTGATCAAGAAGGATTTGCTTTATTGGTGAGGTGAGATAACTGACAGTATTGGGTAGTTGTTTGCAGTACAGTTGGCTGCTTATGGAATGGATACTTTAACAGGTTTGCTTTAAACAAATCTCTGTTTCAGTGTAATTTAATGAACGGAGGCCTCAGTTTGGGGAATCTGGACTTCAGAAAGAGATCTGAGATCTTAAAAGGTGCATCTATGTTAGTGACTATGTGAGCTGGAGGAGTACTCTTTAGGTGTGGATTTACCTCATGTCTGTAGTTGGACTCTTGAGGTACATACCCAAGCATATCACTGCTGTTCTCAGTGTAGTTTTTCTTCTGGTGGAAGTAAGGTTGAACTCACGCTTGAGGCCATCGCCTAGAGTACCTCACTTGCAATCTGGATACAAGGTCTTGAAGTATTTAACTCTGTATGTGTGCAGCTCATGCCTAAGGTTGGCAAATCAATTTAACTTCATTGCTGGTAAAAATGCCACGTGGACATGCAGGCCTGTAACCGTGGAACAGTGTGTGAAATCAAACCTCCGTGTCTTTGGTTTCCCTCTGCACCGCACCGGTGGGAATGCAGATACCCCTGAAGTGCTGAAGGCCAGTGTGATCTGCAGGAGTAGCGTGCAGAGCAGAGAGCTCTGGTCCCCCTGTATTTCATTAACTTACCAAACTCTGTGCTTAGCCCTGGTTTTCCCATTTCCAGAAAAATTTGAAGGTTTCAAAGAGAAGATGCATGAAAGATCAGTATGTTAACGAATACAGACAGTGTACTTTAAAGTGACAGACTAGACGGCCTAAATAAATAAAGTTTTCCAGAGGGAAATTTCGGTGGTGGTTTGGTCACAGTATGCACAGGCTGATCTGGAAACAGAAAAATGGTTAAGAGAAGTCTCTTTAGTGTCATACACAGAGACAAGTGTAATGAGATCCAGTATGTGTAAGCTGAAACAAGACAAATTCAGCCAATATGTCTAGCTAAGAAGTTAATTAACCATTGGAACAGCTCACATCATAGGTTTTTGATAGATTCTCTGTTACTGGTAATTTAAAAATTAAGTTTAGTGATTAGATTTGACATCAGGATGAATTCAGGGAAAGGCCAAATGTTAGGTGGAAGACCAGAGTACGTGATAATATTGTTCTCCTTTGGCTTTTGAATCTATTAATGAAGAATAGATGTCCAATACAAGTGTAACCTATTTGTACTTGTCTGGTGAGCTCTGTTTACTGCTGCCTGGGGAGGAGATGATATGTTTCTATTTCTATATCCTGGACTTCTGTGGGAACATGGAAGTTAGTTATAGTTGAGACAGATCTTGTGACTGTCTGACTACCCTGGCAGGTGATAGGGTGAGGAGCAAAATGTGGCTCAGTGCTACCTTTCCATAGACTGGAAATGAACAGATCCAAGGCACAGTATAAATCTGCCACGTTTATAATGGCTAGAGTTATTCCTAATACACCATTCTTTGGTTGAGTGCTCCAGCTCCATCTGCAGTTCCCACTGGAGTCGGAATACTGTTGGGTGGAGGGGACAGGGTCAGTGTTAGACCATGGTCAACAAGGCACGTCTCTAGCTGCACGTTATGGGTAGACCAGAGGCCAGGCTCTGTTGCTGTATCTCCTACTGTACCTGTCCAAAACAAAACAAAAGCCATATATAACTTCTTTCTCAGGCCTGCACAGGATGGCAAGCACAGGAATGTGATGCTTTTATAGCAGCTACACCTCTTAGTTTCAGAATATGTTTAGAGTAGGTAAACTGGTGGCTGGAGGAAGCCAAAATAAAAATTCAGCATGTATGCACTGCAGTGACACACAGTGCTCTAGTCAACAAAGGTTATACCAACTTTAAATACAGAGTAAAGAAATTAATCTTTTCAGCAGTGATCCTGCAACAATACCTGAATTACGATGAATGAATTCCTGCGGTCAAAGGTAGAAAAGCTGGCATTAGTAGTCACTATCTTGTTAGGCTGGAGTAGAAAAGCAATGTGTGCAGATTAAATTTAGCTCTTTGACCTGAGCGTGAGATCAGTTGGGAGGTACATTAATTGAGGAAGGTGCCCTTGAAATCAATGGCACATTGAAAAGAAAGTATCTTCGGCAACATATGACAAAAGTAGCCCTTTTAAACTAACTGTTCATTTCCATTAACCCCAGGCTGAAGCCTGGGTATTGAGATCCAGAGTCTATCAGAATATAAATTAGAAGATTCCAGAGGGCATGTTAGAAAATGAAAATTTAGAATTTTTCAACAGAGAGGTTCACATTGGCAGCTTAGCTGGTAAGTAAAGCTGGGGACTGAATTTACACAGAAAATTAAAGATTTTCTCATTAACTTGGTTAGTGCTAGGACAAAGTCATGATTCTTAGAAATAAGGAATGGCGTACCGTTCTTGTTGGCACTGGGTGAAGCAAAGTTTTCATTATTTTTAATGACAGAATTATCCAAAATATGAGCTTATTAAAAATGGGATTTTTGGAACAAAATTATAAGCAAAGATGTAAATGAAAGTTTACAAGGGAATGGGCAATGAAAATATGTCCATAGATAAGCAGAGTATACTGTAAATATAGTTTGTTGAACTGCAGGAAAGAAAAATCTGTTGTCTATTCCTTGCTGAACTGGGAATTGAGTAGTACACTTGAGAGCAGGATAGCTGTACCAAAATAAAAAAGTTGTCTTCAATTTAATAGGAAGGTTAGTTAGTTTATTATGGCTCAAATACCAGTATTCAGTAAAGAGTCCCTACATTTTGTTTGCATTTTCTAGTGAACGCTATTAATGAGACACATTTCTAAAGGCACATACACTCCATTATCCTTTAAGAGACTGAGTTTTTTCCCATGATTGAGAAATGTGTCTTAAAGTCAGTGCATTTTTCATCTTTTCCTGCCTCTGCCATGTGACATGTGGCCATAAACAAATCATCTAATTACTTTGTACCTTGTTTTTCCCTTGTATAAAAGACAGGACGTTACTTCATTCTCCCTGCATGCAGCACCCTTTGATTTCACCAAGCACTGTTGTCATCCCTGATGTTGGTAGTTACCACCATAGCTAGTCTCTGTTGAGAACTAGCAGTGAACTAAATTCATAGTCCTCTGTGAAACTCATAAATTTGTTGTGGTTTAGCCCCAGCCGGCAACCAAGCCCCACGCAGCCGCTTGCTCACTCCCCCACAACGGGATGTGGGTGAGAGTTGGAAGAGTAAAAGTGAGAAAACTCATGGTTTGAAATAAAGATGGTTTAATAGGTAAAGCAAAAGCCACGGACACAAGCAAAGCAAAACAAGGAATCCACTCCCCACTCCCCATGGGCAGGCAGGTGTTCAGCCATCCCCAGGGAAGCAGGGCTGCGTCATGTGTAACGGTTACTTAGGTTGACAGATGCCATCACTCTGAACATCCCCCCACCCCTTTTTTCTTCTTGGCCCCAGCTTTATATACTCAGCATGACGTCATATGGTAGGGAATATCCCTCTGGCCAGCCTGGGTCAGCTGTCCCGGCCGTGTCCCCTCTCAGCTCCCCGAGCACCCCCAGCCACCTTACTGGCGGGTCAAGCATGAGAAGCCGGGCAGTCTTTGAGCACTTAGCAACAACTCAAAACATCAGCATGTTATCAACATTGTCTCACCCCAAATCCAAAGCACAGCCTCACGCTAGCTTCTGTGAAGAAAATTAACTCCATCCCAGCTGAAATTACAAATACAAATCATGCTTTCTCAAAGAAGTAGTTAATATGCAACAGTAGTTTTCTATGAGGTACTGAAGTAAAACCCTTCCTCTCCCTAAGGGAATCATTAAGTCAATGATTTAATTCATGTAGAAGAAAACAATTTCTTCTCTGCTAGAAGTAAATAGCAAGAGCTTGTGCCTTGGCTTTCAAGAAAGGATTTTGATCACTGTCTGGACAGGTGATGAATGTCTTCAGAAGTTTTAGGTGCTGAAAATATACAACACAGGTAAACAAAAGTAACGCTATCTCCAGACCAAGATCCTTTTCAGTGAAAAAAATACACCAGACAACAGTCCTGCCTATCTTGGTAAATATTACTACAACATTTTAGCTACATGAAAAAACTTCTTAGACTAAATCAGATGTATAGGTATCTGTAAAAGACTCTTTTTTTTTTTTTTTTTTTTTTTAGCTGCATACTGGTCGTTATTAAATATTTTCCAAAAGAGTTATTTCAAGGAGTTTGGTGAATGAAAGGTGACGGTGGGAAGGGTAAGCTTAGCAACAATCCACATCATAAGTAATAAGTAGTAGTCCTGTACCAGATCAGAGGAAATGTTGCAAAGTGCACCTTTTTAGTCTGCCAAGGCTGCTTCAGAGTTTGGATTCTGGTTATATGAGATACACCCTCAGCAGCAAATATGGACCAGAATATTTCGCTCAATAACATAGTGAGGAAGATGTTTGAATTGTGAGCAGCTCCTTGACATGTTAAGTCACAGATTTTTGATGATCCCACTTGAAAAATTCCCGCAAATTACAGTGATGGATATTACAGAAATAGGTATAAGTAAAATGCTACAGTTTCTGATAAAGCCCAGTGATATAAGCCTGTTAAGCAGATCTCATTGCTGTTGATGTGTTAGCCTATTAATATCCACTGGTCATTGTAAAGGCTTATTAAGTATTCAAACATAAAATACAGTTTCAGCAAATTCTTAATCCATTTCTATATTAAACATATGTGTGTTACAGAATAAATTTTCTACTGTGAGATTTATAATAATTTCTGGTTTAGAACATCAACAAATATAAAAGGCTAACTATTTTAAAAAGAATTTAGAGATTGATTAAGTCTCTTTAAGACTTCTTTAGTAAGTAAATAGAGAAGTAGACCTAAAAGAGGATTCAGAAGGACACAGAGGGCTGTCAGTAACCTGAGATTTCAGAAGCATCCTTAATGAATCTGATAAATTATAAGTCAATGCTAACTGTTAAGCTTGTTCCTGTCTATTATTTTTTCTCCCCATGGTTTGAAAGGCAGGACAGAGCTACATTTTGTTGTTTTAGCTCTTCCAGGATGTATTATTTCAGCCTTTCCTGCCAATTCAGAAAGGAAAGGTGTAGTTTCAACAGAATTGGCACTTCTCACTGAGGACTGTTTCCTGGTACAAGTGTATATTTGAGCAGGGGACATACCTTTTGACATCCTCGTCCAGCTGGCAGAAACCTGCAGTTTAGAACTGGCTAGTGTCATCCCATGCAATGATCTTTATTTTCATAGCTCGTATTCTCTTATTTGTGGAGGAACCTGTCATATCTCCTTGGAGGAGACAAGTTCACATTGCAGCCTGTTTAAAGCATGGTCCCTCCTTTCCATCAGCTATTGGCCAGAGCTCCTAAGGAGCTGAAATCTAGAGACTACCGGCTTCTACACCTCATCTTTATGAAGCTGGTGTTATTGGGAGTAGAACCTCACCTGGAATAGATCAGGATGTTTAATCTCTATAGCTATAGGTATCTTAGTATAATGTTTGTTATCCCCTTGACCCATTGCGAGATTGACCTTCACTCATCAGAAAATAAGCCATAGTCTTGTGAAAACTTGGGTGTTTTCTTTAAGTAACTTAGATCTGGATCAATAGTAGGTAAAATAAGAGCTACAGTGGCAGGGTCCATGTAACATTGCAAAGAAGATTTTTTTTTTTTTTTTTTTTTTTTTTTTTTTTTTTTTTTTACTATTTAACCTCTGGTAGCCGTCTGGAGGGCTAGCAAAGGGGAAATCAGTTTGGTTGTGATGTTGTTTCTTCCTGTATCAGCTACAGGACGAGCAAGCCCTGCTCTTTGGGATGTGCTCCCCGGTTTTGATGACAGTTCTACTCCCTTCCAAGGCACAGGCAGCTTGGTCTTTGTATCATCTGCCCTTTAGCCCTCAAACAGCAAAATTTCATTTTACCTTCACTGCTGAGAAACATGAAATGTTTCTTAGCTGCAGTTTTCAATTTTGGACTCTAGATAAATAAAGCTTGGAAAGGCATGCAAATATCAACATTTGGACTTTCTGAACAACTCAGGTTCCATATGTTTCATATTTTAAGTGAAGTCTTTGCAACATACAGTAAGAAGTGAACTACCTATTAGACAAGCCTGTAAACCACAAACATTAAAATAACTGCAATAATTACAAAAAAAGAACTGAGCTTTTTAACCTCACAGCCTGCTACAGGACAGAAAGCCAAAGCAGCCTGTTTAGAATAATTTGTAAAGTATATGACTCTTGCCATGTTTGGTGTTAAAACACCAAGCAGCCATGTGCTTTGTATTGACTCTGTGCTAGTTGGGGAACTTCTGGGAAAACATGGATTATGGAAATCCTCTCACACTCCTGTTCTGATCCAAAAGTCCAGATTTGAATGCATTCAAAGAATGGTTTTGTGGGAATTTATATCTAGATTTTGTAACTCAATCCTACTAATTTTTTCTGTGTAATATATTACTGTAATATTTCTGGGAACATACCATTAGGCAATCCAAGTTTGGGGAAGAATTAAATGTGTATAACAATAATAGAACCAAAATAAATGGTGACTCAGATTTCTGATATGGTCAGTAGGAAGTTTTCCATTGACTTGAGTCTCTGAATCAGAAAACTCTCTAAGAAAGTTTACTTTCTCCTTTGTTTAAGAGCCTTTTATACACTATTCTATGTTGCTCATTGTTCAGATTCCTGAATGCGTATTTTAAATCTTTTCAAACATGTTCATGAGTTACATAGTATTCGCAAACCATTAAATAAATATGTACCTGATTGGGCATCCTGAGTTTCATATTGTATCAATTATCAATTATACCTTGGAATGAAAGGGTAAGTTTTTTCAAGCTCAAGTTGAATATGCTTCTTGAACATACGGATGTTTTCATTTTTAAAATATGAGGGAGCCTGTGAGTAAGCAGTGAAAAATTGATATACTCTGTGTTTAGGGCTACTGCCACTGTGTTATTTCAGCACGCCCAGAGCAGCATTCCATCAACAGAAGGTGATTTTTAACTCCAAGACAGATAGGATCCCAAATGTTTTCTGAGTCATGCTGTGATCAAAATGTAAGTCGTCTTCCAAAACCCATAGGAAAGGTCAACCTTCCCTTAGCCTTTAGTCCTTCCCACACTCCCTTTCCCCTTCTCCCCTTTGAGATTTTTTGATGACAGGATAACAACTCCATAGAAAGACAACAGGGAAGTGTATTGAAAGTAGGAGCTGAAATGTAACTCTCATTTGTTTTTTGTAAGATTAATACTCTCATATATATACATTTAGACTTTTATTTTTCTTTTGTAATAGATCTCTCTCTGCCAGGTAGAGGACAGTAAATAAGCAGAACCTAAACTATCTGCAAAAATGGAACAAACCCAGAAACTAGCATATGATGGCATTCATTTGCCTACTTAGTTTGAAGAATTGTTGAACAGTGGCTAGATTACATTTTTTAAACTTGTGACATACAGCAGATGTTGCCAGTCATCCTGTATTCTCTGCTTTTGTGACTATGGGATTAAGAACTAGCTATTAGTTTTGAATTATTTACTATGTCAGAAGCAAGGTCAATGTACAGATTATTACTATGCAGACATGAACTTTGCTGTACTTTGTTTGTGAATCTGATTTGTAAAGCACTGGACTCCGGAATCATATGGTTATCTGAAGATCTTAATTTTGTGTTTACTCTCTCGTGTAATTAAAGGAGTTTTTACCTGGACCCTCAAGACCTTCATCACTGCTGCTTTGCTCACCAGCCAGGAATGGCAATGCTTTGACTTTTTGCTACCCGAGTGTGCCTTTGCAGAGATGGCAGATATGAAATGCATAATTATATTAATAATGGAGTAAATCTGACATAGAGGCTGCTGAGACAAATTATTTATGGACTTTGCAGTCCAATTATTTATGGACATTGCAGTTATAATCAAGTGTTCAAAAATGGCACTTTGAATGTGAACTCAGAACCTGGTATGACTTGGATTAGTCTTTGATTCTATTTGGAAGTACATGCTGGCTTTTTGCTTTGGCATCACTGAAATTGCACTAATGTAGATGAAGAAAAATTTTCTCTGTTTGCTCTATTTGTGCTGAGTTCACTATAACATAATATGACACTACTTTGACCTAAAAGAACAATAAATAAATTATTTAAAACTTCTGTAGCCATATAAATGATGTATTTATAGGCAGAATTTCTAGTTTATCTATCTGTTACGCTGCTATCTGCTCACCAGATAGAATGTTTTGTAACTGCAATCCAAGCAGTGTAGGAATTTGGGTGAGATTCAACAAATCAAATCATTCTCGCCTCTCTATACTCTATGCATTCTTATAAGAAGACAATACCTGTAGATATTTTGGGAAGATTTGCAAGGCTTCTTCTGAATGTTTGTTGCGTTTCTGAGTAAAGTCCTATTGAGCACAACTGGAGTCGTTCCTTAAACTTTGATTTTAGGGGGCCAGGATTTCAGCCTCCAGTTATTACCAGAGAAATCCATAGTGTATAAATAAGGAACAATGAAAGAAAACTGTACTGTGTTTAAAAATCATAATATATAGACTAAAAAATTTCACTGCCAAATCACCTATGTCATACATATAACAACATATATGTATGTTTGAACATAAAGGACATGACTCTTATTTCACATTGATGTAAATCATCAACAATCTCTCTACCAGTGCCATTGGCATATATTTATGGGGCTATCTTATTCAAGGCAGTTGTAAACTCTGCCAATGTAGTTACTGAAACAGGGTTAAAAGCTGTTTTGCATTGCAGAAGTAGAGCAAAACAGCTGCAAAGTGGCAGTAAATCTGGCTCTGTGAGGTTACACTGACATAAAACCAGCATGAAATCAGTTCAGGTTCAAGACATTTACACCAATGTCAAGGGTAAATCAGGTGACAGAATACCAAAATAAAAACAAAATAATTTTTAAAAGTCATCTCATGACATGGGATCTTTCATCTGCAGTAAGATATTTGAATATTCTAGAGAACTCATAGAGGCTTTATCATCATCTGATGTTTATCTCTGATCGGACTGTCTTAAAGCATAAATTAGACTGTGACAAATTGATAATCACACATAGATCTTTTTCTTGGTCAGAAGGATTAAGAAGTTCATGAAACTGTATGCTTTAGGAGTGTGTGATTCAAATAGAAGGCTATTCACTAAGTGCATCCAAAATTATTATTTACCTTCCTTAAACACACTCTGAATAATCAGTACTTCAGCAGGTAATCATAATCAAATAAAACCAAATGTTTCCTTTACATTAAGTTGTATGCAGTGAATCAATAGTAGGTGGTTTGTTATAATTTTTGAATTGGAAATCATTATACGAATACAATGATAGTGAAAAGGCCTAGCAGGGCTGGAAAATAATTGAGTGCTTTACTGAAATACTCCTTTTTTGAGTTTGATCCTTTTATCCTTTTTCTTTGAAATGAGGTTTTAACTCCAGTACACAAAATAATGTCATAATATATACCTAAGCAACTGCTAAAGCAGCTGATGAACATAATCTTTTGTCCCATTGATTTTCTAAACTGCCTTGGGTGTAATTGAAGCTAGAGTTTATTCAGTGGAGGCATAAAGAAAAGAAAATTACAAGTTTTGAATTTGTTATAACATCAGAACAGTATTTAAGTCTTGTAACACAGTGGAAATCAGCCATATGAAATAACAATAAGGGAGTAATCAATAAACCTCTATCTTTTATAAACCATCTCACTGGGTATAGGAGGTGACTGATGAACGGCCACAAAGAATTAAAAAAAAAAAATTATTAAAATTAAAATTTAAATTTTAAATCCTAGTGAAGTTGAGGTAAAATCCCATCACGTACTTTCTACTAAGAGAAAAGAAAGAAAGAACAAGATAGAGGAAAAGAGATTCAGTCTGCTATCCACAAAAAATTAGCTTGCTGGAAGAGAGAAACAACCTGATGAAGGTACTGTAGGTTTTCCAAAGCAGAGGAACTATAAAAATTTTGATTTGTGAAAGACCATGAATCAGACCTCAGTGACACGCTCCTGACTATCTATGTGGAAAATGGTTCAAAAGTAGCAAAGGACAGGTATCTGTGAGTGCACATGAAATTTTGAAAAGTTGCTTATGTTTTGATATTTCACCCTTTATAAAGTTTTTCCTGGCTTGTGTTTCATTTAATCTGTAGATTTATTTCATTATGTACAAGAATTCTAGCAGCTAAGAAATAAGAAAGGCATTGTTCCCCGTTAGCTGACCTTTATTTGTTGCTACCGTTTGTTAATGCTTCTTAGCAGAGTAAGACTATACATGTTCCGCAGATCAGACCGTTTAATATTTCACCTTTATTTCTTTCCTCTTTTCTTTTTTCTTCTTCCTTTATTTTTCAAATAATTTCATTTCCTGCAACAAAATGTTTTCTTTGAACTGGATGTATCAAGTTGTGAATAACGATGTCACAGAAGCCTTTACAATAAAAATTGCTTTTAAATTGAAAATGTTTTTCCAGTTGTACATGCACGGATGCATGCCTGAGTGCACGCAGGTGCTGCAGAAAGCACAACTGGAGAAAATACCAACTCTTCTGCTAAGGAAAGTAGTGAACAGTCAGTACAGCACAACCCTGGTCCTCCACAAGTTTAGGGAACCTTTTAAGACTCCTAGATTAAAAATCCAGGAGCTGTCTTTTGAAAATAAGCCAATTTCTTTGAAGGGCTTTGCTTTTTAAAAGACCAGGCTTTAAGCCCAAGGTAAATTACAGGTGCTAAGTTCAGCACAAGGTTCAGGACAGCCACATGGATCAATATAATGAAGGAATGGGTCTTCCTGATGGAAGCAGATGCCCTGTAAGCTCATCCAGTGCAATCTCCTGTGGAAGCAGGTTTGTTCTCTGACGACATGTATCTTCCAGTTTTTCTCCCAGTACGTGGAGCAGATATCCCATTTTGCAGTGGCATATAACTCTGAATCCTGGCCCCACAGTAATTTTTCCGTAGAAAATATTTTATAAACACTTCTCATCCCCTGAGTATTAGCTGTTTGGGCTTATGTGACGAAGGCACTCCAGCTTGACAGATGTCGGCTATTATTCTTACGATTTCTGTATGTGCTGCAGTTTGTATTGCCATAGTATCAGAGATGCCAACCAGAGCTGAGACCAGAACTGAAGTGTGGCTAGAAAGTAGCAAAGGACATACCAATCTATATAGTTTCCTGGTTTTGTCCCCCTGTAAAGTTTACTCTAAAGAAGATGATGCATTTAATTCATGTAGATGATCTAAGAAAAAAGTATATTGCAGTGGTTCTTCAGGAAGACTTTATATTTTCTTCCCTCATATTTTGTATTCCTTTTAAGCTAAAAGACTTAGACTGATGAGAAACTTCATGCTTTCAAGTCTGCAGGGAAAAAAGAATCACGGATGACTGTTACCTCCATCAAACTTAATCACCTACTTTCTGTAAGTATGCAAATAACCACCTTGTAGATCACCCATAGGCTTAACCTCAGCACTCTTTTGAGTGCTTCATTGGGTTGCAGCCAGACTACTCAGCCGTATGTAGGATCCAGTCCTTTCCATGAGAGGAGAAAAGGGTAGTAGCCTTGATATTCGTTGTTATTGTAACCTGTAGTTCTTTGGATCACACTCATCTGGGCATGTTTTACTCGAGTGGAAGCTTGCAAACAGGATCATACCCAAACTGTAAGCGCACATAGTGGTGGTGTTTTTCTTGGCTAACACACACAGTGAGTGGCTGAGGAGGAGATACCGCTGTGCAGATGACCCAGCGCAAGCTCCTGCTGGGAAGGCAGCCAGCGGCCAGGTGGGGAAGTGCCAGCCCTGGCTGCTCCCTGGCACGGTCTGATGCTTGAAGTTGATGATGTGCTGTCTTCCGAGTTGCCTCTTTTCTTCTAAGGGCTTTTTACCTTGGCATGTTGGTATATTACCCTTGAGTTTCTACTGCCTATTCAGAAATTTTACTCTTGAGGAATTAAGCAAAGATTTCATTCTCTGAACATATTAATCACCACTCTTTCAAGATCCTAAATACCCTTTAGAAATTCCATAGGCGTATGTCAGGGTTTCACATTTTTCATTATTTGTCTGTAACCTTTGCTGAATATGAGAAGAGACATTTTAAAGCTGACTGAAAGACAAGTTAACTTCACAGCTTTGAAACAAGTTTTAGAGCCTTTTACCACTGGAATGCTTGTTTAGATTCATTCTGCGTGAGCAGTCAACAAAATTCACCGTGAGGTGATTATCCTTCAGTGGCTTCTATGAAATGAGTCTGGTTTTTTTGCAGCTAGACCCTTGGGTAATTATTCCTGACAAAACCCCTGCTGTGGCTGACACAACCCAGAGCTGTTGTCCTACATGGGTGCGATGAACTACTTTCTTAATGGTGCAGATCAGGTCTTTCCATTATGGAATGAAAGTCATTGATCAATCATTTTGTAGATATTATCTTTGCAGATACCCTCAGTTAATACTTATTGGGTATAATCTCTGTTCCTTTCTCTTGCACTTCTTAAAACAATGTAAAAGTTACAGCTAAGTAAGTATTAAAAAAAAAATCTGTGTAAAATAGAAGAGCTGTAGATGAGGCTTATTACCATTAAATCTGTAAGGGCCAGAACACATACAGGCAAACATGCATGTAAATAAGAGCACAAAGAAAATGGCTACTGATGTATATTCTGTGAATAAGATAGAACAGTTTTCCAACGTATATTATCCTGTGGTTTGAATAATACTTTGCCCTTTTCAATCCTTTTGGAAATACTTGAATGTACGTATTTTGACATACTAGACTGCAGTCTCAAGAGATGAAGTGTTAAGGTTGTATTTGGCACTCCACTGTGTATGTTCAAGGACTCCATTTATGATTCTTGTTGACCGTTTCAAACTCTGTTTCTGACAGCTTGGCACTAATGCGGGCTATGTGTCACAAACAGCTGAGGCAGCTCTGTGAAGTGACAACCATCTGGAGCTTTCTGCTTTTTTCCAAAGTGGCAGCCTTGTCGTCCTCCTTCTTTGAGTATTTCATTCAGTTTTCCTTCCGTATTGTCAATTAAGATGAGTAACAACAGCAGCATTTTGCTTTTTACCCTCCTTGCCATGATTTCTCTGGATAATCATCATACATCGCTGTGTTCATGTGAGCTTTTGGTGCCAACCGGGCAGAGAGCACTCAAGAGCAAAACTGTTCTTCTTTCTGCAATTAACCAGCAGAGATGGAACAAATGATAAACTTGGCACATTCATGCCAGTAGTGAAGTGGTGGCAGGCTTCTTGGGTCAGATTTTTGATCATCTTTTATAACTGTCACACTTGTTTTGTGCTGGCAATAACAGCATTATGTACCACAAAGCAGTTGAGAAACAGGCCCTTAAATGTCATCGCTGAGGCAACTCTATCAATGCTCCATAAATGGCTTAAGCACCAACCATCTGACTTCATTTAGTGGGACATTATTCTCTGTTGCTTGTTATTTTTATTGTCATTCATTTGTACCATTGGCTTCCCTTGCTAGGCATTTCATTACATGTTCACACACACATCTGTTGTTGGGCAGAAATCTCTACTGGGAGCTGGTCTGGGTGCCATTATTCTGCTGTGCCTATATTTTGGCAGCAGTAACAACCATTTATTACTTGGGCAAAAACCTAGGCATACTTTTTCTGTTTTGTCAAAGCTGGGGTTCAAAATTGTACCACAAATTCTTCTCTGCTTTAAAAAAAAAGAAGAAAAAAAAAAAGAAAATTTAGCTTTTCAATGGGGATTTAAACACTCTCCTGTTGCTCCATTGTGCCTTAGAACCAGATGGGCAGCAACATAGCTCTGCATCTGAGCCCAGGTAAGGGCCAGGCTGCCCTATCTACCTGGCACCGGGCTGTCCTAATAAGGTCTTATTTAGGGGCCCTGTAGCGAAAAGACTTGGTAATGAAGAGAGATTTAGTCCCTGTCCTTCTTCTCTTTAAGTCCATCAGCTCTCTTGTTTTGCTCCCCTTGAGCATGCTGCTGCTGTTCAAGCGGCTGCAAAGTTTTGCTGCTTGCATAGGTGCTGACCATCTGTATTAGAAGAAAAGGAGCATGAAATAACGGGTAAAGGGCAATCCCTGACCCCCTTCCCTCACATCCCAGCCTAGTGAATCTGTGCCTGGAGTTTAGCAAGGGAAAAGCGGGTTATCCGCACTGGACTGAACTCGCTCCAGCCTCAGCCCAAGGCATGCAGGCATTCACAGAGCGTGGTGATGTCCATGTGGTGTTCCTCACCTCTCCATGCTGTATTTGTGCCAGTACTGTGCACAGCACGCTGTAAGGTCAGAGCCAATTCAAGTCTAAAGCAGCCTAGAAAACTGAAATTGGGTTCAGTGTAATTGTGCCTATGCTGTGGAAATTGGGGATGTTCTCTAGCTCCTGGGTTTGGTTGCATGCGCTGGATTTGTGCCATTTGCAGCCAGATCCGAGTGTTTACCCTTGCTTGTTGCACCCTGTTTTCTCTAAGAATTAAATCTGTGTTCATAGGCTAGAAGGAAAACATGTCAGTACTTAACATATCTGCAGTTTTTAAGACTCAGTGACCAAGACAACAGGCTAATACGTGGGCAGAGCTTATCCTACAGTCTTAGCAAAACCTTGGTTACTTTACTATTACACAAATCCCAAACACAGCTATAGCCCTAGCACATGTGTACTGTACAAACATACTCTAAGACAGTAGGTTTTGCCCTCAGACATTCAAATGCAAATTCTATGTGGAGATAAAGATGAGAAACAAAAATTACTAGTAGCCCATTTGAAGCATAGAGAAGATGAAAGGCACAGAAAGTGAATGTGTCATTTGTCAGAAATGCTAACACCCAAAGCTCCCGTATGATGCTTAGGGGTTGATGAGCTTCTGTGGGAGAGCTGAAGATTAACTTGTGCCTCTTTCGTTCGTCTGAAGCATTTTTAGCTGTTTATCTTAAATAGCCGTATGGAGGTTTGCAGGTATCAATGTCTAGTGATCAAAATCTACCATTGAAGAAATCCTGATGATTTTAAACGTCACTTTGTTAGCAGGTGATAGATAACTTGCTCCTACTTATGTAACTTGGTATCCATGAAGTAGAGAATGATTCAGAACAACTACTTTTTGTTCCATCAATTCCTTTGTCTCTCCACCGCTTTTACTCCAGTCCTGCCCATCTGTTTTCCCTTCTTTTATCTTCACTTCTTAGTTTTTAATGTGGAGAGGGGAGAACAAAAATTTTTACAAAGTCAATCTTTTGGGGTTTGGAACTTCTATTAGGGAAAGGTAGGCAAGACTAGCTAGTCAGTTCTGAACTGAACATCTCTTCCTTTTCTCTTCAGTCTTCTCCCCCCATCCCCTTCCCCCCTGTGGAGATAATGAGGAAGTAAATTAAGAATGTTTGCACGACTTTGGGGATATGTGTGCAAAAAATGTGTTTCTCTTTCTGCATCCTTTCAAATGAGGTTATGTCTGTGTTGTCAGCTGGTAACTGTGAAGTTTTCTCTGTTGGAGATGTTGGTGTTATCAAGGACTTTATGAAGGACCCAAAGTCTAAAAGCTATTCAGTTTACAGTGCATGGGAAAGCATTTCTTTTATCTTTGGCTCTGCTTCTCCTATTTCTGTTTTTCAGGTAGCCATGCTAGCATAGCCATAGATCTTGGTCTGTGGGGAGTATTGGAAAGTGTTAGAGACTTTAAAGCAGTGACAGCTCTGCGGGTTGGCTGTGCATGAACCTCAACCACATGTAAGGCTGGCTTCCCTGGTAAGACCTGAACTGAGACCTTAAGTTCAAATGGAGTAGCCCTTGCTCACAGCATGAAAGAAATGATAGTTACATGTTCACTTTTGTGCCTCTAGCTAGCGCAGAGTCAGACTCTCTGCTCATGTCTGGCAGGTTTTTGTGTGGTGATAGTCCTGAAGTGTTAGCTTTAAGACATTTTGCCAAAAGCAAAGATTAAGCAATGCTTCTGAAGAAAAGTCAGGAGTCACATTTGAGCAAGTAACCTTCTTCCAGCTTCTGGCATCCCAGCGGAGGTGTGATAGCTGGGTACACTGCTGAGGGGGAGGAAGCGTGCTGAGAACTGATGCTTCTTTTCTCTTCTGCTGTCAAGTCTTTGCAGTCTTCAGAGGAAAGTGTAGTCTGAGAGGAGGCTGCCATAGTGGGATTTTCCTTTATGTCACAATATAAAGCTGCTTCTTTTGGTTATGAAGTCTTTTTAAGTCCCAACTCCTCATTCAGTTGGGGTGCCTCTCAGCTGTTATAGTGTGTGTCTGAGTTATCAAGTATCCCTCAGACAGCTGTGTTAATGTTTCCTGAAAAAAAAAGTGTAAAAAAATTATTTTCTGATGTTTTTGTGACATCAGCTATAGATATTTTTATTTGAAAGACAGTTTAAAAGTGTGTTCTTTCTCAATGTATATCTCAATTGTGGAAGAAGAGCCATGCAAGATGCCCACAGAGTAAGACTATAGTCAAAGCAGTACCATAGCCATGTTTGCACAATGCAGAGTCACTGGAGCACAGCTCTCCAGCTTTCAGACCTGATCTAATATATCTACATGGCACTGTATGCTCAAAGGCTTTTGCTCAGTTACAGCCCGGGAAATCTCTCGCAGAAGCTTGCATAGGCATCGATATGCTCATAATTACTTGTAGGGGGGTTGCAATACCTTTAAGCTTTCTGGAAAAAGGGACAGAATTCAGGGGTTTTTGGAAAAGGTGGTAGTAGAGCTTCGTTTAGATGAGCAAGGGTATCTTAGCTGGGAAACACAGGGTGTGATCAGAGGCAGAGCCAGGCAGGGCAGAATGAAGCTTGGCCAAGCTGACATTTCTGCATTGGGTACCACTAATTTAGAAAGACGTATCTTTCTATCTAAACTAAGACTATCTAAATAGTGAATGTCTAAAGACATTCACCAGAAATCAGTGGGACCAAGATGCCTGTCTTTTAAATCTGTTAAAAGACTTCTAAGTTACTTTCCTCAGACTTCTAAGTTACTCACGTACTTTTGAAAATGTTCAGCATTTGAAAATCAGTTGGAGTCTATGGCTGTGCTTATTGCGTAGGATAATTTATCTGTGGTAGGAGCCTACTGGATGAATCTTCCTTTATATTTGCTTGTTGAAACTTATTTTTGCTTGAACAGATTTGGGAAAAAGTTTTTTTTTTATTTCAGATCACCCAGTAAGCAATTCTGCTTGCATTAGAAGTTCAAACTGAACCTCAATGCCCAAAGATTTCTTTTCACATGAAGGTGGTACAGGCTGCTGTAACATCAAGAAAAAAAAACCACAGTCCAGTCTGACTCCCTTGGCTGTGACATGCTTTATAGATACTGCTTGACTGAAAATGTTAAGGAAATTCAGAGCACTGGTGGATGAGGCTGGTTAAAACAGAAACAAAATAAATACCACTGTGCTCCTTATTATCAGAGGCATTTCTAGTACTTCTTGGTTGTGTAGTCCCACAGCATGAAGTCTGGGCACATAGCTTCAAGTGTAGAGAACGATTAACGTTCCTTTCCTTCTCACCTCTTTAATTAGAAAAGGAGAATGAAACTAACACTGAAGGAAAATGAAACCAAACCAAACCACCACATTTATTGGGGAAGTCATGGAAAAGTGAGTGGAAAAATGAGTGCAGTATGCAGGTCCCTTGAGATGTGCCTGCAGACAGTTTTTGCTGGGCAGGGTAAAATAGGAAGATAAAGCCTAGCTAGATCTCTGTAGTATCTCAAGAGCAGAGAAGTGTGGGCTTTGCTGTTTACAAGATTGTTGTTTCTTTCTTTATCGGGAGTCTTGTGACACTTAGTGTTTGTGAATTTGTGGGAATCTGAATAATATTTTTTTTTCAAAATATTTTTCTAATTGTAGAAAGTAATTGGAAAGCTTGAATTCTAAAAGCTCAGGGAAAAAAAAAAAAGAAAACCTCCAACTTTGCTGGTTTTAAGAATGATGAGATTTCAACGTATATGGCTTGATATATTTTGAAGAAGATCTGACTCAAGTTTCTAAATTCTGTAGGTCGCCCTTCCTCCATACCAAAGTGTATCTTTTAAATGTTTAAAAGAGCTGTTAGAATGGCAGCTCTTTAGACTTCATGAAGAAATGGTTTGCTGACAAAGCTGGAAAGGGACACCAACTCCAGCTTAGATGGCTGCAATCATTTGAAACCACCATCCTGTAGCTTCACTTTTCTGAGGCTATTTCCACTCTAGAAGCTTTGGCTGCTGTAACAATGTAAGTGATATGGTAGCCGACGTTTCCTTTATTAAGATTCAACTATTTTTTCTCGAGAAAGTGGATTTTTCTCACTTGATTGATATAAGTTGTTTTCAGCAAAAGCACTTTTTGGTCAGTTCCATCTATGTTATATGGGTTTGCTCCTGTGGCTGTGCTGGCAGACCTTAACTAGAGTACACAAAAACCACGGTCCTTGGCAACAGGCAAAGCTAATACTGAAGCAGTTGGCTCATGAGCAAAGAGAGATCTAGAAACATGCTTTTCACTCTGCAGCCTATTTTAAAGTTGATCTTTTATGAGTTCTCCTGCTGTTACCAGAGGAGGGTCATCACACTCCAACAATTTCTACAGTATCACTAAGTAGTGAGATTACTTGAGAAGACTGAGATCAGTTATATTGCTACTGTTCTAGGTCTGCATTGCAACTCCTATCATGTGTTTCATCTAGGTCAAATATTGTTCAGGGAAAGGGCTGTTTCCTTCTTTTCTCTTCTTTATCTTTTTTTTTTTTTTTTCCAAACCACTCTCTGAAGTTTCTGAATGTTTTTCAGAAGAATCATGTACTTCCAACAATATGAGGTGGTGCAGTTTCTTTTTGCAGTAGTAAGAGGCCAGATACTGCAGACACAGCCAAATTATTAACAGTGTAAAGCAGAAGGATTCAAACTTTCTTTTCAGGTGTTTTGCATTTGTATCATTTCCATGTCCTCTGAAATAGTATCTCCTTTTCGGGGCAAACATAGATGTTTGGAAGCCATTATTGTGAGTTAAACTGTTTCTGAGTGAAAGTGAACATGCTTTTGAATGCAAATGAATGTGTGTTGGGGGAAATTACACAGCGTGATCTCTTCCACCACTACAGAAGAAGGATGGGGCTACATTAATTAGGAATTCTCCTTTTTGAGGATTCCTGTCAAGTTCTCCATCATTCTGAGAAGCGGTTCTTTGTTTTTTCCTTGTGTGATTACTCTGTAATTTTAAAATATAATATAAACAATTATCTATTTTAAACTATATTAGGGAAGTTTGTACCCACTTCAGTCCTTGAAAGGCACTGGTAAAATGATTGTGCTTCTGCCGTCAGTTTGAATCTGGTTTATCATTCCCACTGGAAGCGTATTAGTTTCTCCCATTACCCATGGGTGACTGACATTATGGGCAGTACCTGCAGTATTCTTTCACATTGGAGCCTATTAAACAGGTGTTTGATCCACAGATTT
The DNA here is from genome assembly GCF_964289735.1 of Phaethon aethereus. NCBI lineage: Eukaryota > Metazoa > Chordata > Aves > Phaethontiformes > Phaethontidae > Phaethon > Phaethon aethereus. Next base: position 86,482,721 of record NC_138576.1, read on the forward strand.
TGGATACAGGATGCTGCAACAGCTCCAATGAGACCCTTTGGGAGTATCCTGACAATGCCTGCTTGGGGAACCATTAGACTGTTGAATATTAATGTGATACACTGTAATGGTTCTTTGGGTGCTGTTAGTACGTGTTATGTTAATGTGAACTTCAGGATTTTTTAATTGATGCAGGAGAATTATTACTTAGCATGCTAAATACCTAGATGCCATTGTCAATTATGCAGCCAGTCTATGCACAGTGTCATCATTTATAGGGGGTTAAATTCAGCCAGTTTTTTTCCAGTGTTCTGAAAGCAATTTTATTGATTTCAGGTTATATGTATGTATTTCAAGCTGAAAGGTGGGTCAGTGACTGGGTTTATTACTTGAAGACTTGTGACTGTTTACATCCTCTGTGGCCTGTAGCTGAGCTGTACCTCGAGGTATGTGTCGACAGTAGCACTGAAGTGGTGCAAGAGCTTTTTGCTTTCAAAGCGGGGCTATGCCTGCTTCCACGTATCCCCTCTCCACGGGCTCCTGCCACCTCTCTTGTGCTGCCTGCGGCTCCTGCCTGACGACTCATTGGCACCTGCAGCCATGTTTGCCTGACTGACTTGGGATAGCGCGCTACTCTGCACGACTCACAGCACTCCTTGGGTCTATCGCTTTTTCTGTTCTTTGGCTTAACTTCCTTTCTTTCTTTTCTGCTAGAAACACCGCCAAATAAATTTGTGATTTCTCTGATGGTCTCCTTTCCCTAGCTAGCAATCATCTCGCATCCCTGATCCATTTGCTTCTTTTCCTGATGCAGTCTAATTTCTTTCTGCCCTTCTCTGACTTTGATCTTCCTTAATTCCTCGCTATTATCTTTCTAGCTGCTCTTCTGACACCCCAGGGAAAGGCGTCATCTCTTGTGTCACAGTACTGTCTGCTTTCTTGAAGCATGTTGAAGTCCATCCCCTGATGATCTAGATCCCTGAAGTATCTGATTATGATTATGCATTTGTTCTGACCTACTCTCCATTTCGTTCATTTCCCACACTGATGACTCTCTTCCTGGCCCTTGACAAAACAGGCTGCACAGCTGTATGAGGATGGAAAAAGTGTTTTTTTTTCTTTTCACACCTTTAGTAATAAGAACAAAGGAGCAGTGTGCTGTGTCTTTGCAACAAAACATGCAACTGAAACATGTTTCATCCCAGTTTTCATTTTTCCTCCTCCCCCGTTCCCTTTTAAATCAACAAATCAAGAAAAACAAAACCAAAACAAACAAATAAACAGAAAAGGCAGGGAAAAAGAAAAGGAGAGGGGAAAATTAAAGAAATTAAAGAAAAGGATTTCACAGGACTTCATCACCCTTCCTGAAAGCTGTGCCATGGAAATGTTTTAAAACAATGTTTGTTATTGTTTGTAATAACTGAGCCACTTTCCTCCTTTCTTCCTTACTTCTTCATACATACATCTCACCCTCTCCTCCAGGTCTGGCTGCTCTGCTTGATCCTCACTGCCCGTGGCATTACGGGTGGTGGCTGCTGGAACTCCGAGGGACTCCGTAGCAGATCTAGCTCTCAGAGCCCTGCCTGCGGAGAGAAAAGAACCTGTCATTTGTATTCTTCAAAAGCTGGACTTTTAGTGTCTTCCCTGGCTTACTATTTTCTGTTTAGTATCTTACCCAGCTTGCCCAGTCACAGGCACAACCAGGGGAATTTCTGCAGCTTTCTTCAACTGTTTGCTGCTGTCGCTGGGACCTTTTATCTAAGCCTCAATGATAAATCTTTTCCCAATATGTTCCTGATTATCCTTGTGACACTCCGTCACTCCATCCTCAAATACTCATCGTGAAAACTTGTCCTCTCTTTTGGCCTTTGGCTTCCTGGCTGTCTTATAATAGGTGTACAACAAACCTGAGTCTGCTCTGGGTTGAAATATTATTTTACTTTCCTGTTACAATTCTGTTATATTTTTAATTACCTTTCTTATTTTAAAATATAGAAAAATTGAATTTACCTCTTTTTCTGTTTCCACAAGTGGTTATATTTTTAAATTCTTTCATGGTACTTTAGGAAAGCAAGTATTACTCTTAGTGTTGTTGTTATCTTAGGGCCACTAAAACACGGTAAATTTTTACTATGTATCAGTGAAACTTAAGGAGAGGATGTAGTGTTTTGCATGATCAAATCAAATGGTTTAGTCAATATCAGACAGCACTTCAATCTAACAAGAACTGGCTGTTAATCTGCCACCAAAGAGTTTTCCAATGAAAAGTCTTCCTTTCTGGGCAGGACATAATCAAAAGTTGAACTATCAGAATTTCTCCCAGGACTTAAATTTCAGTTTTAGCTTTGCTATAGTTCAAATCTTTTGTCTCCCAGTCTAGTGATCTGTCCATGAGTATATACCATAAAATGCTTGGTCAGCTTCAAGGCAAGCCCATCATGGATGTTTCCCCTCGAGCTAATCCCGTGGATAATGAGAGTCAAGAGACCTTCACTTCACTTTTACTTGTGATCAAATATCTTCTCCCCTCTGCTGTTCTGCCTTTATACCTTCTTACTCTAACTTACTATTTTTCATATGAGATTCAGGCAGAACTCCTAATGGAATCAGGGCAGAGATCACAGGTAAGTGAAACCACTTAGTATTATCAGAGAAAACAGTGAGAATTCTCAGTGAGAAATCCAGCATATGTTTAAAATAACAATTACCTTTCATTATTCAGGCTGCTCACTGCTTCTTGAGCTTTTGTTTTATGCATTAAAAAAAAAACAACCTTGCTTTACTCATCTGTGTAAGACTTCAGAGGTAAATAAACCTCATCAGCTGGCAGTAAGGAGGAAAGGTTATGCAGTGAATGGAACATTGTGTCAGATTCAGAGCAAATAAATGGATTTAATTTCTGGTCTTAGTTCAGGTATTAGTTGTATGTGAAAATTAGTAGCTGAAAAACTACTAGAGAATAGAGGTTTTTTTCCAAAAAAACGTCCTGGTTCCTTTCACAAGGAAGAGCAATTGCCAGTAGCCTACTGACAAAAGATGAGCTGAAGTTCTGGGGGACAAAGAAGTGAGGCTCAGGCCAGTGTCAGCTTTCTTCCTTGGGGTTAGGAAATGAGCATTAGTTTGTGTATCAGGAAGAGCATGAGAGTAGGAAACAGCTTATGTAGGAGTTGTAAGTCATGCTGCTTTTCCTCTTGTCTCTAATGTATGTGCCCTGGGGTTGTGGCCGCTTGGGGAATGCTTATTGCAAATATCAAGCAGCCCAGACTCTTCCAAAGCAGTGAGCTGTCAAAAAGACTGTCATTTTCTCTCGCTGAAAACAACCTCCTCTTCCAAAACCAAGTTCCTTTATCTTTTTGGAAACAAATGCAAATTAGAAGCTTAGCTGATGTGAATTAACAGACAACGGGCGATACTGGCGCCTGGGACCTGCCTTTATGTCTGTACGTAATGGTGTAAATAAGGGACGGGAAGGCATGTTCCTGTATGAATGGCTTGGCAGATCTGCAAACAAATCCATGTATATGGGAAGAATAGCAGATAAACAGAAGATTTGTACCAGTCAGGTAATCCAAATAATTTAGAAAGGAAAAGATTTGTTGTGATTATGTCTATTAGAGTGCTGACTCCTTCATGGTCTATGTGCACGTGCACACATAAACCCCAAAGGTGAAGAGTTTTGGTACACGCAAGTTCTTTTGTGCTACTGAAAAGCTATCCTGAGTTGTTCTCAAATGCTTACGTAAGGTTTATGGCTAGCTTGAAGCACATAGAAGTATAAATGAAATAATGAATCTATCTGTAGTTTAATCTGAACATGAATTTGCTATCCACCTTAAAAGCCGCTCAAGTTGTTGAGAAAAGCTAAGATAGACGTCATTGGGAAAAGCCTGTGCTTTAATCTTCACAGCAAATCTTTTCTAAGGATTTCAGTGCATTTTCTTCTTTGTAGTTCACTATGCAGCAACTTCTAATGTCAGTTGTTGAGGGAACCTTACCCCAAATTTCTTACCTAGAATCAAATTTATAGAGAAGGTGCAGAGTGCAAAAGGACTCCAAGACTTAAAGACTGAGGCTAATGTTTTTTAAATGCTTAGAGTTGGTTAGTGCACAATAATCAGACCTAGAGGAAGGATACACTGTGAATAAAACTTATATGGCCAAGGAAGAACACCTTACCTCTCTCTGCCTACCAGTTTTTTGAGTTTTATACAGTCACATGTATTCACATTCACAAATGTCTATGACCTTTTTGAGTAGGTCTGAGTATAATGAAATCCGTATACAACTGAGGCTTGCTGGTATTAATAGTAATGAACAAGAAAATCCCAAAGAAACAGTTTCTGGAAACATACGCAAACACTTGGAATAAGAAGAAAAATTCCTTTTCCAAGTACTATTTAACATTTGTTTGGAGTAACAAATTTTAAATTGGCAGTTTCTTCTTTATTGTCCCAAAACAATGTATTTTATTTGGCTTTGAGAATTTATAGAGGTAATTATCAACACAGCAATTTAAGAACTTTAAGTAAGTTCGTACCTCATAAATATTAGGATAAAACTGAGTCCTTTTAAAGGCAGAGCAGTTTCAAAAGCAGCCATGAAAGATTTGACAGTATGTGACGCTGTCAGTTGTGATAGGAAAGAAACCTATAGGAAGGTAGACCAGAAATGAGGGAGATCCCTGACATACGTCTCAATTCCCACAGAGAGGATACATAACTTAAAAAGCTACATGGCTTTAAGTGATGAAGAGAATCAGTTAGTAGTATATACACCATAAAATAGGAAGCTAATAAAATGTGTGTTTCTCTTGGGTCTGGTAAAATTTAGGTAGAATTAAAATCTTCATATTTCAGATTAAAAAAAGAAGATTGTTTCCAGGCTTCCTAACCAACCTTTTTTGTGATAACACCTTTTCTGTGACACCTCAGCTTTAACGTTTACATTTATAATGTTTCTTCTCTCTTCCCTTGCACACACAGAGGACACTGCCTGTGGAAGAAGTGATTGAAGGTCACCTAGTGACAAAAAAAAAGAATTCATAGGGAAACTGAGGAAGGGACTGGAGAATTATTGAAGGTAAAGTCATGAAAGATTTTTTCATCACTTTCCTCAGAAATGGATAAGTGATCTCAGTTGAAACTTTTCATAAATTTTTAATCTAAAAGAAGACATCCAGCTTGAGTACTAAAATGTGGCAGAGATAAACACCTGAAAGCAAAGTTCTACAATGGCAATTGTCAGGCAACCTACTGCTAAGTGTTGTGAATAACAAAGACTGGAGTAATTAAACCGTGAGTCCATAATTTCACTAAGAATAAGACACCTGGCAAAATTATTCTGTGTAAAATCTTAATCTCAAATTGAATAAACTATATCAATTCTCTCATAAAGAAACAGCTGAGGTATTACTAAGACCATTGTCATTATAGCACCACTTAAGAATATTTTGTATGCTGACAACTGCATGGTGTTGGACACATTTTTAATTGCAGTCATAAAGAGATTAATGTCCTACAGATAGGAATATTTTTGAAGAGCTGAAAAGAAATCCTATATTTGCCTGCCATACTGCTTCTTGCTAGTGGTGAGAGCCAGGAAAGAAAAATCAATTTTACAGTAACATTTTCTCATAATAGATGAAAATATAAAGGGAAAGTAAAGTAATAGTGTATTGAAAAGTGACTCGCATTAAAAGACAACAAAACCTTGTCGTCTTACCATTTAAATGTGTTGCCTTGTGCCGCATGAAAATGTCTAGTGACTGCTTCATGCTGTGGGAGTTACAGTTTTCAAGCTGCCTTAATCTACAGTGAGGGTCTCTTCTAAAAGAGCAAAAACTTTAGATAGCTGTCGTGGTGGTGCGGGTCTTCCAGCATTCTCCTGCATTGGCAGTGTGAGGACGGGGGACTGCAGTGAAAAATCTCCTCTGCTTTGGTCTAGCAGGATCTGAGAATCTGAGATATGCTGAGATTACGGGGGGAAGGGAACTGGTCTACAGCAATCTATATGTTATTCCCAGAATATACGCTGGAGATCCTTTGTTGTACTTAGACACCTAGTCCAGTAGCTATAACCCAAATCCTATTTCAGAGCACTGTTAATCTTAGCAGCAGAAACAGCAGAGTGTACAGAAACTGAAAAGTTAAAAGGGTACCAAATCCACAGAATTGAAAAGCAGCTGGAAATGTGGTTGTGGTTTTTTTTTTTTTTTCCTTTCTTCCAACAAGGATGACACAACTGAGCAATTTGTGCATCAGCTAGTCATGTGGCAGCCCAGAGGAACGTTTCTCAGGCCAGGAGAGCAAAGGCTTAAAAAGCCTGTCAAGAAATTAAATGCTGCTACAGAAAAAATATTTCTTCAAAAATTGAAATTCAAGTCCTCTGAAAGCAATTCCTTTGCTTTGGCTCAGAGAGCCAAATGTGTTGGCTGGGTGTTTATGCACCCAGGTGCATAAACATCATTGACAATAAAGAAGGAACATTGAATATTTTGCTATCAAGAGTTACCTGGTCTTTTGGAAACAAGAGCTTGAGACATAAAATATTATGGGTGTTACTGTGGAGATGAAACAAAAGAAAAAAAATCCCCTTAAAATAATGAGGCACAGTGGTAGCTTGGGTCTGCTCAGCGTTCTGTGATGTGGGGAAGGAGAATGAGCAAGCAGCATACTGAACAGCTTCTTCACATAGCTACTCCAGGGTTTAGAGATGAGGGGTCTCCGTTCATTCAGTCTTCAGATTTATATGGAGATCATATTGCTGCTGCATTTTTGGTTGCTTCGTTCTCCTTGCCAAAAAGAATAAACCTGTAATTATTTTAAAGAAAAACAAACCTGTAGATGTCATAAATGATTTTCGGCAGACAAACTAGGAGTATGGGATGCAAGTGCTATACTGCTTGCGAGGTGTAGAAAAAGGAAGCCAGGAGTTCTCAGGTTTTTTGAGGGAATTACCCTCTTTCAGCATTTCTGTTTTTCTGCAGTCCTGAATCAGAAAAATTTCATTCTTCAGTCTTGCTGACTGAAAGTCTGTAAGAAAGGAATGAGAACAGGCTATACTTTACAGTTGCGGTGTACATATTTACCCTTCCAGCTCTGAGCCAATTACAGTGTTCTGACTCTTTTTCAGTAGAAATTGCATCTTTCATGTAAAATTTGATTGAAGTCAGCTCCCTTAAAAGATAAGGGTGGGGAAATAAGTTACACAACAGAGAAATGAAAGCAACCTTTTTCCTTCATGTCTAAATGAAATATTTTGAGTTGACCCAAAATACAATCTTCTATTTTTTTCTGCTGCATTCCTTCCTCCCTATAAAAAGTTGGTTTTATCTGAACCATTCCCCTCTCACCAACCATTTAGAATTCCGATTCAATCTCAAAACTGAAACACATTGTATTATAACACCCTTAAAATATAAGTTTGTTTTATTTTCCTTAGTCCACTGCCCAAGTTCATTACTTCACACAGAATCACAGAATCACTAGGTTGGAAAGGACCTTTAAGATCATCAAGTCCAACCATTAATCCAGAACCACCGTGTCCCCTAAACCATGTCCTGAAGCGCCACATCCACACGTTTTTTGAACACTTCCAGGGATGGCGACTCCACCACCTCCCTGGGCAGCCCGTTCCAATGCCTGACCAGCCTCTCAGTGAAGAAATTTTTCCTAATATCCAATCTAAACCTCCTCTGGCGCAACTTGAGGCCGTTTCCTCTTGTCCTATCACTAGTTACTTGGGAGAAGAGACCAACACCCTCGTCGCCACAACCCCCTTTCAGATAGTTGTAGAGAGCGATAAGGTCTCCCCTCAGCCTCCTCTTCTCCAGACTAAACAACCCCGGTTCCCTCAGCTGCTCCTCATAAGACTTGTGCTCCAGACCCCTCATCAGCTTCGTTGCCCTTCTCTGGACACGCTCCAGCACCTCAACATCCTTCTTGTAGTGAGGGGCCCAAAACTGAACACAGTATTCGAGGTGCGGCCTCACCAGTGCCGAGTACAGGGGCACAATCACTTCCCTGCTCCTGCTGGCCACACTATTCCTGATACAGGCCAGGACGCTGTTGGCCTTCTTGGCCACCTGGGCACACTGCCGGCTCATATTCAGCCGGCTGTCAACCAGCACACCCAGGTCCCTTTCCGCCAGGCTGCTCTCCAGCCACTCCTCCCCAAGCCTGTAGCGTTGCATGGGGTTGTTGTGACCAAAGTGCAGGACCCTGCACTTGGCCTTATTAAACCTCATACAGTTGGCCTCTGCCCATCGATCCAGCCTATCCAGATCCCTCTGCAGAGCCCTCCTACCCTCCAGCAGATCAACACTCCCACCCAACTTGGTGTCATCTGCAAACTTACTGAGGGAGCACTCAATTCCCTCATCCAGATCATCAATAAAGATATTGAACAAGACTGGTCCCAGAACCGAGCCCTGGGGAACACCACTCGTGACCGGCCGCCAGCCGGATTTAACGCCGTTCACCACAATTCTCTGGGCTCGGCCATCCAGCCAGTTCCTCACCCAGCGAAGAGTAAACCTGTCTAAGCCACGAGCCGCCAGTTTCTCCAGGAGAATGCTGTGGGAGACGCTGTCAAAGGCTTTACTAAAGTCCAGGTAGACAACGTCCACTGCCTTTCCCTCATCCACTAGGCGGGTCACCTGGTCATAGAAGGAGATCAGGTTGGTCAAGCAGGACCTGCCTTTCATGAACCCATGCTGGCTGGGCCTGATCCTTTGGCTGTCCTGCAGATGCCCTGTGAGCACTCTCAAGACCAACCGCTCCATAATCTTCCCTGGAACAGAGGTCAGGCTGACAGGCCTGTAGTTCCCAGGATCCTCCTTCCGGCCTTTCTTGTAGATGGGCGTCACATTGGCAAACCTCCAGTCTTCTGGGACCTCCCCTGTTAACCAGGACTGCTGATAAACGATGGAGAGTGGCTTGGCAAGCTCCTCCGCCAGCTCTCTCAGTACTCTCGGGTGGATCTCATCAGGCCCCATAGACTTGTGGGTGTCCAGGTGGCTTAGCATGTCATATAGCATAACTTCTCCCCTTGTGATACACTGCAAATACTGTAACACAGAACAGAGAAGGATCCAACTGCACAGAGAGAGAGTTTCATGTATAGATATGAATGAAGATGAGATCTGTTTCAAATAGCATACAAAATGTTATTTATATTGTACTGAAAGACAGTTGAGTTAAAGGAGAACAGTTGTTGGTCACTCCGAAAGGTCTAGTTTAACCTGGATTGTATTTTTTGTTCTGACCCTTACAAACTTCCATTGGGATGACAAGAGTGTCCTGAAATGCTGAAATTCATCACGTCATTTTCAGCATGCTGAAACAAAATATTTTGACACTGTCAAAATGTTTTCCCTTCATTATTTTTTCTCAAAAACATTTGTGGAATTTGACCTTAACTGTAATCAGTGTCAATGTCCTCACAGTCATGTGTAAGGCCTAATTATGCCAATCATTGAACTGTTACCCCAGTCTAGTTCATGACATCGACAATAACATTTTAAGAACAGAAAGAACGAACATCATATTTAAGAAAAAAATGAGAGAGTTGAACAGAGTAGTGGCATGGAGACGTATGTTCATGGACACCCTCGTGACTGAAGTCATCCTCCAACGTCTTACCGGGGGAGGAGAGCTGGCAGGTGTCACCAACAGCCTCTGCAGGACGTTTCTGTGCCTCCTGACCCCAGCACTGCTCCCTGCCTGTCCTGGGCAGAACTGGTGGAGGTCCGGTCTGACACCTTCAGTGCATCTTGGTTGTGCTGGGGAGATGAGGTACAGTGACCCAGTTGCCTGTTTGTAGTTTTGCAACCGCCTTGTGTGAGGAATGTCTGGTTTTTATTTGGTTAACATACACCTAGGTCATGTTAAGGAAAACAGATGAATGAAGATTTGTTCAGAGTATCCAGAATAGATAATGTCATTTACTGTTTTTTTTCATGCTTTCAGTTAAGTTTTTTTATAGATGTTTATGCCTGTGATGCACTAGATAGTATCAATAATAAAAAATGTGTAAGATTATATCAGATTTTTCTCTCTCTCATTAACTGGCATGCTGTCTCCCTCCTGAAATGGCAGTAGTCACAGGAGTACAGCTGTACTCATACATTCCTCTGTCTTGGTGGATCATGTTAGCTCATAGCCAGTCTCCCCTTCGATATTGTCCTGGTTTCAGCTGGGATAGAGTTAATTCCCTTCACAGAAGCTGGTGTGAGGCTGTGTTTTGGATTTAGGATGAGAAATTGTTGATAAGGTGCTGATGTTTTGGGTTGTTGCTGAGCAGTCAAGGACAGTCCAGCTTCTCGTGCTGGGCTGCCAGCGAGCAGGCTGGGGGTGCCCGGGGAGCTGGGAGGGGACACGGCCGGGACAGCTGACCCAGGCTGGCCAGAGGGATATTCCCTACCATATGACGTCATGCCCAGTATATCAAGCTGGGACAAAGAAGAAGGAAGGGGCGGGGAGGGACGTTCGCAGTGATGGCGTCTGTCTTCCCAAGAAACCATTACGCGTGACGCAGCCCTGCTTCCCTGGGGATGGCTGAGCACCTGCCTGCCCGTGGGGAGCGGTGAATGAATTCTCTGTCTTGCTTTGCTTGTGTGCGCGGCTTTTGCTTTCCCTGTTAAACCGTCTTTATCTCAACTCACGAGTTTCCTCACTTTTATTCTTCCAATTCTCTCCCCTGTTCCACCATGGGGGAGTGAGCGAGCGGCTGCTGGGGCTTGGTTGCCGCCTGGGGCTAAACCACAAGAGACGTCTAGAGAGTTGAGACCTGAAAACTCAGTTCTTTTCCTTCCTTAACCTGGAGACAGTCTGGTCACCCTGTTCACGTGGATAAATGTTGCACACCTTCTGGATATTGACAGAAAACAGATGTGGCAGTAATTAGCTGCTTTGGGATGGTAGGGGGTAATGGAGGCAGACACCTCCTCTTAGACATACCATAAGACAGAGGATAATAGCACAAGGTGGAATGCAGCTGGTCATTGTGGTATAACGGAATTGTATCAGGAGTCCGTCAGTGTTATTGATTATCCACCAGAGACCTTATAGGAGATTTGACTCAAATATTTATCTAATGAAATCAGCTTTGCATCACTGTCATGTTTTTCAACTCTGACATGATTGATCTGCAATACCTGAAAAAATTCAGACACCTCAATACACCAAGGTTAAATTGCACCTCCAGAAATCTATGGGATAGATTCAAACCTCTTATAATTCCATTGAAATTAATACAAATACACCAGAGGATAATTTGACCTATAGGTAGAATTCCTGTGAGCAACTTCTGATTAACATTCTCCTGAATTTATAAATAATGCATTTAATTATCCTTATTACAACAAATAAAAAATGACACCTATCAATAATGAGCTGTGTGTTTGAGAGCCTTTCTTTCTCATCTGAAAAGTGGAAGCAATACAGATGTCTTAAAATTTTTTCAATTCTACGTAAGTACATTTGGTACATACCTGGGTGAGCTTCAGCAAGCAAGAGAAGTATTTTTCTCTTGGGGATATTCTTGCTCCATAGCTACCAGTGTAGCTCCCATAGCTGACTCAAGAGCAACTACTTTGGCTGCATACCCTGTAGCAGCTGTAATAAAACCTCAGCCTTTGATTCATTATGCAGTCTCTGGTTATTCATTGGAAGGTCAAGTTCACTTGTCTCTTGTAGAATATGATGGTGGTTAGAGAAAAGTACGTTGTTAAGGCTTGGCATAGAATAAAACTGGTCCCTTTTTCCTCTTTTTGGGTTATTAATGAAAGGGAGACAAGTGATTTCATCTAGTTAATGTATTCATTTGGCTTAATCCTAGTTTTCTGATGATGCTCATGTAAAAAGAGACCGTGGTTGGTGCTTACAAAAAATGCAGCAATTGGCTATTTAGAGCTAAGACCAAATTTTTCACAGTTGTTTTCTTGTTCTCCAGATTTTGAAAACACAAGCTCAGCAGGGGGATAGTGGAACATGAATATAGGAATATAAAGCATAGAAAAAGCTTCACAGTTCTACTGGTCTTTTTTTTAACTGATGTGGTTTTGTACAGAGGTTCTTGACATCTGAAATCATTGTGTGACCTAGAATAGTTACACCATGGGGGAAAATCAGGATTGCAGTTGAAGATAAGAACTAAACAATGATGGCGGTTTCTAACCATACATGATCATCCTGTTTTAATAGTATTGAAAATACGTTAACTAAACCATTAGATTTTGATTTAACATACATGTTATAATAATGAATTAGTATGTATTATAAACACATACACTCTTAAATATAGAAACTGTCAGTCCAAACAAAGAATATGAAAAAGTCTTTTTGGCGGATTTGTATTCCTACATACACGTGGCTGAGAAGGGAGGAAACAGGAAGGAAAATTCATAGCCATGCTATTGAATGGGAGCCTATTATTTTCCATTTTCCCTCTGTTTTAAAGCTAGATTGGTGAGGATCTTGTGAATCATAAGGAGAGTTTGAGGTAACGCTAAAAGCATTTTTTTTTTCTATAATTCTGACGGACGGCTGATAACCACTGAATGGCAGAAACTTTCTGCTCAGCTGCTAGACTTAGCCACAAGTTTCTTGCTGGCAAGGAACAGCTCTCCAGTGCATTTCTAGTGGCAATTAGTGGCCCTCAACCTAAGGTAGGAACTCTACTGGGTAATGCTCTCCAACGTGTCACTTACCCAGTTATTTCTCCTTTGGTTTTTCACATCTTTTGCAAAACATTTCTTTATTGCGACAGAAGTCTGTGCAATGTTTTCCTGTTTTGAACATGGCTGTCACGAGCTTAATAGTGCAGAAAGATCAGAATGAATGCTGAATAAATCTCCAGTTCCTACTGAATAGGGAATTTTCCTGAGAGTAATGCTATAGGGGAACACAGAAGTCAGTGGGGACAGCGTGTACTAAAGAAGTTGGATGATAGTACAATGTAAGAAAAAAGTTAGGAAGAGGTGACCTTTTCTCTCTCTCCAGTAATAAATCAATCAAGCAATCACCAAACACTCCAAATTAAAAAAAAAAAAAAGTTCTAACTAATTTCAAAATCAAGTAGTCAATTTAGATTGATCATTGGCAAAGCTGTAACCAATGCTTTCTTTGACTTTAATAAGGCCATTACTTTATACCAATTAAATAATTACTGAAAGAGAGTAAACTGACTAACTGCATGGCATAAATCCTTTTGCCACTTGTTATGTCCTCAGCTTAAAATTCAAAAAAAGCCCTAAATGCAGAAAGAAATTATATTCTTTACACCTTGCTACACAATTGATGGAAGATAGATAGGGTTACAGTCATTTACAACTGTAGTAGTAAATTAGATGTTAACTTCTCCAACTAGTAATTAACAGTCAAAAATCTATCTTAATGCCTGTCTTGTTCTAGCTGTCTTTTTATGTAGCAACTTAAATGAGTTGAAGTGTCATTTTTAATAGTAATAAGAGCAAAGATACATTATGGAAGCTGATATACAGCAGGTATGGGTTTTTCTGCATTGTGATATATAGGACGAGCTCTACCAGCCATTTGTCCAGACAGGTCTGCATTTTTATTGCAGAATTATGAAAATGAAATTTTTCATAGGGTGCATTTAGAGGAATTGCATTGGAATTGGGGCTTTCTGGAATGAGATTGTGTTATCAGGGAAAGCCTGATAAGACACTGGATTTGTTCTGGACTTTTCTTCTTTGTCTGCTTGCAAGCAGTAACTCCATCTTCCATTAATGATTTCATGGAAGGAGGTCTCCAGGTGAAAGAATAAACTCTGATTCATTTTGCATGACAAGGATGATTAATGCAGAGGAGATTATTAGGAAATCTTCCAGCCAGCTTCCAAGTCCTCTTTCCCTTAGTGCAAGAGTTCATAGCACAATCTTGGGTTTTGGTCACATCTGGTTTTCTTCTCACTCCATTGAGATTCCTGCTGTGCCCCTAGACTCTGTTATCTAGTGTGTACAGAAAGACATAACTGAGCTGTGCATATTCATATCAGCTATCTTTTTGCTGGCTAAGTAGCCCGGCTAATCAGCATTGCACAGATGGTCAACAGAAAGGGTAAATCTTTACCAAGGATGAACCTAAGCAGGAGCTGAATTTATGTCCTTGTAATTTCTCTCCAGAGATCACAGATTTTTCTACTGACTAAATAGAGATATTAGCAGAAAATTAAACCAAGAAAGTTGGTGACCAAAAGATGGGTGGTGTTAATATGCGCACTCCTACTCTCTGCGTGTATGTGTGTGTAGATAGATTCTCTCTTCCACTGAAGAGTCAGCATGGAATTCTATTGTTACCGTTTCCCACAAAGAAGTTCATTCAGTCCTGCTTGTTATGTCTGTGTCACATATACTGAAGTCATTTGGGATCAACCCAAGTGCTCTTCCACCTAAACAGGAGATAACACTTAATAAACAGCTTGCCAGGGATTTTCAGACTATTAAGAGCCCAACTGCAGCTGAGAAAGGGACCCTGCAAGGAAGAAGGCAGTTAAAGTGCTTACAAAGCCCACAGTGTGTATCTGTGATGATACACATGGACAACTTTCTCAGGAACTTACTAACCTATGGCTTTCACCCCAGTTGAGTATTGTAAGAAACAACTCACCTCCAGGGCATCATGCTGTGAGACGCTGGAGTCAGAAGGAACAGTTTTGTTAGCAGTGGTGCACTCTGCGAAGACTCATTTTTTTCTTTAGAAACTTTTGGAGGTTTTGAGAAGAACACTTCAAGGTATATTAACTGAAAACTGAAATTAAAGAGGGTGCACCTTGAGCTCATGTCAAAGAGATTCTGAGGAGAAAGCTGAGTAATGAAAAAAGGCTTCCCCTGGGTGGGTAAGGCAATAGGCCGGTACTCTGGAGACCTGGGCTTTTTTGCATTCAGCAATTGAAACAGATATTTGGTAGAAATTCAGTTTTCATCTCCCATTAGAGGAATGAAGCAAAGATCTTTCACCTGGAAAGCTTTTTATTGCCATGTAATGATTTTTTTAAATGTACCTATTAAACCACTGTGAGTCGTATGAACAAGCTTCTGTCAATCTGTAGCTTAATAATGCATGCTATTTCACAATTTATTTACTGCAGTGTGAGGTAAGTGGGCTTAACTGCAGAATAATAAACCCTTCTGATTTAGAGGTATTAATGTTAACATGCATAGCCAGGGAGACTTGGCAGAGTAAAATACTATTTATTTTTCCTTTGCCCAATTGAAAATGCTGATGCTTATTACACTTTAAAGAATTTTGTAATATGAAGGGCCTTTTTATCATTTATGTGAATGTTAAAATTTTGGAGACAAATTAAAATCTTCCAGGCATTATTTTGGCATATATTCATTACAGCAACCAAGTTTCTTGTATAGTTTATGAGAAACATTGTGTTGGGCAGAGAATAAGGCAGCTTGTATAGAATTAGTGAACTAGAAACACTAATGGAAGAGATGTTTACCTTATACTTTCTAAAAGTGACCAAGTGACCTTTGTTAGGAAAATAGTTTATAAAAAAATTTATATAATATTACCCAATCTCAACAACTTGCTACTGTTATAGTGGTCTTTCATGACATTGTGGGACATGGAATTGTGTTCCAAAAATTAGTTCTGAATTTAGAAATATTTTCTAGCATTTTCATTTGAATTTGGTCCACTTTGTGCTTGAATTTTTACATATTGGCCTAGCAATAGATATGAAGCTAATTTGCTGGAGTTCATTAAAGCTTCAACTTCCTTTCAGACCAATCACGATGGCCATTTACTACGTTGTTTACTTTAAAGCTATAAAGATTAGCACTTAATTCCAAAGCTGACTGTGGTATAGCACACTCCTTTTGAAATACACATTATCACAGCAGTATTGAAACCAGGACAAACTTAGCCTTGTTTCAAGGAAGAAATTTTTTACAATGAGGGTGGTGAAATACTGGCACAGGCTTCCCAGAGAGGTGGTAGATGCCCCATCCCTGGAAACATTAAAGGTCAGGTTGGATGGGGCTCTGAGCAACCTGATCGAGTTGAAGATGTCCCTGCACATTACAGGTGGGTTGGACTGCATGACCTTTAATGGTCCCTTCCAACCCAAAACATTCTATGGTGCCATGATTCCATGATAAGCAACTTTAAATTTTTAAACTTTTTGGCTAATCTCCCCCCCATCCCCGCTCCCTTTCAGATCTGATTTAAGTCACCTCATATGACTTAGAATGGTAGCATCTGGTCATGGTAGGTAAAGCACTGCATACAGAATGGGAAAGAATCATGCCTTAATTTCATGGGGTCAAGACTCCTTAATTGTTTCTTGGCTCCCTTGAAGAAACATGGACTATTACTTTCTCTTCTCTTCACATTGTCTATTTTAGCTAACTGCTGCCTTTGTTGAAGGCAAGATACGCTTTTTGGTTAAGAAGCTGTCAAACTGTGGCACTAGTTTTTTGAAGAGGAACATGCTGACTATATGGAAACAAAGCTGGAGTGAAAATAACAGCAGAGGTAAATAAATTACCAGAAAGGAATGATGGTAATTTTGGTGAGGCTGTCTTGTAAAAAGGTAGCCAAATCATAGAATGCCTTCCTCTTGTGTAAAACTGTGAGGGAGACACCCTCTCATTTTTCATAAGTATTTTTATGTTTGAATGAAAGTAATCCCTGACACTACAGGAGCTCTCAGATCAAAATTTACTCGACCAGGGTTATTCCTATAAAATAAGCTTGCTTAAAGGTGACCTCAGTCTTCTGCTTTGACTTTCTAGGTCTTAAATGAAAAGAAATGATATTCCCTGTAAGATGGGTGGTCATGAGCTATTGTTTACTTTGCTGATGAGCACAGTTGTCATTGCTCTCCAATGACTTGAATTTGGCTAGAAAAAGAGTAATGGAGCTGCTCCTCTGAACCTTATGTTTTTGTTACTGCCTGATTACTGCTTAAGTAAATTTAGCTTTTCCTGTTCTAGCAAGTTGTGCAAACCAAAAAATGAGTGCTAATCCATTCAGCTTCCGTGATAAATCCATTGCTCCATCTATTGCCACCTCAGCCAGACTCTTCTTCCTGACGTAAAGAGAAATTTGTTTAGCCTATAGCCCTGAAACTCTGTATAGACATTGCCCGTGTTTCCTCTTGCAAGCAATGTAGCCAAGCCGGAGCAGGCTGGAAAAGAGTTACCTTTGGTATTGAGAATGAAATGTTCACAACACCTGTGTTTCACAGGTTCTACTTTGGAGTAACACAAGCCTGGACCTGTGGATGAAGTACCCATTAAAGGCTGGTTTGTATTATGTTCGTCTTCCAGGTTAGTTTAATCCAAAAGGA
Source organism: Phaethon aethereus (assembly GCF_964289735.1). Lineage (NCBI taxonomy): Eukaryota > Metazoa > Chordata > Aves > Phaethontiformes > Phaethontidae > Phaethon > Phaethon aethereus. The sequence continues at coordinate 86,500,028 of NC_138576.1, forward strand.
ATCCAGTTCATGAGAGGGATTAGTGGGAAGAACTGGGAGAGTCACTTCAGAAGTGCACTCCTGATTCAAGCAACCCAGTGTGTCCGAGACCAGTACTGACCACTTATGGTGGACATCTGAGAATGCCAGATAAAACCTGAGGCAGTGATTTTGCTAGAAAGGAGGAAAACAAGATGTTTTCTGCTGTAGAGGAAGTCACTGCCACAGTCTTTTCCCTCATCTTTTCATTGCTCCTCTGCTGACTGTGGATATACAGGGGGGTTCCCAAAAGGAAAAGGGCTGCAAAAATGGCCTGGGAGGGGATAGCTTGAGGTTTGCAGTGGACAGACTGTAGGAGGGTCTAAGGCAATTCAAATGTTGCATGTTGGACAAACCAAGGGCTGAAGTAGGAGTGAGGGGATGGATTTGAAATGGAAGTGAGGAATGGCTGCGTATGCCTTACCCATGCCACCTCCAGGAAGTCTGAATTCAGAAAGGGAAGAGTTTAAGTAACACCTAGTGGGGTGAGGTATAAACCTAAACTATACAAAAAATTGTATTGCAAGAACACCAGGTTGAATGCTTGGAGTCAGGAAAGGAATCTGGATCAGATCTGCGGGATCTGGACCACCAGCAGAAACATTTGTCCCTGCTCTGCTGATAGGGTGTTTCCCTGGAAATAAGTGTGATTAGTTAGTCCTTGTTCTCATGCTACAACTCTGAGCAAGCAAGCCACTTCTGTTTTCCTGACACTGCCCAGTTTCACCATCTTTACTCTCTCAGCTATCATGCTGTAACTGTGTCAGAATTTGGATTTTACAAAAATTCATGTAGGAGGAAAAAAAAAGTACTTTTTTTTCTATGGGCTATTCTATGTTAAATTTTCAATTTAACGTTTCAGTAAAATGTTAATATGAGGAGAGGAGAGGAGAGGAGAGGAGAGGAAATGGGAATCACTTCTCACCAGAGTTTCCGTGCTCCCTGAGAGCACAGTGAAGAAATAACAGCTTATGCATCACAGGAGAACAGACTATCAATGGGCTGGTTCTGTTTGCAGTGATGTTTTCTATCTGATGCTTCTCAGACATGTGGTCAGTAGCACTTAAGACTCACTGCAGAGACAGCAGAGAAGAAAAGAACAACTGAGCCCTGCAGGTCAAACCTCTGTGACACAGAACAACACAGGATTACTAGAGTAATTCCTTAATTTCAGCTGAGTTGTATATTGTCCTTTTCATTTGAGGGGGGAAAAAAAAAAAAGAGTCATCTTTGCAGGAGATAAGAAAAGAACGTTTTGTTTTTAATAACTAATTCATTGTATTCTTGAAGAAAGAAATGTTTAATAAGGCAAAGAGGAAAGGAGATCCCCAGATAACTGGTTATAATGGGGAAAAGGAGTGAAAAAAAAAGGTAATCATCTGGTAGTGATAAGCTTTCAGGCTGGCAGTAGTGGCAAAATTTGAAAATAGCTGGTTTTACTAGAAAATACAGAATAAAGCACAACCAGTAGACCAATGAAACTGCTTTTATAACATGAGTAACTAGCCTGCTTAATTGCTTTTCCCTACAAATATAATTTAGCCCACATATCTAATAAGTTTCAAAAAGATAAAATATGAAATGCACATTCATAATTGGGCTTAGTTTCATCTCATAGATTGAAACATGAGAACAAAGTAAGTTCACATGTTTAGAAAAGATATTCCTCAGTTGTCACAACATAAACAATTCCAAATTTTGTTTTTGATTAGAATGAAAGAAGATTAAAATTAAATTTGTCTTACAAAGAAATTGCTCCATATTTCTTGAGGATAGCATCTCCCTCATTTTCTCCACAAACATCTGCTATTGTCTCTGACAAGTGGATCACTGTGAATACTTACTCTCAGACAATACAATATTCCTGCAGTCCTAAAGACCCAGAAGAGTAACAGTGAGCAAGGTGTTACGGTTTTCCTGGCAACTTTGTAATTTGTTTTCATTAACATCATTAAACAACCCAGGTGATGTTTTCTTTTCGCTATCCTCTCTTGAAGGCATTGTACTTAAGCTCTTTTTAGGCATGTGTATTAAGTGGCTTACAATTCTTCTAGGGCTCTGAGCTGAGATTCTGAAACATCACAAACTGAAACTCATTTGTCAAATCAATGACTCCAAAATTAGATCAAGAAATGCTTAGATATCTAATATATCTAATATATTATTATTATTAGATATTCTAATGCTTAGAATCTATTCCTAATAAAATATGGGATGACTTATGAGATTCCTTGCTTAAGGTATATGTTTTCAATTTTTAAGTATAAATAATGTTTGCAGGTGATTGCACCAGAGTAAAACTTGTGAAAGATTATAGCATGTATTTTTCATAGCCTAGCTTTTATGAGATTTTTCTTTTTGTAGTGAAAAAATATTTTTCAGTGTTTCTGGTCATTTATAGATTATAGTTTATGTTTTATATGGGGAATGATCTTTCATCTTTATATGGTTAATGATCTTTCCTGTATAACAAATGCAAGGCAATATAAGGAGATGAAGTCAGACAGTTGAAGAAAGGCCTCTGTCAAATCAACCTGGCTTTTTACTTTTCTTATTATACACGTGAATGTTAAAAGTTGACAAGGTGAACTAGCTGCTCTTTCCAGCCGTGATTCAAACAGAGATTCTTACGCAGAGAGAGGTGTGAAAATACTTACCCAAATTTGGCCAATTTGTTTTGTTTATTAATCTGAGTAACTGAAAATTGATCATCTAATCTGGTAGCTATGTTTTTTTAACCCTCTACTCTCGTGTCTGCAAACCTCTTGTCCAAAAAGCTGTTCAGTTGTTACTCAGCTAAAAAAATGGCTCCTTGTGACATAGACAAATGGCTATGTTGTGTCAACAAATCTAAGAAGCAACATCAGAATACAAGAAATATGGCCCAGCACTGACTTTTATGTGACTGACTCAATGCCTCTTCAGGTCAACAGAAAGTCACTGATTCATTTTTAAGGACCTTTTAATATACTTTATTATTTATTGTAAACCAGAGAGAAGATACTATATTTGAAGCACCTTTTCCCACTGAAATAGATGCTTGGTGGGATTCAGTGCTTAAACACCACGTATGATGCCACTATAATGTCTTTAAGGCATCCTGCTTGTCCTCCAGCCTCCACTCTGGCAAGCCACGTGCCTCTCCCAAATCCACCGTCAGTCCTGTGCTGAAGTCAAATGGTTCCAGGTATTTCCGATGGATCTTATGTTTTAGGAATTGAGTTATGCACTCACTGTCTGAACTATTATTATTATTGATGGTACGGAAGGATGCATTTTACTTGTTAAAAAAACCCCAACAACAACAGAATAAGGACTGTTCTAACTTTCTGTCTGCATCTAACTTAAATTCACTTTATCCTCCTACGGCAATACCTTTCTGTAACCTGAAGACATGTTTGCAATAATCTACAACTATAGTGGAATGTATGGTCCTTCAAATATATATGACATGGCAGTTTATTGGACTTAGGTAGCTCTTATTCTGATCTTGCTCAGGCTTCTTTTAAATTAAAGTTCATGAATAACAATTATTTTCAAACAGAATGTCAAAGTGTTGTATTTTAATAACTTTTCACCCTCCTTCCCTGTAAATAAGAATAAGATTACCATTGAGCACTAAAGTTTAAATATTCCTTCTGATATAACTGGGTGGAAGTATCAGTTTTAATGTAAAAAAAAAAAGTATGATGAGTTGGGGCTAATTCTTTGACATGTTGACGGCTGTCAACCCTTGCAGTCAATGCAAGCGGAAAGCTTTAGAGCCTGGCAGAAAATGGTCTGCGCATTTCAGCACTGAGCCCTGGGTTGCATGTGTTGCCTGTGTGCCTGTGACCTGTATGTAGGCAGGTAGACTCACAGTTGTTCCTGTCATGCTGTCCTGCTTTCAGCCAGGATAAAGTTAATTTTCTTCACAGAAGCCAGTGTGAGGCTGTGTTTTGCATTTGGGATGAGAAAATGTTGATAAGGTGCTGATGTTTTGGGTTGTTGCTGAGCAGTCAAGGACAGCCTGGCTTCTCGTGCTGGGCTGCCAGCGAGCAGGCTGGGGGTGCTTGGGGAGCTGGGAGGGGACACGGCCGGGACAGCTGGCCCAGGCTGGCCAGAGGGATATTCCCTACCATATGACGTCATGCCCAGTACATAAAGCTGGGATGAGAAGGAAGGGAGGGGTGGAGGGACATTTGGAGTGATGGCGTCTGCCTTCCCAAGAAACCATTACGCGTGACGCAGCCCTGCTTCCCTGGGGATGGCTGAGCACCTGTCTGCCCGTGGGGAGTGGTGAGTGGATTCCTTGGTTTGCTTTGCTTGCGTGTGTGGCTTTTGCTTTACCTATTAAACTGTCTTTATCTCAAACCATGAGTTTTCTCAATTTTACTCTTCCAATTCTCTCCCCCACCCCACCATGCAGGAGTAAGAGAGCGGCTGTGTGGGGCTTAGTTGCTGGCTGGGGCTAAACCACCACACATGCCAAGAGAAAATAGAGAACCCAAATTCCAAATCAATTACGAACTCTGAGATACGAAATAAACACCTTAAAATTACTCATGTGTATTTCAGTAGCTCAGTGACTCTGCTGTCAACCTTAATTCAGTGCAGCAATGAAGATTTAAAATTAGTGTCTGTAGTGAAGAAGTGCAATGAGCAGGAATGAGGGAAAGGCTTGAAGTCAGACAAGTTTTTATTTTAACTATGAGTTTTGAACTAGTCTACCTCCTTTCTAGTCTTACTGCTCTAGTCCTGAGCTACGAGCTGGTTGAAGTGCATTTGAAAATGGAGGTCTCAGTGTACAATTTATGAAATGTGGTGCATCGGGCACGATGGTGGGTACCCGCAGGCTTAACTTGCTGAGCTGTAGCTCTTTCTCTTCTTCCCCAGTGATATCCACTCCCCTTATCTCTGTCCTTCAAAGGAAAAGGTTCATAAGCTGAGGTGCAGTTAACAAGAGAGAGGATTTTTCTTTTTTTGCTTTTGGTTTTTAATTCCTTTTGGCTTAGAGGTAAGGACATGGCTGCCTTCATTTTCTGCAAGAAAATAAAATGTATGCATGAACCCAAGAGACAAGAAGATTCATCTGGGTGACAGAGTAAGAAATGTACTGGATAAAATAGCTGTCAGGGCAGAGTGAAAAAGCCCTGTTTTTGTTTTCCTGCCATATTTGTGCAGAATGATAGGGTTTGGTGATTTTTTTTTTAATTAACTTTTTTTGGCACCCAAAATTAATGGAAAAAGGTCACATGTCCTCTTTTGCACAGCTCTTTCTTGGTTGTGATCTGGACAAATACCAACAGAAATCTGAAAGGAGGTGCATAAGACTTCTAATAAGGTACTATGGCTGTATTCTCAGAAATTTCTCTCTGAATAGAAAACAGCAGCCAAGAAAAGATATCTTTCATTCTTCTGCCCTTGAATATCTGCACAGAATCATGTAGGAAGCAAAAAACTTTAGCAATTCTATTTTATATCATTCTGCGTTATTAAAAAAAAAACCAAAACAATACAAGACCCAGGTGTAGTGGGTCAAATGAAGGGATGTTTGAAAGTTTCCAGGGATGGGGCATCTACCACCTCTCTGAGGCCGAGTTGTTTAAACATAATGTCTAGAGTCACTTGAGATATTCTCCATTATCCAAGACCTTTGGCTAACACTAAAACATCCAGATGCAGATATCCAGGACTTACAAGATTCTTGCATCTGCCTGGGGTAGCAACTGGAGTCCAAGCGAAATATGCCATGCCTAATACATGTCTAATGTGACACTAGATGTTTACTTCAGAAACCCAAGAGTCAGTGTTCAGGTTGTGTTTTTGCTCCACATTTGATGGACTTCAGAGCATACAAATACTGTGTACAATAGTTCATTTTTGCTGACTTTCACATTTGAACATCTTGAAGTAGGGCTATTAAAAACCTGCATTCCTGTTGCTAGTTGAAAGTACTAAGCCATATATATGAATCCAATACATAAAGGAAATTATTCATGTTTTTTATAGAATATATGTAAATGTCCGGTCTTTTGACATTTAAGTCCTAACATTCTACTAAACAGGACAAGACAGGTTGTGCTACAAATTTAAGTACTCATTTTTGATTGTTCTATTTTTGAGTCTCTTAGAAGCTAGGAAAATACTGTAAAAGGCAAAAACTGGAAGTAATACAAAAGGAATATAAAATCAGGAATCACTGTATTCTTAAGTGCCAGTTACTGGTTTCCTATTCTCTAACTTGTCTAAAGTTAAACCTATAAGAAATCTGAGATAAGACAGCAGTGAGGGACAGCTCATAGACAACTCATGCCCAGACAAACAGGAGCTTCTTTTCTGTGGGTCCATAATCAGGCAATTTCAGGACGTATGGAGAGGAAATAGTCTTTCATTCCAGATGGACAAATACCAAAAAGAAAGTTTAAGAGGACATGGGATTATTTTTTTCTTGAATGGCATTTTCTATATTTTGACTTTTGGATCAGCATTCCTATACGAAACTTGCGATGGGAATAAAAACAGAAGTTGATGTCAGCCTGTTGGATGGTGTTGAGTATGGCCTCACTGACAAGCCTGACTGAAAGCCACTGAAAGAGCCTCTCTTTACATTAATTGACTTGGGTGTTAAGGTTTCAAGGTGATAAAAGACTCAGAAGACTATCTTTGGTTATATATAACTCTCATTATTGGCTGTGACCAGTGAGACTAACTCACTTTTTTTCTTGATGCCTTTACTGAGTTTAATGACCATGAATGCCTGACCTCATTTAGGGAAACAGAATAAATTTTTTTTTAGTGTTTTGTCTCTTTCTGCTTTCATGGTAAGAGCAGTCCCTACTCGGCACTGGTGAGGCACATCTGGAGTGCTGGATTCAGTTCTGGGCTCCTCGGTACAAGACAGATATAGACTTAGGGGAGTGTGTCCAGTGAAAGACCATGAAGACGATTAATAGATTTGGAGCATCTGACATAGGAGGGAGGGAAGGCTAAGCGAGCTGGGACTGAAACCTCTGTGTCTTTGCTCTTCCACTCCTCAGGAAGGTGCATCCTGCTTCGTGATGCACCACGCTGCTCCTTATCCCCTCCATTTGCTTCAGATTCCTGAATAGCACACGTAAGTGAAAATGGAGTCTTTGCCCTTGTTTGTCCTTTCAGCTGTCACTTGATCTGTCTGCTTCCTTATTGCTCACCTTGACCTAAATCTCACTGTAGAGACTTAATAAAAGTCTGGCTTTGTCACTCAGGGGAGTGAAAACTTTTTTAACACTGCTTTGAACCTGTGGCCAGAAAAGGAGCTAAAAGTAAACAACTAAACCATTTTAAACAGCACCAGTGTGGCCCAGGGGACGTCAGGTCAGGTCTTGGAGGCTGATAAAACTGCTGTGTCAACATTTCTCTAACAACTCTGTTGAAAATATCACAGTTTGAGGCAGAAATTTATTTGTCATCTTTGTCATTGTTTTCTCTACAATTTGTGTTTCTCTCTCTGTTTTACCTAAAAGAAACAGGATTTGACATCAGTAACAATAAGTGGAGCACCACAGCAGATATCACCCATTTCATTTCCTCCCCCAAAGTATGATTCATTACACCATTGAAAATTGTCGCGAATGGGTAATTTAGGCCTCTTAAAGAATCACAGCTAAAGATACCAGAAAGCGAATGATTTTAATATAAATTTATAAAAAGCACGACTTAACAGAATTCGATGGCAGGGTTCACTGTATCACTTATTCAACATGGAAAAGGTATACAAAGAGAAACCAAATTACAATTAAATTGGAATGATTTACTTGTGTATCAAATTGAGTTAATGTGTATATTGAGGAGAGAAAGTAGGGAAGACTCTCCCGTTGGGTCATGAGGTTCAGAGTGGATCAAAATACACACTTAGTCCCAGACTTGGTCAACGGTTTATGTCTAAGGTTAGATAAGGAAAGGAAAGGAATGCCCTCCCATTGAGTCACGGGGTTCAGAGTGGACTCCTTTGCTTTCTAAACTCCTTCTCAGAGAGGAGTCCAGGTGCGGCTGAATCCACTCCTAGTCCCAGACTTGGTCAGTGGTTTATGACTAAAGGGACAGGGTATCGGGGATTCTGGTGTAGTGATATATGTTGTGCTTGGTGTAACTTTAGGACGGCAACAATCTAATAGAAAATAACACCGATCAAATTCACTAATGATATTGAGATAAATCACAGTATCAAATCATATAAAACTTAGCAGCATAATCAACATATACCTTACTAAGATTCCTTAATCACATACACATATAGGTATAGATACACATAAAGAAATATAGAGAAAAGAGATAGATATGTACAAAGGTACCTATTAAATATCCCCCTTAAATTCAGTTAAATACATTGAATGCTTTGCATTGCTCAACGGGTGGACAGTCGAGCCTCTGAGCTGATTGCGAACTTGAGGGTTCACAGACTCTGAGAGGTGTTCCACTCAGAGGGAGGTGCTGGTCGCAGCCCGTGGTGGTCCAGGAGAGCTCAAAGGGTCTCCCTTGGGACCACTATTTATAGGACTGGAAGATGATTGACTTTAGGCATCAGTGAGTTTCCACAATCCAGGCAGGTGGTTTCTCAAGTTTTTGACGGTACCGCTGCCAGGATTGTCTGAAGATAATTGGTTAGTTCTGTTCTTGTTCTGTTCCTCGTTTAGGTGATCAGTTCCTGATACACTCAGTGCCATTCTCCTCCTTGGCTACACAAGAGTGTTTGGTACGGTTGAGCGGCTCTCAACCACCAAACCCGTTGTTCAGAGGCCAAGGCTTGTCAGGCAACTTAGAACAGCCAAGGAACAAGGCGAGGGGGTGGGGGGGAGTGCACCACCACAACGATGAGCTGGAAAATCCTGTTCTACTGTCAGCTCTTAGCTTCAACCTTTATAGGGAATCAGAATGCACAGATAAAATGCAAAGGAGATTTAGTACTTTAATGAAATATTTATCTCTTCTCTTTAATTGCATCTTAGTGTAAGAATAATAGACACTGTTGATTATTTTCACAGTGACAAGGGAGATCAAGGTCTCTGTATTCACAGTCTTAACTGGTATTTAACTGCCTAGACCTGTTGCACAAGAACATAACCTAAGAATATAAGAACAGACGCAATTTGATACCTAGTAAAGCTTAAGAGAAAGGTAAATGTATTTCTCTCTTGATATTCTCTCCTATGTATTTTTATATATAACACTCTTCCATTAACTTGTCTAGTGCCACTGTCAGGCTGTAGAGACTTTTACTATCCACCACATATTTGACAAGAAGGTCCACATTTGTGCCTATCTTTTCCAACAGAATTAGCATAGTAACACCATGCAAAGGGGTGCAGGATTTAAGGTGGAGAGAGCATGGGAAGGGACAGATCACAGCGCCTGTGGCAATGTGGGGATGCAGAATGAAGAATAGCCTTTTTCTGGATCACAGATTGTGACGATTTCCACGAAAAGTTATTAATAATTTAATTAGCATGACCTTTTCTGCTTTGGGACACCACATCTTTTAAAAACAGAGGATTTTTTACAAAAAACCCCCACTACTGTCTTAAGTAAGACTTCTCCAGGCTGCAAATAATGAAGGCAGGTGTGGATTTCCAGTCAGGTAAGTACCAATCAGTGCGGCACATGCTTCTCTGTTAGGCGATGTGATTCTGTAGCTCCCACAGTCAGGTCAGAGCTGAACTGACTCCTGGCCAGGGAATATCTAATTTGAAATGTACTGGATCAAATCTACCTTAATACCTCTGTCATGGGGAGGGAGGGAAGGAGGGAGTGGGGAGATCTGCTGAGCAGAATATATACAAGGCATGGTTCCTCTTCAGCATTTTAGCTCATAACAAGAGTTTGCTTTCAATGTTGATCTTCCATAAGGAAGATGTTGCTTGAGTCATCATTTCTCATTTTTAAAAAGAGCTTGAAAGTAGTTGAAAAAGTTATTCACTGGACTGTTTGTTATAGTTTAAGGACTTGAGGCTCTTGAAGATGTCATCCTTAATTTCTGGTAAGAGTTATCAAACGTGTTTATCAACAGGCTTCTGTCAAAGTGAATATTATATCACTAGCATGTTGGAGCAGAGGCAAGAAAAGGTTAGTTACTGCATGAGAATTGAAATCTAGATAGGAAACATTATAATTGGTACTGAGGTCATGGTCTAGACATCAAATAATAGTTTTGGCCTCAATGTTAAGCTGTTAGTTGAATTCTTTAATTGGCATTTACAGTGAGGCAGCTACTTTCTCAACATTTATATAACTTAAGAAGTAATGTGTTTGATTTGTTAATATGAATTTGATTTTATATTGATTTGTGAGTAAATTGCTTTGCATTTATTTGAATTTTATATCTGCATAAAAAGTTAACAATAGCCTAATTTTTAAATAAGAATAGAATCAAAGAATTGGTCAGGGAACTGCCCCGAGTTTGAAAAATAACAGTAGATCAATAAAAGCAAAAAATTATTTTTAAGCTGGATCGGTTTCCTCACGGCTCTCAATGTAGTCTCACAAATAGCAGTCATCAGCATGGCTGAAGAGTGGTGAAATAAAGGGAAGAAGATGAAGAAGAGGGGGAAATTTTTAAAATCTGCTCCAAATCATGATTGAATGAATTCTGAGCTCTTCTTGCCCTAGCTAGCGCTGCAGGTTAGCGGGGGCAGAGCTCTGAATGAGAGTCCTCATGCTGTTTCCAGCTCTCACACTGGCCAAACATACAATCTCTCTGACTGGAGCCAGGCAGATATTCCCTTCAAAACGCCCAATCCAGGATTTTGTAGTAGAAGTTAGGATACTCTGTTTTGTAGCTGCTTCCTTCCCTTGTGTAAGGTGCTGACATCCGTTGGGGTAGGCAGCCTGGGCTGTTTAGCAGTCTACCATCTTAGAAGTGTCAGTCTTGCAATATGTAGCCAGAAAAATGAGAGTGTTGGCTAATCACGCCTGCTAGAAGTGCTTTGCCCGGTTACAGCAGATCTGGTCACGAGCCGAGTGCCCTCCTGACTGTGGTGCTGCAGGAGGTGGCTGTATTCACCTGCCACCAAAGGAGAAAGCTCTCTCCTAGCAATATCAAAGAGGAGGAAGGATGCTTCATTTACTTTTTCTTGTCCAAAGGAGGAGTGTCTTGGTCTAGATCACATAAGGGGACTTAGGTTCAGGACTTGTTTGGTTAAAATGGGACTCAGTCAACATTTATGTGAAAATTCATTCTGAAAGCACCTAATCTCAAATTCACCTGGCTGAGCTCAGGCTCTACTGCACTATGGCCACAAGTGTCTTAGTTTTTGACAGGGCTGACCAGCTGGTAGAGCTAGAAATTAAGTGCTGTTCTTCCTATCTCCTCTCACCTGTCTCAGGTGCAGTATATGCTCTCCTACCTTGACTGAACAAGATGCAGTGGTGGCATGGCACCAAGGTGAAGATTTCTGTCAGAAGTTGTTGGTTTTGTCCCTCTGGTTGATCTTGCCATTCCCTCATCTACTGTTGTACTTGAATCTCCTGTTTTCTCAGTGCACCGCTGAATGCAACAAAGCATCGTTTTTTAACATGAAAAGGTAGGACAAGGTTTCAAAAAGTAATTCATAGGTATGCAGAGGTTGAAGCACGGCAAAAAATGTTAGCTCTGTCTCATAAAGCCACCAAGCACAAACATGTAAAGAATCATACATGAAAACTGCAGACCAAGAGATCAGCCAATTTACCTCTCTGTGCTCTGGAGGTAATCTGTGGTGTTCAGATATTTGACATACAGTGGTTTTATACAGCATTCACAGATGTGTCTTACAGAACTTGGTTTGTAAGCTGTAACAGAATATTCCCCCTAATAAATATTTTGCTACCATTTCAAGCCCTTTGTCCAGTGGGAGTGAAGAAGAATGAGGTTGTCAGAACAGGGCAGGGCGAGAGCTGTGTTTTTGACTAGACCTGAATACCATTTCTAAAGTATGTTGTGGCCCAGAGGGAACATTGCACACTCAGCCCTGCATTTGATTCCTGAGGGAAATCCCCTGGGATTATCACTCAGATCAGTGGTGGTAGCCAGAGTCTAACTGGTTTATGTTAGATTTACATTGAAGATGCTGTCTTAGGACTTTCCAAGCTCGATAGCAAAGCTGAAAGGACTTACTGCAGCATTACCTTGGCTAGAGGTATTCCCTGCTAAAAGCATATACTGCACTTCAGGCAATTCTTCTTTCAGCACTATCAAAGCACTACAGAAACAGCACCAAGGGTGAGGATCTGGCCTCCTAAAGTGCAATTTCTCTAATGTTATTACTTGCCATACATTACACTGTCATCTGTTGGCCAAATGTATTCATGACACTTGAGAGATATATTTAAACCATTGCTCCTAAGCCAGTTCTTTCCTATTCCATTGTGTTAAAGCAATCATCAGCAGCTTGACAGCTAGTTGGCTACCAGTCCTTGCTGGAGAGTGAATCACTCACAGTGACATCAGGGAGATTCCTAACTATCATCTCCGATATTTATTGATGTCATTACCAGAGGTGATACATGGCCACTTGGGAGAAGCAATTTGAAAAGATTTATGCGCAGGTAGGTAGATAGAGGGGGACAAAACATTAGAATTAATTTAAAAGCTGAACTAGGTTTATTCTGTATGATTTTGTGCATGATGGATTGATTGTTTGGGGGGGAGGTCTGAGAAGAGCTCTGTGCTGCTTGAAATTATTCTACTTTTGATTTCTGTGCCTTGTATCTTTAAATATCTAAAAACTGTTCCTGTTTGCAGTAATGACAGACATATCTTCTCCTCTTCATAGCCTGTCAAAGGCTTACTGACTTTGGGGCTTAGGTGTAGAGTACACATAAAGATCTGGTGATTAATTTAAATATCCCTCCATAAGCGCAGAAGTGCGGTGCAGATAAATTTCCAACACATCCGTGAATCTGCTGTGACTTCTTCTGAAGGCAGTATACATCCCAAGGCAAAGTACAGTGTCCTGCACCTTGGCTGGGGCAACCCTCAGTATCAGTACAGGCTGGGGGATGAAGGGATCGAGAGCAGCCCTGCCAAGAAGGACTTGGGGGCACTGGTGGATGAAAAGCTGGACATGGCGCCGGCAATGTGCGCTCACAGCCCAGAAGGCCAACTGTATCCTGGGCTGCATCAAAAGCAGCATGGCCAGCAGGTCAAGGGAGGTGATTCTGCCCCTCTGCTCCGCTCAGTGAGACCCCACCTGGAGTCCTGCGTCCAGCTCTGGAGCCCTCAGCACAAGAAAGACATGGACCTGTTGGAGAGGGTCCAGAGGAGGGCCACAAAAATGATCAGAGGGATGGAACACCTCTCCTGTAAGGAGAGTTTGGGTTGTTTCAGCCTGGAGAAGAGAAGGCTCCAGGGAGACCTTATTACGGCCTTCCAGTACTTAAAGGGGGCCTATAAGAAAGATAGAGATGAACATTTTAGCAGGGCCTGTAGCAATAGGACAAGGGGTCATGGTTTTAAACTAAAAGAGGACAGATTGAGACTAGATAGAAGGAAGAAATTTTTCACAATGGGATGGTGGAACAGTGGCCCAGGTTGCCCAGAGAGGTGGTAGATGCCCCATCCCTGGAAATGTTCCAGGTCAGATTGAACGGGGCTCTGAGCAACCTGGTCTAGTTGACGCTGTCCCTGCTCATTGCAGGGGGGTTGGACTAGATGACCTTTAATGGTCTCTTCCAACCCAAAGATTCTATGATTCTATGATCCCGAAAATACAGTGAAAATATGACTCCCATAGCCATACTACTTACTGTCTCTTCATAGGATAACATTGATTACATTAATGAGCTTAGTTTTCTTGAATAAACAAGAAAAAAATCTTATTCTTCTTTCTTTCTTTCTTTCTTTCTTTCTTTCTTTCTTTCTTTCTTTCTTTCTTTCTTTCTTTCTTTCTTTCTTTCTTTCTTTCTTTCTTTCTTTCTTTCTTTCTTTCTTTCTTTCTTTCTTTCTTTCTTTCTTTCTTTCTTTCTTTCTTTCTCTCTCTCTTTCTCTCTCTCTTTCTCTCTCTCTTTCTCTCTCTCTTTCTCTCTCTCTTTCTCTCTTTCTTTCTCTCTTTCTTTCTCTCTTTCTCTCTTTCTCTCTCTTTCTCTCTCTCTCTTTCTTTCTTTCTTTCTTTCTTGCCTGCCTGCCTGCCTTTCTCACCACAAGTCTGATCATTACAATTGCTGAATAATTTGATCCCTTTATAATATGCCATTCATCCCAGTAGCTAAAAAGAATATTTAATAGAAATAACAACAAAGGTTAGATACTTGCTAGTAGTATTTTTTTGCACTGGAGGATATGGTAATGCATTTCAATGGCCTTCCAAAAGCTATTATCAAGCTTAATATGTCCATATTATTTGTTTCCTGTTGTTTTGAAAACATACAGTGCACTGAAGAAGTCTTTCATCAGCCATAAGAGTGACTTCTTTCAAATGACAAAAGACAACAAAAGGCTCAAGTCACAGTATTTTTTAATGAACAGAATTTTCCCTTTTAAAAATAGGCTTTTCAGCAACTACATTCTCTCTCATTTCAAACAAGCAGCATGCTGGAAAGCCTCGTATCTCATTCCCCAAATACTTGCAGCAGTACTAGTGTTTATTGATCACAGCAGGGCTCCTTAATTGGACTCACTTACTTAGGCGGCAGGAAAAGGCCAATACCAGCACGTACAAATCGAGAAAAACCTCCCACAGAAGCAGACTGTGAAACTCCTGACCTCCCAAAGTTAGGATCTGCAGATGTCTGCAGCTCACACCGGGGAAAAGCATGTGTTTGCATGGAGAGGAAAGAAGTAAGACTGGTTGGTACTACAGAACAGAAATCTTCATCATAAAATAATACTACTTACACAGCACTTTTGGTCTCCAGAGCACAGAAATGTTTTTCAAAATAAGGTAATCACCACTCACTGGAGTAGTAGCCTTGTGTTGGTTTAGATTAAATTTCCTACTAAGTCTCTTTATAGGTGACCGTGTATATTTTCATGAACTCAAAAGTTACCTTCTTTGTGCTACAAAAGGTAAATGAACTCTGAGGTGCCCCTGGATAATTATGACTGATATTATGTTTCTAGCTTATAAAAAATAACTTCGTATCAGTATATTTATCTTGATTAGTATACAAATTCAAGAATCCTTTTTGTGTATTAATGAAGTGGCTGCATATTTTCTGTAATTATGGCATTTCATTGGTATTCATAGATACAGATGTGTTTTTATTTACCGTGGGAAAGTGTATGCTGACCCTTTCCTTTCCCTTTACAGGTCTCCTAAACTGAGGCACCTATATCCATACTTAGCTCCCTAAAAAACTGATCCTAACAGTAAGCTTGATGACTACTTACACTTGCATTGATTTAATTACTATAACAAATTTGACATGTCCATCTTGGATCTAATTGTAAAGACTCCACACTAGGGAAAATAAATTATGCCATTACAAGGGGAACTGTAGTCCCTTTCTGCCTCCTCCCGTGGCTTGATAGGATTGCCCTGCCACAGGACAGACTGCAGATGTATCCTGGAGATGTTTTGCTCCTGCTCAGATCTGACAGACTTCAGGAGGGCAGCATATTGGCAGAGGAGAGCACCAGCAGTCATTACCTGCGCAAGGGTAAGTTACTTGTCTTGCCTTCCTTCCAGTGTTGCAAAAAAAAAAAAGGAAATTACTTGATAGCCACCTCTACATTCCTTTTCCTTCCTCGTCTTCTCTGTCTTCTCCAGGGAAGTTTAGAACTCATGTTCCTGGCAATACGAAACTCAGACTGCGAGTAAACAGCGTGTCCAGCTTGCCTCATGTTCAGAGACACTGGAGAGGCAGTACATGTGTGCCCTGCCTGGTCCTCACCTTCTCATTCATGTCACAAAGTGAGGTCAAACGAATGTGATGAGGAACGTTTCATTTGGAGACTCACCGTTAAGGCAGCAGAGATGGAACGCGCTCTCTGCCAAACTATTTAAAGCATTATAAGAACACCGCAGCCCGTGGTGACCACTTTTCCTGCACAGGCTGCACATGTTCCTTACCTCAGCAATGCTCGCTGCAAAATACCAATCTGACAAAACCCAAGTGCTTCATGAGAATTGTCCATACTTTCAAATAAAACCAGTTGGGAAGATGGGCCAGCTGGCCACCCTGTCCCCTGCCTCGTGTGTTTCCAGTCCTCCCTGGTTTCCTGGAGTTTATTCTCCCCCTCCACGTAGCAGGGGAAGTTTTTGTGCTCCCCAGCGCCGTTGCTCGCAGCCAGTTGGGCTGCCTTGGAGGCAGGAAGCACCAGCATGGCCCGTGCCTGAGCACCCGCGCCCTGCTGACCACCGGCACGAGCAGCCGGGGAGCAGCTACGTACGTGGTCTGGCACAGCTGACCCCTGGGCTGCTTGGATTTCTGGTCTTTTCCTCAGCAATCTGGATAAATGAGGGGTAAGATGTTGGCTTGCCCCACTTGACACCTTCTCGCTGGCTCTGAAACAACATAATACAGTGAAATTCTGTAATATTTTTGGTTGTTTTTTTTTTTTAAATTCTGATGTAAGATGACATTGCTCTCCAAGATTATGTGCTCCTTGGATAATTTTAGTTTTTATTCCCAATCTGTTGGGAATAGATTAAGAAAATTACATTTAAATTCTTTCTTGGTAAAGAGGGATGTATCTTAAGCTTTCTCCCTACTGCTTCAAGAGTACCAAAAGAAGTAATGAGTTGTTTTAGCAGGATTAATCAGGCTTGGGAAAGTTAGTTGTGAAAATTAGAGATGATCTTTGTCTTTAATGTGTATCTTCTTTTCCTTGAAATTGCAAAAGGATTTAGTAAGTACCCTTTTTGTTTTGTTTTGTTTTGTTTTGTTTTTTGTTTTGTTTTGTTTCACAAGGTTCAGAAGGGACTTTTAAACTGAGTTGAATAGAAAGAACTGGATTTTTCATGTTATTACTCTATTTTTATTAATTGACAATTTCCCAATTTATTCCTTCCTTCAGGATTTTACCTCTTAGGATACAATAACCATTTTTATAGTTAAAACAATCTAGAAGATTGAAACAAGAACAAAATCAAACAATGAATTAAATCTCTTTCCTCAGAAAAAATGTACTTTTATTTTTTGGTTCTATGTTTTGCAGAGCAGGGGTTAGGACATACTTACTTTCTAATTGAGTTCAATGGCTAAGGTTTTATTCTAATTGAGGAGTACTTATCTAAACATCTGTCATTTATCAGTCCATTTATGTTATGTACTGCTAGAACCATTAGCAAAAATGACAGGAGTGAAATCCACTGTCAGAGTGATTACAGTCAGCAACTGAGTTTTCTCTCAATTTACCGTGTGATAATTCATGTCTGATCAAATGAGTTTGACCCTAGAAGTTCTTTGTATAAACTGTGTGGTGCATGTAGGTTTTCAAAATGATATTAAGGAAAATGCAAAAACAGGTCTTGTTAAATCCTCAGTCTGGGTAAGTTTATGTTTCAAATGTCTTCAATTTTCTGAGAAAGGAATGAACTATAAAGATAATTTGTTTTCCTGCAGAGCACATGATTTTTTGTTTTGTTTTGTTTTAGGAGAAAATACTGAAGCTCTTTGCATGTTCTTTTCCTTGGTATGATCCTATGGTGAAATATTGTTTAATTTATCTATTATGTAGCACAGATTCTGTCTGAAAACCACTTCTTTCTTTTCTGAATACATCAAGGAATCCAGCATCTTTTCTTTTTTTGGTGTTTGTTCTTTCCAACTTTGATACTTCAGTTCAACAAAATGTGCTGCTAACAGCCCTAAAGAAAGAAAAGAAATCTAAGTCTCTGGTTATCGTAAGGCTGGCATGAAGTCAGCACAAAACAAAGAAGGAACCTTGTGCGAAGCTTGGCACAGGCCTGAGTCAAAAGGAGTGTCGAGAGATGCATGTCTCTATTTGAATAGGGCTGGAGGGGCTGAGGCAGGGATCCAGCCCCATATGTCCCAGCAGTCAGCTCTAAACCTTCGCTGTTGGAATTGGGTCTTGTCTTCATTCGCTCTATTTTCCATTGCTGAACCTGAAAAAAAAATCTTTTAATCAAAACTGGCATATTCTCAGACAAGAACCTTTCAGTTTTGCCGAACAAATAATTTTCTATAGTAATACAGATTTTTCCGACAAGCTCTAAGTAGAAGAAGAGTTTAACCCAGCATGCTGAACAGCAATTTTTCAGCGTTTTGATATTCAGCCACCACCATGAGCACCCTGCCCACATTCAAGGCCCCATCCAAAGAGACTTACCAAACCCAGCAGGAATCAGGGGAAATCAGGAGGTGAACTATAAATTCCTACCATCTGCGTGGGTGACCCAAGTCCTTCCACGCAGCTGTAGGACCTGAGGAGTGCCACCCCCTTCAGCTTCTCCATGGTCAACAGACTGGGCAAGGCAGCCAGGCGTTTCCAAAGGACGCTTTCCCCAGTGGGCAAGCCTGCATGGTGTTCTGTAGTGGGATTTTGTATACATAGCAGTTTCCGTGCTCATTCCTCTTAACTCCCACATGAAGGGCACAGTAGGCATTTTCCTAATGAGCAGTTTTTATGTTCTCTTACTCTGAATTTAACTTCCTACAAATTCCCACTGTGATTAGAGAGTATAACCAAACACTGTAACAATCTGCACCATCACTCCTCTTATGCCAAAGCCTGAAAAAAGTAATTCCTAAAAGAAAAAGGAAAGAAATGTGATACTGCCTTCTCCACTATGTTGTTTGCCTCATTAAAATTGTCACAGCTCTTGGGATAATTAAGATTTTGTCACTTTTTCACCTCATTAGTTTGGTAATTCACAGTAGGAGTTGTGTTCTGTAATGGCTTAAATTGTAATTCATTAATTGAGGTCAAATCCTCCTTATAAGCATGGAGATTGCTCCATCACTAGCTTAGCTGCTGTCTAAATAGTGATATATTGCTCATTTCTTTGTTTTTCATAAAACGTCAGTTACAGCAGATAAAGAAGTGTCTTGTATTTGTCTTACAGTCCATTGAGGCGTATTTCCCAATGGAGAAAAGAAAAATCCCTAATCCTTATGTGCTTGTCTGGAATTGAAAGCCCAGACTGTGCAACGCTCTGTGTAATGCATCTGGAAAATTAGGCACTTCAGGGAGGTGACCTAAAGGTGTGTGCTGAATAAGGAGCTTGTCCAAAGCTAGTAGCCACTGGAGTAATCATGCAAAAACATGTAACAAATCTGATCCCTCCTCTGGAAGTGTTTTCATCCATTTAGGCTGTGCATGGGGAGACCTAGATGCTCATTGATGATATGAAAACTATACAAGTTAATCAGCAAGCTTCTTGAAGCACCCAGTGGGAAATAATCTAACCATCTTAATGGCTAGACAGGGATTGTGCACTCAGCACAGGGTTCAGGTACTCCAGCCCCGAGAGGCTTAAGCTTCTTCTTTGTTAAAAGTACCCTAACCTCCAGGCAATAAAGTGGGAGATAAGGCAGCAGGGCACCTTCATGCTGTCTAGCTGAAGCTAGAACATAGTCCATCCAAAACTGCTAAATAATGAGAGTAGTTGGACAATGAACAAAATGGAGTCTGGCTCTGTTGCCAAGTGATTAACTTAGTCTCTGGCAGGCTTATTTTTTGGCCTCTGTGCTGAGAGGAAAATTCTGTAAGAAGCCTGACTTATCCCAGAGCTGAAAGGAAAAATTAAATATGAATGAAAGAGAAAAAAAGAACAGCATGACACATTCACTCTTATCATCTGCTGTTTTGCTTATACTTACCTTTCCACATGCAGGGAAATATTTAAAGAGTTCACTCTTGCTATTATAGATCTCTTGGCTTTCTAAAGGTGAAATGATTATATTTCAGCGATAGCAACATACAGATAGTGACTCAATTTTTCTTGGAATTTCATGTCCATTATATATCTTTTCAGATACCATTGCCAGCAATGTTGTATAATTTGATGGCACTCTTGATGGGGAGCAGTATTTTGGCTGTAATGAAGTGTATTATTCATTAGTATTTTACTGCTGATAGCTTGTTTGGTGCTGAGATCCAAGTTCCCACTGTGTATCATTTTCGTTTATTGCTGTGATTATCACTAGGTAATCCAGTGTGATTCATGGATTAAATTTGATTTTATTGTTGTAGGTATTAGAGTGATAAATAACTGCAAAAGACACGGAGATCACATTAATTTAAACTTTAATTAGTTGAACCGATGTTACCAGTTGGTCGTCATCTTCTTTCACAGCTCTAGTGAGTATAATTGCAAAGAAAAACTAGCAATTAAAAATAATACAGAAGTATTACAGTGATCGATAAGTATTCCCCTTAAATGCTACCCATAATAGACTCCATGCCTTAGTGAAGCGTGTGTTAGATTAATGGTCTAAGCCTAACACTCCTGAGCGTGCGACTCCACATCATTCATCCCTTCAGTTATTTACAGGAAGGACTTACTGCCAGGGTAGATGTGGGCACGGGCTGACTGCTGCATACGCTGCTGTGAGTGCACTGGCAGGGCTCCTCTGCATTCCCAGGGCCCCACCTGGCAGGTCTGCACAAAGGGATGAAGGGACAGAGTGGGAAAGGACTTTGGACTGGGTTACAAAAGTGTGGACCTGAGTCATTCCCACCGTTACAGGTGCTTTGGGGAAAAAAAGTATCTTCTGCTAACACACAGCTTTCTGATTGCAAACCTTAGGCATCCGGACCGAACAGCCTGAAATTCGAACTAAGAACCTTGCTTCTATAAATTGGTCAAGGTCATACTAAAAAAGTGCTTATTTCATTTTTGTGTTCACAAATTCCATTGAAAGGTTATTCCAAAACATCAGTGATTTGGAAATACTTCCAGTTTTCAGTGCAAATTTAAAGCCACTATCCATCCCTTTATGTGCAGTACTTGTTTTCTAATTGGGGTTGCTCTTTCCTATTTTTCTGTAACGGAAGCAGAATTTCACATTTTGGAGGCAGGAGTGTTTTGTTGATCCAGGAGGTTTCACTGGTGCAGTGGGATTGCATTCACAGTTACATCTTTTAGCTGAGAGCAATAAACGTTCTCACTGACTAATGGGAGGATAAGAGAGAACTGCTGCTCCGAGTGTGTGGTTATACAGCATAGGAGGAGGTAACACAT
The DNA here is from genome assembly GCF_964289735.1 of Phaethon aethereus. Taxonomy (NCBI): domain Eukaryota; kingdom Metazoa; phylum Chordata; class Aves; order Phaethontiformes; family Phaethontidae; genus Phaethon; species Phaethon aethereus. Next base: position 86,521,129 of record NC_138576.1, read on the forward strand.
GCATTTTAAAGATGTATGGGTACAGCAGAGAGAGGTATGGGATCCTCAATGGTTCTGCATTGATCTAGAGTAGGAGAGGACCTGACGTACAGTTTTTTGTAAGAATACACCTGATTATCTTAAATTTGAAAATATTGAGCAAGTTTTTGTCTTTACAAAGTGGATGAGCTCCAGGGAATAAAATATGTTTAAATCAGTCTCCATTGCAATTCTATGCCTTCCTCTTCTTAGGTTTTAATAATTTAAAAAATTATTTTATTTTCAATGGCTAAGACTTCCTCTGTGCTGCGGCAATTAACTCATAGTTGCCCAGATGGGAAGTCTTCTGGACTTTCTTTAAGCAGTCTAAGCAGGCAGCGTGAGAGGCTTGTTGAGAAGACGCGTGTGTGAGAACTTATATGTTCTCTGCTTCCAAAGCTGGGAAGGGACATTTTGCTGCTGGAAAGAGCAGTCAACCTCTGCCCACTGGCCAAATCCAGTCTGCACAAACAGTTCAGCTGTCTGATGGCTGACTCCTTTCTGTCCCCTTTCCTCAGTGGCCCGTGGCAGCATGACTCGATGCATAGGTCTGCCCCTGATCACTCTGCAGGTGTACCATTCAGAGATGAATACCCAGCTCATTAGACGACAGCACGTCATGAACGACTGTCAGGAGTGCCTATTGGCTCTGGGACAAGCACACATCTGGTCACAAGGTGAAAATTTGCAGTGCTGTATGCTCCTTGAATGCCTCTATGAGAGGGTATGAAGCATAGCCTGGACAAAAGTTTGGGCACCTCTATGCTGTTACATAAGAACTAGGAAGAAAATATGGTTGAAGGGGCAAAAATAGATCTCCTTACTCTTAGTTTTTCAAATCTCTTAAATTAGAAAGGGAAACATCCCTGCCGCATAAATTATAGCAAGCTGGGTTTGCTGTTTTACCAGATTGCTGTTAGGACAAGCAAGACTTGCAGCAAATCTTTTCACAGAATGTTTCTTTGCAGGGTGGATTTGTAATGGATGAACTTGATGGCAACAGGCTGCCAAACAAGACAAATATTGATTGCGAATGCCAAAAGGCACAAGGATAGAGCGAGGCTAGGTGTCAGGTTCTGCTGGGGACGCTATGACAAGTATTAAGCCCTTGTGTTCAGCTCAATGCTATCTTAATGAAAATACCATGATGTAGGCAACCATACAGGCATTAACAGCCCACAAGGGGGAACAGGCAATTCCTGTACATTCAGCACAGGCAGGCAAATTATTTGCATGAAGAGGGCTTGCTAATTTAGTCCGTAAAAGGGGAAAATATATCCTATTCCAAAATAATGAGCTCTCAAATCTCCTGCGGAGATGTTATACTGGATTCTGATTTCATTTGCACCAGCAGAAGTTGCTCAGCTGGAGTCAGCAGCGATGAGAATCAGGCCCACAAAAGTCCTAATGATGACTTCACATGCATTTTGTTGTTATAAAGATTGTTTTCCCTCATTGTGTAATATTTTACTCTCACAGAATCTGAAGCTGGAGCTCCAGGACTGCAGGGAGAATGAACAACAAATACGACTGAAGAGAGCAGCAGGTAAAAGATCAAGACTGGGGGCAAACATTTTCTGTACTGAGAATGCAGACCGCATGACTCCCTGTTATTCTTCAGGATAAGGATAGAGTTACGGCATTAGGAGTGGCATTCAGAGATTTTATATTAAAAATAGCTGAGTTTTAATGTGAATTGCAGGTAGCCATACATGCTATATTCCTTTCCCCCTTAGATACTTTTCTGTGTGCCCCTGTGGCAGTTAGCAAGGCAGACGTAACACGGCACCACCTTAGAGATTGCTTTTTAACCACCTTAGAGGTGCTTTTGAACGAATGAACTGGAATATATGGGAAGAAGGCATCCATGGAATTAGAGCCATGAAATTAAACCAAAAGTAAAGAAAGATATTTTACCTGAAGTGACATTTAGTGTGAACAGATTTTTTCCTCTCAAAGTAAATATTTTTAATATCCTTAAATACACAATTACCACAAACCTAGTTTATTATTCCAAGTGGCACTTACCAGTTTTGCTTCATTTCAGTGCATTTTTTGTTTGATTTCTAAACAAACAACAATGCTTTGATGTGAAATAAAATGCTGTTATTCTGAAGCTGAACCTGGAGAAAATCAATATTCAACTATTGTCTGCATCCTGTGCAGGTGTTGTTACATTGTGAGAAAGACTCTTTCCACAGTTGCACACGGCACGGCCGTGGGTGTAAAAAGAGCATGATACTGGAGTGGGACTCCTGAGCCACACAGAGCTTGTGGGAAGTTGAGGTGCAGCTCCTGTGCTGGAAGCAGGCCAGGAGATGATGCTCATGTGAGGACGGGTGGCTGCCTGCAATCCCCCTGAGTGCTCTTCACCTGAGGAGCGAGCTGAGGCTTGTACCGGGGGTGCCACAGGGGATTCCCTTATGCAGGTGACAGGCTGGGGAGGGCCGGCCTCTTCAGGGGCCACTTTCCTGATAAGGACACCTTGTGCAGTCGCATAGCTTCCTGCTGATCTCCGAGTGCCTCCTAGCTCTCCTGCACATCGCCCGCACCTAGCCTTTACAGAATCACAGAATCACAGAATAAGTAAGGTTGGAAAAGACCTTTAAGATCACCAAGTCCAACCATCAACCCAACACCACCATGCCTGCTAAACCATGTCCAGAAGTGCCATGTTTACACATTTTTTGAGCTCTTACAGTGATGGTGACTCCACCACCTCCCTGGGCAGCCTGTCCAATGTTTGACCACTGCCTCAGTAAAGAAATTTTTCCTAATATGTAGTCTAAATTTCCCCTGGCACAACTTGAGGCCATTTTCTCTTGTTCTATCACTGGTTACTTGGGAGAAGAGACCAACACCCGCCTCACCACAACCCCCTTTCAGGTAGTTGTAGAGAGCGAGAAGGTCTCCCCTCAGCCTCCTCTTCTCCAGACTAAACAACCCCAGTTCCCTCAGCCGCTCCTCATGAGACTTGCTCTCCAGACCCTTCACCAGCTTTGTTGTCCTTCTCTGGACACGCTCCAGCACCTCAATGTCCTTCTTGTAGTGAGGGGCCCAAAACTGAACACAGTATTCGAGGTGCAGCCTCACCAGTGCTGAGTACAGGGGCACAATCACTTCCCTGCTCCTGCTGGCCACACTATTTCTGACACAGGCCAGGACGCTGTTGGCCTTCTTGGCCACCTGGGCACGCTGCTGGCTCATATTCAGCCGGCTGTCGACCAGCACTCCCAGGTCCCTTTCCGCCTGGCAGCTCTCCAGCCACTCCTCCCCAAGCCTGTAGCGTTGCATGGGGTTGTTGTGACCGAAGTGCAGGACCCAGCACTTGGCCTTATTAAACCTCATACAGTTGACCTCCGCCCATCGACCCATCCTACATCTCTCTGGGCTCGTGCTTTCCACCAGACTCTAAGAGCAAGAGCGGTCTCAGTGTAAGTCTGTACTGTCATGCCTTTAGTATTTGAATATTCAAATCCATGCTGACACCTGCACCCCCACCCACCCCCTTTACTGGGCCATACTGAAGTTTCTGTTGTAATTTATGCTGCTGTCTCTAGTTCCCAGAGCATACCCCACAGTAGCTGACTGATGCCATGTCCTTGTCCTAAGGTACATGGCAGAGATGACAAAACTGGCTGAAGTGAAGGGGTCACCTCAGTTGACCTTTGAAAGATCCATCTTCCCTTTAGAAATCCTGTCTGGGCACCTTCAGAGGTCATTACTTAATTCAAGTCAAAACCCTTGTGCATATTATGAAAATGCCTAATTTTTGAGTTCATGGCTATGGTAAATTACCAGGATAAAGGTTTGATATCAAATTAGATGTGCACACATTTCCCAGAATTGTTAAGAGTCAATGTATTGGAGGAAAGAGTATATAGCCTTTAAGTTCAGAAGTGCAGCCTACTTATTATACAGCTGTTGAATCATTTTAGAAAGCTCTTCTATTCCCTGTTTACTATAATTAAATATTTTTAACTTGATGTAAAGGATAAATGTTACGAAGTAGAATGTGAATTCAGGGCAAGTAATAGTATAATTTAACATCTTAAGAAAGAACAATTCCAAAGGTATATGAACTGCAGAAAAACAATGTCTCCGCTGCTCTGATTTTGGAAAGCTCACAAGGCATCCACCTCCTAATGGGTGAACTGCCAACTTCCCAGACACATGCCCAACACACACAAGCACTTCTGAAGAGAGCTTCCACGGCAGCATGAACCTTTCTTAACAACATGTGAAGTCACCAGCCAAACTACTGAATAAGAAAAGATAATGTGCCACAATATATTTTACAAATTATCGCTAAGTTCTTCTACATTCTATACACTGGAAGATTTTGGTAAACTTTCCAGAGTAGAGTGCAATCTTCCAAAGGAAGCAATTCATCTATGTGTAGTCCCTTGTGTTATGGCTGGTGGGCACCAAGGCCAGCTTGGGGCAAAAGCAGTATCTTCACACCTTTGTGATGCCAGAATTAATCCCAATCAATTTCAACACTGATTTATTAGGGTATCATTTATGATTAGAGCTAAAAAATGCTTCAAAATAATGTTAAGATGTTGTGAGAAACAGTTTATAGCCCTTTGATCTGGGAAATAACAGCTAATGATACTGACATGATTAACAAAACCATAAATAGTATAATTACAAATCTTATCAGCTATTCATATACTTGTGCATTTGTTAAACTGATCTCATCTGGCATGGGACAGGTGCCAGATGAACATTGCCCTGAGTGGATTAATTTTTTCTCTACCAAAGTACCAACTTTGGAATATGTTTTTGTACTTTACTGCTCTCAGTCCACCCGCTATATATGTTTTCCTTTACAATCTTTGTTATATTACTTTATGTTTTGGATTTGATTTTGTTGTTTATTTGTAATATTCATCCAAATGCCGGTACTTACATTGCTAGGACGTATATTCCTACAATTCTGTAGCTTTATTATTATCATCGCAAATGTCATTTGATCAGTTTGATATTCTCGTAGCAAAAAATTAATAAAATATCTGCATTCTTGCAACTTCTCTATCAGACATGAAAGTACCAAAAACCCATGTGATTCAATTCTTTGTGTATACTTACAGCAGCACAGGAATCGTAGCTATATCACGTGGCTGAGCGTACCTTATAACACCCCCATCTGAAACTGGGATCGTCTAATGGTATGTTGGATCAGTGTTGCTACAACAAGAGAGCACCATCAAATTTGTCCCCAGTAACTTATGATTCATATGGCCCTGAGCCTGGGGATCATCTCCCTTTTAACCTCTTCCTGACTGAGGTCTTTATCTTGATTAGCAGCAGCAATGATTTTGTCTGCACTCTTTCCCTACATGTCTATTGGCGCATAAGACTGGAGTTAGTGTGATCAAATGACTGATTTTAGATTGCTTAAACAAACAAGATCAGTTAAATCAAATGTCCATGTTGACAATTTTATCCAAGTCAGTTTGGCTATTCTAACCTGAAGCCAGGAATCCCAAAAGATTTGTTTGCAAAAATATTAATCCTTTTTTACTTTAAATATGCTTCAATGACTTGTGTTATGGCAAAGTATGCATGGTTTGTTTTATGGAGAAAAGCAATTGTTTTTTTCTGCCATAATATACTGTCAGAGAGATAATCCAGTCATCCATCCAGCAATATAGGTTAATTAAAAAACATAACAGGTCAAAGGATGATTCATCCTCCTTGATTACTTAGTGTCTTTGTTCTCTTAACTTGCATTCTATCTTGTTATTTCACCTTCTGGGTAGGGAAGAAGTGGAATTCATGCACGGAAGCACAGATGCACCTATTCAAGGCTGGTGCAATGTGCAAAATCACTGTTAAAAGCCAGTTCTTGTTATGCACATAGGGTTTTGCAGTCACTGTTAGGGATGCCTGCTGGTACACCACATAATTTTCTCTCAGGAAAGGTACGTCTGCATTCTTGCCCACAGGATTTAATCATGAAGGCCCAGGGCTAGGGAATTTACCTGGGGGCTTCACATGCCTTACAGATGGCTGCTGCTAGCAGAAGCACTCAGTCTGTGGTGATATCACTGCCATCAAGCTAGTTTTTTTACTATAAAATGGCAAAAGTGACAGCACAAATCAAGTCTGCTGCAAGAGACAACAGTAATCATGTAGTCTTCTCCTCTGTATCTTTTTTTGGGCCTAGTCCTGGGGCGCTTAATACATGAATCTTTTATTGTGAGTGGTATAGATCAGTTGTCAGAAATTCTCAAACAAAACAACTGTAAACAGAGTCTAGTAATGTGCTGGCATTTTTCAGAGTCCATCATGTTTTCATAGCAGCTATTAATGTCCTGCGAGAGGGATACAATAAATTCACTCTTCCTAGATCTATGAAATAATTCCCCAACTGGATTGCCACTAGTTTATAACAGAAATTATTTAAATGCTTAATGATATTCAATACCACACTGGGAACTATATAGACTCCTTGAGCAACATCCTCTGGTGGTATTGGACAAGCTTCTTATCTGGCCTTGATTCAGTGAAGCAATGCCAGTTTAGAACTGCTGTATCTCTGACTTGTTAATACCTTTAAAAAGTAAAAGTTTTATGGGAAAGTGATTGAAGTATTACTAGGAAATAGCTACCACATTGAAAGAAGCCTGTTCAGGTCTACTATCCCAGTGACACCCGTTATTATAGTTGGGAAAGACTCTTTTACCTGCAAAGTAGGTAAAGGCTGCAGTTTGAGAATGATTTTCTGTCATAAGGCAAGATAACAGCGGTGCTGTGAGCAGAAACTGAAGCTGGTTTTATGTTTGGTAATTCACATTCTTTTTTATTTATCAGCAAAACTCAAAATAATTTCAGTGGTGCTACATAAGCATTTTAGTTTGGATCAAAAATGCATTTTGCACAACATTCTATATTTTCCCCCACTTATGGTATTTTGCCTCGCATCAGGGAATAGTTTCAAAGCCTGCAAATGAGTTTTCTTTTGATTAAACTAAATTAGAAGTGCCCCATTAATGGGCATTCAGCCAACAGAGGCAAACAAAATCTAATCTGAAGTAAACTCCTTGCCCCAGAAATGTGTGAAGAATTGACAACAGGATCTTGGAAATTTGGCACTTTGTCTTCTGTTTGCCTCTAGATCTTCTCTTAGTGAGCTGCAAGACTTGCTAGTGTTAACATAGCTTTGTCATCCTGGTGCTTATTAAGCCATGTTCGTTTTCTTTAGAATCTGCCAGTATTTTAAAACTTTCAGACAAGTTACACATGATTTTTTCCAGTCTTCTGCCTTTCAGATAGTGTGCCAGCTCCATCCATTTGTGCCTTACTGGAAGAAAGGACATATGGCAATACCAGGCATAAAAACACACAGGGGCGTGGTTTTAAGGTTAAATCTGCTCATTCCACTTGCCTGTCTGCCTGTTACTGAAAAATGTCTAATTGGACGCAGGCACTTAGTCAAGTAGCAATGACTTCCAAACCTCCCCGCTGCATGCAGCCTGCAGCAAGGAGGGCAAAACCCGAGCTCCCACCACCCGTCCCAGTTTTTGCTAGGACATGACAGCATTTACTCCTCTGTGGAGCCCCCTGCTTCAGAAATAGCAGTTCCCAGTTTTCACAGCTGGCCACCTCCTTGGATAATTAAAAGCTGATGGTAATCTTATGCCCTTTATATGATTTATGGAAATCCCTTAGGCCTGGGAAGGAAAGATCAGGGGTGGCTTTTGGTATGGAAATGCGGTGCTTGCATGACATCCAACTTTTCGTTTGAGTGTTTACTAAAGGTGCTAGAAGGATGTCTGTGAATATTGAAGCCAATTAGTTATCCATATAAGAGTTAACACAGGCAGAAAATCTTTCCTCTACTGTGTTTTGAATAACTCCTGACAAAAAGAAACTTTGCTAAATCTGTTGGTTTTTTCTTCTCCTTTCAGTTAAGTTTTCTCCCCTAGTTGTTGAAATCAGACTAATTCTGTTGTTTTCCACATTATTCTCTTAGGATCTGCCCCATTACTTTTAACAATAAATGTAAAGCAGAGAGAGTCAACTATTTTTGCCTGCTTTTAAGCTCCTCCAAGCACAATGGATTGCAATGCTTAAATCAGGCCAGAAGTTCTCACATTGCCTCCTTTTTTTGACAGGCTGAATGAGGAAAAAAAGCATGTACAGGAACTTGGCTGGCAGGTAATGTTGAAGCTGATCTAAAAGTTCTGCTAATAAGGCTCAAGAGAGGGAGAGGCAGGGAACCAGGAGGTTTGGATGAAAACAGGCATATGATACACAGACACCTCTGCGTGCATGGGGGAAGATTCTCAGCTGCTCAGCTCACATCATGGAGCTCAGCATTCAGCACCTCCTTATGTGACATTTAAAACCATATTTCCAAGGAAATTAGCAGTGGCACTGAGCGAAGGTGGTACTTTCCTAATAAAGAAACACAGGTTTGGATTTAGTGAACTAGGGTTCACTTTACCAAGTTTTTGGGGGTAGGCAAGGGAGAAGAAACCTGGATGAAATTTTCCAATTTTGAAGCTAAATAAGGTTTCAAATGTTTGCTTTGAAATGGATGTTTTGCATTTGGGAATTAATGTAATTATTTTTAAAGGTTAAAACAAAACTGTCACATTTGTTTCTTTTACAGGTAACTGAAAAACATTAAAATTTGTGTTGATTAAAAATGTAATTATGTTCACAGTGCTCTTCAATATCCAGCACTGTGCCCTTTGGAAAGCCTGATAAGAGCAAGACAACTTGTCCTTGACTTCCTATTTCAGAATATTCTTCTGCCTTTCACAGAGTATAGAGAAACCTTTTTGTAAGCTAAAGAAACAAGGTAAGAAAAATAACATTGCATTGTAAAGAAAGCCTGGGATGCAGAGTGTGACCTTAGGTCAAATGCCTCCACTGCTTACTAGGACCTTGTGCAGATTGAGAGAGAGGGAAATGGCAGTGATGGGAACTGAGTGCGGGTCTCCATGCCAAAAGGAGAGCACATTTTCTGGTAAACCCTGCTCTGTTTGGAGGTGAAACCATTACTTTCCTTCCCTATGTGTTGTGGGGCTAGGAGAGCTTGGCTGGGGCTCCGCTGATTCCTGTCAGAAGCACAGGTCCTTTTAAACCCCTGTTTCTGGGAACAGCCTTGTGCCGAGTTCTGCAATCTCTGAAATAGCCACCAGTATGTTTCTATGTGTGCACTCTGTTCCCATTCTATAATCCCTAAGGTTCACTTTGTGCTGGGGAAACCAGAAATATGTTAATTAAGATGCCTGTTGTGTTTAAATAACACAAAATACTGGATGAATGCCAGAATCACAAGGTACTGATGATAATCAACATTTGTGGATGTGGCATTTGAATTTCCAATTTTTTGCGAATTTGTACTTTGAGGAAGCCTCCCTTTTATTTAAACTTGTGATCTTATTTATGGATAATCTGTCATTAACAACTCTCTTCTCAGAAAATTAATTCTAGCTAGACCAGAGACAGCAATCTGGAAATCTTAAGAATGTTTGGGTTAATTAACTCATCATTTGATTTGTTCATGTGTTAATCAGCTCTTGAGGATCAATAAATTCTTATTCAGTGTAAATAAATTGGATTGGGGAAACAGTTATTACTGTAATAACAGCGGTGCCCATTTGGGCTGGTTTGTGTACATATTTCACTTGTTAATCACCAGTCAATTTGAAATGAAATGTACTGCAGTGTCTGAGTTGTTTTATTTTCTTTCCACTGGCTGAGAACCAAAAAGATCTTTGCTTGGGACACTGCTTAGTAAAAAAGTCTGGCTTACCACAGAACCTTTTATTTTTACCTTAAAATGCAGACTACAGAACAGGTTATTCTCATCTTTCACGCCTCACAGCATTGAATTGTCTGTCATTTAAGCTTCTGAAATTAATTCCAGTGGTTTGGGCTGAGCATATTTGATCCAGATCATGGATGCCCTTTGCACATTTTCTTTCTCATCAAGATTTTTGAGGCATGCTCATTGGTAATGAAGACTAGTGGGACACGGAGGACATTTCAATAATCTGTTACAAATCTTTGAGGACAAAAGTCTCCTGTGATTTTTTAATTTTTCCTTTGAAATAGTCACTTATTATTTGAAAGCTGTGGTAATGATAATTTTATAGATCAATGGATTATCAAATGACAACCTATGTCTGTGGTGTCGCTCACATAGACAGGATCCCCATCTATAAGCAATGTCTTGGAAATCTTATCACAGGATAAATATAACATAGGATTATTTGTATTGCAATGATCCTAGATGAAGAAAAATTAGTCATAAAATTATCAAAAAATGACAAAACCTATTTACAATAAACCTTCTTGTCCCAAATTTTCTAAATACTTTAAGTTGTGGATTATGGAATTGATGTTACTAAGATAATTAAAAGGTACTGAAAATCACCTGAAAATGGAGTCACACATCTGAGTCAGATGCTTTTTTAGAGATGAAGATGCTTAACTGTCTTTATAAATCTTAATAATCAGACTGCCCAGTGAGCATTTATCTTCCTATTTACAACATTATAGACATTCCTTTTTTCCATGTACTTCACACAGTTCCATCAATCTACAGTCCTCGTGCTCTAAAAATATTGCTGCTTCTATGGTGTTTCTCTTTAAAAGCCCATGTACATTAGCACAAAATCACCAGTCTACCTGTAATGAGTGGGTATTTTTTATCATATACTATCGTGCCTGCTAACATCTCCGGTGTTAGGGTTGGCAGCTTTTTAGATGGATGCATCGTGCAGTGATGTTTAATATAATAAGGCCTGAAAACAGATCCAAGGTCAGACACCACAATGAGCAGCTTTGGCTTCTGCAGCGCTCAGTACTTACAACCTGCATGAAAATCAATCAGCCTTTAAGAAATTAAGAGGTGTTAATCATATTGACAGCTTCTCAAGCTGATGTAAATGGCTACAGCTAAAGAAAAGAAATTACAGAAATCAATGCAGCTGTGGTCTTTTCTGCTTGTGAAGGATTGGAGGCACTGTTTTTTTGCCCCCTGTTTCATTAGCACGTTCCCTGCTCCTACGGGGGTATTGTTGCTCTTTACAGTGTAATTATTGCTTCCTCAAGCTTTACACTCTTGAAAGCTCTCGGGTAGCTGCACCTCCAGCTCCTCAGCGGAGCTCAAGCTAAACAGGCCCCGCAGGCCGGACGCCTGCCCTCGTCTTCCCACAAAAGTGCCTTCAGTGGCGCTTATGCCGCTACGCTTGAGTATAACCTTTGCACCGGTCTAATGGTTATCTGAGGCACGTTAAAGCAGCTACAAATCATGAGGTTACTGTAAAAACCTCTAATCTGCCGCTAAATGACGATCCCATTGCCATTGTAACAGGAGGAGGAGGGAATTGCCCTCTGCTGGTTTCGCTGCCGGACAGACATGTTTTGGCCTGCTATTTGTCTTCCCTGCTGCCAGCTTGCCGTCCCCGGAGTTTTCACCTCTACCTGTGATTCACCGTTTTTGGAGCCGGAGGACGATCAGTTGGCTGTTGGGGGCTACGCAGTCCCCCTTTCGATGAAAGCTACTTAGGCAGCTGCAGGGAGAGGGCAAGAGGGGTCTCTTGTCGGGCCCGTGAGGGAACAGGGGTGCAGGTGTGGGGCCACCCGCGAGGTCTCTGGGGGTGTGTGGGGTGTGCGGCCCTTGTCCAGGCCCGCTGGCAGGTGTCTGCCGGTGTCCTGTCTTGAGGCAGGTAAAATCATCAGGTATGACGTGCTAGGCAGTTGGTAGGTGCCATAGCTCATGTTTGTTGTTACGCTTTTTGGAAACTGGTGACTTCAGTAAAGCGAGACGTCAAGGGTCTCCAGGAGTGGATTTCTGAGGTTTGAATTTGGGCCAGGGTGGCATTTTTAATGACATGTTGTCTGGCTTAAGCTCAGGCCAGCAGGACAAATACTGGCTGCCATTGCTTAAATAGTGAGTGAGTGTGACCTTTGCTGGAAGAGGAGACCTTGAGATTTTCCTTTGCAATAAGAGGATTTGTATTTTAAGGCTTCCCTGCTGGAAGATTTTTTTTCCTAAAGGTTATTGTTAAGCAAGAATGCAACTCCATCCTGCCTGCTCTTTACTAACCAATTTCTGTGGGAATCTGTCCTTGCTAGGCGCTCCTGGGAATTACGGGAGAGGAAGAGGAAAGATTGTATTGATCTCAAATGCTGCGTGTTGCTCAGCGGGTTTGTGTAAGGAGTCGTGTCATGTAATGGATGCACTAACACTAACCTTGGTAACTGATTGCTCATTGATTGCCCCCAGGAGATACGTGTTTTGATATGAGAAAGGGACTTGTCTTCAATTCAACTATGGTATGTAAACAAAATTCAGGATTTATCTGAAGGAGATAGAAAAGGTGGTGGGAAAAGTTCACAGTTTATGTGCACTTCAGAGAAAGGTTGGTCTGCCAGAGAAGGTTGATTTTATTTCAGATCACCTAATGCCTGTCAATGCAAACTTTACATTTTATAATATTCTGTAAGGTTAAGAGAATTGTTCTTTTTCATGCCAACACATTGCCTAACTATAATAATAATTTTACCAATTAAACGAAAATATTTTTTTAAGCATGGTATAGCCATACTTGCTATGCTTGGTGTTGATATCCAGAAGTGCATAAATGATGACTTTAAATAGCTGCAGTGAGGATCTGAGCTGTGAAGTTTGGGGCTGGCTGAGTCACAGAACACATCTGCATTTCTTTGAGCCAGTTGATTCTGATCCGTATTTCAGTTTGAGATTTTCATAATACCAGGTTGGAATAATCTGGAAATAAGTTTGTGATTCAGACTGATCCCTGTGTTGAAAACAGCTTAAGACAATCCTGCTTTACTGATCACAACAGCTTACCTAAGTTATTAAATGTAACAAAGTTTGTTAATTTTAGTTAATGTCTATTTGCGTTGGAAGGTCTCTTTCGCCTGATTTTACACTCAAAGTTTTGCTTGGGTCAAAAAAGGAAAAAGTCTTACATAGAAACCTAAGAATTTATATAACCGAAACCGTAACATTCTAATAAAATAACTATTGTTAATGCAGATCATAAGAGAAAGAAAGAAAAAAGGGATGAACAGAAAAGATCTGCACAGAAAAGGTTTCAACAATAAAAATCAAGTTAAAATTGTTATGTACATTTCCTGGTATCTAACCTCTTTTCTGGTGTTTTGTTCTTCTTTTCACTACCCTTCTGTGTTCTAACGTTGATGGTGGGATGTGTTTGGGTGTGTTTTGACTCGCTGGGAGTACAGCGAGTCGTTGGCATCCTGAGCCCTTTGCTGAGAGGAAGATGGTGTTGAAGTTGATGGTTTCCTCGTGTTCACTTGAGGATCTGCTTGGGGTAATTTCTACATGTTTTCTAATGCTTTTACACCTTATTCTTTCTTCATTACTCTGAAAGTCCAGGTCATTCTGATTGTACTGTGTATGGTGAGTTTAATAGGTGTTATAGTCATATGAAGAATGGCTTTTACGGCGAAGCTGCAGGTGGGCTTTGGCAGGTGCAAACCGAGCCATCCGGCAAAGCCATCAGGACTGAACCCCGGCAAACCCCGCGCCGAGCCCGAGGCACCAGCCCTGGCCCTGCTGCATTACTGGGCTGCAGGGCTGCCATGCCTGCCGGGGGGAAACTGTCACACTTAAAGATGCTCCAGGCCATTTGATACATGAGCTAGAAAACCAGCAATAGCACCTACCTTTATGAAGGCAATCAATGACTGTTAGGGGTTGAATACCCCAGACTCGAATTTATCTTTCTGTTCTCAACTATGTGATAGATGTTTTTCATTAATAATTCTGGCTCTGATGCAGTCAACATTTCATATAAACAATTATCATAGTATATTTTGTCCTCAAAGAGTGGGACAAATTGACATCGACGGAATGGTACATCTTCCCTTGTTATAAATATAGGGAATTTCATAAGGACAGCTTGCACAGTATTTCTGCTAAAGTACTCAGATCTAACCATTAGCTGTAAGATTTTCAAAACTGTTAAATCCTCCTATGGTCAAGAAATAATTAACCAAAGATTAAAAAGGAAGTCAAATGTACTGTACAAGTGAACCAATTTAAGAGATTTGGGGTCTGTGAGAATAACATAGGTAATTTAAACACCCAGAATGGTAGAATTTCCTTATTTAAACTTAGCTCATTTTCACGGAATTAGGTGGGAGCAGACTGAAATTGCACTTACGCTGGTGTACCCAAGGTGATGTGACAGGGAAGTAACCCCTGAGCTCTTTCACATGGTGCTGTACCATAATTCCCATGGAAGCATTTAGAGGCAGCCCTTAAACCAGAACAGCCACCCACTGGAGCAGCTCATCTGATCTGGAAGCCTTGTAAAGTTGGGGAAGGGTAGGCCGACATATTGCTTAGGTAGTACTGACAGCTTCAGCTTTTCCAAGTTCTAGCACTATTCTGTTTAGCTCCTATGCTTTTCTTCTGCCCTGTACTTTTGTCCATTCCCCTTGAAGAAGCTGGTGTGTCTCCTGTTCCCTGTGTTGGTAGATGTATGTACACATCACGAAATCCTTTTTCATTCTTGTTTAAAGAAATCTGGTCATTTTATAGATACTTTATATATTGCATCACAGACGATTGTTTTTCAAGGGATGTCAGAAAGAGAAATCTTTGACATTGGCCAGAAATGTCAAGTAGCAGTGACACAGCAAATGTAAAACATAAGCTAACAGGAAATCTTCTGCCATTTAAGCAGCTTGGCAGCTGTTAGATTCTGCGGAATCATGGGGTGAATGGTAGGTGTCCTGTATTTCCTTAGAGACCTGAAATAGAAAAGTGCAAATACTGGTTTTAGCATTGTTACAAAGATAAATGCTCCTAAAATATTGTGGGTTTGGTTTCTGTTCCCCAAATAACTTTCTTTATATTAAAAAACAATCAGAATTTCCTGCATGACCAACTGGAAATACAATTTATTTATTGTATGGATCTCTGCTCAAACTGAGTATTGTTTGGGAAAGGATGTTGGTAATTGGCCTTCTCTTTAAATTGCTGATAGGCAGAACACTTCTTTTTTCCTCCTGGAAGCTCTCATTTGCAAATTCTTCTCTGAATTTTTGACCTTTTTCCTTGAGATATTTTTCAATGATGTGTCAATTTGTTCATATTCCACATGTTTCCTGAAGGAAAAAGAAAAGGATGTTGTGGACATAGTATAATTTGGCATGGTAATAACATAAGGGTAGGCACGGAGGTCAAATGCTGCAGGCTTGGTAAAGGTATTAGATAATTTGCCTCAGGAATGAGCCTTTTTTATATGTAATAAGGATTTCTTTGCTTAAGGAAAGAACTCCTCATGCAAGACTAGCTCCATTATTTTACAGCATCACTTAGGAGGTGTACAATGCCGTATACTTATTGCATAGATGTTGCTAACTACAGGGATTAATTGTGGATTTAATGGTTTTGATTTCCAGTGAAAAAAACCCTACAAGTAGTAAATGCTGTTCACAACTTTCATTAACATGACAGAGGACTGAATGAGAAGATAGAATAGGTTATCCGGGAAACACATGATTAACCAGATACATTATGCTGCTTTTTTTTGGACTGAAAGCCAGAAAGCATTTCTCCTGAGTGCAGGCCCGGATCCTCCTTTACCCAATAAGGTTTGCCCCGTTTTATGTAAACTGGTCAAGCAAATTGTGTGAAAGACTGTGACAAGTTACTAGTACTTGTTAGCAGGAGGATTTTCCTTTACACACTGCACAGTCCAGATTTGTTAATTTTCTGTCTTCACTTATAATAATACTCCTTGTATTGCATTAAACTCTCTCACTAGGGCCGTATAAAGCCATTAGTTTGCAATTAGGTTTTCCTACAAAAATCTCACTACTTTAAAGTAGATACAGTCCAGCCTGGTCATTCATGTTTATGAGTTTTAGGTATTTGTAAGTTTTCTTTCAAATAAATATGAATCTATTAACTTGAAAAAACCCATATAGATATTGTATTTTTCTGCTTTCATTTAAATTAGCTAATTTAGTTTAGATTTGACTGTCCTAAGCAAAATAATTATGTAGACAAGAAGATTAACTTAAGCAAAAATGTTATCACTAAATTTATTTATGAACTGTGAATGAAATCTTTGCCAAAAAATCTGTTTCAGTACAATTTTCAGGTTTATTACATGTGGGAGTAAAAATATTAACTAAAAGCAAGAGATCTCTGGGCTTCAGAAAATCTTCAGAGTACATTAAGAAAAGAGAGCATGATATATGAGACAAAAAGAATGAGACTGTGAAAAGTAACATCAAAATTAGAATTCTTTCTTCCTCTCTTCTTTAACCTAGTTCCTCAACCAGGATAAATAAAATATTATTTCCCGGAGAGCCAAAATAAAACCGCAAATTTAACATAAGAAATCAGATTATTTGTTACTAATGTGATGTCTGAGTGCAGTGGTCAAGGACATAAAGAAAACAAATATTTATGTTCTGTTTACAGAATTTTACCTGGATTTGCTTGCATTAGTGTCTATCCTAATGCATTTTTATCCTGCTGTCAGATTTTGACTGTACTGAAATAACTAATGTTACACTGATCTCACTACTGGGAGATTCTAAGCACCGTTCTTTTTGACTTAAAAATTGAAAAGCTGAGCCATATATTTCATAAAATGTATGCTCCCTTCTGGGCATTTTTTACAACATAAGATGAAATAGCTTTTTAAGTATGAGTTTCTCACCAAAATTTGGGTACCGTTTATTGAAAATACTGCAGAAAATTTAAACCCTTACACAACAGATATAAATAGGTTTTCTGCATGCCATTCCTTTTCACTGATGACAATAACACTAACTGCTTCTCTTTTCTTTTTGCACAGTCTTTCCTTTCTCTCTTTCTGCTTTCCTTTTAAAGGCAGCATCTCTTCTGTCATTTCTCATCTTCAGTATGCACGATGCAAAACCGGAGAAACTCTAATTAACCGTTAGAAACATACTGCTCAAAGGAGAGTAGCCCCCCCCAACCACTGAGGAGAAACGAGCAAGTCCCAAAAGCTTTGTAAAGGAAAAGCAAATATCACAAAGGCGGCATCCAAAACAACGCAAAGAAAAATTTGTGATGGGTTTATCCCTCCGTGTCTTCCTCACGCCAGTCACTTGCCCTGCCTGCAAATGCCTTCTCTGCCAGCCTCACTCCTTCACTCGCTGCCAGCTCCTGCCCTGCCAGGTCTCTGCCCTTTCTTGCCCTCTACTTCCAGTCACTGCAGCCCTCGCTCGCTACTTGAACACAACACACGCTCGCTACTTGAACACAACACACGCTCGCTACTTGAACACAACACATATTCTGAGCTTGTTATAGTCTGATTCACCATGATATTTTTAACATGCAGCCAGTCATATTTTACATGAATCCATCGAAATAAGTTCCTCCTAATCTTACCTCATCTCTTGTAACACCTATTCCACACACAAACCACCTTTTTCACACCACATTTCTCTTTCTAGTAGTATTTATTTTTATTTTTCATCAACAAATTTTCTTCTGGATCTTTTTTTTCTTCTGGAACTTTAGATCTTCTTATATCTTCTATATGTGTATATATCTATATATGTGTAAATATTTATAGTTTTATTTTTATGAACTCAAAGGGCAAAGAGCACGGGTCTGATGTCTGGCCTAGCCCCACTTCACATTAGGTCTGTTGGGGCCTGTTCTACGTCACACGCTCTCAGTTCTTGTGGTCTACGTGTGTCAACTAAGTTGGTGAAGGCTTAGTGTAACTTCGTAATGTTAAGGAAGCAAGAAAGGTAATTGTCTTTGACCTTCAGATCTATAGCACCAACAAGGATGGCAGAACTGTTACAACTTGTTCTAATTTCTTCTAATCAAAGTTGCATAGGTTGGATCTATAGAAAATTTCAGATTTTTTAATTTCAGTTCTTAGTTCAGGTCTTTCTTAAAAAACAGCTTCCAGAGGAGGGTTTTTGGGAGCCAAGCAGCTCTGTATTTTTCCAACTTACTTTCTGTTTTGTCTGTTGTCACACAGGATTTTTATAACAAGGTAGAAGGAATGTTATTTGTACCAAACCAAAGGATTTTAATGAAAATAATTTGTAAGGGAGAGAGATCTGTACAGTGATGCAGCCTCTTACCTGCAATCGATACAAGCAAATGTCACATGGACCAGCGTTAAAGTCAGTCCAAGTCCAAAATGAGCTCAAGAAACCAGAATAAGCATCCTCAGACAGCTCCGAAGTGTACAAACTACTTCTTTGTGCAATTCTTCACATGTCACGGGTTCATTTTTAAACATGGTGCCTCAGTTTTTGGACATTCAAAGTCATAGCAAAGTCTGCAGAAAGTGCAAGGCTATATTATGCTGCTGGTATTATAGTACATCTTCACCAAAGTGAGGCATTTTCAAAGACTGAGTGATCAGCGTGACTAGATATGAGTAAAATAGATCAAGAAATAGGAAAAAACCTCCAATGAATTCTACAGCATACCCTGACTTCTTTTATATATGTGTCTTTTCTATGTGTGTGCGTGTATCAGACTAAACTGACCTAGTGGCAAAAATCTTTGGGAACTGTATCATAAAGTCATGGTTGGAAGGTTTCTGCCAAGCGTGAGAGGCTTTGGATGTGCATATTTTCAGGAGCTGGGAAGGAAAATGACGATTAAGCTTTACTTACTTAGCCTCCTTGCTGGCACTGCCTGTTACCCTTATCCTCTCTTTTTGCCTGGATTGGTGCCTGGATGGAAGAAAGAAAAATTGGTTATTGGGGAATGATTCATCTCTTTTTACTTGTTGGGTTGGCTGCTGATGGCAGAGGTGCTGGCAGATGCCTACCATGAATAGGGGAATTGGCAAAGCAGACATGGGCTTAACCGGGCTGGTGCAGGCACAGCAAGTCCAGCTCTTTTCAGGAATCTGGCACTTACTGCCAGTACTTTTCCAAGGTGGACGTGCTCATATTTCTACTCACACAAAATTGGAAACCTGGACACAGTCCATCACTTATTCCTGCATCAAATAATACAGTTATAGTCCCCTGGTTGTGTCCGCTCTCTGCTTTACCTTGGGTTGGATCTGTCCCTGAAGCACCCCCAATTTCAGGCCCTTGGGAAAACCTGGTGAAACCAGATCCCCTTGGCTTTGCCTCAAGACAGAAAGAGTGTGCAGCAATCTTAGCTGGTGAAAACAACTGATTTTATTTTTTTCCCTGGGGCTTTATTACTAGAAAGGACCTTTTCTTTGCAGTCACTTCGCCCTCCTCTGAGTCTGCTAAGGGTCTCTTTTTTCTTTTTTTTTTCTCTTTTCTGAACTGGACAATTTTCTGTTCAAGCAAATCACATCCCAGTTGAGTAGAAAGAAAAAGCAATTTATGTGCTTGAGGGTGTGTGTCTCTCCGTCCCCCAGGTGCTGTCACAACAGCCAAGAGGTATACTGGCACAAGTGGCAGAAAAGAGTCTAATAAATTTAGTGATGATTATTAATAGGAAATCCTGTGCTTATGTCTGCAGAGGCATTTCATTTTGAGAGATAGTTCTTTGTTCAAAAAAACCCCAGGAGACATTTTCTTTGTCTGAAAAATAGGATTTGCCCAAGTAAGAGGATTTGTTAAAGACTATGATAATTTATTTGTTTTTAGACCGCAGTGTCGTAGTGTCAGTGCATTGCCTGCCATATTTGCATATCTTTGTTGCATATCTTTCAGGGGATTTTGCACAAACTAAAGGTGAGCTACGTGTGTGGTTTTGTTTTGGAAGTTCTGGGAATGAAAACACTGTATGAATGGGAATACATTAGGACACCGGTGGATAGCGTTATTATATTCTGCAGTATGAACTCAGCAAACAGGTGCCACCCCACCTGTAATCCTCCTCCGTTTAGGCTGTGACTGCAGAATGAATAAGGACTGGAATTAACAAATCATTTAAAATGGGTGGGGTTATGTGTTTGTGGCCTTGCTTCATTTCAGTCATTAAAAATCAAACCACTTGACTTTATACAGGCAACCACAGAACACAGAAATAAAAACAATTTTCGAACTCTTAATGTTTTGTGTAGCATATGCTGAAAGGGTAGGCCTAATACTGCAGGATTGCTTCCTGGAGTAATTCTTGAGTTCAGGGAATTGCAGGAGCTCCCCAGCAGGAAGGTGAGGCACTCCAGCCATAGGGGACTGTGGTATAACCCCAGATCTTCAGGCTTCAGTAGGTTATTTCTGATTTTTGTTCAGGAGAAAATGTGGTCTCTCTGGCATGATTGTTTGCTCCAGGTATCCGAGAATATTGAGGAGAAATTCCAAGTAGGAACTCTGAACACTTTCAGTGTCCCCCTGGAGTTACCCAGGTCTCTCCAGCAACTGTAGGAAAGCCAGGAAACACCAGCCACGTAGTGAGAGGTGCACGCACTTTTCTCTGTTCCCACACCTTACACCGTGTCCCCAGGGGCTCACCTTCAGGTTTGAATACCAACTCTACATTTCTGTTTACCTCTTGTAGTCATTTATATGTTCCAACCTGTGTCCAGTCCTGACAGCTGCCTGACTTCTGATCAGTACCTCAAGTTTCTGCAGAACAAGGTGCCTTATAGGTTGATAGCAAAGAGGGAGAGAGAAACAGGGTGCTCCGACACCAAGGAATGTCAGTGCAGGATTTTGCCTTTTTTTTTTTTTTTAAACTTTTCTTCTGCGACTTGTTGTGATTAGGTGGCAATGACTGTAGCTCATGCTAAATCCAGCCCTGTCAGCAATGCTGAAATGCTTGTCCCTACTTAAGACCATTATTGATTGCTACTATCTTTCAGTGGTAGCAGTAATTATCTGTCCACAGGAACACATAACTTTTCTTCTATCATCAGGTTTCTTTATTTTTTCTTCCTGTCTGGGAGAGGCATGGAGCTGGGGAGAAGGTGATGCCTCATGTTACTTTGCAGCCTCAAGAGCTGTCTGCTGGTGAACCCAGAGCCGGCAGCAGCCTTGACTCCAGCCTCTGAATCTCTCTTCCCTTAGTTCATTGCAGTCACTGAGGGCTTGACTCTCATGCTGTGGATGGTGAACACCATCTGTAGCTTGTGTATACATGAGGTGAATGGCTATCCTTCTTGACCTATATGGGCTTAAAAACTATGACATAATTTCTTTTGATCATGGAGGACAAAGCATGGTGACTCACCTGGTCCTTTGTAGGCCTATTTTTCCGGATAATTCTGATGCTTTTCTAGTTTCTACTCATAAATACAAATAGCTAACGAGAAACAAAGATATAAGCTTGCCAAGACAGCAGTGAATCAGATAGGAGATTACATAGTTTCTGAATTTAGAGAGGTTTTGTTCTCTCTCTTTTATTAGTTGCTGTGTTTTTTTGGTGTCCTAGTATGGAGTTGTTGGTCTGCTGTGACACTGTTGTTTGGATTTTGCTCCTGCTCCAAGCAAGAAAGTTGTTTAATGTATGGAAAGCTCTGTTATGTTATGGCTAATAGCCAAGCTGCCCTTGAGCTGTGGACAGCCATACAATCAGTAGACATAAATTTCTTTATTCTAGATTATGTTTTGAATGTAGATAGTAAGAAAAAAATCTGCCAGCTGGTGAGCAGCTATTTACCCCATCATCTCCTCTGCCAATGCGCTTTTAGGGAACAGATTTGGACCAGCATATTTTTATTCTATACATTCCCATGACTGTGCAGGCTGGTCATATGAGGTATAGCACAGGAGAGAAGGCTGGACTGTCCACCCACACCGGACAAAGAAATATCATTGAAGCAGGGAATTATGTCTCTAGAAACATAGGTGAGCATTTAACTACATGTTAAACCATGAAATGACTGTAAGTACGACTTTATTTTATTTTTTTTTAACTATAAAAAAGCTTAACAAGCCTGCCCTGTGTAAAGCTAGGAGAATCTTTTGGTGCATAACTTCCTGGGATGGAGGTGGTTGACACCCAGACAAACTCAAAATCAGAATATAGGACTTTTTCAGGACTGCTGCTTTATTTCATGTGTGGGCACGTATTGTAGCCAGGTCAAAACACTGCAGCCCATCTTCTGACTTGTTTCCCTCCTCCCCCTAATATAGTCCTACATTTCTGTGCCACCGAAGCACTCTGCAACGAGGAAACCCTCCCATGGGCAAGGTCCTATGTATGTGCGGTGGGGGATCTAGGGATGGGAAGGGATGGGGGACAGGGAGCATAAGGATACTGAGAGAGTAATGTAGTATCTGCATTTAGAAGAACTTCATTCCAAATGTACATTAAAGGGCAGAAAATATTTATGGTTATGTTGATCCTTGAGAAAAATCAGGCATGGTAATGGTATAAGAGCTTTTTACAGGGACAATAAATAATATTTATTATAAATAAGCCTTGGAGCCATAAAAATCCCTCCTTGGCCACCTGAAAACTTCTGTATTGCCATTATTTCATAATGCACTATAAATAATAGTGTTTTTCTTAGACCAAAACATAGAACACTCATGGGGTTTTTGAATCAAAATAACTCTTTTACCTAAAGGGTAACGAGTGATACATTATTTATTGTAAAATTCAAGTTAATCCTAATTTTTACCAGTTTCTGAAGCAAATCTCATATCAATCTCTGATTTTGTAGCTGCAGATATTTATACGCACAAAGAAACATTGGTGCAATGAATAGCATTTGAATTTCTGTCCATCAGGTTGCTTTATGTGTCTCCAGAGACAAAAAGCAAACAGATTTTTTTCTTTCAGAAGGTATGTAGAGACAGTGAAACACTTCAGAGCAGCACAGAGTTGTCCATGAAAGCATGGTGTGTCTGTTTTTCCTCTATAGCAGATTGATTGGTACTGAGCAGCATGGAAAATAGCTACCGGAGAGCAGAGCCCTTCAAGGCTTATAGATGTGACAGGCAGGAGCAGATCTGTAACTGTTATGTGTGCATATACACTGCAGCACCTTCCAATGTCAGAAACATTATCACCATTGAAACATACTCGTAGATATATTCATTGAGATGTGGCAGCATCAGGCCACAGCTACCTCTATCATTACCAGTGGCTATAGCTTGTAAACAACTGTATCAGGGTAAAATAAAGGGTGCACATATTAGAAGCAAGTATTACAAATCCATTAGTTAATTCTAGTTTAGGAGAGCGTGAGGGCTCTATCTCCATCTTGAGAGAAGAGATAACAGCAAGCCTCGAGTCATATGCTAGCTGCCAGCTCAGACCCTTTCAGGATCCAGCTGTTAAGTCTCCTGTCTTCTTTTGGCACCTCATAGCATGAAGAGCTTCCAGGAGTTTCTCAGTCCTTAAGATCCTTTTCTCTATCAAACCTTCTTGACAAATGAAATCCCCAGCACACTACCTGTCCATGTGATAATCTGGCAGTATGGAAAAAGGGAGTAAAACACACACCAAATTGCACCATACTTTGCCAGGCAAAGTTTAATGTCATAACATTTTTTTCCACAAATGTTTACGTATGTGTTGCAGTATTCATAGAGCTGAAAAATGTCAGCTGTTGGCCAACTGAATGTATTGTATCATTACTTTTCTCTACCTTCATCACACTTCTAGATGATGTTTCTTGCCAGCAATATGCAGTTCGTCTACTTTAGACTTCTGTTGAGAAGCACAACAAAACTGCTAATAGCAAAACTGTTATTCAGCCCAGGAGAGTGAGTCTGGATACATCTGGAATAGTACACTGAACAGTCCCAGGGCCCATTCTTTGGCCTTGAAACCCACTGGAATATTTTGCCCATGCCCATATTTTAAATTACCTTATCATTCAAAACAGAGTGCCTGTATCCAGGTGGCCTACTAGGAATGGTCCCTGACTCATCAGAAATCTCAAACTGTCCCCAGGAGCTGCCTGAGAGTGTTTTAGTTGCCCCTGGTTCAAAACCATGTTAATAACTTTCCAACGGTTATGCAATAAAGAGGCTACAATTACGTACCAAGATGCTGGCACTGTTGAATTTACTAATTTAGGTGTAGCCAGTAAGAGCTGGATGCTTCTGAAAATGCAGGTTTCTAGATTAATTCCAGCATGCAAGTCATGTCTGAGTGTGCATTTACACATGTATGCCGTCATATATGTGTGAAAAAGTGACTGTTTATGCTGAGGTCTGTATGTTTTTTCTGGTTTGGCTGCTCCCACAAACAAGACAAAAGTTAAAAGTTTCTCAGGCTCTTTTCTGGTTGCCCTATCCTGCTGGCTCGACTACTGTAACAGAGGTTGTCGCCTTCCTCCACAGTCCTTTAGGTGATGATTGGGCGGAGGGACTCTGAACCCATTTCTCAGAGACTTTTTGGTGCTCCTGGTAGCTTCTGTGATCCAGGACTTGCAGGACTGCAGCACCTACAGTCTCCAACCCCAAATGTTTGGCCAAGAGAGCAGCTTGAATGATTTTAGCACCCACAATGGCCTCCTGACCTTGTATGCGTTGAAGCTCTGCCTCACCAGCACATCAGTAGGACAGGGTGATGATCAGCTTAATGTGGGTTACTGGGGTGCTAAGCCTCTTTAGACACTTTTGCTTCTCTTTTGAACTCTATGGCTCCTTTCTGACTGAAGCATGTACATCCAGGATGATCTGGAAGATAAACTGCAGGCTTCCTTCTCAGCTGATGGGTTCCCCACCTCTGGGAGGCTCTCTGTCAGCTGCTCAGGTATCTAAGTCTGGACAGATGAATTTCAGGCCATGTGTGAAAGCTACACCCACAGCTTGCCTCTGCCTTGTGGGGATCCAGCTTAGCGGTGCCATAACCAACAGCAGCACACTGTCTCCTTAGCCCTCCCTACTACCTTTCTGCTTGCTGAGAACAGCACCACCTTCCCCGGACCTCAGTGCTGTCTTCAGCTGAGCCCCTGCCGCGGGCTGCCTATCAACTTCAAAGATTCCACTTGCCTAGTAGCTCTAAAATGCAGACACTACTCCATCCCCTCCGCTAGCTCCATCCCTCATCCTTTCCTAATGGGATTACTGCAGCATCCTCTCTTCTTGCATCCTGCGTTGCTCACATTTACCTATACCATGGCTAGCTCACTGCTTTCCCAGAGAAGAACTTTGGCCCTATCTTCCCTCTCCACATGTCATTATCCTCAGTCAGTCCTTTGGCCATTCTTCTTTTGTCCATTGCATCTGATGGAAGCGTCTTGTTTTTGCTAGGAGGTCATTACTGGCTCCATCTTGACTAGTAAATAAACAGTGGCAGGGCACAGGCAGAGGGGCGGGTGTAGGCTGCCTGCACTGTTAAATGGTTCAGTCCCCGGCACAGCTGTGGTTAATTAGCAGTCTCCCAGGTAATGCTTGGGTCAGTTTGGGAATTAATATAGGAGAGGCTGTTGACCCTGGGCAGTTCGGAAATGGCCATCCTACTCCCAGGCCAAGCCTACAGTTCCAGGGTGGCTGTGCCAGCTGCTCTCAGCACCAGAGAAGGGGCTCAGGACATCTGTGTCGTGCTTCAGGTTTCTGGAGACCAGAAACGGTGGTAGATTTCTACTGCAGAAAACTGAAGTGCATAGTAACAAGTAATTGAGATGTGTAATAAAATTGTCATTATAACATGTTTTCTCCTGGGGCTCACACTCCCACTGTGTTACTTAATTACTGCTGCTTAATATCCGTGCTCTAAACAAGCTCTGGGTTCCCCTGAGATTATTTCAGTCACCTTTACCAAAGTTTAATCGTCCAGGTAGTGATTATAATTTTGTTATCTAGTAATTACTCTGTAAAGTAATTGAGTCTCCAGACTTCAGAAATGCGGAGACATCTGCCTGCAAGTTATCTTTTCATGAAGAAAGGAAAGATGCTTTTCCAAAAGATTCAACAGTGCGATCTTTGAAATCACACTGTTGTTATAATCTCTTCTCAGACAGCCTCAGATTTGCCTTTCCTTAAATACACAATTTAATTTGTGTATTTCGCACAGATCCTTCGTTTCTCAAATCTGTTGCTGCACTTAAAGTATTATTATTGATATTTAAATGTTGCCTATAAAAGAACAGCTAGATACCTAAGTCTCCAGAGCGAAAGCTTCAAAAACATATTATGATGTAGGAAAGCTTCTGTTATGAGTGGAAAACTTTGTTGCAACATGATATAATTATGGAGGTCAGCCATTTCTCACTCTAGTTCATCACTAAGTTGCATTAAAAAGGACTTTTCAAACCCCGGGAGTGTCAGACACTGCAGAGACTGCTGAACTGCAAATACTTTGTGTTTTCCAGACGGCCTTTGGTTTCGGAGACGTGTGAATGATTGGGTGAAGTTGTCCTCTGGTGGTTCAGATATCCAATCATTTACTGCTAAGGACAGAACACTGGGCTGGGATTCAGGAAACTTGGATTTAATTTCCAAAGCTGTGACGGCCTGATGGATCACCCTGGGCAGTCGCTCCGCTTTTGTGCCTTATTTTTTCTTCTGGAAAACAGGAAAAGTAAGTCTGACCCTGATATCTATTGATGAAAAGTAAAGTATGATAGATGGCCATTATTATTATTACTCATAAAATGTTATCCTGCACGTTATATAATCCTTTTTTTTTTTTTTTTTATGAGATAGATAAGACATTTTGGGTCTCTCACAAAATACTTGTGATGCCATAATGAGAGTAACCAGTTTTCTTCCATTGTTTTTTCTGCTTTAAATAAAGCATGTGACTTTGAAGACAAAGCATATGGAATCAATCCTTCATTAGGATGGCTATGTATATGTACAAAAACTTGTAACAATTACTATTTTATTACAGGTTTCTGTTACTTGTGAGTACTTCTTCACTGTCTTTAGTTTTCTACACTAGAAATAGTACTAATATCTAAAGGTTAGTTGCTGTATTTGCAAAAAATTGGTATTTATACTCCCCATAGCACTAATTAAGCCACAGAAGTGATGTTAAAAAAGTCTTGATCACTAAAAAAAATCACTGATATGGAAATAAAGAATGAGATGATTGTGGGAAACTGTAGCAGTCTGGACTCTCTGTGCATCCCATCCTCCTCTTCCCTCTGAGGCTGCAGAAGTGGAAGACAAACCATGAACTCTGCAGTGGGACCCGTGAAGCAAGCTGTGCAAGCCACATGGCAGGTATCAGCACCTCCTCATCCACTCGCATCTGGACCCTCTGGAGGATCTGTCCCAAAAGCTAAAGAGCAGTTCTGTAAGAGGAATTGATCTGTAGCTCTTTTGTGATCATTGACAGATGGGAGTTGGAAGAGAGGAGCGAGAATATATTTTTCATGGCCTGGATCTGGCCCGCAAGAACTTGGTGATCAGGAGAGGAATGTTTCTCACCCAAAAGGCACAAGTGGGAAGTTGATTTTAGCTTCTAAATGCAACTTTTCTCCCCCATTTAGGACCTTTTTCCTTTATCATCTCCTCACCCTAGAGTTTTTTCTTTCTTAGTCAGTAGCAAATCCTTAAGGCTTAGGCAATGGCATGACTGATGGAATCTGTCAGAGAAATGTGAGAAGTGCAGCCACTTTTGTGTTTCCTACATTTTGCTGTTTTTCAAAGTACTGTGAGTTCTGCACTGTTCTGACAGATACAGCTGAGTTTGCCATGGGAAACTGCACAGCCACATTTCTGCTTTCTGTGCTGAGATACAAGGAGCTGCAGATCAGATTTGGGTGTGTGCCAGGGAGCCCTAGCCACTGTCCCAGGTGCGATTGTGGTAGGTATTGCACAGACATGGCTCATTGTCACCAGGCACTTCCCTGACTGCTGTGGAACATCACATGAAGCTTTTCCATTTCTGTGCCAGGCTGAGTGCATAGATGGGTTAAGTTTAATAAGTTAAGTTAATGTAAGCAGGGCTACAGAAAGATGAGTGGCAGTCAGGGACCTGCAGTACCCAACCTGGGCCTTGGGGCTCCATGGGCTGCATCTCCAGTCCACATGATTTCTGGACTTGAGTCAGGACTGCTTCCTAGTGAGAGGAATGGGCATTCAAATACACATCTTTGGGCCTCCTGTTTCCTCCTGGCTCGGTCTAAGCAGCTGTGCATTCAACATGCATGACTCTTCGGTTGCGTCTCAAACTCCCCACTCTCTGTTCCCTCTGTAGATAGCATGGAAAAGACCTCTGACACAGTAGCTCAGCCAGTTATAAGAGTTACAACTAGCTAGAGTTGGAGGTGTCTAATTAAATACTCTAGAGATCTTTCTTAATTTCTCTGTCTTCATTTCAACAGAGGAAGTCAAGCTGACACCTAACTTAGAGCATTAGCCATTTCACTGAAGTCAATGGGTTGATTGCAAATGCTCGTGAATATGTCCCTATGCATCCCTGCCAGGTGAGGAACAATGTCTCTGTGCTTCCAGGCAGGAAGCCACAGGTCCTGAATCCTCAGGGCACTCACACAGGTATTTATATCTTTCAGTAATTCCTTTAGATCCAAGGAATGGCTTGTGCTTAAAGTTAGGTATGTGCTTAAATGATCTGCTCCCTGTTTTGAGTTCCCTAAGAGTAGTAAGTTGCAATTACTCAGAATAAGATTGAAGACTGTTTAAGTGTTTAAGTTTAAGTTTAAGTTTAATTGAACTCCTCAATAATTTGTGAAAGTTAGAGCATTGTGGTTTTGAAAGAACAAATATTGTGGTAGATGAAGAAGAGAGTCTGTTCTCAGGGAGAAAAGAGTTCTTGGAAACTATTGTTCCAAAACTGGATGCCTGGGTCTGCCTCTTTGTGAATGCACCAGACACAAGTTGTTGCAGCAGCGACAGAGGAGAATGTTAATCTTAGATGGCTTCAATGCATCAGAAATTTCCCATTACTTTTTTCCCAAAAAACCCATTCCCAATCTGGTTTATCCAGATTTAACTCAAGATCTGCACATGAAGTATTCAGGTGAGAGAGCATAATTTCTGTTGGACTAAATAGCACAGGCAATTTTGTAACCCTGCAACAAAACACTGCAAGTGACCCGTTAACAAAACAATCTGGTATGGAATAATATAATTTATACTTCTGCATTTAACTACATCTTTGTTGTCTCTAGCTATCTGCTCTCTTTGTGTCTTTAACCTTGCTAACTTATCTATCAAAAGAAATTGAAGACCCTGTTGCTTGATTTCTCCCACACAGTTGTACATGAAAACAAGACAACAAAGTAGTAGCTTTGAACTTACACTGCTTAAGTCCAAATGAGACGTCCATTGCAGCATATGAGAAAAGAAAGGAAGAAAGACTGAAGTGATTTCTTCTTTAGGTAATATTTTTTCTCTAATAGCTCTGGAAATTCTACAGGGAGGTATATGTTTCTGTAGCATAGCAAAGTCATCAGGCAGGACATATTAGAGCAGGTGCGGTGATTCTCAGTGATTCAGAAGCCAGCTTACGTGAAATAAATTCAGTTTGAGGCTAAATAAAAGGTTTGGTTCAGTTATAGGAAAGTGAAGGTTATTATTACTATTTTTTCATCTAGAATTTTTTAAGGACTCAGTATGTTGTGAGTCACTTTCCCTATTTTGTGTTATTTTCCATTTTCATAGCACCTCCCTTCCTGACTTTAGCAAAGCAAGTTCCTAAGTACTGTGAGAAAGGCTGTGCTCCTAATGATAACACTGATGATGTTTGCAGAGCTGGGAAGCCTCATGAGAAAACTTGTTATGCTGATCCAGAAGGATCAGATAAGCTTCTTCTACTTCAATTGGATCAAAAGTGGAGCACATTTTAAGAAAAGCACTTGATACATGTTTTCAGATTTTTGAGTCACTTTTTAAGCACACATGAGGAGGAGAGGCTCAGCTGACACGAATCATGTTGAGGGAGCTCTGTCAGGCTATATCTGCTTAATAGCCGCTGCTGCAAAGTTCTCCCAGTGCTCTTAAGATAATAATCCGGCACATTAAAGAACTTTGGACTACCTCAGTGGAATTGCCTAAATTATAACAAATGTTAAGTTGACTTGTAACATCTACAAACAAGGCTATTTGTTTCTTACTTGGTGCAAAGTTAGAAAGGGTGCAGAGATAAACAAGGAAAAAAAGACACGTTGCCTAGAAGCATACTTGAGAAATAAAATGAACGGAAATTTGTAGAGTTCACCATTCAGTGCTTGCTTAATCAATACTGGTAAGTAGTGACCGGTACACCTTCTAATGAAGAGGGGCTTCAAGAAGATTACCTGGCGATTTTTGTACAGCACTCACTTTATCATAGACAACGCAACTCTTGGAACAATGCACCACAGTTTGCTTCCTTGGTTCTTTTTTGTTAAATGTTAGTGACCATTTTGACAGTTTTAAAATCAGAACGAGTAGCATTTGCCTGTAACAAAAATTATAGATTTTCCTACTTACTGCCCTAAGCTGAATACTTCCAATGCATCTAGCCATCCGTTTCCTCTGTTAATGTGCTTTGCAACAGATGGACTGTATTAAGTCTATCATTTGGTGAACATGTTTGATTGCCAGCTAAGTAATTTCTGTTACACTCATGATCTCTTCTTTCAGGACAATATATTCATCCTTAAATCACGTTTTAGCAAATATACCAGACTTCCTGCTTTTTGTGGCAGCCTACTGGTTTGAGTGGTGATCTAGTTTACGGTAGATACCCAGAAATCCTGAGCAGGCTTGATGACAAGATTTCTGTGTGCCCTGATTTACTGGCATGTTCTGACCATTTGTGCCCATGTTGTCTTTCCATGGGCAGCAGACCCAAAACTCCACGTCCACAAAACTTGGCTGCGTAATCCTGAGCCAAAGAAAGTATTTTTGAATTCTTGCACTCTGTGCTACTTTGTAATCCTTACTTTCTAAGTATAAATATGAACATTTGGTTATATAATGGCTGTAAGTATATGAAGGAGGAGAACATCTGTTTGGGTCTGCTTTATGAGTTCGTATTTATGACTAAGTAGAGAGTTTTGATAATTCTATGGAGCTTTCACTGTAATTTTCATCAACAGCAATCTCCTGAGGCTACCAGATGTTTTGATGCCAGATCTTATCTGTGAAGACACCTTAACGTTATCTTAGTTCCTGTTTCCATTCTGAGCTTCACATTCTAATGCTTTTAATGAAACAAAGTTTTTACATGCCACTGTGTTTCAGTTGTATACAGTAAATTCTTACCTTGCTGTCAAAACCGGAACAGAACATAAAGGAACATAGAGGAAACTGTTCTTCTTTTAATAGTGACTAAATAATTCTTCCACTTTTTAAGAAGTACTTTGTACTTTGACCTGCATGTAAATTTATTTAAAATAAGTATGAGCTAGGAATAATTAAAAAGTAAAAGTACTTTGAGCAATTTCACAAAACATAACATTTGTTAAGAGAACAAGTTCTTTAAAGTAACACATTTGTATTACTTTAAGTAGGAAATAACTGGGAATAAGAATTTGTGGCAGAGGAAGCTAAAAGACCTGAACCATAGCTCTGTCGTTTAATACATGATGATTCTATTTTACTGCAACATTTCCAGCTGAAAAAACAGGACTATTAAATCTACACATAATTTGAAGATCTTCAAGATCGCAAATAACAGTGCCTAAACAATTAAAGGATGTTGGTATTACTATGCAACTGTATACCTTGAAATCTAGGGTCAGAACAAACTGTGAAATCCTCCTTCCAAATTTCATCTGTTAAAGCTAGATCTAGCAGACGGTTAGTGTTGTGAAAAGACAGGTCTGATCTGGAAACCTAAGTTTTTAGTTAATGTGTTACTAAGTGACATGAGGTGTTTTGAAATAATATCAAATTTCCTTCCAACTTAGTCCGAAAACTGGTACATTGTCCTCAGTTTTCATTCTCAAAAAAAGGTAAATTTGGAAGGTGAACACCTATTTCAGGAAGAAGTGATTATTTGTTAAAGACTGTGCATATTCCTTGAGATAGAGCTAGATGTTTCATGTTACTTTAAATGCATTTATCAGTGCATTATCAATGAAGATACCGTATATAGTGCTTCTGCCTGTGAGAATGGACTGGAAAAACCTTTTCCTTTTCACGCTCAATAATGTTCCATGGGGAGTGGCAGAAACTTTGTCACTGTCAAAAACTCTATCAGCCTCTGCAGTGATCAGGCTGCACTCGCTG
The DNA here is from genome assembly GCF_964289735.1 of Phaethon aethereus. Classification (NCBI taxonomy): domain Eukaryota; kingdom Metazoa; phylum Chordata; class Aves; order Phaethontiformes; family Phaethontidae; genus Phaethon; species Phaethon aethereus. Next base: position 86,553,160 of record NC_138576.1, read on the forward strand.
CAAGCTCAACAGGCAGTCACCTGCACCGACAGAGCAGGTAAAGTCCTAAGCTAAGTGGTAGTCTTGCAATGAAGTTACACATGTTTTAAGGGAGTAGGTGCTCTTGGATGTACAGTCTTCCCTCTGTTTCTGTTTGCAAAACAGGAGATGACAGGTGTGTTCAAAGGCAAAATAATAAAATTCATTAAAATTGTCTATAAAAAAAAAAAAAGGATTGTACTCTAAAAATATGGCTGATGGAAGTGAACGAGCTCTTTAGCTCAGAGGTCCATTTTTTCTAGAATGTTGTTTATGCAGGCTCTTCCTTATGAAATTAAATGCCTGACTTGTATTGCGTTTTCATTGTACTCCTTTAAAATGACACAAAGGGAAATAAAAAGGGAAATTTTGAAATGTGTTAATCTTTAAATGTTTAGTAGGGTTCCACTCCCCATAATGTGATTTGATGTCCAAATATAGGTAGGAAGGAAGAAAAGATTGTTACTCTATCTCTTAAAAATAAAGATGGAAAATGCGATAACAGTTTTGCTAAAGTCTAAGCTTTTACACCAAGAAAACAAAAAAGGACTTTTGTTTCAACCTAGATCCAAAGACTTTGAATTGGTTAGTTAGTTGGAAATGCTTAACATCGAACAGTATTTCCTAGCAATTCCCAGGGTGTTGTTTCACTCTTCCCTGTGAGCTGAACTCCCCAGAGGACTACACAACCTCGAAAGTAATGAAGAATTCCCCTCTGAACAACATTGTGTTATATGCTCTGAGATGAGCATAATTATGGAGAGTTTGGTAAGGCAGCTTGCACTTCAACTCCTGTAACGTGTTGCAATTTAACATACTTAAAGTGAAATGTTTTGCATCAGCCCTTGACTGAACTGGAAGCTTTCTTTTGCTCAGCACTTTTGAAATGCAACATTTCAGCATGCTTGGACTAAAACCATCGGAACTTTTTACTGTGTGAAAACGTTTGATATTCTAAATTTTGTCTAGGCAAAGAGCAAGTGTTGAAATACACATCTTCTCCTGGGCTGGAAATCTGAAATTTGGTTAATGTTAGGCTGGGAGGAAATTCTTGTTGAGATACAGTCTGAGCTGTAGTGATCCTACAAAGTGAGTAAAATGCCTGCTGCAACATGTCCGTATTTGTACTTCTCATTGTCGTGCGGGGCAAAGGAGGGAAGTACTATTCAACATTAATGAGACTATGTTCCTCAGGAAAAGACATTGCTAGCTCTGGGCTCAAATGTTGATGGGACTAAACGTGGCATTTCTTTAAGCCCATACGTGGAAGGGCAAAAGTCAAGTTTTTAGGATCAACTGTTAGGCTGGTGCTGAATATTCCCTGCAATATGCAGGACTTTGCTAAGACCTGTCCTTTGGAGCAGCCCTGAGAGGATAAAGTAATTTCAGAAATGTAAAAAACTGAGTCAGCATCAGAATTAAGAACTGACCTCAAGGATATCAGATTCCCGTTGGCTACAGTGACTACCAAACTGGGCACTTGCCTTGTTTGAAGACTATAGGAAGTGCATTTCAGGACGTTTTGTGCAACCACGCAGTGCAGTTGACATGCACTCAGTCCAAGTCACTAAACGTTCAAACTAGCAGAGCTACCCCAATGCCTGCTAAAATATTAATAGAGTCCCAGGCACCAGAGCAACTGAGATTATGGCAAGCAATTTCTTGCCTTTATAAACTGGAACAACTATAGTTTAAAGTGTCCAAAAAAGTACCCTTGTTTAAATTGTCCTCAGGAATACCACTATATGTTTCAGTAACTTGATTTGTGATCCATACAACCAAGAAGCAATGTTCTGAATTAGACATGTTGAAAACAAATTGTATTAATGACGTTTTTTACTGCAAACGTAGCTGGTTCCAATGCATTGGTAAATTCCAGCTACTAGAGTCTCAAATGATGCAAGGCCATCGATTTCAATGAAGTTACGCTAGTTTATATCATCTTAGTAATTTAGTCCTATATATTGCATAATCAGAGAAAAAGGATACAGGCTTGTGGAATTATTTTCTTTCATAACTCCTCAATTGCCCTTCTTTGCTGGATTTATGAGTAATTGACTCATAAACCAGTCTGAATTAAATTAAATGTAATTACTGAGTACTACCTTTGCATCTGCAGCTCAGAGATTGTTTTAATGAATTATTCTGCTGTTTTTTCAGTGTAAGTCTACCAGATGCATCATCATCTGTGAACTTCCCTGTTTCTTCCTGCACATGAACAAAAGGTTTTGGGAGCACTGTGTGGTAATAAGTGGGCCCTAAACTCCCAAATTTTCCACTGGAAGACATGGGAAACCAGGTACATTGTTCAGGAAAATTATTGGAACTTGCTATCACTGACTTAGAGGTATCCGAATGAGCAGGAGGAATAATCCTGTTTTGGTACATATAAATTTCAAATGCAGTAACTACTACTTACTTGGGATAATGACTTTTTTTTTTTTCTTCTGTGAATATAAAAATGCTGCAGCCAGAAGTTGAATCTTAGATACATGCTGAAGCAATTCTTTAATGATCTATTCACTGTAAAAGAAAGACTGTAACTAAAAAAGATTGGACACTGTAAATCTCCGCAAAACATTTTTTCATGAGCTATATATTTAGTCATTCGGTATTTGGAAAGTTTCAGAATAGTCTTGTTGCTACCATATTTAGTTTAAAATATGCCACAAGGCAGACCTGGCTTCATTTCACATGGGAAAAAAAATTCATAGATTCAGGGGGTTTATTATCAGGTAGATTTATCCAAATATTCAACCTACATGGACTGTCTCCAAGCTTCATCCCAATTATTTGGATTATAATTGGTGTTATTATGAGTTTAAATATTCAATTTGAAGTCAAATTTTAAAATAAGAATGGAAATAAGACATATAGCTGAATTTGAAAATATGGAGTGCTGAAAATGTACTTACCTTTTCTTCATAATTGGATCTTAGATATTCAAGCACCCAAAATCAGGTTTTTACAGGGTTTTGCCCTATATTTGTTACCATGGTAGCTCGTCATAATGTGTGTTATAGAGTTTTACCTGCCCTACCTTGTGAGCTGAGCTGCACTTGCGAGCTTTTACAGAACCTGTATCATAGTACAAACACTGGTCTAGATTTAAATTATAGTATCAGTTGGGCTGGTCAAGAATAGCTTACCAAATCACTGTCTTTAAGCCAAGAAGCTTTGTGAAATTATATTGTTAAATTCTGTTGCAAACAAAAGGTTGCATGGCATTTTTTTAATGGATGAGCATTCATTCAGCAGAACCACCTCTCTTTGGGTAAACAGCCTGGCCTGTATTAGTTTCACAGCTTGACGATAATTACATTATTGGCTATAATGTAACGTTAGGAAAAGCGAATGAAAACCAAAATCGCATCAAAAGAGAACATTTAAACTAGAAGGCAGTCTTTGTATTAGGAGTTACTTTCATTTCATTTGGTTAAATAGTTCTTTTGTGATAGTTACGCATAAAAATATCTTAATGGAGTAAACTCTATGAGTTGGGGAAGCTGCACAAATGTTATCACTAGACAATAAGTAATTCCCAGACAATGTACCAAGAGAAGATAACTCACAGTTGTACGGTTTTGTCATATTTTGTTAAAAGGATGTTTTGCAGTAAAAGTTCACTGTAGTCTTGCTCATTTTAAAAGAACATTTTTACAAAGCTAAACTCATCTATGTTTTAAAAATGGTGGAAGAGGAAATAGTGACAGAATTAAAAAAAAAGAAATATTTGGCTACTGAGTAACACAATGAAGATTATGTTCATATTCTTATTGATTCTTCTACTAATTTTTCTGCTAATCTGAGAAGTGTTTTCTGTCTGGTAAAGCTGCTGTCATAATGTGTTGCAACAGTGCATGCCAGAAACGATCAGAAAAAGGTGAAGAAACCCCAAACCTACTACCCCCAACCTGCTAAAGACATGCAGATACTGAAAAAAAGAAAGAAGCTCTGTTTTGTTCTCTCTTTTTCTATTGGGGAAAGTCTTAGAAGGTACCTGGTAGAATACAGTTTGGAATAAAGGTGGCATGCTCAGGGATTGCGATCACACAGATATGATTAAGAATGTGCCCTCATTTTCCAGACAGGTTAAACAACTACATTTCACTGAACAGTGACTAATCATGTAAGTAAGGAAGAGCAGCCTAGACCTATTTTACAGTTAAGGTAATGTGGTAACATTTCTTTCACACACAAGACTGTGAAAACACATCATGATCAAAATAACTCTGGATTAAATAGATGACAGTGCATTTCTTGAAGATTGTAGGGTGTCTCGATTTTTTTTTTTTTTGCTGACAGATACGTGATGAAAATCCACACTGGTATCAGGAGGTGAGGGAAGCAGCTCTCCTTTGGAGGCAATCAACTATATATCAGCTCATACTTGGACTGCCTCTATTAAAACTTTTCTTCTGCAGTGTTTTAAGGATAAAAGGGAGGTCACACACAAAGTAAATGATAATGTGCATAAGTTTTGTAGGTATAGGCTTTGTATATTGAATAATCTTTACACAAAGGCTGCCTCAACTCATGTAGTACCTTTGGTGAAAGGATGTGAAGAACTGTTTCCCCTTCCCTGGCTTGTTATTTTTTTCCCATCATTTTTTTTTTCATACACATTTGAAATGCTGGGTTTATCTATAATACTTTGAGAGAAGTAAAGTTCTCCTAACAACATGTTTTCTGGGGATGCCATATGATGGAATAAGTTAGCACTATAACAACATCCTCTTCATAATGCAAGACTATACAGGAGCTATGGTGGATGGCTCAGTAAGAGGTTTATTAATTTGTTTTTATCAAAGTAATAACTGAGATATAATGACTTGACTGAAGAAAGAAAATACATTGTTAGTATTACAGATAGTATTACAGCTAGGAAGGTTAAACATAATGCAAACTGTTTCTAGGTTATTTGGAAATATTCAAAGGTGGAATAGAAAAGCAAAGCAATCTTGCTGCTGCAGGCAGAATGGATGAAACAGGCAATTAAAAGTTGGAAATCTGAAGCAAAAATGACTAAGATATAAACAAGTTTTCTTTTATGCTTTTAAGGGACTGGAGGGAAAACAGCTGTTACAAAATCCAGCACACTCATTCATTAGAATGTTTAGTCAGGAGTAATGAATATCCAAGAAGTTGCAGCAACTTTCTAAAATATTAGACCATGACATAGCCCAGGCTGTGGTTTAAAAGCTGTTTTCCAGAAAGACCACTGCTGGGAAGATGCTAACAAGCGACTCTGTAGTAGATTCAGGGGGTCAAATTCATGTCCTTAAACCACTTCTTTTTCCTACCTGAGTATGCAGACAGCTTTATCAAACATAAAAGCAGTTTTATACCCAGTTGTGCAATAGACACAACACAGTACAAAGGACCTCTTCTGTTACAAAACTCTCCATCCATTGTCGCACACAAGAGAACCATGTTCTTTGGCTCCCCAGTTGCAGTGACATATATTGCTACGCGCTTGTTTAGTTCTTCCCACTTTTCATCATAAAACTGTCTTTCGTGATGCAACCTGGTTTACGCAGGACACATTTTTGTGAGGTGTTTTCTGTTAAAGTATGTTGAACCTGTCTCTGTAACCAGAGTCCTCTTTGACTCTCCTTTCCCAAAATACTTGAAGTGGTCATTAGAAAAAAACAAGTTGTTGCTTCTGATGTATTGTAGTAATATAGTCATAGCAGCCTGTTCGTAGGAATAAAATAAAACAATATAGCAATTGAATAGAAAAAAAAGAAGCAGGGAATCAACTGATACTTCAAATATATATTTTGGTAAAAAAAAGTCTCAAGGAAAAATCGAAATAATGTAATCCCACCTCCTGTCTAGTCAGGCTGCGTTTCAAACCTTGAAAATGTAGAACAGTCACTCAAATATTTCTTACACATTAGGCTCATGAGAAAATGATGAGAATGTCAAATCTCCAAAAGAGGAGCTGTGAATCACAGCCTGTAGTAGACCAGAGAGCAGAAATTGTGGAAAGCACTTTTGCTTGCGATTTGCTGTGAAGATGGTTGTGCTCAGACTAGTTCCTTAAAGGCACTCAAAGTTTCTATTTTCTCAAGGGCTGTTTCTTCTCTCCCTTGGTTTTTTATTCTGACATTCGGATTCATCTCAATTGCCTTTCATTTATCTAGCAGAGAGAGAAGAGGTAAATCACGCTTTCTGAATTATCTGTCAGAGAGAGGGAAAGAAACAGGCAGACTGTCAGAATTGGAAATTTTTTACTCATTTCAGGTTCAGCCGCCAAAGCATGGGATCAGTGCTGATGTAAATATGTTAGCTGCAAGTTTAGGAAAAGAATCAAAAGATTTAAGTCCAGATTTGGAACTACGTTAAAATTCAGCTGCTCCTAGAGCAGGGGTAGATCAGAATCAGCAACTAGCAAAGTGCCCCTCCAGTTTAAATTATGGAAGCTGAAAGGCTATGGTGGCAAATGCCACCAGGGTACTGCTTCCAAGAGATTGTGTCCCAGCAGGAACTGGCACAGCTAGAAAAGCACTCTCCGGGGTCAAGGGAGCTGGATAAACTGCACTGCAGCAGGCAAGGAGCCGGCCTGTTTGGTAACTGGCAATGGATTAGGCAGCAGGCCATACAGGAATTGCTACTGCTGGGCAAGGTCTTGAGGGGTTGTGCTGCTGGCCGCAGCAGGAGCAGGAGTATGGTTGAGTCTGAGCAAATTGATCTTTAGCCGAACATTAATTTTTTATTTAGCTATCCTGACCTGGAGCACAGGCCAGCTGTGGAAACCAAACAATGCAGCTAAGCAGGAGAGAGGTCATCCTAGGAATGGGATAGGAATTAAAGGAAAAGAAAAAAAAAAAAGGCTGTGCAAGATATGGAATGAAAATTAAAAGGATAACTGTAATTTACAAGCTGTGGGCTAGAGCAGAGAGTACAAAAATTGCCCATTAACTGCATTTTGGTTGAGCTTTATACTTTTGAGTTATTATTTGTGTTTGATGCTTTCTGCCTCTGGTACAATTATATCATAAAATATTAGTTCATTAAAGTAATTTTTATTCCTGGGGTGGACTGTCAGCATTTCAGCAAGCCAGCCAGGCTGCTTCCAATGCCTGCTCTTTGTCAGAATGCTTTGGGAGAGACAGTTTCTCTTAAACTGTCTGTATTTCACACCATCTTAAATCATCAGGACTCTGGCTTTTCTCTCTGCCTTGTTGCCCAGATAGGATCCATCTGGCAATGGGATACTCACTGGCAGGCATATGAGGGAGTTATCTGCAGTGAATGGAAAAATATTTTACAATGAGTCTTTGATGTTTGGATATAGTTCAAAGTTCCTCCCCTTTTGAGTATGAATGAATGGAGGGAAAAGGGAGGTCAGTGTCACGGGTCGGAAAAGATTCATCGGTTCACCAGCCTCAATTGCATGCGGAGGCTGCTCCTCCCACCTCCCACAGTTTCCCTCTGGGGAAAATGCTTGTCAGCTTTTTGCTGCAGTGGAGCTTTTTTTGAGAAGTCCATCACCAAGTGCCACTGTTGGATGTTGGTGTTAGCTGGGATACAGTCAAAAGTACCCATGAGTAAGAAGCGTCTGGTCTTAATCTGGTGAAGTGTGTCCATTAATTTATCTGGCTTGGGATTCAATCTCTGTGAGCAGAAACAATATTGCAACACTCTATGATTAATTGCAAGTATGCTTGGGATAATCATCATCTTTACATAAGACTTTTGCTGACCCTCTGCACATTAAGGGTCTTGCATAGGCCTTATTTTCATCCTTTTAAAGAGAATCCCACCCCACCTGGCACTTCTAGCATGTGTGTCTCAGGAAAGTGAAGAGTCCAAGATTTGTGAAGATGCCCAGCGACCCAGGTTGCCTTTCTTGTGCATCTGCAGGGAATCATTCACATGATGACCAAGAGGAAGGATGATCAAGTAAGTATTTGCACATACCAAAACGAGGCACATTTGAGCAAACTGAGATTACCAGCTATGGTCTTTCCAACAGCAGTCCCACCATGAAAGACTGAGAGTGATGCGTATCTTACTAAGACACATAAAGACTAGGTTGCGAAACTTGTTAAGTCAGTAACTGAACAGATGATTGGGAGAAAGCACCGACCATATTATTAAAGGACAGAAACTTACAAGATTTTTGTGTTATTAAGTGATAAAAGGATGTATTTAATATAACAAAATGTATTTGATCAAATGTATTTGATCCTAAGTCCAAGTCATTAGATTAACGTTGACAGCGATAAGAAAAATTCCCTTGTTCGAAGGACTGGAAAATTTTTCTTGAACAATGTGTCTGATATTGGGGAAGAAGTGTATCAGACACAGCTTTAAAGTAAAGAAATGTGATTCTTCAGAGAAAGCAGGCTTATTTCCTTACTCTTGTGTTACCAATTGTTTTCATTCATATTTTTAATTTCTTCTTTTACTTCTGCTTGATTTTCATAGCAATATTAATTGTGAAAATAATTCCTTCCTCTACAGATTTGCAATTGGTATAATGGAGGTGTGATCTGGAAAGGCTCTTGCAACGCAGGATGTGCCACCTGCCTCCTCTGTGAACATGGTGGTGGTCTCCAGAGAGGATAAATGGGAAAAAAAGTACCTGCTTCTGCTTGCTGCTCATAGAGGCCAGATGGCCAGATGTCTCAGCCCCTGTTTGTGGTGGACAGTTAATTTGAGACAGTGACATGCTGTGCTAGAACTGAGTAGGATTTAATAGCCTTGTTTCTGTAGGGAAAAAGGATCTATGACCCCCATCTCCTCTGTGCGTGCCAGGGTCTAGTAGAGGAAGAGCTATGGCTGGGCACTGATGTGCTTTGGTAACCTAAGCACAAAACAGAAAAGAAATAATGATTTTGGGCAGTGACTTACAGAAACCCTGTGCAGGCATGTCCACAAGATCAAGAGACCCCTGAGCTAAGAGAAACCTCTTGCCTACTGCAAACTGTGGCTGTGCTGCTTCCCAGCTGGTTATGTTCAAGCTTTGCTCACGGGTCTAAAAGCACAGTTTATTTAATGCAGAAACAATGCAAGAGAATCTCATTGTTTTATTTTTGGGTTGTCCTTGGCCTCCTTCACAATTTATGTCTTTTCTGTACAAAGCCAGGGTGGGATCCAGCTCCTCCACAGACAAGATGTTGTATGTCTGGCAGCATAAACCACCCTGGGCCGTGCTGGTAAAGAAAATTTCTGGCTGGCTCTCCCTGGTTATCCTGGCAGGCTGTATGTTTATTTCAGTAAGTTTAAGATCTTTAAATATTTACTTGGCTCTTTGCTATCCTATTAGAAAATTGTGAGGAAGTTTGTTTCTAAACTGCCAGGATCTCTTCAGCTTGTGAGGTTACCTCTACTTAAATTACTAAGCATAATCTTTACAGAGAAGAAGGAGGAAGAGGTCACTCTGCTGTACGGCTGAACCAGAACCTCATGTCAAACAACATCGTGTTGGTGTTGAAGCTCCAGGGTCATCCCAAGGTAGTATGCCTATATCTGTTTGCCAGACGTTTATGCTTCAGAAGAACAGTCAAGTTATTGAAACCTTGATCTCCTTGACCCCACTAATTGAAAAATGCTTAAGATATGATTTTGAGTCTTTGTTCATTATATTAGTGTAAAATGCTTCTTCAGTAATCACACAGCTACTTGGGAGGTGGGGGAATTCAGACATATAAGGTTCAATGATTCCTGTGAAGAAAAGAAAATAGCTTTTCTGGTGCAGATGTGATCAAAGATTAAAATGTATGACAGCACATGCAAAATGATTATGTTCTGTATTTATGGATGGGTTAGTCTTGGCAAATAGAAAACTTTACCTTATCGAGCGCAGACCAAGTACTGGGGTCAGATTTATTGGTACGCTCGGGCTGCTCGCTACTCTGTCAGAGCGTACATCTAGTTTGTGTGGTTGGAGCAACAGAAAGCAGCCAGGACTTACAAGAGAAACTGGGTCAGCAGACGCTTTATATTATTATTATTATTATTATTATTATTATTATTATTATTATTATTATTATTATTATTAAAAACCCAAACATTGTCAAACATCGCAAAGCCGACACCTGCTCTACGGTCAATTTGACAAGACAGACTGACTTTTCAGAGGCTGCTACAGTTATTTGAAACCAAGCTACTCTTCTACTCTTGAGCATAATTGCTGTAACAAGCGTCCAGCCACAGGCCATACTCAGGGCTGTCAGCCACCCTTTCTCTGCAAGCAGCCAGAGACAGGAGAAGCCTGACTTACAGCCAGGAAAGCAGCAGCCCGGTCCCTGGCTTTGGTAAGGTGATTTCACGCCACAGTCCCTGCTGTTATCCTGCCCTTTCTGTGCTGAGTGAGGGAGTTCCCCCGGCACGGGGCAATTCACGTATTACATCGAAGTGCTGTGCCAGTCCCTGAAATGCTGATTTAATGGGTGCTGAAACCGTGGCTGGGAAGGGGTTAGCTGCTTCGAAAGTGCTGACTGCTGAGGCATGCTGAGGGAAAGGTGGCACCTCGGTCACAGCTTCAGCCTCCTGCATCGCACACGCGTGCTCGATAGGCAGTTTGTAAGTATTTGTGGTATTACAGCTGATGATATAAATTAAAACCTATGCCAATGTTATCGTTTATGTTACTGCCTTAGCTGCTCAGGTTTTCTCTCGGAAATCACTATCGTCTCACCTGCCGCTGGAGATGCTTGTGTTTGCTCAAACTTGCTCCAAGTTGCATGGCTTCGCTTGCATAGATACTGTGTTTTGACTGCTTAAAGCAATCTAACTCATTTTGACTAAAACAAATTATGGACCGATTGCCTCAGAGAGGTCGGTCAGCAGATGTGACTGAAAAATATCTTCCAAGTGAGGTCAGTCGAGAACTTTAGCGCCTTGAACTGCCGCACCGGCCAGAAGACCATGCGTGTACACCGGCTCGGCAAGTCTTCTGGGGCACAGGCTGTCACCTGGTCATCAGCACTGTGCCAGCCACTGGCCTCTGCTTGGGATTCAAAGCCTTGCTCCAACAGAAATAAAGGCAAACAATGTGCTTCCGAACATCAAGCAAAAATCTGCCTGTGATTATTTATTACTTTGTCATCCCTTTGATATCAACCTAGCTCCACACAGGGAAGAGCCAAAGAGAATATTGCCAAATCGTGCTGAAAAAATGCAATAATGGGGCGGTTGGTAACTGTATTAGGGCTGGGGGAGCAAGACAGCCTAGAACTGCTGCAAAGCAAATCCCAGAACAGGAACTTCAGTAGTGTCATCTCCTGTGACAGATACCTGAGTATTTGTTTAAGAGATTTTATGATTTTTTTTCCCCCGAGTTAGGTGGATCCTTTTGTTTAGTTCTTAGATTTACAAGAAGTACGTGTTTAAGAGCCCCACTTTCTCTACCCCTGCAAAGTACATAAACCCAGTTTTATAATGTGCTCAGTATCATCCTGGTTAGATGAGACCTACCATGGACATTTAGGAAGTGATCACGCTGTAAATCAGGCACTGTAAAATGGGCAAATAGAGAAAATCTGGTTCTCTCTCTTGTGGCTGACACTAGGATAACAAGGATACTGATATGGGTTGATATTCTTATCGGCATGCAGACAAGAATGTCAAATACCTCATTTTGTTTTGTTCTTGCCGATTAGTGAAAATGGAGGGTGAGAGATGACCTAGTGAGGCTTCCGATCTAATCAGTAATTGAGACAAATTCCAGACATGAAAGGACTGCCTGATGTTTAGAAATCATTAAAGGCTGAAAAATATTCTCTGTGAGGGAGCTGGAATAAAACAGTTCTTTGGAAAATAAACAAAAACATCAGAAATTGCTTTCAGAAGTTCTGCTGGGAGGTTGATTGCACAACTGCCAGTTTTGTAAACATTTAAGTTGTTTGAATGAGTGTCTTGACCGCAGCAAACAGGCAGCAGAGGGCAACTGATCTTGCTTCCAGCTGTGCGCTGATCAGTGACTTATTAATTGGCTTTGTAAAATTTAAATTTGGGGCTTACTTTTAACTAAGCAGAGTGGAGTTACTGCTGGTATTCCTACACGATGCATGCAAATGAGCAAACATTACCTTTTGCTGTATACAATTTGGGAGTGGTTTTGTTGGTATTTTGTGATTCATTCTTCTAGTACCAGTGTATGCAGAACGTCATGCCTAAGAGGGGTCCATTTATTTTGGTTTTCGCTTTCTGTTTTCATTTGTTGTTCCATAGTTTAAACTGAGGGAGGGGAAGTCAGGTTTCACACCAAGCCCTGGTGAAAATGAGTTGGCAGGGTATTTATTCTTTGATGCACTTCAGAGAAACATCAACAGTGGCATTTCACTTGGGGAGAGCACCTTATCAGAGCCTCTGCAAAGAAAATGTGTTGCATTTCTCAAGGGAGACAATTAAACGGGGGGCATTAAAGTCTTTCACAAGCAGAAAACACTTGATATAGTGCAGCAGGTTGCCAATATGTTCCTGCCTCTTTCTTGCTGCAGGTTTTTCCTTAGTTCTCTTAGTTCCTTCATGTGGTAAAAAGACCCACGGCCGTTTGGTAGGCAGAACTGAACTGGGGGAGCTAGAAATTCAGCTGTGTTGGCTGAACAGAGGGGCTGGCAACCTGTGATGGCAAAGTGGGCCATCTGGCTGGTGGCCACTTGGCTTCCACGCCGTCAGGCACAGTGTGGTGCCTGTTTGTGGAGCACGGGGTGCTGCAGCAAGCTGAACTCTTCCGCTTCTCTGCCTGCTGAGGGGTGTTACCTGGGAAAGGGTTGAGACAACAAGCGTCAATACACGTGCTAGCTGCCCCTTTGTTGCCATGTAAGACAGTCTCACTGTTCAGCTCACGGTGTGTTAATTCTTATTTCTCTGGAAATACCGTTCTTCTGGGATCAGGAGAAAAAACACTACTAATAAAACATTTTTCTTCAGCCTTCCCCCTTCTCTTTCGCTTATACTACCTTTAAAGAGTTAACAGTTTGTCCAGGGTCTCTTTATAACTCATTTCTTAATAGGAGAAGCAAATCTCTGCATAATGCTGTCCCTATTTCCCTAACAATCAGAAACCTTCTAGCCTTCCTGACACTACAGCCCAAATCTCCATCATAATTACAGTGCCTTACAACAGTATCAGTTTTCCTGCTGCATTACATCAGGGTATAATGGTATAAGGAATATAGAAGATAAATTATTTAGTCTTTTTGCACAAGAGCTATATGACCAGTAGAAGATACAGGAACTGAACTAAGACATTCACGATCCACCTCCCAGTAATATTTTCTTTTTAGCAGGGCCCTGAGAGATACTGTCAAGGAGAGAGACTGTGAGAGATGTGCCGGCGTGAATTTTGCCACAGTACACGTTCAGTTCATTTCTCAGCACGTTACTGCTCTGGACTGGGGCAAACACATAGACCTTGTACTCCAGAACAGCCTAGAGAATGAAAGGCAGATACAGGACCCTAAGCCATTTGGTTGAGGGGACAATCAGATCACTTTTCTTAATTCACACTCATCATCATCTTACCGTTCTAGTTCCCTACATAGCCCTAATACCTCCCTAACATTTTTAATAATTAACCTACAAAGTTCATCTACAAGCAGAAAGTCATGCAAGTTTGATATAGATGAATTCGAGAGAGATTCTTGCCTGCTGTGAAACTGCAATTTAATAGAAACAAGGAAACACTGCAGCACAGCCAGCTACTGGTAGCCATGGGCAGCTTATGCTGTAGGCACCAGGAAAGTCAGTGGTTGCCTAAAGCAACAAGCTGCCTGGAAGGGCAAGATGATCACATGTATGGGTTCAAATACCCCAAATCAATCCTACTAAATTATAAACTTCAGAGGTTAAGGTAGTTTATGAATATGAATTGAATATCATACAATAAGTGGAAATATGGTATGACATTGGTCTCTGAAGCTAGTGCAGACTGTCGAATATGTTTTCCTTCTGTGGAGGTTGTATTATTAGCTTGTTTTTATCCGGATGGCATGATGATTGACAGATGGTGTGAACGTAGCCAAAATACTTCCTCAGTTACTAGATTACAATGAATTCTGTTCATTCACCTTCACATCAGCTTTGGGTTTGTTTCTCACAAACTTTCAGCTCTTGCAGTTTCCTGAGAAAACCTTTCCAGACAATGGATTTCAAAACAGATTTCTGTAATTTGTCTGAAAGTGCCCATGCACTCTTCTCCCTGGGTACCCAGACAGCATTGTGCCTGCATGCCTTACTCAGGGCCAGCCTGGCAGGGAGGAAGAGGAGGCTGTGAGTAGAAAAGAGGCCCAGGAGCCAGACTGGGTAATCAGTTGGGCATGGTAATGTAATGTCCATTTACAGTGGGACACTGTATATGTGTTTATATATATATATAAAAATGTGATAGGTCTCTCTAGACCGTAAAGCAGAGACAGGAGGGTGTAATTGCACAGCAGAGGTGCTCTGTGGCTTTATCGTCTCCGAACCTGCGTGGCTGGGTGAAGTTCGGGACGCTGTGATCAATCCGTATTGTAAAGATCTGAAAGATAACTAATCCAAAATATATTTGCTGCCATTACATCGTGAGTGGAGGAAAGAGCTAAACTGACTACCTCCATGCGTTAACGGTGCATTAATGCTCACCTCGTTTTACTTGCAGGGATCCTGTCCGTCATCTCTGCTTGTAAGCGTATTTCCACATTTTTGAAGTGAAGCCTAAAAAAGCTCAAAATGACAAAATTTTTCAAATTAAAAAGTGTGCTAGAGATACTTAGTACATATTTTCATTTACCCTCTGTTTTTCATCTGTGCTTTGACAAGCAGAGCTAACAAACACTTAAAAGTGACAATGGCCAATCCCATTTCCTTGCAAATCAATACCACAAGGCCTGACACAGTAATGTGAATCGAGAGTCAGGCTTTTAATTTCTATAAACCCCAAAAGAACATCTATGTTTAATTTAAATGGTTAAAATGGTAGGATTCAAAGTTTTTATTTCTTCTGGTACCAAGTTCTGATCAGACATTATAAATCGTCTGTAAAAACCTGATCAGTTGTTTGTACCTAAATTTAAATGTGCATCCATCTTCTCCCCACAGGTCTTTGTCACTTTCCTCTGAAATGCCCTGCTGAAGTAAACTTTTACTTCATTCAGAGAGAATGAATGAAAGCATCTGTTATACTCGTATGTTAATTGTCTGTATATATACTTATATTTAAAATATTTTAAAAGGAAGAAAGCTCTAGCAATTCTTTCATTAGCTCAAATGTTGTCGCTTGTTCTTTTGGAAGTTGCTGGCACCCATTCAGCCACTAAATGGCTGAGTCCTTTGGTGACAGCCGAGGGATATCCTCGTGGTATTCCTTGACACCGCAAGCAGTGAGTTCTTTGGGAGAATCTGACTCAAGAAACTCTTTTGCCAGGCCATTCTCATTGCAAACATTTGTCAGACCTGGAGCTGGTCCTGGAGAGGGTTTCGCTGACAGCCTGGGTGAAAGTGGATTGTAGAAGAAGTGATTTTGACTGCACCAGGAAAGGACACCAGGCTAAAGGCTGTAGTGAGAGGAGGAAAAGGAAAAGGAAGACAATCAGTTCATCCTTAAACCTCTCACGAGTTGTCTGCTTGCAGGCATCTGCACCTCCCCTGAACTGCCTGGGCCACTTCTATGAACCTTGCAAACTTGCCTCCTGATATAGTCTAGATGTACACCTGTAACAAGCAATTGGTAATTTTAGAAGGTGGTGGAAATAATAAATTTAGGATGCCTTACAGCAAAGCTTTGCATCATTTAAAAATAAAAGCCCTGCAAAGATCATATTTTCTGTCTTCCTTTACTACATCTCTTTCACCTGATTGCAGAATTCTGCTGCTGCAAGCAGAAAAGCATTAAGATTCCAGCTCACAACATGTAGCACACTATATATTCACATAATCACAGCTGTATATGAGGATGCAGTCCCATTCTGATAATAGCCAATGTCTATAACATTTAGATTAATTTACTTTTTTTAAATTACATCTTTTCCTTTTGGGATTCTTTTAGATAAATTCATGTAAGTCAGTCACCTGGAAATAGAGTACATTGAATTATTTAGCTCAATGCATTAAATCTGTTTTAGTCTGGATGCATGTATTAATCACTGTTAGTCCCTATGAAATACCTGACAATCTTAGCAAATAATGAAGTATGTTGAAAGTAAGTAAGCGAAGCTGAAGTAAAAAAATATTGTTTGGTTTTGTAACAATTGTACCAAGGGACAATTAATTGTTGACCTGATAAATAAGGGGAAATTGTTTTTGTGTTATGACAAAATTATGCTGAAGATATTTTGCTATAGCTGTGCTCTTCATTGCCATATTTATCTCCTTTTCTATCTTATCATCCAATTACTATGTAGTTGTAGTTGTAAACTGTAATAACAAGAGAAATAGAATATCCTCTGTTCTATATCACTACATGTGTCACTATATTCCGTGACACTACTCTTCGACTCCTACTGGAAAGAAAATGAAATGGGGAAATATTAAGGCATAGTTGTATTTTTATCCTCTGGTTCAGTGGGACTATTCTTGCCTTTTAGCTTCTGTTCTACAAGAAGGTCAAGAAAACCTCTGTTGTGTTCTCATTTCTAATTGCAAGTCTCTCCTCTCCCTGCCTTCTCCCAGTGGTGACTGCAAAAACCTGTCCATGGCATTTTACAAATGCTCACAAAGAAGAGCAATATTTAAAGAGTCTTTAATACATTTCTCCTGTCTTTTTCAGCCCTGCCATCCCCCTTCGTACAGTTGACCTGTGCTAGGGCTGTTACCAGAGGACCAGGCTCAGCTGTAGAACCCAAAGAGGAGTTAAAGCAAGGGGATTGGGCACGTGGAGTCATTTTTACTGTCTTGGTACCATTGCTGCTGTGAGGTTAGTACTTTTTTCCTCGGGCAGAACATGAGAGCTCTGTGGAAGCTGTTGCTTTTGTGAGACAATCTATGAATATTTTAATTTTTTTTTTTTGGAGGAAAATTATTTAACTTTATAATTTCTATCCTCGGATTGCAGTAACAGATGGTAAGGAAAAGAAATATTGCAGTTCTTAGCATGCTGAGCTCAGGCTGATCTTGGCTTTGCTCAGCTTGCTTTATCTCAAAAACAGCTAAGTGGCAGTAAGGGAAAGAAATCATGAATATGTGCACTTCAAAACATTTTTATGTCACAACCACTAGGGATCACCCAGGACGTGCAGTCAGAAAAGATTGCTGGTGTACAGAATGCTAACTCTTACATAGACACTGACAGCAGAACTCACAAAAACCCATGGACTGCTACATAAAACTTTACTCAAGGCGTTTTCTGAGGCCCAAGCTCCTTCCTAACAACGTCTTTGCTTTTTACAACAGGAATGCAATCCTGGTAGAGCAAAGCTTCTTTCAGCCATAGGGTCTGTAAAACCTCTGGATTTTCTGTCTCACTGACACCCACTTCGTCTCTTCACGTTGAATGGCTTTGCCAGAGGGAGCAGGGGGAGAAGGAAGGGCTACACAGTCCCAGAGGAGGGATGGAGATGGTCTCTGGGTAGATCTGAACACCAGTCACTCCTTTTTCCAACAAAGACAGTTCATGAGAGCAAATCAGCATAAACCAAAAAAGCAGGGAAGAAGACTGCAGAGGACTTTATGCTTCTCTTGCAAATTCTCTTACAGAATGAGAAACAATAAAAAGCCAAGCTCTTGTGGCAGGCACTGCTTCTTGCTGTCTATCCAGGTCCAGCTCCCGAGCTCAGCAAGAGCTGGGGAGTTTTTTAAGTGGTCTCTACTCCACTGTCCCAAAGGTACGTTATCACTTATGTTCAGCAAGAACCTTTGAATGGGCTAAAACATACCTGGAACATCACAGTTACCGTACATCTCCTTCTGGGTTGTTTTCTGATTAAATACGGTACAGCTACTCGCGGAGAGAGTTCAGTGGCGCTAAGGCTGAGGAGGAATAAATCTGCACTGGTACAGTGTAACTCACCTTGGACATGTGGAGCTTTTTCAGCACATCCTGATTTCTGTTTTTAGGTATAAGCTCAGAAAATAAATACAGTTGGTAAATTGTTAGTCAAAATATGTAAGAGAGAAGGAAGAATAAAAGAAGCCAATCTTTTATTTCAGACTGTTTTTTCTTCCTTTCCAATTTCATGCACATTTATTATTATTATTTTACAAGTATTTACAAGTGTTGTAATATATTCTTAGTGGCTTACTAAAAGGGATAGAGAAACTTGTCCTATTTTGGAGGTATGATATATATTTGGGGGAACACACAAAAAAGTCCCGTTCTACCGCTATTGAACATATTTTTGCTGATGAGCTCCCCTGCTGTATCTCACAAGGAAACTTTTCAGATAAATTCACTCTCATTTCCCTATAATCAAGAGAACAGCATGGTATTTATTTCATGCTAATCATTTCTCTGACTTGCCCATGGAGCTAATTTATTTGCAGGGAATGACATGTCCTTAAAGCCTTTTTGAAAACAGTCAACGTGGAGAAAAGATTAACTAGGTTTGTGGGAAGAAAAATTTCTGTATATATTTTGGTGAAGTTATGTGTCGAGGAAGGTATTTCTTATGTTGTTTAAAATAATTGTAAACTGTTAGTCTTCCTTATATATCTCTTGAGTGGGACTGTTTATATCCATGGACTTCTAAAAATATGGTGTGCAGTTTCGGTACATTTGAAGCTACAGGAATAAATTTGCTCTAGGCTGTATTGTAATCTAGTATAAATTGATATCAGTATGGAATGGTCTTTTATTATTAGCATAACTATACTGTAGTCAAAGCTGCTTTGTCTCCCTCTTAATTTGAGGTTGATATCTATTGAAATCAAAGTGTGATATGCTCCTTTATGCTTGCTGCTTTGCATCGTGTTTAGCAGTAGTTTCCTGGAATAAAATGAGCTCTTCCCAGCCAGGCAAAAGCATTGCTACTGGAAATAATTGTAATGTTGAATTTTGCATACAGAGGTAACTCAACCGAGATGAGGGAAACGAATTTCATCTCTGTGCCTTCAATCCCACGTCAAGACGGGCTCTAAGGTGCTCAGCCAGTCCCAGCTGTAGCCCGATTACCCACGCAGTTCGGACTTCCCTGTTGGGCAGTGGGAAACTGGTACGACTGGAGCGTGCCTTTTCATTCTTGATGTAGCTATTTTTCCACTCATGGAGCATTTTGAGCTGTATCACTATGGAGAGGACGTGGCCACGGGTGCTGTTACGCATCCCCCTGTGCACTGATGTGGTGGAGGTTGGGCTCTGAGTCTCCTTCTCGAGCTGTCCATGGGGTTCGTCACGTAGCAGTCCAGAGAAGGGCATCGAAGCTGGTGAGGGGTCTGGAGCACAAGTCTTATGAGGAGCGGCTGAGGGAACTGGGGTTGTTTAGTCTGGAGAAGAGGAGGCTGAGGGGAGACCTTATCGCTCTCTACAACTACCTGAAAGGGGGTTGTGGTGACAGGGTGTTGCCCTCTTGTCCCAAGTAACTAGTGATAAGACGAGAGGAAACAGCCTCAAGTTGTGCCAGGGGAGGTTTAGATTGGATATTAGGAAAAATTTCTTCACCAAGAGGGTGGTCAGACATTGGAACAGGCTGCCCAGGGAGGTGGTGGAGTCGCCATCCCTGGAAGTGTTCAAAAAACGTGTGGATGTGGCACTTCGGGACATGGTTTAGGGGACATGGTGGCGCTGGATTAATGGTTGGACTTGATGATCTTGCAGGTCCTTTCCAACCCAGTGATTCTGTGATACTGTGAAAATGTGCGAGCACTTGGTTGTGCAGCTGGCACTTTTAGATTAAAATGTTTGGATCCGCATTAAAACCAGCATCGCTTCTGCCCATATCAGTAGGGTTTTTCCTAACCCACAGGGGAGTGTGGTAAGGTTAAGACTGTTGTGAGAGGCAACAATGTGTCAGAAGTACAACCAGAGATGCTAGAGCTGAACTTGCCAAAAAGAGTGGGGGTTCTCCCAAAATGTCTTCTCATCCTCCTAGAAAGAGGGAAAATATCATGCCACTTCTATTGCTTATTGATATACTCATTTTCATAACCTGCTGACCCTATTCCAGTTACATTTTTTGTCCTACTCTCATGTCTACCATCAACTTGAAAATAAGGTAATAATATGTTTGTGGGGGTTTTTGTAACTTGACTATATAAAACTGGCGCAGCTATCTTTTCTGGAGTGTTTCTAATTCCTAGTGCAATGCAGAATAATAATTCATAGAACTAACTTTATGATATCCATGAAGAAACACAGATGCTCTGTGCTGCTTTCTTAGGAAGCATTTAAAGATCCTACAGGCCTTTGTAAATTCTGGCTTCAGCCTCAGATTGTAAACTGAACTCAACTTTTGAGAAAGTATTTTTGTTTGTACTCTTTCCAACTAAAATAACCCCCCCAACTTTCATCGCTGTTGCGAAATTCTGCTGTGTGAGACGAGACATTAGGAAACGAGCGAATAACTCCAATGAGGATGGAAGTGAAAGAGATTATACAACTTCAATTATGGCTTCTTCAGCAAGTGATCAGTAAAATATTGACCTTAAAACATAAGCATGAACTTCACAGGTTTAGCCTTTGTGTTCAGTTTGCCTGCTGTGGTGTCTGGCCTGCTGCGAGGCAACGTCACGGCAGCATATTGCTTCGAGAGAAAAAATTCTTTTGTTTAAGCTGGTATCAGAAAGTGGCTGCTTCCACCTACTTCAAACTTTTCAGATTGGACAGATGCCATTTCAAATGACAGCAGATGTCCTGGCTGACAAAAGAATATGTAAAATGATGAATTATACCACATAACTAAGATTACATAAACTAACATAAAATCGCACAGGTCTTTAAATCGGCCATCACTTAACACACGCATGTGCTTCTTCATTAGATGACTTTTCTCATAAAACAAAGAGAAATACTGCATTTAATGGATTATAACATCACTGGTATATAACCTCTCTTTTTATTTTATTTTTTTTAAATATCCTATTCAACTTTTTCCTCATTCTATTCTGATTTTTCTAGCCCAGGTAAATCAGATTTGGCTTTCTGGAGTATGAAGTAAGCTATTGTTCAGATGCTGGATCTATGTCTTAGAGTTTTATTTTCCTAGCTTTCACAGGTTTATTTTGTGGTTTACTATACTGGTGTCAGAAATACATAGGTATTAAATTGAAGCTTCACAAAATCTCCAGGAGTGCGTGCTAGATGGATTTCAAATCACCCTGA